>NC_137837.1:54712598-55962598 GCF_948465745.1 Chenopodium album
GAGCATGCCAATCAAAGGTTGTGAAGACTAATGATAAGAACAATCAATTGGAATCAAAGAGATATCTCCTAATTGTTAAGCTAGGGTTCACTGTGAATAACAAACTAAGAGAATCACAATTGATGGATGTCATAAATAGCACCCATTTGATGAGCATTTAGGTTGTTTTTACCTTCTTTTCATGGCTTTAATGCTTAATAAATTCTTAGTTTTATGCTTTTGGTCTTAGTCTTACCTTTCCTCTCCTATTTTGTAGCTTTTGTGCATTTCTTTGGTTTTTCTAGTCTTTTCTCCTTTATTTGCTCTATTTTTGTGGTTGTAGGTATTGTACGAGGTTTGGGTCTTGATATTGGTGATTTACTAAGGTGGTGGAAGCCTTTGGAGCAAGCTTATGGGAATAGGAAAGCCCAAGATGCAAGGAAGTGGATTCTCCAAGTTCTAGCTCTTGCGCTCTCAAGCCGTGCTCTCATGAATATGGGGTGTTGAACCCACAATCATGTGCTTTTGAGAATGCCTCACTTAGTGTTAATCATCACCATGATTGTGCGTTCATTTGAAGACCTTAGCGAACGCACGAAGCCGCGATAAGATCGAAGAAACCCAGAGATGCGTGGGCGCGCAAGGCACTGGCGCGGGCGCGCCACCCCTGAAGCATGGGCGCGCCTCCCTTGTACCGCGGGCGCGCCTCCCTGGGTATTTGTTTGCTTGGTTTTTATTTTCGTGCCTCTATAAATACCTTTGAAACCCGATTTTTGGGGCAAGTTTAAAATAAGCTTCATTTGACATTTTAGATCATATTCTTAGCTTAGTTGAGAGATTTTCTCTCCAGTTCTAGGATTAGTTTAGGAGTAGATTTTAGAGAGAGAAAGTGAGGAATTTCAATGGTGATTGAAAGATTGAAGGTTCAATGGTGACAATTGTGTTGGAGATCTTCTCTATTATCAATGAGCATTCTTAACTCTATCATATTTTATTGCTTTGTTTGATATTAAAGTTTGTTTGATTTGATTTTGATGTTTGATTGTTGATTAGTGTAATTGTTTTTCATATATTGTTGATTCTTGATTTCTTTAGTTGTTTGTTGATTTGATGATGATGTTAGAGTTGTTGTTTGCTAGGAATTGGGAGAAACTTGTATGATTGATTGATTGTGCTTAATTTGGGGATTGTGTTGATTCATTTTTGAGATTAAAGTGATTAATGGAAGTTTGCATGTGTGTAATTCAATTAGGCCTTGAGAATTATGCTAGATTGAATTGTAGTTTCTAATGATTACAGACCGTTGATTTAGGAATTGCAATTGTCGATTGAGCTTGATTAGTGATGCTCCTAGTTAGATTCTCTCGTAGTTGGCACTAGTTAGACCTCTAGGAGATAGCTTGTTCACTCTTTTGATTGAGCTTACCATTAGTCTTCACAACCATTGATTTGCATATTGTTTCCGAGTTGCTACAATTGTCATGATTGCTTGTTGATCCCGTTCCTAGTGCTTTATTTGTTTGGTTTCTTTGTTTTTTAGTTGGTTAGTGTTTACCTTTTATCCCTAGACTTCGACATAGCTTAGGCGTATAATTGATAGCGCTTGAACATTACCGTTCCTTTGAGTTCGACCCTTGACATGCCTATATACTTGTCTATAGGTTCGTTAAGTGATTAAAAATTTTGTTTGATCGAGGGAGGTTTAGTGTCAACGACCTAGTTCCACCACTCGTCAACAATCAAAACCAATCGATAATTGCAATTCCTGAATCAATTGTTCTTGTCATTAGCAATTACAATGCAATATAGCATAGTTCTCAAGGTCTAATCAAATTACACACATGCAAACCTTCATTAATCACTTTAATCTCAACAATCAATCAACACAATTACCAAATTAATCACAATAAATCAATCATACAAGTTTCACCCAATTCCTAGCCAAAAACTACTCAAATATTATCATCTATCAACAATCAACTAAAGAAATCAAGAATTCACAAAATATGGAGAACAACTACACTAATAAAGCATCAAACATCAAAATCAATTCAAATAAACATGAAATTGAATAAAACAATAAAGAGGAAATAGAGTGAGAAATCTTCAATGATTGATAATGGAGATCTTAAATATAGTTGTCATCTTAAATCTTTAACCTCTCAAATAAACATTGGAATTCCTCACTTTCTCTCTCTAAAATCTACTCCTAAAACTAACCCTAGATCTAGAGAGAGAAGCTCTCAACTAAGCTAAGAAATATGTGGTCTAATTCTAATTCTAATTCTAATTGTCTAATTGTTTCTCTCTATAACCTAAAAATGGGTATTTATAATTACAAGGTTAAAAGAAAATAAAAGAGAATAAAAAATAAAAGAAAAGGAAAAGAAATTAAATAAATAAGATTAGAAAAGAAAAGGAAATAGAAATAGAAAATAAAAAGGAAAACTAAAAACAAATAATATATGGTTGGGTAGCCCTTGAAATTATATTTCAAATGATATATTATAATATCAATTCCGAGCTATAACGGAAATGATATGAACGAAATATCAAACTCTATTCAAAACTAACACTGTCTCACTATTTTGACCATATCTTTTTTTCTACAAGTTATTTTAATTTGATTCTAATTGGGTTGGAAAGTAGACTTCAAGAGCTTTCCAACGACATATTTATTTATCTTATTCTGATTTTTGGATCAAAAGATATGATAAAAATAAAAAATTCAATAGCTGCAATCTATCGAGTTTTATTCTGATTTAATTCAGATCTTATCTTGATTCTTCGACCCCTCCTTTTTCCTTAAAAATAGAGGTCATATCTCCCCTTTTTCAATGATCAAAAATCTTCATCATCAAATCATTCTCTTATCCCTTTTTATCCTAAACACTAGCCTCCCCATTCTTTCATTGTTCCTTCCTTTAAGCACTCCAAGGAGTCCATACAATACCTGAAATTCTATGCTTTAACCAAGGCGTGATAGGTAGAATTAACTGAGGGTTTGGACCAAATCAACTCTAATTTTAATTTAATTTAATTTCCATTTGATATATATTTTTATTGAAGTTACTAAATTTATTCATGATATAGCAATTCAAGGAAACGCGAAAAGTGAGTAAATAATCACTTAATTACTTTATTTTTATTCTTGTTGCTAGAATCATGATTAGGCTAATTTATGATTTGATTTGACTAATGATATTATGGTTAAATTGCTTCCAATATTAAAGTTTATTCTATTTTTATTTTAGATCACCATATTGCATGTTAAAGGGAATATGTAATTGAAAATCACGCTTTATAAGATAATTTGGACAACCGATTTAGGTTCCTTTTTAATCTTGTTATTAATTAAAGTGATCACTAATATTTTAGAATTATATGTTGCATTAATATTAAACAAATTTAGCATAAATAGTTTAGAGAAAATTGAATCTTTGTTTGCATGCCTTTGAGATCGCAGGAATCACATTTCATTATAAGAATCGAGTAGAGGCCAATGCGGGCGAACATGACTCCATGACTCACTTCATACCATCATCTCCGATCCTCCTTTTGTGGTTCCGAACCATATGGAGTTAGTAATCTCATGGATTATGAATGGGGTGTAACCTTCACGGGTCAATCATTGTTGCCTTCGTTGTCCTTTTATCGTGGTTGGCTTAAATGATCCGTGAACGGTTTATAAGTTCCTTAACAACTTGTTAGCGGCTCCCTACTTTCCTTGTCCCTAATCGTATTATGTCAATTCCCACTTCCTATGAGTGCCAAGCATATTCACAACATGCTTTTAACGTAGGTGCACTTCGAACGACGCCTACAATTTGGCGACTCCACAGGGGAGGGTTCTTGGTTATTTATCAATTTGAGTGATCGGTATTTAACTGAGATGAGTGGATAAGACATGAAAGATTCTTGAATTTGTATTTAATGGCATTTTCACATATGCATATGCTTTTTCGGTTAGCTATTTTGCCACAATATTACGTGTTCTACGTATGTGGCTAGCCCGGGGGATTTAAGCTCTATCAACCCGAAAACGCTCATGGCAATAAGGGTTCATCCGAGTTTTTAAATCCACCCAAACCATGGAGTCGAGTTCAATTTCATCACAAACTTACGGAGCCACCCGTTGGCATACACCCTCAAGAGAGGCTGTCTTGCTAACGCGTCAAAACTCTTAACCATGGTACCCTTTGACACCCTAATAAGCTTGAACATAATCAAACATAGAACTTGACTTTAGGTTGCAAACTTCATTGCATCGTGCATGACAATGTGCTTGTGTGTGCATTTCTTTTTACTTTTCATTTATTTATTTATATTTTTCTCCTATCAAACCCTTTTTTTTATTAGAGTCGATTTGTTTTTGGTGTTTTTGTCCCTCGGGAGAGTTACGTCACAAAGATTGGTCCGGCTGAGCTGTACCTGTAAAAACAACAAAGGTCCCAGTTAGTGGAGCTCCGCCTCCGAAGATCAAGTTAGTAACTCGAAAAAGAATAAAGAGTACGGAAATTTAGGTGGGGATCTGCTTGGATTCCAAGCTCAGGTGTTTCTCTGATGAGAGAGAAAGTAGGTGTAATAAATGATTGAATGTGTCCCCAAATTGGGAAATATCTCCCTATTTATAGGGTCATTGGTAGGAGTGCCCCTATCTAGGTCACTTGACCTAGATTTTAGTGGGCTGCGTCGAATTACGGTGCTTCTTGGGATTTTGGCCCTTGAAGGCCGTCATTTCATAAACTATCTGAAGGGGACACGTGTTAGGAGGCTATTGGGCCACTTGGGCCAGCCTGAACTTGAAACGTAGCCTTCTCTCATTGGTCAACATGACTAGGGTATTTTTACCCTAAACACAAGTAATTGATTTTTTTTTAAATTTTTGAGTCACCCAGAATTTTATTCCCGTATACTGTCAAGAGTCATTTTGTTAGCCAATACCTATACACTACAGTCTGTTCAGTTTAGGTGTCTTTTTAGTGTCATTTTTTTTTTTTTTTTTTTTTTTTTTTTTTTTTTTTTATGTCAAGTTAGTCTTAGCCAATACCATTAATCCGTGTCAACTCGTATAACATAGGATTATAGGTTTTTGTTTTTATTTATTTATTTAATTTTAATACTCATGAGTCCTAACTCTTCTAGAATTCTAGTCCTCTTCCTAGTTTCTTGTGATCGATTTTTGTGCTAACCTTAACAGGTATTCTTTGACTTTGATTGTGGTTGATCTTATTTATGAATAACGATTTCCAATGGACCGTTTTCACCTAGTAAATAGCAAAAACCTTAAAATTGGATAAAACTAATCAAGTTAGTTTGTCTTTTAGTCTTGCGTGCTATTTGGTCATTGGGTCCTTTGTTTTTCACAACGTCCTCATGTTTACCCATGCGATCATACCATGAGTCTTAATAAACTCACCTAATAACACATGCTGAGTCATTGCACACACTTTGTCTCCGAGTCATGCACCATATTGTTTATAATCGTCTATTAGGATCATGCATGCGTTGTTTTCCGTCGTAGTAGGAATGAGTGGAGTATATTCCATCAGTTTTTCAAAATTGTTTCATAAATTCCTCCTTTCCTATTAGAGTATTGAGTGAATGCATTAAGTGAGTTCATCCTTACACAGTACTTGAGTTTAAAATCACTAGGCAATAGTTGGAAGAATAAGGGGAACGTCACTCCTTCCTTTTTTCCTTCCAATCAAAGCATCAACAACAACAAACTTCTTTCCTTACCAAGCGGCAAGAAGTAACTCACAAAAAGCCACTAAGACAAAGCACGATGCAAGCTTCTCACAAAGATTTCATGTTTTCTTTTTCTTTTGTTTCAAACCCTCCCCCCTATAAAGTCTAGCATAGGTTCTCCTTATCCATGTGTCACATTTCTTACCTTCTTCATATATGAGCATCTCTTTCTTACATTCGATCATGTGATTAGAAACAACAACAAAAAAAAAAATCAATTGTCAAACTGAACACAAGGTACATCAATGATTGGAGGCACCTTTGCAACCCTGTCATTCCCCTTAAACAATTTTCAATAACATATCCATTTCTTCATCAACCACTTTGAGCCTCGTCTAACGGTTAGCCTCATTTATTCAACCCACATTCACCTAACCCTGGGATAGGAAGGTGTGTAAATTGTGTAACATTGAGAAATAAAGTTCAACTAAAAAAAAGAATGAGTAAAAAAAAAAAAAACAATGTCTAAAGGCATGTGTTCCAATGTATCCGATATGAACATGTCTAAAATTGCGTCACTCATCGAGTGCTTGGTACCGTGACTGAGAAACATGAATGCTAATTGAGTGATGGACCGCATGACTTGAGATCGGCTACATTGATTCACAAGAATGAAAAAAGAAAAAAGAAAAGAAATGAAAAACAAAAAATATATAAAAAATAAAACTTGCAAAGTCCAATACATAATTTCATATCTTGGGGGGCTTCTCTCGGGTCTTGAGTCTTTTACCCCTTTCATCCTTAAACCATCATCTTAACTATATTATAACCCTTAAAAGACCTCTTTGAGGTGTACATACACTTGTGCAAAATTAGTTAGTGCTACGTTCGACCTGATTCTAACGGATACGAAGGCAACCTCACATTGAGGTGCTGCCACATTCATATGCATGACTAAGTCAAAGAATATTTAATGCTTATCCCTATGACCCTATCCATCTAGATATAGACTTGGGGGCTTGAACCCACATCATTTAGCCTACCTAGCCTAAAGAGTCACCATCTCGACTCTTCTCATATCTATTTCCCTCACTAAAGCCTTTGCAGCTTCACCTTAGTATCACTTTCCTAAACTTCTTGCACACATACATAGTCATATCATCTTTCCCTTAAGAACCCTTTATCATGAAACCTTGTTTCCTTACCGTGCATGCTTCATCATATTTCAAGACAACATTCATTAGAAGAAACATTGTATACTTTCTTAGCTTCCTGACGTGAGCAATATTCATTGTTTCATGCATCGCATAATGTGCTCAGAAACAATTATATATCAATAATTTTTAATCATACAAAGCATATCGTGCTTAGCTCCTTTACCTAAGCAACGTTAATTATGAAATAATCACTTCATCTATACACGTGATTAGCTTCAAGACCTAAGTTACGTTCAAGATTGTTTCATTACACCATATATGATGCTTAGATCCATGACCTAAGTTCATTCATCGTGTGACATGATGTAATTGTCCTTAGCCTCCTGGCCTAAGGACATGCATCATGCATACATTACTTTCAAAAAAGCAATTCAATCCATGTGATTCATTTTGTCTTGATCAACGAGGAAGTTCAAAACTTCTTTCCTTTTCTTTTGTAGAAGTTCAAAAAATATTTCAAAATTTTCTCATTGAGGGAAGTTCAAAAATAAAAGTTCAGTTTTCACGTCTTTATTTTTTGGGAGAAAGTCGCCACCCTCCACTCGTCTCATTGAAAAAATGAGGGAAAATTTTTACTTTTGCATTTTTGTTGGTTGTGTTTGCACACACAACCACAAGTTATGAACATGTCATGTCATGTCAAGTCAAGCTTGGTCAAGTCAGTTGATCAAGTCATTAATATTCTATACGAGTCCGTTGGAAAATTTTATTAAAGCCCACGTCCGGGGACAAGCAAACCATCTACAACCCACGTTCGGGGATAGGCAAACCATTTACACCCCACGTTCGGGGACAAGTGAACCATCTACAGCCCACGTCCGGGGACAAGAAGACCATCTTCAACCCACGTTCAAGGACAAGTGAACCATTTACAGCCCACGTTCGGGGACAATCAAACCACCATCATTTCATGGAGCAAGGTTCTCGATACAAAGAGACTTGCAATCTTATTAGACAAGTTTATCCTCAGGCATGGAAAATTTTCAGTCGTTGTCATCTCTCAAAGCGAAGAAGTCAGCGATTACATCATATGTTGACTTTCCTCAAGCATGGAAAGTATCATTCGGTAGATTTCTTCAAGCATAGAAAGCTGCCAAAATCATTTGTTGACTTTCCTCAAGCATAGAAAGTATTATCCGGTGGATTTTTCAAGCATAGAAAGCTGTCAAAATCATTTGTTGACTTTCCTCTAGCATGGAAAGTATCATCCGGTAGATTTCTTCAAGCATAGAAAGCTACCAAACTCATCTGTCGACTTTCCTCATGCATGGAAAGTATCTCAACAAAACGTCACCCGGTGGATTCCTTCAAGCATAGGAAGCTACCAATCTCATTTGTAACCGATACACTAGTGTCAGATAAGCATTCTATCCCTTTACTCTTTTATCTGTAGAACTAACATTTTTCTGCAGGTATCGATGTATACAAAGTGATTTATGATCGCAAAACGTCTTAAATCAATCTCTATCCCTATTGACTACTTTAACTATCGTTTTTGAAACTGACATTTCTAGAAACTCAGTCCAAGTAGGGGCTTTTGAAAACACCTAAAAATGTCTCCCCTTAGCCAAACCCGATGATGAACAACCTTTCACTGCCATTATTGGTTGGGTTGAGTATTTAATCTTGGAGTGCTTAAATCCATATTTCCATTACATAAAACAACCCAATTTCTATCCCATTTCCCGAAAACATAACTTACTTTCCTCTTTTCGTGCCTTTAAACCAAAAATAATTCATTTCGTTTCCTTCGATCAAAATCATTCATTTTGTGTCCTTTTTATAAAAATGTTTAGTTTCGTTTATTTTGGTCCATTATATGGGTCCAATGATTTGATAATTGTATGAGCCTTTAAAAGATATTTCTGACGATATATTATAAGCCCAAATCCGAGTTATAACGAATAAGTTATGGTCAAAATATTAAACTAAGCCCAAACCGAACCTAAACCCACCTTACCTACAACCCAATGATCATGTGGAGGGTCCAAATTATTTAATCCCATTCCTAAAACAATTAGGATTAATTTTAAACTTTTATAAGTTTCTAAAAGATCTTAATTAACCTTTTTGAAAAAATAAATTAAAGAGTTTGCAATTGAATAAAACTTTTCTTTTTAAAAGTCCTAAGCTAATTCTTTTCCAACATAATGACGTTCAAAGATAGATAGATTTTTATTTTTTTGCCTTATATTTTTTGTCCAAATCTTATATGGTTGGATATCTCTTGAAATTATCTTTCCAATGATATATTATAATATCAATTTTGAGCTAGAACGGAAATGATATGAATGAAATATCAAACTCTATTCAAAACTAATAGTGTCTCACTATTTTGACCATATCTTTTTTTCTACAAATTATTTTAATCTGATTCTAATTGGGTTAGAAAGTAGACCTCAAGATCTTTCCAACAACGTAATTTTTTTTATCTTATTCTGAATTTTGGATCAAAAGATATGATAAAAACAAAAACCGCAATAGCTGCAATCTATTGAGTTTTATTCCGATTTAATTCGTATCTTATCTTGATTCTTCTACCCCTCTTTTTTCCTTTATAAATAGAGGTCATGTCCCCAATTTTTCAATGATAAACAAGTTTCATCATCAAATCATTCTCTTATCCCTCTTTAGCCTAAACACTAGCCTCCCCATTCTTTCACTGTTCCTTCCTTTAAGCACTCAAAGGAGTCCATACAATACCTGAAATTCTAAGCTTTAACCAAGGCGTGATAGGTAGAATTAACTGAGGGTTTGGACCAAATCAACTCTAATTTTAATTTAATTTAATTTCCATTCGATATATATTTTTATTGAAGTTACTAACAATTTATTCATGATATAGCAATTAAAGGAAACGCCAAAAGTGAGTAATTAATCACTTAATTACTCTTATTTTTATTCTTGTTGCTAGTATCATGATTAGGCTAATTTATGATTTGATTTGACTAACGATATTATGGTTAAATTGCTTCCAATATTAATGTTTATTCTATTTTTAATTTTGATCACCATATTGCATGTTAAAGGGAATATGTAATTGAAAATCACGCCTAATAAGATAATTTGGACAACCGGTTTAGGTTCCTTTTTAATCTTGTTATTAATCAAAGTGAACACTAATATTTTAGAATTATATTTTGCATTAATATTTAAACTAATTTAGCATAATAATAGTTTGGAGCAAATTGAATCTTTTTTGCATGCCTTTGAGATCGCAGGAATCACTTTTCACTATAAGAATCGAGTAGAGGTCAATACGGGCGAACGTGACTCCATGACTCACTTCGTACCATCATCCCCGATCCTCCTTTCATGGTTTCAAACCACATGGAGTTAGTAATCTCATGGATTAATGATCCTTTAACGGTTTACAAGTTCCTTAAAAACTTGTTGGCGACTCCCTACTTTCCTTGTCATTAATCGTATTATGTAAATTCCCACTTCCTATAAGTGTCAAGCGTATTCACAACATGCTTTTATCGTAGGCGCACTTCGAACGACGCCTACAATTTGGCGACTCCACTGGGGAAGATTCTTGGTTATTTATCGATTTGAGTGATCGATATTTAATTGAGATGAGTGGATAAGACTTGAAAGATTCTTAAATTGTATTCCTGCGATTTAATGGCATTGTCACATATGCGTATGATTTTTCGGTTACCTATTTTTCCACAACAGTACGTGTTATACGTATGTGTCTAGCCCGAGGTATTTAACCTCTATCAACCCGAAAACGCTTATAGCAATAAGGGTTCATCTAAGTTTTTAAATCCACCTAAACCATGGAGTCGAGTTCGATTTCATCACGAACTAGCAGAGCCGCATGTTGGCATACACCCTCAAGGGAGGATGCCTTGCTAACGCGTCAAACTCTTAACCATGGTACCCTTTGACACCCAAATAACCTTGACCATAGTCGAACATAGAACTTGACTTTAGGTTGCAAACTTCATTGCATCATGCGTGAAAATGTGCTTTTGTGTGCATTTCTTTTTTACTTTTCATTTACTTATTTATATTTTTCTCCTATCAAACCCTTTTTTTTTTATTAGAGTCGAGTCATTGTTTTTTTTTTTTTAATTTTTGAGTCACTCGGACTTTTATTCTCGTACACTATACAAGAGTCAAATTGTTTTGGTCATAGCCGGAGTTGTAGAAAGAGTTACGTGTGGCGCCATCTATGGATCTATAGCCCCGAGTTTTATCTTTCATTTGGATCTGGTTTCGTCTTAATCTGAGTCGCATATCAAAATTTATTACTGATATACTACAGCCTGTTAAGTTTAGGTGTCTTTTTAGTGTCAACTTTTTTTTTTTTTTTTTTTTTTTTTTTTTTTTTTGTGTATCAAGATAGTCTTAGCCAAAACCTTTAATCCGTGTCAACTCGTATAACATAGGATTATAGATTTTTGTTTTCATTTTTTTTTAAAACTCCTGAGTCCTAACTCTTCTAGAATTCTAGTGCTCTTCCTAGTTTCTAGTGATCGGATTTTGTGCTAACCTTAACAGGTGTTATTTAACTTTGATTTTGGTTGATCTTTTTTATGACTAACGATTTTCAATGGACCTTTTTCACCTAGTAAATTGCATAAACCGTAAAATTGGACAAAATTAATCAAATTAGTTTAGTAAATTGCATAAACCTTAACTTTGATTTTGGTTGATCTTTTAGTCTTGCGTGCTATTTGGTCATTGGGTCCTTTATTTTTCACAAAGTCCTCATGTCTAGCCATGCGATCATACCACGAGTCTTAATAAACTCACCTAATCTCACATGCTGGGTAATTGCACATGCTTTGTATCCGAGTCATGTACCATATTGTTTATGATCCTCTATTAGGATCATGCATGCGTGGTTTTCTGTCATAATAGGAATGGGTGGAGTATATCCCATCAGTTTTCAAAATTGTTTCATGCACTTCTCCTTTCCAATTAGAGTATTGAGTGAATGCATTAAGTGAGTTCATTCTTACAAAGTACTTGATTTTAAAATGACTAGGCAATAGTTGGAAGAATAAGGGGAACGTCACTCCTTCCTTCTTTCCTTCCAATCAAAGAATCAAAAACAACAAACTTTTTTTCTCACCAGGCGGCAAGAAGTAACTCACAAAAATCCACTAAGACAATGCACGATCCAAGCTTCGCACAAAGATTTCATGTTTTCTTTTTCTTTTGTTTCAAACCCTCCCCCCTATAAAGTCTAGCAAAGGTTCTCCTTATCCATGTGTCAAACTTCTTAACTTCTTCATAAATGAGCATCTCTTCTTACATTCGATCATGTGATTAGAAACAACAACAAAAAAAAAAAATCAATTGTCCTACTAAACACAAGGTACACCAATTTCAGGCACCTTTGCAACACTGTCACATATCAATTTCTTCATCAACCACTTTGAACCTCGTCTAACGGTTGCCCTCATTTATTTAACCCATATTCACCTAACCCTGGGATGGGAAGGTGTGCAAATTACGTAACATTCATAAAGCAGGTTCAACTAAAAAAAAATGAGCAAAAAAAAAAAAAAAACAATGTCTAATGGAAAGTGTTCCAATGTCTCCGATATGAACATGTCTAAAATTGCGTCTCTCATAGAGTGCTTGGTACCGTGCCTGAGAAACATGAATGCTAAGTGAGTGATGGACCACATGATCCGAGATTACCTACATTGATTCACAAGAATGAAAAAAGAAAAAAAAGAAAAGAAATTCAAAACAAAAAATAATTCTTGGGGGGCTTCTCTTGGGTCTTGAGCCTTTTACCCCTTTCTTCCTTAAACCTGAAAGGAATGGTGTCCTTCGAACAACTGTATTATTCTGATAGCGGGTTCTGAATTATTAGAAAGCTAATATATTCAGTAAGGTCAAGTGATCGGAATGCTTGGGTGGAGGCCGCTTCCGATCAGTAATATTAATGTATATTTAATATTACAACTTAATATTGACTGAACCCTTCGGGTCACACCTAAGCAAATATACAAACCAACTCAACGAATTAATTCGAAAGAAATTAATTCGTCGCCCGACTGTTAAATATTTAGACGTCGGAAATTCGAGCTCAGAGTGTCGAAACCGAACGTCGAAAGTCGAGTAAAAAATAGTAAAAGACGAGACGGAAAAATTAGTAATAAATCAACAATGACTAAAATACCCCTAGCATCGGAATCCTGAGTGCTAGGGGATTAGGCAAGCTAGCAGCCCGCACCATGTGCGAGGCTTGCTAACAAGCTACGGCCAGCAGCCCGCAAGCATTGCGTGGCTTGCTGGCACGCGCTACTGTTAGCAGCCCGCACATGTGCGTGGCTTGCTAGCAGCACCAATCGGCAGCAGCAGCCCGCACATATGTGCGTGGGCGTGCTGGGCCAAGAAGGCAGCAGCTAGAAGCCCGCATGTGCGGGGCTAGGCTGGGCCGGTGCTAGGGCCGAGTCATTAGGGAAGCATGTGAAGGGAGTATGTTTGTGTGAGGACAAGTGGCACAAGGAGAGGAAGGAGTGGGGAGCAAGTATGGTCCCCTCCTCTCCAAGTGGTCCTCACTTCTCTTGACATACAACAAGGGCACTTGTTGATTTATTACTTGCTTGCCTATTTAATTTATTTTAGCTTTAAATTAAATTGTGGAATTTCATGATCCCACATTGATGGGATTGAATTTCTCACTCCCACTTTTCTCTATAAATACCCATCTTGGGATTTGGAGACGAGTACTTGAGTGGGAGTTAGAAAGAGCATTGCATTTTGGCAAAAACTTTAAACTCCATTAACACTTGGGTTTTGGTCGGACCTTGCGTGAGCGGGGCTAAAGCTTTCAAGTAAGAGCCCGACTTTGAGGGCGAAGCACGCGTCAAAGGTAAATTCCGATTTTATCCTTTTATGTTTATTTGTTATGCTTTATGGTTTTATTAATTGCGAGTGGTTCTTTGGGTCGGGGTTGTTTCCGCGGTAAGTTGGACTTACCAAACCCTAACAGCGGTATCGGAGCCACGCTCATTTATTTTTAAAATTATAATATTTTTCAAGGTGATTTTTATGGCTTAATTTTTCTGGTTTAAGTTGCTAATTAGATTAGTAGCTCGTATTATCTATTTTAACCTCGTATTTAAGCTACCTTCAGCCCCGAACCGAGATTTCAACCCAAAAATAGTGAATTTTTTGGTGGAAAATGTGTTCTGGAAATGGTTTTAACCTTCTAGGAAACGTTTTTAGCAAAAAAAAAACGACCAGAAATGCTATTTTCGAGGGTTTTTTTTTATCGTTTTTACGAAAAATTTTAAGTCTTTCTAACCTTGAAAATTAATTGCATATTTATAATGGTTATGTAATTGGTTCAATACATATTTTATATGCAATTTTAAACCTCTTTAGGCATGATTACTTGGTAGTAATTTGTTCTTGAATGCTTGGTTTTATTTTTCACATAATTGCAAACTAATTGCATTAAGTGTGAAATTATTGTTCTTTGAGGATTCTAAGTATTAAAGATTCAATCTTTAATTATGTTAAGTGTTTGAAACTTTATATTTCTAAATTCCATGAATTTTTGTTAAACTTTGTTAATTTAATCATTTTTTAGTTGATTGGAATCATAAAGTTTGAAACTTTGTAATAGAAAAATTGTTTATCTTCATATTGGAAGATATAATTTTTCAAGGATTCACAAGTATTAAAGTTGGAATCTTTATTGAATTTATGTTTAGTTTTTCAACTCCCTCTTATTTTGTCAAAAACTCAAGGTTAATTTAAATTAATTAAATTAATAGTGAGTAATTGCCCTATTATTTTTGTTGCACCAAGTTAAACCAATTTAATTAAAGAATGGTTCTTGGGAATTAATTTGGTTATATGCACTTTAAAAATTTTATTTCAGTTAGGCTTGTTTAAATTTTTTTACTTTGCTCAAATGAATTAGTTCTAAAATTAATTTAGAATTAATAATTATGTCACGTAAAATTGAATTATGTCACGCAAAATTGGGATCAAAATCCCGAGGCTATGGCACGCAAAACGAGGTAACACATCACTTGGCTAGCCAGGCTGCATAGCAGCCCGCATGCGGCTGCCAAGGATGCAGCCTCGAGCTTGTGCGCGAGCCGATGCGTGGCTGCTGCTTGCTGCTAGCAGCAAGGCGCGCCAGCAAGCACCAAGCAGCAGCACGGCGCAGCAACAGCAAGGTGTTGTGCTCGCCTGTGCGTGCTGCCTTGCGTGGCTAGCCGCGGTTGGTGCAAGCACGAGCACATGGTGCATCGCTTAGGACTTGGTGCATGCGTCGTGTAATTAGGGGTATGCGTAGAAGTTGCTTTTGAAGCAATGTACTGCAATGAATTTGTTCAACATGGACATCAAGGGCCACTTCATTGATGTGTGAAAGTTCGCTGATGTGGGCGGTGTAACGCTTAGCGACATCGGGACCACTCCCACGTTCATTGAGCATTAAACGGTTGTGCGAAATGTGAGCACTTCATGTCTTAGTGCTAGGCACTTAGACAATTTGGACTACGTATTTTGCTTAAAAATTGTCGTTTTAATTATTTTATTAATCTAATTTGTTTTAATTATTTTAATAAATTTTGGAGGCTAGGCATCGGTTTTTAGCGGCATTGGCAAAATTTATTTTGACAAATATTGGGATTTACCGGCTTAATTAATTGGATTAATTAAGTTAGATGCGGAATTTAGTGGGAGCTTCAAATGTTAATTGCGCTTATTTACATAACCGGTTAAAACAACTTTGACTAGTTTTAATTAAATGTGTTAATTGGATTAACCACCTAAATTAGTTACTAGTTCACTCGTGTTTATGCATTGTTACTTGTTTATCGTTGTAAAATGCATGGGCCATTCAAAAATAGTGAATGGATGAATGGAATGTATATTCTCTCACAGGTTTTATGAAATGGCAACTAGTGGGGCCTGATTAGGATAGAAAATACGTACTGCGATCCGTGATGTATTTTTGTAAATCTAAATATGGTCTGCGTACCGTTGAGTATTTTTGTACCTTAATATTTAGATTAGTCCTAATCGTAGATACTAGTAGTTGCATTTAATTATGGTCAAGTCTTGAAGATGGAGGTTCTTGGAAGACGTAGCCATGAAAGTTGCAATGAAGACCTTTTGAAGATTTGAAGATCTCAAGGGGTCATGCTAGTTGCCAAATGCATTTATATTTATGTTTTTCGATATATATATATATGTTTATGTATATGAATTATATGATAGATGCATGTTTAGGATTTCGAATGTTGTGATGATTAATTAAGTTCACTTAAATCAACCAACATAGAAACCCAAGGTCCCTAAATATTGAGTAAAAACTTGTCATTCCAAAACAACACTTACCAACCGAACGAGGGTAGTGGTGGGCTACGCCAAAGCGAGGCATCACTACCTCTCCTAGGAGCGTAAGGCATACCGGGTATGCAAGTTGGTTTTGGTTGTACTCAACGATATGAGTGATGGAGTCCTAACATGTCGTGGCAAAGTGAATAAATTGCTAAGAGAGCATTAGATGCGACGATTTATTCAACCAAGAGTGGCTTGGAGCCATTAGCAAAGCGTTTCTTACCTTAGGAGATGGAGTGTTAAGACATGCCAAACCATGCTTAACCACTCTTTGTTTCTTCGGATCTTGGAATCGACTTATTCTCACCAAATTGGGGACAACTTTAAAAGTGTGAATAAGATGTTTTAAATAAGTTTGATTAAAAATGCATGAATTCAATCTTATTTAAATTTCATGAAAGGTTTTTCATTTAAAATTCTTTCAATTGTAGAATCATGTCTTCAAATAACTCAAACAACCAATTCTCGTTACGCTCAATTCTCGACAAGGAGAAGTTGAGTGGGCCAAATTTTCTTGATTGGCAAAGGAACTTGCGAATTTTTCTCATGCAAGAGCAAAAGGAATATGTCCTTGATGAGGAAATGCCGAGGCTCCCAATAAGAAGGTGACTCAGGCTGCCCTAAATCGATGGCAAAGTGCCAATCGAGATGTCAAATGCATCATGTTGGCCACAATGTCTCCAGAGCTTCAAAAGACTTTCTTTTAGAAGGAGACAGCTTTTGAGATGATTTCTGAACTGTAGAATATGTTTCAAGAATAAGCCCGAACTGAAAGGTATGAAACCCACAGGCAGATCCTTGAGAGCAAGCTCAAGAAAGGAAAGCTAGTCAGCCCACATGTACTCAAAATGATAGGAATGTTTGAGAACATGGGAAGGCTTGATGTGGGGTATTCTACCGAGATGGTAATTGACATCATTCTCCACTCGCTGCACAAAGGCTATGATCTGTTAAAGATGAACTATAACATGCACAGCATGGAGAAAACCCTCACCGAGCTTTATGGTATGTTAAAGCAAGCTGAACAAACGCTCAAGGATGAGGGGAAGAATGACATGCTCATGATTAAAAAGGTAAAGCCGTTCAAATTCTCAGGCAAAAAGAAGGAAGCCTTTAAGGGGAAGGGCAAGAGGAAAACCTTTCCGCCTAATCCTAAAGCTACCAAGGATAACAAAGAGAAGCAGGTAGCATCTTCTAAATCTAATTCCGAATGCTTCTACTGTAAGAAGAAGGGACATTGGAAGAGAGATTGCCTCAAGTTCAAGGAAGATAAGAAGAACGGAACCGTTGCTTTTGAATCAGGTATATTCATTATAGACTTTAACTTCACTAGCTTAGCATCATGGGTATTAGATATCGGATGTGGCTCACACCTTTGTTCCAATTCTCAGGGACTAAGGATTGCTAGAAGGCTAGAGAAGGGAGAGGTTGAACTCCGGGTTGGCAATGGAGCCAGAATTAGTGTCGTATCCATAGGAACTCTTAGTTTGTTTTTGCCCACCGGGATTGTTTTGGAACTAGATAATGTTTATTATGTTCCTAACATGACCAAAAACATCATTTCAATTTCGGCGTTAGACGCCAAGGGGTTTTGAATTTCGAGTAAAAGACAATGAATGTTCGTTTTATCTCGATAATGTTTTATATGGTATTGCACATTTTGAAAATGGTCTTTATGTGATTGATCTTGACAAACAAGTTTATAATGTGAATAATATTAACAAAAGAGCTAAGACCATGGAGTCAAACAAAAATTACATGTGGCATAGTCGTCTTGGGCACATTAACATCAAACGCATCAAGAGACTTTTACAAGAAGATGTTCTTGACTCTTTCGATTTAGAATCGTTTGAGAATTGCGAGGGATATTTATTAGGCAAGATGATTAAGTAGCCATTCTCCAAGCTAGGAGAAAGGGCATGATACTTATTAGGTCTAATACACACTGATGTATGTGGACTAATGAGCTCAACCACAAGAAATGAACACCGATATTTTATCACCTTCATAGATGACTATTGTAGATATGGTTATGTCTACCTAATGTCGTATAAATCTGAATCATTTAAAAAGTTCAAAGAATTTCAGAGTGAAGTTGAAAATCAGCTTGGCAAGAAAATCAAAGCCCTTCAATTGGATCGAGGTGGTGAATACTTGAGCTAATAATTCGATGACCATCTGAAAGAAAAGGGTATACTTTAAGAATTGACACCTCTAGGAAATCCACAATGGAATGGAGTATCCGAAAGGAGAAATCGAACCTTGTTAGACATATTACGATCAACAATGGGTCTTAGTGATCTTCCTATCTCTTTCTTGGGACACGCACTTCTAACTGCGGTACTAACATTGAACCGTGCACCATCAAAAGCTGTAGAAAAGACTCCATATGAATTATGGACAAAGAAACCTCCTAGGTTGTCTTTTCTAAAGATATGGGGATGCGAAGCATATGTCAAGAAATTGATTTCTAACAAACTTCATCCCAAATCTGACAAGGTTTACTTTGTAGGCTACCTGAAAGAAACCAAAGGGTATTACTTCTACAACAAATCGGAGAACAAAGTGTTTGTTGCTTACGATGGTGTCTTTTTGGAGAAGGAAAACCTTTCCAAAATGACAAGTGGGAGGAAAATCGAACTCGAAAAAGTTCGTGAGGATGAGCAACAAAATCAGAATGACAGTCAAAGTGCTCAAACAGCATCTGTTGACGCAGGTCAAAATGATTAAAATGTGCAAAGTCAAACCGACAATGCAAATGCTCAATCCATTACCCTACGTAGGTCTTAGAGGCCGAGATCTCAACCTGATAGATATCTTGGTTTACTATTAACCAAGATCTCAGAGGACATCCTGATTATGGATGGAGATGAACCGACAAGCTACAGGCAAGCGATGGCAAGCACCGACTCTGTTAAATGGCATGAGGCCATGAGATCTGAAATGGATTCCATGTTTGAAAATCAAGTTTGGGACTTGGTTTACTTACCCAAAGGATATACACCTATCAGCTGATGTAAGTGGATTTTCAAGATGAAAACCGACAATGATGGAAATGTATTCATTTATAAAGCTTTATTGGTGGCAAAAGGTTATAGACAAGTTCATGGTATTTCTTACGATAAAACCTTTTCACCTGTCGCAATGCTTTAATCCGTTCGAATCCTCCTAGCGATTGCTGCATATTATAACTATGAAATATGGCAGATGGACGTCAAAACCGCTTTCTTAAATTGTATTTCGGCAGAAGCTGTGTACATGACATATACTGAAGGTTTTGTCAACCAAAACAATGCTTGGAAGGTTTGTAAGCTTAAGAAGTCCATTTATGGTTTAAAGCAAGCTAACAAAAGTTGGAATCTGCGATTCGATGAAGCCATCGGTAAGTTTGGTTTTATCAAGAATCCAGATGAATCTTGTGTTTATAAGATGGTCAGTGGGAGTGACATTGCCTTATTAGTCTTATATGTCGATGACATATTGCTCATTGGAAACAGCATTTCGTTGTTAGAGTTTGTAAAGGCCTGGCCTGGAAAATATTTCTCAATTAAAGACTTAGGATAGGCTCAGTAAATACTAGGCATCAAGATCTATAGGGATAGATAAAAACGGATGATTGGATTGAGCCAAATTATGTTGATAAGGTACTTGCTCGATTTGGCATGGAGGGGGCCAAGAGAGGTCACCTGCCAATGTCACATGGCATAACCCTAAGCAAGAAGCAGTGTCCACTGACACCTGATGAGCGGGAAAGAATGAATCTGATTCCATATGCTTCGCTTATTGGATCGATCATGTTTGCCATGATATGTACTAGGCCAGATGTATCGTATGCCTTGAGTGCTACGAGTCGTTACCAATCAGATCCAGGAGAGGCCCTTGGACTGAGACCAAGAATATCCTAAAGTACCTGAAAAGGAATAAGGAAAAATTCTTGGTGTATGGTTGTTCAGAGGAATTAGTTGTTGAAGGTTATACCGACGCGAGCTTCCAGACAGACAGAGACTTTCAAATTGCAATCTGGATATGTATTCTGTCTAAATGGAGGAGTGTTCAGTTGGAAGAGTGCAAAGTAAAGTACAACCGCAGATTCTACAACTGAAGCCGAGTACTTAGCAGCTGCTAAAGCGGCTAAGGAGGTTGTTTGGATTCGTAAGTTCATTGGTGAACTTGATGTTGTACCCTCCATAAAGGGTCCAATAGCCCTGTATTGTGACAAGAATGGAGCTATTTCTCAGGCCAGAGAGCCAAGGGAACATCAGAAAGTCAAACATGTCAAACGGCGGTTTCACATGATTCGAGAATGGAAATCAGAAGGTGAAATCAGAATTTGCGAAGTTGGAACGGATGACAATGTAGCCGATCCACTTACTAAACCTTTGCCTCAAGTGAAGCACAACAAGCACGTTGAGGCAATAGGAATCAGGCATGTAGGAGACTGGCTTTGATTTCCTTGTTTAGTTTTTTAGTTAAATTTTGAACATTTAATGTAAGACACTAACAAAAATCATTCAACTTATGGAGTAATATAAATTTCATGCAATATTTTATTACTCCGTTTTCTATTTAATTGTGGTTTAGGATTAAATAATGAGTCCATTCGATTCTTGGAATATTCAAAATAGGGTATCAAGACCAGTCTTGGTAAGGAAACACCTATTAAGTGAACATTAAATATTATAATCGAAAATTATCCTTAATCGAGGTCATTTAAACGATGGAAGATTAATGACCAATTGAGATTAGTGTGTAGTCTTATTTATAGCACTGTTTCTTGTGCTACGAGGACATGATTGTCATAAATCATTTGCACAGGTATTGGTTTAGAACCATACTGGATCGACCTATGAGAATACTTTAAGAAATTAAAAATCGTCAAAAGTATACTTCTCATTATGGCTATCGGAACCTATTTCCTTGACAATGAGTATTGTGAGTTCTCTTGTTTTCCGCTTTGATGTTGTCAAACGTCTGCCGTAATAGGGGATTATAACGGCAACACTCGGGAGGCTAGGTCCTCTCAGTAAGAGGAGCTACATTACACGACTGGGAATGTCCCCCTACTAAAATAGGGAAGATGTCTTTGTTGTATACAAGGCCTGTCGTAGAGCGAGACTGTAAAAATGCATGGCCGTGCTCGAATGGATTTTAGAAATCATCTGTTTATTGAAAGTCGGACTCGGAATCGAGAAACACTTCTGGGCGTAATAAAGATGACAAAAAAATCTTACCTTATAGTTCATGAAGAGAAAGGGGCTATACACTAAATGCTCACTTGTCTGGAAGGACAATTGGAAGATTGAAAGAAATGGTGTCCTTCAAACAAGTGTATTATTCTGATAGCGGATTCAGAATTATTAGAAAGCTAATATATTCAGTAAGGTCTAGTTATTGGAATGCCTGGGTGGAGGCCGCTTCCGATCAGTAATATTAATGTGTAACTAATATTACAGCTTAATCTTAACTGAACCCTTCGGGTCACACCCAAGCAAATATACGAACCGACTCGACGAATTAATTCGGAAGAAATTAATTCGTCGCCCGAGTATTAAATATTTAGACGTCGGAAATTCAAAGTCAGAACGTCAAAACCGAGCGTCGGAAGTCGAGTCAAAAATAGTAAAAGACGAGACGACAAAATTAATAATAAATAAACAATGACTAAAATACCCCTAGCATCGGAATCTCGAGTACTAGGGGATTAGACAAGCTAGCAGCCCGCACCATGTGCGAGGCTTGCTAACAAGCTAAGGCCAGTAGCCCGCAAGCATTGCGTGGCTTGCTGGCGCGCGCTACTGCTAGCAGCCCGCACATGTGTGTGGCTAGCTAGCAGCGCCTTTTGGCAATAGCAGCCCGCACATATATGCTTCGGCGTGCTGGGCCGAGAAGGCTGCAGCTAGCAGCCCGCGTGTGCGGGGCTAGGCTGGGCCGGGTGCTAGGGCGGAGTAATTGGGGAAGCATATTAAAGGGAGTATGTTTGTGTGAGGACAAGTGGCACAAGGAGAGGAAGGAGTGGGGAGCAAGTATGGTCCCCTCCTCTCCAAGTGGTCCTCACTTCTCTTTACATACACCAAGGACACTTGTTTATATATTACTTGCTTGCCTATTTAATTTATTTTAGCTTTAAATTAAATTGTGGAATTTCTTGATCCAACATTGATGGGATTGAAATTCTCACTCACACTTTTCTCTATATATACCCATCTTGGGATTTGAAGAAAAGTGCTTGAGTGGGAGTTAGAAAGAACATTGCATTTTGGCAAGAACTCTTAAACTTCATAACACTTGGGTTTTGGTCAGGCCTTGCTAACTCCAAGGTAACGAACCTTAAAAGTCGGTGTTCGTCCTTTGTGGGTGGATACCGTTGGAGGCTCTCGTGTGAGCGGGGCTAAAGCTTTCAAGTAAGAGCCTGACTTTGAGGGTGAAGCATTCGTCAAAGGTAAATTCCGATTTTATCCTTTTATTATTATTTGTTATGATTTATGGTTTTATTAATTGCGAGTGGTTCTTTGGGTTGGGGTTGTTTCCACGGTAAGTTGGACTTACCAAACACCAACAAAACCATCAACTTAACCATATTATAACCCTTAAAAGACCTCTTCGAGGTGTACTTACACTTGTCCAAAAATCGATCAGTGCTACGTTCGACATGATTCCTAATGGATACGTAGGCAACCTCACATTAAGGTGCGGCCACATTCATATGCATGACTGAGTCAAAGAATATTCAATGCTTATCCCTATGACCATATCCATCTAGAGCTAGACTTGGGGGCTTGAACCCACATCATTTAGCCTACCTAGCCTAAAGAGTCACCATCTCGACTCTTCTTATATCTATTTCCCTCACCATAGCCTTTGCAGCCTCACCTTAGTATCACTTTCACACACTTGTTGCACACATACATAGTCATATCATCTTTCCCATAGGAACCCTTTACCATGAAATCTTGTTTGCCTACCGCGCATGCTTCATCATCTTTCAAGACAACATTCATTAGAAGAAACATTGTATACTTGCTTAGCTTCCTGACCTGAGCAATATTCATTGTTTCATGCATCGCATAATGTGATGAGAAATATTTATATATCAATGATTTTTAATCATACAAAGCATATCGTGCTTAGCTCCTTGACCTAAGCAACGTTCATTATGCAATAATCACTTCATTTATATACGTGCTTCGCTTCCAGACCTAAGTGACGTTCAAGATCGTTTATTTCCACCATATATGATGCTTAGCTCCATGACCTAAGTTCATTCATCGTGTCACATGATGTAATTGTCCTTAGCCTCCTGGCCTAAGGACATGCATCATGCATACAATACTTTCAAGAAAAGCAATTCAATCCATTCAATTCATTTTGTCTTGCTCAACGAGGAAGTTCAATACTTCTTTCCTTTTCTTTTGGAGAAGTTCAAAAACTTTTTCAAAATTTTCTCATCGAGGGAAGTTCAAAAATAAAAGTTCAATTTTCCCGTCTTTCTTTTTCGAGAGAAAGTCAGTACCCTCCACTCGTCTCATGACAAAAATGACGAAATTTTTTTTGCTTTTGCATTTTTTGTTGCTTGTGTTTACACACACACACCATATACAAACACAACCACAAGTTATACTCATGTCATGTCATGTCAAGTCAAGCTTGGTCAAGTCAGTTGATCAAGTCGGCCATAGTATATACGAGTCCCTTAACAAATATTATTTTGCAGGTCTCAATTACAGCCCACGTCCGATAACAAGTGGACCATCTACAACCCACATTTGGGGATAAGCGAACCAAATACAGCCCACGTTCGGGGACAAGCGAACCATTTACAGCCCACGTACGGGGACAAGTGGACCATATACAGCCCACGTTTTGGGACAAGCGAACCATTTACAGCCCCCGTTTGGGGACAATCGAACCACCATTATATCATGAAGCAAGGTTCTCGATACAAAGAGACTTGCAATCTTATTAGACAAGTTTTTCCTCAAGCATGGAAAATTGTCGGTCGTTGTCATCTCTCAAAGCGAAGAAGTCAGCGATTACATCATATGTCGACTTTCCTCAAGTTTGGAAAGTATCATTCGGTAGATTTCTTAAATCATAGAAAGCTGCCAAAATCATTTGTCGACTTTCCTCAAGCATGGAAAGTGTTATCCGGTGGATTTCTTCAAGTATAGAAAGCTGCCAAAATCATCTTTTGACTTTCCTCTAGCATGGAAAGTATCCTCCGCTGGATTCCCTCAAGCATAGGAAGCTACCAAACTCATTTGACATCGATACACTGGTGTCAGATAAGCGTTATATTCCTTAATTGTTTTATCTGTAGAACTAAAATTTTTCTGCATGTATTGGGGTATACAGAGTGATTTTGGATCGCATAACGTCTTAAATCATTCTCCTTCCCTATCGACTACTTTGACTATTGTTTTCAAAACTAAATTTTTTACAAACTAAGTCAAAGTGGGAGCTTTTGTAGACACAAAAAAATGTGTCCCTAAAACTGAACATGATGATGAACAACCTTTCACAGCCATTATTGGCCGGGTTGAGTATTAAATCTTCGAGTGCTTAAATCAATATTTCCATTTCATAAAACAACCCAATTTCTTGCCCATTTTCCCAAAACATAACTTATTTTCCTCTTTTCATGCCTTTAAACCCAAAATAATTCACTGCGTGTCCTTTAAAATCATTCATTTCGTGTCCTTTTTATAAAAATGTTTAGTTATGTTTATTTTGGTCCATAATATGGGTCCAATGATTAGATAATTGGATGGGGATTTAAAAGAGCTTTCCAATGATATATTATACGCCAAAATCCAAGTTATAACGAATAAGTTATGGTGAAAATATTAAACTAATCCCAAACCGAACCTAAGCCCACCTTACCTACAACCCAATGATCATGTGGAGGGTCCAAATTATTTAATCCCATTACTAAAAAAATAGGATTTATTTCAAACTTTTATAAATTTCTAAAAGATCATAATTATCCTTTTTGAAAATATGATTTTAAAGAGTTTGAAATTGAATAAAACATTTTTTTTAAAGTGCTAAGCTAATTCTATTCGAATAGAAATACGTTCAAAGATAGACAGATTTTATTTTCGTACCTTATAGTTTTTAATCCAAATCATAAAAGTTTTGATAGCCCTTGAAATTATCATTCCAATGATATATTATAATATCAATTCCGAGCTATAACGGAAAAGATATGAATGAAATATCAAACTCTATCCAAAGCTGACACCGTCTCATTATTTCGACCATATCGTTTATTATACAAATTATTTTAATGTGATTATACTTGGTTTAGAAATTAGACTTTAAGAGATTTCCAACGACATATTATTTATCTTATTCCAATTTCTGGATCAAAAGATATGATAAAAACAAAAACCGCAAAAACTACAATATATCGAGTTTTATTCCGATTTAATTCGGATCTTATCTTGATTCTTCGAACACTCTTTTTACTTTTAAATAGAGGTCATATATCCCATTTTCCAATCATCAAAAAGTTTCATCATCAAATCATTCTCTTATCCCTCTTTAGCCTAAACACTAGCCTCCCCATTCTTTCACTATTCCTCCTTTAAGCACTCCAAGGAGTCCATACAATACCTGAAGTTCTATACTTTACCAAGGCGTGATAGGTAGAATTAACCGAGGGTTTGGACCAAATCAACTTTACTTTTAATTTTATTGAATTTCCATTTGCTTTATATATTTATTGAAGTTACCGGTGCCCAATTAGCGGTGCCTTTTTGCCTTTTCTACTAGTGTTTCCAGTTTTTTTTTCGTAGCGTTATTTCGACTTTAGTTGTGAAAGATATTTCTCTAGAATCCTATGTGTAAAAATCCTATGTTTTTGACGCATTACGGATGGTGTTTCCAATGCGAACCTTTTTATGCTTATGCTAATAATGTCAATCAAAATTACGCACATGAAATACTTAGAACTTTTCGAGTCTCATCCACTCATTCTAAATCATTGCCAAAATAAATTTTAGGAATTAATATGGAAATCCTCCCTAGTGGAGTCGCCAAAAATACTGTAGGGAATATTTCAAGCCAACCCACACTTGAGCCCCACTGTGATCATACACTAAATCATGGTGGCGTCCAAAGGGAAGGAAGCTAGAGTAAAAGAGTCGCTCACAAGTTTTAGGAACTTGTAAACCGTTCACAGGGTGAAGGTTACACCCCTTAAAGATCCAGGAGATCGTTAACTCCAATAGGTCTGGAACCATGACTGGAAGTTCAGGGATGAAGGTACAAATCCAACCTAAAAGAGATTGAACTTGCCCTAAAAATAAGCCTCTACTTTATTCTTCTCGTATTTATGTGTGCTTTCTGACTGACATGCAATCAATAGGTTTACCTTAAACCTGTTTTATCTACGCTGGTTGAATATTAATGCACAAACAAAACTATTATAAGCAATCACTTGAATTATAATCAAATTAACCTAAACAAGATTATTAATTATCTTATTAAGCATGATTACAAGTACAAATTCCCTTTAAACATGCATAAAAGACATTTGCTTTAAAAAAAAAAAGAATTAAAAATAAGAAAAATCAAAAATATTTTGATGTGATTCTTTTCCCCTTTTCAAGCATTGAGGACAATGCTTCCTTTAAGCTTGGGGGAGAAGAGTTTACGCTTTTTGTATATATGATTGTGGTTATAGCTTTGAATAATCTTGAGGGAGTTAGTTTGTTTTTGTTTGGCGATTTCTTGGTTATGAGGAGAAGGTTTGATCATCATTTGCTTCACTAATTAGGAATACCGCCAAATTTTAAAATTTTAGCCTACCCCTAACCCTTTTTGCCCTAACATTACAACCATTGGGAAAGACCTTTCGACCTAGAGGTTGAGTCAAATTTTGAGGGAGGGCATTATGAGTTAAAGCCTAAAGAGAGGGGATGCATAGTCAAGACGTCGTGTAGCCCAAAAATGTGTTCTTTTCCGGCTCCTTCGAGGAGCTATTGAGATGCTCATTAGAGGGAGATTTGAGACTATAGGGAGAACGCGGTAAGATCGAACGGGATGAAGGTGAATTGTGATAACTAGTTCTCTATGCTTAGCGTACTCTATGTTTCAATCAACCTCGGATATCTTGAGACGTGCATACCCCTATTTGCTTAAGAAAGATGTCTATTCATTTGAAATGTGGTCATTTTGTAAGGTCCAATTCGTAAAGGTTTCAATTTTGTTTTTCTTTCTTTTATTTTCCTTTTTTGTGGTTTGCCTCGTGTATGTTAGTCGAGAGTTATAGGTTAAGCTCTTAGGAAACCTTTACGAGACCTCACTCGTCCTCATAGGCGACTTTGGGGTTTAAAGGGCTTGTTGTAGCTAAAAACAACCGTGATTCCTATGTTAGTGAGTCTAAGTGTATATTCCCATCTTATGTCTTTCTTTTTCTTTTTGAATAAGTCTTTCATCCTTATTCTTTCTTGCTTTGTTTTGCTTGAGGACGAGCA
This sequence comes from Chenopodium album, assembly GCF_948465745.1. Classification (NCBI taxonomy): domain Eukaryota; kingdom Viridiplantae; phylum Streptophyta; class Magnoliopsida; order Caryophyllales; family Amaranthaceae; genus Chenopodium; species Chenopodium album. The sequence continues at coordinate 54,740,305 of NC_137837.1, forward strand.
AAAGTTTAGCGTGGGGGAATTTGATGAGTGTCATTTATGGCACTCATTTGGTTCTTTTTAGGGTAAATTTCATGTTATTCTATAGCTCTTTTACTTAGCTTTTCCTTAATTTTACTCTTTATTTCTTTTAGTTTGCATTTTCTTAGTTGGATTTATTTCTTTATTCATTTCTTGGTTTATTTCGTTATTTTCTCTTTTATTTGCTTGTTTTCCTTTATTTTTCAGGTTAAGGTCGTTATCCAAGTTTTCCGAGGCCTCTTCCCAAGTTTGGCATTGATTAGGATGTCTAATGTTCTCCATTTTAAGCTCAAGCATGGAGAAGTGAAAGTTCCTAAAGTCCTTAAGCTGTGCATTCAAGCCGTGGGGGCATGATTTCTTGTGTTGAACCCACAAATATGGAGTTTAGAAACTGCAAGGTCCCGTGTTTATCAAGACCATTAAGTGGAAAACACGAGGAGCATCGGCATGATAGGGAAGAGGGATGCACTATTCCCAGACGTGGGCGTGCACAGCTATGGTGCGGCCGCGCGGCTTGGTGGCGCGGGCGCGTCTGTATGGGTCTCTGTTCCGTACCCAGATTTGCGCGGTCGCGCTCTCCCTTATAGTTGGCCGCGCCTGTATCAAAATCGCCTAAGCTACAAATGGTTTACGTAGATCTCGAGCCTTACAATTTTCAAATGTATTAAAATGATATAATAATCATGTTGTTCCTTTGAAAACTAACTTTGCAACCGAACTTGGCCATTAAACATGTTACATATTCAAGCCATTTTCAAGTTCAACTTCAAAAACTAATCTAAGTGCATAATTGTTGTTTCAATACTTTAATTTACTCTAGAGATTAGAGAGTATGACTAGTATAGAGCAAAAGAAACAAAATCATACTTGCTCATACGAAAGTTTAGTACTCAATCATTCGTCATGAAAATTGTATCAATCAAGACACTTTAAGACTAACAATTTCATGAGTTTGAATGTAAACAAAAGGCTCCTAAATTCTAAATTAAGGAGTCTTCATTTAAAATTATTCTCCATTGTTGCACACATTGGAATTTCGCAAGGGGGATAACATCTACTTTCTCGAGCTTCAAAACAGTGAAAAAAAAATTGAACTTAAAAGAAAGAATTCAAAAGTAGCAAGAATAGACGAAAAATTTGAACAACATTTCATTTTTTTTACCTTGCTTGTTCTTATGAATGACCAATATTACTAGACTTAGCAAATTTCTTTGTTAAAACAATGAATGGTCAAAAAACGGTTTAAACACACTAGTTTAATCATTTCCAAGATCCAAGTTGTTATCATAATAAGACGAAACACGGGATTTGTAGACCCATTTCAAGCGACATGAAAGGTTATAATTATTGACAACAAGCATATCATCGAAGCACCCAACACTGGGGGCTACAACATTCGAAAATGTAAAATGGGGGCTTATGAACCCGCGATATAACCAAGCTACACCAGTTCGATGATCACTTCAAGAATTTCCCAAACTAACTAGTTTTGTGCAAATTTTGAAATCACAGTTTTATAAGTGAATAACAATAACGGTCGACTATTTTATCATTGATAAAACCAATTTTGAAACTTACGCATGTAAATATAAACATGAGTCGCAAGAACAAATTCATGCTATTATAAAAGTTCAAAATTTTATTTATAATTTTAATGCATAATTGTTGTTCTAAACACTTTAATTTACATAAAAATTAATAAGTATAGTCTATATGAGCAAAACAAAAGAAAAATAAAGTTCAAGCACAAAGTCAAAATTAGAACAAAAAAACCACATATATGCTTGACATGCTCACACAGGATCAATACTTTATCACTTCACTTGAAATATGTTGCAATATATTGCTTAAACATGTCACAACGACAAACAAACAAATTCATGAAATCAAGTCGAATCAAAAACCCCCAAATTCAAAATTTAGGGCTTAACGGTTCGAAAATAGCCCAAATTCAACCAAGAATGAACAAATTATGGCAAATATGAATAAGGGACGAGATCTACATCCTTTAGCTTCGAAAAACAAGAAAATTCGAGCTCTTTAGAGAGAGAAAGAAGCGAAAATCGTGAAGGAAGGAGAGAGAAAGCGAAATGAAAAATTGCGCTTAGCGATTCTCTTTTTGCTGAATTAAATGTCGCTCGCAACTGAATTAGTTGCGCCTGACAGACCAGCACAACTAAAAAAGACGTGCGCGCCTGGCCAGCGCGACCTACTGATTTGCGCGCGGATACTGGTCACTAAAATCACCGGTATCCAGATTTTGATCCATTTGATCATTTTTTTCAACGGTTTTTGCTCGTTATTAAACGTAATGGAACGCGAATTATCAAAATCTTTTAAATTGCTTTGCATTTTGTTGTTTGTTTTCTTCTTTGTTAGTTTTTTGCATCATCTTACATGCACATTGTGCTTTGTGCCTTCCCTAAGCATACGTTTTGAACGTTTTTCGTAAGAGTGTCTTAAGACGTTCCGTGGTGGTGCTTTACGTAAAAGCACCCATAGACAGGTTTGTCATTTTACTATACTGACGTTATTAATGTCCGGGTTTTCTTCTTTTTTCACGTTCGAAGCAAAAAGGAAGGAGCTTTCATGCAACGTAAAAATGCAAATGACGTATCGTACGGCACAAAATTGTACGGCGTAGGTGTTGCGTAAAATTTAACTTCAGCCCAAGCTTTGCGAGATCTACCTCTCGGAACTAAAAGGTAGAGAATTACTATAGGCGTTAGCTCACGATTCGACAGGCGCACCGAACCTTCAGGAAGAGGCACTTCTAGAATGGGAGAAAATACGGTAGTTAGTGCGCTTACTAACTTACCGGACAGTTAGGGTGTCGAATCCATCCCCTGTATAAAGAAGCAACGAGACGATGTCGCGCCTATGTAGTCACGTGCCCCCAGACCTAAGACACGTGTACTCATCTTGTGGAAAAAACTATTGAGAGAGTTGTTGACTTTCTTCCCTCTCACTGAATTTTGATATATATGCCTCCAGTCCTGAGACATGTATTTCTATCTTGTGGACTTCCGGCTCAAATACCGGACCCGGCTAGAATACTGAACCATTTCGGCTCTAATATCGAAAACCCTTTTTCATCTTTTACTTTGTTAAAGTCCGGCTAAAGTTTCAATGACATATCGAGGGACTTTAGACCAACAATGACACGATTGAGAGGATATCTTCCCCTTTTAACCTTTTAAAACTGATCTCTTCTCATGACTTGACATCACCCAGAACACCTTTACTTGAAAAGCGTTCTATAACTGCAAAGGATCAATCTGGATTCTTTAGCGCGTTAAGACTATGAAAAAACTTTTCTAGCTTAATAGCTACTTGTTTCACACACTTAGCGAACCAAGGATCGTTTCGACATCCTTAATATTTCTGAAAGATTCTCTATTCTTAGGGAACTTCACAGAATGAATATCGGATTTATTTCCTTTACTACTTTGATCATCGTCTATTCTAGACTCGATCAAATTGGGGGCTAATTGTAGACACCTACTTTTGGCCTCTTGTCCCAAAAGGAAGTGCGATGATGTTATAAAAATCCGTTCTTCATGTTAGATCAAAGTTGAAATGTTTATGGACTATGACAAGCATTACGAAGTAAGTTAAAACCCATATTTGAGACCAATTTATCTTAGAGCCTTGTCTGATTACTAATTAGGCCTAAAAAACGTTCATATATGTTTAAACTTGATTAATAACGGACCCAAATGCGTCAAATACAATGATTGGATCCAATGGAACCTACATTGTTGAAAACCGAGCCAAACAGATAAAACAACCATCAAATTCCCATGCAAGGCCGTTACAGATGGATAGCCCTTTCAAAGAGATTTCCAACGGTATATTATAAGCCCAATTCCGAGCCAAAACAAAGAAGTTATGATCAAAACACTAAATCAGGCCCAAAACCGAAACCCTTGCACTCCAACGGCCATAACTTTTTATCCATAACATATTTTAACCTAATTCTAACGGCATTGGAAATTAGATATTCAAAGCTTTCCAATGATATCTTACACGCCTTAACCCAACTCCACAATCAAAAGTTATGGAAGTTTTAAAAATGCGTTTTCGTATAAGGCAAACCGCAAACCAGCGCAACTCAATCAGTTGCGCGCGCCTTACGGCCACCTGACGGCGCGGCTCTAAAACCCTAAACCTAGATCCCTACGCCTATAAATAGGGGTCTTCGTTCAGCATTAAGGGGACCGGAAAATTCAGAATTAAAACCCTAGTATTCTCACAACCCTAATCTCTCAACTTCTCATACTATAATACTACTTTTTCTTCTCTCTTCCCAAATAATTTCCAACCCTAATTGAATGTCTTGAAGTCCTTGGTGGTACGAAGAAGAAAGAAAGTCCATAAACACATTAAACGGAGATTTAACATAAAAGGAGAACGGTTAGTTTCCTGAGCACTTAGATAAATCACTTTTCCTTTATTGTTTAAATAACTTTAATTGAATAAATAGTGTTGTTTGATCACTTTAAACAAACTTTTAATTAATTAAGTCACATAGTGCTCTTTTGTTAATCAAGACTAGAATTGGAATAATTAATTGTTGTTTTATCACTAAAGACAAGGCGAATCTTGTTTATTTATTGTTCTTTCACGAATATTATTAAATAAGAATAAAGACTTTTGCAATGTAATTCCTAAATGATTAATGCTTGTAAATAAAATCAACTAACTTAGTCTTTAGGTATCACGTTGCATATATTGTTTGGTATTGAAATTGTGAAAACAGAAGAGCTAGTAGAGGCCGTACTAGGGCTAGAATAGTGATTCCTCCCTAAAAGGAACGTTATTTTAGTACCTTCGCTCCCGAACTCATTTCTGGTTTATGTAGACCAATTTGGGCATGGGTAAACTTATGATTTGTGCTAATTATTCCATGAACCCCACATGGAAGAAAGGTATGAATGAGGTTTATGAGTTTTCCTAAAACTCATTGGCGACTCTTACTTGTTTCTTACAAAAAAAGCGTGATGATAGTATCATTTCTAATTCAAGGTCTCTCCCAAACAGTCAGGAATTCAAATCCTAATACACCCTAACAAGTGTAAAGTCCTGGGCTTTTAAGTGGCCAAGGGCATTTAATGAGATTACCCCTTATGATAGGATCACCCTCCTTACAGTGGTGACTCCGCTGGGGACTTAGAGGTTACAAGATTAGTTCGTAGTTATGGTTCAAGGTTTCCAACACTAGGTTGCCTACGGATTGTAATGAGAACTAACTTTGATAATCTCTAGTTACAAAGCGAGACTCGAACGCATATTTATCTTCCTTTTTCACAAAAGTAAAAATCAAACAAGCAACATTGCATCATACATAATCATAGCACAGTTTAACCATTGGGGATTGGCTCATTGACTAGGGGTTGCCAACACTAGGCTTCTATCCCAAAATCAATAACAATCATGTGACCCATATCGTCAACAAAATGTTAAGAGGGCGATGTCATGAGTCAACACATTGAGTGATAGATTTTTGCATCGTTTCTTAAGACATGGTACCCTTGGACACCCAACCGTTGACCTTAGAATGGCAATGTATGCTTTGACGGTTCCTTTTATGTGCTTATGTGACTACATGAATATGTGCTTCGTGTCTAATCTAACTAATTCCAACTTGTTACCTAGAAATATAATAAAAAAATTTCGCAAAAATTATGGTTCGACAAAATTAAAAAAAAATAAATAAAAAATATTTATTATGATAAAGTTTTTTTTATCGTTTTTTTGCGTCTTCGCAAAAAAAAATAATAAATTGTCGAACCTACCAGGTGGCACGCGCAACTATCAAAGTTACGCGCGCCCTTCTAGCGCAAGTTCAGAAGTTGCGCGCGGCACCTCCGCGCAACACTATGTCTTGCGCGCGCCCACTGTTCAACGTTGACTTTGACTCGTTACGAGCAATATCATGCGGTGAAAACGATATTACTGCTTCAAGGTTAATCGTTAATTATGTGCTATAAATATCTCTTTGGCTAACAACGTTGTCTAACTTAGTTACCTTTACTTTGATCGTTGTTTTTGTTTTTTCAAAAAACTAGATCGAAAAAAACGGTTTTTATAGTTCCTTTTGCGTTTTCGAAAAAAAAATTGTTTTTTAGCATTCCTTTTGCGTTTTCAGAAAAAAAAAAATAAATAAAAAAAATTGTTTTTTAGCGTTCCTTTTGCGTTTTTGAAAAAAAAAAAACGCATGTGGCAGATGCTGCTCTTGAAGTTGCACTTTCCACCGTAGCGTAAGACGGAAAATTGCGCGCGATACTATTTTTGATTATGATGATTCGTTTACGTACTTTATAATCAAGCTAATAACATTAATTCTTATGAGGTTCGTCATTAGAAGTTCGCATCTCTTAATAGGACGTCATAAATATGTTTATTCTTAAACGTGCCTATTTTTGTGTTCATCATTTTTTTTGTTGTAATTGGTCAACCTTGATTTAAGAGTATAATTTATTTACCTCTTCTATGGTTTAAAAAGTAAATCCCGAGAACTTTACTTGGGATGACTGCCTCACACAAAAAAAAAGAGAGAAAAATAGAACGAAAAAAAAAATGTCGTTCTTAAAAAAAAAAGAGATAGTATGATACAAAAAAAAATTATATATTATTCTAAAAAAAAAAAAAAGATAATGAATGATAAAACTGAGAAAATGATTTAATTATTTCTTTGATTTTACATTCGAAGGCCATCATTCTTTTTAAACAAATAGTAATATATTATCCTTTAAAAATAAGCAATATGAGAATCATAATTAAAAAAAAACGATATTGATCTCTATTGTAATCTAAATGATCAACAAATACTATAGTATATTGATCATTTTAAGGAGTATGTTCGGGTTATTTTTAAGCAATATGAGTATGTTCGACCACTTCATCATCTTCTATAGCTTGAATGTAAGCCGGCTTGTGCCTTTTCTCTATGGTTAGAGGCATTTGCTCGATTTTCGTAGGAATCCTAACCATTGAGGCTAATCTTTTCAAGGCATCAGCAAATTGGTTTTCCTCTCTAGGTAGATATTTGTATTCTACCTTTTCCAGCTGGTTGGTGAGAGTTTCCAGATAGGTTTGGTAAGGGGCTAGACTTTCACTCCTTACTTTCTATCTTTTGGAAATTTGGTTGATGATCAATGAAGAGTCTCCAAATATTCGTAATTTCTTTACTCCCAATGCCAAAACTGTTTCGAGGCCTACCACACATGCTTCGTATTCAGCAACGTTGTTGCTAACGTCGAAATCTAGCTTTATAGAGATTGGAACGTGTTCTTCTTTTGGTGATACTAATAGTACTCCAACGCCACATCCCTTTTGGTTTGAGGCTCCATCGAAGTATAAAGTCCAAGTATCATCTTTTGTGACCATCAAGTCTTCGTCTCGAAATTCGTTGCCATGTACTGGCGTCGAATATTCTATTGGGAAATCCGCTAGGAAGTCCGAGACCACATATCCTTTAATAGCCTTTTGAGGCATGAATCTTACATCCAATTGGGCTAAATTGACTATCCATTTGATCGGGATAGGATATGTCGTTAAGCTACCACTCTCTGGTTTGGCTCTGTTTCTTCAGTCTGGCTGTGCGGGTTCTGACAGGGCTGCGCGCCCACACAGCCTCACATGTGCGCCCGCACAGAAGCCGCACAGTACCCCGCGCACAATAGATAGCTTGGCTTCTTGATATCCTCTTTCTTTCGGCACATAATACCTACAAAACCAAAGGATGGAAATCAAAATTAAAACAAAGCGAGAAGACTAAGAGAAGGGAAGATAAGGGAGAAAAGGAAAGAGGAAAGAGGAAGCAAAACTAAGTAAAAATGCTTAGAAAAAGGGCCAAACAAGCGCAAATGAGGGGAAAATCCTTAGAGAAACGGATAAAAGAGTGGCATAAATGCCACTCATCAAAATCCACCACACTTGCCTCTTACTTGTCCTCAAGCAAGGATAACCGGAACGAAAAGACAAACACAACAAACATAACATGACAAGGTTTTCGCAAAACCAAACAAACCTCAAGGTAATGGAATGCTCAATTTGGACTCATTTGAAAATAAATGCACCAAAGAATAATTATCTTTCTCAATTCAAGGAGGGAAAGCACATTCCAAGATGTTCAAGGTTGAAAAAGACAAACCTAAGCTAAGCGTAGAGAACTATTGATTTCATTCTCTGCCTAGCCCCAACCAAGACGGTCCGTGTTCTCTCCACTAGCTTCAATTCATCCCCTAGCTGGCTCCTCATGGTTCCTCGAGGGAACCGAAAAAAGAAAATTTTATGTGGAGTCATAAGGTCATCCCGACATCTCAACTATGCATACTCTCTCCATAGGGTTGAAATCTATCTCCCTCCACCGTTCTTTGACCACACCCCTCTAGAATCCAAGGGTCTTAAGTAGGGTTGTAATATCATGGCTAGGGGTTATGGTTGGGAAACAATTTGAAAACTTTGGTGGCAATTTCTAAGTGAAGCATAAGAGTGGCCATCTCTCAAGAACATCCTAAGAATTGAACCTATTCTTCAAACTCACAACATTTCAAAACAAACCCACCACATTACTTCAATCTTTTTTTTTCCTTTTTTTTTTTTTTTTTTTTTTTTTTGCTTGGTTTTCATGAGTTTCAAGCCCTTTCAACTTTCTTGCCAAGCCTTTTTGTGCACTCTTTTCATGAATAGCCTTTCAAAACCTTATTTGAATCAAATTACACAACTTTCTTGTTCAATTTCAACGTTATCAAACTCGAACCTCACAAGCCAATGCTTCACTAACTACAAGGGTTGGTAGAACATAGGCCGATAGGTTTGTAATATGTCTAAGTCATGAAAGGGTATATAAGGCTCAAATTGGTTAGCAAGAGGGTGAATGTAAAAATGAAAACCAAATTTGTAACAAAACACAAAGAAAACAAAGAAAAATGAGAAGAAATGCCCTCTTCCTCCTCTAGAGTTATATGGTCACGATCTTGGGAGCTATACGCCAACACAAAGATAAAAACATGAATAGTTTAGGATCCTAAGTGCCGCTCACAAGAATGATGAAGGCTAGAACAAATGACGCTCACACGGGATAAAAAAAAAATAGCAAATACTAACCAAGGGAATCCTATCCACCATAGAGAGCAACACCATCTTACCACTTTCCCGTGAACTAGGGGTTCAAACGTCCTCAAAAGTTCTAAACCGAGATACCTTAGCTTACAATGTGTCTAACTCAACCCAAAGAATTCTCAAACCGTACAAACCCTCATCAATTAGGAAGATAAGCATTCAAAGACACATCGAGGCAAACCAATCCAAAAGAGTGAGCAAATTACACATCAAAAATCATTTCAAATTGTCATAATTATGCTTTTAACAAAAAAAGGGAAAAACAAAACAAAAGAAAGAGGAAGAAATAAAAAAAGGTTCAAATACGAGGCATATAATTCAATTAAATCCCAATCGTCATACAAGTGATCGTTCGATAACAACATCAACGATCCCAGGTTCCATAGAACCAAAAGAAAACATCCTCAAACCATTCAACTTCTTCCTAAGCTGAACCTAAGCTAAACACCCAAGGAAAAAGAAAATAAAAGAGAGGAAAGGTCTCACCAAATGCCGCTTGAATTGAAGACAAGATAAATTATACAATCTCACCGAAGGGGGCTTGAATTTCCCTTTGACTTCCTTTATCTCCATTTCCAAGCTTCAAAAGTAAGACAAAATGAAAGAAACGACTGAGATGAAACAAAAATAAAATAAAAAGTTAAAAATCAAAGAAAGAAACTAAGAATTTAAACAAAAAGAAGAAATAGAAATAAAATAAAATAAACTGAAAGAAATTTGGATTAAGGGAAGTTTGGACTATCGGGAGTTTGGATTTTTCCTCATGGGAGCACCATCACCTACACAAACACTTGAAAATTCATTAGCAAAAACTTATCAAAATAACCCAGGGACATAATCATCACAATAAAGCAGATAAATCAACATCAAGACATGATAAAGCCAACCTAACCTTGAGAGCTCTACCACCTACAATGAAATCCCCCCCACACTAGCATGAAGACAAGCCTTCCCCCACACTATAAAAAAAAAAATCCCTTTGCCTCTTACACACACCCCCCCCCCCCACACACACACTAAAATAATGCACCGTCCGCGACATAGGGAGGGGACAAAGGGGAGAAAAAAAGAACAAGGGGGGCTAGTGGCCACTAGGGCCGGCTTTGTCAGCACCTCCATCATCCTCGGTGTCATAAGAGAAACCGTCCGGAGGGATGCCGTGTTGGTCCCAACCACCAGAGTAACCCGGAGGCCAACCATAGTGACCTCGGAAGAGGTCTTGTTGCCATTGAGGCAACGGGTCGAAAGGGGCGGGAAGCTGAAGAGGGGATGGAAGGGTAGGGTCGACATATGGATAGTTGGGGTCACCCCGAAAATCGCTCCCCCCGAGGGCACGATAATCGTACCCGATTTCCGTCGAGTAGTCTACCCGGGGAACACCGTGGGAGGAGGGCCTTTGCCAAAAGAGCTAAGTAGGTTGTGATCCCTGCCACCTAGGGACCAGCCCTTGTTGGGGTGGCCAATGGGGGTAGTTTACCGGGGGGGTGACCTCACCCCTATCCACGGCCGCACCATAAAGAGCTTGGGTTTGTACAAACATACCCTGCTGGTTCTCCATTATGCTTTGCATGCCAAGTTGCATGCTCATCATTTGTTGCTCAAGGCTACTCATGCCTTGATGATGTTGCTGATGATGTTGCTGTTGTTGTTGTTGGTGCTGCTGCTGTTGTTGTTGTTGCTGTTGTTGTTGTTGGTGCTGCTGCTGTTGTTGTTGGTGGTGGTCGACTTCCATATTCCTTAGGCCACCCAGAGCGGTGGGTAGCACACAATTATCTCTCGGAATCTTCCATACATTCCTTGCATTCCGCTCCAGGGATGTACGGCTGGGGTATGGCAAGATTTATTGGTGCTCTCTGTCAACTATCCAGTCATGAAAATTGTTGGCATCTGAAGTTCCTTGGAGGAACCGCGACCTTCTCATCTGCTGAATGTCGATGAATAGATCTTTGTCGGCCCCCACTTGAGTGCACGAGGGGAAGAAGCATTCATAGTTGAGCTTCTTCGCAGTCCTAGTAATCATCCCACCGAGGGCAATTTCTCCTGTCTTGTGGCCCGACTTGATTGCCTCGCAGCACAAAACGAACCAATACCCCATATTGAGCCGCCCTGTCAATTCCTACCTGGTAACTACCCACAGAGTAAATAGTTCCTCGTGAGAGAGCTTGCTCAAATCCTGCTTGCTAAACACCGCAAACCCTAGAATGCGGTGTAGACTACGGAGCACAGAGTGGATAATATGGTTGGCCACCGAATACAAAGTGTTGAATTCTTCATAGTTGGTAATCGTTTTCCACCATCTAAATGCATCGTACTCAGGGAACAAGCTCAACGAAGGGGCAAGGAGGTCCGCCTCGGGGTTCAGATCCAACAAAACGTTAAGATCACTCAGAGTCATAGAGTGTCGGTTGTTGAACAATTGAAAGGAAATCTGGAAGTCGTTCCCAAGAGGCTCTTTTTCAAAAGAGGCCAAGAATTCGAAAGTTGGCTCCTTATAAGTTCGGTATTGATGTTTGATGAACTCGCTCATCCCCAAGTTATCAAGGAGCGACCTTATATCGTCGTCAATCCCTAAAGCCCTCATGGAGCGTTGATCATAGTGTCGGGAGGGATTAAACTTTCGGCCGTGAAGGTCGTTGAAGAACGTAGCATGGACCTTGTTCGAAAATCTGAATCTAGGGGGAACATTAGGTCCTTGAGCTTGAGTTTGTTGGGTACTTGGTTCTTCAACCGTTAACTTGGGCTCCTTTCTGCTCTTTCTTTTGCTCATTATGTTCAACCAATACAAAGAACCCAACCAAAAGGAGAACTACCTTCGAACTTAACCAACAGTTGGAAAACAACAACAACAACTCAAGTCTCAACAATCTGCAAAAGGGTTAGTGCTAACAACTAACCATACAAATATAACGCCCAAGACAACAAGAATCAACAACAAAGAAGTCAATCAAAACACATTATGATAGCAAGCAATTCTCATGAAATTAGTTGCGTTATCAACAATTCAAACACCAAATTTCTCAACTTAGTTTCATGAAAATGGCTTCAAAAACAATAGTATGAACAACAATGTCCCCAAAATCACCAAATTTCACACTGATAACCAACAAATCCCTCACAAAGAAAACCAAAATCACATGCAATTCACTCAAGCTAATTCATGTTTAATAACTAAAAATTTTGCATAAATAATTGAAATTAAGTAATAAAATAGCAAAATTTAGAGTTATACCACCTTGTAGAAGCTTGAACACCACCAAGAGCCTCCAAGAACACCACCTTCAATGAAGCTTGCAAACCATGAAAATGGGGGATTTTTGGGTATTTTGGAGAGAGAAAGTTGGTGAATTTGTGTGTAGAGTGAAAGTGTTTGATGGATTTGAAAGAAAATTAATGGAATTTTTAAAAAAATGGGTGAAATTTGAAGGTTAGGGTTTGGGTTTGTGAGGAGAGAGAAGAGATCATGAAAATGGGGTTTCGAGAATGAAATCGAGAAGAAGAGGGTTAAAAACTTGATTTTCCTGCTCTGCGCGCCCGCATAAGAGAGCTGCGCGCCCGCACAATTGAGTTGCGCGCCTGCATAGAGGTTGCGCACTAGGTCGCGCAAACCCTTTGTCTGGAACCTCAACTTTTGATAAAATTTGTGCGGCTTCTGACAGTGAACGCGCGCCCGCACATATGGCGCACAGCAAGTCGCACAAATTTTCTGCCTCAAGCTTCAATTTGAGAGTTAATCTATGCGGGTTCTGACATTGCCTGCGCGCCCGCACAGATCACACAGCGCGCCCGCACAGATGGCGCGCACAGGGTGGCACAGAGTAGTTTTGATTTATCCTCACATCTTCGAAATAAAAAATCCTTGTTCCTTCATCATCCAAACACCTATTAACCAAAAAGGTGAAAAAAAATAATCAAATTCAAATTCAAATTCAAAAAGGAGAAGTTGAAATCGAAACATTCTAAAAAAAAATGAGTTAGAAACTCGGGTTGCCTCCCGAGAAGCGCTTCTTTACGAGGTCACTAGCTTGACCATGAGAAAAATCCTTCAAGTGGGAGGCTTGGGATCCAAAGGATCAAGCAATATACATTCGATGATACCAACTTCTTCCTTGCAAAAGTAATGCTTTAGACGATGACCATTAACCATGAACTTGCAAAAGTAGTCTTTGAAATCACAAAAGGACCCGACCACTTTGACTTGAGTTTACCTGGAAACAAACGAAGCCTTGAGTTGAAAAGCAAAACCTTGTCTCCAACCTTAAAGTTCTTGTTTCGAATATGTTGGTCATGCCACTTTTTGGTCTTCTCCTTATATAACCTTGAGCTTTCGTAAGCATCATCTCTAAGCTCTTCAAATTCATTGAGCTTCAACAATCTCTTCTCACCGGCCAACGATAAATCCATATTGATCTCTTTGATGGCCCACCAAGCCTTGTACTCCAACTCAACCGGCAAGTGACAAGCATTTCCATAAACCAATCTATAGGGGGTCGTGCCGATTGGAGTCTTGTACGCCGTCCTTAGAGCCCATAGCGTGTCATCAAGTTTGAGAGACCAATCTTTCCTTGATTTGTTCACCATCCTATCAAGAAGATTTTTGATTTCACGATTCGAGACCTCCACTTGTCCTTGAGTTTGAGGGTGGTAAGGTAATCCAACCTTGGGATGAACGCCATACCTCTTGAGAAGAGCTTCAAATTGCTTTTTGGCGAAATGGGAGCCTCCATCACTAATTAGCACCCTCGGAACTCCAAACCTAGGAAAGATGATCTTCTTTAGGAGCTTAAGCACAACCTTGTGATCATTGGTAGGTGAGGGTATGGCTTCAATCCATTTTGTCACATATCAACCGCAACCAAGATATATAGATTCCCACAAGAAGAAACGAAAGGTCCCATGAAATCTACTCCCCAAACATCAAAGGGTTCCACTTCTAGAATGTTTTGTTGGGGCATTTCGTCCCTCTTGGTAATGCCTCCGCTCCTTTGACATCTATCACATTGCGCAACGAATTGGTGGGCGTCTCTATGCATTGTCGGCCACCACAGTAAGGATTGAGAGATTTTTGCCACTGTTTTGTCAACACCACCATGTCCTCCACATGGTAGTGAGTGGCAATGCTCAAGAACACCTTGAATTTCATTATCTGAAACACACTTCCGATAAAGGCCATCTCCACATTGCTTGAATAGGTATGGGTTATTCAAAAAGTATCTTCTCACCTCCTTGAAAAACTTCTTCTTTTGTTGAGAAGAGTACTCCAGGGGAACGACTCCACACGCAAGATAGTTGGCTATATCCGCATACCAAGGGGTAGAAGTTGACACCAAAGCCATGAGAGCCTCGAATCCTATCTCATCATTAATCGGTACATCCTCCTTGTTCTCAAATGGTAGCCTAGACAAATGATCCACTACATAATTCTTCGCTCCCTTCTTATCCCTCATTTCCATGTGAAAGTCTTGGAGAGAGAGAACCCAACGGATCAAGCGAGGCTCTACTTCTTTCTTGGTCATGAGATACTGCACCGCGATGTGATCCGTGTACACGATAACTTTTGAGCATATGAGATAGGACCGAAACTTATCAAATGCAAACACTACCGCTAACATCTCTTTCTCCGTTGTTGTGTAATTCCTTTGAGCCTCATCTAGAGTCCGACTTGCGTAGTAGATGACACATGATTTTCCTTGTTTCTTTTGACCAAGAACGACACCTACTGCAAAGTCACTAGCATCGCACATTAGCTCAAAAGGCAAGCTCCAATCCGGAGCTTGCACAACGAGAGAAGAAATGAGAGCTTCCTTGAGTTTACGAAACGCCTCAAGGCAAGCCTCATTAAAGTAAAAAACAACCTCTTTTTTGAGTAGTTCGGTCAAGGGTTTGGCGATTGAAGAAAAATCTTTGATAAACCTCCGGTAAAAACCGGCATGCCCAAGAAAGCCCGTACCCCCGTGATGGAAGTAGGAGGGGGCAACTTTTCAATCACCGAAACCTTGGCCGGATCTACTTCAATGCCATTTTTTGAAACTTTATGGCCGAGGACAATGCCCTCCTCAACCACAAAATGGCACTTTTCCCAATTTAAAACCAAACTCGTCTCTTGACACCTTTTCAAAACTTTTTCAAGGTTAAAAAGACAAGTGTCAAAAGACGAGCCACCAACACTAAAATCATCCATGAAAACCTCAATTTCTTTTTCAAGCATCTTAGAGAAAATGGAAGTCATGCATCTATGAAAAGTAGAGGGAGCATTGCATAATCGAATGGCATTCTTCGGTATGCAAATGTCCCATATGGACATGTGAAAGTAGTTTTCTCTTGATCACTTGGATGGATAGGGATTTAGAAAAATCCAGAATACCCATCCAAGAAACAAAAGAAAGCATGGTTAGAAAGTCTTTCAAGCATTTGGTCCATGAAAGGGAGAGGAAAATGATCTTTCTTGGTGTTTTTTTTCAATCTCCTATAATCAATGCACATTCTCCACCCGGTCACCGTCCGAGTGGAGATTTCCTCTCCCTTTTTATCCTTGATTATGGTCATTCCACCCTTCTTTGGAACCACATGAACCGGGCTAACCCATTTGCTATCAAAGATTGCATAGATGATGCCCGACTCACGTAGTTTCAAGATTTCTTTCTTCACAACCTCTTGAAGGTGGGGGTTCAACCTTCTTTGAGGTTCAATGGAGGTGGAATGATCATCTTCAAGATGAATACGATGCATGCATGCATAAAGAAGGGCTAATACCTTTAATATCATCAATGTTATACCCTATCACATCCCTATATTTCCTTAAAACATCAAGAAGTTTTTCCAAATTAAGACCATCTAGGGTAGCATTGACAATAATAGGGTATTTTCCCTCCTTATCAAGAAAAGCATATTTCAAAGAAGGGGGAAGGGGTTTGAGTTCTAACTTGGGAGGAGGCTTAGAAATCTCCTCCAATTTCTCCTCCTTGGACTCAAGCTCGACCTCAACTTGTTGTTCAACTTTCTCCTTTGAGGATTCCTCCATTGCCATGACAAATTCTTTAGCCTCTTGAGAGTGGAACTCTTCTTTGCATGTAAGGGCTTCAATTATTGGATCTTGAGGCCTCATCATGAACCTCCCCAAGCGATCTAGCTCCTCATTCACAACATCAACTCTATAGCATTTTTCAACCATGGGGGTCTTGAGCAACTTCGAAAATTCAAAGACAATTTTTTCGTCGGCCACTTCACAAGTGATGGATTTGTTCTTGCAACTGATGACCGCCCCCAAAGTTTTAAGAGCTTCACGTCCCAAAATCAAAGGAGTGTTAACATCTTCCTCCATATCCATCACTACAAAATCACAAGGCACGTAGATGTGTCCCACTTGAATTGGAACATCCTCAAGCTCTCCACAAGGTAATTTCACCGATCGATCGACCAATTGAATTGTCTTCCTTGTAGGGATCATCTCAATACTGAATTTTTGTGCAATGGATAGAGGGATTTAAATAACACTTGCTCCAAGATCGGCTAAGGCGCCCCTAGCTTCCATGTTCCCAATTTTCACCGACAAAGTGAAACTTCCCGGGTCTTTTTCTAGCTTAGGCATCTTATGTTGGACAAGAGCACTCACTTGATGTGGAAGGGTGATAAGCTCATCATTGAGCTTCCTCTTGTTGGTGAGAATATCTTTGAGGAACTTGGAATAAGATGGCATTTGTGTCACAACTTCAAGAAAAGGGAGGTTGATATGCAAATTCTTCATGACACTAAGAAATTTTGTGAATTTGTCATTCAACTTCCTCTCCGCAAGCCGACCGGGAAAAGGAACCGGTCCATCAAGATTCCTAGCCTCACTAGGAATTGAAGTTGTCTTCTCATTGTCTATCTTCTTCTTCTCCAAACCTCCTTTTATCTCATCACCTTTTTCTTTCTCACCTCCCTTGTTTTCATTCACACTCTCCTCTCCTCCCTTATTTCCCTCACTATCCCCTTCATTTGGTCCTTCATAGGAAGTCCCCGACCTCAATGTGATCGCCTTGCATGTATCGGGTTTTGGATTGTGAGATGGGTTAGGTTGTGGTTGTCCGGGTAGAGTGGATGGTGAATTGAAAGGAGTTCTCTCGGCCAATTGAGCTAGTTGTGAATCAACCATCTTGTTGTGGGCTCTTATCTCTTGAATTTGTTGCCCAAAAGATTGCATTTGCGCATGCATGGCTTGGAGGAGTTGAGTTTGAGTTAGCTCCGCTTGAGGTGCTTGTTCTTGATGGTTTCATTGAGGTGCTTTGGTTTGATAGTTGTATTGGTTGTTCCTTGGATAGCTTCCTCTTAGGTTTTGGGGTTGAGATGGAGGTGGATTTTGATATTGAGGATTGGAGTTATAGGAAGGTTGAGCTTGTTGGTTCCATTGTTGAGGTTGAGGTACAAACCCGGGCGGTGGTTGTCTCCAAGCTACTCCACCGCCGCTTCCTTTAAATCCCTCTTGCCTTGTGTTGTATGCCGCTACATGTTCGGGGCTTAAACCTCCACAATAGGATGTATCATGGTTCGTTCCTCCACAATTTTGACAAGAGAAAGAGTTAACTTGAGAAGAGCTTACTCCACCACTTGAGCTTGCATTCACACTCATGTTCAATTTGGAAAGCCCTTTTGTTAGTTGATCAATTTGATGTTGTAATTGATCAACTTTCTCCAATTCGTAAATACCACCTATCTTTGGAGTGTTTCTTCTTTGGCCCCCCCAAGAGTAATTCTTTGCTACCTCTTCTATTGTGGCTTCAACTTGATTTTGAGGGATCTTGATTAATTGACCACCCGCCCCTGCATCCAAATTAGCTCTTGACATGGGCTCCGATCCGTCGTAGAAAAACCGCATGAGCAACCCTTGATTGTACTCATGGTGGGGACATGCTTGCACCAACTCTTTGAATCTCTCCCATGCTTCACCAAGACATTCATCGGCCTCTTGCTCAAATGATGCAATTTTCCTTCTCATTCCGGCGGTCTTCTCTTCGGAGATAAAGCGCTTCAAGAACACCTTTACAACCTCCCTCCATGTTGTGAGAGAGTTAGGCTTTACTTTCTTTATCCATTTCTTTTCTCCTCCTGTGAGAGATTGCCGAAAAATGTGTATACGAATGTAGTCTTGACTCGCTTATTTGGTTTTCATCATTGCGCACAATTCAAGGAATCGATCCAAATGTTCAATAGGGTCCTGACTTGCACTTCCGGAAAATTGCTCCGATTGGACCATTCGAGTATATTGTGGATGGATTGAGAAGTTGGTTTCCGTGACGGGTAGCAAAATCCCTCCCGTGAGCTCATAATCCTCCGGATTTCCAAACTCACGAAACAAGACATAATTCTCTTGTTAAGCCATTGATTCGCGTGGTGAACTTGAAGAGTAAGTATCACTCTCACTATCAACTATATCACCAAAACCTCTTCCCTCGTCTTGATAAAGCCTACGGACTTGTCTCAAGGTTCGGTTGATTTCGTGGTCAATTTGATGTGAGGGTGCTCCTTGAGACCTCCTAAGAATTAACCAAAGCTAAGCAAACAATTAGCAATGACAAGGATGATAAAACAAAAAAAAACTAAAAGAAAAGAAAGCAAAATGACTCTAACAAAAGCAATAATATTCGATAAACAAGCCGCTTCCCCGGCAACGGCGCCTAAATTTGATCGGGATAGGATAGGTCGTTAAGCTACCACCCTAATCAAATTAATCATTTATAAAGCCTAAACCTACACTAAGCTAGTTAGTGGCAAGTAAAGGGTGGAACCACTAGGGAAGCACGCTAATTCAACATCAAATATCACTAATGTAAGAGTGAAAAGGGGATTGTTTTGTTGGTTTTGTTGAATAGAAAACTAAAACTACAAGTAAGCAAGAAAATGGTGATTAAAATCAATAGAAAATGACGCTAGGGATTCAGGGGTTTCAAACATGCATTAGAAAGAGGGGAACAATGATAGTTATCATGATGAACATGCCAAATAACACAAGATTCTACCTAAACAATTCATTCTCGTGCAATAGTCTAGGCAAATAAATGAAAGAAGTCTATGCTAATTAGGATCATTCTCATGCATCCTATTAGACACAAGCAAATCAAGAGAATAAAGAAGCACAATACATGAAACTCCATTTTAACAACTCATTCTCATGCAATCATTAAAATAGAGGTGATCTTAATCTAGTTCAAATCATTTTCATGCATTTTCATGAATTGATTTCATTCTCTGCCCTAGCCCCAACCAAGACGGTCCGCGTTCTCTCCACTAGCTTCAATTCATCCCCTAACTAGCTCCTCATGGTTCCTCGAGGGATTTGAAAAAATAAAGTTTAATGTGGAGTCATAAGGTCATCTCGACATCTCAACTATGCATACTCTCTCCATAGGGTTGAAATCTATCTCCCTCCACTGTTCTTTGACCACGCCCCTATAGAATCCAAGGGCCTTAAGTAGGGTTGTAATGTCATGGCTAAGGGTTATGGTTGGGAAACAATTTGAAAACTTTGGTGGCAATTCCTAAGTGAAGCATAAGAGTGGCCATCTCTCAAGAACATCCTAAGAATTGAACCTATTCTTCAAACTCACAACATTTCAAAACAAACCCACCACATTACTTCAATCTTTTTTTTTTCCTTTTTTTTTTTTTTTTTTTTTTTTTTTTGCTTGGTTTTCATGAGTTTCAAGCCCTTTCAACTTTCTTGCCAAGCCTTTTTGTGCACTCTTTTCATGAATAGCCTTTCAAAACCTTATTTGAATCAAATTACACAACTTTCTTGCTCAATTTCAACGTTATCAAACTCGAACCTCACAAGTTAATGCTTCACTAACTACAAGGGTTGGTAGAACATAGGCCGATAGGTTTGTAATATGGCTAAGTTAAGAAAGGGTAAATAAGGCTCAAATTGGTTAGCAAGAGGGTGAATGTAAAAATAAAAACCAAATTTGTAACAAAACACAAAGAAAACATAGAAAAATGAGAAGAAATTCCCTCTTCCTCCTCTAGAGTTACATGGTCACGATCTTGGGAGCTATACGCCAACACAAAGATAAAGACATGCATAGTTGAGGATCCTAAGTGCCGCTCACAAGAATGATGAAGGCTAGAACAAATGACGCTCACACGGGATAAAAAAATAGCAAATACTAACCAAGGGAATCCTATCCACCATAGAGAGCAACACCATCTTACCACTTTCCCGTGAACTAGGGGTTCAAACGTCCTCAAAAGTTCTAAACCAGGCTACCTTAGTTTACAATGTGTTTAACTCAACCCAAAGCATTCTCAAACCGTACAAACCCTCATCAATTAGGAAGATAAGCATTCAAAGACACATCGAGGCAAACCAATCCAAAAGAGTGAGCAAATTACACATCAAAAATCATTTCAAATTGTCATAGTTATGCTTTTAACAAAAAAAGGGAAAAACAAAACAAAAGAAAGAGGAAGAAATAAAAAAGGTTCACATACGAGGCATATAATTCAATTAAATCCCAATCGTCATACAAGTGATCGTTCGATAACAACATCAACGATCCCAGGTTCCATAGAACCAAAATCAAACATCCTCGAACCATTCAACTTCTTCCTAAGCTAAACCTAAGCTAAACACCCAAGGAAAAAGAAAATAAAAGAGAGGAAAGGTATCACCAAATGCCGCTTGAAATGAAGACAAGATAAATTATACAATCTCACCGAGGGGGGATCAAATTTCCCTTTGACTTCCTTTATCTCCATTTCCAAGCTTCAAAGTTAAGCCAAAATGAAAGAAACGACTGAGATGAAACAAAAATAAAATAAAAAGTTAAAAATCAAAGAAAGAAACTAAGAATTTAAACAAAAAGAAGAAATAGAAATAAAATAAAATAAACTAAAAGAAATTTGGATTAAGGGAAGTTTGGACTATCGCACTAGTAGAGAAATACAAATGCGCACCGAGTTATTGGCACCGGTTTTTAAGAACCGGTGGGAAAAAAATTAGGCGGAATTCAGTATAATAGAAATGGCACCGATTCAAACTAAACCGGTGCCATATTAATAAAATGGCACCGGTTTGAACCGGTGGGAATTTACTGTTCAAAAAAAACCCAGCCCTCTTATTTCTCCCTCTTTCCCCTCTTCTTTCTTTCTCTCTCCTTCGCTCTCTTTCTCTCTCTCTCTCTCCTAAACTGAATCTCTCTCGTATCTCTCAGCTCCGCCGTGCCACCGTCCATTCCACCCCGCGGCGCCATCTATATCTCTCCTTTATCCTAAACTGGATCGCTCTCCTTTTCTCTTTTTGATTTCACCATACACGGCAGCGCGTTTTCTTCACTGGCGGCGATGGTAACGGGTATAACTCTTCTCGAGTCCTTTGCTTCTGATGTTGGTTATTGGTATGTTTATACTTTCCTTTTTTATTGTTAATTTGATTTATTTTTCAATTTCTAGGGTTTTTGTTGTTTGTAAATGTTAGATTAATTTGCTTAGTGATGGAAATTTGGTTGCATGGATGTATAGGTTTGCATGATTGTATTCTGTATAATGTTGGAGGTGATTACTGTGCAAGATTTGGCTGCTCAGATTGATGTCAAATTGAAGCGCAAAACGATTTTTATCGAAGGAGTCCCTCACTGTTTGATCTGTTAAAATTAAAGCACTGAACCTGCTACTAGTGTTGATTCTCCCAATGGCCTTATCTCTCCAGTAAGTTTTTATATCATTTCTATTTATTTGTCCAGTTTAATTGATTAATTCATTGTGATATTTGAATTCATATTTGACAAGAATATCGCATTTAATGAATGATAGTTAAGTGTCTTTAATTAGAGGAATTGATGTTATTGTTTTGAATATAATGCATTGTTTTTTGCTACGAGATTTTTTACGAGATGAGTGATTTGTTACGAGTTTTGGATGGTTTGGTTGCATCATTGAACTAATTGGCACTTTATTTATAGGGTCCATTTGTGCTGCAATCTGTTGATTTACTTTTGGATTAACCCAAATCTAATGCTTGGAGAAAAACTAAAATTATTTGTACAATTGGTCCTTCGACGAGTAGTCGTGAAATGATATGGAAACTAGCTGATGAAGGAATGAATGTGGCGTGACTAAATATGTCACATGGTGACCATGCTTCACATTAGAAAACCATTGATTTGGTTAGAGAATACAATGCTCACTTTGATGACAAGTTTATTTCTATAATGTTGGATACTAAGGTAATATACAATGCTCTTTATTTACTCATTAACCCGTTTCAATGCCAAATATTCGTTAGTTTTATTATTTATGCTCTTGTTTCTTGCCTGATTTTTGCTCTAATGAACTTCTGCTGTGAGGAATTCTAGCTGAACTTTTTTAATTTGAGACCTTTAGAGTTTGCATAATCTTCATGCTCTTCTATAATTTTCATGCTCTCTTTTTGCTTAGATATGAAAGAGTACTTGCATGGTTAGATCACTTATATCTAATTATATAGGCTCCCCACTATAGACTGTTTTTTATGGTAAGCTTCGAGACTTAAAAAAAATGAGTTCATATCTTTTTCTATTCTTTAGTTATGTGCTAACTTATTCATGCTTATTACATCTATATATGCATAGCTTTGATACCAAGTTGTGGAAAGGCCAAAGGGTTATATTTGGTCTCAAATAACGTCTTTATCACTGTATATCTCAGACATTCAGTATACTAGAACATGGAGTTTTGTTCCTTTAATTAAAATATAGAGATAAAAGGGATAATGAAACTGATAAGTTTGGCAATAATGTTCTGAACAGATTCATTCATGCTCAACTATGGAGTAGTATAACAAAGGAAAGTATGCATTTGGTGTATCAATGAATTGAAACTTTGTGTCACATTCTTGAGTCCAGTCCGGAGTTTGACACTCATTTCTAAAATAATAAGCATTATAGCTTTAACATTGCTTTATGTACCTGAGTTTGACTAAGTTGGTGTTACACTTGTTTATATCTCCTAAAGGTCCAGTTATGCATGTCTTTGAAACCATTGTACTTGATAGGTCAGGTGTTGTAATACCAGGGTAAAAGCTCTTTTATTTAATCTTTTCTGCTAATATTTACACTAAATGAGCTAGTGTGATAGCTGCAAATTTGTTGGACTATCTGTAAGATGTCATTTTTTTATGACCCAGTTGATAACATGCTTATTAGTCTACTAAATGCCATTGCATTTGTTTGCAATCAAAATATCAGCTGCACCTAATCAATGTTCCAGATCTTTCATGACAAAGCCCATTGACAATATCAGGAAGATACAGTGGGAAGTTTCCTGAAGTTTTCAAAGGGGCATTATTACTGACATGACATGCTATGAGTTGGATCTGAAGGTTTACAAGTCAAAGGTAATGCCTCTTGATAAAGTAAGATGTCATCCCTGTTTTATTTCTCTGGATTTTGAGTCTGTTGGAGGTTTTGCATTGCCATTTTTTGTACATGTCATATGTGTCAATTAGCATTGTGGGATTGTTGGAACCTGGCTAACCATTAATGCCAACTTAGATGATATATTTGTTTGATATTTCATTGAATACTGCTAACCATTAATGCACCTATATTCTTTTCACCTTACATTTGCTAAATTGAAACTAATTGTATTGACTGATAATCATATTGTTTCAATTGAGGCTGTTCTTGTGATTGTGGACCGACACATAAGTCTTGAAAAAGAGATAGCTTATGTCTTGTTCAAAACAAGGGTATATGCCTTATTCTCTGTCTGTGAAACCACTACAGCTTCTGCCTCGTAAGGCTGCTACTACTGCCATGCACCTACTGGCTCGCATCACTGCTGCTGCATGCTTCTATGCTCTTGCTGTTCTTCTGGTCAACGCTACTGCTTCTATGCTCCTGCAGATGCTAGCTGCTGCTATGCTCTACGCCACTGCAGCCAATCTGCTCTAAGCTACTGTTGTAATATTATTAGTCGGTCTGTTACAATATAAAACTATATATTTTTTTTTTTTTAATTAAAATTGTAATGTTACAGCTTTATATTAATAAAAATTATAAGTTTATATATATGTAAGTGTTTATATATCAATTTAAGTCAAAAAAATGCAAAAAATAAATAAAATAAATAAAAAATTATTTTTTTTGGGACATAAAGGGCACCGGTTCTGAATTGAACCGGTGCTAAAAACTGTATTATTGGCACCGGTTCTGAAGCGGTGGCAAAAACTCTCACTTTTGGCATCCCTCACATGAACACCGGTTCAAAACCGGTGCTATAGGGGGGTTTTGAACCGGTGCTCTTTTACATTTTTCTACTAGTAAAATAGAAATAAAATAAAATAAAATAAAAGAAATTTGGATTAAGGAAAGTTTGGACTATCGGGAGTTTGGATTTTTCCTCATGGGAGCACCATCACCTACACAAACACTTGAAAATTCATTAGCAAAAACTTATCAAAAAAACCCAGGGACATAATCATCACAATAAAGCAGATAAATCAACATCAAGACATGATAAAGCCAACCGAACTATGAGAGCTCTACCACCTACAATGAAATCCCCCCCACACTAGCATGAAGACAAGCCTTCCCCCACACTATAAATAAAAACATCCCTTTGCCTCTTACACACACCCCCCCACACACACACACACTAAAACAATGCACCGTCCGCGGTGCGCCAAATTAAAAACATAGGGAGGGGACAAAGGGGAGAAATAAAGAATAAGGGGGGCTAGTGGCCACTAGGGTCGGCTTCGTCAGCACCTCCATCATCCTCGGTGTCATAAGAGAAATCGTCCGGAGGGATGTCGTGTGGGTCCCAACCACCGGAGTAACCCGGAGGCCAACCATAGTAACCTCGGAAGAGGTCTTGTTTCCATTGAGGCAACGGGTCGAAAGGGGCGGGAAGCTGAAGAGGGGATGGGTGGGTAGGGTCGACATATGGATAGTTGGGGTCACCCCGAAAATCGCTCCCCCCGGGGGCACGATAATCGTACCCGGTTTCCGTCGGGTAGTCTACCTGGGGAACACCGTGGGAGGAGGGCCCTTGCCAAAAAGGGCGAAGTAGGTTGTGATCCCTGCAACCTAGGGACCGACCCTTGTTGGGGTGGCCAATGGGGGTAGTTTACCGGGGGGGGGGGGGGGTGACCTCACCCCTATCCACGGCCGCACCATAAAGTGCTTAGGTTTGCAAAAACATACCCTGCTGGTTCTCCATTATGCTTTGCATGCCTAGTTGCATGCTCATCATTTGTTGCTAAAGGCTACTCATGCCTTGATGATGTTGTTGATGATGTTGTTGTTGCTGCTGCTGTTGCTGTTGTTGCTGTTGTTGTTGTTGCTATAGTTGTTGTTGGCCGACTTTCATATTCCTTAAGCCACCTAGAGCGGTGGGTAGCACACCATTATCTCTCGGAATCTTCCATACATTCCTTGCATTCCGCTCCAACGATGTACGGCTGGGGTATGGCAAGATACAATGGTGCTCTCTGTTTACTATCCAGTCATGAAAATTGTTGGCATCTGAAGTTCCTTGGAGGAACCCCGACCTTTTCATCTGCTGAATGTCGATGAATAGATCTTTGTCGGCCACCACATGAGTGCACGAGGGGAAGAAGCGTTCATATTTGAGCTTCTTCGCAATCCTTGTAATCATCCCACCAAGGGCAATTTCTCCTGTCTTGTGGCCCGACTTGATTGCCTCGCAGCAAAAAACGAACCAATCCCCCATATTGAGCCGCCCTTTCAATTCCTCCCTAGTGGCTACCCACAAAGTAAATAGCTCCTCATGAGAGAGGTTGCTCAAATCCTGCTTGCTAAACACCGCAAACCCCAGAATGCGGTGTAGAATACGGAGCACAGGGTGGATAATATGGTTGGCCACCGAATACCGAGTGTTGAATTCTTCATACTCGATAATTGTTTTCCACCATCTAAATGCGTCGTACTCAGGGAACAAGCTCAACGAAGGGGCAAGGAGGTCCGCCTCGGGGTTCAGATCCAACAAAACGTTAAGATCACTCAGAGTCATAGAATGCCGGTTGTTGAACAATTGAAAGGAAATCTGGAAGTCGTTCCCAAGAGGCTCTTTTTCAAAAGAGGCTAAGAATTCGAAAGTTGGCTCCTTATAAGTTCGGTATTGATGTTTGATGAACTCGCTCATCCCCAAGTTATCAAGGAGCGACCTTATATCTTCGTCAATCCCTAAAGCCCTCATGGAGCGTTGATCATAGTGTCGGGAGGGATTTAACTTTCGGCCGTGAAGGTCGTTGAAGAACGTAGCATGGACCTTGTTCGAAAATCTCAATCTAGGGGGAACATTAGGTCCTTGAGCTTGAGTTTGTTGGGTACTTGGTTCTTCAACCGTTAACCTGGGATCCTTTCTGCTCTTTCTTTTGCTCATTATGTTTAACCAATACAAAGAACCCAACCAAAAGGAGAACTACCTTCGAACTTAACCAACAATTGGAAAACAACAACAACAACTCAAGTCTCAACAATCTGCAAAAGGGTTAGTGCTAACAACTAACCATACAAATATAACGCCCAAGACAACAAGAATCAACAACAAAGCAGTCAATCAAAACACATTATGATAGCAAGCAATTCTCATGAAATTAGTTTCTTTATCAACAATTCAAACACCAAATTTCTCAACTTAGTTTCATGAAAATGGCTTCAAAAACAATAGTATGAACAACAATGTCCCCAAAATCACCAAATTTCACACTAATAACCAACAAATCCCTCACAAAGAAAACCAAAATCACATGTAATTCACTCAAGCTAATTCATGTTTAATAACTAAAAATTTTGCATAAATAATTGAAATTAAGTAATAAAATAGCAAAATTTAGAGTTATACCACCTTGTAGAAGCCTTAACACCACCAAGAGCCTCCAAGAACACCACCTTCAATGAAGCTTGCAAACCATGAAAGTGGGTGAATTTGTGAGTAGAGTGAAAGTTTTTGATGGATTTGAAAGAAAATCAATGGAATTTGTGAAAAATGGGTGAAATTTGAAGGTTAGGGTTTGGGTTTGTGAGGAGAGAGAAGAGAGCATGAAAATGGGGTTTTGAAAATATGAGAATGAAATCGAGAAGAAGAGGGTTAAAAACCTTATTTACCTGCTCTGCGCGCCCGCACAGGAGAGCTGCGCGCCCGCACAGTTGAGCTTCGCGCCTGCACAGAGGTCGCACAAACTCTCTGTCTCGAACCTCAACTTTTCATAAAATCTGTGCGGGTTCTGACAGTGAATGCGCGCCCGCACAGTTACCATGCACGCCCGCACATATGGCGCACATCAAGTCGCGGAAATTTTCTGCCTCGAGCTTCAATTTGAGAGTAAATCTGTGCGGGTTTTGACAGTGCCTGCGCGCCCGCACATGTCACACAGCGCGCCCGCACAGATGGCGCACACAGGGTCGCACAGAGTAGTTTTGATTTATCCTCACATCTTCGAAATAAAAAATCCTTGTTCCTTCATCATTCAAACACCTATTAACCAAAAAGGTAAAAAAAAAATTAATCAAATTCAAATTCAAATTCAAATTCAAAAAGGAGAAAGTGAAATCGGAACATTCTAAAAAAAAATGAGTTAGAAACTCGGGTTGCGTCCCGAGAAGCGCTTCTTTATGAGGTCACTAGCTTGACCATGAGAAAAATCCTTCAAGTGGGAGGCTTGGGATCCAAAGGATCAAGCAATATACATTCGATAATACCAACTTCTTCCTTGCAAAAGTAATGCTTTAGACGATGACCATTAAGCATGAACTTGTTACCATCCGCATCTAACTCAAAGGAGACATAAGGAATAGTCTTTGAAATCACAAAAGGACCCGACCACTTTGACTTGAGTTTACCCGGAAATACGAAGCCTTGAGTTGAAAAGCAAAACCTTGTCTCCAACCTTAAAGTTCTTGTTTTGAATATGTTGGTCATGCCACTTTTTTGTCTTCTCCTTATATAACCTTGAGCTTTCATAAGCATCATCTCTAAGCTCTTCAAGTTCATTCAACAATCTCTTTTCACCGGCCAACGATAAATCCATATTGAGCTCTTTGATGGCCCACCAAGCCTTGTACTCCAACTCAACCGGCAAGTGACAAGACTTTCCATAGACCAACCTTAGGGGGTCGTGTCGATTGGAGTCTTGTACGCCGTCCTTAGAGCCCATAGCGTGTCATCAAGTTTGAGAGACCAATCTTTCCTTGATTTGTTCACCATCCTTTCAAGAAGATTTTTTATTTCACGATTCGAGACCTCCACTTGTCCTTGGGTTTGAGGGTGGTAAGGTAATCCAACCTTGTGATGAACGCCATACCTCTTGAGAAGAGCTTCAAATTGCTTTTTGGCGAAATGGGAGCCTCCACCACTAATCAGCACCCTCGGAATTCCAAACCTAGGAAAGATGATCTTCTTTAGAAGCTTAAGCACAACCATGTGATCATTGGTAGGTGAGGGTATGTCTTCAATCCATTTTGTCACATATCGACCGCTACCAAGATATATAGATTCCCACAAGAAGAAACGAAAGGTCCCATGAAATCTACCCCACAAACATCAAAGGGTTCCACTTCTAGAATGTTTTGTTGGGGCATTTCGTCCCTCTTGGTAATGCCTCCGCTCCTTTGACATCTATCACATTGCGCAACGAATTGGTGGGCGTCTCTATGCATTGTCGGCCACCACAATAAGGATTGAGAGATTTTTGCCACTGTTTTGTCAACACAACCATGTCCTCCACATGGTAGTGAGTGGCAATGCTCAAGAACACCTTGAATTTCATGATCTGGAACACACTTCCGATAAAGGCCATCTTCTCACCTCCTTGAAAAACTTCTTCTTTTGTTGAGAAGAGTACTCTGGGGAAACGACTCCACACGCAAGATAGTTGGCTATATCCGCATACCAAGGGGTAGAAGTTGACACCAAAGCATTGAGAGCCTCGAATCCTATCTCATCATTAATCGGTACATCCTCCTTGTTCTCAAATGGTAGCATAGACAAATGATCCGCTACATAATTCTCCGCTCCCTTCTTATCCCTCATTTCCATGTGAAAGTCTTGGAGAGAGAGAACCCAACGGATCAAGCGAGGCTTTGCTTCTTTCTTGGTCATGAGATACCGCACCGCGATGTGATCCGTGTACACAATAACTTTTGAGCATATAAGATAGGATCGAAACTTATCGAATGCAAACACTACCGCTAACATCTCTTTCTCCGTTGTTGTGTAATTCTTTTGAGCCTCATCTAGAGTCCTACTTGCATAGTAGATGACACATGATTTTCCTTGTTTCTTTTGACCAAGAACGGCACCTACTGCAAAGTCACTAGCATCGCACATTAGCTCAAAAGGCAAGCTCTAATCCGGAGCTTGCACAACGGGAGAAGAAATGAGAGCTTCCTTGAGCTTACGAAACGCCTCAAGGCAAGCCTCATTAAAGTAAAAAACAACCTCTTTTTTGAGTAGTTCGGTCAAGGGTTTGGCGATTGAAGAAAAATCTTTGATAAACCTCCGGTAAAAACCGGCATGCCCAAGAAAAGCCCATACCCCCGTGATGGAAATAGGAGGGGGCAAGTTTTCAATCACCGAAACCCTGGCCGGATCTACTTCAATGCCATTTTTCGAAACCTTATGGCCGAGGACAATGCCCTCCTCAACCACAAAATGGCACTTTTCCCAATTTAAAACCAAACTCGTCTCTTGACACCTTTTCAAAACTTTTTCAAGGTTAAAAAGACAAGTGTCAAAAGACGAGCCACCAACACTAAAATCATCCATGAAAACCTCAATTTCTTTTTCAAGCATCTTAGAGAAAATGGAAGTCATGCATCTTTGAAAAGTAGAGGGAGCATTGCATAATCCGAATGGCATTCTTCGGTATGAAAATGTCCCACATGGACATGTGAAAGTAGTTTTCTCTTGATCACTTGGATGGATAGGGATTTGGAAAAATCCGGAATACCCATCCAAGAAACAAAAGAGAGCATGGTTAGAAATCCTTTCAAGCATTTGGTCCATGAAAGGGAGAGGAAAATGATCTTTCTTGGTGTTTTTGTTCAATCTCCTATAATCAATGCACATTCTCCACCCGGTCACCGTCCGGGTGGAGATTTTCTCTCCCTTTTCATCCTTGATTATGGTCATTCCACCCTTCTTTGGAACCACATGAACCGGGCTAACCCATTTGCTATCGGAGTTAGCATAGATGATGCCCGCCTCACGTAGTTTCAAGATTTCTTTCTTCACAACCTCTTGAAGGTGGGGGTTCAACCTTTTTTAAGGTTCAATGGAGATGGAATGATCATCTTCAAGATGAATACGATGCATGCATAAAGAAGGGCTAATACCTTTAATATCATCAATGCTATACCCTATCACATCCCTATATTTCCTTAAAACATCAAGAAGTTTTTCCAAATTAAGACCATCTAGGGTAGCATTGACAATAATAGGGTATTTTCCCTCCTTATCAAGAAAAGCATATTTCAAAGAAGGGGGAAGGGGTTTGAGTTCTAACTTGGGAGGAGGCTTAGAAATCTCCTCCAATTTCTCCTCCTTGGACTCAAGCTCGACCTCAACTTGTTGTTAAACTTCCTCCTTTGAGGATTCCTCCATTGCCATGACAAATTCTTTAGCCTCTTGAGAGTGGAACTCTTCTTTACATGTAAGGGCTTCAATCATTGGATCTTGAGGCCTCATCACGACCCTCCCCAAGCGATCTAGCTCCTCATTCACAACATCAACTCTATAGCATTTTTCAACCATGGGGGTCTAGAGCAACTTCGAAAATTCAAAGACAATTTTTTCATCGGCCACTTCACAAGTGATGGTGTTGTTCTTGCAATTGATGACCGCCCCCAAAGTTTTAAGAGCTTCACGTCCCAAAATCAAAGGAGTGTTAACATCTTCCTCCAAATCCATCACTACAAAGCCACAAGCCACGTAGATGTGTCCCACTTGAATTGAACAAGAGCAATGGATAGAGGGATTAAACTAAAACTTGCTCCAAGATCGGCTAAGGCGCCCCTAGCTTCCATGTTCCCAATTTTCACCGGCAAAGTGAAACTTCCCGGGTCTTTTTCCTTCTTAGGCATCTTATGTTGGACAAGAGCACTCACTTGATGTGGAAGGGTGATAAGCTCATCATTTAGCTTCCTCTTGTTAGTGAGAATATCTTTGAGGAACTTGGAATAAGATGGCATTTGTGTCACAACTTCAAAAAAAGGGAGGTTGATATGCAAATTCTTTATGACACTAAGAAATTTTGTGAATTTGTCATTCAACTTCCTCTCCGCAAGCCGACCGGGAAAAGGAACCGGTCCATCAAGATTCCTTGCCTCACTAGGAATTGAAGTTGTCTTCTCATTGTCTATCTTCTTCTTCTCCGAACCTCCTTCTATCTCATCACCTTTTTCTTTCTCACCTCCCTTGTTTTCATTCACACTCTCCTCTCCTCCCTTATTTCCGTCACTATCCCCTTCATTTGGTCCTTCATAGGAAGTTCCCAACCTCAATGTGATCGCCTTGCATGTATCGGATTTTGGATTGTGAGATGGGTTAGGTTGTGGTTGTCCGGGTAGAGTGGATGGTGAATTGAAAGGAGTTCTCTTGGCAATTGAGCTAGTTGTGAATCAACCATCTTATTGTGGGCTCTTATCTCTTGCATTTGTTTCCCAGAAGATTGCATTTGCGCATGCATGGCTTGGAGGAGTTGAGTTTGAGTTAGCTCCGCTTGAGGTGCTTGTTCTTGATGGTTTCATTGAGGTGCTTTGGTTTGATAGTTGTATTGGTTGTTCCTTGGATAACTTCCTCTTGGGTTTTGGGGTTGAGATGGAGGTGGATTTTGATATTGAGGATTGGAGTTATAGGAAGGTTTAGCTTGTTGGTTCCATTGTTAAGGTTGAGGTACAAACCCGTGTGGTGGCTGTCTCCAAGATACTCCACCGCCGCTTCCTCTAAATCCCTCTTGCCTTGTGTTGTATGTCGCTACATGTTCGGGGCTTAAACCTCCACAATAGGATGTATCATGGTTCGTTCCTCCACAATTTTGACAAGAGAAAGAGTTAACTTGAGAAGAGCTTGCTCCACCACTTGAGCTTGCATTCACACTCATGTTCAATTTGGAAAGCCCTTTTGTTAGTTAATCAATTTGATGTTGTAATTGATCAACTTTCTCCAATTCGTAAATACTACCTCTCTTTGGAGCATTTCTTCTTCGGCCCCCCCCAAGAGTAATTCTTTGCTACCTCTTCTATTGTGGCTTCAACTTGATTTTGAGGGATCTTGATTAATTGACCACCCGCCCCCGCATCCAAATTGGCTCTTGACATGGGCTCCAATCCGTCGTAGAAAAACCGCATGAGCAACCCTTGATTGTACTCATGGTGGGGACATGGTTGCACCAACTCTTTGAATCTCTCCCATGCTTCACCAAGACATTCATCGGCCTCTTGCTCAAATGATGCAATTTTCCTTCTCATTTCGGCGATCTTCTCTTCGGAGATAAAGCGCTTCAAGAACGCCTTTACAACCTCCCTCTATGTTGTGAGAGAGTTAGGCTTTACTTGCTTTAGCCATTTCTTTGCTCGTCCGGTGAGAGATTGCCGGAAAAGGTGCATACAAATGTAGTCTTGACTCACTTCATTGGTTTGCATCATTGCGCACAATTCAAGGAATCGGTCCAAATGTTCAATAGGGTCCTCACTTGCACTTCCGGAAAATTGCTCCGATTGGACCATTCAAGTATATTGTGGATGGATTGAGAAGTTGGTTTCCGTGACGAATAGCAAAATCCCTCCCGTGAGCTCATAATCCTCCGGATTTCCAAACTCACGAAACAAGACATCATTCTCTTGTCCCGCCATTGATTCGCGTGGTGAACTTTAAGAGTAAGTATCACTCTCACTATCAACTATATCACCAAAATCTCTTCCCTCGTCTTGATAAAGCCTACGGACTTGTCTCAAGGTTCGGTTGATTTCGTGGTCAATTTGATGTGAGGGTGCTCCTTGAGACCTCCTAAGCATTCACCAAAGCTAAGCAAACAATTAGCAATGACAAGGATGATAAAACAAAAAATCCTAAAAGAAAAGAAAGCAAAATGACTCTAACAAAAGCAATAATATTCGCTAAACAAGCCGCTTCCCCGGCAACGGCGCCAAAATTTGATCGGGATAGGATAGGTCGTTAAGCTACCACCCTAATCAAATTAATCATTTATAAAGCCTAAACCAACACTAAGCTAGTTAGTGGCAAGTAAAGGGTGGAACCACTAGGGAAGCACGCTAATTCAACATCAAATATCACTAATGTAAGAGTGAAAAGGGGATTGTTTTGTTGGTTTTGTTGAGTAGAA
Organism: Chenopodium album; assembly: GCF_948465745.1. Taxonomy (NCBI): domain Eukaryota; kingdom Viridiplantae; phylum Streptophyta; class Magnoliopsida; order Caryophyllales; family Amaranthaceae; genus Chenopodium; species Chenopodium album. The sequence continues at coordinate 54,773,771 of NC_137837.1, forward strand.
AACTAAAACTACAAGTAAGCAAGAAAATGGTGATTAAAATCAATAGAAAATGACGCTAGGGACTCGGGGGTTTCAAACATGCATTAGAAAGAGGGGAACAATGATAGTTATCATGATGAACATGCCAAAGAACATAAGATTCTACCTAAACAATTCATTCTCGTGCAATAGACTAGGAAAGTCAATGAATTAAGTCTATGCTAATTAGGATCATTCTCATGCATCCTATTAGACACAAGCAAATCAAGAGAATAAAGAAGCACAATACATGAAACTCCATTTTAACAACTCATTCTCATGAAATCATTAAAATAGAGGTGATCTTAATCTAGTTCAAATCATTTTCATGCATTTAAACTAGGAGGCAATCAAATAAAGTGCAACAATAATCTCAAGCCATTAAAAATCATGTCTTTCATCAATTTCAGGCATGTAGTCAATCCAACTATCATCATTCATCCATCATTCAATACATACCTTCCACCCCCTTCCCCTAGCTAAGAGTTTAGCCTAGAGAAAGGAGATTAAACATAATATCAAGACTACAAATAAACACAAGAAACTCAAAACAAAACATGATTGAAATATATGAAATCAATAATAACTAGATAAACTAATAAGATAGAAAAAAATAAGTAACAATAAAACAAATAAATAATATTAAAGGAAAGGAGAAGAGATTACTAAAGAAAGGATTGAAGAAAGATGAAAACTTGGATACTTGCTTTATTGATGGAAGATTAAAGCTTGAGCAAAGTTGAATACAATAAAGGAAGCTTGAATAACAATCTATTTTCTCTCTCTAGATTAGGCTAATGTTCTATGGAATTAGTACTAATTGTCTTTCTATTACAAAGAGTCCCGTCTATATATATGTGGCTCCACCCAAAAAAAAAGAGACTTGGACAACAAGGCGCAAATAAATCATAAAACCAGCCGTGCGCGCCCGCACACAATGTTTGTGCGCCCTCTCAGCATAGTGTGCGGCCGCAACTTTGAGGGTACGGGGAAAATGAACGCGCCCGCACATTAGTCCAGCGCGCCCGCGCATCGTTGTGTGCGCCCGCACACAAGTCGCGCATAAGGTCGCGCAAACTCTCTGGTTTGGCTCTGTTTCTTCAGTCTGGCTGTGCGGGTTCTGACAGGGCTGCGCGCCCGCACAGCCTCACATGTGCGCCCGCACAGAAGCCGCACAGTACCCCGCACACAACAGATAGCTTGGCTTCTTGATATCCTCTTTCTTTCGGCACATAATACCTACAAAACCAAATCATGGAAATCAAAATAAAAACAAAGCGAGAAGACTAAGAGAAGGGAAGATAAGGGAGAGAAGGAAAGAGGAAGCAAAACTAAGTAAAAATGCTTAGAAAAAGGGCCAAAAAAGCGCAAATGAGAGGAAAATCCTTAGAGAAAAAGGATAAAAGAGTGGCATAAATGCCACTCATCACCATTCGAGAAACTACAAAGACTGTATGCACGAGCATGTAATATCTTAGCTTGGTTGTGGCCCATACCAATGCGTGACATAATTTCTCAAGCGGTGTGTAGTGTACTTCATACTTGAGCATTTTCTTGCTTAGATAGTAGATTGCATTTTCTTTTCCTTCTACTTCTTGTGCAAGCATAGCCCCCATTGTCTCCTTGGTGACTGTTAAGTACAACCTAAGAAGGATCCTTGGAAGCGCTGGTGCTAATACGGGAGGATTTGCGAGATAGGCTTTGATCTTTTCAAAGGCTTTTTAACACTCGTTGTCTCATATTACTGGCACATTATTTTTGAGCTTCTTGAATATTGGTTCACATATCGTTATTAACTTCGATATGAACCGACTTATATATTGCAACCGGCCAATAAATCCTCAAATTTGTTTCTCGGGTTTGGCTGGTCGCATAGATATGATCGCCTTGAACTTGGTTGGGTCCATCTCTATTCCTCTAGAGCTTATGACATACCCCAAGAGATTGCCTGAGGTGACTTTAAAAGCATACTTAGATGGATTCAACATCATGTTGTATCTTCTTAGCCTTTCGAAAAAATTTCATAAGACTACTTGATGTCCCGGGCGATCTTTTGACTTCACAATCATATCGTCTATATACACTTCAACCTCTTTGTGCACCATGTCATGGAGTAGGGCAATTGCTGCTGTTGGTATGTAGTTCCGCATTTTTCAACCTGAATGGCATTACCTTGTAACAGTAAGTACCCTAAGGTGTTATGAACGTCGTTTTCTCCATGTCTTCTTCTGCCATGAGAATCTGGTTGTACCCCGCGTATCCATCCATAAATGACAGAAGCGCATGATTTGCTGTATTACCTACTAAAATATCAATGTGTGGTAAAGGGAAGTCGTCCTTTGGACTTGCCTTATTTAAATCTCGATAGTCGACACACATTCTTACCCTTCCATCCTTCTTCGGAAGTGGGACCACATTTTCTACCCATTCGGGGTATTTGGATACCCTGATAAAACCTGCAGTTATTTGCTTTTGAATTTCTTCTTTTATTTTAAGAGCTACGTCGGGTTTCATTCGACGCAGCTTTTGTTATACAGGTTTCATTCCCGAAATTAGTGGTATAGTGTGCTGAGCTGTTTCTCTATTAATGTCTGGCATATCTTCATATGACCAAGCAAATACATCGATAAACACTTTTAGTAGATTAACTAAATCGGTTCTTTCTTCTTTATTAGGCGTTAATCCGATTTTAATTTCTCTTTTAATAGTTGAATCATTTGAGATATCAACCGTTTCAGTATCCTCAATTATCGGTGTTTTCTTTTCAAGTGTTTCCTTTGATTTAATAATTTCTTTGTCATTTTCATTGTTAGTTAAGCAATGCTCGTCATCTTGGGTTAATGAAAAACACGAGGATTAAGAAGAAGAAGACATATTATTTAATTCCAAAACCATTACATTGAATAAAGAAATGTCCTCAGGGACTTGATTATTGCTAACTATCATACGAGTAGAAATAGAAGAATTAGAAACAGGGGGTGCTATAGATAAGGACTTGAAAGACTCTACAGAAAAAGACTCTGACTCTGACTCAGACGACTCTTCAAACATTGGTCCTTGCCCTGCTGTTATTGAGATTTTTCGTCCACACGAAGTAGTCACCTTGACCGTCTTGCGCCATCTTGCACTAAACCCTCCGCTAGAGTGATGAGCTTTGAAGGGTCAAAGTTCTCGCTTTGTAGGACCGTTTGAATGAGCGAGGAATTATCCTCTATATATTTTGGCTCATCCTTTTGGCGCCCAAAGAGTAGTCCCATGACATTAAAGTCAAAGCATGGGGGTGCTTTCTCCTTGTGAATAGGAGTTGGGATCTCATCTAGAAAGTAACAATCCAGAAAGATTTCGAACCCAGGTTGCCTTATACCATTTACAACGAAAGGTTCGGGAAATTCATAGCATGGATAGTCCTCTCCTTCTCTTATGAACTGTCCATTGAGAGTAAAAGGATATTGGTCCATTGGAATTGATTTGTTTTGGGTGCGAGCGTTCCTACGCGCCTTAGATCTTTCCTGGGATCGCTTAAGATCTTCCCGAGTCGGTTCGAAACCAAGTCCGAAAGTATCTAAATTAGGGAGGCCAGGTAATTCCATTTGTTTTTCTATCTCCTTTTTCATTCCTATCTCCTTTTCACATATCCTTAATATCTACCTGTAGGCGTCGCTCGAAGTTCGCCTAAGTAAAAGAATGTTGTGAATATGCTTGGCACTCATAGGAAGTGGGAATTGACATAATACGATTAGGGACAAATAAAGTAGGAAGCCGCCAACAAGTTTTTAAGGAACATGTAAACCATTCACGGATCATTATAAGGCAACCACAAAAAGGGACAACGATAAGCAACAACGATTGACCCATGAAGGTTACACCCCATTCATAATCCATTAGATTACTAACTCCATATGGTTTAGAACCACGAAAGGAGGATCGGGGATGATGGTACAAAGTGAGTCATGTAGTCACATTCCCCCGTATTGGCCTTTACTCGATTCTTATAGTGAAAAGTGATTCCTGCGATCTCAAAAGCATACAAACAAAAATTCAATTTGCTACAAACTATTATTAAGCTAAATTGGTTTAATATTAATGCAAAACATAATTCTAAAATATTTGTGATCACTTGATTAAACAACAAGATTAAAAAGGAACCTAAACCGGTCGTCCAAATTATCTTATTAGGCGTGATTTTCAATTACATATTCCCTTTAAACATGCAATATGGTGATCAAAATAATAAATAATAGAATACATATTAATATTAGAAGCAATTTAACAATAATAGCATTAGTCAAATCAAATATAAAATCAACCTAATCATGATACTAGAAATATTAAAATAAGAATAATTAAGTGAACCAATTACTCACTTTCCGCGTTTCCTTGAATTGCTACATTTTGAGTAAACTGTTAGTAACTTCAATAAAAATATAAATCAAATTGAAACAATTAAATTAAATAAAGGTAGAGTTGATTTGGTCCAAACCCTCAGTCCATTATACCTTTCACGTCTTGGTTTAAGTATAGAACTTTGGGTATTGTATGAACTCCTTAGAGTGCTTAGGGGAAGTATTATGGAAGAATAGGGAGGCTAGTGTTTAGAATAAAGAGGGAGAAGAGAATTATTTGATGATCAAGCTTGTTGATAATTGAAAAGGGGGAGATATGACCTCTATTTATAGAGAAAAAAAGAAGCGTCGAAGAATTAAGATAAGATCCGAATTAAATCGGAATAAAGCTCGATAGACAGCAGTTTTTGCGGTTTTTGTTTTTATTATATCTTTTGATCCAGAAATCGGAATAAGATAAATAAGATATCGTTCGTAATATCTTGAAATCTTCTTTCTAACCCAATAAAAATCAGAATAAAATATTTTATAGAATAAAAGATATGACCGAAATAGTGAGACGGTGTCAGTTTTTGATAGAGTTTGATATCTTATTCATATCTTTTTCGTTATAGCTCCGAATTGATATTATAATATATCATTGGAAAGATAATTTCAAGGGCTATCCAAAAATATAAAATTTTTTATTTAAACTATTAGTCACGAAAATAATATCTGTATATCTTTGAATGTCTTTCAATTCGAATAAAATTAGGACTTTCAAAAAAAGAAGTTTTATTCAATATCAAACTCTTTAATCTTATCTTTTCAAAAAGGATAATTAGGATCTTTTAGTAACTTATAGAAGTTTCTAATTTATCCTAATTGGTTTAGGAATCGTATTAAATCATTTAGACCCTCCACATGATCATTGGGTCGTAGGTAAGGTGGGCTTAGGTTCAGTTTGGGCTCAGTTTAATATTTTGGCCATAACTTATTCGTTATAACTCGGATTTGGGCTTATAATATATCGTTGGAAAGCTCTTTTAAAGCCCTATCCAACTATTTAATCATTGGACCCAGATTATAGACCAAAATAAACTGGATTAAACGTTTTTATAAAAAGGACACGAAATGAATGATTTTAAAGGACACGAAATGAATTATTTTGGGTTTAAAGGCACGAAAAGAGGAAAATAAGTTATGGTTTGGGAAAATGGGATAGAATTTGGGTTGGTTTATGAAATGGAAATATGGATTTAAGCACTCCAAGATTAAATACTCAACCCGACCAATAATGGCGGTGAATAGTTGTTCATCATCGGGTTTGGTTTTGGGGAGACATTTTTAGGTGTCTACAGAAGGCCACACTTTGACTGAGTTTGCAGAAACGTCAGTTTCAAAAACGATAGTCAAAGTAGTCGATAGGGACGGAGAATGATTTAAGACGTTCAGCGATCCTAAATAACTTTGTATACGCCGATACCTGCAAAACATGTTAATTCCACAGATAAATGAGTAAAGGGATCGAACGCTTATCTGACACCAATGTATCGGTGACAAATGAGTTTGGTATTTTCCTATGCTTGAAGGAATCCATCGGATGACGTTTGTTGAAAAGCTTTCCATGCTTGAGGAAAGCTGACTGACGAGTTTGGTAGCTTTCTATGCTTGAAGAAATCTACCGGATGATACTTTTCATTCTTGAGGAAAGTCGACATATGACTTTGGCGGTTTTCTATGCTTGAAGAAACCCGCCGATAATACTTTCCATGCTTGAGGAAAGTCGACAGATGATTTTGGCAGCTTTCTATGCTTGAAGAAATCCACCGGATAATACTTTCCATGCGTGAGGAAAGTCGACAGATGATGAGATTGCAAGTCTCTGTGTATCCAGAACCTTGCGTTGTGAAATGATGGTGGTTCTATTGTCCCCGAACGTGGGCTGTAGATGGTCTGCTTGTCCCCGGACGTGGGCTGTAGTTAGTTCGCTTGTCCCCGAACATGGGCTGTAAATGGTCCGCTTGTCCCCGGACCTGGGCTGTAGATGGTCCGCTTCTCCCTGGACGTGGGCTGTAGATGGTCCGCTTGTCCCCGGACATGGGCTGGTTGTAAATGGTCCGCTTGTCCCCGGACGTGGGCTGTAAATGGTCCGCTTGTCCACGGACGTGGGCTGTAGATGGTCCGCTTGTCCACGGACGTGAGTTGTAGATGGTCCGCTTGTCCCCGGACGTGGGCTGGTTGTAAATGGTCCGCTTGTCCCCGGACGTGGGCTGTAGTTGGTCCGCTTGTCCCCGGACGTAGGTTGTAGATGGTCCCGCTTGTCCCCGGACATGGGCTGTAATTGAGACCTGCAAAATAAATTTTGCTAGGGGACTCGTATAAACTATGATTGACTTGACCAACTGACTTGACCAAGTTTGACTTGACACGACATAACATAACATGAGTATGACTTGTGATTGTGTGTGTATAGTTTGAGAGTGTGTGTGCAGACACAAGCAACCGAAAATGCAAAAGCAAAAAATTTCCATCATTTTTGTCATGAGACGAGTGGAGGGTACCGACTTTCTCCTGAAAAAGAAAGATGTGAAAAATGAAATTTTATTTTCGAACTTCCCTCGATAATAATTTTGAAAAAGTTTTTGAACTTCCCCAAAATAAAATAATGAAAAAGGGAAGAAGTTTTGAACTTCCTCCTTGAGCAAGACGAAATGAATCGTATGGATTGAATTGCTTATCCTGAAAATAATGTATGCATGATGCATGTTCTTATGCCAGGAGGATAAGGACAATTACATCATGTGACACGATAGATGAATGAACTTAAGTCATGGAGCTAAGCGTCATATGTGGTGTAAAGAAGCGATCTTGAACGTCACTTAGGTCTGGAAGCTAAGCACGTATATAGATGAAGTTATTATGAACGTTGCTTAGGTCAAGGAGCTAAGAACGATATGCTTTGTATTATTACAAATCATTGATATAGAAATGTTACTTAGCACATTACGAGATGCATGAAACAATGAACATTGCTCAGGTCAAGAAGCTAAGCAAGTATACAACGTTTCTTCTAATGAATGTTGTCTTGAAAGATGATGAAGCATGCGCGGTAGGGAAACAAGATTTCATGATAAAGGGTTCCTAAGGGAAATATGATATGGATATGTATGTGTGAAAGAATTGTGTGAAAGTGATACTAAGGTGAGGCTGCAAAGGTTATTGTGATGGAAATATATGTGTGAAGAGTCAAAGATGATGACTCTTTAGGCTGGGTAAGCTAATGTGATGTGGGTTCAAGCCCCCAAGTCTAGCTTTAAATGGGTAGGGATATAGAGATAAGCATTGGATATTCTTTGACTCGATCATGCATAGATATGAATATGAATGTGTCCGCACCTCAATGTGACGTTGCCTACGTATCCGTTAGGAATCAGGCCGAACGTAGCTCTAACCGAACTTTGCACAAGTGTGTGTACACCTCAAAGAGGTCTTTCAAGGGGGGTTTTAATTTGGTTAAGCTGTAGGTTTAAGTAAGAAAGGGGTAAAAGGCTCAAGACCCAAGAGAAGCCCCCAAGACGTTTAATTGTGAATTTGAAATTTTTAAATTTTGCAAGTTTATTTTCTTTTTATTCTTTCTTTTTTTTTCTTTTCGTTTTTTTTTTTCCATTCTTTGAATCAATGTGGGCAATCTCAGATCATGCGGTCCATCACTCACTTAGCATTCATGTTTCTCAGGCACGGTACCAAGCACTCGATAAGAGACGCAATTTGAGACGTGTTCATATCAAAGACATTGGAACACTTGCCCTTAGACATTGTTTTATTGTTGCTTTGCTACTCTTTTTTTTTACTTTCTTTTTGAATGTTAGAAAATTACACACCTTCCCATCCTAGGGTTACGTGGATGTGGGTTGAATAAAAAAGGTCAATCATTAGACGAGGCTCAAAGTGGTTGATGACGAAATGGATCTGTGATTGAGTGGTTAATGGGGAATGAATAGGTTGCAAAGGTACCTCAAATCATTGGAATACCTTGTGTTCGGTACGACTTTTTTTTTTTTTTTGCTAATCACATGATCGAATGTAAGAAAAAGATGCTCGTTTATGAAGAAGGTAAGAAATGTGACACATAGACACATGGATAAGGAGAACCTATGCTAGACTTTTTAGGGGGAAGGGTTTGAAACAAAAGAAGAAGAAAACATGAAATCTTGGGGAGAAGCTTGCATCGTGCTTTGTCTTCATGGCTGTTTATGAGTTACTTCTAGCTGCCTGCAAAGGAAAATAGTTTCTTGTTGTTGATGCTTTGATTGGAAGGAAAGAAGGAAGGAGTGACGTTCCCCTTATTCTTCCAACTATTGCTTAGTTATTTTAGAATCAAGTACTGTGTAAGGAAGAACTCACTTAATTCATTCACTCAATACTCGGATTGAAAAGGAAGAGTGTATGAAACGATTTTGAAAACTGATGGGAAATACTCCACTCATTCCTATTACGACGGAAAACGATGCATGCATGGTCCTAGTATACGATCATAAACAATATAGTGCATACTCGAAGACAAAGTGTGTGCAATGACTCAATATGTGTGATTAGGTGAGTTTATTAAGACTCATGGTATGATCCCATGGCTAGATATGAGGACGTTGTGAAAAACATAGGACCCAATGACCAAATAGCACAGAAGACTAAATGACAAACTAACTTGATTAATTTTGTCCAATTTTAATGTTTATGCTATTTACTAGGTGAAAACGGTCCATTGGCAATCATTAGTCATAAATAAGATCAACCATAATAAAAGACAAAGAACACATGTTAAGGTTAGCACAAAAAAATCACAAGAAACTAGGAAGAGGACTAGATATCTAGAAGAGTTAGGACTCGTGGATATAAAAAATAAATAAATAAAAATAAAAAACTATAATCCTATGTTATACGAGTTGACACGGATTAAAGGACTTGGCTAAGACTAGCTTGACACGAAAAGATATAAAAAAAAAAAAAAAAAAAAAGTTGACGCTAAAAAGACACCTAAACTAAACAGGCTGTAGTATATCGATTATAACTTTTTATCTGTGATTCTGATTGAGACGAAACCAATTCCGAATTGAAGATAAAACTCGGAGCTACAGATCCATAGGTTTCACGGCACGTAACTCTTTCTAGAACTCCGTCTATGACTAAAACAAGTTGACTCTTGTGCAGTATACGGGAATAAAAATCCGGGTGACTAAAAAATTAAAAAAAAAATCTATGGCTCGACTCTAATAATAAAAAAAAAGGATTTGATAAGAGAAAAAAAAAATAAATAGTCAATAAAAAATGCACATATAAGCATATCGTCACGCATGATGCATGAAGTTCGCAACCTAAAGTCAAGTTCTATGTTCGACTATGGTCAAGCTTTTGGGTGTCAAAGGGTGACATGGTTAAGAGTTTGGACGCGTTAGCAAGACAGCCTCCCTTGAGGGTGTATGCCAACGGGCGGCTCCGTGAGTTCGTGATGAAATCGAACTCGACTCCATGGTTTGGGTGGAATTAAATACTCGGATGAACCCTTATTGTCATGAACGTTTTCGGGTTGATAGAGCTTAAATCCCCCGGGCTATAGCCACATACATAGAACACGTACTATTGTGGCAAAATAGGTGACCTAAAATTGCATATGCATATGTGACAATGCCAATTAAATCGCAGGAATACAATTCAAGAATCTTTCAAGTCTCATCCACTCATCTCAATTAAATATCGATCACTCAAATCGATAAATAACCAAGAATCCCCCCCAGCGGAGTCGCCAAATTGTAGGCGTCGCTCGAAGTGCGCCCACGTAAAAGCATGTTGTGAATATGCTTGGCACTCATAGGAAGTGGGAATTGACATAATAGGATTAGGGACAAATAAAGTAGGGAGCCGCTAACAAGTTTTTAAGGAACTTGTAAACCGTTCACGGATCATTATAAGGCAACCACAAAAAGGGACAACGATAGGCAACAACGATTGACCCGTGAAGGTTACACCCAATTCATAATCCATGAGATTACTAACTCCATATGGTTCGGAACCACGAAAGGAGGATCGGGGATGATGGTACGAAGTGAGTCATGGAGTCACATTCGCCCGTATTGGCCTCTACTCGATTCTTATAGTGAAAAGTGATTCCTGCGATCTCAAAGGCATACAAACAAAAATTCAATTTGCTCCAAACTATTATTAAGCTAAATTGGTTTAAACACATAATTCTAAAATATTTGTGATCACTTGATTAAACAACAAGATTAAAAAGGAACCTAAACCGGTCGTCCAAATTATCTTATTAGGCGTGATTTTCAATTACATATTCCCTTTAAACATGCAATATGGTGATCAAAATAATAAATAATATAATACACATTAATATTGGAAGCAATTTAACAATAATAGCATTAGTCAAATCAAATATAAAATCAGCCTAATCATGATACTAGCAATATTTAAATAAGAGTAATTAAGTGAACCAACTACTCACTTTCCGCGTTTCCTTGAATTGCTACATCGTGAATAAACTGTTAGTAACTTCAATAAAAAAAAATATAAATCAAATTGAAACAATTAAATTAAATAAAGTTATAGTTGATTTGGTCCAAACCCTCAGTCAATTATACCTTTCACGTCTTGGTTTAAGTATAGAACTTTGGGTATTGTATGAACTCTTTGGCGTGCTAGGGGAAGTATTATGGAAGAATAGGGAGGCTAGTGTTTAGGCTAAAGAGGGAGAAGAGAATTATTTGATGATCAAGCTTGTTGATGATTAAAAAAGGGGAGATATGACCTCTATTTATAGAGGAAAAAAAAGAAGGGTCGAAGAATTAAGATAAGATCCGAATTAAATCGGAATAAAGCTCGATAGAAAGCAGTTTTTGCGGTTTTTGTTTTTATCATATCTTTTGATCCAGAAATTGGAATAAGATGAATAAGATATCGTTGGAAAGCTCTTGAAGTCTAATTTCTAACCCAATTAAAATCAGATTAAAATATTTTATAGAATTAAAGATACAGCCGAAATAGTGAGACGGTGTCAGTTTTGGATAGAGTTTGATATCTTATTCATATCTTTTTCGTTATAGCTCCGAATTGATATTATAATATATCATTGGAAAGATAATTTCAAGGGATATCCAACCATATAAAATTTGGATAAAAAATATTAGGCACGAAAATAATATTTGTCTATCTTTGAATGTCTTTCAATTCGAATAAAATTAGGAATTTAAAAAAAAAAGGAGTTTTATGGGTCTCCCCTGCTCCCAGGCGCGGGCACGCCTGTCTGGGTCCTTGTTCCGAACCCAGTTTTGCGCGGCCGCACTCCCCTTATGGTCGGCCGCGCCTGTATGGGTTTATTTGGGGACGATCTAACTAACATCTCTTAGTTAGTTTTACTATATATAGATTTTCTTTCTATTTTTTTAGAGAGAAAGATTTGAAGAGGAATTATTCAAGAATTAGAATAGAAATTAGGCTTGAATTTTAGAGAGAGAAACTCTAGATTGTAGAGAGAAGTTCTTGATTGTTGATTGATGATTAAAGATTGTTGAATTCTAGCATTTCCTCCATTGATTTAAGCAAGTTTGTAAGGATTTCTTTTTTTTAATGCAATTTTCATCTTATCATTTCAATTGTTTTGTTGATTGTATAAGTTTGAATTAAATTTGCGATTGAATTAGTTCTATTGATATGATGATGATGAAATTGTTGATTAGCTTAGTTTTGATCTTAATTTCAATGGATTGTGAGTAGTTCTCTTGCTAGGGGAATGGTGAAGCATGTATGAGTGATGGATTGATGCTAATTGGAGGAAGCTGATGGAGTTGATGTTGTGATTAAATTGGTTGATTGATTAAGTGCATGTGTGTGATTAATTGAAAAGTAGCTAACTTTGATTTGTTGCACTAGAATGCATTGTAGGCTTTCATTGATACGGAAAATTGATATGTGGCTTGCTTTTGTCGATTGAGTAGGTTTGCAAGGCTCCTAGTTAGAGTCTCTCGTAGTTGGTGCTAGCTTGACCTATAGGAGATTAGCCTACCTTACTCTCTTGATTTCTTAGTTGATTTTCCCTTGAAACACTTGACTTAGTCATCTCCAATCCCAATTAGTTATGTCCATTCCGAGTACATGCGGATCTTAACCCTAGTGTTCCATTATATTGATTTCTATTGCTTGTTTGTTTTGCTTAGTTACCTAGATTACACACACACCTACCCCTTGACTTCGAGATAGCTTGACTTAGACAATAGTAGTTAGCTCTCATTCCCTTGGGTTGGATCCTTGACTTGTCGTTATACTTGTATGAAGGTGTGTCGAGAGTTTACAAATTTTGTTTTGACATAGGAAAGTTAGTCCAATGACCTAGCTTCCACCTAGGGTCAAAAATGGCGTCGTTGTCGGGGAATGGTGTAGATGATTGCTATTGTTGTTTAGACTATTTCACCTTATTTGCAAAAAAATACAAAAAGATTTTCTTCTTTTGGCTACATTTGTAGCTGTGCTACTAATAATTTTGTTTGAGATTGTGTGCAAGTGAACATGGGAGAAGCTCAAAGAGTTACATTGAAGGAGTCGGGCACTCCGAGTGCATACAAGTATGAGAGCGAGTGTAGACACCCATTTGTGTCTCCCCAAAACCAAACCCGGTGATGAGTACCTTTCGCGTCGAATCATAATCGAATGAAGTGAAAGTTTAGGAAGTCTAGTGTTGCGGATAGTTTTAATTTATTTTCTTTTCTCTCTGTTTTTTAAAACCTATTTTAAGAAAACAGCCAATCCAGCTTGGTTTGGTCCATAACAAGGATCCAATAATGGTGTAGTTGTATGGGTTCTGAAAAGAGCTTTCCAACGATATATTATAAGCCCAATTCCAATGAATAATGAGGATGTTATGGCCAAATTACTAAACTGGGCCCAGTTTGATACTTTTTTTTTTTTTTTGGTAAATAGGAATTTTATTACCAAAAGAAGAACTACAACTTACAATAAAGCTAAGATGTAACACCCAAACACCACAAACCCAACAAAGCCAACAAAACAAACAAAAACTAGAATCCAGTTCAGCCTAGCCACCTTCTAGGAAGGGTTCTAGGCAGAACCAAAAACACTAACTGGACTCAAGACTTAGTCACCTTCTAGGAAGGGTACTAAGAGCAAGGACCAGGACAACAAAACTAGATAGAATACATCATATACCTATCAGAGCTATTACATCTACAAGCAACAAGAAAGATTATCTCCCTAATCAGTTCAGAAGTTGGTTTGCAGTTGCCTGTAAACATCAAAGAGTTCCTTTGTAGCCATATATTGTAAACAGTCTCAGAGAAGCACATGACAATAAGTTTACTTCTAACATCAGTCTTTCTGCAATACTTTGAAATCCAAGCCAACTCAGCAGAAAAACTTAGCACAGGTCTACTGAACCCAAAGATCTGTAACATTACAGTCCAAATTACTTTAGAGTAATTGCAATAAAAAAAAAGTGGCTCACAGTTTCATTTGCACTATTGCAGAAGAAACGGCAAGGATCACAGTGAATTTGCCAAGCCAACAGCCTATCTTTAGTAACCAGTCTGCCCAATACAGCAAGCCAAGTGATAAAAATGCTTTTTGGAGAAGCTTGATTATTATAAATGATTCTCTTCCAGGGAACCTTAGGACCATGAGGTTTGATGATACTGTAAAGCTTCTTAATCTGCATTTTACCATTTACAGTAACATTTGACCATCCACCTATGTTGTTCACAATATCTCTAGAAGCAAGGATCTTTTTCAAAATCCAAGAAGCTTTTTTGGGAATAGGAGCAGTCCACAAATTCTTCCCAGCAAAATGGTATATGTGAACCCATTCAACCCACAGATTGTCAGATTTACTAGCAAGATCCCAAAGTATCTTGGTAATAGCAGCCTTGTTCCATTCTTCTAAAGAAGTTAAATTTCAGCCACCACAAGACTTAGGTAAGCACATAAATCTCCAAGCCACTAAAGCTTTCTTTGTGGGGTTACCTTTCCCAGTCCATAAGAAACATCTAAATCTGGACTCAATTTCCTTGAGAATTTTCTTTGGCAACACAAAAATTTGAGCCCAAAAAGCTTGGATTCCAAACAAAACACTTTTAACCAATTGAAGTCTTCCAGCATAAGATAAGTGTTTAGTAGCCCAAGTGTCAATTCTGCCTGTAACCTTTTCAATTAAAGGCCTACATTCAGAGATAGTGAGCTTTTTAGAAGAAAGAGGTACACCAAGGTACCTAAAAGGCAAAGAGCCATTAGCCATCCCAAGAACCTGCTGAAGCTCAACTCTCTCTTGATCTAAGATACCTCCAAAATAGGCATCACTTTTATCCAGATTTGCAGATAATCCTGAAGCCATAGAAAATTTCTGAAAAGCCTTGAAAAGAAGCTGAACAGAACACAAATCAGCTCTAGCAAACAGCAAAAGATCATCTACAAACATCAAATGGGTAATCCCAAGTTTTTCACACCTAGGATGAAAGTTAAAATCTGGATTCTTAGTTATGTCCTGCAGACACCTAGAAAGATATTCCATACATAGAGCAAAGAGGAAAGGGGGCATGGGATCACCTTGCCTTAGCCCTTTCCTTGCCTAAAAGGGAGCAGAAGGGTAATCATTGATCATCACTGAGTAAGAAACAGAAGTAATGCACCCCATAATCCAGTTAATAACCTTGTTAGGAAAACCAAGCTCACCCAGCATAGTATTAAGGAAGCTCCATTCCACAGAATCATAAGCTTTCCTTAAGTCTATCTTCAACATACACCTAGGGGTAACATATTTATGAGAATACCCTTTAATCAATTCTGTAGCAAGCATTATGTTGTCACCAATGTGCTTCCCAGGTATAAAACCAGCTTGAGCATCATTCACAACTGACCCGACAACTTTTGCTAATCTAGCAGTAATGACCTTAGAGATCAATTTATAAACTAGAGTACAGTAAGCTATAGGTCTGTAATCTTTTGCATAAGAAAGGTTCTGAATTTTTGGGACCAAAGTGAGAGTAGTACAACTCCAAGACTTCTCTATCACACCAGTGTCAAAGAAATTCAGAACAGCTTTGTAAATATCAGTTTTCACATGATTCCAAGTTTTCTTGAAAAACACAGCATTGAACCCATCTATACCAGGGGCTTTATCATCTCCAATACTAACCAAAGCATGATCAATATCAGAGTGAGAAACAGGAGAAGAAAGATTAGCAATATCCTCAGAAGTAAGATGTTTCCCAGCCCTAACCACAGCAATATCAACAGCTGGTAAAGTACTAGCAGCAGACCCCAGCAACTTCTTATAAAAGCCAATGATTTCATCTTGCACCATAACAGGATCCTTAAGCAGAATATCATCAATATTGTAAATGGAGTCAATTCTATTCCTGTTCTGCCTTTGCTTAAGAACAGAAAAGAAATAATGAGAATTAGAGTCTCCAAGCTTGATCCAATCCACTCTAGATTTCTGCTTTAAAATACTCTCATAAGTATTCATCCAATATTTCACTTCTTCAATTCTAGTAGCTTCCTGAGCTTGGAGTGAAATATTAGTAAGATCCTCTGCTAACTGGGACTGAATCTCAGCTAAAGAGAGTCTAGCTTCTTCTAGTCTATTAGTAACTTTAGCAAAATGCTTAGTGTTTAGACTCTTAAGGCCAGTTTTGACATACTTCAATTTCTTCCAAACCTGCAACATAGGATTCCCAGTAACAGCAATATCCCAATGAGAAGACACAACTGCAAGAAACTCCTGATGAGAAGCAAGACAATTTAGAAATCTAAAAGGCTTGCCTTTTCCACCAACTGAATGAGTAATATCAACTAGAACAGGGCAGTGATCTGAGAGAGAGGGAGGAAGGTAAATTGCCTCAGTCTGACCATAAGCCACCAACCAAGCCTCATTGACCAACCCTCTATCAATTCTAGAAGCAGTTCTATCCATACCATGACCCTTATTATTCCAGGAATAGAAGGAGCCCTTACTCTTAATTTCAACAAGCTCCAAGTCAAGCACAAAGCCCTTGAAATCCTTAACTTCATAATCAGTGACTGGATTACCGTTAAACCTATCTTCTGAAGAGAGGATAGAACTATAATCACGAATACAAATCCAGGGTAACTGAATATTACCTAAAGCTTTGATTCCAGCCCACAAAGAGGACCTATGCTGAATGGAATGCAGGCCATAGACAAAAGTGCAGGAAACCTGATGCTGTAAATCTTTAGTAGTGATAATTGTATGAATGAATTGTTCATCAACTGCATTAATATCCAGGGACACAACATCTGGTTTCCAGCCAACCCAGATCCTACCCTTGGGAGAGTAAGTATAATTACAAACCCACTCCCAAGCTCTTCCAAATTTCCTTTTCATAGCTTCAAACTTCTGCAACTTAACTTTAGTTTCAAGAATAGCCATAACATTAATAGAATGATCATTAAGTAACTTCTTAACAGCAGTCACCTTATTAGGGTCATTTAGACCCCTAATATTCCAGGTTGTAATAATCATGGCACTAGAGAGGGATTACCATCACCCCCGTTAGGAATTATTTCAGCAATCTCATCTTCCAGCAGAGCAGAGTAAGCATTATTAGTTCTAGGAGCATTCTGATGAGTAGCTACAGCATGAGATCTAGCTCTTTTGCTTACCACTCTCCAATCAGCATCCGAAAAAGCAGCAAAAGAGGTATGAGCAGGGGTAATAATAGGCTGAACATCAACAGTTTGATCCTTTCCCTAATCCTGTTCAGCAGCAGGAACTGGAACAGGTTGCTTCTGAACCCAGATCTTCTCTTGTGTGGGTTTAACTAGTTGAGCTACAGCCTGTTTATGAATAGGCTTAGCCTTAGGAGCAGCACAGTTATGCCCCACTTTGTCACACTTCTTACAAAAGGGTGGAGACCATTCAAAATGAACTTTCAACTCAAGTGTTTCACCCACAGGGCTTTCAACAGTAACACTAGTAGGGAGTGGTCTAGTTATATCAACTTCTATAAGCACTCTAGCAAAGGAGACTCTGAGTTGCCTAGTAGCACATTCATCAGCAAACAAGGGCACCCCAATTGTACTACCAATTCTACTAAAAGTATCAGCACCCTAGCAATTCAATGGCAAATTGGGAAATCTAACCCATAAAGGCACAGTTCTAAGTATCTCAGCTTGAAAATTGAACTTATCAGCCCATGGCTTAACAATAGCAGGCTTATTATTAAACATATGAGGTCCTGAACTTATAACAGCATTATTATCATCACATGAACACAGATTGATTATAAAATAACCATCATCATGCCAAAAAATTTTTGGCTTAGCAAAATTACTCCAGTTTTGGGCAATGAACTTATGAATAGCAGCAATTGTGGGATAAAAACCAACAACATAGAAGATAATTGCATTGCACCATTAAGAGTTACCTGCTGCAATCTCCTCTGCTTGTATTTGAGCTACAGGTTTGCCACTCTTCAAAATAGGCGCCACAAAGTTCAGAGCAGCACCCTTAGTAGTCAGCTTACCTCGAAACAAACTCGACCAGTTCTTAGAATTCTTGGCTTGATTTGATGATCCAGGGTGTTCAGGATGACAAGTAGACCCAGAAACAACTGGAATCGCATCATTTGGTTGCACACTTGTAGCTTCAGGCAATGGAACAGTAACCGGGGAAACCCTAGGAACCACTTCATTGGATTTCTGCAACTGAGTAGCAGCAAAGGAATCCTCAAGAATCTTCAGTTCAGCCTTAGTAATCCTTCCTCCTGATGGATGGACTAGATGAGCTGGTGGAGAAACTAGCTCAGTTTCATCCTCAACCTCAGGGATAGTGTTCACATTCAAGTTCTTCAATCGATTGAGATCAGTAGGGGAGAGAGATCCAAATGCAGGAGATCAAGGGAGTGGAGTAGCTTGTTTCTTCTTTTTGGCCATGATAATTAGAGCTGAGTGAGAAACCAACCTCAGATCAGACTACCATGCAGATCACAGATCATAGATCAGAGCTTCTCTCTCTAGCTTCTCTCTCTAATGGTTCTGCAACAAATAATCCTTCCAGTTTGATACTTATATGCGGCCCAATGATCTAGAGGAGGGCCTAATATGGATTTATCATTCCTAATGCAATTAGAATTGATTTTAGTCTTCTAGATTCTTCTAGAAGGTTCTTTTCATTCCTAATTCAATTAGCATTGATAAATTGACTTTGGTTGACTTTTTAGAGTTTTAATCAGAATAAAAGAGTGTTTTTAAGGAAAATACGATTTTTTTTCCTTCTGTACGGCTAAATTTTATCTTAATTAAGAAAACGTGTGAAAATAACAATAAGCGCCCGACGACAGACATTAGCGCCTGGCGCTAATGCTTGGCGCCTGGCGCTAATGTTCAACGTCTGGCACTAATTTGTTTAATCCTCGTCGAAACTCTGATTTATTTTTTTATCCGTTTGGCCAATTTTCTCTATAAATAGCCTTCTAAAACCTCTGTTTTTCATCACCAACTCTCATCAAGAATCTCTTAATTAGTCTCTCTAAACTAGCCTTCTCTCAAACAAAATTCCGCATTCACAAGACCAAGAAGCACCTAGCGTAATTCGAAGTTGCCTTCTCCCTAGACGTGAAAGGTTTTAATTTCTGAGGGTGGTCCCAAATCTCTATTTCAATTATTTAATTTAATTGTTTGATTATATATTTTCCTTGAAGTTACTAACGCGTGTATTTTGTTATTAGAAAGAGATACGAGCCATCCAAGTAAGTGCTTTAATTGTTTTACTGATATTATGATGTAGAAATCATGTTTAGGTTGTTATTATGACCCCTAATGTCATGTTAGGGTGTTTTGATCTTCCTAGTATCATGTTTAGGGTAACAACTAAAAATTCCTAAGATCAAGTATGATTAAAAGTATGCTTCCTAATGTCTTTCCTAATAGCATGTTAGTATCATGTTAGGGCTAAATACTACCTCCGTTAATAGTTATCAGCAACTTTGGGGTATTATTTGTTAGAGATAAAATATTCCAAAGTTGCAGATAACTATTAACGAAGGTAGTATTTGATTTTTATATGTTTAGTGAAATGCTAGGGTTTGTTATTAATCTTGTTAGTATCATGCCTAGGATCTTGCTATTATTATGCTTTAACATGATTATGATTATTTTTATGATTTATGATTATAATTGTCATAATTATTGTTATGATGATTATTATACTTGTTATTATTATTATTATTATTATTATTATTATTATTATTATTATTATTATTATTATTATTATTATTATTATTATTATTATTATTATAATTATTATTATTATTATTATTATTATTATTATTATTATTATTATTATTATTATTATTATTATTATTATGATTATAATTATTATGATGATTATCATGTTGCTTGATATATTTATTGTTATTGCTTGATCACACCTTTTACGCATGTTTAAAGGGAATTTGTACTTGTAATCACGCTTAATAAGATAACTTAATAATCTTGTATAGCGTTAATTTGATTATAATTCAAGTGATCGCCAACAATAGTTTTATTTGTGCATTAATGTTCAACCAACATATATTAAATAGGTTTAGGGTTAAACCTATTGATTGCATGTTAGTCAGAAAGCGCACATGAATACGATCAGAATAAAGTAGAGACTTATTATTAGGGCAGGTTTAATCTCTTTTAGATTGGATTTGTACCTTCATCCCCGAACTACCTATCATGGTTCCAGACCTATTGGATTTGACGATCTCTTGGATCGTTAAGGGGTGTAACCTTCACCTCGTGAACGGTTTACAAGTTCCTAAAACTTGTTGGCGACTCTTTTGCTCTATCTTCTTTCCCTTTGGACGCCACCGTACTTTAGTGTATGATCACAGTGGGGTTTAAGCTAGGGGTAATGCTTGAAATATTCCCTACAGTTTTTTGGCAACTCCACTGGGGAGGATTTCTATTTTAATTCCTGAAATTTATTTCGGCAATGATTTAGAATGAGTGGATTAGACTCGAAAAGTTCTAAGTATTTCATGTGCGTAATTTTGATTAACATTATTGTCATATGCATAAAAAAGATCTCATTGGAAAGACCATCCGTAATGAGTTAAAAACATAGGATTTTTACACGTAGGAAATTTGAGGAATATCTTTCACAACTATGATCAAAATAATGCTGCGCGAAACTAGAAAATTTTATCGAGCACGGAAAGCTGCTGAGGCATGTAGGAACTAGCGTCAGGGAACAAAGTCTAGCTCCAATAATTTGACGTTAGCGCCAGGCGACAGCTTCAGTCGTCGGGCGCTAAAGCCAAATTATGGCGCTGGCCTCAGTTTCCTGGCGCCAAGTTCTTCCAATACCGAGCCAGAAATATGCGTTCTAATTTCGACCAGTTTTTAGCACTGTTTGCTCAATCCTACTTTCTAATTGAGTTTTTCTCACTTTTTTGAAACCCATATGTGTTCTACATATGGACATAACCCTTTGGGAATTCATGCTCCATCTACCTGATTGAACGCTCTGAGCAACAAAGGGTACATCCGAGAATGTTGAATTCACCAAACCATGGAAGCGAGTTTTTCTAAACTCGCGGTGTCCCATCCACTCACGCCAACCCTTCACCGGTAAGGCTTCCGCGCGGTGCATCCGAACAATTAACCATGGACCCTCTATTGACTAACCCATATCCCGAACTTTAGAGAACTAGAGCCATGGTTAGGTTGCAAACTCATTGCATCATGTTGTGACTATTTGACTAATTGTGCATTATTGGTTGTGCATCCTCTATGTAATTTTCCTAACCGTTTGTTTGACTTGTGTTAAGATTAAATAAACTGATTTATCACTAAAAGAACTTTGCCTAATTAATTAATTAATTTGAGTAATCAAAGTCTAATAATTTAATCAGAGTTGACTTAGTACGACTTTAGGCATACCCTGTAGAGTAATAATACCGAAAGCAGTTCCAGATCGACGTTCCAGCAATGGCGCCAAGATTAAAACTGCAGCGCCACTCAGTGGAGCGTAGCGCCTGGCGACAGTCCTGTCGTCCGGCGCTACACTGCAAAGAGAGGCGCCAATCCTGTCGTTTTGGCTATAGTTCGGTTTGTTGCTCGAGTCATCACCTTATGTCTAATTGAATAGTATTCTAGTCAATTCAGTTAATTTTTTACTGGTAATAATACCTTGTCAAGTCATGAATCGACTCTAAGCACTAAGTCCCATGGTCTTACACAAGAGTTAAAGCATATCACTTACACTCACCACATAAAGCACAAACTAATGCACACTTTGACCATGTCTTAGAGAGTCTTGTATGCGCGTATTTTCCGCCATTTTTTTTAGGGGGGTAAGTCGGATATTAATCCTCCAATTAAACCACTTGTTTGAACCCTATACTTAACTCCCAAAAATGTACACCTTATTTATGCCAAAAATATGCACCCTATTTTTGCTTTTTTCTTTCTCAAAACTCGTAAAGTCAAAGTCAATTTGAGTCAAGTCATTAAAACAAAAGTGGTTTAATTTACAGCGCGTGGTTAAGAAAGGAAGGGCGTTTGATCAAAGACAACCTTTTTATTCAAGTCCAACTTTTCGACAAACCGATCGCTCGTAAAAGGAAAGCTAAGACAATAATGGCAACTCAAGAGGAAGTTAATGAGCTCAGGAACCAATTGATTACTGTGACTGAGGCGTTAAAGGTTTTAACCCTCAAAATCAATGATCCTATGAAGCAACAACAGATGGACCTCATGCAAGAGAGTTTGAGCAAACTGTCTAGTGACTATAAGTTTCAAGTAATTAGCTCACAGGGGGTCTCAGTGGACAAGGATCTTCTTCCGCAGAAGTTCAATGCCAACGACATCCCGAAATTCAAAGCGACTGACAACCCTTATTTTCACCTAAGAGCCTTTGAAACAATAATGAGCATTAAGGGTATTGACAAGAAGGTGTTCCCCTCCTTGTTCTCCCTATCTCTCAAAACCGTTTGCCAACAATGGTTCTTTTCTCTTGAGAAAGAAAGAACCTCTACTTGGGAGTCTATAGTAAATGCTTTCATTGATAGATACAAGTGCAACATTCAAGTTGAAACTGACTATAGGGAACTTGAAATCCTCAAACAGAAGGAGAATGAAGGTTTCACCTCTTTCTTCAACAAATGGAATGAAATCTCTGCTAAGATGATTGAAGTACCGAGTGAAAAAGAATATGTGAGGTTATTCTTCAAGAACCTTCAAGAGAAGTACTCCAAGCATCTCAAATATCAGAATAATCTCCATACCTTCAAGGTCGTTTATGACATTGAAATCAATATTGAAGACGACCTGGCTAAGCTGAAAGCTGCTAATAGTAACTCCAACAGTGGCTGGAAAGGCAAGAAGAACGACAATCCTTTTTCTTCAAAAACCACCCACTCAAACAATGTTAGTACCTTTAACTTAAGTGAAGTCCTTGCTATGAATATTCAAGGACAAAAGAAATCATTCAGGAGGAACTTTACTCCTATAGGTATGAGTTATGACACCGCATTTGACTGATTAAATGCAAAAGGTCTTATAACTCCTATTAGACCATTTGGGGACCCACCGGTCGAGAAAAGGCCAGCTAACAGGAACCCCAATGCACATTGCAAGTATCACCAAGGTAGGGGCCATCTTACTGAAAATTGTTGGAAGCTTAAGGAAGCTATCCAAGATTTAATCGACAACAACAAACTGCCATTGCCTCCTGCCAGTAAGAAACCAAGCATTGATAATGCACCTCTCACTCACTCCTTGGCAATCTCTGATGAGGAAAACAAGGTTGATCCCTCATCTCTCATCAAACCTATTAAAGAAATCCATGCTATTGAAGAAGAGGAGGAGATCTTTTTCGATGCCATGGATGACTTTCCTGAACTAGCAAGTAAAGAGGACATACAATTGATTACATTGTCCATGTTGGAGGGATCAAACTTGCTGCGTGAAGCTCTCGAATTTGCAAAGAAACAATTAGAAGAGCTTCAGAAAAAGTGTGACAAGGTCACATCCACAAAGAAGAAACCCTTTTCTCTACAAGTAATTGACAAACCCAAGAAGAGTAATAGACTCTATACTCCAATTGGGATTCCATATGCTAAAATGTTCAATATGCTCTCCAAGAGTGGTAAGGTCAAACCTCTCGAACCGAGATCATTTGAATCATTAAAAAGGACAGATAGGTTCTACTGTCAATACAATCAATCAGGGGGTCACACTATTGAAAATTGTTTTAAATTTAAAGATTTAATTCAGAAAATGATTGATGACAAAAATCTAGTCCAAATTCCACAAGAGGAAGACATAAGTATTAATGGAGTTTGGGACAGTGATGAAGAAGACGTCTACTTAAAAGACATGGTAGGACCTCCACCTTCAGTGTCATATGCCATGGATGACTTCTGGGTTGAAGAATATTCATCCATAAACGTCCTCACAAGATCTGGGAGAATGCAACCTCCTATTTTGACACAACCTGTACCAACTACGCAGCAAGTTCCCATATCTATCATATAAGACAATGATATTGTCAAACAATTCAAGAAAACCAAGGTTGAAATGAATGTATGGAAACTTCTAGCAACATCTCGAGAACATAGGCTGGCAGTGATGAATGCCTTGGATAAGATAGGGATAAATTCTAACACCACTCCTTAGGGGTTGGCTAACTTCCTTACGAGTGATATCCCTAGTCCTATCAACTTGATCACCTTTTCCGACAAGGACTTACCTCCAGAAGGTGACAAGCATTATAAGGCATTAAACCTCACAGTAGTTTGCAAGAGAATAAACGTCCCTATGACTCTTGTAGACAATGGATCGGCTATTAATGTCTGTCCACTCAAAACTGCGAGGATTCTAGGCATAAGGGATGAAGACCTAACCCCGTCAACACAAGGAATAAGAGCTTATGACAACACTCGTCGTCAAGATCTTGGCAAGATTACTATGAATATAACGGCGGGAGCAATAGAACATGCTACTACATTTCAAGTAGTAGATATTAAGGCTTCATTCAATTTATTGTTGGGACGCCCTAGACTTCATGACCTAAAGGTCGTCCCTTCATCTCTCCACCAACAGGTAAAGGCCATAGTTGGTGGAATTCCCATTACGATCGATGCTTCACCCATGAGGATTAAAGCCATAGAAAATCCAATAATTAATGTGGAGCACGATAAAGATTATGAAGATTTGTGAGGCTTTAATGAACAGGTCTCCTTAATCAAAGAGGATGAAAGGACCCCTCCTACCACGACCCCCACTTTAATATGATAGTGAACGCTATTCTAAAGAAACAAGGACATTTTCCTAGGATGACCCTAGGAAAGAAGAAAGGAATAGCAAAATCGCTGGAATCACCTGGCCTCCCTAAATTAGATACTTTCGGACTTGGTTTTGAACCGACTCGGGAAGATCTCAAGCAAGCCCAGAAAAAGTCAAAAGCACATGGGAACGCTCGCATCCAAAAGAAAGCAATCCCAATGGATCGATATCCTCTTACCCTCAATGGACAATTCATAAAAGAAGGAGAGGACTATCCATGCTATGAATTTCCCGAACCTTTTGTCATAAATGGCATAAGGCAACCGGGATTTGAAATTTTCCTAGATTAATATTTTCTAGATGAAATCCCAACTCCTATCCACAAGGAGAAAGCACCCCCATGCTTTGACTTTAATGTCATGGGATACTATTTGGGCGAGAAAAAGATGAGCCGACATACATAGAGGATTACTCCTTGCTCATCCAAACGGTCCTACAAAGCAAAAGCTTTGATCCCTCAAGGCTCATCACTCCATCGAAGGATCACTACAAGGGTGGCGCAAGACAGTCAAGGTGACTACTCCAAGAGGAAATAAAATCTCCATTACAACGGGGCAAGGATCGATGTTCGAAGAGTCGTCTGAGTCAGAGTCGGAGTCAGAGTCTTTTCCTGTAGAGTTATCTAAGTCCTTAGTTGTAGCACCCTCTTCTTATATCTCTTCCCCTAGGATAATTAACAATCAAGTCCCTGAGGACATATCTCTCTTCGATGTAATGATTTCTGAATTTAATAATATATCTTCTTCCTCTTACTCCTCGTGCTTTTATTAACCCAAGATGACGAGCATTGCTTAACTAACAATGAAAATGACAAAGAACTTATTAAAGCAATAGAAACACTTGAAAAGAAAACACCGATAATTGAGGAAACTGAGACGGTTGATATCTCAAATGATTCAACCAATAAAAGAGAAGTTAAAATCGGATTAACACTTAATGAACAAGAAAGAACCGATTTAATCAATCTACTTAAAGAATTCATCGATGTATTCGCTTGGTCATATGAAGATATGCCAGGCATTAATAGAGAAATAGCTCAACACACCATACCGCTAATTCCAGGAATGAAACCTGTAAAACAAAAGTTGCGTCGAATGAAACCCGACGTAGCTCTTAAAATAAAAGAAGAAGTTCAAAAACAAATAACTGCAGGTTTTATTAAGGTAGCACTTCTTGAATGGATATAGTATTCAGTGCGCTTACTAACATACCGGACAGTTAGGGTGTCAATCCACCCCATGTATAAAGAAGTGACGAGACGATGTCGCGCCCATCTAGTCACGTGCCCCCCGGTCCTGAGACACGTGCACTCATCTTGTGGACAAAACTGATGAGAGAGTTGCTGACTTTCTTCCCTCTCACTGAATTTGGATATATATGCCTCCAGTCCTAAGACATGTATTTCTATCTTGTGGACTTCCGGCTCGAATACCAGACCCGGCTCAAATACCAGACCATTTTGGCTCGAATACCGAAAACCCCTTTTTCATCTTTTACTTTGTTAAAGTCAGGCTAAAGTTTCAATGACATATCGAGGGACTTTAGACCAACGATGACACAATTGAGAGGATATCCTCCCCTTTTATCCTTTTAAAACCGATCTCTTCTCATGACATGACATCACCCAGAATACTTTTACTTGTAAGAGTGTTCTACAATTACAAAGGATCAATCTAGATTCTTTAGCACGTTAAGACTAGGAAGGAATTTTTCTAGCCTTAATAGCTACTTGTTTCAAACACTTAGCGAACCAAGGATTGTTTCGACATCCTTAAACATTACTGAAAGATTCTCTATCCTTAGAGAACTTTGCAGAATGAGTCTTGGATTTATTTCCTTGACTACTTTGATCATCGTCTATTCTAGACTCGATCAAAGTGGGGGCTAACTGTAGACATCTACTTTCGGCCTCCTGTCCCAATAGGAAGTTCAATAACGATAAATAAAATCATCTTCGTGTTGGATCGAAGTGAAGAATGCTTATGGATAGCTGGTTAAGCCACAAATTACAAAAGATTAGCCAAAATTAAAGAAAAAGCCAAAAAAAAGGTCCAATTAACTAAACCCGATCATAATTAGGCTTAAGCCCGTGCTTAAAGCGTAATAATGACAGATTTAGGAGCGCCTAAGTTCAAACTTAGTGCTGCCGCAGAAAAAGCCGCGCGCATCTCATGAAGTCGCGCTGGGCTGCCGCGCGCAACTAATTCTGTTGCGCGCGACACCCTGCCCAACTTTCAGAGTTACGCTGCAGAAGATTCAGAATTATTCGGAATTATACGGAAAATAAAAAATTGAATCTTACCATAAAGCCGCGCGCAAGACAAATAGTTGCGCTACACATAGCAGCGCAATTCTATAACTTGCGCTGGGATGCCGCGCGCAACTTCATCTGTTGCGCACGACACCTGCTGTGGCAGAATGCTCGAAACCCTAAACCTAATCATTCCCTATAAATACGAGCTTAAACCGAGGCTTCAATAAACAAAAATTAACCTAAAACTCTGGCTAAATAACTTGTGAACTTGTGCAACCTAGCCCTCTTGTCCTAAACACTCACCCTTTTGATACTTTGTTACTACGGTGGAGGTTCCCCAACAAGAAGGAGTCCATAAGTGTTCTAAACGGAGATCTAGCAAAGAGAAGTGGTAAATTCCCGAGCACTTAGTTAAATAACCTTTTTTTTCTTGTTTAAAAGGACTTTAATTAATTAATTAGTGTTGTTTGATCACTTTTAAAATAATTAATTAATCAATGCCACATAGTATCTTGTGTTAAATAAATATTAGAATTGAATTAAATAATTGTTGGTTGATCACTTAAGCCAAGGCGAATCTTGTTTATTTTATTGTTCTTTCACGAATATTATTAAATAAGAATAACGACTTTTACAATGTAATTCCTACGTGAATTAATGTTTGTAAATAAAATCAACTAACATAGTTTTAGATATCGTGTTGCATATATTGTTTGGTGATGAAATTGTAAAAAAGGAAGAGCTAGTAGAGGTTGTACTAAGGCTAGGATGACGATTCCCCTCTAAAAGGAACATTGTCTTAGTAACCTCGCTCCCGAACTCATTTCTAGTTTATAGACCAATTTGGGCATGGGTAAACTTATGATTTGTGCTAATTATTCCATGAACTCCACATGAAAGAAAGGCATGAACGAGGTTTATGAATTTTTCCTAAAACTCATTGCCGACTCCTACTTGTTTCTTACAAAAAAGCGTGGTGATAGAATCAATTCTAATTCAAGGTCCCCCGAACAGTCAGGAATTCAAATCCTACTACACCCTAACAAGTGTAAATTCCTAGGCTTTTAAGTGGCCAAGGGCATTTAAGGAGAGTACCCCTTACGATGGGATCACCCTCCTTACAGATAGTTGTTACTATGTTCCCAACATTACCAAAATCATCATTTCAATTTCGACGTTGGACGCCAAAGGTTTTGAATTTCGAGTAAAAGACAACGAATGTTCATTTTATCTCGATAATGTTTTATATTGTATCGCACATTCTGAAAATGGTCTTTATGTGCTTTCTTTAGACAAACAAGTTTATAATGTAAATAATACTACCAAAAGAGCTAAGACCATGGAGTCAAATCAAACTTACTTGTGGCATTGTCGTCTTGGCCACATTAACATAAAACGCATCAAGAAACTTCTTCAAGAAGGCATTCTTGACTCTTTTGATTTAGAATCTTTTGAGAATTGCGAAGGATGTTTATTAGGCAAGATGATAAAGCAACCATTCTCCAAGTTAGGAGAAAGAGCAGGTGACTTATTAGGTCTAATACCAACCGATGTATGTGGACCAATGAGCTCCGCCATAAGAAACGGACATCGATATTTCATCACCTTCACATACGACTATAGTAGATATGGCTATGTCTACCTAATGTCGCATAAATCTGAATCATTTGACAAATTCTAAGAATTTCAGAGTGAGGTGGAAAATCAGCTTGGCAAGAAAATCAAAGCCCTTCGATCAGATCGAGGAGTTGAATACTTGAGCCAAGAATTCGATGACCATCTGAAAGATCATGGCATACTTTTAAAACTGACACCTCCAGGAAACCCACAATGGAATGGAGTATCCGAACGGAGAAATCGAACCTTGCTAGACATAGTACGATCAACCATGGGTCTTAGTTATCTTCCCATCTCTTTCTGGGGACATGCACTTTTAAATGCGGCACTAACGCTGAACCGTGCTCCATCGAAAGCTGTAGAAAAGACTCCATACAAATTATGGACGAACAAACCTCCTAGGTTTACTTTTCTAAAGATATGGGGTGCGAAGCATACGTCAAGAAATTGATTTTTGACAAGCTTCATCCCAAATCTGATAAGGTTTACTTTGTGGGCTACCCAAAAGAAACCAAAGGGTATTACTTCTACAACAAATCGGAGAACAAAGTGTTTGTTGCTCGCGATGGTGTCTTTTTGGAGAAGGATCACCTTTCTAAAATGACAAGTGGGAGGAAAATCGAACTCGACAAATTTCGTGAGGATGAGCAACAAAATCAAAATGACAGTCAAAGTGCTCAAGAAGCATCTGTTGACGAAGGTCAAAATATACAAAGTCGAATCGACAATACAAATGCTCAGTCCATTACCCTACGTAGGTCTCAGAGGCCGAGATCTCAACCTGATAGATATCTCGGATTATTTTTAACCGAGAATCAGGACATCCTAATCATGGATGGAGATGAACCGGCAACCTACAAGCAAACGATGGCAAGCACCGACTCTGCTAAATGGCAAGAGCCATGAGATCTGAAATGGATTCCATGTTTGAAAATCAAGTCTGGGACTTGGTTGACTTACTCGAACGCTACATATATATTGGATGTAAGTGGATTTTCAAGTTCAAAACCGACAAATATGGAAATGTATTCATTTACAAAGCTAGATTGGTAGCAAAAGGTTACAAACAAGTTCATGGTATTGATTATGATGAAACCTTTTCTCCAGTTGCAATGCTTAAATCCGTTCGGATCCTTCTAGCGATTGCTGCATATTACAATTATGAAATATGGCAGATAGACGTTAAAACCGCCTTCCTAAATGGCATTTTGGAAGAAACTGTGTATATGACACAACCTAAAGATTTTGTCGACCAAAACAACGCTGGAAAGGTATGCAAGCTTAAGAAATCCATTTATGGATTAAAGCAAGCAAGCAGAAGTTGGAATCTGCGATTTGATGAAGCCATTAGTAAGTTTGGTTTTATCAAAAATCCAGATGAGTCTTGTGTTTACAAGAAGGTTAGAGGGAGTGACATCGCCTTCCTAATCTTATATGTTGATGACATTTTGCTCATTGGAAACAGCATTCTATTGTTAGAGTCTGTAAAGGCTTGGCTCGGAAAATGTTCTTCAATGAAAGACTAGGGAGAGGCTCAGTACATATTAGGCATCAAGATCTATAGAGATAGATCAAGGAGCTGAGGGTGATAAGATTGAGTCAAAGTACTTATATTGATAAGATACTAGCTTGATTCAACATGGAAGGAGACAAGAGAGGCCACCTACCCATGTCACATGGCATAACCCTTAGCAAGAAGCAGTGTCCAAAGACACCTGATGAGCGGGTAAGGATGAATCAGATTCCATGTGCTTCTCTAATTGGATCGATCATGTATGCCATTATATGTACTAGGCCAGATGTATTGTATACCTTGAGTGCTACGAGTCGATACCAATCAGACCCAGGAGAGGCGCACTGGACTGCGGCCAAGAATATCCTAAAGTACCTGAAAAGGAATAAGGATAAATTCCTGGTCTATGTGGTAGAGATGAATTGGTTGTTGAGACGCAAGCTTCTGGACGGATAGAGATGACTTCAAGTCACAGTCTGGGTACATATTCTGTCTCAATGGAGGAGTGTTTAGTTGGAAGAGTGCTAAGCAAAGCACAACTGCTGATTCTACAACTGAAGCCGAATACTTGGCAGCATCTAAGGCAACTAAGGAGGCAGTTTGGATTCGTAAGTTCTTTGGGGAACTTGATGTTGTACCCTCCATCAAGGGTCCAATAAATCTCTATTGTGATAATAATGGGGCTATTGCTCAGGCTAGAGAGCCACGAGAACATCAGAAGGTCAACACATGTTAAGAGGCGATTTCACATGATTAGAAAATGAAAATTAGTAGGTGAAATCAGAATTTGCAAGGTTGGAAAGGATGATAATCTAGCCGATCCACTCACTAAACCTTTGTCTCAAGTGAAGCACAACAAACACGTTGAGGCAATGGGAATCAAGCACATTGGAAACTGGCTTTGATTTCCTTACATTAGCATTTTAATTAAATTTTGGACAATGTTGATGTAAAACACTATGATGAACCATTCAGTTTTGGAGTAATTAAATTTTCATGCAATTTAAATCACTCCGTTTCTATTTGATTGTGGTTTAGAATTAAATAGTGAGTCCATTCGATTTAAAGAATATTCAAAATAGGATATCAAGATCAGTCTTGATAAGGAAACACCTATTAAATAATGGACGATTAATGACCAGTTGAGATTAGTGTGTAGTTTGATTTATAGCACCGTTTCATGTGCCACAAGGATATGATTGTCATGAATCATTTGCACATGTATTGGTTTAGAACCATACCGGATCGACCTATGAGAATACTTTAAGAGATTCAAAATCGTCATAAGTATATTTCTCATTATTGCTATCGGAACTGTTTTCCTTGACCATGAGTATTATGAGGTCTCTTGTTTAAGTACTAGTCCGTTTTGATGTCGGTCAAACGTCTGCCGTAATTGGGGATTATAACGACGACTATCAGGCGCCTAGGTCCTCTTAGTAAGAGAAGCTACATTACAAGACTGGGAATGTCCCCCTACTAATAATAGGGAACATGTCTTGTTATTTACAAAGCCTCTCGAAGAGCGAGACTGTGAAAATGCATGGTCGTGCTCATATGGATTTTAGAAATCATCTGCTTATTGACAGTCAAACTCGGATTTCGAGAAACATTTTTGGACGTAACAGGGACGAAGAATAATCTACCATGTAGTTCATGAAGAGACATGAAGAGACATAGGAAAGGGGCTATACATTAAATGCTCACTTGTCCGGAAGGACAAGTAGGAGATTGAAAGGAATGGAGTCCTTCGAACAAGTGTATTATTCTGATAGTGGGTTCAGAATTATTAGAAAGCTAATATATTCAGTAAGGTCAAGTGATCGAAATGCCTAGGTGGAGACCGCTTCCGATCAGTAATATTAATGTATGATTAATATTACAACTTAATCTTGACTGAACCCTTTGGGTCACACCCAAGCAATTAACAAACCGACTCAACGAATTAATTAAAAAGAAATTAATGAGTCGCTCGAATATTAAATATTTAGCGTCGGAAATTTGAGCTTAGAGCGTCGAAACCGAGCGTCAGAAGTCGAGTCAAAAAAATAGTAAAAGACAAGACGACAAAATTAATAATAAATCAACTATGACTAAAATACCCATAGCATCGGAACCCAGAGTGCTAGGGGATTAGGCAAGCTAGCAGCCCGCACCATGTGCGAGGCTTGCTAGCTAAAAGGAATGGTGTCCTTCAAACAAGTGTACTATTCTGTTAGTGGGTTCAGAAATATTAGAAAGCTAATATATTCAGTAAGGTGGAAACCACTTCCGATTAGTAATATTAATGCATAATTAATATTACAGCTTAATCTTGACTGAACCCTTCAGGTCACACTCTTAGCAGTAAACGAACCGACTTGACGAATTAATTCGGAAGAAATTAATTCGTCGCCCGAGTATTAAATATTTAGACGTCGGAAATTCGAACTTAGAGCTTCGAAACCGAGCGTCTGAAGTCGAGTCAAAAATAGTAAATGACGAGACACACAAATAATAATAAATCGACAATATATCCAAAAACACCCCTAACATCGAAATGACCCGAGCATCCGAGTGCTAGGGGCATAATGTGCTAAGCATAAGTGGCTAGCATGCGCACCTAGCCAAGCCTAAGCTGGCTGGGGCATGCTAGCGCACCAACGCTAGCAGCCAAAGGCAGCCACTGCCACAAGAAACAGCAGCAGCCCGCACAAGGTGTGCGTGGCTTGCTGGCCGCAAGCAGCAGCAGCCCGCACAAGCGTGCGTGGCTTGCTAGCTGCGAGCAGCAGCAGCTCGCATCACCTAGGTTCGGGTGGTGGGCCGTGTGCAATAGGGGAAGCAAGTAAAGGGAGGGTTAAAGGTGAGGGACATGTGTCACAAGGAGAGTATGGAGTGGGGAGCAAGTATGGTCCCCTACTCTCCAAGTGGTCCTCACTTCCCTTTACGTATAATAGTGACACTTGTAGATTTATTATTAGTTTGCTTATTTATTTTAATTTAGCTTTAAAATAAATTGTGGAATTTCATGACTCCCACATTGATGGGATAGAAATTCTCACTCTCCCTCTTGCCTATAAATACCCATCTTTGGTTTTTGGGAAGAGTGCTTGAGTAGGAGTTCTATAGAGCATTGCATTAGCAAAAACTCTTAAACTCATATAATACTCAGGTTTTGGTCGGACCTCGCTAACCTCGAGGTAACGGACCTAAAAGTCGCTAGTAGTTTTTGCGGGTGGACTTTCGTCGGAGGCTCGTGTATTTTCAGAGCTTAAAGCTTTCAAGTAAGAGCCCGACTTTGAGGGAAAAGCACGCGACAAAGGTAAATTCCGATTTCATCCTTTTATGTTTATTTGTTATGCTTTATGGTTTTATTAATTGCGAGTGGTTCTTTGGGTCGGGGTTGTTTCCGTGGTAAGTTGGACTTACCAAACCCCAACAGCGGTATCGGAGCCTCGCTCGTTTATTTTTAAAATCATAATATTTTTTCAAGGTGTTTTTATGGCTTAATTTTCCTGGTCTTGAAGTGCTAATTAGATTAGTAGCTCGTTTTATTTATTTTAACCACGTATTAAAGCCATCATCAGCCCCGAACCCAGATTTCAACCCAATAATAGTGAATTTTGGGTGGAAAATGTGTTCTGGAAATGGTTTTAATCTTCCGAGGAACGGTTTTTAGCCAAAAAACGACCAGAAATGCACTTTTCGAGGGTTTTTTCATTTTTACGAAAAATTTTATGTCTTTCTAACCTTCAAAATTAATTGCATATTTATGGTGGTTATGTAATTGGTTCAATACATATTTTATATGTCATTTTAAAACTCTTTAGGCATGATTACTTGTTAGTTATTTGTGCTTGAAAGCTTGGTTTTATTTTTCACATAATTGCAAACTAATTGCATTAAGTGTGAAATTGATGTTCTTTGAGGCTTCCAAGTATTAAAGATTCCATGTTAAGTGATTGAAAATTTTACTAAATTCCATGAATTTTTGTTAAACTTTGTAGATTTAATCATTTTTGGGTTGATTGGAATCATAAATTTTGAAATTTTGTGATAGAAAATTGTTTATCTTCACTTTGGAAGATATAATTTTTCAAGGATTCACAAGTATTAAAGTTGGAATCTTTAATTAAACTTATGTTCATTTTTCCAACTCCCTCTTATTATGTCAAAAACTCAAGATTAATTTAAATTAATTAAATTAATAGCGAGTAATTGCCCTCTTATTTTTGTTGCACCAAGTTAAACCAATTCAATTAAAGAATGGTTCTTGGGAATTATTTTGGTTAGTTGCACTTTGAAAATTTTATTTTAAGTTAGACTTGTTTAAATTTTTCATTTTGCTCAATAAATTAGTTCTAAAATTAATGTAGAATTAATTAAAATGTCACGGAAAATTTGGGATCAAAATCTCGAGGCTATGGCACGCAAATCAAGTCATAAGCATCCTTGGCTAGTCGGGCTGCATAGCAACCCGTAGGTGGCTGCCAAGGGGCTGCCATGTGTGTGCGTGCAGCCAAGCCGTGGCTGGTGCGCACGGCCGCAAGCAGCAGCACAGCAGCAGCATCACAGCGGCAGCACGCTGCCTTGTGCGTGCATGTGTGCGTGTTGTGTTGCGTGGTGCGTGGGGCTGCTGTGGCGCGGGTGTGATGGAACGAGCATGGTTTACTTGGAGTTGGTGCATGCGTCGTGTAATAGGGAATATGCGTAGACGTTGCTTGCTAAGCAATGTAGTGCAATGAGTTCGTACAACATGGCCATCAAGGGCCACGTTATTGATGTGTGAAAGTTCGCTGATGTGGGCAGTGTAACGCATAGCGACATCGGGCACACTCCCACATTCATTGAGCATCAAACGGTTGTGCGGAATGTGAGCACTCCATGTCTTAGTGCTAGGCACTTAGACATTTTGGAATACGTAATTTTTTGCTTAAATTGTCGTTTTAATTATTTTATTAATCTAATTTATTTTAATTATTTTAATAAATTTTGGAGGCTAGGCCTCGGTTTTGAGCGGCATTAGCAAAATTTATTTCGACAAATTTTGGGTTTTACTGACTTAATCAATTGGATTAATTGAGTTGGATGCGGAATTTAGTGGGAGCTTCAAATATTAATTGTGCTTATAACCGGTTAAAACAACTTTGACTAGTTTTAATTAGGCGTGTTAATTGGATTAACCACCTAGGTTAGTTACTAGTTCACGCGTGTTTATGCATTGTTACTTGTTTATCGTTGTAAAATGCATGGGCCATTCACAGATAGTGAATGGATGAATGGAATGTATATTCTCTCACAGGTTTTATGAAATGGCAACTAGTGGGGCCCGATTAGGATAGAAAATACGGAGTGCGATCCATGATGTATTTTTGTAAATCTAAATACGGTCTGCGTACCGTTGAGTATTTTTGTACCTTAATATTTAGATTATTCCTAATCGTAGATACTAGTAGTTGCATTTAATTATGGTCAAGTCTTGAAGATGGAGGTTCTTGGAAGACGAAGCCATGAAGTTGGAAATGAAGACCTTTTGAAGATTTGAAGATCTCAAGGGGTCATGCTAGTTGCCAAATGCATCTATATTTATGTTTTTTCGATAAATATATATGTTTATGTATATGAATTATATGTTAGATGCATGTTTAGGATTTCGAATGTTGTGATGATGAATTAAGTTCACTTAAATCAACCAAAATAGAAACCCTAGGTCCCTAAATATTGAGTAAAACTTGTCATTCCAAAACAACATTTACTAACCGAACGAGGGTAGTGGTGGGCTACGCCAAAGCGAGGCATCACTACCTCTCCAAGGAGCGTAAGGCATACCGGGTATGCAAGTTGGTTTTGGTTGTACTCAATGATATAAGTGATGGAGTCCTAACATGTCCTGGCAAAGTGAATAAATTATTGAGAGAGCATTAGATGCGACGATTTCGAATGCTTTTTTATTTTAATCAAAACTCTGAAAAGTCAACAAAAGTCAATTTATCAATGCTAATTGAATTAGGAATGAAAGGAACCTTCTAGAAGAATCTAGAATACTAAAACCATTCCTAATTGCATTAGGAATGACAAATCATATTAGGCCCTCCCTTAGATCATTGGGCCGCATATAAGGCTCAAACCGGGCCCAGTTTAGTAAATTGGCCATAATTTCCTCAATATTCATCGGAATTGGGCTTATAATATATCGTTGGAAAGATCTTTGCAAGCCCCATCCAGCTACACTAATATTGGACCCATATCATGGACCAACCAAACTAGATTGGCTGTTTTCTTAAAATAATTTTCAAAAACAGAGAGAAGAGAAATGAAATTAAAACTTTCCGCAACACTAGACTTTCCACACTTTCGCTTCATTCGATTATGATTCGACGCGAAAGGTACTCATCATTAGGTTTGGTTTTGGGGAGACACAAATGGGTGTCTACATAAGCCCCCACTTTGACTGAGTTTGGAGAAATGCAAGTTTCGAAAACAAAAGTCAAAGTATCGATAGGGACGGAGAATGATTCAGAACATTCTGCGATTTTAAACCACTCTTGTAACGCCGATACCTGCAAACTAGCATTAGTTAAACAGATAAAAGAGTTAAGAAACGCCTATCTTGCACCGTCGAGCACACGTCTCTGAAAGTAACTGATTCGTTTTGATGACCTCCTGCAGGCTAGAGAATGCCATCCCGCTTGAAAACTGCTACGCTTGTAACTGCCTCCAATTTGGAAGACTGCTTCGCCTGAAACGATCCTCCTTCGCTTTGATAATATTCCACGTCCAAGGGAATACCATCAAAGATTATTTCTCTTGAAACAATCTCCATCCGCATTGATAATATTCCACATCCAAGGGAATACTATCGAAGATTATTCCTCTTGAAACAATCTTTAGTTGCTTTTTGACAACTTCCCACCATCTATGGAACGCCGTCTTGCTGTTTGTTTTGACGATCTTCCGCAATCTAGGGAACGCCGTCGATCAATGTTGCTACATCTTGAGCCTTTTCTTGAGTCATAGTGACAACCTTTCCAATCATAGCAAAAGTCGTCGAAGACCGCCCATCTCGTGCTATCTTCTCAAATCTCGGGTGACAACCTCCACAATCTTAGCGAATGTCGTCGAAGACCGCCCATCTCGTGCTATCTTCTCAAATCTTGGGTGACAACCTCCACAATCTTAGCGAATGCCGTCGAAGACCGCCCATCTCGTGCTATCTTCTCAAATCTTTAGTGACAACTTCCACAATCTTTGCGAACGCTGTCGAAGACCGCCCATCTTGTGCTATCTTCTCAAATCTTTAGTGACAACCTCCACAATCTTAGCGAACGCTGTCGAAAATAACTTTACTTGAAGTCATCCTCAGTTGTTGCGATAATATTCCAAAGAACATTACCGAAGACCAACACTTGACGATCTTTAAAGCTCGCTTGAACTTTGCTTCCGCTATGCCTGTACGTCGGCGCTTTCGTTGCTTTGAACCTATACGTCGGTGCCTTTTCTTCTTTTGAGCCAATGCTTAGGCGCTTTAAGCTAAGTGAGACGATCTTTCATCAGGCCGATCACCTATTTGCGGTTTTAATCAAATCGACTACTCAATCATGTCAAATTGCTTATAGGGGCTAACTGGCGTACCAAGGAACCCGAAATCGCTGTATGAGGTTGAAATAACTGCTCTGAGATGCTTCAATCTCTGTCGCTGCTGAGATGTCTCTGGCGCCAAGAATTGACTCTGTCGCCGAACGCTGTGATAGGGTCTTCCCTATTCTACGGCACCTGTATTTATTTTTTACTATAGAAATTTGCCAATCTCTTTATTATCTTAGGGTTGACCTAAGGTTTAGCATTGATTGACACGACTCAAGGTATAAACTTGACTCTCTGTGATTGACTGACTCGAGGTTGACTCGACTCGAAGTAAAATGACACGTGTGACTCATGACGCGTGTGTGCATTGTATTATGATTATACGACTTGGAAATGCAAAAAAGCAAAAATTTTCCGTCATTTTTTTTTTGTGGAGGGTACCGACTTTCTCCCGAAAAAGAAAGACGCGAAAAGAGAATCGAAGTGTTTGAAGGTGCATGTTGAATGAGCTTAGTCAAATGTCATTTGATACAATCTCTCAAGGTGCAAGGATCAATCCATCCTAGGCTATCTCAATGGTTGACTCCACGATGAAAGTATTTGGGTAACTTAGGCACGGAGGCTAAGCACTTCGTACTTTGTGATGCAATGATGAGTGATGTTGATATGACAAGGCATGCTTCAACGGTGTATTAAGATTTCATGACAAAGGGTTCCTAAGGGAAGTATATTTGGTCATGTATCTGTGCAGTGTGTGATAGTGACACTAAAGCTAGGCTGCAAAGGCTAAGTGTGTGGAGAAAATATATTAAAAAGAGTCAAATGGTGGTGACTCTTAGGCTAGGTAAGCTAATGATATAAGGATCAAGCCCCCAAGTCTAGCTCTAAGTGAATAGGGATGAGCATTGGAGATCCCTTGATATGATCATGGTGAAAGTGTATGAATGTGAATATGAATGCATGTTTATTACGGCCGCACCTCGATGTGAGGTTGCCTACGTATCCGTTAGGAATCAGGCCGAACGTAGCTCTAGCCGAACCTCGCACAAGTATATGTATACCTCAAAAAGGTCTTTTTAAGGGTTGTAATGTAGTTAGGCTAAAGGTTATAGAAGAAGGGGATAAAGGTTCAAGACCCTAGATAAGCCCCCCAAGGTGTGCAACCTTGCTTTTGAATCTTTGTATTTTATGCTTTAGCTCCTACTCTTTTTTAGCTCCTTTTGCTTTAGCATTTATTTTATTTTAATAAGTGTGGGCAATCTCGATCATGCGGTCTATCACTCACTTGGCATTCATGTTTCTCGGGCACGGTACCGAGCACTCGATAAGAGACGCAATCTGAGACGTGTTCTTATCAAAGACATTTTCATATCAAAGACATTGGAACACTTACCCTTTTGTACACTTTTATGATTATTTTATTTTTGCTTATTTTTATTTTGATCTTTTGAATTACTCAAGCTCTTTTTAGAATTGCATAAGTTATACACCATCTCATCCCAAGGTTAGGTAAATGTAGGTTGAAAAAAGAAAGTTATATCGTTAGACGAGGCTCAAAGTGGTTTACCAAAAAGGATGTATAATTGAGGGGTGAAAGGAGATATGATGTGGCTACAAGGGGTGCCTCAAATCATTGGTATACCTTGTGCTTAATTCGACATTTTTTTTTTTTTTTTTTTTTTTTTTTGCAATGCAATGTAATGAAGTGATCATATGCAAGGAAATAAATGCTCATTTTTATTAAAGGAAAAATATATAATGGTCCTACAAAATAAATCTAAAGAGAATAAAAATGTGCCTATGCTAGACTTATTGGGGAAAGGGTAAATAAAAAATAAAAAGAAAAAGGAGGTCACGAAATCTTGTCGTTGAAGTTCGCCTCTTGTCTTGTGTTGTGTCCTTTATCATCACTCGCTCTTCTTGTTAAGAGGAGGCATGGGAAGCTTGTTATTATCAATCAAATGTTGGATAACCTCCTTTAGCTTCCAACAGCTCTCAGTAGTATGACCCCTACCTTAATGGTACTTGCAGTGTTCGTCTGGATTCCAACTAGGCAATCTCTTTTCAGGTGCGGGATCTTGAATAGGTCCAATGGGAGTAATGAGTCCTTTGGCATGGAGTCGATCGAAGGCAGTATCGTAGCTCATCCCAATGGGGGTGAAGTCTTTCCTTTGTTGCTTCTTAGATCCTTGGTTATCTATGGCTAAAACTTCATTGAGATCAAAGGTACTAACATTGTTACTAGAGTGGGCGTTTTCGGAAGAAGAAGGATTGTCGTTCTTTTTTCCTTTCCAGCCACCGTGGTTACTATTGTTTGTAGCTTTTTGCTTTGCGAGGTCATCTTCGATTTCAATTCTGATGTCATAAACGGCCTTGAAAGTATTCAGATTGTGTTGATATTTTAAATTCTTCGAATACTTCTCTTGAAGATTCTTGATAAACATCCTCACAGACTCCTTTTCGGTGGGGACCTCAATCATCTTAGCGGAAGTTTCCCTCCATTTATTAAAGAAAGAAGTAAAGCCTTCATTCTCTTTTTGTCTTAGCATCTCAAGTTGTCTATGATCGGTTTCAACTTGAATATTGCACTTCTACCTATCAATGAAAGCGTTTACTATCGATTCCCAGGTAGAGGTTTTCTCTTTGTCAAGGGAGAAGTACCATTGTTGGCAAACGGTTTCAAGAGATAGAGAGAACAGAGAGGGGAAAACCTTCTTATCGATACTCTTAATACTCATTATAGTTTCGAAAGCTCTTAGATAGAAGTAAGGGTTATCTGTTGCCTTGAATTTAGGGATGTCAGTGGCGTTGAACTTATGTGGAAGAAGTTCCTTGTCTAGCGAGACCCCTTGTAAACTCATTCCCTGAAATTTATAGTCACTAGATAGCTTCCTCAAACTTTCTTGCATAAGGTTCATTTGTTGTTGCTTCACGGGATCATCGACCTTGAGGGTGAGGAGCTTCAGTGTTTCAGTCATGGTAACTAGTTGGTTCCAAAGCTCATTGACTTCTTCTTGAGTTGCCATTATCTTTTTAGCCTTCCTCTTTTGACAAATTGGTTTATCAAAAAGTGAGACTTGAATAAAGAGGTTGTCCTTGATTAATCGCCCTTCTCTCCTCGACCAAGTACTGTGGAAAGGGAAATTGGGGATATTTATTGTTAATTATTTGACTCAAACTTTATTCAACATGCAATGGAAGGAGGAAGTGAAGAAAGATTGGAAGAGAATGTGAAGAAGATTTAGATGGAGGGATATGAAGAAAATAGGAATAGAATGTACCCCCAACTCAAATGACGGAAAAAACCGACTCATGCATGAACCTAAGACATGGTCATGGTGACATATACTCAAAGTGTGTGCTAAGACTAGTGAGTGTAAGTGATATGTTAAGACTCGTGTCATGACCATGTGGCTAGACTATGTGACTAGACTCAAGCAAAGACTAAATTAAGACTTCACGTATATGCATTTAACTGGACAGACTGTGGTATTTTAGTCATAACTTTTTATCTGTGACTTTGATTTGGATGAAACCAACGCAAAATTGAATATAAAACTCGGGGCTACAGATCCATAGGTTGTAAGACTCGTAGTTCTTCCTAGAACTCAGGCTATGACCAAAACAAGTTGACGTTTGTGCATTATACGGGAATAAAAATCCGGGTTGACTTAAAGGAACTATGACTCGATTTTATGCTTATTTATTAGCTCAAATTAATTAATTAATTAATTAAACAAAGTCCTTTAGTCATTAATCACTTTATTTAGTCTTAACACAAGTCAAACAAACGGTTAGGAAAATCACATAGAGTATGCACAGCAAATAATGCACAATTAGTCAAGTAGGCACAATATGATGCAATGAGTTTGCAACCTAACCATGGCTCTAGTTCTCTAAAGTTCGGGATATGGTTTAGTCAATAGAGGGTCCATGGTTAATTGTCCGGATGCACCGCGCGGAAGCCTAACCGTGAAGGGTAGGCGCGAGTGGATGGGACACCGCGAGTTTAGAAAAGCTCGCTTCCATGGTTTGGTGAATTCAACATTCTCGGAGGTACCCTTTGTTGCACGGACCGTTCAATCAGGTAGATGGACCATGAATTCCCATAGGGTTATGTCCATATGTATAACACATATGGGTTTCAGAAAAGTGAGAAAGAATTTAATCAGGAAGTAGGATCGAGCAAACAATACGAAAAACCGGTCAAAATTAGAACGCATATTTCTGGCTCGGTATTGCAGGAAATTGGCGCCAACAAACAGAGACTGGCGCCAGCTTTTAACTGTAGCGCCTGGCGCCAACGCTAGCGTCTGGCGCTATGACTAAAATGCTGGCGCCAAGCTCTGGCCCCTGACGCTACTTCCCACATGCCTCAGCAGCTTTCTGTGCTCGATAAAATTTTCCAGTTTCGCGCGGTGTTATTTCAGTCCTAGATGTGAAAGATATTCCTCAAATTTCCTACATGTAAAATCCTATGTTTTTAACTCATTACGGATGGTCTTTCCAATGAGATATTTTTTATGCATATGACAATAATGTTAATCAAAATTACGCACATGAAATACTTAGAACTTTTCGAGTCTCATCTACTCATTCTAAATCATTGCCGAAACAAATTCAGGAATTAAAATAGAAATCCTCCCCAGCGGAGTCGCCAAAAACTGTAGGGAATAAATTTCAAGCGTTAAACCCCTAGCTTGAACCCCACTGTGATCATACACTAAAGTACGGTGGCGTCCAAAGGGAAAAAAAGATAGAGCAAAAGAGTCGCCAACAAGTTTTAGGAACTTGTAAACCGTTCATAGGATGAAGGTTACACCCCTTAACGATCTAAGAGATCGTCAACTCCATAAGGTCTAGAACCAAATAAGGGTTCGGGGATGATAGTACAAATCCAACCTAAAAGAGATTGAACCTGCCCTAATAATAGGCCTCTACTTTATTCTGATCGTATTCATGTGCGCTTTCTAATTAACATGCAATCAATAGGATTAACCCTAAACCTGTTTATCTATGTTGGTTGAATATTAATGCACAAATAAACTATTATTGGCGATCACTTGAATTATAATCACATTAACCCTAACAAGATTATTAATATCTTATTAAGCGTGATTACAAATACCAAATTCCCTTTAAACATGCATAAAAGATGTGATCAAGCAATAACAATAAAATAATCAAGCAACATAATAAATAATCAATATCATGACAATAAAGTTATAATCATTATCAAAATAATAATAATCATAAAAATAATAATAATAATAATAATAATAATAATAATAATCATAAATAAAATCATCATCAAAATAATAATAATAATAATAATAATAATAATAATAATAATAATAATAATAATAATAATAATAATAATAATAATAATAATAATAATAATAATAATAATAATAATCATTATCATTATAAATTATAACAATTATAATCATAATCATGTTCATGTTAATATTAAAGCATAATAAAAATAGCAAGATCCTAGGCATGATACTAATAAGATTAATAACAAACCCTAGCATGTCACTAAGCAATAAAAATCAAATCTTTAACCCTAACATGATACTAACAATCATAAATATTAGGAAGAACATAGGAAGCATCGCAGGAATCATTTTAAGCATATTTGATATTATAACTTTTTCCCTAAACATGATACTAGGAATATCATAATAACAATTTAAACATGATTTCTACATCATAATATCAATTGAAACCATTAAAGCACTTACTTTGATGCTTCGTACCTCTTTCTAATAACAAAATACACACGTTAGTAACTTCAAGGAAAATAATAAAACAAACAATAAAATTAAATAATTGAAAGAGAGATTTGGGACCAAACCCTCAGAAATTAAACCTTTCACGTCTAGGGCGAAGGCAACTTTGAATACGGCTAGGTGTTTCTAGATCTAATGAATGCGGAATTTTGTATGTGAAAACAAAGTTTAGAGAAAGAAAGAGAGATGAATTAAGAGAATGAGAGGATTAATGAATGATTGTAGGCGAATGCTAATTAAAACTGATTGTAGATGATTATCGGTGAGAATTGGTGAATGAAAACGGAGTTTTTAATACGCTATTTATAAAGAAAATCAGCCAAAAAAGATAAAATATCAAAACAGAGTCTGACGCACAAAAAACGAGATTGGCGCACGCAAAACAGAGCTGGCGCCAGCACCAGCTAATTGGCGCCAGGCACCAGCGGCTAGCACCAGGCGCCAATGGCTGGCACCAGACGCCAATGGATGGCGCCAGGCGCCAGGCCTGGTTCTAGGCGCCAATGCCTGGAGACAGGCGCCAGGCCTGTTTTTGACGCGTTTTCGAAAATCAGGTAAGTTTGCCGTACTAGAGGATAAAATCG
Source organism: Chenopodium album (assembly GCF_948465745.1). Classification (NCBI taxonomy): domain Eukaryota; kingdom Viridiplantae; phylum Streptophyta; class Magnoliopsida; order Caryophyllales; family Amaranthaceae; genus Chenopodium; species Chenopodium album. The sequence continues at coordinate 54,817,810 of NC_137837.1, forward strand.
TATCTTTTCCTCGAAAATGCTTTTTGATTTTAATCAAAACTCTGAAAAGTCAACAAAAGTCAATTTATGAATGCTAATTGAATTAGGAATGAAAGGAACCTTCTAGAAGAATCTAGAAGACTAAAATCATTCCTAATTGCATTAGGAATGATAAATCATATTAGGCCCTCTCTTAGATCATTGGGCCGCATATAAGGCTCAAACCGGGCCCAGTTTAGTAAATTGGCCATAATTTCCTCAATATTCATCGGAATTGGGCTTATAATACATCGTTGGAAAGGTCTTTGCAAACCCCATCCAACTACACTACTATTGGACCCATATCATGGACCAACCAAACTGGATTGGCTGTTTTCTTAAAATAAGTTTTCAAAAACAGAGAGAAAAGAAAAGAAATTAAAACTTTCCGCAACACTAGACTTTCCACACTTTCGCTTCATTCGATTATGATTCGACGCAAAAGGTACTCATCACTGAGTTTGGTTTTGGGGAGACACAAATGGGTGTCTACAGGACGTATGCTTTGTTTAAAGACCTTTAAGCTAAGGCTGGAACAAATAAATGATTATTGTGTTCCATAATCAGTAATTGATTCGTTTACTCACGGAAAGACTCACATTCAAAGCAATGAGCAATAGTTGCAAATTTATTTGAATGGCATGGTTGTCTTAACCATGAGTCAAGAATGCTTGATTATAAACAAACATTATCTTAACATGATAAACTAGCAAAAGCTCAAATTCATGGGCTTGATTTTCATTCCAAACATCTTTAGCAATGTCACGTCGACAAGAACATACTCAAGGCTCTATTAGATAGGCTCTTGATAGTTGATCGATTTGGAATCGTTCTAAGAAAAGCAAGTCTTACTTGTTGAAACCGACAAAGTAAAGAGCTATTGTTCTTGGTATAGACAATTGACTCCGAAAGCTATAGAGGATTCATTTACTTCAAAGTTTCACAAAGAATTTGAAAGAATATGGCTATATTCATCAAATGTGAACAAACTTGACCTTGAATAGTTCAAGAGTTCAGTGAAGTACATAATCGACTTGGCAAGATATCAAAACGTCTAGATTAGATCGAGCGATATTTTCTTGAGCCAAGCGTGACCATCACAAAGTTATGAAATTGAAATTTTCATAAATAACTCCACAAAGAACATAGTGTGTCTTCACGGAAATCTCGATGCCATTTAAAAATGACTCGAACAATTATGGACCACATCCCTTCCTATAAATTTCTTAAGATTTGCACGAAGGACTAATGTTACACTAAATAAAATGTCGAAGCTAAGAAAGGACGCCATATTCAGTTATGGATAGAATTATCTTCTGAATGTCTTTTCAAGTATATGTCTAAAACTCTTAGCCATAGTGGGAGTTCACTGGCACAGTGGGAGCTCACCGCCTTAGCAAGAGCTAGGTGGTTGAGTGGGAGCTTAATGGCTCATTAAAGGCTAAGATAGCTCAAGTGGGAGCTAACTGTTTGTTTTACAACCACTAGTAGAAAAATGCTCATTTGCGTCGCCTTATTTGCGTCACTCGTAGATATAAATGACGCAAATGAGATATTTTGGCTACAGTTTAAGTCACTTGTGTCGGACATTAGCGTTGAAGCGAAGCAAAAGTCTGATATATTTTTGCCTACTTGTATGTGCATCGCTTACATAAATAGGAACGACGCATATAATTTTGTTATTTGCGTCACTCATTTATTGACAACTGACGCAATAACTTTGTGAACTAAATTGTGTCACTTCTTTCTGTAATGAGTGACGCAAATGTCTACTCAGTATACAAAAAAAATACAATATTAACTCACGCTGTCGTTCGAAATTCAAAACCCCTAGCAAATTCAACCCCCAAATCCCCATATTTTCAACAGCAAAACCCTAGAAATACCCACCACTGTCGTTCAACCAAAAAACACCAGTGAATTCAACAGCAATACCTCGAGAAATTTAATCCCAAAAACTACTAATTCGACCACTAATCAAAAACCCCAGAAAATGTGAGGCAAAATCGCCTATATTCGAGCACATCCGAGCCAAAACCCCCTAATTTTCGAGCAAATGATCAACCAAAACCCCCTCTCTAAGTTCAAACAATAAAAACCCAATTTCCACCATAAATCCAAACAAAATTGTGAGAGAATTCAAGTTTGTGTTTTGAATTTAGGGTTTGTTCAATTTTTCACATAGATCTAAGCAAGGAGGTTGGAGTTTTGTTCAAATTAGTAGCAATTTGTCTCGATTATTTGAAAAGTTAAGGTATGTACTCGATTGTGGAATTTTTGCTCTAATTTTGCTGAAGTTGCAAGTTCAATTTCATCCAATGTAAGACTTCTTCATCTCTTTATCTTATTGTTCAATCTAAACAGATATTTGGAGTTCAATTGTAAATGAACTTAGTTTAATTTACTATTTTGCTGTTTATTTTTTTGCACAAATTTTAGAATTACAAGCAGATTTCTTTGTAACAGATTTTTATGGTTCGTTTTCAAATTTAGGGTTCATCAATTGCAATATATATTTTGCACAAATCAAATAAATTAAGGGTTTATATACTCGATTCTAAGGAATTTTGGTTATATTTTGGTGAAATTTATGTAGTTGATTTCAACGAATTGAAGGCAAGATCTGTTCTTTTATTCTGACTATTTTTAGACTAAATGGAATTTAGGATTCGATTTAACATTAACTTGGTTTAATTTTACTATTTTGTTGTAATTTTTTACACAAATTTTATAATTTTATTTTTCAGATTACTTGCTTTATGCTTATGTCTATTATTTACTTTTGAGTTGCTGAAGTGAATAGGATTAAGATGTAATAAGGTGTTCTTGAATGGGTAAGTTGACTTCATGTAAAAAAAATTGTTCTTGAATAGGATTAAGATGTAATAAGGTGTTCTTGAATAGGATTAAGATGTAATAAGGTGGTCTTGTTTCCTCTCCTAGTTGAATGGGTAAATTGACTTCAAGGAAAAAAAATTGGCACCCAGTAATAGATATGCTCTCTATTATTCATGGAATTGGTCATAGTGGCTCCTCACTTTTCTTTGCCAATCTTTACTGGTTATAGGTGTTTGGTGTTGTTCTCACTGAGCTTTATAGGCTACAAAATATGCAGTTCACTAAGCTTTGTATGTGTAAGCTATGGTAATGGTAAATGTTAAAGTTATATGTGAGTATACTTTGTATGTTTAATACTTTATACTTTATATATTTATCATTTGTGCAGTTCTATGAAAGTTGAATTTCTGTGCTATCAAGATAAAGCCTCAAGTATCTGATTTAGTAGATACTAATGAAGCCAAAGTAGAACAAATTTAAACCCTATTCACCTTCTTCTTCCTTTTCGACCTCTTATACATTATTGGCTGCTTGAAAAGGTGTAGTTATAGAAAGCTAAACATGCCAAGGGGATCCCTCAGCTCTTTCAATTGTCTGACTTTGAGATTGAGTGTTTATTGGATAGCTTCCATTATGTGATTAAATCTTATCTTTTTTTGCATACAGCTTTCATTCGGGATTTCAAACTATGGGCTACAATGTACTCTACCTTTTTTGAGGATTCTTTATTAATCTTATGTTGTAACCTACATCTTTAAATGTGCAAAATGTTGCTAGCTCTATGCCAGACACTAACAGGCTGTCTATATTTTTTTTTTAATGTGTTGCCGCTCATTTTACTGTTTTTTTAAAGGGTTGAAAATTAGTTCTAGTGAACATTGAATATTTAAGATGGACATGTATGCATATTTTGTAGCTCTTTGTTCCCCTGCTACTTACTAAGAGAAGCTTTTTCCCATAAAATGTACCATGATAATATGATATACTTAGCTGTGAATAGATAAACTATGATACAGTAGTGTTTGTATTCAAATAATTTTACTATGTCGTTTTGTATTTATTATAGTTGTTTACATAATTGTAGAATTTTATTTTGTTGATTTGGTGTTTAGTACTCATCTCTGATTGTTTATTGAATTTGATTACAGAAGCTGGTGACTTCCATTATGGACTTGTTCGTATTAAGGAAAAAGCAGATTCTGATCTTGCTAGCTTTAAACCTATCAAATTCCATTTATATATAGGATTATTTTGTTTTAGTTCTTAGGCTTGAAATGAACACATTTGGTTTACCAACATTTGGGTTGGGTTGGTCTTGGTGCTTGTGTTGTTAATGATGAAGATGTCAATATTGTTGAGCTGTAAACTTATTTGATAGGTTGTTAATACAAGGTGTCGTCATTCCCAAATTAATGGGTAGGCCTATATACAAAGGAAACTCTGTCGAAATTCTTACTTGATTTTATTTTTAAAATTTTTTGTCTCGCGCTATTATATTATACGAAGGGATACAATTGATGGCAAAATATAATGTTGTTTTAATGTCTGGTATTTAAAAAAATGAAAATTGCCATTTGAATCACTCTTTAAAAAAGAAGCGACGTAAACAACTCATTTTCTCTTTCTCAAACCAGTACATTTGCGTCACTCGTTTATTAAAGAAGTGACGCAAATAACAGAATATATGTAATTAAAAAGAGTCATTTGCGTCACTCATTTAACAAACGAGTGATGCATATAACTCTTATTTGCGTCGCATATTTATAAACAAGCGACACAAATAACACTTATTTGCATCGCTCCTGGGAGCGACGCAAATGACTTTGTAGTCATTTGCGTCGCGAGCAGTTGCGTCGCTCATAGAAGCGACGCAAATGCACCCTAAATGAGCAACGCAAATGAATGATTTTGTACTAGCGAATGAACTTTTACCCAAAGACAATATACATGTCTCTTTGTAAGCATTCAAGTGAGACCACGGGCATTACCTCCACAACCTAATTGAGAACATAGTGTTTGTTGCTCTAACTGGTGTCTTTATGGAAAGTAACACGTTTCCAAAACGACAAGTGGGAGGAAAATGAATTCGATGACCATCGAGCTTAGCAACAAACTAGAACTGAGAATCTCGAAAGACCTTAAAAGGGTTTCATGAGAATACTTGATCAAGAATACTCAAAAGAACTTTACAAGTGCCTTAAAAGAGAATTCATTTCTCACAAAACTTTTAAAAAGTTGGAGTAAGATCAAGAATATCAAAGGGCTTTGGAAGCGCTTTGAAACTCAGTGTTTGATGCAATAACCCCGTATAGGTATAGAATTCACCAAAGGCTTGGGTTGAATCCTATAAATTTTCTATTAAGTTAGAAATAAACCTAAGACTTACAAGCATACTATTTACTATTAGATAGTAAAGGAATAATATCTTGTAAGATAGCTACGACAAATCCAAATTTCGAATAATGGTTAGAGGCCATAAAAAAAATCCGAGATAGACTCCATGTTTGAAAATCATGTTTGAAACTTGATTAAGTTGCATAAAGGGTGAAAGACCCATCGATTGCAAATAAGTTTTCAAGGAGAAAACTAACAAATGTGGAAATGTATATGCATACATAGCTAGATTGGATGAAAAGGATACAATTAAATTCACGGAGTTGATTTTAATAAAAACCTATTCACCAATCGGAATGCTAAAGTCTTTTCGTGATTGCTGTTTAGGGTAAAAATACCCTAGACACGTGGACCAATGAGAGGAGGCCACGTGTCGAGTTCAGGATGGCCCACGTGGCCTAATATCCTCTTGACACGTGGCGCCCTTAGATACACCTCTGAAATGGCGGCCTTCAAGGGCCCAAAGTCCAAGAAGCGCCGTAAAACGGCGCAGCCCACTGAAATTTAGGTCAAGTGACCTAGATAGGGGCACGTTCTCCAATGACCCTATAAATAGGGAGATATTTCCCCATTTTGGGGACACATTCAATCATTTATTACACCTACATTCTCTCACATCAGAGAAACACCTGAGCTTGGAATCCAAGCAGATCCCCACCTAAATTTCCGTACTCTTTATTCCCTTTCAAGTTACTAATTTGATCGTCGGAGGCGGAGCTCCTACCACCCGGAGTCTTCGTTGTTTTGCAGGTACAACTCAGCCGGATCAGACTTCGTGACGTAACTCTCCCGAGGGACAAAAACACCCAAAACATTTGGTGCCGTCTGCGGGGAGAGTACCTCGAAGATGGTTCAAGAGTCTGTACCACCCCCTAACCGTCTGGGCGATGACCCAGAAGTCTTTACAGACCAGGAGGATGAAGATCCTCAGGTCAAAACCTATACAGCCGATGATGGCTCTCTCATAACCAAGCGCATCCGGCCCAAAGACACTCTGGAGCGGGGTGCCTCCCAGGCGAGTACAAATCGACCCCTTGGACAGCCGGAAGGGGAAACCCATACGGCAGCTGGATCAGCACCTGTCACCCGAGACGAACTCATGAGATTCATGACAAGTTTCAAGGGTGAAATTAAAGAAATGATCAATAAGAGCCGGGCTGGCCCAGAAGACTCCTCTAGAAAAGGGGAAGTCAGTCAGAGATCGGCAGCCCACTCCTCATCCAAAGGAGAAGGCAGCCGGGACCATTGATTGGTCTAAAATTCTACTTCCTAAGAGGAATACCAACAATACCCGTCGGACCCAGCAGCCGGTGGGAAGTAAAAAATCAACTCTTGATGCCCGGGAGATCATCAACCGGAAGAGAAATCAACAGTTGTCTGAGTCGGCTTCTACGTCGAATTTTCCAGACAGCTTCAACAATACTTCTGCAGGAAATGCACTTTCCTTGCATGAGAGTCAGACAAGCGGTAATACCGTCCACTCTGGACCTCAGATGATCGAGACTGCACCATATGTACCTTCTCAGGTCTACGGTCAGTACCCACCTTACTATATGCAGCCGGCTCTCTTCGGAGGTTAGGCGACATATCACAATGTCCAGCCACTAGACTGGCAGCTCCGTCTGCTTCGCCTGGGTGAACAACCTTCTGCGTTCACCCGGGAGATAACCGAGGCGGCACATTCGGCCAAGGTTAAGAATGTATTGGTTGGTACCTATGATGGTACCACCAACCTGGAAGATCACCTCATGGCTTACACCAACCTCATGTACTTACAAGGGTTGGATGATGCCACTTGGTGTCGATGTTTCCCGGCTACATTGAAGGGCATTTCCCAACAATGGTTTGGCAATTCGCCAGCCGGGTCCATTGATAGTTTCAGGAAGCTTTCCTTCCTGTTTGCTTCCAACTTCTTAATGAACATCCCTCCTAAGAAAACAAGCCTGGACTTGAGCACCATTAAGCAGGGGGAGAGAGAAGGGTTGCGCTCCTATGTCAGGCGGTTCAATCTGATTAGAATTCAGATTCAAGGACTGTCTGATGAGGTAGCTTTTACAGACTTTTTCAAAGGTCTGAAAGACGGGTCGACTTTTAAGTTCGACCTAGTCAAAAAAGGGGCTTTCACTTTATTGGCGGCCCTGAGGGAGGCGGAAAGCTATATTCAAGCAACCGACCTCTACACGCCTGATAATCAGTCGGACTCCAAGAAGTCTGACAAACAGAAAGACAGCCGGCCTGCTCAGCCGGCCAAAAAGAAAGAAGAGAGCAAGAAGAGAAAAGAAGTCTGGGCGGTTAGTGACTCTGACCAGCCGTCCCAGAAGAAAAAGAAAGAATTTAAACCGTACGTCCCTAAGTACGAGTTTAACAAGGACTGCAACTCCATCCTCATGGAAATTAAGGACCGGCTGTCCCTAGAGAAGCCGAATCCAATGAAAAGTTCCATTCAATCTAGGAACAAAAACAAATTCTGCCAATACCATGAGGAAGTTGGCCATGGCACTAACGACTGCTTCAGCCTTCAACGGGCGTTGGACCGTCTGGCTGACAAGGGGATGTTTAAGTCCTACATTTCTAAGTCCAAAGGGACTAATAAGAAGAATCCGGAGCAGTCGTCTAAGACTCCCCAGCCTGCTAGTAGTTCGGACACTGACAAGGAGCCGGTCTACACAATAGCAGGCGGGTTCTTATGCGGTGGCTCTACCATCCGGGGCACCAAGAGCCATCTTCGAAAGATGGACAAAGATGATGATGAACAGGCGTCTGCAATCTCCTCCTTCCCAGACGTCCTGATCACTGAGAAGGACAGGGGCAGTGTTCGCCGTCCGCATGATGACCCGGTCGTCATTGAATGTAAGGTTGCCAACTAGCTGGTTGGACGAATCCTTATTGACACCGGCAACTCATCAGACATCATCAGCCTCCGGTGCCTGCAAAAGCTGAAATACAATGACAGCAGCATGCATCCCGTTACCCACCCCTTGGTTGGTTTTGGGGGTGGAATGGTTTACCCAGTCGGTAGGGTTGATCTACCAATCTGGCTGGGTGAGAAAGGAAAAGGGCGACACCTAGTCGTCAAGTTCTTGGTCGTTGAGGAGCTGACCGCCTACAACATTATTTTAGGTCGCCCAACCCTCAACGAAGCTAAGGCTGTAATCATCCCGTTCCTCATGCTCATCAAGTATGAGAGGGATGACGGCTCTGTTGGTTCCTTGAATGGGGATCAGAAGACGGCCCGGGAGTGCTATCTCTCAGCCGTCAAAGATACCGTGGCCCCAGATGGCCAGGAACCAATAGACCTTGACAATGTCAAGGATGCCGACCCAGTACCAGCCCCACCAGCAGCCGGGAAGAAAAGAAAGGCACCTATGCTGGTGGAGGTGAAGAAAGAGAAAAAATAGCAATCACTGACCGATGAACGGTCAGATGAGCTCCGTCCCCAACCGGCTGGTGAACATATTGATATACCTCTGGACGACAGCCGTCCGGAGCGTACTGTGAAGGTTGGGACGGTTGCTTTTGCTGAGTTGGGTGCAGACTTGCACCTTCTGCTGAAAGAATTCAAAGACATTTTTGCCTTTGAAGTGGAAGAGATGTCAGGCGTCAGCCCGGATCTTGCTATCCACAAACTCGCCGTGGACCCTAAAAAGAAGCCCATCCGACAAAAGAAAAGAAATCACTGCAAGGAAAGAAGTCAGGCGGTTGGGGACGGATGAGTTATCCGCTTCCTAAGATTGACAGTCTGGTCGATTCTACAGCCGGGCATGCCTTGATGAGTTTTATGGATGCCTACTCCGGCTTCCATCAGATACCCCTGTGGAAGAAAGATCAAGAAAAGACGGCCTTCGTCACTGATCAGGGGTTATTCTGTTACACTGTGATGCCGTTTGGATTGAAAAATGCGCCGGCTACGTTCCAACGGATGATTAATACGGTCTTTATTAATCAAATTGGGAGGAATGTAGAGGCGTACATTGATGACATGATAGTCAAATCCAAGCAGCAGGCAGATCACCTTGCTGATCTTCGAGAAACCTTCACCCCACTCAGGCGGCATAAGGTTATGTTAAATCCTAAGAAATTCGTCTTTGGTGTTGAGTTTGGGAAGTTTCTCGGATTCCTGATTGATCAAAGGGGGATAGATGCTAACCCTGAGAAGATACAGGCGGTAATTGACATGAAGTCACCCCGCACTGTCAAGGAAGCACAGAGACTAACCGGTTGCCTGGCGGCCTTGGGGAGATTCCTCAGCCGGTCAGGTGACAAATGCCTTTACTTCTTCCAAGCAATCAGGAAGAAGACCAGATTAAAATGGGGGGATGATGCTAAGGCGGCCTTTCAACGGCTGAAAGAACACTTGAACTCTTTGTCAAGGCTTGTTAGTCCACTGCCTAAAGAGGTGTTATACATGTACCTAGCCGTCTCAGATCATGCCCTCAGTGCCGTTCTCCTTGTTGAGAGAGACGGCGTTCAACTTCCGGTCTATTTCATTAGCCATGTTCTAAAAAATGCTGAGCTCCGGTACCCCATGGTAGAAAAATTTGGCCTTGCCCTGTATATGGCTTTCAAGAAATTGAAACCGTATTTTCTGGCTCATCCGGTGGTAATTTACACCGACCAGCCCCTCAAGCGGCCAATGTCTACTTTGGAGTCATCTGGCAGAATGTTGAAATGGGTTATTGAAATGCAAAGTCTTTAAATCACTTTTGAACCTAGAAAGGCAGTGAAAGGTCAGGCGTTTGCCGACTTCATTGTTGAAATGAAACGACCGGTGCAACCGGATAACATTGACCAGGTTTGGAAAGTGTTTGTAGACGGAAGCTAAACAAAGAATGGCTGCGGTGCAGGAATTATATATGAATCCCCTGAGGGGGACAAATTTGAATATGCACTACGGTTTAAGTTTCAAGCCTCAAATAACGAGGCGGATTATGAAGCCCTGCTAGCCGGAATCCACATGTGTAAGGCAACAGGGGCAACTAAAATTGACGCCTATTCTGATTCACAGTTGGTCGTTTGCCAGTATGAGGGAAAATATGAGGCAACTCATCCGGCTATGATCAAATACCTACAGGCAGTCAAAGAAGAGACTGGGGCACTTGAGGAATTCCATCTGAATCAAGTGCCTAGGTCGGATAACAATCAGGCGGATGCGTTGTCCAAATTGGCTTCGTCCGCCTACTGTGATACGCCTCGGTCGGTCTTTTGGGAAGTTCTTGAAAAGAGAAGCATACATGAAGAGCCCATTGGAATCTTAGACCGAAGCTCTACCTGGATGGATGGCATCCGGGTATACTTAGCAGACGGCAAACTTCCTGATTCGCCACAGGAGGCAACCATCGTGAAAAAACGAGCAGCAAACTTCGAGTTAAGAAACGGAGAGCTCTTCAAGGCGGGTTTCCTTAAACCTCTATTGAAGTGTGTTACCCCAGAAAAGGGGAAAGAAGTTCTCGAAGAATTGCATGCTGGGTTCTGTGCCTCTCATATAGGCGGCAGGTCCCTAGCCATCAAAGCCAGGCGGCATTACTTTTGGCCTACTCTTGAAGCAGACGCTAAAGAGTTGGTGAAGAGATGTGACAAATGCCAGAGGTTTGGCCAACTTATTCACCGCCCGGCTACTGATCTGACGGCAATCCACAGCCCAGTCCCATTCTCTAAATGGGGCATGGATATCTTGGGTCCTTATACGCCTGCTCCAGGCGGAAAGCGCTACATTTTGGTGGCTGTGGATTATTTCACCAAGTGGGTAGAAGCTGAGCCGGTTAAGAACATCAAGACAAAGGATGTCATCTCTTTCATCAGGAAGAACATCATCACCAGGTTTGGGGTACCTAAGTCTATGGTGTTTGACAATGGCCCTCAGTTTGAGACCCCCCAGCTCAAGACTTGGTTGGGAGATCAGGGTATCTCACATTGTTTTGCATCAGTCGGCCGACCCCAAGCAAACAGCCAGGTTGAAGCCTTCAACAAAATCATCTCAGACGACATAAAAAAGAAAATTGAAAGAGCCGGTGGTTTATGGGCAGAGGAGTTAATTCATGTCCTATGGCCCATCCGGACTACTGCTAAAGGGGCAACCGGAGAAACCCCATTTCTTATGGTATACGGTGCTAAAGCCGTCTTGCCCATTGAGCACTATGAGCCGACTCTCAGAGTCATGCTCTATGATGAAGTCGCAAATTGGGAGGCCATGCGGCTGGCATTGGACTCCCTCCCGGAACGCAGGGGCAACGCTGCCCTGCGCCATGAGATATACCGTTTGAGAATGACCAGAGCCTACAACAAGAAAGTCCACAATTCAAGCACCCTTTGAAAGTGGATGACTTTGTGTTACGAAAAATGGAGGCAACCGGTAGGGCCAATGAGGCTGGGAAGCTAACCCCTAATTGGGAGGGCCCCTATCGGATCTATGAAGAAGTCAGGGACGGCACCTACCGTCTGGAAACCCCAGATGGTCGCCGTCTGCCTAGAACTTGGAATGTAGATAACCTAGAGAAGTACTACTTCTGAGAATGTAATTTTTTTGTAAACAGTGAGTCAATTAATGAGAATTCAGACTTTGTTTGCAGAATTAGTTTGCCATTTTTATTACTTGTCCGCCTGGGTAATACTCAGCCGGACTCTTTGTTAACTATCTAAGTTTGATACTTGGTATAATTTAATGTTATAATTGCTTGTCCTAGTCCGCCTGGGTAAAGCTCAGACGGACTCTTTGTTTAAAAAAAAAAACTAAGTTTGATACTTAGTGTAATTTAATAATTGTTTGTCCGCCTGGGTAATACTCAGACGAACTATTCGTTCAACCAACTAAGTTCGGCATTTAGTGTAAATTCAACATTGTAAAAACACTCGGCCAATGGTCCAATTAAAAACTAAGCACAAAAACGCTTAGTGGCCAAAATGGCCGGATGGTTGCCTATTTTATAAAACCGCCTGTCCCAACATGGACAAAGGCGTCCGGCGACACCCCTCCGGATGCAATCGCCGCAGAGAGCGGACTATTCGTCGGTTCTACATACCTATGCAGATGGCAAAAATTGAACGACCGAATTGGTCAACTCATAGCCGTCTGACCAGAATAATCTATGAAGAACGACTAAGTTACCGAATATTGAATGCCCTAAGGCATCAGTCGGTCATCGGCTGAAGTTCTCACTTAGGTTATTTATTCCAAAGTTGCACTCACTCACCCTATTGGGGCAAAATATTTTGTGTAATGGCTATGTGTTAACCCCAGACGGAATATAACCGCCTGGGTAAGAAGCTCAAAGCACCCGCTCTAATGGCTGGCTGTGCACTTGGTTTGGGGCAATCACCATTGTGATTGATTGGCCTAAAAACACTCCATACTTCTCCTAGTATTAAGTGTTTTCGAGCCAATCAATCAATTTGAAATAGAACCAACCACATAGCCGCCCAGGGGCAAGAGCACCCGGATTGCAAATTGCCGCATGCTTTTTAAAGTTAGGCAAAATATTAAAATTGCAAACATACGCAAAATTCAAATTGAAAAATTCAAACACAAACATATATAAACACCAACTGAGTCGGAATACTTCATTAATACTTCATTAATATTGTTAATGGCACAAAGGCCAGAATAAGTGTTAGCCAGAATTACATCCGGTGAAGAAACCAAAAATAAATTGTTAACCCAACCCCATGGTTGGTAAAGATACAAGATTACACGGCATACAAGTTGGTAGAGAAAATAGTTGGCATACTGCCGCAGAGGTTGGGGAGGCCCGCCTAAGGCTGAGGTGGCTGCTGCTGCTCCGGCTGAGTCTGGCTGGTTTGGCCTTCATTATTCTCATCCGTCGCCGACTCCTCGTTATCAGAGACTTCGTATCCCTGCTCGGCAGCCCAATCTTTGAAGCGAGCGGTGGAGCATCACCCAATAGCTGGGCATCATACACCTCAGTGGCGTAATCATACCTTAGCTTATAGACCTCAAAGTCTATGTCTGGGTAGAGGAGGCTCCAAGTGATCTTCATCCGGGCTAGGTTATCGCGCTCATTCTCCTCTGTCAGCCGTTTTTGCTCTTGGGCTAGCTCGTCCGACTACTTGTTTCGCATATTGACAAGCTCAACCCCCAGGTGGGAAACGTCTGCTCAAAGTTGAGTGTTTTCTTAATCAGCCCCTTCCTAATGCCTTGAGGTCTGACTTGGCATCCTTCAGTTGCTTATCAAGATCATCAGCCCGGCTGTTAGCTTCGTCATTCGCAACCGTCAAACTCCGGATCAGCTCCTCCTGTTTCAACTCTACTGCTTTAATCTTTAAATCACACATATAATTAGCATATTCAGCAGAGTTGAGGTTTTCAAGGGCCCTCCGTTTGGCGTCATTTACCTCTTTCCGCTTCCGCCTGAAGGGGCCCCGGAGGCCATCCACTCTCAGCATCACCTGAAAAAAGAGCAGCCGGATTATGAGTTACTTAGTAGAATTAAAGGTAAAAGATATCAAGGTTGTGGGATTCATTACCTCAGCCAGTGGGCCCGTTATCCGGTCGAAGTCCACTACCTGCAGATCAGGTATGGAGTTCTTCTCTGACCGGGTGAGGGTTCTCACCATCCGTTTTGCAAAGCCCACAAGATCCGGCTCGTTAGAAGTCAAATCTGCATCAAAAGTAGTACTCTGTGAGAAAGAAGCAGCGTAGTTGGCATTCATCCGTTGTCGGCTGCTGACCGACCCCCTAGAGGGATCAACCTTAGTCTTGATTCTCATGAAATCAAGTGACCAAGGTATTTCAATCTGTCCCTTACCTTGGGTATCCGGATGGGGCTCAGGCTTCTGCTCCTCCCTAGGTATTGCAACACCGGCTGCAACATTAGGTGGCTCACCACCCTTCGATGCCGTAGAGGCATCCGACGCTTTCTGCTGAGAGTGTTCTGAGCTTTCGCTCAGAATCTTCATCGCAGCAGGCGATTTGCCTCCAGTCGTTGGACGACCGGATTGGGCAGAAGATTGTTTCTGGGGAGGGGGGTCCTTCTTGGTGGCCTTCGCAGCCGGAGTTTTCTCCAGATCGTCTCCTTGCCTTTTGAGAAGCTTGGAGAAGGATCGTGGAATTTTCTTTGCGGAGTCCTGAGAAACAAACAAGGGTAAGTATACCCAACCGGCAAGTTGTATATATATATGTATATATATATGTATACATATATGTATACATATATAATGCATATATCAGGCGGTCTTGCCCCTATATACATATATATATATGTATACATATATGTATATGTATACATATACATATTCATATATATATAATATGTATACATATATGTATACATATATATATGTATATATATATATATATATATATATATATATATATATATATATATATATATATATATATATATATATATATATATATATATATATATATATGCAAACACAGGCAGTCTTGCCCCGCCTTTCTTGGATTCCTTGGCTTCGACGGCTGCCTTCTTGGCAAGTGAAGCCTCTTTGCGCAGCAGCGCCGCAGACTTAGCCGGAGTCTTCTCCGGGTCGACCATTCTCAAGGCGTCGGCTACATGAACAGAATTCATGGTTAGAAGAAATAATGGCAAGTGTGCAATAAAAATAAAAATAACAAGCATTCCAGATGTAAAGTATTCTCTCCTTGGGAAACATGGTACTCAGCCCGAGGCGGACAAGAAGCACTCGTCCTTGAAGAAGTCTGGATGGGGGATCCAGTTCTTGGGAACAATGATGTGAGTCCCATCCCCCATGGGCTCAGTTGTTGTTTCAAAAAATCCTGGCTCTATTATTTGCTCTCGGGCCTTAGTAGATAGCACCAGGAGAGGGCACTTCCTGCCTAGAAGAGTCGGCTTAGTGTTGTACCGGCGCAGTGTCCGGTTATGTCTCAAAGTTGGGGAAGAAATCAAGTAAAACTTGTCCTTCCACCCGGACCATTTGGACACTTTGTCCAAAGTCATCAAATGTTGGGGCAAGGTAGTCAGAGTATACCATGCCCCATGGCCGCCTGGGGCCTTGCTCAAGTAGTGCATGTGAACGAAGGCGGAAAAGCTTGGGTTTATATTTTGGAACTCACAGGCGGCGATGTAGCTTAGAATGTTCACCCACGAATTGGGGGTGAGCTGCCAAACCCCTACATCGTACCCCTTTAAGATTTTCCTAATCCCGGGGTGGAGGGGGAACCTGAGGCCGGCTTCGATTACCGCCTCGTAGCAGACAAAGTAATGGTCTGCATTGTCAATATCATCGTTCCAGGCCATTACAGCGTCAGCCGGAGGAACGATGATGTCCCAGCCCCTCCCAAAGGGGTGCTTTTCTTTGAAGGCCCTAAACCCCCTCTTGAGAAGGGCGATGTTACCCGGCAGCATCCGGGTCCATTTAGGGTTGGGGTTGTCAGCGACCTTAGGCGGCTGCTGATAGTCAGCCGCAAAATTATCTTAGTCAGAGCCGGAAGATTCGGCCCTTGACCCTTTGCCGGCCTCAGCATCGCCGACTTCATTGGAGGAGGCGGCTCCCTCGCCGTCTACCTCGCGTACTCTCGAGCTCCCAGAAGTAGAAGGAGCCTCTTCATCGGAACCATTGTCTTCTAAATCCCTATGTTCCCCGTCGGGAACAACCTTATCGGTTGGCACTTCCATAGTGCGCCAGCTCCTAGACCGTCTGGCCGTTTGTTTAGTTCTGGCCATTGTGTCCTGCACAGACACGGAGAGGGAGGAATTCGGAGATGAGCATATCGGTTCCGACAGTCCAGAAAAGGCACCCCCTAGTCTAGACTCAGACGTTCCGGAGGACCGGCTAAGTGTCCTAGGTAGTGCCGAGTGAGTGGATTGAGAACTCATTTAATTTATATTTTCTAAAAACTAGGTATACAGGCGGAGAAAAAATGGTATACAAGTTGAAAGGGAGAAAAGCTAAAATGGTACAGGCGGTTACCTTACTTTTACTCTGAAAAATCTGAAAACCGCTACAGCCGGTAAACCGGGTGTTGAACTGCTAGCACACGGAAACTTGAACTTGTTGTGATACAGACGAAGGCAGAGAATCTCTCTCTAAAAAGCTCTCACTTTCTCTCTCTAAAAAGTCAAATGAACGTAAGGTGAGAGAAAAGGGGGGGGGGGTAACTTTCTATTTATAGAAGGTGAAAGCGGGGGGAAAACTTTGGTTTGAAATTCAAATTTTTACCCGTTATTGTTCACCTTTGAAAGGTGGACACGTGTCACAGGATATGCACGTGCGCCCTGTGAGGGGAAAATGTTTACGGTAAAAATACCCTAGACACGTGGACCAATGAGTGGAGGCCACGTGTCGAGTTCAGGATGGCCCACGTGGCCTAATATCCTCTTGACACATGGCGCCCTTAGATACACCTCTGAAATGGCGGCCTTCAAGGGCCCAAAGTCCAAGAAGCGCCGTAAAATGGCGCAGCCCACTGAAATTTAGGTCAAGTGACCTAGATAGTGGCACGTTCTCCAATGACCCTATAAATAGGGAGATATTTCCCCATTTTGGGGACACATTCAATCATTTATTACACCTACATTCTCTCACATCAGAGAAACACCTGAGCTTGGAATCCAAGCAGATCCCCACCTAAATTTTCGTACTCTTTATTCCCTTTCAAGTTACTAACTTGATCGTCGGAGGTGGAGCTCCTACCACCCGGAGTCTCTGTTGTTTTGCAGGTACAACTCAGCCGGATCAGACTTCGTGACGTAACTCTCCCGAGGGACAAAAACACCCAAAACAATTGCTTTAGCAAAATTGCTCATATGAAATATGGCAAAATAGATACCAAAACCGCCTTCCCAAAATAGGATTTTGGAAGTGACTATGGAATAGTCTAAGGGTTTTGAAAATCTAAATAATGTTAGATTTGAAAGCAAGCTCAAGGAATCTGTCATGGGATTAGAGGAAGCATTGCATATAGGAATTGGAACGTGTTTTCTCATAAAGTTAATAAGAGGATTGACTTATGGAGAAACATAGAAATTCTCATGAATAAGAAGTTTAGTGGGAGCAAAAGTAAAGGTCCAACGAGAAGTTTACGAACTCTATTGTTAAATAACTATCAAATGCTAAATGCTTAGATTTGAAAGTATTTTCGACAATGGACTAAACAAAAGACGATACTTAGTACGTATTGGGTATTAAGTTCTATTGTATAGACTTAATAAAATTTTTGAACGTGTAAAGGAGTTTACCGTGTTAAACATGAATTGAAGGACTTTGAAAGACTTTCGACCCGTATGTATAATGTTTGAACTAAGTATAAGATAGGCTAAATACTAAGTTAAACATGAAAGACTCTAATAGAGACTTTCAACCATATTACACAACAAACTGTTTAGCAAAGACTCAGTGAAATTGAATGAGCTAAAATGACAAATTGATGGAATAAGATTGAGAATTACTCTGCAATTTAATTCATCATGTATGTTGTGATATGGAATCGTCGCACGACTTACTTGCTTAGAGCATCTGAAGTATGTATGTAGTACCAATCAACATGAATCTATGTAATAGATCGTTAGATTATGTCAAGAACATCCAAACTTGGATAAGTAACAGGATGAGTTCTTGACTTGTGGAAACAAATACGATTTGAGAATTGATGTTGCAAGCACAAACCTTAACAAGGATTAGATCCTTAACAAGGAAGTCGTTTATAAGCACAAGCTAACAATAAGTCGTGGCTTGAGAATGGTAACATGGACGTGGATCCATGTGTAATGTGAAGGAATTTAAGGAAAATTTCCATGATCACAAGTGATTAGGGTATCCCAAATCATTGTGAGCCATTTGGAATGAAACCCAATCAAAGCATCATCAGGAAGTCTACTAAAATATATGTTGAGAATATTATTGCCTTAATGGCGATAATAAAGAAGATATTCTATGGAAAGTTCGTTGCTGGACGTTAATGATTGTAGGTCGTCAAGTTGAAGGTCTCAATCATGAAAATGAGTGGGAGCCATCATTTGGACAATAAATCCTAAATCACATATAATCCATGACACTCTCAAATTTTATCATCTTATTATGAAAATGATCAATAATGAAGATGCTAAGATTAGCAAAGTAATTATAACTAAACCTATGCAATGAGTGAACGACAACTTTCACAATTGCATGAAAGAAATCAAGCATATTAGATATGGGTGTGATTTCTATAATGTTTTATAAAGAGTGATACTCTTAAAACATTTGGAAAAACCATTTATCATAAGATGAACCATTCAGGTTTTGGAGTAATTTAAAATTTCATGCAATTTTTATCACTCCGTTTGCTATTTAATTGTGGTTTAGAATTAAATTATGAGTCCATTCGATTCTTGGAACATTCAAAATAGGGTATCAAGACTAGTCTTGGTAAGGAAACACCTATTAAGTGAACGTTGAATATTATAATCGAAAATTATCCCTAATCGAGGTCATTTGAACGATGGACAATTAATGACCAATTGAGATTAGTGTGTAGTCTGATTTATATCACCGTTTCTTGTGCTACGAGGACATGATTGTCATAAATCATTTGCACAAGTATTGGTTTAGAATCATACTGGATCGACCTATGAGAATACTTTAAGAGATTAAAAATCGTCATAAGTATACTTCTCATTATAGCTATCGGAACTTATTTCCTCGACCATGAGTATTGTGAGTTCTCTTGTTTGAATACTAATCCGCTTTGATGTTGTCACACGTCTATTGTAAATAGGGGATTATAACGGCAACACTCGGGCGGCTAGGTCCTCTCAGTAAGAGGAACTACATTACAACACTGGGAATGTCCCCTTACTAAAATAGGGAAGATGTCTTTGTTGTATACAAGGCCTCTCGTAGAGTGAGACTGTAAAAATGCATGGCCGTGCTCCGATGGATTTTAGAAATCATCTGTTTATTGACAGTCGGACTCGGAATCGAGAAACACTTCTGGATGTAATAAGGATGACAAAATAATCTTACCTTATAGTTCATGAAGAGACATTAAGAGAAAGGGTGTACACTAAATGCGCACTTGTCCGGAAGGACAAGTGGGAGATTGAAAGGAATGATGTCCTTTGAACAAGTGTACTATTCCGTTAGTGGGTTCAGAATTATTAGAAAGCTAATATATTCAGTAAGGTCAAGTGATCGGAATGCCTAGGTGGAGGCCGCTTCCGATCAGTAATATTAATGCATAATTAATATTACAGCTTAGTCTTGACTGAACCCTTCGGGTCACACCCTTAGCAGTAAACGAACCGACTCAACGAATTAATTCGGAAGAAATTAATTCATCGCCCGAGTATTAAATATTTAGACGTCGGAAATTCGAGCTTAGAGCGTCGAAATCGAGCGTAGGAAGTCGAGTTAAAAATAGTAAATCACGAGACACACAAATAATAATAAATCGATAATATTTCCCAAAATACCCCTAGCATCGGAATGCCCCGAGCATCCGAGTGCTAGGGGCATAATGTGCTAAGCATTGGTGGCTAGCATGCGCACCTAGCCAAGCCTAGGCTGGCTGGGGCATGCTAGCGCACCAACGCTAGCAGCTCAAGGCAGCCACGGCCGCAAGCAACAGCAACAGCCCGCACAAGGTGTGCGTGGCTTGCTGGCCGCAAGCAGCAGCAGCCCGCACAAGCGTGCGTGTGGCTTGCTAGCTGCGAGCAGCAGTAGCCCGCATCACCTAGGTGCGGGTGGTGGGCCGTGTGCAATAGGGGAAGCAAGTAAAGGGAGGGTTAAAGGTGAGGGACATGTGTCACAATGAGAGTATGGAGTGGGGAGCAAGTATGATCCCCTACTCTCCAAGTGGTCCTCACTTCCCTTTACATATAATAGTGACACTTGTAGATTTATTATTAGTTTGCTTATTTATTTTAATTTAGCTTTAAAATAAATTAAAATAAATTGTGGAATTTCATGACTCCCACATTGATGGGATGGAAATTCCCACTCTCCCTCTTGCCTATAAATACCCATCTTGGGTTTTTGGGAAGAGTGCTTGAGTAGGAGTTCAATAGAGCATTGCATTAGCAAAAACTCTTAAACTCATATAACACTCGGGTTTTGGTCGGATCTCGCTAACCTCGAGGTAACGGACCTAAAAGTCGCTAGTAGTTTTTGCGAGTGGACTTCCGTAGGAGGCTCGCGTATTTTCGGAGCTTAAAGCTTTCAAGTAAGAGCCCGACTTTGAGGGCGAAGCACGCGACAAAGGTAAATTCCGATTTTATCCTTTTATGTTTATTTGTTATGCTTTATGATTTTATTAATTGCGAGTGGTTCTTTGGGTCGGGGTTGTTTCCGCAGTAAGTTGGACTTACCAAAACCCCAACACTAGCAAGCTACGGCCAGTAGCCCGCACATAATGCGTGGCTTGCTGGCGCACTGCAGCTAGCAGCCCGCACATGTGCGAGGCGTGCTAGCAGCAGCCTTCCGCAACAGCAGCCCGCACATGTATGCGTGGGCGTGCTGGCCGAAATTGGCTGGCAGCAAGTAGCCCGCATGTGCGGGGCTTGGCTGGGTTGGGTAGCTAGGGCCGTGGTCATTGGGGAAGCATGCGAGGGAGGCTTCAAGTGTGAGGGACAAGTGACACAAGGAGAGGAAGGAGTGGGGAGCAAGTATGGTCCCCTCCTCTCCAAGTGGTCCTCACTTCCCTTTGCATGTATTAATGACACTTGTGGATTTATTATTAGTTTGATTATTTATTTTATTTTAACTTTAAATAAATTGTGGAATTTCATGCTTCCACATTGATGGGATAGAAATTCCCACTCTCACTCTTCCCTATAAATACCCACCTTGGGTTTTTGGGAAGAGTGCTTGAGTAGGAGTTCAATAGAGCATTGCATAGCAAAAACTCTTAAACTCATATAATACTCGGGTTTTGGTCGGACCTCGCTAACCTCAAGGTAAGGGACCTAAAAGTCGGTACTTGGTGTTTGCGGGTAGATCTCCGTCGGAGGCTCTCATGTTTTCGGGGATAGAGCTTACTAGTAAGAGTCCAATTTGTGGGGCGAAACACGCGACAAAGGTATATTTCCTATTTTGCCCTTTTGTGTTTATTTTATGCATTAGTGATATTATTTATTGCGAGCGTGATCCTTGGCTCGGGTTTTTTCCGCGGTGAGTAGGACTCACCAAATCTAACAGCGGTATCAGAGCCCCGCTCGTTTATTTATAATCATCATTTTTTTTCAAGGTATTTTTATGACTTATTTTTTCTTGTTTTAAGTTGCTAATTAGATTAGTAGCTCGTATTATCCATTTTAACCTCATATTAGAACGGACTTCAGCTCCCGAACCCAGATTTCGACCCAAAAATAGTGAATTTTGGGTGGAAAAGGTGTTTTAGAAATGGTTTTACCCTTTAATTTTGCTTTTGGTGTGGTTTGCTTTTGAATTTAGAATATTTCATCTCTACACAAATTGGCGAAAAATTAATAAATTGTGAGTACTTACAATACTTTTTTTTTAGATACGAGCTATCAAATAAGTGGAAAACAACAACAAATACAACAGATGAAAACAAACAAATACAATACTTTAAGAACTTTCAAAAAAAAAAAAAAAAAACCAATACTTTAAGACCATATGAAATAGCATGGGCTAAAAAAATTGATATGATACCCAAAAAAAAAAAAAAAAAATTCAACCAACATAAAATTAGCAAAATTAACACAAAAATAATTAAAGTCACTAAAATTTACTACTACAATTACATCAATAAAGCTTGAGTATTCTATTTTCTACAATGTCGACGACAGCCGGACAGCTGGTACTGTTGGTCTCTATGAATTTCTCGGGTTAGGAATTTCTGCATGGGTAAGCCCATTGCTCATTAGACACGGAATCGAAAAGAGATAAAGTGTAAGTTCAGACTTAAAAACTAAATTGAGTTGTTTAATGGTACTTGATCAAAGCAAATGTGACTAACATTTTAGGGCACCAAAAATAAAATAAGTGACTATCAAATAGGGACAAAGGGAGTATTACATAAAATCGGATAATTCATAAGCACCGATGCACTCTTTCTTTTTTTTTTTTTTTGAGGGGAAACCATAGAAATAGCATAAATTAAACAAGCCAAACGACACTTACAAAAATCAAGTAAACACTTCAAAGAACAGACCTCACATCATAAACATATTTTTCTCCTAATATACTAACTTCTGCACCGAAGAACATGCTGTAAACCATTGATGACGTCCTTGCGTATTTCCAAAATACATCAATCTCACAAATTCGTGCAGCATCAAAGGAGAAATAACAGTTCCGTTGCCGAATATTTGCTATCTTTCGTCTCTCTTGACCAATAGACCCTAAAATAGAAAAACCCCATAGAAGGGGAGAAAAAACTTTCATAAAGAGAGACTCATAAATTCTCATAAAGAGAGACTCACTTATTGAATATATGTAAAACAAATATTTTAGGCCCGTGAGCCCGCGGGCAAGCCTGACCCGTTAATAGAGCGGGCTTGGACAATTTATCAAGCCCACATAAAAGGGCTCGGGTTAGCTACAATTAGCCCGTTGGACAAAAAATGAAGTATAGGCCCGACCCGTTTCCCGTCCAAGCCCGCAACCGATCACCTCTATAGACTAAAGAGGGGATTGGGGCTTATTACCATGAATATTTCCGTCCGTAGCAGCCTCGATTTTTTTTTGGGGGATTTTTGTGGGGGTTGCACCAAGCCACCAATACACTCTAGTTATTACCAATATCAAACATCTATATCTATACTTTAGTATTTAAAAACACAAACCATAATTTTTCATATGGCACATGTCATCACAAGTCACTCACAACCACATATGACACATGTCACCCTTTTTGATCTTTTTGTTTAAGTCTTTATACATTCTATAACTTGCAAATTCAATTAAGAAAATGAAGTGTTTCATTTCCATCATAATAAAATAAAGTTGAACCAATTAATATACATAAAAAAAAACATATGAATTGAATTATATAAAAATTGTCTTTTCAACTAATAAACTTAAAATATGTCATTTCATATTCTACAATCTTCATGTATATATACGTATCTAAATTCCTTTATTTTTTTTTCTACAGTTTACCCTCATTCTTTTTTTTTCCTTTTATGTTTTAGCAATAAAACAATTACTTCGTACTCATATCAAAAGTTTGAACTATTCCCATTCAACTTCTCATATTCACTCTCCTCCCTTGGAAAAACACTGGTTACTATCTCTCAAAAGCAATGAGGCTTCAATGGCGGCTCCTCCTCCGCCATCACCGTCACAAAATCTTCCCCTCACCACCATCCATTTCTCCCTCACTTTCTCTCTCCTCCCCACCTAATTCCACCCCATCAATTCACCATTCTTATTCCTCCTCTTCTTCTTCTTCCTCATGTTCGTCTTCGACGCCATCTGCATCGACCGGAACCGGCGGCGTGCTTCAATCCTGGTTATTCACTTCATCTGATCGCCATATCTCGACTGCCAAAGCTAAATTAACCCATAAAGTTTCAATCTTGAGAGATGAGTTGGTTAAGGTTAAGGATGATTCCGAAGCTACTAATGAATTGCTCGAACAAATGGGTGTTTCTTTGTTTTCTTCTTACTATGATGGCTCTGCTTTGGTTGAGCTTTTGGGTCAACTTCGTGATTTTCCCTATTTAGCTCTTCAGGTGGGTCTTCTTTATTTGCTTTTAATTTTAATTAATTTCTAGGGTTTTCTATGTTAATTTGCTTGCTATTTGTTTGGTTTAATGTATATTTTTTTGCTAGAGAATTAAATTTGTTTATGTTTGAGACCCTAAAATTGAATTTGTTTATGTTTACATGAACTTACTTTGTATTATAATTGACATGATGTATGTTTCCGATGGTGCATTATACCAGGAATTTAATTTTGTATGAATTTTCATGTTCTGCTTAATTATGAGAATCTGGAGCTTTAAGAAAAAGAAATGATATATTCGAGGAAGATCTTGCTGTATTATTTGGTGATGGTGTGGTTTTAGGATCCAAAATTAACAAGAAAAGCTATACTTCGTTTAGAATCTAGTTGTACTTCCTCCGTCCTATATTGCAGCGCTTAGTGTTTCATGCATTATCGTGCAATACTTATGATATTAAAGTCTTTGGTTCTATAAGTACAAATTGTAGGATGTTGACTATTTAAAAGCATATCAATTAAAGCCTTAATCCCATAAGTGGGATTGGCTACATGAACCAAAAGTGATTATTCCGTGTAGTCATCAACATGATTTTAAAACTTGAAATATTTAGAGAACGGAGGAAATTATTATTTGTAAAAGCTTTAGATTTAAAGCATGTCAGGTGCAAATTTGTGATAAAAGTTTGTTTCTTATGTTAAAGGATGTTGGCTTTGCTTAGTGGCTTGGTGGTTTCAATTTTTTATTATAGGTTTTTAATTGGAGGAGAAAACATGCTGGCTTAAGCTTTCCAGTTACTAGTGAAGAGTATGCCAAGGGTATTATGGTTGCTGGTAGAGCTAGGAATGTTGAACTTGCTGTGGAGCTATACAACGAATCTACTAACAACGGTGTTAAGACATCTACTATTTATAACGCATTGATGAGTGTTTATATGATCAATGGTTTGCAAGATAAATGTCAATCTCTTTTTCGGGAGTTCAAGATGGAAGAATTATGTAGTCCTACAATTGTTACATACAACATTCTTATTTCTGTTTTTGGTCGCTTGATGTTGATAGATCATATGGAAGCTACACTTCAAGAAATATATGACTCAGACCTCTCCCCTACCGTGAGTACATATAACAATCTGATTGCTGGATATGTAACAGCTTGGATGTGGGATCAGATGGAGAACACCTATTGTATGATGAAATCTAGGAACATTAATCCAGATAATAACACGTACATGTTAATGCTAAGAGGCTATGCACATTCCGGCAATTTAGAGAAAATGGAAGAGATGTATGAACTGGGGGAACAACATGTGGTTAAGGATGATCTGTCTGTAATAAGAACCATGATATGCTCCTATTGTAAATGTCCTTCTGCAAATCGAGTTAGAAGAATTGATGAGTTGATCAGGCTGATTCCCAAGGATGAATACAGACCATGGCTGAATGTTTTGCTTATTAATGTTTATGCTGAAGAAAGGCTGGTTGAGAAGATGGAGAATTTTATCAATATTGCTTTTGATCAACACACTGCTGTCAATACCGTGCGTGTGATGCGTGCAATTATCACTGCTTATTATCATTCTAACGCTGTTGACAAGCTTACTAACTTTGTTAAGCGTTCAGAGTCTGCAGGATGGAGAATTTGTAGGTCCCTCTATCATTGCAAAATGGTAATGTTCGGATCACAAAACCGCCTGGAGGAAATGGAAAATGTACTCACTGAAATGGAGAAGATCAACATAGACCCGAGTAAGAAAACATGGGCTATTATGATCAAAGCTTACTCAAAATGGGATTCTAGATATAAGCTTGATCAAGTAAAAGGATTGATGTGCAAGTATGGATATGGTATTGCTTAAAATGACTGGTCTTCACGAGTGGCTATCATGTACCTTGCTTACTTGAAGAGGGGTCTAAGTTGTAAACTATAATCGGGATTAACATGGCATTTTGAAACTTGAGCATTACCTTGCCATTGTATGCAACAAGCCAACACTTCTCCAAGTGTACAACTTGAAGCTAGATTTTTATATTTGACAGCATGATATACTGTCATATGTGCTATTACTTGGTTTGTATGGGTTTTTAAAGTTTGCTTGCATCCACTAATCAGACATTAAAATTCTTTAAAACATATGTTTTTCATTAAAAGTTTGACTGTTGCTTTATTGGTTCAAACTATCTTATCTTGGTGACAATGATTTTTTGTACAGTTGAAGTGATAGCTATAGCAAGTTTTCCCAGTCATAAAACCAATGAAGTTGTTATTATAGACACTGATCCAAAATTCTGTTAGAAGCCCGTTGAAGACTTAAAGAATTAGTCAATCAGTGAAATTGCTGAACATTTATTAATCTAGTTACTTCTTTAGACAATCCACAATCTCAATAATAAATTTGTACTGACCATTTAAAAGCAATATTGAATCTCCCTTATCTGTAGGTTTAATTTCCATCTATTAATATAACAGTTGTATGGGTTTACATTGGATTTAGTTTTCTGGGTTGTAAATATTTGATGGTCATGAATTTTTATTGGTTTGTGAGAATAGACAGGATGCGTTGACATCGGATGTGTTAGAGGTTCCCCAGGGGTCTGGATCAGGCTTTATTTGGGATACAGAAGGTCACATAGTCATCAATTATCTGATTTGTGGTGCTTCTGATCTCAGGTTTGTTGTTCAATTCTGTTGTGCAATGTTTCACATTATGTTACAGGCCCGCTTACCTTTTTGAATTCTCTTGTCTACTATCATTTGAATGTACTATTTCATTTTCTAAAGTTGATGCTGCTATGAGTGCTACCTCTCCATCCCAGTAGCAATCCTGAATTTTCTATTTCTTTTTTTACAAATATCAAATTTCGGATCCTGAATAATTATTGTGAGCGAGAGGGAGTATATTCTTTGGATGTACTATGTATCTGTAGGTGTTACCCTTTTATATATCGAAGTGGAGAATAATTGAGATCTTTATTAATATAGCAACGTTGAGAGAATGAGGGTTAAGCAACCCCCAATACCTCAGCCCACAGACACTCCCCGCAAAGCAAAGTTGAGTGAAGGGTCACATGTCACATTCTCATTGGCTACTTTGTATGACAACATCTCTTCGATTAGTTCCCTCATTCCATACATTAATATTTTAGCTTGTTGTGCAATACTTTGAATATAATTTTCTTGTGAGATACTGAGTATAATATTTTGACTTCAAATGTTGTTAGTGATTTTACAGGGTCACTCTTGCTAACCGATCTACTTACGAGGCCAAAGTTGTTGGGTATGACCAAGACAAAGATGTCGCTGTTTTGCGCATTGAAGTACCTAAAGGTAAATTGAGACAAGTACCTATTGGTCTCTCTGCAGATTTGCTTGTTGGTCAAAAAGTCTTTGCTGTTGGGAACCCAGTAAGTTTTGTTTTTCCTTTTTATAATACGGGGGAACCCAGTAAGTTATATGACCTATTATGCAGCAAAAGGCCAAAAATTGATGGTCTTGCCATTTTGGTTGTTAATATTTCTTTCATGATTTTTTTAAAGGGATTTTGATGACATGCACTCATCTCTTTTTTTGCTAGATTGTTTGGTTTCAAACTTCTTGCCATATATTGAATTGGTGATAGGCTTTTAAGTATTCTGCAATCTTGTAGTTCCTCTGTTTTTTTATATTTGCAACACACCTTTTATCACGCTTTTTGAGGAGGTGATTAAATTAGGTAAACAAAGCTATGTAATTCAAACCGTAGTAACTTATCCCTTTTTTCTTATAGGTGGTAAAATTTGTTGAATTAATTTATCCGTTGAACTAGTCTAATTTCTCCCTTAAAATGCGTGCCAAAGGGGTATGTTGTAAGTAAATAAAAACAGATTAAGTATGTTTTACCATGATTTTGTGGAGTAATGCCCAGCTATAGTGTAAATTATACTTCTATTAACGTCGAGATGCCACTCATCAGATACTTCTATAAGTGACCAAGCATAAATTTTTGGAAAATTTGACTTTGCTACCTATGAAACACATGTATTTCACTTTTATTTTACTACCTATCAATGACAATTTGTTAAAAATCGCTACCACTTAACGGAATCAGTTAGAGTTCCATTAAGTTATATTGTTTTTTAACAAAAAAAAAATAATAAAAAAAAATTAAAAATTAAAAATAAAAAATAAAAAACCAGCCACCCTCTTAAAAAAAGCCCAGCCACCCTTCCCCTCCCCCCTCCCCTTGGCGGCCGGCGCCGGCGACCACATTTACCCCCTTTCCCACACCTACTCCCTCTTCCCCCCACCCACAAAGCTCATCTCCCCACCTACCAGCATCACCAGCCACACGCACCACCAGTACCATTACCCAAAAAATCAAAAAAAAAATCCCCATCCTAACCCTAAACCCGCCTAAGCCCACAGCCATCACAAACCTAGCGCCACCCACCACACGCACCACCAGCACCTATGTTACTTGGACTCGGGTACCCATGTCTGACACGGGTATGTGTCTAAGCGTCCGACTCGGCTTTTTTGTGAAAAATTTCCATGATTTTGGACTAAAAGTGAAGTGTCCGGTGTCATACCCATGTCCGAGTGTCGAGGGTCCGACACGAGTACGTGAGGTGAAATGAAGAGTCCGAGTAACATAGACCAGCACCACTACTCCCACACACGCACAACCACACCCACCACATGCACCACCAGCACCACTACCCCCACGCACGCACAGCCACACCCACCACACGCACCACCACCAGCACCACACGCACCAGCACCATCACACACGCACAGCCAGTGAGCCACACCCAACACACGCACCATCAGACCACCACTACCCAAAAAAAAAAAAATTACAATAAATTGATGGAAAAGGGTAAATATACCTTATGGAATCTTCAACTTTTGGTTTATATGGTTAAATTCGACCTAAAAAACAATTAATTGGTTGTGCCATGGTCAAACACGATTAAAAGCGGCCCTGGGGTGGGTGGCGCTGGACTTCAAAATCCGAGAAGAGAGAATGAGAAGAAGAAGGGAGGCGAAGATGAGAGAGAAAGAGGAGGGAGGCAGAGATGAGAGAGACCGAAGGGAGGAGGGAGGCGGAGATGAGAGAGAAAGAGGAGGAGATTCAGAGGAGAGAGAATGAAGAGGAGGTTGGGGTTTTAAATTTTTTTTTTTTTTTTTTGGTGGCCGACGGGGAGGTAGTTAGGGTGGCTAAGGAGGGAGTGGTGCCAGAAGATGATATTGAGGATGGCTGGATCTCACTAACGGAAATACTAATTGATTCCGTTAAGTGGTAGCAATTTTTAACAAAGTGTCATTGATAGGTAGTAAAAGTAAAATAAAAATTTTCCTATGTAGCAAAAGTGAAACGCATGTGATTCACATGTAGCAAAAGTCAAAATTTCCTAAATTTTAATGATGTTTATTACGTGAATGCTGTTTTGTATAGGATTATTGTCTTCTTCATGTGAGAAGAAAACCTCTAAGATGGGACAACACCTAGTAGCATGTGTTTTGAAATATGTACTTTTTTTAAAGCCTATTCAAATTGAGACTATTGTTGCTATTTGTAAGAAATAATTATATCTGTACTTTGGGCACTTCTAGTGTTTTAACCCTTATTTTCTTACACAATAACTATGAAAGGTCCCAATACTATCTTCAATTTTGCTTTAGCATGCATATTTTAAAAAAATGAAAAAAAAGTAGCTATAATAGGGGTAGGGGTAGGGCAAAAGTGGTTAAATGTGAATGAAATTCTGAATGTAAACAAAGAGAGAACAAGGAGTAAGACTAGGAAATTAACACGACAATTGTAAATCTGATGTGAAATAACCCGAAAATAAGGGGGGAAAAACTCATTCATATTTCTTAAGCTTAACGCCTTAACTACTCCCCAGAGACCTCTTAGGTTTCCAAAGTATTGTGGTGCAATTGTTGGACTCGAAATTCGTGAAAAGTGTGTATTTTTTCCCCTTTATTTATTTATTTAATTTATGAGTTACCCTTGTTGTTTTAAAAAATTGTCAAGCTAACCTTACAGATTAATAATTCACCTAGTAACATTTGGGACTTGAATAAAATTTTGTGGTTTTAAAGGTATGGATCATCAGGTAGTATATTTAACATTATTGAAAGCATATATTCCAAAACTCAAGAATCGTAGTGATGAAGTGATAGTGTAAACTTGTCAATTCTAGCTGCCAAAAAAGTGTGCTTCCATTGTATTTCCATTGTATTTCAACTGTTATCTTGATTGCAACCTAAGCTACTACTTAAGCTATCAGGCCAAGTAAACAGCAATTCAATGAACCTGGAATCATCTCTCTTTCTTAGCTAAAATCACAAGTTTATATGCTGTCACTAAAAACCTGTAAGTTAAAATATTTTGATTCCCCTTTAATGATAGCATTTTGGAAGCTAAAAAGGCTACTTGTGTGACCACTTACAATGTTTTAAATGTAGTGGGCTCAGAAGGGAAATCAGCTCTGCTGCAACAGGACGTCCGATTCAGGATGTTATACAGACTGACTTTGCTATAAATCCTGGTAACAGTAGAGGTCCAATTCTAGATAGTTCTGGCCGGGATAAGTACTGCTCTATACTCTCCTTCTGGTGCATCTTCTGGTGTTGGTTTCAATCCCTGTTGATACTGTAGGTAATTAATTCTCTCTTTGTCAAGATCTGGAGGGTTTTTATTGGGTGCGGGAGTCATTGCTTGAAATCTCATCACCTGTGTTAATATATTCTCTCAATTTATCTATTCTCCCTTTATTTATTACTAGTTTTGTGCCCCGGACATTACCCGGATAGTCTATTGAATTTTAGGATAAACTTTTTTTTTTTTAAAAAAAATTTCTATATGCAAAATTTTAGAACATACAACTAATACAAACAGTGTATTAGATTTAGGATATATTGACGTATAATGTTAATCAAATTTTTTACTAATGGAATAATAATAACTTGACAATCATACTTGTAAAATAAACAATAGTACGTACTACTGCTCATCATAAAGTTGTGAGTGGTTTTGATAAAGATTTTAGGTCACCTAGTAGCTCTTAAAAGTAACATAAGTAGCATGACCAGAGCAATTAAAAGAAATTAGTTTGGAGTTGCACCTATTTTAATGTTATTGGATGATACTTCTTTTAATTTATTAATAACTGCAACTTCTTTAAAAAAAATTATGAATTACAATTTAACAATCGGCTGTAAACTTTATACTATTAGTAACATTGCAACATTTGTAGCTTCTTCCAACTCACAAATTATATCCACCGTACATTTGCTTAAAAAAACTCAACATTTAAATTATAAGCCCTCCTAATATGAAACCTTCTTTTTGCCTAAAATCTTTCGTAGCCGAGTATTTTTGTATTCTTTACCATATTGCTTAGTTACCTACTTTTTTCTTATTTTGATTTTAGGAAAAATTAACAAAAATAATCCAAACTATTGACTTTCTTTTCATTTTAATCCCAACTATGATTTAAATGAAAATAATCCCAACTATAAGGGTCCTTCTCAAATTAGTCTATTTTACCTATAACTTGTGATACTGGTTATACTTTTTTTTTTTTTTTTTTTTTTTGAGGATTAAATTCTTATTCATTTATTTAATTCAGAATCGTCACCCACCATTCACCTACAACCTCAGCCTCTTCCATTGCACAACCACCACCCACAAAACACATGACCACTAACAACTAACCCCCTCCACCACCTCATCAACCATCATCACACCTAGAAATTTCAACATCTAAACTAAATTGGAGCTTTCATACCATAATCATATCACACACTAGACCATCATCAATTCTTTGTATCAAAGAGTTGGTCCTTTTTGGAATTCTGGTTCATTCCATCACACACTCCTTATCTCTCTCTTTTCAAACCACCATGGACACACTAACACCTCCTCGCTGCCACACCACCACCACCACAACCCCTCCGCCACCTCTTTATCACCCACCTGTGGCGTCCCCAATTCACCCCTCGACCCCACCTATACCCCGTTTTGCTACCAATCGCATCTTACGTCCACCTTCAACGCATCCCATTTCATCTCCTACTTCTTTGACTCCCCGTTCCTCTCTCTTCTCCCCTCCCCTCTCTCCTTGATCTCCCTGTTCTACAATCGTTGGTGTGATTGTTGTTGGGGGTGGTTGGTGGTGCTTGATGGTGATTATGCTGGGGGTGGCCGAAAGGGTGGTTTAGGTGGATGGGCTTGTCTGGCAACTTGGCAATATACTTTTATGGTTGGAGGTTGATGTAAAGGTGGTTTTAGTGGTTGGTAGGTGGTGAGATCAAAAGGTGGTGGTAAATTATTTTTATAATTTAAAAATTTGAGAATCGACCCTTATAGTTGGGATTATTTTGATTTAAATTATTGTTGGAATTAAAATGAGAAGGAAGACAATAGTTTGGATTATTTTTGTTAATTTTTCCTTGATTTTATTTTGTTTAAAATTATATTTCATGGACTATTATACATAGCAATGTGTCACATTAATGCTTATTTATTGTGTGCGCTGTGGTGAGAAGTTAAAGAATTTATAAGATATTTATTGAAATTTATTATTTAATTTATACATATGAAATATAGGAATTTATCGAAAGTAAAATTTTTAACCAAACTTTTATAGAAAATAGAATTTTAACCTAACTTTTTTTTCATCATATAAAATCTATCCAATTTTTTATCATACATGTCAAACTAATATCAATTACTGTCTGGCGAAAAATTAAAACGTTAAGTGTTGTTTTCTCGTGACTTGACTAAAAGTTTAGCTTTATATATTAGTTATATGATGCTTATTTGATTGATACGCCGGAGTGGAAAGCCAAGCAATTCTTGTACTAGTATAAAATTTTGAAAAAAATGGAAATAAATAATCCCACTTTTGCCTGATCTGACAATAACAATCACACCTTTTGATTATTATAAGGCAATCCCTCCTTGGTATACTTTGATGTATGCTTATTTGCAACAATTAAATTCTCAAACTGTAGGTTAAATACAGAATTTAATTGATGATTATAATTTAAATTGATTGATATATGAGACTACGATTATGATTAATACGAAGTATGGAGTATATTGATTGATGTATTTATGTCCATGTTTACTTTTTTGCCTTTAAGTTAAACAATTTTCATGTTATGAAGTGAAGGGTGATTGATGTATTTATGTCCATGTTTACTTTTTTGCCTTTAAGTTAAAACAATTTTCATGTTATGAAATGAAGGGTAATTAAGTACTTTTTAGGTTGACAGCACTACCTTCTCCCTTTCCTAATTTAATAGAAATAAATCAACCGAATGAAACAAATAGGATGATTAAGTTGCAAATATTAACGTGAGTATAAAGTACCATTAAATAGGGAAATTTTAACATTAATTGATGTAGTGGTATAAATATTTTTTCAATAGTATAATTAATAGGAAAAATTATCCGGAATAATTCGATCTTTGGCTTATCCCCCAAAATAATCACACCTTTTGATTATTTTTTAATAATCTCACCTTTATACCCCATTTGCTTTAAATGGTCCTTACCCTTACCAGTTATCTAACTTTTTATTACAAGTTACTAGACATGTGTCAGCCTTGATTGATCAAGAAAATAAAATAACCATTTTTTTTTTAAAAAAAGAAAAAAATTAAAAAACATAAAAAGAATAATTAAAAAAAAAAAACCAAAGGAATTCGGTAGTAACCACCGCCCCTTACCAATTGCGGCACCATCTCCCTTACCCATCCCAATTCCGGCCACCAATTCCCGATTCCGGCCAATCCATTCTTCCCCCTACTTGTTTGCAGCCGACTCGACCCCAACAGTAGCCCACAAAACCACCAATAATGCAGCACTACTGCT
This sequence comes from Chenopodium album, assembly GCF_948465745.1. Taxonomy (NCBI): domain Eukaryota; kingdom Viridiplantae; phylum Streptophyta; class Magnoliopsida; order Caryophyllales; family Amaranthaceae; genus Chenopodium; species Chenopodium album. The sequence goes on from NC_137837.1 coordinate 54,851,539, forward strand.
GCTCCTCCTTCGCAATCGCACCAGCCACAAGTTAGATACAAAATCACAAGCATTCTCACTGCTGCAAACACCAAACGAAGCCACCATCACAATCAGTTGCGCCATCGACCATACTGCACCAACAATTGCCGGAAGATACCACGAACCAACTCTCAAATGGCCACAAATTAGCTCTAGAATCGCAAACCCATCATAGCATATTAGCATCCCCTCATAGGGGAGAGGGACGGTTTCGGTGGGCTGGGTAGAGGAGGTAGTTTCGGTGAGTGGGTTGGGTAGGGAAGGTGGTTTTGGTGGTAATTCTACCGAAGAGGGTGGCCGTTAGGGATGGCAATTTACTCCGGGTTTGATTCGAATCCGAACCGATCCGAAGAATAAAGTCCGATCCGAATCCGATAACATAAAGTCTGAATCCAAGTCCGCTAGAAAAAGTCCGAGTCCGAATAGGAGGTGGAGCGGACTTGGATCTTGTGTAGGGTCCGATTCGATTAATCCGAGTCCAATTTATTAGATAATATGGGCCTTTTTCAGTTATTCTACACGACATGGGCCTTTTTCTATTACTCAAAAATAAATATGTGGTTATAAAACCTAACCAATTCATTTCCCCCAAACAGCCGCCACCTTTCTTTTTCTTTGTTTCTTCTCAAATGTAACCCCTTTCTCTCTTCTCTGAACACCTATGTCCATCATTCCACTTCAATACTTTGTTCTTTGGCATTAATTATAAATTTACATGGATGAATATCAATTTTACATTATTTATTTGTTGTTTTAATTGTTCATAATGTTAAATAACTGGATTTGGATTCGGAGTTGGGGACAATTTGGAAGTCCGAAAATCCGGCGGACTCGGACTCGGATTCGGATTCGGATTCAGATCCGAATTTATAGTCCGTTTATAAATCGGATCCGAATCCGACCCGTTGCCATTCCTAGTGGCCGTGAGTTTTTTCTTTTAAATTTTCAATATTTTGTTTTGATTAAATTTTAATTTTAAATTTTTGGCAAATTACATAGTGACACATGTGCAAACAACCCCAAGTCACAAATTGTTTAGCCGGTTTCAAGTGACTTGGGACTACTAGGAGCGGATTAGGTATAAAGGTGGGATTATTAAAAGATAATTGAAATGTGGGATTATTTTGGGCGGATGAGCCAAAGGTCGGATTATTCCGGGCAATTTTTCCTAAATAATATGTAAATTGTACCTCAAATATTGTGTCATTGTGAGGTATAATACTTTGTAGTATTACTAAGATATTCTATACTCTAATGGTATAAGATAAAATTTATAATAGTACTAGACTATTAATTCCTCCATTCTATTAATATTGCAACAATGATATTTTTGCACTATTCATCTCTCTTGTTGAATCGCAAACCCATCATAGCATATTAGCATCCCCTCATATGATTTACACGTTAAACAAAATATAGTCATGTGAGATTTTGTTGGATTCGTCTCATAAAATACTTTCACAATATCAAATTTTTGTAGTTTTTACTCTTATTCAATTATAAATATTTAGCATATAAAATGTGCTTTGGAATAAGTAATTTTATCCATGTTGTAATATTAATAGAACGGAGGAAGTATTGGATTAGAAAATATAAGTTCAGATGAAATCATTGTTCTATGTGCAGTTTTTTTTTTCACTAAATATCTTTAATTTCGTAATGAAAAAAAAATATTATGAAAGTTATATACTCATTTTGTGTTTTAATAAGTGTTACACTTTAACTGACACTTAGGCAATTTAATTGACTTAAATAAAATAAGATGTAAGTGGGTAGTTGGGGTATTAAAAAAATGTAAAAAAAAAAAATAGCGGGAATAATTATTTATTGAAAAGTAATGAATGTGAGAGGAAAGAAATAAGAGTATCCTTATTCATGAACCAAAAAAAAAGGTTCTTGTAAATATTTACAAAAAATTATTTTCACTCTCACATACACCAACCAAACAAATAATTTTCAACATCCTTCTCAAACAATGAACCAAAAAAAAAAAGTTCATGCTACTATTCACCTACCACACCTCAATTTATCTTTTACTAAATATTAAAATACATACATAATTTACAATATAATAATCTCATATGACATGTAATTGATTATTATTACCGACTTTACCGTTATTATTACTGAAATTAGTTATAATTGTTATTAGGTGTGACAGGCTAAAGTCGTATCACCCAATGAAAAGTAATTCCTAAATCCTCTAACTAATGCAGATAGAGAAGTAGGGTCGAATCCACATGGAAACTGATCTTTCTATTCCTAATTAATTAAAGCAATCTAAATTATTAAGTAACTAATTTGTTATTAAAAAGTGGAACTAAACTAATAGGAGTAAAAGTGGGAAGGAATAAAAGTAGAGTTAAGCACACAATTAGGTACTCAATTCTTTAAAATTTCACCTTTTAGGTACTCAATTCTTTTTACTTTGCTTTTGAGTACTGAGTTAAGAATTCAAGCCAAAAAAAATTAAATCAGCCAAAGAATTGAGTACCTTGGGTTAAAAAATTTAGTACCATTGGTTAAGTATGTGGGCCCCACCCGATTTAAAAATTAATATTTATAAAAAAAATGTATTAAATTAGACTAAGAAACTAGCCGTTGGTTTCATCCAATACAGCAAGAAATTAGGCATGAACCTGGCAGAAAATTCATCAAAAACAGCAAGAAAATTCATCAAAAATTTTTTTAGTGTAAACACAATATCATCCTGAATAAGGACAGTTTCAAAGACCCAAAGGAAATGAATCATAGTAATATGATCATTCCAAAAAATTAAATCACCAGAAAACAATTCCAGCTAAAGAATAAGCAACAAAACAAGAATAAAGGCTTTTGCAAAAACCCAAACTTACATTTGCTTACTTTAGGAAAAGGAGCTCTGATCATATTACTATGATTCATACGCTGGGGAAGTGGCAATTCTAACGTAGGCAGAGAAGACCGACAATTACTATGCATGACTTCATAAAATGCAAGCATATGAATTTGCTGTTTATACTTGAAGTTAGTATGCAATAGAAAACATTAAGCTTCCTGCTATGAACCTGAATCTACCAAAAACAACAATTATGGAAGCCTTATAAAAATGTATCATCGAGTGGGGCCCACATACTTACCAAGGGTACTAAATTCTTTAACCCAAGGTACTCAATTCTTTGGTTGATTTAATTTTTTTCACTTGAATTCTTAACTCAATACCCAAAAGCAAAATAAAAATAATTGAGTACCTAAAAGGTGAAATTTTAAAGAATTGAGTACCTAATTGTGTGCTTAACTCATAAAAGTAGGAAGAAAATCAAGGGATAAAAAACCTAGGGCATAGGTTCACCAATAAATAATATTTCAGGGTAAAATCTAACAATCAATCATCAATGCATTAATTAATCAGATCATAAAGGGCTCTCGCTACTTATTACAATCACAGAATTAATCTACCGAATTGGTCGTGCTCCTCCAATGCTCGTAGTCACTCCATAATATCTTGGGAAAATGTTCCAAAAGTGCAAATCCCTACAAAAGTCAACTAGAACTACGAAAACACTAGAAAACACCAATTAGTAATAAAAGTGGCTCTAAAGAGCCAAAAACACTACTAATTACGACCAAGGGACGGGGGTAAAACACTATATAAAATGGACATATCAAGGTGATTACGATTATCGTTATTTGCCTTAGCTACAACTATCGTAATTAGCGTTGTTAATTGTTTACGATTAGCATAATTAGGGTCTATTCTCATACGTTGAAATTCAGTTCAGTTCAGTTCAGTTCAGCTCATAATTTCCTTCTCTTTTAAAATATTCATTTTAGTTCAGTCTAGTCCAGTCCAGTTCAGTTCAGCTTAGTTCAGTTCAATTCAGTTCAGTTCAATTCAGCTGAGTTAAGCCAATGAGAACATGCCCTTAGTGTTATTAATTAATTTATTAATACAAATTTGTTTATTAACTGTAAATTTGAAATAAAAAAATACCTAATAGTAGTTTGTATTTATATAAAAAAGATCGATGATATGAATGTACGAGTGCATCACATGAAAATTAACAAAATTTTATTCAGATTTGACAATTCAATGGATTCTGAAAAGTCATCACATGTAATAAATGAATATTGAAAAGTTATCAAATTGAGTGAAAAGGATTAATGAACTCTGAAAAAGTATACGAATAGAGTCATCAAATAAAGTGGATTATGAAAAGTACTTACTATTGGAATTTGACAAGTTAGTAGTATGGTAAGATTCTGAAAAGGACTTAAATCACAAGAGCAATGTTTCACTCATAAAATGAAAAATATTTAAAATTAATTACATGATTGCAATACTATTCATTACACAAGCATTATAGACTCAAGTTTGAGTATTTAAATACAAAATGAGTTGTTTTTTACCTCCAATAGTGATACCCAATCCACTTCTCAATTTAGCAACTCATGTGAAGTCTAATTTCCCAATGGTGAGACTTTCTAAAGTATACTAATGTCACTTTCAATTAATGGCGCCGGCCTACCAAATCATCTTATAAGTTTTTTTTAGAAAAAAATAACACTGAACCTTAAATAAATTACAAAACATATTATAATATTGATAAGGACCCACACTTTTTGTCAAATGAGACTCAAAGTTGAGTATCTAAACTTATCAACTTTCTTTTGGAGTTGCTAAGTTTAGATACCAACTAATTGGTATATGTAGACATCTACTTTTGGCCTCCTGTCCCGACAGGAAGTGCAGTGACGATAAATAAAACCATCTTCGTGTTGGATCGAAGTAAAGATGCTTATGGATGACTGGCTAAACCACAAAGACACAAAAGACTAGCCTAACCCAAAACAAATACAAAACAAGGTCCAATTAACTAAACCCAATCATAATAAGGCTTAGGCCCGTGCTTAAGACCCAATAATGATGGATTTAGAGGCGCCTATGTTAAAATTAAAGCTGCCGCAGAAAAATCCGCGCGCATCTCAATGAGTCGCGCTGGTCAGGCGCGCGTAACTAATTCAGTTGCGCGTAACACCCAGCGCAACTTCTAGAGATGCGCTCGCGGAAGATTCAGAATTTTATAAAATATAGAATCGAATCTTACTATAGAACCGCGCGCAAGACATTCAGTTGCGCTGCCCATAGTAGCGCAACTAAATTACTTGCGCTAGGATGCCGCGTGTAACTCATCCAGATGCGCGCGACACCTGCGGCGACAGAATGCTTAAAACCCTAATTGCACCCATTCTCTATAAATAGGGGCTTAATACGAGGCTTAAACACACAGAAATTAACCTAAAATTTTGGTAGAAACTCTTGTGAACTTGTGCTACCAAACTCTCTTGTCCTAAACACTCACCCCTCTTAATCTTTGTTACTACGGTGGAGGTTCCCGAACAAGAAGGAGTGCATAAGTGTTCTAAACAGAGATCTAGAAAAGAGAAGTGGTAAATTCCCGAGCACTTAGATAAATCACATTTACTTTTCTTGTTTAAAAGAACTTTAATCAACAAAATAGTGTTGTTTGACCACTTTAAAAGGACATTTAATTAATCGATTTCACATTGCATCTCATGTTAAATAAGATTAAAATTGAATAATTAATTTATTGATCACCTAAGCCAAGGCGAATCTTGTTTACTTTTGCTCCTTGCATGAATTTGAATTAAATAAAGAATACCGACTTTGCTATGTAATTCCTACGTGATTAATGCTTGTAAATAAAATCAACTAACTTAGTTTTAGGTATCACGTTGCATATATTGTTTGGTGACAAAACTGTAAAAAAGAAAGAGCTAGTAGAGGCCGCACTAGGGCTAGAATAGCGATTCTCCTTTAAAGGGAACATTATTTTAGTACCCTCGCTCCCGAACTCATTTCTGGTTTATGTAGACCAATTTGTGTTAGGGTTTGGTAAGTCCAACTTACCGCGGAAACGACCCCGACCCAAAGAACCACTCGCAATTAATAAAACCATAAAGCATAATTATAAAGCATAACAAATAAACATAAAGGATAGAATCGTAATTTACCTTTGACGCGTGCTTTGCCCTCAAAGTCGGGCTCTTACTTGAAAGCTTTAGCCCCGCTCACACGAGAGCCTCCAACGGTATCCACACACAAAGGACGAACACCGACTTTTTAGGCCGCTACCTTGGAGTTAGCAAGGTTCGACAAAAACCCGAGTGATTAAATGAGTTCAAAGGTTTTCACAATGGTGATGCCTTTTTCAACTCTCACTCAAGTAAAGAATTCTCAAGCCATGCTTTGACTATTTATAAGGAAAGATAGCTTGTGAATTCCACTCATCTTTCAATGTGGGATTTTTTCACAAAAAGATCCCACATGGAAAGATTGATGAATTCAATCCTTAGTTAAATAAACCAAGGAATAAGTAACAAGTGTCACATGGTTAGGTGAGGACCACTTTCCTACTTGGTCCCCAAGGCAATTCACATGCAATGTGAACTAACCATGTGTCACCCAACCTTGAGCCCCAAGTTAGGTTCGGTTGGACCATTTTATTTTGGCCCGTATCCATGACCCATCGCCCCGGGTCCACTGCCCTTGCCATATGTGTCGCCACCATGGCGCGCTGCCACGTGGTACGCTGTCAACGTGGCATGCTGCCACGTCGCACGCTGATACTTGGCGGCTGCCACTAGGTGGTTGCACGTGTGCTGCCACATGGCGCTTTGCCATGTGTGCTGCCACGTGGCACGCACATATTGGGCGCGCTTTCCTTGCCTTTCTCGTGGCTAGGATTTTACTTGTTACTTGAAGCATTCTCCCGTCTTGCCAAATCCTAAATTTTGGCTCGACATTCGAGATTCTCCGACGCTCGGTTTCGACGCTCTAAGCTTGAATTTCCGGCGACGAAATAATTTCTTCCGAATTAATTCGTCGAGTCGGTTCGTATATTTTCTAGGGTGTGACCCGAAAGGTTCAGTCAAGATTAAACTTAAATATTAATTATATATTAATATTACTGATCGGAAGCGGCCTCCACCCAGACATTTTGATCACTTGACCTTACTGAATATATTAGCTTTCTAATAATTCTGAACCCGCTAACGGAATAGTACACTTGTTCGAAGGACACCATTCCTTTCAATCTCCCACTTATCCTTCCACACAAGTGCGCATTTAGTGTACACCCTTTTTCCTATGTTGTTTAATGTCTCTTCATGAACTACAAGGTAAGATTATTTCGTCATCCTTATTACGTCTAGAAGTGTTTCTCGATTCCGAGTTAGACTGTCAATAAACAGATGATTTCTAAAATCCATCCGAGCACGGCCATGCATTTTTACAGTCTCGCTCTACGAGAGGCCTTGTATACAACAAAGACATCTTCCCTATTTTAGTAAGGGGACATTCCCAGACTTGTAATGTAGCTCCTCTTACTGAGAGTACCTAGCCGCCCGAGTGTTGCCGTTATAATCCCCTATTACGGCAGACGTTTGACAACATCAAAACGGACTAGTGCTCAAACAAGAGAACTCACAATACTCATGGTCAAGGAAATAGGTTCCGATAGCCATAATGAGAAGTATACTTATGACGATTTTTAATCTCTTAAAGTATTCTCATAGGTTGATCCAGTATGAATCTAAACCAATACCTGTGCAAATGATTTATGACAATCATGTCCTCGTAGCACAAGAAACAGTGCTATAAATCAAACTACACACTAATCTCAATTGGTCATTAATCGTCCATCGTTTAAATGACCCCAATTAGGGATAATTTTCGATTATAATATTCAATGCTCACTTAATAGGTGTTTCCTTACCAAGACTGGTCTTGATACCCTATTTTGAATATTCCAAGAATCGAATGGACTCATTATTTAATTCTAAACCACAATTAAATAGCAAAAGGAGTGATAAAAATTGCATGAAATTTTAAATTACTCAAAAACCTGAATGGTTCATCTTATGATAAATGGTTTTTTCGGATGTTTTAAGAGTATCACTCTTTATAAAACATCTATAGAAATCACACCCATATCTAATATGCTTGATTTCTTTCATGCAGTTGTGAATGTTGTCGTTCACTTACTGCATAGGTTTAGTTATAACTACTTTGCTAATCTTAGCATCTTCATTACTGATCACTTTCATAATTATATGATAAAATTTTAGAGTGTCATGGATTATATGTGATTTAGGATTTATTGTCCAAGTGATGGCTCCCACTCATTTTCATGATTGAGACCTTCAACTTGAATACCTACAATCATTAACGTTCATCAACGAACTTTCCATAGAAAATCTTCTTTATTATCGCCATTAAGGCAACAATATTCTCAACATATATTTTAGTAGACTTCCTGATGATGCTTTGCTTGGGTTTCATTCCAAACGGCTCACAATGATTTGGGATACCCTAATCACTTGTGATCATGGAAATTCTCCTTAAATTCCTGCACATTACACATGGATCCACGTCCATGTTACCATTCTCAAGCCACAACTTATAGTTAGCTCGTGCTTAGAAACGGCTTCCTTGTTAAGGATCTAATCCTTGTTAAGGCTTGTGCTTGCAACATCAATTCTCAAATTGTATTTGTTTCCACAAGTCAAGAACTCATCCTGTTACTTATCCAAGTACTTTGGATGTTCTTAGCCATAATCTAACGATCTAATACATAGATTCAGGTTGATTGGTGCTTCATACATACTTCACATGCTCTAAGCAAGTAAGTCCTGCGACGATTCCATATCATAACGTACATGATGGATTAAATTGCAGAGTAATTCTCAATCTTATTCCATCAATTTGTCATTTTAGCTCATTCAGTTTCACCGAGTCTTTGCTAAACAGTTTGCTGTGTGATATGGTTGAAAGTCTCTATTAGAGTCTTTCATGTTTGACTTAGTATTTAGCCTAGCTTATACTTAGTTCAAACATTATACATACGGGTCGAAAGTCTTTCAAAGTCCTTCAATACATGTTTAACATGGTAAACTCCTTTACACGTTCAAACATTTTATTAAGTCTATACAATGGACTTAATACCCAATACGTACTAAGTATCGTCTTTTATTTAGTCCATTGTCGAAAATACTTTCAAATCTAAGCATTTAACATTTGATAGTTATTTCACAATAGAGTTCATAAACTTCTCGTTGGACCTTTACTTTTGCTCCCACTAAACTTCTTATTCATAAGAATTTCTATGTTTCTCCATAAGCCAATCCTCTTATTAACTTTATGAGAAAACACGTTCCAATTCCTATATGCAATGCTTCCTTCAATCCCATAACATATTCCTTGAGCTTGCTTTCAAATCTAGCATTATTTAGATTTTCAAAACCCCTAGACTATTCCATAGTCACTTCCAAAAACCTATTTTAGGAAGGCGGTTTTGGTATCTATTTTGCCATATTTTATATGTGCAATTTTGCTAGATCAATCACGAAAAGACTTAAGCATTCCGATTGGTGAATAGGTTTTTATTAAAATCAACTCCGTGAATTTAATTGTATCCTTTTCATCCAATCTAGCTATGTATGCATATACATTTCCACATTTGTTAGTTTTCTACTTCAAAACTTATTTGCAATTGATGGGTCTTTCACCCTTTATGCAAATTAATCAAGTTTCAAACATGATTTTCAAACATGGGGGTCTGTTTCGGTTTTTCATGGCCTCTGATTATTATTCGGAATTTGGATTTGTCGTAGCTATCTTACAAGACATTATTCCTGTACTATCTAATAGTAAATAGTATGCTTGTAAGTCTTAGGTTTATTTCTAACTTAATAGAAAATTTATAGGATTCAATCCAAGCCTTTGGTGAATTTTATACCTATACGGGGCAATTGCATCAACCACTGAGTTTCAAGGAGCTTCCAAAGCCCTTTGATATTGTAGGGAATATTTCAAGCGTTAATCCCCTAGCTCGAACCCCACTGTGATCATACACTAAAGTACTGTGGTGTCAAAAAGGGAAGAAGATAGAGCAAAAGAGTCGCCAACAAGTTTTAGGAACTTGTAAACTGTTCACAGGGTGAAAGTTACACCCCTTAACGATCCAAGAGATCGTCAACTCCGATAAGGTCTTGAACCAAATAAGGGTTCGGGGATGAAGGTACAAATCCAACCTAAAAAAGATTGAACCTGCCCTAATAATAGGCCTCTACTTTATTCAGATCGTATTCATGTGCGCTTTTGATTAACATGCAATCATTAGGTTTAACCCTAAACCTGTTTATCTATGTTGGTTGAATTTTAATGCACAAATAAACTATTATTGGCGACCACTTGAATTATAATCATATTAACCCTAAACAAGATTATTAATTATCTTATTAAGCGTGATTACAAGTACCAATTCCCTTTAAACATGCATAAAAGGTGTGATCAAGTAATAAATAATAAATATAATATTAAGCAACATAATAATAATAATCATAATAACAATTATAACAATAAAAATAATCATGTTAATAATAAAGCATAATATTAATAGTAAGATCCTAGGCATGATACTAATAAGATTAATAACAAACCTTAACATGTCACTAAACATTAAAAATCAAATCTTTAACCCTAACATGATACTAACAATCATAAATATTAGGAAGAACATAAAAGGCAACATCATACTTTTAATCATACTTGATATTAAAGTTACTCTAGACATGATACTGGGAATCATAATAACAACCTAAGCATGAACTCTATATCATAACATCAATAAAAACCATTAAAGTACTTAGTTTGATGCCTCGTATCTCTATCTAATAACAAAATACACACGTTAGTAACTTCAAGGAAAATAATAAAATCAAAACAATTAAATTAAATAATTGAAAGAGAGATTTGGGACCAAACCCTCTGAAATTAAACCTTTCACGTCTAGGGCGAAGGCAACTTCGAATATGGCTAGGTGTTTCTAGATCTAATGAATGCGTAATTTTTATATTTGTGAGAAGGCTAGTTTAGAAAAGAGAGAGAGAATAATCAAGAAAATCTTGATGAGAGTTGGTAGATGTAGAGAGAATGAGAATTGATGATTGTTGATGAAAAACTGGTTATCGAAAACGGAGTTTTTAGCACGTTATTTATAGAGAAAATCAGCCAAAAAGATAAAATCTCAAAAACAGAGTTCTGGCGCACATAAAATTGAACCAGCGCCAATGCTGGCTATTGGCGCCAGACGCCAACATTAGCGCTAGGCGCCAAGCGTAGCGCCAGGCGCTACAGCTGGCGTTTGGCGCTGATCTGGAAATTCACGCGTTTTCTTAAAATCAGATAAAAATTGCCGTACAGGAGGATAAAATCGTATTTCCCTAAAAAATGTTCTTTGATTTTAATTAAAACTCTAAAAAGTCAACAAAAGTCAATTTATTAATGTTAATTGAATTAGGAATGAAAAGAACCTTCTAGAAGAATCTAGAAGACTAAAACCATCCCTAATTGCATTAAGAATGATCAATCTATATTAGGCCCTCCCCAAGATCATTGGGCCGCATATAAGGCTCAAACCGGGCCCAGTTCAGTAAATTGGCCATAAATTCCTCAATATTCATCGGAATTGGGCTTATAATATATCGTTGGAAAGCTCTTGTCAAGCCCCATCCAACTACACTACTATTGGACCCATATCATGGACCAACCAAATTGGATTGACTGTTTTCTTAAAATAAGTTTTTAAAAAACAGAGAGAAGGGAAAAGAAATTAAAACTATCCGCAACACTAAACTTTCCACACTTTCGCTTCATTCGATTATGATTCGACGTGAAAGGTACTCATCACTGGGTTTGGTTTTGGGGAGACACAAATGGGTGTCTACAGAAGCCCCTACTTTGACTGAGTTTGGAGAAACGCGAGTTTTGAAAACGAAAGTCAAAGTAGCGATAGGGACGAAGAATGATTCAGAACGTTCTGCGATCCTAAATAACTCTTGTAACGCCGATATCTGCAAACTGGCGTTAGTTAAACAGATAAAAGAGTTGAGAAACGCGTATCTTGCACCGCCGAGCACACGTCTCTGAAGGTAACCGATTTGCTACCGCTTTGCTGTTGTTTTGATGACCTCCTGCCAAGAGAATGCCAACCCGCTTGAAAACCGCTACGCTTGTAACTGCTTCCAATATATAAGACTGCTTCGCTTGAAACGATCCTCCCCCGCTTTGATAATATTCCACGTCCAAGGGAATACTATCGAAGATTGCTTCGCTTGAAACAATCCTCTTCCGTATTGATAATATTCCACATCCAAGGGATTACTATCGAAGATTGCTTCGCTTGAAACAATCCTCATCCGCATTGATAATATTCCACGTCCAAGGGAATACTATCGAAGATTGCTTCGCTTGAAACAATCTTCATCCGCATTGATAATATTCCACGTCCAAGGGAATACTATCGAAGACAATTTCGCTTGAAATCACCTGCAGTTGTTTGTGACAACTCTCCACAATCTAGGGAATGCCGTCGAAGATATCCTCGCTTGAAGCCATCCTCATTTGTTGTGATAATTTTCCAAAGAAATTACCGAAGATCTCTGCCTGTCGATCTAAAAGCTTGCTTAAACTTTGTTTCCGCTTTGCCTGTACGTCGGCGCTTCTGCTGCTTTTGAACCTGTACGTCGGTGCCTTTTGCGAATGAACCACTATGTCGGTGCCTTTTGCTAATGAGCCAATGCTTAGGCGCTTTAAGCTAAGTGAGACGATCTTTCATCAGGTCGATCACTATGTGCAATCAAGCCGATTACTAAAAATCATGTCAAATTGCTTAGAGGGGCTAACTGGCATACCAAGGAACCCAAAATATATTGCAAAAAGGTAGAACAACCTCACTGAGTGGCTGAACATCCTGGCGCCCCTAAAAGAGCATCACCGCCACAAAAATGGCCGTAGCGCCAGACGCTGGGATTGGCGCCAGGCGCCAAGCCTAATTGTTGACGCCAAAGTCTAGCGCTTGGCGCCAGAACAGGGTATTCCTTAAATACCCCTTTCTTCTTCATTTCCGCTGTTGCTCGTCGCGATTTTGCTCGAAAATCTCCCGAAATTCACTTGCTTCATTCTTGCTCGTTTCTCAACCAAATTCACTCAAATTTGTTGCAAATTAAAGCTCTTTTCATCCACTTTCCCGATCTATGTAAGTTTTCTTCGAACTCACACCGATTTTTATGAATTTTGCATGTGTTTATTTTCGAATTTCATGAAATTTCAAAACTTAAAATGCTTAATTCTCTTTGTTTGTCAAATTTTATGCCATGAAATTGCTTGATTATGTTTATATATTGCCTTGGGAGTAATTTGAGACTTGTTTGACTCAATTTGGTGAATAAATGAACGAATTGCCATTGTTGAACCTCTTGAGGTCGGGAATGTAATGTGACCCGTTCTTGATGTTTTTGCTAGCAATTCTTGTCCAATTTGTCACAATAATTACTATATTATTGCAAGGAATTGTTAGATTGCTTGAAAAATGCCGTGATGCTCAATTTGAATTTGTGCTATGTTTTAGTACTATGTACTCTGTTTTTTTTTTTTGCGAACATAGTATCATGTGGCTAGGCGAACCTTAGATACTATGGAACCTTAATTTATGATAATTCTGCACAATGTAGCATGGCTAGACAACGAGGCTCTGGTTCACGGTCCCGAGACACTCGACGGGAGCATGAGCCCGTGGAGGACGACGCCGAGCCGTCCACTTCGCTTGGTCAACTCCCTGAGTGGGACGAGCGGACCTTGTTCTTTTCCCCCGTCCACCACATTTCTGAGAGGGTGAGACGGGGAATCACTATTGGGAGGACGCGCTGTCATAGTTCCGGTTGTGACGGCTTGGGCGATCTGTACAAGATGTACATCGCCAGGGATATCGAGACGAGACTCCTATGGGAGTCCTGCGGTCTTGTTTTGTTGTATGAGACCTCCGAGGCAATGGTTGCCTCCAGCGGGGGTCACCATGTAGTGCGTGCTCTGGTGGAGTTCTTCTGGGACACCACTAACACTTTCCACTTTCCCTGGGGTGAGATGATGGTCACTCCTACCGACTTCAGTCTCATCACAGGACTGGAGTTCAGCTCCGTGCCACTGCCGTTTGATAGTGGGATCAACGTCTTTTCCCCCGAGGTCGAGGAGTTGTTAGGGCCGATTATCATTCGGGCTCGAGCTGAGGTAGAGTCGTCTTAGTTTAGCGCTAGGGGGATTCGCCGTTCGACTCTGGCAGCGGCTTTTGACGATGGTGCGACCACCCGAGAGCAGCGGGTGCACATCTTTGCACTTATTTTGTTGTCAGGGACGTTCTCCCCTGACAAGGGTAGTAGGGCGCTGCTTTACTACCTTCCTGCCGTCCGGGATCTACATTGGATCGGGACTTATGACTGGGCTAGCTTGGCCTATGCTGACTTCATTCGAGCGCCGAGGGACTCGTGTCGACACCGGTCCTTTGGGATGAATGTTGCTCTGTCCAGCTTTTGGAGGGTCGTAGAGGTAAACATTATTCCCGATAAAGTTTAGCTCTACATTTTAGCTAGGACTTGCTGATAATTTTAACTCCTTGTGGATCTGGTTCTACGAGTACTTCCTTTTTGTTGCACCGGCGAGACCGTCGCCGCGCAGGTTTCCAGTGAGTGCTTCCTGGGCAGCCGCCGTGTGGGGATGTCCACTGCGTATGTCCGAGTTTGGATCATCGCGGTATGATTCTTTTCTTATTTGCCATTTTGCGATGCTTTAGATAGATTCTCGCTTGATTGACGCCCTTTGCAGGAGCCTGAGGTGCTGTACCGGCCGTGGGTCGGCCTAGTAGTCCCTGGGTTCGCCGCGCAGTATTCTGGTGAGCGTCGCTATTTCCTAGGGACTTATGGAGCGACTGCATACCTTAGAGAGAGGGTTGCTAGACAACATTCCTCCGATACCTTTGTCGTTCCTGCTCCTCCACCACGTCACATGTTTGACGCTGCGAGGTTGTTGAGCATGTCAGAGGGAGCTGGTACCCCTTGGCGATCTTGCACGATCCCTGGGCGATGCTATGCGGAGGAGCTACTGCCGTTGTTAGCTCCAGTTCCTGTACCGGCTGAGGATGTGGCGGTACGATTTTTCGGCTTTTACCTTCGTTAAGTAGCCCCCAAGTAATGCTTTACTGACTTTGTTTTGCTTTATCAGGATGATGCTGCTGAGTTCGTGCCACCCCGTATGTCTATCCATTACCAGGGGACATACGGGCCGATTGAGGAGATAATTCCTCCGGCTCCTGAGGATGAGCGCTTCGTAGAGCGGTCGATTCCTCGCCACCAGACTCGGGTAAGCTTATTTATTTGCAACTTTTGTCCATATATATTATGCATGTTTACTGACTTACTTCTTTGACAGTTCTCGAGCGAGGTGGTTTCGAAGATGGCACGATGTATAGATGCCTTCCGGAGCCAGCTTGTCCGGATGAGGAACGTGGCTACCTGCCGCCGAGACGACGCCGTTCAGGAGGTAGTCTTTCTTTCATATGTTTTGCATTACCACTTCGATTTTGCCTTGTTTCTGATTTTAATTCCTTTTGCAGGGTCAGCCCATTCCTTCTCGTACCCGCACGAGACCTGAGGTGCGGAGGGATCCGGCGAGGTCTAGCTCGTGGCGTCGCCGCACTACTTCAGGAGGTAGAGGCGGTCGATCTGAGGCTGCCCGTGCTGATGTGGCAGAGGGCTTGGGTTCTTCCTCTGAGGGTGCTCATGCTGCGCCGGTAGGCCAGGGAGAGGCTACCTCGGCTCTTAGAGGTGGTGGGATGTACGAGGTTGGCTCGTCATCGCAGCAGCCTCCGCAGCCTCAGCCTTAGGTTGATCTTGGGTGGACTGGTCCCACGTTGAGTTTTCCTCCTCCTGCGGAAACTGGAGCTGATACTGGAGCTGGAGCTGGAGTAGGTGGAGAGGTTACTCCTCGTACGGCGGAGTTTTATGTGATGATGGGTTTACCTCCCCTGGCGTCGTAGTTTGTACCTGTGTTTTTTTGCTAATTTTTGACTTTGTATAGAACTTTGCCTTTTAGTTAGACTCATTTTTTAGGCATATTTGTATATACATACTATTATGAGTTTATTTTATTTATCATGTTTTTTTCATTTTCTATTATTATCATTATGTGCATGTTTGTGTGTGCAAGAAAGTGTGACAAGTAATTTTGCGCAAAAATTCCATCATTTTTATTATTGATGGAGGGTATCCGACTTTCTCCCCCAAAAAGGAAAAATGAAAAAAGGAAAAGGTAAATAAAAACTTGGGTTTATAAAAAACTTGGAAATTAACCTAAATAAAATCCAAAAAAGAATAATATAATAATATAATAGCTATATTAATTTAAAAAAAGAATAAAAAGATGTTTAGAAAAAGATAAGGGAGCCGTAAAGCCATTAGTAGACTCGAATTAAGGTAAAATCGCGGATTTTGAAAGCGCGTATGACGAGGCAGATTGGCGCCAGCTGGCGCCACGCGTATTGGTGTAGCAGCTTTGGCGTCTGGCGCTAATAGCGGCGTCTAGAGCCAAGTAGCGCTGACTCCGTATCCTACCCCGATTAGAACTGCTCCGATTTCATGCATAAATAGCCCCCTGCCCAGCCGATTCTTTTCATAATTTCAGCAAATAAAATAATTCTTTAGCTTTAAAAAAATAATATCATGTCTCTAGTCACTAAAACTTTTACCCAATACACTCATGAATGGTGTCGGTCTCTTAATGCCAAAGAAAGAAAAGAATTAGATTTGTTCCACTTGGGGGGAATTTATGGTATCAAAGGGGTAGATCTTGACTTAGATTTTATTCATATCGCTCTAGAATATTGGGATGTTGGTACTCATTGCTTTAGAATAGGGTATGATGAAATTAGCCCTTTGCCGGAAGAATTTGGTGCTATTTTAGGTTTCCCTGCAATAGACCTCATAGTAATCCCTAGAATAGATGCATATTATTACAAGGATTTTGAACGCTTCTTCAATTTAAAAGAAAGGGATCTATCAAAAATAGTAGATGGAAACATAGTTAATTTGAAAGAATTTGCTCGTCATTATTTTGATAAACCTCTCTCCGAATCTTTTCATATTTATAGAAGAAGGGCTTTCTTATTTTGTATGCTTAATCAATTTTTTCTTAGTAGTGGTAAAAATAATGAGAGTCAATCAATTATAACCACCGTACTAGAACAAATTGAATCAGGGAGAAATCCAATGCCATTGATAGTTGGAGAGACTATGATTAGTCTTGATGAATTGAAAAGCAACCCAAAAGCACCTTTTCGGGGTTCTCCAATATTATTACAGGTAGAAAAATAATATTTTTAATTACAGAAATCAAAAAATATATTTTTGTATAGTAATAATAATTTATTTACATTGCAATTTTTTTTACAGATGTGGCTAATGGAAAGGCTAGAATTAATTATCCCTCCCGACAGTATTGATAAGTACACTCCAAATTTTTTCGTGAGGAGGAAGAAACGCTTCTCTAAAATGCGGTGCCATGAATGGAAGAGGGTCTTCGAATCTCACAATTTTGCTATCAAGTGGGTCATCCCGTGGTGGAAAATAGAAAGGATGATTGGTGTCAACAAGCAACCTTTCTGCCGTCTTTCAAGTTTGTCCCGTATGACTATTACTATCCCTGCAGGGTAAAAAGACAATACGACCTTCTTCAAAATATTCCTTTCGGAGATCTTCGTCCTCCCTACGAGTTCCCTGTCTCCCATGAAGTAGACAGATTTGATGCTTATTGGAGTGCTAGACCTCTATAGGAAGTGATTACCCAAAAGGTTCCTCCTTCCTTGCCCAATGATGTGAAGAAGTGGTTGCTGAAGAAACCTCGAAGGACTCGAAGAATAATCAGGGTAAAACTGATGTGAAGAGTCGTCTAGGTGATAGGGTGATTTCTGCCAAGGAACGCTTAGGTGAAAGAATTTAATTCAAAACACCTGCAATGCCTAGGAAGAAAAGTACTACTAAAGATAAGGGAAAAAGGAATGCTGACACCACAGAGAAAGAGGCTTGGGTAGAAAAGAAGCATGGAGTCTTAGCTGAAGGGGAAACTATCTACTCTAAGATTGAATGTTGGTCCTCTAAAGGATGCCTACTAGCTAAGGTTATGGATGAGGAGGAGGAAGCAGACAAAAATTGGAAAAGGGCTAGGAAAGAAAAGAAAGATTAGGAGCATTGCTTAATTTCAAATTATTAGACTTAGTTTATATTTTTTATTTAAAGTTAATTTATTTCAGCTTTATTAAAATTCCATCAATAATGTAATTTTATTTTATTAATGAAATTTCAGCTTTTAATTAATTATTTACTTTAAATTTATTTATTAAAGCAATGAAAACCGAAAAAATTAATTTTCTAGAAATTCTTCGAGTACGGAAGTCGAAAATTTTCCGAAAAACACCGAAATATTCCTAGAATTTAAACAGTGAATTGGCGCCGCTTATCTGCGACTGGCGCCGGCCAGGGAAGTCTGGCGTCAGGCGACGGTGCTGTCGGCTGGCGCTGATGGTCGTCGACTGGCGCTAACGCTCAATTTTTGGCGCTGGACTGTTTTCCGTGACGCCGATATTTCGCCGATCTTCTATCGAATTTTTAATTAATTCTGGGATGCGAGATTTTTGGAAAATAAAGTGGCCGCACCCATAAAGGGTTGCCTACGTATCCTTTCTCAAGGAATCAGGCCAAACGTAGCTCTCTTGCGTATCCTACTCGAGTAATTATGGGTAGTATTTCTTAAGTTGGTCAAGATTTGTCATGTTCGAGAACTCATTGCCATCCATATCAGTTAGTTTTGCTGCACCTCCTGATAGGATTGTTTTGACAATGTAGTGTCCAGATCAATTAGGTCTAAATTTTCCCCTTGGATCTAAAACATTTTTCCTTAATGCTTTTAACACCAAGTCTCCTACTTTGATGTTTCTTGTCTTGACCTTCTTATTAAAATACCTAGCCATACGAGTTTGATAACACTGAGTGTGATGTAGAGCTTCTAGTCGTTTTTCATCGAGTAGAATTAATTCTTCATATCTTGCTGACAGGGTAAAGTCGTATCCCCTAATCAAAAGTAAATACCTAAGTCCTCTAACTAAAGTAGATAGGGAAGTAGGGTCGATCTCCACAGGAAAACAAGTCTTTTTACTCCTAATTAATCATTATAATCTAAATTATCTAAGTAACCAATATTTATAATTGAGTATGAAACTAAACTACAAAGAATATGAATAGGGAGAAAACAATATATAAAAGGATCTAGGGCATAGGTTCACCAATAAATAATACTCCAGGGTAAAACATAGTTTTCAATCATTGACATTGCATAAATAACATGATTAATAGGCTCTCGCAATTTATTAATCAACATAGATCTAACAGGCTCTCGCAATTTACTAGATCTAAGTTCTTATTGAAAATAGCCTTTAATATCAATTTAACATCTGCTCGATTCATCAATTTAATATTGCTATACTTTTACAAGCCGTAATTGTAAAACATTAAAACAATTCAATAAGAAATTATCATGCAATACCAATAATCAATAATAGTTAATCATCAATGCATCAATTAACCAGATTGTTAAGGGCTCTCGCTACGTATTACAATCACACAATTAATTTACCGGTATTAAATCTCATCTCTCGAATCTTGACTTAACCATTTATAAATTAACTTGCCTATTGAAACTAGACCTAAACATCAATTCTCATCTCTCGAATCTTGAATCAATATTGTCAAACTCATGCATAAAATATAGGCCTAATCTAGTCACAGAGCATTAAATCAATCAATAGGAAATTAATCTAGCATTGATAATCAACAACAATAATTTACCCCTTCATATTATTTATTAGATTCCCATAAACCCTAGAAATTAAACTACTCACACATATTAAAAACTAAACTAATCAAAGTAATAAAATAAATCATGATGAAAGGAATAAAATAAACAACTAAGATTAAGGGAAGAAGAATCGTTACCAAAATAAATCTGGAATTAAGAGTAAATTAAGAGCAAAGGTTTAGGAGAAAGAAATCTAAGAGAATAATTAAGAGAGTAAGGAAAGAGTAAAATAAAAAGAGAAGGAAAAAGATACTAAAATCGTATTACGGAGGAGTATTTATACTCCGTACAAAAATCCTAAGCTAAAACAAATTAAAACTACGTTAAACATCAACTAATAAAACATGCGCCCGATCGGGCGAGGCACCGCCCGATCGGGCGCGCCTTTTTTTGTCTCTAATACTAATCTCGCGCCCGGCCGGGCGCGTCACCGGGCGCCAGACTAAGCTTCTCCCGCCCGGCCGGGCGCGTCTCCGGGCGCCAGCCTCTTTGGCCGGGCGGCTCATTTGGGCCACTATTTGGACTACGATTGGGCTCCAATTCTTCGGGCCAATCTGGGTTTCCTCTTTGGGTCTTGAATACTCGGTCCAAATGCCCCGGTATCACCTATACCGAGCCCTTAATCACCGGTTCGATGGCTCTAACCGGCCCTGGGCTATAAAATCTGGTCGTGTTTCTCCAATGCTCGTGATTGCTCCAAAATATCTCGGGAAAATACTCCAAAAGCATAAATCCCTGCAAAAGTCAACCAAATCTACGAAAACACTAGAAAACCCCAATTAGTAATAAAAGTGGCTCTAAAGAACCAAAAACACTACTAATTATGACCAAGGGACGGGGGTAAAATACTATATAAAATAGACACATCACTTGCCCTAGTCCATTCGACTTCATCGTGTTTACTCTCTAATGCAATGCGTAAAGATGGAATTTCTAGTTCGACAGGTTGTACGGCATCCATTCCATATACCAATAAAAATGGCGTATTTCCTGTTAACGTGCGAATTGACGTGCAGTAAACCCACAATGCGAAGTGAAGTTTGTCAGGCCAATCCTTATAATTTTCCGTCATTTTCTCGATGATAGTCTTTAAATTTTTATTAGCTGTTGTAGACACCCATTTGTGTCTCCCCAAAACCAAACCCAGTGATGAGTACCTTTCACGTCGAATCATAATCGAATGAAGTGAAAGTGTGGAAAGTCTAGTGTTGCGAAAGTTTTAATTTCTTTTCTCTTCTCTCTGTTTTTGAAAACTTATTTTAAGAAAACAGTCAATCCAGTTTGGTTGGTCCATGATATGAGTCCAATAGTAGTGTAGTTGGATGGGGCTTGACAAGAGCTTTCCAACGATATATTATAAGCCCAATTCCGATGAATATTGAGGAAGTTATGTCAATTTACTAAACTGGGCCCGGTTTGAGCTTTATATACGGCCCAATGATCTTGGGGAGGGCCTAATATGATTTATCATTCCTAATGCAATTAGGAATGGTTTTAGTCTTCTATATTCTTCTAGAAGGTTCTTTTCATTCCTAATTCAATTAGCATTGATAAATTAACTTTTGACTTTTCAGAGTTTTAATTAAAATCAAATAGCATTTTCGAGGAAATTATATGATTTTATCCTCCAGTACGGCAAACTTATCTGATTTTCGAAAACGCGTTAAAACCAGGCTTGGCGCCCGACCCCAAGCTTTGGCGCCTGGAACCAGGCCAGGCGCCAATGGCTCTGGCGCCAGTGTTGGTGCCTAGCGCCAGTTAGCCAGGGTTTGCGCCAACTCTGTTTTTTGTGCGTCAGACTCTGTTTTGTTATTTTATCTTTTTGGATGATTTTCTCTATAAATAACGTATTAAAAACTCCGTTTTCATTCACCAACATTCACCAATTCTCACCAATAATCATCTACAATCAGTTTTAATTAGCATTCTCTTAATCATTAATTGAATTCTTTCTTTCTTTCTTTCTCTAAACTTTGTTTTCACATACAAAATTCCGCATTCGCAAGATCTAGAAACACCTAGCCATATTCGAAGTTGCCTTCGCCCTAGACGTGAAAGGTTTAATTTCTGAGGGTTTGGTCCCAAATCTCTCTTTCAATTATTTAATTTGATTGTTTTGTTTATTATTTTCCTTGAAGTTACTAACGTGTGTATTTTGTTATTAGAAAGAGGTACGAAGCATCAAAGTAAGTACTTTGGTTTTTAATTGATTTATTGACATTATGATGTAGAAATCATGTTTAAATTGTTATTATGATATTCCTAGTATCATGTTTAGGGAAAAGGTTATAATATCAAATATATTAAATATGATTGCTAGGATGCTTCCTATGTTCTTTCTAATATTTATTCATGTTAGTATCATGTTAGGGATAAAGATTTGATTTTTATTGCTTAGTGACATGCTAGGGTTTGTTATTAATCTTGTTAGTATCATGCTTAGGATCTTGCTGTTATTATGCTTTAATATTAACATGAACATGATTATGATTATAATTGTTATAATTTATGATGATTATGAATATTATTATTATTATTATTATTATTATTATTATTATTATTATTATTATTATTATTATTATTATTATTATTATTATTATTATTATTATTATTATTATTATTATTATTATTATTATTATTATTATTATTTTGATGATGATTATTTTATTTATGGTTATTATTATTTTGGTTATTATTATAATTATTATTCATGATATTGATTATTTATTATGTTGCTTGATATATTTATTGTTATTGCTTGATCACATCTTTATTGCATGTTAAAGGAAATTGGTACTTGTAAACACGCTTAATAAGATAGTTAATAATCTTGTTAGGGTTAATGTGATTATAATTTCAAGTGATCTCCAATAATAGTTTATTTGTGCATTAATATTCAACCAACATAGATAAACAGGTTTAGGGTTAATCTATTGATTGCATGTTAATTAAAAAGCGCACATGAATACGATCAGAATAAAGTAGAGGCCTATTATTAGGGCAGATTCAATCTCTTTTAGGTTGGATTTGTACCTTCATCCCCGAACCCTTATTTGGTTCTAGATCTTATGGAGTTGACGATCTCTTGGATTGTTATGGGGTGTAACCTTCATCCTATGAACGGTTTACAAGTTCCTAAAAAAACTTGTTGGCGATTCTTTTGCTCTATCTTCTTCCCTTTTGGACGCCACCGTACTTTAGTGTATGATCACATTGGGGTTCAAGCTAGTGGGATTAAAACATAGGATTTTACACGTAGGAAATTTGAGGAATGTCTTTCACAACTAGGACCGATATAACACCGCGCGAAACTGGAAAATTTTATCGAGCACAGAAAGCTGCTGAGGCATGTGGGAAGTAGCGTCAGGGGCCAGAGCTTGGCGCCAGTATTTTAGTTGTAGCGCCAGACGCCAGTATTGGCGCCAGGCGCTACAGTTAAAAGCTGGCGCCAGTCTCTGATTGCTGGCGCCAATTTCCCCCAATACCGAGCCAGAAATATGCGTTCTAATTTTGACCGGTTTTTCGTATTGTTTGCTTGATCCTACTTCCTGATTGAATTTTTTCTCACTTTTCTGAAACCCATATGTGTTCTACATATGGACATAACCCTCTGGGAATTCATGCTCCATCTACCTGATTGAATGTCCGTGCAACAAAGGGTACATCCGAGATGTTGAATTCACCAAACCATGGAAGCGAGTTTTTCTAAACTCGCAGTGTCCCATCCACTCGCGCCAACCCTTCACGGTTAGGCTTCCGCGCGGTGCATCTGGACAATTAACCATGGACCCTCTATTGACTAACCCATATCCCGAACTTTAGAGAACTAGAGCCATGGTTAGGTGGCAAACGCATTGCATCATATTGTGCCTACTTGACTAATTGTGCATTATTCTCTTAACCGTTTGTTGACTTGTGTTGAGACTAAATAAATTAATGACTTAAAGAACTTTGCCTAATTAATTAATTTGAGTCAATAAAGTCTAATATTTTAATCTGAATTGGCCTAGTACGACTTTAGGCATACCCCAATTGACTAATAATACCGAAAACAGTCCCAGACCGAAGCTCCAATACTGGCGCCAAGGTCTGAGCTGTAGCGCCACATTATGGAGTGTAGCGCCTGACGACAGCTCTGTCGTCTGGCGCTAAGCTTCACAGTGCGACGCCAGTCCTGTCGCTTGGCCGACAGTTCGGATTATTGGTCGAGCCATCACCTAGGGTCTAATTAATCAGTTTTCTAATTAATTCGGTTAATTTTTGCTGTCAATAGTATTTATTTTAGTCAATGATCGAGTTTAGGCACTAAGTCCCATGGTCTTACACAAGAGTCCAAGCATGTCACTTACACTCAACGCACACACCAATACACATACTTTGACCATGTTTAAGAGAGTCTTGTGTGCGCGTTTTTTTCCGTCATTTTTTTAAGGGGGTAAGTCCGATATTAATCCTCCAACAAAAAAAAACTATACTTAGTTCCCTAAAAATATGTACATTATTTTTGCCAAAAAATATGCACCCTTTTCTTTTTCCTTAAAATAAACCATAAAGTCAAGTTGATTCGAGTCGAGTAATTAAAACACAAAATGGTTTAATTTACAGCGCGTGGTCAAGAAAGGAAGGACGGTTAATCAAAGACAACCTCTTCGTACAAGTCCAACTTTTTGACAAACCCATAGCTCGTAAGAGGAAAGCTAAGATTATAATGGCAACACAAGAAGAAGTCAATGATCTCAAGAACCAACTGGCTACCGTGACTGAGACACTGAAGCTTCTCGCACTCAAGATTGATGATCCCGTGAAGAAACAATAGATGGACCTCATGCAAGAGAGTTTAAGCAAGTTGTCTAGTGACTACAAGTTTCAAGAGCTTACATCACAAGGGGTCTCGGGGGACAAAGATCTTCTTCCGCAGAAGTTCAACGCCAACGACATCCCAAAATTCAGAGCAACTGACAACCCTTACTTTCATTTAAGAGCATTCGAAACAATAATGAGTATTAAGGGTATCGATAAGAAAGTTTTCCCCTCTCTGTTCTCACTATCTCTCGAGACCGTTTGCCAACAATGGTTCTTTTCTCTCGAGAAAGAAAAGACCTCTACCTGGGAGTCAATAGCAAACGCTTTTGTTGATAGGTACAAGTGCAACATTCAAGTCGAGACTGACCATAGGGAACTTGAAATCCTCAAGCAGAAAGAGAATGAAGACTTCACCTCTTTCTTTAACAAGTGGAGAGAAACCTCAGCTAAGATGATTGAGGTGCCAAGTGAAAAAGAATCTGTGAGACTGTTCATAAAAAATCTTCAAGAAAAATATTCCAAGAATCTCAAGTATCAAAATAATCTCCATACCTTCAAGGCCGTTTATGACATTGGGATCAATATTGAAGATGACTTGGCTAAGTTAAAAGCTTCCAACAATAACTCTAACAATGGCTGGAAAGGAAAGAAGAATGACAATCCTTCTTCTTCCAAAGCCGCCCACTCAAACAATGTTAGCACCTTTAATTTAGGAGAAGTCCTTGCTATGAACAATCAAGGACAAAAGAAACCATTTAGGAGGAACTTCACTCCTATTGGCATGAGTTATGACACCGCATTTGATCGATTAAATGCAAAGGGTCTTATAACTCCTATTGGACCATTTGGGGACCCACCAGTCTAGAAGAGGTCGGCTAATTGGAACCCCAATGCACACTGCAAGTATCACCAAGGAAGGGGCCATCTCACCGAAAATTGTTGAAAGCTTAAGGAAGCTATCCAAGACTTGATCGACAACAACAAGCTGCCGTTGCCCCCTGCTAGTAAGAAGCCAAGCATTGACAATGCACCTCTCGCTCATACCCTGGCTATCTCCGATGAGGAAAACGAGGTTGACCCCTCATCTCTCATTAGACCTGTCAAAGAAATCTGTGCCATAGAAAAAGAAGAGGAAATCTTTTTCGATGTCAAGGATAACCTTCCAAAACCGGCAAATAAGGATGATATACAATTTCTCACACTGTCTATGAGGGAGGTATCGCAACTACTACGTGAAGCTCTCAAAGCTATGAACGAACTCCATAAGAAATATGATGAGCTTCCACTTCCGAAAGATAAAAGAGAATTCACACCCATAGGAATGACCTACGATGCTACTTTTAATCGTCTCTATGATCAAGGACTAATCAAACCTATTGGTCCAACAGAGGATCCAACATCAGAAAAGCGATCTCCAAGATGGGATCCCAAATCCTACTGCAAGTACCATCAAGGAAACGGTCATACCACAAATGAATGCTACAGGTTTCAAAACCTCATTCAAGATCTTGTGGAAGCTAATAAGATCTCATTACCTCTAGTTAGCAAGGGAACGATTTATGAGGCAAAGCATTTTCCTTTACAAGTCACTGAAAGACCCAAGAAGAGCAATAGAATTTACACTCTAATTGGGATCCCATATGCACAAATGTTCGAAATGCTCTCCGAGAGTGGCGAGATCAAACCTCTCGAACCAAGACCATTCAAATCATTGAAAAGGACAGATAGATATTACTGTCAGTATCATCAATCAGGGGGTCACATTATAGAAAACTGTTTCAAATTCAAGGATTTGGTACAGAAAATGATTGATGAAAAGAAACTAGTCCAAATTCAACAAGAAGAGGATGCAACCATTAATGGAGTTTGGGACAGTGATGAAGAAGATGTCTATCTAAAGGATGTAGTAGGACCTACACCTTCTGTGTCATACACCACAGATGACATTTGGGCTGAAGAAGACTCATCAATAGACGTCCTCACAAGATCTGGGAGAATGCAACCTCTCGTTTCAACACAACCTATACCAACCACACAACACGTTCCCATACCTATCATTGAAGACAATGATATTGTTAAGCAGTTTAAGAAGACAAAAGTCGAGATGAATGTATGGAAACTTCTGGCAACATCTCGAGAACATAGGTTGGCTGTAATGAATGCCTTGGACAAAATTGGGATAGACTCTGACACTACTCCTGAGGGACTAGCCAACTTCCTCACAAGTGACCTTCCTAGCCCGATTAATTTGATCACATTTTCTGACAAAGATTTACCCCCAGAAGGTGACAAACATTACAAGGCATTAAACCTCACAGTAGTTTGCAAAAGGATGAATGTTCCTATGACCCTTGTAGACAATGGATCGGCCATCAACGTCTGTCCACTTAGAACTGCGAGGATGCTTGGCATAAGGGACGAAGATTTAACTCCGTCTACACAAGGAATAAGGGCCTACGACAACACTCGTCGTCAAGCTCTTGGCAAGATTACCCTAAATGTAACGGCAGGAGCAATAGAACATGCTACTACTTTCCAAGTAGTAGACATTAAAGCTTCGTTCAACTTATTGTTGGGACGCCCTTGGCTTCATGATATAAAGGCCGTCCCTTCATCTCTCCACCAACAAGTAAAATCTATAGCTGGAGGAATCCCAATCACCTATGAGAATCAAATCCATAGAGAATCCAATCATTAATGTGGAGCACGACGAGGATGATGAAGATTTATGGGGCTTTAACGAAGAAGTCTCCTTAATCCAGGAGGATGAAAGGACCCCTCTTTGGCATGACCCCCATTCAAACATGATTGTCAATGCCATGCCGAAGAAACAAGGACACTTTCCTGGGATGACCCTAGGGAAGAAGAAAGGAATGGCAAAACCGCTGGAGTTACCTAGCCTCCCTAAGTTAGATATCCATCATGACAGGGCAAGGACCGATGTTTGAAGAGTCGTCTGAGTCAGAGTCTGAGCCAGAGTCTTTCCCTCTAGAGTCTTCTAAGTCTTTAGTAGTAACACCTCCCCCTCTTATTTCTTCTCCTAGGATAGTTAGTGATCCAGTCCCTGAGGACATATCACTCTTTGATGTAATGATCTCAGAGTATAATAACATTTCTCATTCTCCTTACTTCTCGTGTTCTTCTCTAACCTAAGATGACGAGCATTGCTTAACTAACGATGAAAAAGACAAAGAAATTATTAAAGCAATGGAAACACTCGAAAAGAAAACACCGGTAATCGAAGAAACTGAAACAGTTGATATCTCAAATGATTCAACTCCTAAAAGAGAAGTTAAAATCGGATTAACATTAAATAAACAAGAAAGAACCGATTTAATTAACTTACTTAAAGAATTTATCGATGTATTTTCTTGGTCATATGAAGATATGCCAGGCATTAATAGAGAAATATCTCAACACACTATACCACTAATTCCAGGAATGAAACCTGTAAAAAAAAAGTTACGTCGAATGAAACCCGACGTAGCCCTTAAAATAAAAGAAGAAGTTCAAAAACAGATAACTGCAGGTTTCATCAAGGTATCCAAATACCCCGAATGGGTCGCCAACGTCGTCCCAGTTCCGAAGAAAGACGGAAGGGTAAGGATGTGTGTCGACTATCGAGATCTAAATAAGGCAAGTCCAAAGGAAGACTTCCCTTTGCCACACATCGATATTCTGGTAGATAACACGACAAATCACGCACTTCTTTTGTTCATTGATGGGTACACAGGTTACAACAAGATTCTCATGGCAGAAGAAGACATGGAGAAAACAACTTTTATAACACCATGGGACACTTTCTGCTACACGGTAATGCCATTCGGGTTGAAAAACGCGGGTGCTACTTACCAACTTGCAGCAACTGCCTTACTCCATGACATGATGCACAAAGAAGTCGAAGTATATGTCGACAACATGATTGTAAAATCAAAAGACTGTCCAGGCCATCAAGTAGCCTTAAGGAAATTCTTCAAAAGGTTAAGAAAATATAATATGAGGTTGAATCCATCTAAGTGTGCTTTTGGAGTCACCTCAGGCAAGCTCTTGGGTTACGTCATAAGCTCTAGAGGAATAGAGGTAGACCCAACCAAGATCAAAGCAATTATGTCAATGCCACCGCCCAAGACTGAGAAACAGATTCGAGGTTTATTGGCCAGTTGCAATACATAAGTAGGTTCATATCAAAACTGACAACGATATGTGAACCAATCTTCAAAAAACTCAAGAAGAATGTACCAGTAATATGGGATGACGAGTGTGAAAAATCCTTTGAAAAGATCAAAGCCTATCTCGCAAACCCTCCCGTATTAGCACCAGCACTTCACGGAATACCTCTCAGGTTATATTTGACAGTTACAAAAGAGACAATGGGAGCTATGCTAGCACAAGAAGTAGAAGGCAAAGAGAACGCAATCTACTACCTAAGCAAGAAGATCCTCGAATACAAAGCACGCTATACACCGCTTGAGAAGTTTTGCCTCGCCTTGGTGTGGGCCACAACTAAGTTAAGACATTACATGTTGGTGCATACCGTCTTCGTAGTCTCCCGATTAGATCCACTCAAGTATCTATTCGAGAAATCTACACTCAATGGACGCATATCAAGATGGATAGTCAATCTAGCCCAGTTTGATGTAAGGTTTATGCCACAAAAAGCTATTAAAGGATCCGTGGTGTTAGACTTTCTAGCAGATTTTCCAATAGAAGACTCGACGCCAATGCAAGACAATGAATTTCCAGATGAAGACCTAATGGTTACCGAAGATGATACTTGGACCTTGTACTTCGACGGAGACTCAAACCAAAAGGGATGTGGTATTGGAGTACTACTAGTATCACCTAAAGAAGAACATGTTCCAATCTCCATAAAGTTTGATTTCGACGTTACCAACAATGCTGCTGAATATGAAGCATGCATGGTAGGCCTTGAAACAGCTTTGGCATTGGGAGTGAAAAAGTTAAGGATATTCGAAGACTCTTCTTTGATCATCAATCAGATATCTAAAAGGTGGAAAGTAAGGAGCGAAAGCCTAGCCCCTTATCAAACCTATCTGGAAACTCTTACCGATCAGTTAGACAAGGTAGAATATACATATCTACCTAGAGAGGAAAATCAATTTGCTGATGCCTTTGCAAGATTAGCCTCAATGGTTAGGATTCCCACGGAAATCGAGCAAATGCCTCTAACCATAGAAAAAAGGCACAAACTAGCATACATCCAGGCTATAGAAGACGACGAAGTTGTCCAAGGAAAAGAAGAAGAAGAAGAAGAACCGTGGTACACGGACATACTCAATTATGTCACCAAAGGAGAATACCCCCCTCATGCTGACAAAAGAGCAAAACGAGCATTGAGGCTTTTGGCTTCCCAATATGTACTCATAGACAACGAGCTGCATAAAAGGGTACCTAAGGGTCGAGCTCTCCTATGCGTAGGAAAGAAGGATGCACAAAGGGCAATGAGAATAGTCCACGAAGGAATCTGTGGCACTCATATAAATGGCAAAATGTTAGTCCAAAAGATAATGCGAGAAGGATATTATTGGACTACAATGAATAGGGATTGCCATTAATATGTAAAAAGATGCCCTAAATGCCAAATTTATGCCAATTTACAACATGTCCCTCCATCTTTGCTCTACACCTACACATCGCCATGGCCATTCTATACATGAGGAATTGACATCATTGGCAGAATCACTCCCCCAGGAACAGGAGGCCACGAATATATTTTAGTAGCAATTGATTACTTCACAAAATGGGTCGAAGCGCAATCATACGCTAAACTCACTGCAAAACATGTAGCACTCTTTATCGAGAGGAATATTATTTGTCGATACGGAGTCCCACATGAAATGATAAGTGACAATGGAACTCACTTTCAAGACGAATGTGTAGAATTGCTACAAAAATATGGCATTCAACATCATCATTCTTCCCCTTATAGACCTCAAGCAAATGGAGCAGTTGAGGCAGCTAATAAAAGTTTAAAGACTATCATCGAGAAAATGAC
This sequence comes from Chenopodium album, assembly GCF_948465745.1. Classification (NCBI taxonomy): domain Eukaryota; kingdom Viridiplantae; phylum Streptophyta; class Magnoliopsida; order Caryophyllales; family Amaranthaceae; genus Chenopodium; species Chenopodium album. The sequence continues at coordinate 54,882,177 of NC_137837.1, forward strand.
AGAAAATTATAAAGATTGGCCTGACAAACTCCACTTCGCATTATGGTGTTACCGCACGTCAATCCGTACATCAACAAGAAATACGCCATTTTCCTTGGTATATGGAATGTATGCCGTACAACCTGTCGAACTAGAAATACCATCTCTACGCATTGCGTTAGAGAGTAAACTCAATGAAGTTGAATGGACTAGGGCAAGATATGAAGAATTGATTCTACTCGACGAGAAAAGACTAGAAGATCTACATCACACTCAGTGTTACCAGACTCGTATGGCTAGGCATTTTAATAAGAAGGTCAAGACAAGAAATATCAAAGTAGGAGACTTGGTGTTAAAAGCACTAAGGAAAAATGTTTTAGACCCAAGGGGTAAATTTAGACCTAATTGGTCTGGACCCTACATTGTCAAAACAATCCTGTCAGGAGGTGCAGCAAAATTAACTGATATGGATGGCAATGAATTCTCGAACATGACAAATCTTGACCAACTTAACAAATACTACCCATAATTGCTTGAGTAGGATACTCAAGAGAGCTACGTTCGGCCTGATTCCTTAATAAAGGATACGTAGGCAACCCTTTACGGGTGCGGCCACTTTACTTTTCGACATCTCCGCGTTCCAGAATTAATTAAAAATTCAACAGAAGATCGGCGAATTATCGGCGACACAAAGAAGAACCTGGCGCCAGCCAGAAATCATCAGCGCCAGCCGATGAAATTGGCGCCTGGCGCCAGACTTCAATGATAGGCGCCAATTGCAAATAAGTGGCGCCAATTCGAAAACAATTCTGGGCAAATTTCGGTGTTTTTTCGGAAAATTTTCGACTTCCGTACTCAAAGAATTTCTGGAAAATTAATTTTTTTTTCAGTTTTCATTGCTTTAATAAAATAAATTTAAAGTAAATAATTTAATTAAAAGCTGAAATTTCATTAATAAAATAAAATTACATTATTGATGGAATTTAAATAAAGATGAAATAAATTAACTTTAAATGAATAATAAACTACGTCTGATAATTTAAAGCTAAGCAATGCTCCTAATCTTCCTTTTCCTTTCTAGTCCTTTTCCAATTCTTATCTGCTTCCTCCTCCTCATCCATAACTTTAGCTAGTAGGCATCCTTTAGAGGACCTACATTCAATTTTAGAGTAGATAGTCTCCCCTTCAGCTAACACTCCATGCTTCTTTTCCTCCCAAGCCTTTTTATCTGTGGTGTCAACTTTCCTTTTCCCTTTATCTTTGGTAGCATTTTTCTTCCTAGGCATTGCAGGTGTTTTGAATTAAATTCTTGCACCTAGACGTTTTTCTTTTACTCTTTCCTTACTCTCTTCCTAGGTGTTTTAGCTTAGGATTTTTGTACGGAGTATAAATACTCCTCCGTAATACGATTTTAGTATCTTTTTCCTTCTCTTTTTCTTTTACTCTTTCCTTACTCTCTTAATTATTCTCTTAGATTTCTTTCTCCTAAAGCTTTGCTCTTAATTTACTCTTAATTCCAGATTTATTTTGGTAACGATTCTTCTTCCCTTAATCTTAGTTGTTTACTTTATTCCTTTCATCATGATTTATTTTATTACTTTGATTAGTTTAGTTTTTAATATGTGTGAGTAGTTTAATTTCTAGGGTTTATGGGAATCTAATAAATAATATGAAGGGGTAAATTATTGTTGTTGATTATCAATGCTAGATTAATTTCCTATTGATTGATTTAATGCTCTGTGACTAGATTAGGCCTATATTTTATGCATGAGTTTGACAATATTGATTCAAGATTCGAGAGATGAGAATTGATGTTTAGGTCTAGTTTCAATAGGCAAGTTAATTTATAAATGGTTAAGTCAAGATTCGAGAGATGAGATTTAATACCGGTAAATTAATTGTGTGATTGTAATACGTAGCGAGAGCCCTTAACAATCTGGTTAATTGATGCATTGATGATTAACTATTATTGATTATTGGTATTGCATAATAATTTCTTATTGAATTGTTTTAATGTTTTACAATTGCGGCTTGTAAAAGTATAGCAATATTAAATTGATGAATCGAGCAGATGTTAATTTGATATTAAAGGCTATTTTCAATAAGAACTTAGATCTAGTAAATTGCGAGAGCCTGTTAGATCTATGTTTATTAATAAATTGTGAGAGCCTGTTAATCATGTTATTTATGCAATGTCAATGATTGAAAACTATGTTTTACCCTGGAGTATTATTTATTAGTGAACCTATGCCCTAGATCCTTTTATATATTGTTTTCTCCCTATTCATATTCTTTGTAGTTTAGTTTCATACTCAATTATAAATATTGGTTACTTAGATAATTTAGATTATAATGATTAATTAGGAGTAAAAAGACTTGTTTCCCTGTGGAGATCGACCCTACTTCCCTATCTACTTTAGTTAGAGGACTTAGGTATTTACTTTTGATTAGGGGATACGACTTTACCCTGTCAGCAAGATATGAAGAATTAATTCTACTCGATGAAAAACGACTAGAAGCTCTACATCACACTCAGTGTTATCAAACTCGTATGGCTAGGTATTTTAATAAGAAGGTCAAGACAAGAAACATCAAAGTAGGAGACTTGGTGTTAAAAGCATTAAGGAAAAATGTTTTAGATCCAAGGGGAAAATTTAGACCTAATTGATCTGGACACTACATTGTCAAAACAATCCTATCAGGAGGTGCAACAAAACTAACTGATATGGATGGCAATGAGTTCTCGAACATGACAAATCTTGACCAACTTAAGAAATACTACCCATAATTACTCGAGTAGGATACGCAAGAGAGCTACGTTTGGCCTGATTCCTTGAGAAAGGATACGTAGGCAACCCTTTATGGGTGCGACCACTTTATTTTCCAAAAATCTCGCATCCCAGAATTAATTAAAAATTCGATAGAAGATCGGCGAAATATCGGCGTCACGGAAAACAGTCCAGCGCCAAAAATTGAGCGTTAGCGCCAACCGACGACCATCAGCGCCAGCTGACAGCACCGTCGCCTGACGCCAAACTTCCCTGGCCGGCGCCAGTCGCAGATAAGCAGCGCCAATTCACTGTTTAAATTCTAGGAATATTTCGGTGTTTTTCGGAAAATTTTCGACTTCCGTACTCGAAGAATTTCTGGAAAATTAATTTTTTCGGTTTTCATTGCTTTAATAAATAAATTTAAAGTAAATAATTAATTAAAAGCTGAAATTTCATTAATAAAATAAAATTACATTATTGATGGAATTTTAATAAAGCTGAAATAAATTAACTTTAAATAAAAAATATAAACTAAGTCTAATAATTTGAAATTAAGCAATGCTCCTAATCTTTCTTTTCTTTCCTAGCCCTTTTTCAATTTTTGTCTGCTTCCTCCTCCTCATCCATAACCTTAGCTAGTAGGCATCCTTTAGAGGACCAACATTCAATCTTAGAGTAGATAGTTTCCCCTTCAGCTAAGACTCCATGCTTCTTTTCTACCCAAGCCTCTTTCTTTGTGGTGTCAGCATTCCTTTTTCCCTTATCTTTAGTAGTACTTTTCTTCCTAGGCATTGCAGGTGTTTTGAATTCAATTATTTCACTTAAGCGTTCCTTGGCAGAAATCACCCTATCACCTAGACGACTCTTCACATCAGTTTTACCCTGATTATTCTTCGAGTCCTTCGAGGTTTCTTCAGCAACCACTTCTTCACATCATTGGGCAAAGAAGGAGGAACCTTTTGGGTAATCACTTCCCATAAAGGTCTAGCACTCCAGTAAGCATCAAATCTGTCTACTTCTTGGGAAACAGGGTACTCATAGGGAGGACGAAGATCCCAAGAAGGAATATTCTGAAGCAAGCCGTATTGTCTTTTTACCCTGCAGGGGTAATTATAAGTCACACGAGACAAACTTGGAAGACGGCAGAAAGGTTGCTTGTTAACACGAACCATCCTTTCTATTTTCCACCATGGGACGACCCACTTGATAGCAAAATCACGTGATTCGAAGACTTTTCTCCACCCATGGCGCCCAATCTTAGGGAAGCGTTTCTTCCTTCTCACGAAGCAATTGGGAGTATACTTCTCAATATCGTCCGGAGGGCTAATTAATCCTAGCCTTTCCATTAGCCACATCTGTAAAAAATTGCAATGCAAATAAATTATTATTACAATACAAAAATATATTTTTTGATTTCTGTAATTAAAAATATTATTTTTCTACCTGTAATAAAATTGGAGAGCCGCGAGAAGGTGCATTTGGGTCCCTTTTTAGTTCATCAAGACTAATCATAGTCTCTCCAAATCATAGTCTCTCCAACTATCAATGGCATTGGATTTCTCCCTGATTCAATTTGTTCTAAAACAGTGGTTATAATTGATTGACCTTCATTATTTTTACCACTACTAAGAAAAAATTGATTAAGCATGCAAAATAAGAACACCCTTCTTCTATATATATGAAAAGATTCAGAAAGAGGTTTATCAAAATAATGGCGTGCAAATTCTTTCAAATTAACTATGTTGCCATCTACTATTTTTGATAAATCCCTTTATTTTAAATTAAAGAAGTACTTAAAATCCTTATAATAATATGCATCTACTCTAGGGATTACTATAAGGTCTATTGCAGGGAAGCCTAAAATAGCACCAAATTCTTCTGGCAAAGGGCTAATCTCATCATACCCTATTCTAAAGCAATGAGTATCAACATTCCAAAATTCTAGAGCAGTATGTATGAAATCTAAGTCAAGATCTACCCCTTTGATGCCATAAATTCCCCCCAAGTGAAATAAATCTAATTCTTTTCTCTCCCTAGAATTAAGAGATCGACACCATTCATGAGTGTATTGGGTGAAGGTTTTGGTGACTAAAGACATGGTTATTATTTTTTCTAAAGTAAAGAATTATTTTATTCGCTGGAATTATGAGAAGAATCGGCTGGGCAGGGGGCTATTTATACACAAATTGCGAGAAGTTTTAATCAGAATGAAATACGGCATCAGCGTCAATTGGCGTCAAATCCCGTAATTGGCGCCAGCTGCCAGCGCTTGGCGCCACACGCTAAGTGTAGCGCCTGGCGCCACGCGTCATTTTGTGGCGCCAGCTGGCGCCAAGTTGCCACATCGGACGCGCTTGCTTAATTTGCGTTTTTAATCCTAAACTCGAGTCGGCTTATGACTTTATGGCTCCGTTTATCTTTCCTAAACACCTTTTTCTTAATTAATTAAAATAGCTACTATATGAATTATATTATTCTTTTTTGGATTTTATCTAGATTAAATTCCAAGTTTTTTCTTTTTATATATATATACCCGACATTATTTAACTTTCCCTTTTTTATTTTTTCTTTTTTGGGGGAGAGAGTCGGATACCCTCCATCAATAATAAAAATGACGGAATTTTTGCACAAAATTGTTTGTCACACTTCTCTTGCACACACTAACATACACATAATAATAACAAACAAATAAACTCATAATAGCATAAATATACAAAATATGTCTAAAAATAGTGAGTCTAAGGCAAAAATCTATGAATAGTCAAAATAAAATATACACAGGAACAAACTACGGCGCCGGAGGACGTATGCCCATCATATCATAAGATTGCGCCGTACGAGGAGTCACCTCTCCACTAGCTCCAGCTCCAGCTCCAGTCTCCGTAAGAGGAGGAAGACTCAATGTAGGTCCACTCCACCTAGGATCAACCTGAGGCTGAGGCTGCGGAGGGTGCTGCGATGACGAGCGTACCTCGTACATCCCACCACCTCTGAAAGCCGAGGTAGCCTCTACCCCCTGACGTAGTACGACGACGTCTTGAGCTAGACCTCGCCGGATCCCTCCGCCCCTCAAGTCTCGTGCGGGTGTGAGAAGCAATAGGCTGGCCCTGCAAAAAGAATTAAATCAGAAACAAGGTAAAATTGAAGCAGCAATGCAAAAAAATATGTAAAGAAAGACTACCTCTCGGATGACGTCATCCCGACGGCAAGTGGCCGCATTCCTCATCCGGACGAGCTGCTCCGGAAGGCATCTATACATTGTGCCATCGCTGAAACCACCTCGCGTGAAAACTGTCAGAAAAATAAGTCAGTAAACATGTATGATATATGGACAAAAATTGTGATTAACTAGACTTACTCGAGTCTGGTGGCGAGGAATCGACCGCTCTACGAAGCGCTCGCCCTCGGGAGCCGGAGGAATCATCTCCTCAATCGGCCCATACATCCCCTGGTAGTGGATGGACATACGGGGTGGCACGACTCAGCAACATCGTCTTGATAGAGCAAAAAAAAGTCAGTAAAACATTACTTGGGGGCTATTTAATGGAAAGTAAAAGCTGAAAAATCTTACCCTCACATCCTCAGCCGGTACGGGGGCTGGAGCTAACAAAGGTAGTAGCTCCTCAGCATAGCACCGCCCGAGGATCACATGGGACCGCCAAGGGGTACTAGCTCCCTCAGACATGCTCGACAACCGCGCGTCATCGAACATATGACGTGGTGGGGGAGCAGGGACGACGAAGACATCAGAGGAATGCTGTCTAGTAACCCTCTCTCCTAAGTACGCAATCGCTCCATAAGTCCCCAAGAAATAGCGACGCTCACCAGAATACTGTGCGGCTAACCCAGGGACTGTCCAACCGCCCCACGGCCGGTACACCACCTCAAGCCCCTACAAAGAATATCAATCAGGCGAGAATATACCTAAAGCACCGAGAAAAAGCAAATAGATAAAAGTCGTACCGCGATGATCCAGTTCCGGACATGTGTAGTAGACACGTCCACATGGCGGCCACTCCAAGATGCGCTCACTGGAAATCCGCGCGGCGATGGTCTCGCCGGCGCAGCAGAAGGGAAGTACTCGTAGAACCAGATCTACAAGGAGTTAAAATTGTGAGTAAATGCTAGCTAAATGTGTAGAGCTAAACTTTATAGGGAATAATGTTTACCTCTACGACCTTCCAAAAGGCAGACAAAGCGACGTTCTTCCCCAAGGACCGGTGTCGACACGAGTCCCTCAACGCACGAACAAAGTCAGCATAGGCCAAGCTGGCCCAGTCATAAGTCCCGATCCGGTGAAGATCACGGACAGCAGGAAGATAGTAAAGCAACGCCCTACTACCTTTGTCAGGGGAGAATGTCCTTGACAACAACATCAGCGCAAAGATGCGCACCCGCTGCTCTCGGGTGGTCGCATCGTTATCAAGAGTCGCTGCCAGCATCGAGCGGCGAATTCCCCTAGCGCTAAACTGAGTCGTCTCGACCTCAGCACGAGCCCGAATAGCGATCAGCCCCAACAGCTCCTCGACCTCCGAAGAAAAGATGTCGATCCCACTGTCGAACGGCAGTGGCACAGAGTTGAACTCCAGTCCTGTAATGAGACTGAAGTCCGTAGGGGTGACCATCATCTCGCCCCAGGGGAAATGGAAAGTGTTGGTCGTGTCCCAGAAGAACTCCACCAAAGCGCGCACTACATGGTGACCCCTGCTAGAGGCAACCATAGCCTCGGAGGTCTCGAACAGAGTAGCTAGTCCGCAAGACTCCCATAGGAGTCTCGTCTCAAGATCCCTGGCGATGTACATCTTGTACAAATCGCCCAAACCATCACAGCCGGAACCGCGATACCGCGTCCTCCCGACAGAGATACCCCGTCTCACCCTCTCAGAAATGTGGTGGACAGGGGCGAAGAACAGGGTCCGCTCATCCCACTCCGGGAGTCGACCAAGCGAAGTGGAAGGTGTGACGTCATCCTCTACGGGCTCGTGCTCCCGTCTGGTGTTTCGGGGCCTCGCTGTCTAGCCATACTACATTGTGCAAAAACATCATAAATTAAGGTTCTATAGTATCTAAGGTTCGCCTAGCCGCATGATACTATGTTCGCAAAAAACAGAGTACGTAGTACTAAAACAGAGCACAAATTCAAATTGAGCATATACGGCATTTTTCAAGCAATCAAACAATTTCTTGCAACACTATAGTAAATATTGTGACAAATTGAACAAGAATTGCTAGCAAAAACATCAAGAACAAGTCAAATTGTTCTTCACGACCTTAGGAGGTCCAACAATGGCAAATTGGTCATTTCTTCACCAAATTGAGTCAAAAAAGTCTCAAATTACCCCCAAGGAAATATACAAACATAATTAAGCAATTTCATGGCATAAAACTTGACAAACAAAGCAAATTGAGCATTATAAGTTTCGAATTTACATGAAATTCGTGAGTAAACATGCCAAAATTTCATAAAAACCGATGAGAGTTTGAAGAAACTTACATAGATCGGGAAAATAGATGAAAAGAGCTTTGATTTGCAACAAATTTGAGCAAATTTGGTTGAGAAACGAGCAAGAACCGAGCAATTGAAGTTTTCGGATTTTTTCGAGCAATTTCGCGACGAGCAGCTAGCAAAATGAAGAGGAAAGGGGTATTTAGGGAAATCCCCGTGCTGGCGCCAAGCCCTATGCATTGGTGTCAAAAATTAGGCTTGGCGTCTGGCGCCAATATCAGCGCTTGGCGCTAAGGCTAAATGAGTGGCGTTGATGGCTTTTCAGTGGCGCCAAAGCACCCAACCACTTGGTGAGGTTGTTCTACCTTTCTGCAACATATTTTTGGGTTTCTTGGCACGCCAGTTAGCCCCTCTAAGCAATTTGACATGATTTAGTAATCGGCTTGATTACCTAAAGTGATCGACCTGATGAAAGATCGTCTCACTTAGCTTAAAGCTCCTAAGCATTGGCTCACTAACAAAAAGCACCGACATATGGGTTCAAAAGCAAAAGAGCACCGACGTACAGGTTTAAAGCAACAGAAACGCCGATGTACAGGCATAGTGGGAGCAAAGTTCAGGCAAACTTTTAAAGATCGACAGGCGTTGGGTCTTCGGTAATTTCCTTTGGAAAATTATCGCATCAAATGAGGATGACTTCAAGAGAGGATATCTTCGACGGCATTCCCTAGCTTGCAGAGAGTTGTCACAAACAAATGGAGGTAATTTCGGGCGAAGTTGTCTTCGATCATATTCCCTTAGGCATGGAAGATGGTCATAATGCAAATGGAGATTGTTTCAAGAGAAATAATCTTCGATAGTATTCCCTTGGACGTGGAATATTATCAATGCGGATGGAGATTGTTTCGAGAGAAATAATCTTCGATATTATTCCCTTGGACGTAGAATATTATCAATGCGGATGGAGATTGTTTCGAGAGAAATAATCTTCGATAGTATTCCCTTAGACGTGGAATATCATCAATGCGGATGAGGATTTTTTCAAGAGAAATAATCTTCGATGATATTTCCTTGGACGTGGAATATTATCATAGCGGAGGAGGATCGTTTCAGGCAAAGCAATCTTCTAAATTGGAAGCAGTTACGGGCGTAGCGGTTTTCAAGCGGGATGGCATTCTCAAGCTTGCAGAAGGTCATCAAAACAGCAAAAACAACAGTAAAGCGACAGCAAATCGGTTACTTTCAGAGACGTGTGCTCGACGATGCAAGATACGCGTTTCTTAACTCTTTTATCTGTTTAACTAACTCTAGTTTTGCAGGTATCGGCGTTGCAAGAATGAATTAGGATCGCAGAACGTTCTGAATCATTCTCCGTCCCTATCGATATTTTGACTTTTGTTTTCGAAACTTGCGTTTCTCCAAACTTAGTCAAAGTGGGGGCTTCTGTAGACACCCATTTGTGTCTCCCCAAAACCAAACCCAGTGATGAGTACCTTTCACGTCGAATCATAATCGAATGAAGTGAAAGTGTGGAAAGTCTAGTGTTGCGGAAAGTTTTAATTTCTTTTCTCTTCTCTCTGTTTTTGAAAACTTATTTTAAGAAAACAACCAAACCAGTTTGGTTAGTCCATGATATGGGTCCAATAGTAGTAGTTGGATGGGGCTTAACAAGAGCTTCCCAACGATATATTATAAGCCCAATTCCGATGAATATTGTGGAAGTTATGGCCAATTTACTAAACCAGGTCCGGTTTGAGCTTTATATACGGCCCAATGACCTTGGGGAGGGCCTAATATGATTTATCATTCCTAATGCAATTAGGAATGGTTTTAGTCTTCTAGATTCTTCTATAAGGTTCTTTTCATTCCTAATTCAATTACCATTGATAAATTGACTTTTGACTTTTCAGAGTTTTAATTAAAATCAAATAGCATTTTCGAGGAAATTATATGATTTTATCCTCCCGTACGGCAAACTTATCTGATTTTCGAAAACGCGTTAAAACCAGGCTTGGCGCCTGACCCCAGGCTTTGGCGCCTGGAACCAGGTCTGGCGCCTGGCGCAAGCCATTGGCGCCTGACGCCAGTGTTAGTGCCTAGCGCCAGTTAGCCAGGGTTTGCGCCAACTCTGTTTTTGTGCGTCAGACTCTGTTTTGTTATTTTGTCTTTTTGGCTGATTTTCTTTATAAATAACGTATTAAAAACTCCGTTTTCATTCACCAACATTCACCAATTCTCACCAATAATCATCTACAATCAGTTTTAATTAGCATTCTCTTAATCATTCATTGAATTCTTTTTTTTTTTCTCTAAACTTTGTTTTCACATACAAAATTCCGCATTCGCAGGATCTAGATACGCCTAGCCATATTCGAATATTCGAAGTTGCCTTCGCCATAGACGTGAAAAGTTTAATTTCTGAGGGTTTGGTCCCAAATATCTCTTTGAATTATTTAATTTGATTGTTTTGTTTATTATTTTCTTTGAAGTTATTAACGTGTGTATTTTGTTATTAGAAAGAGGTACGAAGCATCAAAGTAAGTACTTTAATGGTTTTTAATTGATTTATTGACATTATGATGTAGAAATCATGTTTTAATTGTTATTATGATATTCCTAGTATCATGTTTAGGGAAAAGGTTATAATATCAAATATATTAAATATGATTGCTAGGATGCTTCCTATGTTCTTTCTATTATTTATTCATGTTAGTATCATGTTAGGGCTAAAGATTTGATTTTTATGGTTTAGTGACATGCTAGGGTTTGTTACTAATCTTGTTAGTATCATTCTTAGGATCATGCTGTTATTATGCTTTAATATTAACATGAACATGATTATGATTATAATTGTTATAATTTATGATGATTATGAATATTATTATTATTATTATTATTATTATTATTATTATTATTATTATTATTATTATTATTATTATTATTATTATTATTTTGATGATGATTATTTTATTTATGGTTATTATTATTTTGGTTATTATTATAATTATTATTCATGATATTGATTATTTATTATGTTGCTTGATATATTTATTGTTATTGCTTGATCACATCTTTATTGCATGTTAAAGGAAATTGGTACTTGTAAACACGCTAAATAAGATAGTAAATAATCTTGTTAGGGTTAATGTGATTATAACTTCAAGTGATCGCCAATAATAGTTTATTTGTGCATTAATATTCAACCAACATAGATAAACAGGTTTAGGGTTAATCTATTGATTGCATGTTAATTAAAAAGCACACATGAATACGATCAGAATAAAGTAGAGGCCTATTATTAGGGCAGGTTCAATCTCTATTAGGTTGGATTTGTACCTTCATCCCCGAACCCTTATTTGGTTCTAGACCTTATGGAGTTGACGATCTCTTGGATCGTTAAGGGGTGTAACCTTCATCCTATGAACGGTTTACAAGTTCCTAAAAAAACTTGTTGGCGACTCTTTTGCTCTATCTTCTTCCCTTTTGGACGCCACCGTACTTTAGTGTATGATCACAGTGGGGTTCAAGGTAGTGGGATTAAAGCTTGAAATTATTCCCTACAGCTGCCTCGACTGCTCCATTTGTTTGAGGTCTGTAAGGGGAAGAATGATGATGTTGAATGCCATATTTTTGTAACAATTCTTCACATTCGGCTTGAAAGTGAGCTCCATTGTCACTTATCATTTCATGTGGGACTCCGTATCGACAAATAATATTTCTCTCGATAAAGAGTGCTACATGTTTTGCAGTGAGTTTAGCGTATGATTGCGCTTCAACCCACTTTGTGAACTAATCGATTGCTACTAAGATATATTCGTGGACTCCTGTTCCTGGGGGAGTGATTTTGCCGATGATGTCAATTCCCCATGTAGAGAATGGCCATGGCGATGTGTAGGTGTAGAGTAAGGATGGAGGAACATGTTGTATATTGGCATAGATTTGGCACTTGGGGCATCTTTTTACATATTGATGGCAATCCCTATTCATTGTAGTCCAATAATATCCTTCTCGCATTATTTTTTGGACTAACATTTTTCCATTTATGTGCGTGCCACAGATTCCTTCGTGGACTATTCTCATTGCTTTTTGTGCATCTTTTTTTCCTACACATAAGAGAGCTCGACCCTTAGGTGCCCTTTTATGTAGCTCGTTGTCTATGAGTACATATTGGGAAGCCAAGAGTCTTAATGCTCGTTTTTCTCTTTTGTCAGCGTGGGGAGGGTATTATCCTTTGGTGACATAATTGAGTATATCAGTGTACCACGGTTCTTCTTCTTCTTCTTCTTCGTCTTGGACTACTTCGTCGTCTTCTATAGCCTGGATGTATGCTGGTTTGTGCCTTTTCTCTATAGTTAGGAGCATTTTCTCGATTTCCGTGGGAATCCTAACCATTGAGGCTAGTCTTGCCAAGGCATCAGCAATTTCATTTTCTTCCCTAGGTAGATATGTGTATTCTACCTTCTCTAACTGATTGGTAAGAGTTTCCAGATAGGTTTGGTAAGGGGCTAGACTTTTGCTCCTTACTTTCTACCTTTTGGATATTTCATTGATAATCAAAGAAGAGTCTTCGAATATCCTTAACTTGTTTACTCCCAATGCCAAAGCTGTTTCAAGGCCTACCACGCATGCTTCATATTCAGCAGCATTGTTGGTAACGTCGAAATCAAGCTTTATGGATATTGTAACATGCTCTTCTTTAGGTGATACTAGTAATATTCCAACGCCACATCCCTTTTGGTTTGAGGCTCCGTCGAAGTACAAGGTCTAAGTATCATATTCGGTAACCATTAAGCTAAGTCTTCATTTGGAAATTCTTTGTCTTGTATTGGCGTCGAATCTTCTATTGAAAAGTCTGCTAGAAAGTCTGATACCACAGATCCTTTGATAGCTTTTTGCGGCATAAACCTTATATCAAACTGGGATAGATTGAATATCCATCTCGATATGCGTCCATTGAGTGTAGATTTCTCGAATAGATACTTGAGTGGATCTAATCGGAAGACTACGAAGACAGTATGCACTAACATGTAATGTCTTAACTTGGTTGTGGCCCACACCAAGGTGAGACACAACTTCTCTAGTGTTGTATAGCGTGTTTCGTATTCGAGCATTTTTTTGCTTAGATAGTAAATTGCGTTTTCTTTGCTTTCTACTTCTTGTGCTAGCATAGCTCCCATTGTCTCTTTGGTAACCGTCAAATACAACCTAAGAGGTATTCCGGGAAGTGCTGGTGCTAATACGGGAGGATTTGTGAGATAGGCTTTGATCTTTTCAAATGCTTTTTGACACTTGTCATCCCATATCACTGGTACATTCTTTTTGAGCTTTTTGAAGATTGGTTCACATATTGTCGTCAATTTTGATATGAACCTACTTATGTATTGCAACCGGCCAATAAATCCTCAAATCTGTTTCACGGTTTTGGGCGTGGCATTGACATGATTGCTTTGATTTTGGTTGGGTCTATCTATATTCCTCTAGAGCTTATGACATAACCCAAAATCTTGCCTGAGGTGACTCCAAAAGCACACTTAGATGGATTCAACCTCATATTATATTTTCTTAGCCTTTCGAAAAATTTCCTTAAGGCTACTTGATGGCCTGGACAGTCTTTTGATTTTACAATCATGTCGTCAACATATACTTCGACTTCTTTATGCATCATGTCATGGAGTAAGGCAGTTGCTGCACGTTGTTAAGTAGCACCCGCGTTTTTCAACCCGAATGGTATTGCCGTGATTTGCCGTGTTATCTACCAGAATATCGATTTGTGGCAAAGGGAAGTCTTCCTTTGGACTTGCCTTATTTAGATCTCGATAGTCGACACACATCCTTACCCTTCCGTCTTTCTTCGGAACTGGGACGACATTGGCGACCCATTCGGGGTATTTGGATACCTTGATGAAACCTGCAGTTATCTGTTTTTGAACTTCTTCTTTTATTTTAAGGGCTACGTCGGGTTTCATTCGACGTAACTTTTGTTTTAAAGGTTTCATTCCTGGAATTAGTGGTATAGTGTGTTGAGCTATTTCTCTATTAATGCCTAGCATATCTTCGTATGACGAAGCAAATACATCGATAAATTCTTTAAGTAAGTTAATTAAATTGGTCCTTTCTTGTTTATTAAGTGTTAATCCAATTTTAACTTCTCTTTTATTGGTTAAATCATTTGAGATATCAACCGTTTCAGTTTTTTCAATTACCGGTGTTTTCTTTTCGAGTGTTTCCATTGCTTTAATAATTTCTTTGTCTTTTTCATTGTTAGTTAAGCAATGCTCGTCATTTGTGGTTAGAGAAGAACATAAGAAATAAGGAGAAGGAGAAATATTATTATACTCTGAGATCATTACATCAAAGAGTGATATGTCCTCAGGGACTTGATAACTAACTATTCTAGGAGAAGAAATAGGAAGGGAAGGTGCTACTACAAAAGACCTAGAAGACTCTATAGGGAGAGACTCCGACTCAGACTCTGACTCAGACAACTCTTCAAACATTGGTCCTTGCCCTGTCGTGATGGATATTTTTCTTCCGCTTGGAGTAGTCACCTTAATAGTCTTGCGCCACCCTTGTTGTGATCCTTCAGCTGGAGTGATTAGCTTCAAGGGATCGAAGCTTTCGCTTTGTAGGACTGTTTGAATGAGTGAGGAGTTATCTTCTCTGTAAGTTGGCTCATTCTTTTCTCGTTCAAATAGTAATCCCATGACATTAAAGTCAAAGCATGGGGGTGCTTTCCCCTTAAGGACAGGAGTTGGGATTTCATCTGTGAAATAACAATCCAAGAAAATCTCAAATCCCGGTTGCCTTATGCCGTTTACAACAAATGGCTCGGGAAATTCATGGCATGGATAATCCTCTCCTTCTTTTATAAATTGACCATTAAGTGTGAGAGGATACTTATCCACTGGGATTGCTTTCTTTTGAGTGCGAGCGTCTCTACGTGCCTTTGATTTTTCCTGGGCTCGCTTGAGATCTTTCCGAGTCGATTCGAAACCAAGTCCAATAGTGTCTAACTTAGGGAGGCCAGGTGACTCCAGCGATTTTGCTATTCCTTTCTTCTTTCCTAGGGTCATCCCAGGAAAATGTTCTTGTTTCTTTAGAATAGCATTTACAATCATGTTGGAATGGGGGTCATGGCAAAGAGGGGTCCTTTCATCCTCCTGGATTAAGGAGACTTCTTCGTTAAAGCCCCATAAGTCTTCATCATCCTCGTCGTGCTCCACATTAATGATTGGATTTTCTATAGACTTGATCCTCATAGGCGAAGCATCGATGGTGATAGGAATTCCCCCAACTATATCTTTTACTTGTTGGTGGAGAGATGAGGGGACGGCCTTTAGGTCATGAAGAAAAGGGCGCCCTAACAGTAAATTGAATGAAGCTTTAATGTCTACAACTTGGAAAGTAGTAGCATGTTCTATTGCTCCCGCTGTTACATTCAGAGTAATTTTACCAAGGGCTTGACGACGAGTGTTGTCGTAGGCCCTTATTCCTTGTGTACACGGAGTTAAATCTTCATCCCTTATGCCTAGAATACTTGCAGTTCTAAGTGGACAGACGTTGATGGCCGATCCATTGTCTACAAGAGTCATAGGAACATTCATTCTCTTGCAAACTACTGTGAGGTTTAATGCCTTGTAATGTTTGTCACCTTCTGGAGGTAAATCCTTGTCAGAAAAGGTGATCAAATTGATTGGACTAGGAAGATCACTTGTGAGGAAGTTGGCTAACCCCTCAGGAGTAGTGTCAGAATCTATCCCTGTTTTGTCCAAGGCATTCATTACAGCCAACCTATGTTCTAGAGATGTCGCCAAAAGTTTCCATACGTTCATCTCAACTTTTGTCTTCTTAAACTGCTTAACGATATCATTGTCTTCAATGATAGGTATGGGAACTTGTTGTGTGGTCGGCATAGGTTGTGTTGAAATGGAAGGTTATATTCCGTTGATCTTATGAGGACGTCTATTGATGAGTCTTCTTCAGCCCTAAAGTCATCCATGGCGTATGACACAGATGGTGGAGACCCTACTATATCTTTTAAGTAGACATCTTCTTCACACTATCCCAAACTCCATTAATGGTTGCATCGTCTTCTTGTGGAACTTGGACTAGTTTCTTTTCATCAATCATTTTCTGAACTACATCCTTGAATTTAAAACAGTTTTCGATAGTGTGACCCCTTGATTGATGATACTGACAGTAATATCTATCTGTCCTTTTCAATGATTCGAATGGTCTCGGTTTGAGAGGTTTGATCTCGCCACTCTCGGAGAGCATTTCGAACATTTGTGCATATGGGATCCCAATTGGAGTGTAAATTTTATTACTCTTCTTGGGTTTTTCAGTGACTTGTAAAGGAAAACACTTTGCCTCATAAGTCGTTCTTATGGGTGTGAATTCTCTCTTGGGTTCATCTTTCGGGAGTGGAACCTCCTCATATTTCTTTTGAAGTTCCTTTATAGCTTAGAGAGTTTCACGTAGAAAATGCGACCTTTCCATCATAGACAGTGTGAGCGCTTGTATGTCTTCTTTACTTGCCGGTTCTGGAAGGCTATCCATGGCATCGAAGAATATCTTCTCGTCTTCTTCAATGGCATGGATTTCTTTGACAGGTTTAATGAGAGACGAGGGGTCAACCTCGTTTTCCTCATCAGAAATAGCCAAGGCATGAGCGAGAGGTGCATTATCAATGCTTGGCTTCTTACTGCCAGGGGGCAATGGTAGCTGTAGACACCTAAAAATGTCTCCCCAAAACCAAACCCGATGATAAATAACCTTTCACCGCCACTATTGGTCGGGTTTAGTATTTAATCCCGAGAGTGCTTAAAAAATCGTATTTTATTAAATTCATACTTTTGAACGGTCCATGGATTAGTCTTGATGTTTGGTAAAAGCATAGTTTTAATTTCAGTCCAAACTTATTAATTAATTTTTAGCCCAAACCTTTTTTATTTTATTGTTTTATTATTTATTTTTGGCCCAAACTCTTTATTTATTTTTATTTAATTATTTTCTTATTTTAGCCCGAATAACAAAAGTCTGAAAAAAGCCCGAAATTATCAATCGGCACTTAAAAAGCCGAAAGAAATTAGGGTTAAAAATGAATTTTGACGGAAAATGGACTGAAAAATTCCCGCTCTACGGCAGACTGCCACCGTGTCACGGGAATGCTTCCCGTCTGACGGTGGGACTTCCCGTGACACGGGAGGTCTGCCGTGACACGGGACATTCCGTGTCCTTTCCGCGTAAACCCTTAACGCGTTTTTCATCCCGTTTTCTGAAAATTTCCCGCGTCACTCCAAAACTGTACCGTGTCACGGGAAAGTGTACCGTCTGACGGTACAGTCTGACCGTGTCACGGGATACTTTTTTAGGGTTTTTATCATTTTTAGGTTCCGTGTGCTCCCTCAACACATTTTCCCTATAAATACCCCCTCATTTCTAATGTACGGGGCACCGAGAATTATTATTATTTTTATTTTCTCTCTTCTATGCTATTAACCTAAACACTAGCCTACCCTTTTCACTTCAAAATTCCTTCTTCAAGCACTCAAAGGAGTCCATATTTTACTCGAGGTTCTGTCCTTAAGCCAAGGCGTGAAAAGTAGAACTGTTTGAGGGTTTGGCCCCAAAATCAACTTTATTTCATTTAATTTAATTTCATTATTGTTTAATTTATTTCCTTGAAGTTACTAACTCGTTTATTATTTTGTAGTTGCAAACAAACAGAATCAAAGTAAGGATCATGCTCCTTTTATTATTATTATTTTTCTAACGATCTTATATTGTTGGAATTGTGATTAAATTGGTTTTTATATTAATGTTTATTCTATTATATTTTTTATGATCACCATATTGCATGTTTAAAGGGAATATGTAATTGAAAATCACGACTAATAAGATAATTTGGACAACCGGTTTAGGATCCTTTTTAATCTTGTTGCTTAATTGAAGTGATCACCAAATTTTTAGAATTATGTGTGCATTAATCTTGAACCAATTTAGTTAAATAATAGTTTGGAGCGAATTGAATTATTGTTTGTATGCCTTTGAGATCACAAGAATGCTTTTCAATATAAGAATCGAGAAGAGGCCAATACGGGCAAATGTGGCTCCATGACTCACTTCGTACCATCATCCCCGATCCTCCTTTCGTGGTTCCGAACCGTATGGAGTTAGTAATCTCATGGATTATGAATGGGGTGTAACCTTCACGGGTCAATCGTTGTTGCCTTCGTTGTCCCTTATTCGTGGTTGCCTTTTTATGATCCGTGAACGGTTTACAAGTTCCTTAAAAACTTGTTGGTGGCTCCCTACCTTATTTGTCCCTAATCGTAATGTCAATTCCCACTTCCTATGAGTGCCAAACATATTCACAACATGTTTTTAACGTAGGCGCACTTTGAGCGACGCCTACAGTAGCTTGTTGTTGTCGATCAAATCTTGGATAGCTTCCTTAAGCTTCCAACAGTTTTCGGTGAGATGGCCCCTACCTTGGTGATACTTACAGTGTGCATTGGGGTTTCAATTAGCCGACCTCTTTTCGACTGGTAGGTCCCCAAATGGCCCAAAAGGAGTTATAGGACCTTTTGCATTTAATCGATCAAATGCGGTCTCATAACTCATGCCAATAGGAGTAAAGTTTCTGCTAAATGGTTTCTTTTGTCCTTGATTGTTCATAGCAAGGACTTCACCTAAATTAAAAGTGCTAACGTTGTTTGAGTGGGTGGTTTTGGAAGAAGAAGGATTGTCGTTCTTCTTTCCTTAGCTAGGTCGTCTTCAATGTTGATCCCAATGTCATAGACGGCTTTGAAGGTATGGAGATTATTTTGATACTTGAGACTTGGAATATTTTTCTTGAAGGTTTTTGATGAACAACCTTACATACTATTTTTCACTTGGCACCTCAATCATCTTAGCTGAGGTTTCTCTCCATTTATTAAAGAAAGAGGTGAAGCCTTCGTTCTCTTTTTGCTTGAGGATTTCAAGTTCCCTATGGCCAGTCTCAACTTGGATGTTGCACTTGTATCTATCAACGAAAGCGTTTTCTATGGACTCCCAGGTAGAGGTCTTTTCTCTTTCGAGAGAAAAGAATCATTGTTGACAAACGGTATCGAGAGATAGTGAGAACAGAGAGGGGAAAACCTTCTTATCGATACCGTTAATACTCATTATTGTTTCGAAGGCTCTTAAATGAAAATAAGGGTTATCAGTTGCTTTGAATTTCGGGATGTCGTTGGCATTGAACTTCTGCGGAAGAAGATCTTTGTCCACCGAGACCCTTGTGAAGTAAGCCCTTGAAACTTGTAGTCACTAGATAGCTTGCTTAGAATCTCTTGCATGAGGTCCATCTGTTGTTGTTTCACGGGATCATCAATCTTAAGTGTGAGGAGCTTCAGTGCCTCAGTCACGGTAACCAGTTGGTTCCTAAGCTCATTGACTTCTTCTTGTGTTGCCATTATTGTCCTAGCTTTCCTCTTACGAGCTATGGGTTTGTCGAAAAGTTGGACTTCTACAAAAAGGTTGTCTTTGATTAACCGTCCTTCCTTTCTTGACCACGCACTGTAATTTAAACCATTTTGCGTTTTAATTACTTGACTCAAATCGACTTGACTTTAAGGGTTTTTAAAGAGGGAAAAAAAATGGGTGCATATTTTTTGGCAAAAATAATGTACATATTTTTAGGGAACTAAGTATAGTTTTATTTTAGAAAAAATGGAGGATTAATATCCGACTTACCCCCCTACAAAAAAATGACGGAAAAAACGCGCATGCGTGACTCCCTTAGACATGGTCAAAGTGTGTGTATTGGTGTGTGCGTTGAGTGTAAGTGACATGTTTGGACTCCTGTGTAAGACCATGGGACTTAGTGCCTAAACTCGATTAATGGCTCAACCAAGTACTATTGACAACGAAAATTAACCGAATTAATTAGCAAACTAGTTAATTAGACACTAGGTGATGACTTGGCCAATAATCCGAACTGTCGGCAAAACGAAAGGACTGGCGTCGCACTGTGTAGTGTAGCCCTAGACGACAGAGCTGTTGCCAGGCGCCACACTCCACAGAGTGGCGCTACAGTCCAGACTTTGGCGCCAATACTGGAGCTTCAATCTGGGAAGGTTTTCGGTGTTATTAATCAATATGGGTATGCCTAAAGTCGTACTAGGTCAATTCTGATTTAAATATTAGACTTTATTGACTCAAATTAATTAGGCAAAGTTCTTTAAGTCATTAATTTATTTAATCTCAACACAAGTCAAACAAACGGTTAAGAAATCATAGTATATGCACAACAAATAATGCACAATTAGTCAAGTAGGCACAATATGATGCAATGATTTTCAACCTAACCATGGCTCTAGTTCTCTAAAGTTCGGGATATGGTTTAGTCAATAGAGGGTCCATGGTTAATTGTCCGGATGCACCGCGCGGAAGCCTTACCGTGAAGGGTTGGCGCGAGTGGATGGGACACCGCGAGTTTTAGAAAAACTCGCTTCCATGGTTTGGTGAATTCAACATTCTCGGATGTACCCTTTGTTACTCAGAGCGTTCAATCAGGTAGATGGAGCATGAATTCCCAGAGGGTTATGTCCATATGTAGAACACATATGGGTTTAAGAAAAGTGAGAAAAAATTTAATCAAGAATTAGGATCGAGCAAACAATACGAAAAACTGGTCGAAATTCAAACGCATATTTCTGGCTCGGTATTGGAAGAATTTGGCGCCAACAATCGGAGATTGGCGTCAGGTTTTAGCTGTAGCGCCTGACGACAAGCCTATCGTCTGGCGCTACAGTTAAATGTCTGGCGCCAATACTCTGGTTGCTGACGCTAATTCCTACAGGCCTCAGCAGCATTCTGTGCTCGATAAAATTTTCCAGTTTCGCGCAGTGTTATTTTGGTCCTAGTTGTGAAAGATATTTCTCAAATTTCCTACGTGTAAAATCCTATGTTTTTAACTCATTACGGATGGTCTTTCCAATGATATCTTTTTTATGTATATGACAATAATGTTAATCAAAATTACGCACATGAAATCTTAGAACGGTTTGAGTCTCATCCACTCATTCTAAATCATTGCCGAAACAAATTCAGGAATTAAAATAGAAATTCTCCCCAGCGGAGTCGTCAAAAACTGTAGGGAATATTTCAAGCGTTAATCCCCTAGCTCGAACCCCACTATGATCATACACTAAAGTACGGTGGCGTCCAAAAGGGAAGAAGATAGAGCAAAAGAGTCGCCAACAAGTTTTAGCAATTTGTAAACCGTTCACCGGGTGAAGGTTACACCCCTTAACGATCCAAGAGATTGTCAACTCCAATAAGGTTTTTGAACCAAATAAGGGTTCGGGGATGAAGGTACTAATCCAACCTAAAAGAGATTGAACCTGCCCTAATAATAGGCCTCTACTTTATTCAGATCGTATTCATAGGCACTTTTGATTAACATGCAATCATTAGGTTTAACCCTAAACTTTTTTATCTATGTTGGTTGAATTTTAATGCACAAATAATCTATTATTGGCGACCACTTGAATTATAATCATATTAACCCTAAACAAGATTATTGATTATCTTATTAAGCGTGATTACAAGTACCAATTTCCTTTAAACATGCATAAAAGGTGTGATCAAGTAATAAATAATAAATATAATATTAAGCAACATAATAATAATAATCATCATAATAACAATTATAACAATAAAAATAATCATGTTAATAATAAAGCATAATATTAATAGTAAGATCCTAGGCATGATACTAATAAGATTAATAAAAAACCCTAGCATGTCACTAAACATTAAAAATCAAATCTTTAACCCTAACATGATACTAACAATCATGTAAAAACCTAAGCATGAACTAGGAAGAACATAAAAGGCATCATACTTTTAATCATACTTGATATTAAAGTTACCCTAGACATGATACTAGGAATCATAATAATAACCTAAGCATGAACTCTATATCATAACATCAATAAAAACCATTAAAGTACTTACTTTAATGCCTTGTATCTCTTTCTAATAACAAAATACACACTATAGTAACTTCAAGGAAAATAAAAAAATCAAAACAATTAAATTAAATAATTAAAAGAGAGATTTGGGACCAAACCCTCAGAAATTAAACCTTTCACGTCTAGGGCGAAGGCAACTTCGGATATGGCTTGGTGTTTCTAGATCTAATGAATGCAAAATTTTTATATTTGTGAGAAGGCTAGTTTAGAAAAGATAGAGAGAATAATCAAGAAAACCTTGATGAGAGTTGGTAGATGTAGAGGGAATGAGAATTGATTATTGTTGATGAAAAACTGGTTATCGAAAACGGAGTTTTTAGCACGTTATTTATAAAGAAAATCAGCCAAAAAGATAAAATATCAAAACAGAGTCTGGCGCACGTAGAACTGAACTAGCGCCATCGCTGGCTATTGGCGCCAGGCGCCACCGTTAGCGCAAGGCGCCAATGCTGGCGCCATGCGCTACAACTGGCGTTTGGTGCTGATTCAGAAAATCACGCGTTTTCTTAAAATAAGATAAAAATTGCCGTGCAGGAGGATAAAATCCTATTTCCCCCAAAAATGCTCTTTGATTTTAATTAAAACTCTGAAAAGTCAACAAAAGTCAATTTATCAATGCTAATTGAATTAGGAATGATAAGAACCTTCTAGAAGAATCTAGAACACTAAAACCATTCCTAATTGCATTAGGAATGATAAATCTATATTAGGCCCTTCCCTAGATCATTGGGCCGCATATAAGGCTCAAAACGGGCCCAATTTATTAAATTAGCCATAACTTCCTCAATATTCATCGGAATTGGGCTTATAATATATCGTTTGAAAGCTCTTGTCAAGCCCCATCCAACTACACTACTATTAGACCCATATCATGGACCAAAAAAACTGGATTGGTTGTTTTCTTAAAATAAGTTTTCAAAAACAGAGAGAAGAGAAAAGAAATTAAAACTATCCGCAACACTAGACTTTCCACACTTTCACTTCATTCGATTATGATTCGACGTGAAAGGTACTCATCACTTGGTTTGGTTTTGGGGAGACACAAATGGGTGTCTACAGAAGCCCCCACTTTGACTGAGTTTGGAGAAACGGAGTTTCAAAAACGAAAGTCAAAGTAGCGATAGGGACGGAGAATGATTCAGAACGTTCTGCGATCCTAAATCACTCTTGTAACGCCGATACCTTTAAACTAGCGTTAGTTAAACAGATAAAAGAGTTAAGAAACGCATATCTTGCACCGTCGAGCACACGTCTCTGGAAGTAACCGATTTGCTGCTGCTTTACTGTTATTTTGATGACCTCCTGCCAAGAGAATGTCATCCCGCTTGAAAACTGCTACGCTTGTAACTGTTCCCAATTCAGAAGATTGCTTCGCCTGAAACGATCCTCTCCCGCTATGATAATATTCCACGTCGAAGGGAATACTATCGAAGATTGCTTCGCTTGAAACAATCCTCTTCCGCATTGATAATATTCCACGTCCAAGGGAATACTATCGAAGATAATTTCGCTTGAAATCACCTAGAGTTGTTTGTGACAAATCTCCACCATCTAGGGAATGCCGTCGAAGATATCTTTGCTTGAAGCTATCCTCATTTGTTGCGATAATTTCCAAAGAAATTACCGAAGATCTCCGCGTGTCGACCTTTAAAAGCTCGCTTGAACTTTGCTTCCGCTATGCCTGTACGTCGGTGCTTTTGTTGCTCTTGAACCATTATGTCCGTGCTTTTGCTGTGATGACAATCCTCTTTTATTTTGGAATAGTTGCCAACACAACTCTTATATGATGTATGACAATCCGATTTAGGGAAAGTTGTCAATGCTTCGTAACAATCCATCCTTGGAAATGTTGCCACGATGAAGAGACAATGCGTATCTCGGAAAATTTGCCAAAGTCCAATTTTGGGAAAAAGTTGCCAATGCTTCATAACAATTTTTCATAAGAACTTTGCTACGATCGACAATTCACATCTTGGAATATGACTCTTGAAAGCAATCCACCTTGGAAATTTTCCAACGCTATGCGACAATCCTTTTGGGAAAATATTGCCACTATTGACAATCCGCGTCTTGGAACATTTACAAAAAAAAGTCGACCGACAATCCACTTCGGGAAAATTTTCCACTTACTGAAATGAATGACAATCCACGTTGAGGAACCTTTGCCGAATTTTATAATGAATAGAGTCCTACAACAATCCTTTGGGAAATTTTGCCATAGGGGAACTGGGTGTATGACAATCAAATTTCAGAAAACTTGCCAGCGATGACAATCCGAACTTGGAAAAAATTGCCAAATAGAGAAGGAGCACGAAAATTCACGCTTGGAAACTTTGCCAGAGATGACAATCCAATCTTTGAAAAATTGTCGTTGAAGTAGCTGCACGACAATCTATTTTAGGAAATATTGTCAGTTGGGGATGACAATCCAATTTTTGGAAAAATTGTCGTTTAAGAAAAACGCGCGACAATCCATATTTGGAAATATTGTCGTTTAAGTGCTTGTTTTTAAACCGATACGTTTGTGCTTGTAATGAGCCAGTGTTTTAGGCGCTTAAGCTAAGTGAGACAATTTTTTGTCAGGTCAATCACTTACTACGATTGTAATCGAGCCGACTACTAATCATGTCAATTTGCTTATAGGGGCTAACTGGCGTACCAAGGAACCCGAAATTGTAGTATGAAGTCGAAATAACCGTCTTGAGAGGCTTCGAGCTCTGTCGCTGCTGAAATATCGCTCACACCAAGAATTAGCTCTGTCGTCAGACGCTAAGATCTAGCGTAATTAGGCGCTGAAATCTATTTCCTGACGCTAGATGTTGTCTTCTGGCGCTGGAGTAGGGTCTTCCCTATTCTGCTGCACCTGTATTTATTTCTGACTATAGAACTTTGCTAATCTCTTTAATTATCTTAGGGTTGACCTAAGGTTTAACATCGCTTAACTCATCAACTTGACATGACTCAAGGCATAAACTTGACTCTCTGTGATTAACTCGAGGTTGACTCGACTTGAAGTGTTTGACACATGTGACTCATGACCCGTGTGTGCATCGTAATGTGATTGTGCGACTAGAAAATGCAAAAAAAGCGAAACTTTTCCGTCATTTTTGTGGAGGGTATCGACTTTCTCCCGAAAAAAGAAAGACGTAAAAAAAGGATTGAAGTTTTCAAATGCATGTTGTGAAAGGAATGGTGTCCTTCGAACAAGTGTATTATTCTGATAGCGGGTTCTGAATTATTAGAAAGCTAATATTTTCAGTAAGGTCAAGTGATCGGAATGCCTGGGTGGAGGCCGCTTCCGATCAGTAATATTAATATAATTAATATTACAACTTAATCTTGACTGAACCCTTCGGGTCACACCCAAGCAAAATATACGAACCAACTTGACAAATTAATTCGGAAGAAATTAATTCGTCGCCCGAGTGTTAAACATTTAGACGTCGGAAATTCGAGCTTGGAGCGTCGAAACCGAGCGTCGGAGAATCTCAACGAGCCAAAATTTAGGATTTGGCGAGACGGGAAAATGCATCAAGTAACAAGTAAAATCCTAGCCACGCAAAAGGCTAGGAATGCATGCCCAATAGGATCATGCCACGTGGCAGCACACGTGGCCGCCACGTTGGCAGCCACCAAGTGGCAGAGTGCCACGTTGGCAGCCACCAAGTGGCAGCGTGCCACGTGGCAGCGCCATGGTGGCGGCGCGCCACGGTGGCGACACATGTGGCAATGGCCGTGGACCCAGGTTGATGGGTCATGGACACGGGCCAAAATAAAATGGGCCAACCGAACCCAACTTGGGGCTCAAGGTTGGGTGACACATGGTTAGTTCACATTGCATGTGAAATACCTTGGGGACCAAGTAAGAAAGTGGTCCACACCTAACCATGTGACACTTGTTACTTGTTCCTTTGTTTATTTAACTAAGGGTTGAATTCACCAATCTTTCCATGTGGGATCTTTTTGTGAAAAGTCCCACATTAAAAGATGAGTGAAATTCACAAGGCATACTTCCTTATAAATAGTCATGGCATGGCTTGAGAATTCTTTGCTTGAGTGGGAGTTAGAAAGAGCATTCCATATTTTTGGGAAAACTCTTAAACTCTAATAACACTCGGGTTTTGGTCGGACCTTGCTAACCCCAAGGTAGCAGACCTTAAAGTTGTGTTCTCCTTTTTGTGGGTGGATACCGTCGGAGGCGCGGCGCTTGACGTGCTCGTAGCTTTCAAGTAAGAGCCCCGGTTTTTGGGCGAAGCTCGCTTCGAGGGTAAGATTCGTTATCTTTTCTTTGTGATTATTTATTTATGCTGTATGATTTTAATTATTGCGAGTGGTTCCTCAGGTCGGGGTTGTTTCCGCGGTGAGTCGGACTCACCAAACCCCAATAGCGGTATCGGAGCCCCGCTCGTTTATTTTTATAATCATGTTTTTCAAGGTTTATTTTGGCTTAATTTTCTGGTTTAAGTTGCTAATTAGATTAGTAGCTCGGTTTTATTTATTTTAATCCCGTTTTAATGTCGAGTTTGGCCCAGAACCCAGATTTTCGCCCAAGACTAGTGAATTTTGGGTGGAAAACGTGTTCTGGAAAGGTTTTTATCCCCAAGGGGTCTGTGATTTTAGCCAAATTCTGACCAGAAATGCCTTTTTCGAGGGGTTTTTCGTTTTTGACGAAAAATTTTAAGTCTTTTCTAACCTTGAAATTAATGGCATAAATTGTTGATTATATGGTTGATTATTTGCATTATTTTCTGCATTTTTATGTCCCCTTAAAGCACACTTACTTGGTAGTATTTGATGCTTAAAGGTTGATTTATTTTCACATAATTGCAAACTAATTGCTTTTTAGTGTGAAAGTTTTATTTTTGAGGCTTCCAAAGTGTTAAAGATTCAATCTTTATTTGTGATAAGTGATTGAAACTTTAAAAACCACTAAATTCCATGTTATTTTGTGTTAAACTTTGTTGTTTTAATCCTTTTGAGTTGATTGGAAACATAAAGTTTCAATTTTTGTTATAGAAATTTGGTTATCTTCATGTTGGAAGATATAATTTCAAGGATTCACAAAATTTAGATGTTGGAATTTTCATTTGAACATTAAAGTTCATATTTTTCCAACTTCCCCTTACTTTGTCAAATTCTCAAGTTTTATTTAAATTGATTAAATTGAAAGTGAGAAATTGCCTCAATTTAATTTTGCACCAAGCTAAACCAATTTAATTAAGAATGGTTCTTGGAATTATTTTGGTTATTTGCACTTTGAAAATTTTATTAAGTTAGACTTGTTTAAATTTTTTTTTTTATTTTGCTCATTAAATTAGTTCTAAAATTAATTTAGAATTAATTAATTTTGTCTCGCGAAAAGGGATCTTATCCCGAGGCCATGGCACGCAAAACGAGGCAAAGAACCACCTTGGCGAGCCGGGCTGCACAGCAGCCCGCATGTGGCTGCCAAGGTGGCTGCCCCACCTTGCGTGCGGCCACACGCGCGGCAGCAGCACACGCGCGACAGCAGCACACGGGCTGCAGCAGCCACGCGCGGGCGTGCCGTGGCAGCAGCACACGGGCTGCAGCAGCCACGCGCGGGCGTGCCGTGGCAGCAGCATGTGGCCGCGTGCCGTGGGCCGTGTGTGCGGTTTTTTGGGTGTGTGCGTATGCTTGGTGAGGTGAGGTGACTAGCCGTAATATTTCTTATTTTGCCGTTTTATTTATTTTAATTAATTTTGTTTATTTTAATTAAAATTTTGGGAGGCTAGGCCTCGGTTTTGAGCGGCATTGGCAAAAATTTATTTTGACAAGTTTGGGTGCTACCGAATTAATTAATTAGATTAATTAAGGGAAATGTGGAATTTAGTGGGAGCTTCAATTATTAATGACGTCAATTACATAATCGGTTAAACAACTTTGACTAGTTTTAATTGGGCGGGTGAATCGGATTAACCATCTAGATTAGTTACTAGTGCGCGTGTTGTTTAAATGCATTTTACTTGTTTGATTTTGTAAATTTCATGGGCCATTCACAAATAGTGAATGGATGAATGGAATGTATATTCTCTCTCACAGGTTTTATGAAATGGCAACTAGTGGGACCCGACTAGGATAGAAAATACGGACTACGTGCCGTTATGTATTTTTGTAAATCTAAATACGGTCTACGCACCGTTAAGTATTTTTGTACCTTTATATTTAGATTATTTGCATAGTTTGGTTAAGTCTTGAAGACGGCGTATCTTGGAAGACAAAGCCTTGAATTACAAATGAAGACCTTTTGAAGATTTGAAGAATTCAAGGGGTCATGCTAGTTGCCAATATGCATCTATAATTTCGCTTTATATTTTATGCTTATATATATGTGAATTATTCGTTAGATGCATGTTTAGGTTTTCTTGATGTTGCGATGATTAGTTAAGTTCACTTAAATCAACCAACATAGAAATCCTAGGTCCCTAATAATATTGAGTCAAACTTGCCTTTCCAAAACGACACTTATTGACCGGACGAGGATGATGGTAGGCTACGCCAAAGCGAGGTGCCATCACTTCTCCAAGGCGCGTAAGGCACACCGGGTGTGCACGTTGGTTTTGGTTTAACTCATCGGTATGAGTGAGGAGTCCTCACATACCGTGGCAAAAGAGATACATCGTCAAAGATGCATTAGATGCGACGATTGTCTAACCAAGAGTGGCTTAGAGCCATTAGCAAGGCAATGCTTATCCTAGAAGATTGAGTGTTTAAGACAAGCCAAAGCATGCTTAACCACTCTTTGTTTCTTCGGATCTTGGAATCGCCTTATTTTCGCCAAATAGGGACAATTATTATGCGTAAATAAGACGTTTAATAAGATTGAAGTTTGCATGAATGCTATTAAATTTCAAACTTATTATGTTCTTGATAAATGGTTATACTTAGCACTTATATTTATAGTATTCTAAATAAAATAATATTGTTTCCATGATTGGTAAAGGAAATCCTTGAGAATAGATCTCAAAGACAGGAAAAGCATTTCTAAAATACAATTCTCATAAATGACTTTTATAACTAAGTCCGAAAGGACGGTTGGACATCATGTATTCAAAATACTAGGTAGTTTTGATAAAACATGTGGAATTGAGTTGCAATCTCAAGATTGACAACCAACGTATCCTTTCGCATCATACATAATTGAGTAGGACTCATTGATGTAGTAATTCGAGTAAGAATTAATGGAAAAGATGGAACTTTGTTTTACGGCGCACTAGGTGCTTGATTATGCCTAACAAAGTATAAGAGTCAAGGTACTTAAAGAAATGATTCTTAAAGTAAGATCATGAGATATTGTATGATAAGAAATATAGGAAAGAAGGAACGAAGAAAAGGAATTAGATTTCATTTCAACTCATGAGTTCTTGTTATTGTAGTTAACTTAGCAATTCGTTATCTTCACAAGTATCGGATACTGCTTGAGTGTTCCACTATGATAGTGACCTCAAACTATTGAAGTTAAGCTAAGTTATCAACTTACAAGCTTAGAATGAAGCAAGGAGAGCTACATCAGTTGTAAGGTCGTATGTTTTGTTTAAAGACCTTTTAAGCCAAAGGCTGGAATAAGTAATGGTTATTATGTCCCATAATCAGCAATTGATCCGTTTACACACGGAAAGACTCACATTCAAAGTAATGAGAAATAGTTGCGAGATTTATTTGAATGGCATGGTTATCCAAGCATTGAGTCAAGAATGCCTGATTATAAACAAACATTTCCCTAAACATGATAAACTCACTAAGTTCAAGTCATGGGCTTGATTTGCATTCCGAACATCTTTAGCAATGTCACATCGACAAGAACGTACTCAAAGGCTCTATTAGATAGACTCTTGATAGTTGCTCAATTTGGAATCGTTCTAAGACAAGCAAGTCTTACTTGTTGAAACCGACAAAACAGAGAGTTATTGTTCTTGGTTTAGACAGTTGACTCCGAAGGCTAAAGAGGATTCAATTACTTCAACGTTTCACAAAGAATTTGAAAGGATATGGCTATATTCATCAAATGTGAACAAACTTGACTTGAGTAGCTCAAGAGTTCAGTGAAGTACAAAATCGACTTGGCAAGATATCGAAACGTCTAGATTAGATCGAGCGATGTTTGCTTGAGCCAAGCGTGACTATCTCAAAGTTATGAATGGAAATTTTCATAAATAACTCCACAAAGAACATAGTGTGTCTTCATGGAGACCTCAGTGTCATTTGAAAATAACTTGAACAATGATGGTTCACAACCCTTCCTATAAAGTTCTTAAAGATTTGCACAAATGACTAATGTTACACTAAACAATGTGTCGAAGCTAAGAAAGGACGCCATATTCAGTTATGGATAGAAATAACTTCTAAAAGTCTTTTCAAGTATATGTCTAAGGCTCTTAGTCTCAGTGGGAGTTTACTAGCTCAGTGGGAGCAAAGTGGCTCAGTGGGAGCTAGGTGACTCAGTGGGAGCTGAATGGCTCAATAAAGACTAAGATAGCTCAAGTAGGAGCTAACTGTTTGTTTCAAAATGAACTTTTACCCAAAGACAATATACATGTCTCTTTGTAAGCATTCAAGTGAGACTACGGGTATTACCTCCACATCCTAATTGAGAACAAAAATTGTTTGTTGCTCTAAGTAGTGTCTTTCTGGAAAGTAACACGTTTCCAAAACGACAAGTGGGAGAAAAATGAACTCGATGACCATCGAAATTCGCAACAAACTAGAACTGAAAATCTCGGAAGACCTTAAAGGACTTCATGAGAATGCTTGATCAAGAATACTCAAAAGGACTTTAAAAGTGCCTTAAAAGAGAATTCATTAGTCACAAAACATTAAAAATGTTGGAGTAAGATCAACATAATAAAAGGGCTTTGAAAGCGCCTTAAAACTCAGTGTTTGATGCAATTGCCCCGTATAGGTATAGAATTCACCAAAGGCTTGGATTGAATCCTATAAATTTTCTATTAAGTTAGAAACAAACCTAAGACTTACAAGCATACTATTTACTATTAGATAGTAAAGGAATAATGTCTTGTAAGATAGCTACGACAAATCCAAATTCTGAATAATGGTTAAAGACCATGAGAATCCGAAATAGACTCCATGTTTGAAAATCATGTTTGAAACTTGATTAATTTGCATGAAAGGTGAAAGACCCATCGATTGCAAATAAGTTTTCAAGGAGAAAACTAACAAATGTGGAAATGTATATGCATACATAGCTAGATTGGTTGTAAAGGATATAATTAATATCAAGGAGTTGATTTTCATAAAATCCCATTCATCAATCGGAATGCTCAAGTCTTTTCGTGATTGATCTAGCAAAATTGCACATATGAAATATGGCAAAATAGATACAAAAACCGCCTACCCAAAATAGGATTTTGGAAGTGACTATGGAATAGTCTAAGGGTTTTGAAATCTAAATAATGCTAGATTTGAAATCAAGCACATGGAATCCGTCATAGGATTAAACGAAGCATTGCATGAAGGAATTGGAACGTGTTTTCTCATAAAGTTAATAAGAGGATTGACTTATGGAGAAACATAGAAATTCTGATGAACAAGAAGTTTAGTGGGAGCAAAAGTAATGGTCCAACAAGAAGTTTACGAACTCTATTGTGAACAACCATCAAATGCTAAATGTTTAGATTTGAAAGTATTTTCGACAATGGACCGAGCTAAAGACGATACTTAGTACATGTTGGGAATTAAGTTCTATGGTATAGACTTAATTAAATGTTTAAATGAGTAAAAGAAATTACCATGTTAAACATGAAGGACTTTGAAAGGCTTTCGACCCATATGTATGAAGCTAAGTAAATGTTTGACCTATGTATAAGCTAGGCTAAGTACTAAGTCAAACGAGAAAGACTCTAGTAGGAGACTTTCAACCACATCATATAGAGAAAAATTTGGCAAGACTCAGTGTAATTGTATGAGCTAAATGTTACATGGATGGAATAAAATTGAGAATAATTCTAAAATTAAATCCATCATGTAAAGCTATGATATGGAATCGTCAGATGACTTAAATGCTTAGAGCATGTGAAGTACGTATATAATACCAATCGACATTAATCTAAGTATTAGATCATTAGATTATAGTCAAGAACATCCAAAGAACTTAGATAAGTAGTTGGATGAGTTCTTGACGCATGGAAACAAATATAATTTGAGTTTTGATGATGCAAGCACAAACCTTAACAAGGATTAGATCCTTAGCAAGGAAGCCATTTATAAGCACGAGGCAAGAAGTGTCGTGGCATGAGAATGGTAACATGGATGTGCATCCATGTATAATGTGCGGGAATTTAAGGAAAATTTCCATGCTCACAAGTGATTAGGGTATCCCAAATCGTTGTGAGTCGCTTGGAGTGAAACCCAAGCAAGGCATCATCAGGGAGTCTACTAAAATATATGTTGAGAATATTGTTGCCTTAAAGGCAATAATAAGGAAAGATGTTAAATGGAAAAGTTCGTTGTTGAACGTTAATGATTGTAGGTTGTCAAGTAGAAGGTCTCGAATCATAAAAATGAGTGGGAGCCATTGCTTGGACAATAAATCCTGAATCACATGTAATCCATTAACACTCTCAAAATTTTATCATCTTATTATGGAAATGGTGGATAATGAAGATGCTAAGGTTTGCAAAGTAATTATAACTAAACCTATGCAATAAGTGAACGACAACATTCATAATTGCATGAAAGAAATCAAGCATATCAAATATGAGTGTGATTTTTATGAATGTTTTATGAAGAGTACTACTCTTAAAACATTTGGGAAAAACCATTTATCATAAGATGAAACATTGTGAAGTTTCATAGTGGAATAAAATATTTCTAAATATTCCACAAAACTATTTAATTGTGGTTTAGAATTAAATAATGAGTCCATTCGATTTTAATAAATATTCAAAATAGGGTTTCAAGTCAATGGCTTGGATATAGAAACACCTATTAAGTGAACATTGAATATTTTAATCGAAAATTATCCCTAATCAAGGTCATATTTTGTGGACGATTGATGACCATCAGAGATTAGTGTGTAGTATGATTTATAGCACCGTTTCTTGTGCTATGAGGATATAAATCATTTGCACAGGTGTTGGTTTAGAACCATACTGGATCGACCTATGAGGATACTTTAAGAGATTTAAAAATCGTCATAAGTATTTTCTCATTATTACTATCGGAACTCTTTTCCTTTGACCATGAGTAGTGGGAGATCTCTTGTTTGAGTACTGGTCCGCTTTGGTATCCGCCAAACGACTGCCGTAACTGGGGATTATAAAGACAGATATCAGGCAGGGGAGTCCTCTTAGTAAGAGAAGCTACATTACAAGACTGGAAATGTCCCCCTACTAACAATAGGGAACATGTCTTGTTGTTTACAAGGCCTCTCGAAGAGTGAGACTGTGAAAATGCATGGCCGTGCTCAGATGGATTTTAGAAATTCTCTGCTTATTGATAGTCAAACTCGGATTTCGAGAAACACTTCTGGACGTAATAGAGATGACGAGTAATCTTACTCTGTAGTTCATGAAGAGACATGAAGAGACATAGGAAAGGGGCTAGACACTAAGATTGAAAGGAATGGTGTCCTTCGAACAAGTGTATTATTCTGATAGCGGGTTCAGAATTATTAGAAAGCTAATATATTCAGTAAGGTCAAGTGATCGGAATGCCTGGGTGGAGGCCGCTTCCGATCAGTAATATTAATATAATTAATATTACAGCTTAATCTTGACTGAACCCTTCGGGTCACACCCAAGCAAAATATACGAACCAACTCGACGAATTAATTCGGAAGAAATTAATTCGTCGCCCGAGTGTTAAACATTTAGACGTCGGAAATTCGAGCTTGGAGCGTCGAAATCGAGCGTTGGAGAATCTCAAATGTCGAGCCAAAATTTAGGATTTGGCGAGACGGGAAAATGCATCAAGTAACAAGTAAAATCCTAGCCACGCAAAAGGCTAGGAATGCATGCCCAATAGGATCATGCCACGTGGCAGCACACATGGCAAAACGCCATGTGGCAGCACACGTGGCCGCCACGTTGGCAGCCGCCAAGTGGCAGCAGCCACGTTGGCAGCCACCACATTGGCAGCCACCAAGTGGCAGCGTCCCACGTGGCAGCGTGCCACGTGGCAACGCCATGGTGGCGGCGCACCACGGTGGTGACACGTGTGGCAATGGCCGTGGACCCAGGTTGATGGGTCATGGACACGGGCTAAAATAAAATGGGCCAACCGAACCCAACTTGGGGCTCAAGGTTGGGTGACACATGGTTAGTTCACATTGCATGTGAAATGCCCTGGGGACCAAGTGAGAAAGTGGTCCACACCTAACCATGTGACACTAGTTACTTGTTCCTTTGTTTATTTAACTAAGGGTTGAATTCACCAATCTTTCCATGTGGGATCTTTTTGTGAAAAGTCCCACATTGAAAGATGAGTGAAATTCACAAGGCATACTTCCTTATAAATAGTCATGGCATGGCTTGAGAATTCTTTGCTTGAGTGGGAGTTAGAAAGAGCATTCCATATTTT
Organism: Chenopodium album; assembly: GCF_948465745.1. Taxonomy (NCBI): domain Eukaryota; kingdom Viridiplantae; phylum Streptophyta; class Magnoliopsida; order Caryophyllales; family Amaranthaceae; genus Chenopodium; species Chenopodium album. Next base: position 54,916,952 of record NC_137837.1, read on the forward strand.
TGGGAAAACTCTTAAACTCTAATAACACTCGGGTTTTGGTCGGACCTTGCTAACCCCAAGGTAGCGGACCTTAAAGTTGTGTTCGCCTTTTTGTGGGTGGATACCGTCGGAGGCGCGGCGCTTGACGTGATCGTAGCTTTCAAGTAAGAGCCCCGGTTATTGGGCGAAGCTCGCTTCGAGGGTAAGATTCGTTATCTTTTCTTTGTGATTATTTATTTATGCTTTATGATTTTAATTATTGCGAGTGGTTCCTCGGGTCGGGGTTGTTTCCGCGGTGAGTCGGACTCACCAAACCCCAACATGTTGAATGAGCTTAATCAAATGTTGTTTTATACTATCTCTCAAGGTGCAAGGATTAATCCATCCTAGGCTATCTCAATGGTTGACTCAATGATGAAAGCATTTGGGTAACTTAGGCACGGAGGCTAAGTACTTCATTCTTCGATATGTAATAACGATTATGATTGATGAGTGATGTTGATATGACAAGGCATGCTTCAGCGTTGTGTTAATATTCCATGACATAGGGTTCCTAAGGGAAATTATATTTGGTCATGTATCTGTGCAGTGTGTGAAAGTGACCCTAAAGTTAGGCCACAAGGGTAAGTGTGTGGAGAAAATGTTATTTTTAGAAGAGTGAAATGATGGTGACTCTTAGGCTAAGTAAGCTAATGATGTAGGGATCAAGCCCCCAAGTCTAGCTCTACATGGATAGGGATGAGCATAGGAGATCCCTTGATATGATTGTAGTGTAAGTGTGTGAAATTGAATATGAATGCATTTTTATTACGGCCGCACCTCGATGTGAGGTTTCCTACGTATCCGTTAGGAATCAGGCCGAACGTAGCTCTAGCTGAACCTCGCACAAGTGTGTGTATACCTCAAAAAGGTCTTTTTAAGGGTTATAACGTGGTTAGGCTAAAGGTTATAGAAGAAGGGGATAAAGGCTCAAGACCCTAGATAAGCTCTCAAGGTGTGCAACTTCACTTTTGTATTTTTATTTTTTATGCTTGAGTTTCTACTCTTTTTAGCTCTTTATTTTTTTGCCTTAGCATTTATTTTATTTTCATAAGTGTGGGAAATCTCTATCATGCGGTCTACCACTCACTTAGCATTCATGTTTCTCAGGCACGGTACCAAGCACTCGATAAGAGACGCAATCTGAGACGTGTTCATATCAAAGACATGTTCATGTCAAAGACATTGGAACACTTGCCCTTTTTTACACTTTTATTTATTTATTTATTTTGCTTATTTATTGCTATTTTAATCTTTTGAATTCACTCAAGCTTTTGAGATTTACATAAGTTGCACACTGTCCCATCCCAAGGTTAGGTAGATGTAGGAAGAAAATAAAAGGCATCATACTTTTAATCATACTTGATATTAAAATTACCCTAGACATGATACTAGGAATATCATAATAACAATCTAAACATGATTCCTATATCATAACATCAAAAAAACCATTAAAGTACTTACTTTGATGCCTCGTACCTCTTTCTAATAACAAAATACACACGTTAGTAACTTCAAGGAAAATAATAATCAACAATTAAATCAAATAATTGAAATCGAGATTTGAGACCAAACCCTCAGAAATTAAACCCTTCACGTCTAGGGCGAAGGCAACTTCGAATATGGCTAGGTATATCTAGATCTAATGAATGTGGAATTTTTATATTTGAGAAAAGCTAGTTCAGAAAAGAGAGAGAGAGTAAGAGAGTAATTAAGAGATCTTGATGAGAGTTGGTGTAAATTGGTTAAAACTGGTTATCGAAAACGGAGTTTTTAGCACGTTATTTATAAAGAAAAACACCCAAAAAGATAAAATATCAAAACAGAGTCTGGCGCACGTAAAACTGAACTAGCGCCATCGCTGGCTATTGGCGCCAGGCGCCAACGTTAGCGCCAAGCGCCAACGTTAGCGCCAAGCGCTATAGCTGGCGTTTGGCGCTGATTCAGAAAATCACACGTTTTCTTAAAATCAGATAAAAATTGCCGTACAGGTGGATAAAATCGTATTTCCCCCAAAAATGCTCTTTGATTTTAATTAAAACTCTAAAAAGTCAACAAAAGTCAATTTATCAATGCTAATTGAATTAGGAATGAAAAGAATCTTCTAGAAGAATCTAGAAGACTAAAACCATTCCTAATTGCATTAGGAATGATAAATCTATATTATGCCCTCCCCTAGATCATTGGGCCGCATATAAGGCTCAAAACGGACCCAGTTTAGTAAATTGGCCATAGCTTCCTCAATATTCATCGGAATTGGGCTTATAATATATCGTTGGAAAGCTCTTGTCAAGCCCCATCCAACTACACTATTATTGGACCCATATCATGGACCAACCAAACTGGATTGGTTGTTTTATTAAAATAAGTTTTCAAAAACAGAGAGAAGAGAAAAGAAATTAAAACTATCCGCAACACTAGACTTTCCACACTTTCACTTCATTCGATTATGATTCGACGTGAAAGGTACTCATCACTGGGTTTGGTTTTGGGGAGACACAAATGGGTGTCTACAGTTCGCTAAGGTCTTCGAATGAACGCACAAGGATGATGATGATGAACACTAAGTGAGGCAATTCCAAAAGCACATGATTGTGGGTTCAACACCCCATATTCATGAGAGCACGACTTGAGAGCGCAAGAGCTAGAACTTGGAGAATCCACTTCCTTGCATCTTGAGCTTTCCAATTGCCATGAGCTTGCTCCAAAAGCTTCCTCCACCTTAGTAAATCACCAATATCAAGACCCAAACCTCGTACATTACCTACAACTGAAAATAGAGCAAATAAAGGAGAAAAGACTAGAAAAACCATAGAAATGCACAAAAGCTACAAAATAAGAAAGGAAAGGTAAAACTAATACCAAATGCATAAAACTAGGAATTTAATGAGAATAAAAGCTATGAAAAGAGGAAGAAAACAACCTAAATGCTCATCAAATGGGTGCCATTTATGACACCCATCAGAGTTTCACGTGAAAAAACATTGAAAATAGCACTATGACACGTTGTAAAGTACCATATCACGACACCAGGCACCGTGCCATGTTATCAGGCGCCGTGACACGGTGCTTTTACACCGTGCGCGGTGATTCCTGTTTTTTTACACGTTCTTAAAATCATCTTAACTTTTGATCAGTAACTCGGAATAAGACATATAATACATCATTGGAAATCTTATCCAGTCTACTTTCCAACCCAATTAGAATCCGGTAAATATAATTTGTAGATTTTAAAAATGGCCGTTTTAGTAGAAAGGTGTTGGTTTTGGACCGACTTTAGTGTTTTGCTCATATCTTCTTTGTTTTAAATCACAATTGGGCTTTGATATATGGTTGCGAATCTTATTTCAAGGCATATCAAACCAAATAATAATTGGATCAAAATTATTAGGCAAAAAATTCAGTTTCTCTCGGTTTTGCGATGTGGACATCAAAAGAGGAAAACAAGTTATGGTTTAGGGAAATGAGATAGGAAATGAATTGGTTTATGAAATGTATTGAATAGAACAAGGATTTAAGAACTCCAAAGATTAAATACTCAACTCGACCAATAATGGTGGTGAAAGGTTTTTCATCATCGGGTTCGATTTTTGGGAGACATTTTTAGGTGTCTACAATATGGCCTAGACCAATTGGGTCTAAACTTGCCTCTTGGTCTAAAACATTTTTCCTTATTTCTTTTAGGTTCAAGTATCCTACTTTTATAATCTTGTCTTCACTTTCTTGTTTAAGTGCCTAGCCATACGGGTTTGATAACATTGAGTATGGTGTAGAGCCTCTAGTCGCTTTTCATCGAGTAAAATTAGCTCGTTATATCTCACTCTAGTCCATTCTACTTCATCGAGTTTACTTTCTAACGCGATGCGTAGAGAAGGTATTTCTATCTCTACAGGTTGTACGACATCCATTCCATAGACTAAGGAAAATGGCGTATTCCCTATTGATGACCGAGCTGACGTGCGATAACCCCATAGGGAAAAGTGGAGTTTGTTAGGCCAATCTTTGTAATTTTCTGTCATCTTCTCGATGGTTTTTTTAAAATTTTTATTAGCCGCCTCAACGACACCATTTGCATGAGGTCTATAGGGAAAAGAATGATGGTGTTTAAGGACATACTTTTGTAACAATTCTTCAAATTCTGTTTGAAAGTGAGTTCCATTGTCACTTATCATTTCATGTGGGACTCCATACCGACAAATAATGTTTCTTTTGATAATGAGTGCTACATGTTTTGCAGTGAGTTAGCATATGATTTTTTGACAGGCTAAAGTTGTATCACTAAATCAAAAGTAATTCCTAAATCCTTTAACTAATGTAGATAGACAAGTAGGGTCGAATCCACAGGGAAACAAGCCTTTTTATTCCTAATTAATTCAAGCAATATAAATTATAAAGCAACCAATGTATTAATATGAATATAAAACTAAACTACGGATATTTAGAGTAAAGAGAAAACAATGAATACAAGGCCTACGGCATAGGTTCACCAATAAATAATATTCTAGGGTAAAACATAATAATCAATCATCAATGCATAATTAATCAGATCATAAAGGGCTTTCGCTACGTATTACAATCACAGAATTAACCTACCGGTATTAAATCTCATCTCTCGAATCTCGACTTAACCATTTATAAATTAACTTGCCTATTGAAACTAGACCTAAACTTTAATTCTCATCTCTCGAATCTCGAATCAATATTGTCAAACTCATGCATAAAAGATCATGCCTAATCTAGTCACAGAGCATTAAATCAATCAATAGGAAATTAATCTAGCATTGATAATTAACAACAATAAATTACCCCTTCATATTATTTATGGATCCCGATAAACCCTAGAAAGGAAACTACTCGCACATAATTAAATCTAAACTTATCAAAGCAATAAAATAAGACATGATGGAAGAGTTAAAATAAATAACTGAGATTAAAGTAGAAGAAATCATTACCAAAGTAATCTGGAATTAAGAGTAGAGTTAAGAACAAAGTATTAGAGAAAGAAACTAATCTAAAAGCTAAGTAGAGAGAGAAAATCTAAGAGAAGAATTAAGAAAGAGTGAAAGAACATACTAAACTCGCTTAACGGAAAAGTATTTATATTAAGCAAGAATCCTAAACTAAAACAAACTTAAACGACGATAATTAACTCCTAAAAATAACACGTGCCCGATCGGGCGCACCTTTTTCTCATCAGGTATGATTCTCGCGCCCGGCCAGGCGCGAGTTCAGGCGCCGACCTTGCTTCCCCTGCCCGGCCGGGCGCGCCTTCGGGCGGTAGCTGCTTTGGCCGGGCGACATTCGTGGGCCACTATTTGGACTTCGATTGGGCTCCAAATCTTCGGGCCAATCAGGATTTCCTTTTCGGGTCTTGAATACTCGGTCCAAATGCCCCGGTATCACATATACCGAGCCCTTAATCACCGATTCGATGGCTCTAACCGGCCCTGTGCTATAGAAACTGGTCGTGCTTCTCCAATGCTCGTAGTTGCTCCATAGTGTCTCGGGAAAATGCTCCAAAAGCGCAAATCCCTACAAAAGTCAACCAAATCTACGAAAACACTAGAAAAAACCAATTAGTAATAAAAGTGGCTCTGCAGATGCAAAAATCACTACTAATTATGACCAAAGGACAGGGGTAAAATATTATATAAAATAGACATATCATTTTACTTCAACCCATTTAGTGAAATAATCGATTTCTACTAATATATATTCATGGCCTCCTGTTCCTAGAGGAGTAATTCTTCTAATGATGTTTATTCCCCGTATTGAGAATGGCCATGGTGATGTGTAGGTGTAGAGGAGAGATAAGGAAACATGTTGCAAGTTGGCATATATTTGGCATTTAGGGAATCTTTTGACATATTAATGACAATCCCTATTCATGGTAGTCCAATAATATCCTTGCGCATTATCTTTTGGGCTAGCATTTTGCCATTTACATGTGTTCCACATACCTCTTCGTGGAGTATTTTGTTAGCCCTTTGGGCTTCCTTTTTGCCTACACATAAAAGGGCTCGACCTTTAGGTACCCTTTTGTGTAACTCATCGTTAATGAGAACATATTGGGAAGCCAAAAGTCTTAAGGCTCGTTTTGCCTTTTTGTCAGAATGGGATGGATATTCTCCCTTTGTGACATAGTTAAGGATGTCTGTATACCAAGGTTCTTCCTCTTTGGTTACTTCATCATCCTCTATTGCTTGGATGTAAGCCGGTTAGTGCCTTTTTTCTATTGTTAAGGGCATTTACCCAGTTTCCGTAGGAATCCTAACCATTAAGGCTAGTCTTGCTAAGGCATCAGCATATTGGTTTTCCTCTCTAGGTAGATACGTGTATTCTACCTTTTGCAGTTGATTTGTGAGAGTTTCCAAGTAGGTTGGGTTAGGGGCCAAGCTTTCACTCCTTACTTTCCATCTCTTTGATATTTGATTGATGATCAATGCAGAATCTACAAAAAATCAAAGTTTCTTTACTCCCAATGCTAATGTTATTTCGATGCCTACCACGAATGCTTCGTACTCTGCAGCATTGTTGGTAATGTCGAAATCCAGCTTTATGGAGATTGAAACATGTTCCTCTTTTGGTGACACCAATAGTGCTTAAAGGAAGAAGGGTGTAACTAGGAATATTTGTTTTAGGCTTAGAGTATGAGAGAGAGAGAAGAGAATGATTTTTGATGTAAAAGAGCTAGAGGAAGAGAGAATGATTTTTTTGTCTCGAACTATAGAATGGAGGAGGGTATTTATAGGGAAAATGAGTAGAGTGAACACACGGAACCGTAAAAAGATAAAAACGTTGCCGCGACACGGCAAAATGTGCCGTGACATAGGAAACTCTTGCATGACACGGCATACTCTTGAGTGATGCGGGAAATATTTGAGCTACGGAAGTAAAAACGCGAGAAGGGTTTACGAGGAAAAGACACGAGAAAATTCCATGACACGGCACTCTGCACCATGACACAGTATAGTACACCGTGCACTGTAAAGAAGTGCATGGGAAAACGCAGAAAATACACGAAAAAAGCACCGTGGCACGGTGAGAAATACTGTGTAACGACACCAGGCACTGTGCCACGTCATCAGGCGCCGTGACACGATGCTTTTACACTGTGCGCGGTAATTCCAGTTTTTTACACGATTTTAAAATCATCATAACTTTTGATCCGTAACTCGGAATAAAGCATATAATTTATCATTGGAAATCTTATCAAGTCAAATTTCCATCCCAATTAAAATCCGGTCAAAATAATTTTTAGATTTTATGATATGGCCGTTTTAGTAGAGGGGTGTCGGTTTTGGGCCGAGTTTAGTGTTTTGCTCATATCTTCTTCGATTTAAATTTGAATTGGGATTTTGATATATGGTTGGAAATATTATTTCAATGACTATCCAACCAATTAATAATTGGATCAAAATTATTAGGCGACAAAATCAGTTTCTCTCGGTTTTTCGATGTGGACACAAAAAGAGGAAAACAAGTTATGGTTTAGGGAAATGAGCTAGGAAATGGATTTGTTTATGAAATATATTGAATAGAACATGGATTCAAGCACTCCAAAGATTAAATACTCAACTCAACCAATAATGGCAGTGAAAGGTTGTTCATCATCGTGTTTGGTTTTGGGCAGACATTTTTAGGTGTCTACAGAAGCCCCCACTTTGACTAAGTTTGTAGAAACGTCAGTTTTGAAATTGATAGTGAAAGTAGTCGATGGGGACGGAGAATGATTTAAGACGTTCTGAGATCCTAAATCCCTCTGTATACGTCGATACCTGCAGAAAAGTGTTAGTTCTACAGATAAAAGAGTAAAGGGATAGAATGCTTATCTGACGCAAGTGTATCGGTGACAAATGAGTTTGGTAGCTTTCTATGCTTGAAGAAATCTATTGGATGACATTTTTGAAATGCTTTCCATGCCTGAGGAAAGCCGACTGACGAGTTTGGTAGCTTTCTATGCTTGAAGAAATCTACCTGATGATACTTTCCATGCTTGAGGAAAGTCAAAATATGAATTTGGCGATTTTCTATGCTTGAAGAAATCAACCGGATAATACTTTTCATGCTTGAAGAAAGTCGACAGATTATTTTGGTAGCATTCTATGCTTGAAGAAATCCACCGGATGGCACTTTCCATTCTTGAGGAAAGACTTGTCTAATGATGAGATTCATGTCTCTGTGTAACGAGAACCTTGCGCCGTGAATCATCTTTGCTTAGGAGATGATCACTAAAATGATAATGGTTCGCTTCTCCCCGAACGTGGGCTTTAGATGGTTCGCTTGTCTCCGAACGTGGGCTGAAGATGGTTTGCTTGTCCCCGAACGTGGGCTGTAGATGGTTCGCTTATCCCCGTACGTGGGCTGTAAATGGTTCGTTTGTCCCCGAACGTGGGTTGTAGATGGTCCGCTTGTCCCCGGACGTGGGCTATAGATGGATCGCTTGTCCTCGAACGTGGGTTGAAGATGGTCCGCTTGTCCCCGGACGTGGGCTGTTATTGGTTTGTTTGTCCCCAAAAGTGGGTTATAGATGGTCTGCTTTTCCCCGAACGTGGGCTAAAGATAGTCCGCTTGTCCCCGGATGTGGGTTATAATTGAAACCTGCAAAATAAAATTTGCCGAGGGACTCGTATAGACTATGATTGACTTAACCAATTGACTTGACCAAGTTTGACTTGACACGACATGACATGTATATAGCTTGTGGTTGTGTGTGTCAAGACACAAGCAATTAAAAAATGCAAAAAACAAAAATTTTCTGTCATTTTTGTTATGAGACGAGTGGAGGGTACCGACTTTCTCCCGAAAAAGAAAGACGTGAAAACTAAACTTTTATTTTCGAACTTCCCTCGATGAGAAAATTTAGAAAAAGTTTTTAAACTTTCCCAAAATAAGGAAAGAAGTTTTGAACTTCCTTGTTGAGCAAGACAAAATGAATCGCATGGATTGAATTTCTTATGTTGTAAATAATGTATGCATGATGCATGTTCTTAGGCCAGGAGGATAAGGACGATTACATCATGTGACACGATAGATGAATGAACTTAGGTCATGGAGCTAAGCATCATATATGGTGTAAAGAAACGCTCTTTAACGTCACTTAGGTCTGAAAGCTAAGCACGTATGAAGTGATTATTGAGTATTGCATAATGAATATTGCATAGGTCAAGGAGCTAAGCACGATATGATTTGTATGATTTAAAATCATTGATATATAAATGTTGCTCAGCACATTATGCGATGCGTGAAACAATGAACATTGCTCAGGTCAGGAAGCTAAGCAGGTATACAATGTTTCTTAAAGATGATGAAACATGCATAGTGTTGAACCATGCATAGTGTTGAAACAAGATTCCAAGATAAAGGGTTCTTAAAGGGAATGATGATATGGATATGGATGTGTGAGTGAAGTGTGTGAATGTGATACTAAGGCTGGCTGCAAAGGTTACGGTGATGGAAATATGTGAGAAGAGTCAAAGATGATTACTCGTTAGGCTAGGTACGCTAAATGATGTGGGTTCAAGCCCCCAATTCTAGCTCTAGATGGATAAGGATAAGCATTGGATATTCTTTTACTCGGTCATGCATATGAATGTGGCCGCATCTCAATGTGAGGTTGTCTACGTATCCGTTAGGAATCAGGCCGAATGTAGCTCTAGCCGAACTTTGCACAAGTGTATGTACACCTCAAAGAGGTATTTCAAGGGTATTAATATGGTTAAGTTGATTGTTTAAAGAAGAAAAGGGTACAAGGCGCAAGACCTGAGAGAATCCTTAAGATGTGTAATTGTGAATTTGAAAATTTTGAATTTTGCAAGATTATTTTCATTTTTTTTTCGCTTTTTGTTTTTTTATTTCATTCTTTTCAGTCAATGTGGGAAATCTTAGATCATGCGGTCCATCACTCACTTAGCATTCATGTTTCTCATGCACGGTATCAAGCACTCGATAAGAGACGCAATTCGAGACGTGTTCGTATTAAAGACATACATTGGAACACTTGCCTTTAGACATTGTTTTATTGTTGCTTTGCTGCCTTTTTTTTACTTGCTTTTTGAATGTTATACAATTACACATCTTCCAATCCTAGGGTTAAGTGAATGTGGGTTGAAGAAATGATGGCTAAACGTTAGACGAGGCTCAAAGTGGTTGATGAAGAAATGGAATGTGATTGAACGGTTAACAGGGAATGATAGGGTTGCAAAGGTGCCTCAAGTAATTGGTGTACCGTTTGTTTAGTTCAGTAATTGATTTTTTTTTTTTTGAGAATTAATGAATGAAAAATGCTATGATCGAGATGTAAAGGAAGTTTTCTCATTCTATTAATGGAAAAGGTGAACGAAACACATGAATCATATAAAAATTCAAAATGGTAAACCTATGCTAGACATGAATGGGGGAATGGAGATAAATGATAAAGAAAAAAAGAAATCATGAAATCTTGCACGAAGGATCTGTTGTGCGCCTTGTGTTCATTACTTCTTGCCGCCTGGAGGGACAGGAAGTTTGTTTGCATCCACCAAGTCTTGAATGACGTCTTTCAAGTTCCAAAATTTTTCCGTAGTGTAGCCCATTCCTTGATGGTAATTGCATTGGGCATTGGGATTCCATTTGGCGCTCCTTTCTTCAAGTTTTGGCTCTGGAAATGGCCCAATAGTTGTGATCAAGCCTTGACCATAAAGGCGATCAAAAGCCGCATCATAAGTCATTCCTAAAGGAGTGTAAGTTCTTTTCTTCATCAAGAGCAAACACTTCATTGAAATCAACTTGGCTTATATTGTTGGTAGTATTTTTGTGCATAGAACACGAAGAAGAAGGATGGTCGTTCTTCTTATTTTTCTAAGTGTTATTATTGTTACTACCAGCAGTCTTTATTAGCTCATCCTCGATATTGATGCCAATGTCATATACAGCTTCGAAAGTATTCAATGGAAGAAATTTGAGATGTTCCCTATATTTGTGAGTCAGATTTTGAATAAAGAGGCAAACCATCTCTCTTTCTTTGGGAGGATCTACCAAGAGTGAAGTCGTTTCCCTCCACCTATTTAGTTAAGCAGTGAAGCCTTTATTTTCTTTTTGTTTGAGAATGGAGAGTTCACGTTCAGAAGTTTTAAATTGAATGTTACACTTTGTAACGGTTCATGAAACTATCGGTGACATCTTGCCAAGTCGCAGTACGCTTGGCATCTAGGGAATAAAACCATTGTTCACAAGCATGTTCTAAAGAGAGAGGGCACATTGTAGGGAAGAGTGTTACGTCCAATCCCTTAAGAGCCATGGTTGTAGAGAACGCCTTCAAATGGAATATTAGATTATCAGTAGGCTTGAACTTTGGAATATAAGCAGTGGAGAACTTTTCAGGGAGCTTCTCTTTCACATCGAAAGGAATGGGAGGCTGTTCCACATAAGTGAAATCCTCAGAAATCTTACTCATTTGTTCCTTCAATTTTTCAAGGGTGGAACACAGTGACCTTGTTTTGTTCCATGGTAGTGACCCTAGTGGTAAGGGTTTCCATCATGGCAGATAGTGCCTAGATGGATTTGTTGATGTTCTCAATATCTTCCTTAGTGGCCATTAAAAGGTGATAATTAATGTGGAGATGGCGAAGTTCTCTTTGAACGCCACTTGGATTTAAGAGATTATTGCGGTAATGACTCAAACCGTATTAATCTACCCCTGCTCCTTGGCCCAGTACTATGAAATAAAACAATTCACTTAATTGTTTGACTCATTGCTCAAGATAAGAAATAAAGGGGAAAAAATAGACATTTGAAAACATGTGAGAATAAACTCCACTAATTTTTTTATTATGACGAAAAAAAAAGTGCATGAACCTAGTATACGATCATAAACCACATGGTGCACGACTCAAGTCAAAAAACGATTCATCGAACATTGGCCCTTATCCGGTGGTTATAGAGATCTTTCTTCCGCTTGGTGTAGTAACTTTTACGGTCTTTTTCCATCCTTGAACTAGACTCTCTGCTGGAGTGATAAGTTTGACGAGATCAAAGTTATCACTCTGAATACTGTTTGAATGAGCAAGGAGTTGTCTTCGATACGCGTTGGCTCATTCTACTCATACCCAAAGAGGAGTCCTATGACATTAAAGTCAAAGCATATGGGTGCATTTTCCTTATGGATGGGAGTTGGGAAATTGTCTATAAAGTTGCAATCTAGGAATAATTCAAACCTAGTTTGTCTTATCCCATTTTCTACAAAGGGTTCAGGGAATTCATAGCATGGATAATTCTCTCCCTCTTTTATGAATTTCCCATTTAGAGTAAGAGGATAACGATCCATTGGGATTACTTTCTTTTGGGTACGAGCGTTACTACGTGTGTTTGTCTTTTCCCAGGCTCGCTTAAGGTCTTCCAAAGTCGGTTCAAAGCCAATTCCAAAAGTGTCTAATTTTGGAAGGCTAGGTAGTCCCATCTATTTTGCTATTCTTTTCCTCTTTCCGAGGGTCATTCCAGGAAAGTGTCTTTGTTTCTTAAGGATAGTGTTTACTATCGTGTTGGAGTGGAGGTCATAGTGAAGAGGGGTCCTTTCATCCTCCTCGATCATGGAGACCTCTTCGTTAAAGCCCCGCAAGACCTCGTCATCTTCATCGTGCTTCATGTTTATTATGGGATTCTCAATGGCTTTTATCTTCATTAGTGAAAACATCAATTGTGATAGGGATTCCTCCAACTATAGCCTTCACTTGATAATGAAGGGATGAAGAGACGACCTTTAGGACGTGAAGCCAAGGGCGTCCCAACAATAGGTTGAAAGAGGCTTTAATGTCTACCACTTGAAAAGTAGTGGCATGTTCTATAACTCCTGTCGTTACGTTCATAGTGATAGTCCCAAGAGCTTGGCGGCGAGTGTTATAATAGTGTAGACACCCATTTGTGTCTCCCCAAAACCAAACCAGTGATGAGTACCTTTCACGACGAATCATAATCGAATGAAGTAAAAGTGTGGTAAGTCTTGTGTTGCGGTTAGCTTTTAATTCTTTTCTTTCTCTCAGTTTTTGAAAACCTATTTTAAGAAAACAGTCAATCCTGTTTAGTTTGGTCCATAGCAAGAGTCCAATAATAGAATAGTTGGATGGGGCTTGAAAAGAGCTTTCCAACGATATATTATAAGCCCAATTCCGATGAATAATGAGGAAGTTATGGCCAAATTACTAAACTGGGCCTGGTTTGATATTTATATGCGGCCCAATGATCTAAAGGAGGGCCTAATATTGATTTATCGTTCCTAATGCAATTAGAATTGATTTTAGTCTTCTAGATTGTTCTAGAAGGTTCTTTTAATTACTAATTTAATTAGCATTGATAAATTGAATTTAGTTGACTTTTTAGAGTTTTAATCAGAATAAAAGAAGTGTTTTTAAGGAAAATACAATTTTTCCCTTATGTACGGCTAAATTTTATCAAAATTAAGAAAACGCGTGAAACTGATTTCTAGCGTCTAACGACAAGATTAGCGCCTGGCGCTAATCTTGTCGTCAGGCGCTAGCCCTAGCGCCTGGCGCTAATGTCTGGCGTCTGGCGCTAAGTCGTTTTATTCTCTTCAAAACTCTGATTTGTTTTTCTATCCATCTGGCTGATTTTCTCTATAAATAGCCTCATAAAACCTCCGTTTTCCATCATCAATTCTCATCAGCAACTATTAATTTTCTTATTCTCTCTAGTTTTGAAGAATCTCTTGATATTATCTCTCTCTAGCTTTTTGCATACAAAATTCTGCATTCACAAGATCTAGAAACACCTAGCCAAGTTCGAAGTTGCCTTCGCCCTAGACGTGAAAGGTTTTAATTTCTGAGGGTTTGAACCCAAATTTCTATTTCAATTATTTAATTTAATTGTTTGATTATTATTTTCCTTAAAGTTACTATCGTGTGTATTTTGTTATTAGAAGGAGATACGAGGCATCCAAGTAAGTGCTTTAATTGATTTTATTGATATTATGATATAGAAATCATGTCTAAGGTGTTATTATGATTCCTAGTATCATGTTAGGATTCTTGATGTTTTGAATGACAACAATGATTCCTAGTATCATGTTTAGGGTAATAACTATAATTTCTAATATCAAATATGACAATTGTGATTCCTGCGATGCTTCCTACTCTTTTCCTAATATTCATGTTAGGGTTAAAGCTTTGATTTTTATTGTTTAGTGACAAGCTAGGGTTTGTTATTAATCTTGTTAGTATCATGCCTAGGATCTTGCTATTATGCTTTAACATGATTATTTTAGTTATGATTATTATTATTGTTATAATAATTTTTATTATAATTATTATTATTTCGATGATTAAAGTTATGATTTATGATTATGTTGCTTGTTATTTATTGTTATTGCTTGATCACACATTTTATACATGTTTAAAGTTAATTTGGTACTTGTAGTCACGCTTATATAAGATAATTAATAATCTTGTTTAGGGTTAATATGATTATAATTCAGGTGATCACCAATAATAGTTTATTTGTGCATTAATATTCAACAACATAAATAAACAGGTTTAGGGTAAACTGTTGATTGCATGTTAGTCAGAAAGCGCACATGAATACGATCAAAATAAAGTAGAGGCCTATTATTAGGGCAGGTTCAATCTCTTTTAAGTTGGATTTGTACCTTCATCCTCGAAGTACCAGTCATGGTTCCAGACCTATTGGAGTTAACGATCTCTTGGATCGTTAAGGGGTGTAACCTTCACCCCGTGAACGGTTTACAAGTTCCTAAAACTTGTTGGCGACTCTTTTGCTCTATCTTCTTTCCCTTTGGATGCCACCGTACTTTAATGTATGATCACAGTGGGGTTCAAGTTAGGGGTAATGCTTGAAATATTCCCTACACATAGGCTCTTATTCCCTGTGTAGACGGGGACAAGTCTTCATCTTTTATCCCTAACATTCTCGCGGTTCGGAGTGGACATACATTAATCGCTGATCCATTATCTACAAGTCATTGGGACATTCATTCTCTTGTAGATTACTGTGAGATTTAATGCTTTATTATGTTTATCACCCTCTGGAGGTAAATCCTTGTCTGGTAAAGGTGATTAAATTTATAAGATTAGGAAGATCATTCGTGAGAAAGTTAGCCAACCCTTTAGGAGTGGTTTCAGAATCTATTCCTATCTTGTCTAAAGCATTCATTACAGCCAACCTATGCTGATGGGATGTAGCTAGGAGTTTTCATACATTCATATCAACTTTGGTTTTCTTTAATTGCTTGATATCTAGGAACTTTCTTAATTGTAGGGATAGGTTGTTGCGCATTAATGGGAGGTTGCATTCTCCCGGACCTTGTGAGGACATCTATGGCTGAATCTTCTTCACCCAAAGTATCGTCTATCGGATATATTGTGGAGAGTGGAGTTTCTTTCAAATCTTTAAGGTAGACATCCTCGTCGTCACTGTCCCAAACTCCATTAATGGTAACATCTTTTTCTTGTGGAATTTGGACTATCTTTTTTATCATCAATGTTTCTGAATTAAATATTTAAATTTAAAATAGTTTTCTATTTCATGTCCCCCTGATTGGTGATATGGACAGTAGAATCTATCCGTCTTCTTTAATGATTCAAATGGTCTCGGTTCGTGAAGTTTAATCTTGCCACCCTTAAAGAGTATTTTGAACATGTTTGCATAGGTGGTCCCAATTAGAGTGTATGACTTATAGCTCCTTTTAGGTGCTTCTACTACTTGAAGAGATAATGGTTTCTTCGTAGTTGGTGCTACCTCTTTGTTGACATGTTTATTTTGTTCTTGTTCTGTGCGTTCAAGAATATTTCTACACACGTCTACGAACTTTTATACTGAATATACACGGAGAAATATATCTTCCTTAGTGGGCGGTTGTTGTATTGGGGACAGTTCACTCATGGCGGCGAAGAATACTTCTTCTTCTTCTTCAAGGGCATGAGTTCTTCAATTGGTTTAATAAAGGATGAGGGATCAATAGGATTTTCCTCATGAGAGATGGCCAATGAATCAGAAAGTGGTGCACTAGACTGTTGATACATGGCTTTTAACTTGCAGGAGGCACTAGGAGTTTATTGTTGTCTATTAAATCCCGGATAGCTTCCTTTAATTTCCAAAAATTCTCGGTAAGATGGCCCTTGCCTTGATGGTATTTGCAGTGTGCATTAGGGTTCCAATTAGCCAATCTCTTTTCAACTGGTGGATCCCTTAATGGTCCAATAGGAGTTATAAGACCCTTTGCATGAAGACGGTCAAATGCGGTGTCATAAATCATACAAATAGGAGTAAAGTTTCCCTTAAATGGTTTCTTTTGTCCTTGATTGTTCATAGCAAGGACTTCATTCAAATTGAAGTTGCTAACATTGTTTGAGTGGGTAGTTTTAGAAGAAGAAGGATTGTCGTTCTTCTTTCCTTTCCAGCCACTGTTGGAGTTAGTGTTAGCAGTTATTTATTTTACAAAGTCATCTTCAATATTAATTCTAATGTCATAGACGGCCATAAAGGTGTTCAAGTTGCTTTGATATTTGAGCTTTTCAAAGTATTTTTCCTGGAGATTCTTGATGAACAATCTAACAGACTCTCTTTCGGTAGGGACCTCAATCATTCTAGCAGAGGTTTCCGTCAACTTATTAAAGAAAGAAGTGAAACCTTCATTCTCTTTTTTTTTTTTAGTATCTCAAGTTCCCTATGATCAGTCTCAACTTGAATATTGCACTTGTACCTATCAAAAAAACCATTCACAATGGCATCCTAAGTAGAGGTTTTCCCTTTGTAAAGGGAAAATAACCATTGTTGACAGACACTTTCTAGTGATAAAGAAAACAATGTATGGAAATTTTTTTTATCTATCCCTTTAATTAGGGCTGTACACAGTTTGGCTAATTATTTAAACTTTATTATAATTTTTTTAATATTTGACAATTTTTAGGAAAAAATGTCGTCTCATCATAAACCGCAAACCAAACCGCATTATTACGGTTTGGTTTGGTTTGGTTTCAATACCAATATGGTTTGGTTTGGTTTGGAAAATTGACCAAACCGTATTTTACGGTTTGGTTTGGTTTAGACTCAAACCACACCAAACCAGACCATGTTCACCCCTACCTTTAATATTTATTATTGTTTCAAATTCTCTTAAGTGGAAGTAGGGATTGTCTGTTGCCTTGAACTGAGGGATGTCCGTGGCACTGAACTTTTGTGGAAAAAGTTCCTTGTCCTCTAAGACCCCTTGTGAGCTAATGCCTTGTAACCTGTAATCATTGGATATCTTGCTCAAGCTTTCTTGAATGAGCTCCATTTGATGTTGCCTTATAGGGTCATTAACTTGAAGTGTTATGAGATTCATAAAGTTAGTTAGGTTGGCTACATCCTTCTTGAGTTCATTAACTTCTTCTTTAGTGGCCATGATCTTCTTAGATTTCCTTTTTCGAGTAATGGGTTTTTCAAAAAGGAGTATCTGAACGAAAGTATTGTCTTTGATTAGCCGCCCTTCTTTTCTTTACCAAGCCCTGTAAATTAAACCATTTATTTATTTTAATTACTTGACTCGAATTTTGCTTTGACTTTATTTATTTTTAAAACAAAAAAAAATGCGATGTATTTTTCGAAGACCAAGTAAGGGTTTAAACAAATATGATTTTATTGGAGGATTAATATCCAACTTACCCCACTAAAAATGACGGAAAGACGCGCATAGAAGACTCTTTTAGACATGGTCAAGATGTGACATATTATGTGTGAGCTTTAGTAGCGAATGTGAGTGACATACGCTAACTCTTTTATGAGACCATGGGACTATGTGCCTAAGCTCAATTAAGGACTAAATATAATTATTGCCATTAGTAAACTGATTAAACTTTATTAGCAAATTGATTAGACTGACGCATCGTGAAGACTCGAGCAAAATTACAAGCTGTCGTCAAACGCTGGCAGCCAACGCCAGACGACGACATCGTCGCCTAGCGCCGGACACTAGCGTGTGGCGCCATAATCTTGATTTTTGCGCCATTATGGTGTTAGGGTTTGGTGCGTCTGACTCACCGCAGAAACAAATCTAAAAACAAGACTGCACTCGCAATAAATAAAACCATAAACATAATTAAATTAATCACAAGATTAAGATAAAACTTTTACCTTTTGGAGCATGCTTCGCCCGACCGAATGGGCTCTTACTTGAAAGCTAGCTCCGAAAACACGAACCTCCAACGTTGATCCACCCGCACCAACGAATACCTACAAGGTCCAATGTCTTGGGGTTAGCAAGACCCGACTAATAAAACCCGAGTAATTGAGTTCAAAGGCTTTCACTAAATATGATACATTTTCCAACTCTTGAGTTCAAGGGTTTTCACTTACTTGTGATGCCCTTTACAACTCTTACTCAAGCATCATTTCTAATGCCCTTTCTTGAATATTTATAGGTGTAGACACCTAAAAATGTCTCCCCAAAACCAAACCCGATGATGAAAAACCTTTCACCGCCACTATTGGTCGGGTTCAGTATTTAATCCCGAGAGTGCTTAAAAAATCGCATTCAATTAAATTCAATTTTTTTGAATAGTCCATGGATCAGTCTTGGTGTCACGGCAATTAAAAAATGCTGAACGAAATTAGGGTTAAAAATGAATTTAGACGGATAAACGAACTATAGACTTTCGTGTCACGGCTTTTGTCCACCGTGTCACGGGAAACTGTCCCGTCTGACGGTGGGATTCCCCATGACACGGTGCACCTACTGTGACACAGGGAATTCCGTGTCCGTTCCGCGTAAACCCTTCACGCGTTTTATTCCCCGTACCCTAAAATATTTCCCACGTCACGTAACTGTTCACCGCATCACGGGAATGTTAACCCGTCTGACGGTGGGATTTCCCGTGCCACGGTGCCCTTTGCTGTGTCGCGGCGCGTCTTTTTAGGGTTTTTATCTTTTTATGGTTCTGTGTGTTCCCTCAGCACATTTTTTTATAAATACCCCCTCATTTCTGATGTATGGGGCATCAATTAATTCTCTATTTTTTCTCTCCTCTTTTCTCTAGCATAAACACTATCCTACCCTTCTTCTTTCAAAATTTCATCTTCAAGCACTCCAAGGAGTCCATACTTTACTCGTGGTTCTGTCCTTAAGCCAACGCGTGAAAGGTAGAACTGTTTGAGGGTTTGGCCCCAAATCAACTGTATTTAATTTAATTATCGTTTTATTATTATTTCTTTGAAGTTACTAACTCGTTTATTATTTTATAGTTGCAAGCAAACATAATCATAGTAAGAATTATGCTCTTTTTATTTCTATTATTTTTCTAACGATTTTATATTGTTGGATTTATTATTAAATTTCTTCCAATATTAATATTTATTCTATTGTTATTATGATCACCATATTGCATGTTAAAGGGAATATGTGATTGAAAATCACGCCTAATAAGATAATTTGGACAACCGGTTTAGGTTCCTTTTAAATCTTGTTATTATTTCAAGTGATCACAATATTTTAGAATTATATGTTGCAATAATATTCAACCAATTTAGCTTAATAATATTTTGGAGCAAATTGAATCTTTGTTTGCATGCCTTTGAGATCGCAGGAATCACTTTTCACTATAAGAATCAAGTAGAGGCCAATACGGGCGAATGTGACTCCATGACTGATTTCGTACCATCATCCTCGATCCTCCTTTCGTGGTTTCGAACCATATGGAGTTAGTAATCTCATGGATTATGAATGGGGTGTAACCTACACGGGTCGTTGTTGCCTATCGTTGTCCTTTATTCGGGGTTGCCTTTTATGATCCGTGAACGGTTTACAAGTTCCTTAAAAACTTGTTGGCGAATCCCTACTTTCCTTGTCCCTAATCGTATACTTTAATTCCCACTTCCAAAGAGTGCCAAGCATATTCACCACATGCTTTAACGTAGGCGCACTTCGAATGACGCCTACAATTTAGCATTGGCGACTCCACTAGGGAGGATTCTTGGTTATTTATCGATTTGAGTGATCGGTATTTAATTAAGATGAGTGGATGAGACTTGAAAGATTCTTTAAAAATATTTCTGTGATTAATTTGGCATTTTTGCATAAGCATAGACGTTTTTATGTCGCATTTAGGTCTGTCCCGTAGGAAAAATTGAATAACTTGATTGCGTACGGAGGGAAACAGGGCACCAGTCTAATTTTCTAACTGCCGTGTCACGGTGCAGTACACCGTCTGACGATGTGCAGCACCATGGCCCGGGGATCTCTGCCGTGCCACAATAGTCCTAAAATCAGTCCGGTGGCTTGTTTTCTCTTCTCACAGTCAACTTCCTTCAATTTTTCTGAAAGAACGTGTGTGTTCTACATGTGTCTTAGCCCCGGGGGATTTAAGCTCTATTAACCTAAAACCGCTCATGGCAATAAGGGTTCATCCGAGTTATTAAATCAACCCAAACCATGGAGTCGAGTTCGATTTCATCACGAACTCGCGGAGCCGCCCATTGGCATACACCCTCAAGGGAGGCTGCCTTGCTAATGCGTCCAAACTCTTAACCATGGTACCCTTTTGACACCCAAAGTTTGACCAATAGTTGAACATAGATCTTAACCTTAGGTTGCGAACTCTTTTTACATCATCGTGACTAAATGCTACATGATTTGTTTGGTGCTAACCCTCATGTGTTTGCTGTTTTTGTTTAACCCATGATTGAGGGTTTTTATTTCCACATAGTAATTAGTATGGACTAAAATTGATTAAAATCTGGAAATTACACAAATTTAGGCCTGGAATTGCGCACCGTGTCACGGTAGTTCTGCCGCGCCACGGTGTGCAATGCCGTAGCACGGTGCATTGCCCCGTCCGAAGGTGCTCTGTACCATGACACGGTGCCCAGGAAGTTTGTCCAGTTAGATTTTTTTGGTCTTCGTGCATGCTTATGTGGTTCGTATGTCTGGTTTGGTGTCCTGTCTAGTTGTACGGTCATAACACGTGTCCATAACCTTCACTTAATCACTTACATGTCGTGTTCACACACTTTTTCCGTTAGTCGTGCACCATTTCATGATCGTATTTTAGGGTAGTCTTGTGTCATTTTTGTATGTCGTTTTTTTATTCGGAGTAAGTTAGATGGTATCCTCCCATATTTTTTTTAAGAGAATTTCAAATTTCAAAATAATATATATTTTTTTTATTTCCGGATGGGTTAAGGTTAAGTTTGGTCATTAAAGGTGTATTTGTTTCGGTGTCACAGCACTTGGTCAAGAAGCAGGGGTAGATTGTTACGGTTCGAGTCAATACCTCAACAAACTCTTATACCAAAGAGGAGTACAAGGAAACCACCACAATCATCTCCACAAGATCCATCTCTTGTCTAATTTCAACCAATGGCTACTAAGGAAGATATCGAGAACATCAACAAGACAATTGAAATATTGTCTAACATGATGAAAACACTCACCACTAGAGTCAACACGGTAGAGAAAGACAATCAAAATAATGTCACTGCTGCTGCAATGGAAAAGATTAAGGAACAGATGAGTAAGATCTCCGAAGAGTTCACTTATGTGGAGCAACCTGTCACCTCTTCGTCCATAAGGGACAAACTTCCTGAGAAGTTTTCCACTGCCGACATTCCCAAGTTAAAGCCTACTGATAATCCGCTTTTCCACTTGAAGGCCTATCCTGCGACCATGGCTCTTAAGGGAGTAGATGTGACACTCTTCCCTACTATGTTCCCTCTTTCCTTAGAGCATGCCTGTCAACAGTGGTTCTACTATCTAGAATCAAAACATGTTGCGACCTGGGAGGACGTTACTCAAAGCTTCATGAATCGTTACAAGTGTAACATCCAAACCAAGACTTCTGAACGTGAACTCTCCATTCTAAAACAGAAGGAGAATGAAGGCTTCACTACTTACCTAAGCAGGTGGAGGGAAATAGCTGCGCTCTTGGTGGAACCTCCGAAGGAAAAAGAGATGGTTCGCTTGTTTATTGCAAATGTGACTCATAAGTACAAGCAACACTTGAATTTTCTGCCTTTGAGTACCTTAGCAGCTGTATACGATATTGGAATCAATATCGAAGATGAACTGATGAAGATTGCTGGTAGCAACAATAATAACAATAGCACTTGGAAAAACAAGAAGAACGACACTCCTTCTTCTTCGTCTTCCAAGCCCAATAATGCTACTAACAATATCAATATCAATGATGTGCTGGCTCTTTATGCTCCCCCTCAAAGATTCCAAAGGAAAAGGAGGGTTTACACGCCTTTGGGAATGACTTATGACGCTGCTTTTGATCGCTTGCATAGTCAAGGACTGATTATGCTAATTGGACCTTTTCTAGAACCTCGACTAGAGAACAAAACTCCATGCTATGACCCCAATGCTCATTGCAAGTTTCATCAAGGCAAGGGTCATAATACTGAGAAGTGTTGGAGGTTGAAGGATGCGATCCAAGACCTGATTGATGCTAATCAACTTCCTGTCCCTCCATGTGGCAAGAATCCTAACATTCAAACAGGTCCTCTCTCTGATGCTTTGGCTATCATGGGTGATGAAGTCTCCTTTGATCCGTCAATACTCATTCAACCTGTGAATGAACCTCTGCCAGAAGTTATATTTGTCTCGAACTATGAAGAAGTAAATGGAATTTGGGATAGTGACGACGAAGATGTCTATCTCAAAGATATAGCATGTTCGTCTCTTGGCACAAGTGAAGATGTTTGGGGAGACCTTGAGGTTAAGGTTCTCACCATAAGTGGACGGTTGCAACAACCTAGTCCACTTCCACCCCCACCGCAATCACAACCAATAGTTGATCCCATTGACCCTGTTAACAATGATGTGGTCAAACAATTACAAAAGACCAAGGTGGAAATGAATGTATGGAAGCTTTTGGCCACTTCTCATGAGCATAGGAAGGCTGTGATAAATGCTTCCTATGGACTAGTTTTTGATGATATGACTCCTCAAGGACTGGTCAACTTTCTCACTACTGAATTGCCAAGTACTAGCAATTTGATTTCCTTTTCTAACAAGGATCTGCCCCCAGAAGGGGACTAACATAACAAGGCCTTACATCTCACAGTGGTGTGTAGGCAGATGAATGTTCCTATGAGCCTAGTTGATAATGGCTCTGCAATCAATGTATGCCAGCTCCGCACTTCAAAGAAGTTTGGCATAAAAAATGAAGAATTGACTTCCTCTACTAAAGGGATTCGTGCTTATGATAATACTCGTCGTCAAGCCGTGGGTACTATCATGATAAACATAACTACTCGAGCCATTGAACATCGTACCAAGTTCCAGATGGTGGACATTAAGGCATCTTTCAATCTGTTGTTAGGACGTCCTTGGCTTCATGAGCTAAAGGCGATCCCATCGTCGTTGCACCAAAAAGTGAAAGCCATAGTTGGAGGGGTTCCAATTACCATTGATGCCTCCCCCATGCCCATTCAAGTTATCACTACTCCCATCGTCCATGTCGAACATGACGAAGAAGATGAAGATCTCAAGGGGTTTTCGCTCGATGATGTTCTCATGATCGAAGAAGAGGAGAAGTGTCATTTCAACTTTGATCCTTATTTAAATCCCAATGTTAATGCCGTTATGAAGAAGCAAGGGCATTTCCCTGGAATGACCCTCGGACTCAAAAAGAAAATTGCTGAACTTTGGGGCCATCCTGGTGCACTCAAGAAAGATACCTTTGGCTTAAGATTCTTGCCAACAAAAGAAGATGTGAAACAAGGCCTCCTGAAAATGAAGGCTCGCAATAATGGTCGAATCATGAAGACATAAATGGCCATGGATCCATATCCATTCAACCTCAATGGCCAATATATCAAAGAAGGAGAAGACTTCCCATGTTATGAATAACTTGAGCCTTTCGTCCACGATGGGAGGCGTGAGCCAAGGTTCGAGATGTTCCTTGATTGTGACTTCGTCGATGAAGGCGAAGAACTCTTGATGAAGGCGTCCACAGTGGTGTGTAGGCACCGACTAGTCCAAACTTTGATGATATGAATATTAATCTTCTTTTTGGACTAGAAAAGAATGAATCCAAGCATGTCTGCAATAATGATTCCGAGCTCATTCAAGTTGTTATATCAAGCAAGGATTTTGACCCCTCTGAGTTAATTGTCCAGGATGATAATGTTTAAAAGGGGTGGCACAAGATGGTGAAGATCACTACGCCAAGAGGAGAGAAGTTGGAAATAACCGCTGGCAAAGGACCTATGTCTGACGAATCTGAGTCGTCTGGGTCCGAGTCCGAGTTTGAGTCTAAGTCTGTAGACGAATCTTTAGGATCTGAGGCCGACGCTCTTTCCGCTATAGAGTCCAATCCTGAGTCTCTTGTTGAGTCTTCTCTTTCTGTCCCAAATAATTCCGGCGAGGTCGCAACTAACCTTGTCCTCCTTGATGTAATGACCAATGGATTCAATAAAATGAATACCTTTGCTTACGATGCGTGTCATTACCCTAACCCTAATCAATAATTCTTTGCTAATGATAAAAATGACAAAGAAATAATAAAAGCAATGGAGGAACACGAAAAAAAAAAGCAATTATCATAGATACAGATCAGTTAATATTTCTAATGATACGACTATCAAAGAAGTAAAAATTGGATTAACACTAAGTCAAGATGAACGCAAAGAGCTAATTAACTTGCTTAGTGAATTTGTTGATGTATTTGCTTGGTCACACCAAGATATGCCAGGAATTGACAGGGATATATCTCAGCATACGATACCACTCATTCCAGGTATGAAACCTGTCAAACAAAAGCTGCGCCGAATGAAACCGGATGTGGCTCTCAAAATCAAAGAAGAAATCAGAAAGCAATTGGATGTAGGTTTCATCAAAGTATCCTAGTATCCAGAGTGGTTAATAAATGTGGTTTCCAGTTTCGAAGAAGGATGGAAGGGTTAGAATGTGTGTTGATTACAGGGACCTCAATAAGGCAAGCCAAAAAGACGGGTTCGCTCTACCTCACATTGACATTCTGGTCCATAACACAGCAAACCATGCACTCCTATCATTCATGGACGGCTAAGCCGGATATAATTAGGTACTAATGGCCGAGGAAGATATGGAGAAAACCACATTAATCACACAATGGGGTACAAATTGTTATGCGGTAATACCATTCGGGTTGAAAAACGCGGGTGCCACCTACCAAAGAGCAGCCACGGCATTGTTACATGATATGATGCACAAAGAGGTGGAGGTCTATGTTGACCATATGATCGTCAAGTCAAAAGATCGCCCAAGCCACATCATTGCACTCCGCAAGTTCTTTGAAACACTCCGCAAGTACAACATGAGATTAAATCCAGCAAAGTGTGCATTTGGAGTCATGTCAGGCAAACTACTTGGATATGTTTTCAGTTCTCGAGGGATTGAAATAGATCCCACAAAAGTCAAAGGGATCATGGCCATGCCCCCACCAAAGAATGAGAAAGAAATTCGAGGCTTCATTGGAAGGCTGCAATATATAAGTAGGTTCTTATCAAAATTCACGGCGATATGTTAACCTATATTCAAGAAGTATTAGAAAAATTTCCCAGTCACATGGGATGATGATTTCCAAAAAGCTTTTTACAAAATCAAACAATACCTAGCAAACCCACCCGTGCTAGCGCCAACAATGCCTGACTTTCCTCTTCGACTCTACCTTACGGTCACAAGAGAAACGATGGGGACAATGCTAGCACAAGAGATCGAAAGCAAGGAGAATGCAATTTATTATTTGAGCAAGAAGCTTCAAGAATATGAGATACGATACACACCACTTGAAAAGTTGTGTCTCGCACTTGTGTGGGCCGCACAGAAATTAAGACATTACATGCTCACTCATACAGTGCACGTCGTGTCCAAGATGGATTCACTTAAGTACTTGTTCGAAAAAGCAACACTCAATGGCAAATTATCATGGTGGATAGTCAACCTTGCTCAGTTTGACTTGAAATTTGTACCACAAAAAGGCATCTAAGGTTCTGCGGTTTCTGACTTCTTAGCAGATTTTCCGCTAGAAGAAGTTGAGAAAGAAGAAGATTAATATGATTTCCGTGACAAAGATTTACACATGGCCGAAGATGAGAGTTGGACGCTCTACTTTGAGGGAGCTTCAAACCAATAATGTTGTGGTGTAGGACTCTTGCTCTTGTCACCCAATGAAGAGCATTCCCCAATTTCCATGAAGCTGGACTTTGATGTCACCAACAATGCCGCAGAGTACGAGGCATGTATTTTGGGATTAGAAACAGTTGTGGCCTTGGGAATTAAGAAGCTCAGAATCTACGGTGATTCATCATTAATCATTAACCAGATCTCCAAGAGATGGAAGATGAGAAGTGAAAGTCTCGCTACGTATCAAGCTCATCTGGAAACTCTCACGGAGCAACTAGATGAAATGGAATATACGTACTTGCCTAGAGAAGAAAACCAGTTTGCCGACGCACTGGCTAAATTAGCATCAATGGTGCAAATTCCAACGGATATAATCAGAATTCCATTAACCATAGAAAGAAGATATGAGCCGGCTTATGTTCACGCACTTGATGATGAACAAGAATCACAAGAAGAAGATGAAGAGCCATGGTATACAGATATCCTTAACTACGTGACAAAAGGAGAATACCCTCCTAATACTAATAAAAGGGCACGCCGTGCATTGAGGCTCCTAGCCTCACAGTATGTGCTCATCAGGGGAGAACTCCACAAGAGGACTGCACTAGGGAGAAATCTCTTATGCATAGCCAAGAAAGAAGAACACAAAACCATGGAAAATCTTCATGCTGGCATATGTGGAACGCATATGAATGCTAAGATGTTAGTCCAGAAGATTCAACGACAAGGTTATTATTGGACTATTATGGAGAGAGATTGTCAAGTATACGTCAAGAAATGTATGAAATGTCAAATCTATGCAAATTTACAGCACGTTCCACCTTCGCTTCTCTATACATATACTTCTCCATGGCCTTTCTCTACTTGGGGAATCGACATCATTGGAAAGATAACGCCACCAGGACAAGGGGGCATGAATTCATCCTCGTAGCAATTGACTATTTCACCAAATGGGTCGAAGCTGCCTCATATGCTAAATTAACAGCAAAACATGTAGCTCAATTCATTGAGAAAAATATCATATGCCGCTATGGGGTACCTCATGAGATGATCATTGATAATGGAATACATTTCCAAGCCGAGTGCGTGGAACTATTACAGAAATAACATATCAAGCATCACAGATCATAACCCTACAGGCCACAAAGAAATGGTGCGGTCGAATCGGCCAACAAAAATGTGAAAACTATCATCGAAAAGATTACGAAAAATTACAAAGATTGGCCAAGTAAGATACATTTAGTCCTTTGGGGTTATAAAACCTCTGTTCGTACATAAACGGGGGCTACCCCTTTCTCTTTGGTCTATGGATTTGAAGTTGTACAACCAATAGAGCTCGAAATCCCTTCTCTCCGAATCCGTTAGAAAGAGAACTAGATGAAGTCGACTGGATTAGAGCAATATATGATGAACTAGTCTTACTTGACGAAAAACGATTGGCAGCTTTGCATCATGTCCAAACCTACCAACAGCGTATGGCGCGATATTTAAATAAAAAAGTCAAGACTAGGAACATCAAGGAAGGTGACTTAGTGCTTAACGCACTTCGCAAAAATGTGTTGGATCCAAGAGGAAAATCCAGACCAAATTAGTCAGGTCCATACATTGTTAAACCCATCTTGTCTGGCAGAGAGGCATAATTATTAGACATGGACGGTAACGGTTTCAACAATTTAACCAACTTGGATCAACTCAAGAAATTCTATGCCTAGTTTCATGGGTTCATGACCCAATTGAGCTACGTTTGGCCTGATTCCTTTTTAAGGATACGTAGGAAACCCCTCAAGGGGGCCCGATCACTTTAAAAAATAAAACCCCTCCGTCGATCAAGTACACGCTCCAGTTCAGCATTGGGCCACGACAAAATGGAGCTAAAATCAAGAAAATTTTCCAGTCAGCATCCAGAGACCACCGTGGCACGAGGAGTTCCACCGTGTCACGACAGCTACCACCGTAGCACGGTGGAATTCCAAAAAAAAAACAATTTTGTCACGCCACAGGGAACTGCACCGTGGCACGGTGGAATTCCAAACAAAAAATAAATAAATTGCTGCGCCACGGGGAATTCCACCGTGGCACGGTGGAATCTCACACTTTGCGATTTTTTTTAGTGACGCAGACTTTGCGAATTCTGTTCGGCGTTTTTTTTATGTATATATATATGTATACATATATATATATATATATATATATATATATATATATCTATATATATATATATATATATATATATATATATATATATATATATATATATAAGAAGTCATTGTAATTTTTATTTAAGGCGAAAATAAATATGCTATTATTATTGAAATAAATGTTAATACAACTATTGGCATCATGCGCCTTATTTTAAAAATAAAAATTATAAATCATATAAGCAAAGCAATATTGATAATATCCTTCTTCACTTTAGGAACCTCCTTCTCTTTTGCAACTAGGTCGGCCTTCACCATTAATGTGTCTTTTGTAGCCCGAACCGTCACACCCCTAGTCGAACTTTCACCCCTTTCACCTTTCTTAGAATTCTTTGGTTGCTTTTCTCTATAAACCATCTTCTCTTTACCCTTTCCTTTCACATAATTCTTCTTTTTAGGCATTATAGGAGTCTGAAACTCAATTCCTTGTGTTCTCAGACCTAGACGATCTTTAGGAGGCGCTTTCTTACTTCCAAGACTGCCCTTCACATCAAAGTTGCATGATCCGACTCGTTCCCTCCTACTTCTAGGATTCAACCATGGCTTGTATGCACCAGATAAGGGAGGAGAAGCTAGGTTACTTGCAGAAAAGGTCCACAAAGGTTTTCCAATCCAATAAGCCTCGTACTTGTGAACGTTACTTTCATGCAACAATATTTCACGAGGACTATCATTATAGCGTGGAACTACTTGTTCAAGTCCATATTGTCGCATCAATTGAGAAGGACAATAAAAAGTCAGCCTTGAGATATCAGGGACGCGACAATACGTAGTATCATTCGTACCAACCATCCTTGTAAACCTCCACCAAGGCACCCCCCAACGAATGGAAAATTCTCTCTTTGCAAAGAAATTCTTCCAATCTTCATACGACATGTTCACAGAATAATTCTTCTTCCTGCGGACTAGATCGTTGGGACCATATTTTTCAAATATCGTCGGGGGCTTCAAAATGTTCTAAACGCTCCATTAACCAAATCTGCAAAATAAAATAAAAAAATGACGAAGAATTAAGAAAAATAAATAAATAAATAAATAAAACTTTGCATAATCCACCGTGACACAGCAGAATGCACCATGTCACGGCAGAACTGTACCGTGACACGGTGCCTGTTTTGTGTCACGGGGGCTAGTCAGAGCGCGTTTTTACCTGCAAAAGTACTAGAGAGCCCTTCCTGGTGGCTTTCCGGTCAGTTTTTGCTTTGTCAAGGTCGTGCAAGGTTTCTCAAAGGCACATAGAAATAGGAGATCTCCCAAATTAAACATGCTAGACAAGCATGTCCTACCCAACTGTTTGCAAATAAAAGCTTGCTAAACATGCAAAAAATATAAGTCATTCTACGGTATACATGATAAGACTCAGAGAAAGGGCGATTGAAATATAAATTTGCAAGTTTTTCTAAGTCTACCTCATTACCACACACAATTCTATTTAAATATGGATCTGTCATATTCAGATGATGTTCAAAGTCTTGGTAATAATACTCACGTAGGGTAGGCATGGCAATAAGATTTCTAGCAGGAAACCCAAAGATGGCACCGAATTCCTCTGGCAAGGGACAAATTTCATGATAAACAAATTTAAAACAATGTGAAACTGGACTCCAATAGTCTAATGCTGCCCTAAGAAAATCATGTTCAATCGCTACATAACTCAGGGCTAATAAACCCCTGACATGAAAAAATTCCAACTCTCTTTTGTCAACATTGGTCAAAGAATAAGACCAGTCGCGCAATGTATTATCAAAATTCTGAGACATTATTATTGAAATATGAAATTCTAACTATTTTATGTTTCGTAATTATGCATATCACGAATATACTGGTCCTATTTTCGTAATTATGCATATCACAAAATACTCAGAATCTATCTTTTTATACGCGTAAACCACACCGTCACAGAATATGCACACCGTGACACGGGAATTTCCACCGTGTCACGGGAATTTATGCCGCGACACGGCAGCTTTTACCGTTACACGGTGTACAGTGTCGTGTCGCGGTGCCCACGTGTTTTCATTTTTTATCATTTACCTATGTTTATCCGGATTTTTACTGTTTTATCTTCACCGTTTATCATTTAATTCTGTTTTTCGAGAGTTTCATTCCTAATGAAATGCTCCATTTTTTTAATATACATATTTTATTTATCTTTATTATTTTATTTTATTATTACTTTATTCTTATTTCTATTTATCTTTATTATTTATTATTTATTATTTTATTTTATTATTTATTATTATTTTATTTTTATTTCTATTTTAATTATTTTTCTATCTTTATTTTTCTTTTTCTTTTGGGGAAGTTGTAACATTTGTCTCATTTCCATACTTTTTTTATTATTTTGGAGGAGTTGTAAAACGTGTCCCTTTTTTTTATTTCTTTTATCATTAGGGGAAGGTCGGTACCCTCCACTTACATTTTTTTTTTCACGTCATTAATAAATACAAAATCACACACAATGAGTCTCAAGCACACACTAATACACACTAATAAATACATAAACTATGAATAATGTATAAAATGAGTCATGATGCATAAGTATCGTCAAGTGTCACCAACTAAAGTACAAATAAAGACCCTCGATTAAAAATCTCTAGAACAAGAAGAGTGAAGATCAGTGTCATCTCTAGCCTGTGAATACGGGAGCAGAGAGCCAAAGAGTCCCGCCATCATTCGGGTACGAGGAGTAGTATCCCTACTAGTCCTTGTAACTCCAGTAGTAAACAAACTTAAAGCAGGACCCGTCCAACTGGTAAACGGCGTAGACCGACTCCAAGAGGTAGGAAGCATCGGTGGAGGCATCGTCCCATACACTGGAACTGAAAACAAGCCTGGCACCGGTGGAGGAAGCGCCCCACACAATGGAACTGAGTATAAGCCCTAATCTAGAGGAGTGATAACTGGCCTGAACTCAGGCTGTGAAGATTGTGAAGATGAATGTCGCTGCCACTGACCCTGAAAGTGCTTGAACGGTTGGGAAGACTGAGGCTGCGGCTACTGAGCCTCCTGAAATGGTTGAGAAAGCTGAGGCTCCCGCTAAGACTAAGAATGCCGACGAACCTCATGAGATCGTCTGCCACGAGTAGGCTCCCCCTCGTCCGAGCCTCTATGCCTCGAGCGCGAGCGAGACCTCCGTCGCTCCTAAAAGACACAAAATCAAATGATGTCAATGGTGAAAGATAGAACAAATGGTAAAAATGAAAAAAGTGAACATACCTCAAGAACATCGCCAGGATCACCCCGACAACTCGGACCACGCCGAAGTTTGATGATGCAGTGCTTCAAAGCGTCAATCAGCTTCATGAATCCCATCATCTCTGGGTGAGTAGGCTGAAAACAAAGCAAAGAAAAAAAATCATTAACTAGCGGTATTAAAAGGGATGAATAATGTATCAAAAAGTTTATCGGCTCAAAAACATCAGGCAAAGACTCATACGCCTGTCTGAATCCTCTGGCACGTCAGCATTATGGTCCTCAGTAATACCGATCGGCCCCGGGTAGCGGATGGATTGAGGCGGGATCTCAATCTTCCCCACTCGGCGAACAGTCGTTTGAAAATACAATCAAATAATCAGGTTATTCGACGGTTTAAACAGAGACTAGCGACAAAATCCTCAAAAGAAATCATACCTCGGGAAGACGGGGTGGAGGAGCCAAAGAGGGAAGCAAGTCCTGCAAATAATCACCCTCCATACGCACAAGCTCTCGCCAAGGAAAAGTGTAGCGCTCTCCCCTGTTTATCAACTCCCTAAGCAAGCGTGAGTCCATCATCGACTCCGGTGGAGACAAGGGCCCCACAAAATGATCACCACTGTGCTGACGAACGACACGCTCCCCAAGACACCAGACAAAGCGTCTGGTACCAACAAAAACAATGCGGTACGCCGAAAGCTGCAAGACCTCAGGAAGATTAGTCATCCTAACCCAAGGTCGATACTGGATATCAATAGCAACCTAAAAACCATATAAAGTTGCAATGAAACGCCGAAAATAATGTCAAGGTAGAAAATAACGGGCTACAAAAGTAATTCTTACACCAATAGAAGAGGTGCTTCGGCGTAGCAGCCCGCGTAGCACAGGGACATACTCCACTCGTGACTCACCTCGGTCACGCCAGCTGGCTCCGACAGGGAAGTCATGGACCGCTCCACGACGCCGTCAAGGGCCAATCCCGAAAAGTACTCATAGAACCATAGCTGCAATGAAAAGTAATCTCTGAGCACATGAGTCAAACAAACTAAAACAAAACAAGAAGAGGAAAGATCTTCACCTCTACGACTCTCCATAAACCGTAGACAGTGATAGGGGCCTGGTCATTCAGTTGCCTACAGCCATGACGTAGCAACAAGAGAAGATTGGCATATCCAAGGCTAGCCCAACTAAAGGATCCTATCTCACTGATCCTGACCAAAGAAGGTAGCAAACGAGCGCACGAACTCCTATCAGGAGAAAGTGTCATGGAA
Organism: Chenopodium album; assembly: GCF_948465745.1. Classification (NCBI taxonomy): domain Eukaryota; kingdom Viridiplantae; phylum Streptophyta; class Magnoliopsida; order Caryophyllales; family Amaranthaceae; genus Chenopodium; species Chenopodium album. Next base: position 54,949,726 of record NC_137837.1, read on the forward strand.
ATGAAAATCAAAATGAAGATCCGCACTCGCTGCTCAGATGATGTCTCATCCATGTCAAAGCCACAGGCTAGAACAGAAGCCAATTCTGATTGCCCGCTCCTAGGACCACCTCGAGACACCGGCTGAGTCCTAATGTGCTGAACAATCGGACCTAACAAATCGGCTGCTTCAGCCACTCCCCAGGAAAAGTCAGACATCTGTTGTACGATCCGGTCGGTGAAACGTAGACCACTAATCATGCTAAAATCTAGAGGGGTTACAGTCATCTCCCCTCAAGAAAAGTAAAAAGTGTTGGTAGTATCCCAAAAATACTCTAACAACGTGCAAACGACTGTCAGGCCACAACCCTGGGGGCTGTGAAATCCTACGACCACCGAATAAAAATCCAGTAAACTAGCACATTCCTACAAGGCATTCGTAACAGGATCCCTCGTTATAATCCCATAAAGTCGAGGAATCAAATCTCCAGCTCCGGAGCCATGATGGCGAAGTGCCATTAACTATGTCGGCAAGTGGACGGTGAGAAACGAGGTTCTCACGGCAGAAAACCAACTCATTTGACGACCACGGAGGTGGAACCCACCTGCCCCTACTCGAAGAAGGAAGAGGCTCCATCTCTAGGGAATCATCGTCAATGCCCTCAAGAATTGTGGGAGTATCCTCCTTAAAAGCCTGACGCCGGCAACGAGTAGAAATGTCTCGATCTCATTGTCTAGGCATGCTATTTTGTTCAAACAAAATAAAAATCTATATAATTAGCATCATTTCCTAAGTTATTTTGTTATTTATTGAAAAACAACTTAATAGGTATCTCAAGTTGCATAATAAAAATTATTACTAGTATTTAGTTTCTCCATGACAAACTAGTACTACAGTTCTCCTAGACGCATGATACTGTGTTCTCCATGACAACATAGTACATACACAAAACAAAAGCATGTTTCAAAATTGCACAAAAACAATAGATCGACACATCATGGCATATTTACAAGATCTACAACCAATATATCATCAATACAAGGGCAAAGGAACGATAAAAATAACATGAACACCATTTCACAAAAGTAGTACCAAAAAAGGGGGATTTGCTCAATTCTTCACCAAATCATGCAATTTTTGTCTCAAATCGCTCACAAACATACATACATGCATATACAAGTCAATTCATAGCAAGAATTTTGACATGGAAACTCAAAATCAAAAAACCCCAATTTGGTTTTTTTTTAAGGGTTTCAAGAAAGTATGAAATTTACAACATAATTTGAGACATAAGCAAGGGAAACTTATATGGATCCTTGTGAGAAATCGAAAATAAGGAAGCTAGCGAAAAATTGGAGCGAAATTGGTGAAGATTTGAGCTCCAAAAGGCTCGAGAAATCGCGGAACTGTGCAACAACCACTGTGACACGGTGGCCTAACGCCGCGACAAAGTAATGATTTCTCGTGTCACGATGAAACAACAGTAGCAGCGAAGCTCAGGCAACAACAGCGGGAAGAAGTGGAGCTCAGGAGGTGATAAGCAGATGCGAGTAGCAGCGGCGAATTTGAGGCAAAACCGACGTGTCGCTTTCAAAACAGTCGTGACACGTTCACATACGCCGCGACGCGGGAATCTAGAATGTGCACCAGTACTCCGACCGTGGCACGGTATACCGTGAAACTGCAAAATTAAAAAGGGGCGTTGGAAAGAGAGAGAGAGCAGAAGAAGAAAGAAAATGGTGAAATGAAATGAAGATGTGGTTGCTAAAATTTAAAGCCCAAAAGTGACCGTTATGTGGGTCCGTTCTCGTGCCACGTATCCCGTTACCGGGTATTGGCCTTTTTACGTGTGCCATGCATAGGTTATTGAGGCGCGTGGAAATTTCAGTAAGAGAAATTTCCCGCGACACGGGACTATTCACCGTGTCGCAGGATTATTCCCTTGGCGCGGTGCTGACCTGTGTGTCCTGCACGCTCTTTAAAATTTCTGGTAATATCTTGAGCATCTTTTGAACAGTTCAAGTTATTTTCTGCAACTTTTTGACAATTATTTTATCATTAAAAGTGCGTGGAAAATTCTAACTGATATTTAAAGGGGACTAAAATTACCATTTTACCCCTAGTAAGCATCAAAGTCAATTTTTCGACATTTTAAACACCTAATATGGTCGAATAGTCGACTTGAAGGTAAATCATCTACGGCCCACGAACCACTATCATTTCAGCGCAAGGTTCTCAACACACAGAGACTTGTAATTTTGGTAGATAAATTTTTCCTCAAGCATGGAAAAATTGTTGGTCGTTGTCACCTCTATGCACACGAAGAAGTAAACGATTGTATCATTTATCGACTTTCCTCAAGCATCGAAAGTATTCATTTGTCGACTTTCCTCAAGCATGGAAAGTATTCATCTGTCGGCTTTCCTCAAGCATGGAAAGTATTTATCTGTCGGTTTTCCTCAAGCATTGAAGACATTATCGGTGGAATTCTTCAAGCATAGAATGACACCAAAATCATACGTCGACTTTCCTTAGGCATGGAAAGTATCATCCGGTAGGTTTCTTCAGGCTTAGAAAGCTACAAAATTCATCAGTTGGCTTTCCTCAGGCATGGAAAGCAGTTCAACGAACGTCATTCGGTGGATTCCTACAAGCATAGGAAGCTGCAAAAATTATTTGTCACTGATACACTGGTGTCAGATACGTATTCTATCCCTTTACTCTTTTATCTGTTGAATTAAAATTTTTCTGTAGGTATCGGCGTATACAGAGTGATTTAGGATCACAGAACGTCTTAAATCATCCTCCGTCCCTATCGACTACTATGACTATCGTTTTCGAAACTGACGTTTCTACAAACTTAGTCAAAGTGGGGGCTTCTGTAGACACCTAAAAATGTCTCCCCAAAACCAAACCCGATAATGAATAACCTTTCACCTCCACTATTTGTCGGGTTCACTATTTAATCCCGAGAGTGCTTAAAAAATGGTATTTAATTAAATTCAATTTTTTGAATAGTCCATGGATCAGTCTTGATGTTTAGTCAAAGCATAGTTTTTTAATTTCAGCCCAAACCTTGTTTATTTTATTTTATTGTTTTATTATTTATTTTGGCCCAAACCTTGTTTATTTTATTTTATTGTTTTATTATTTATTTTGGCCCAAACCTTTTATTTATTTTATTTATTATTTATTTTAGCCCAAATAATAATAATAATAAATCAGAAATGGCCCGAAATTATCAATCGGCACTTAAAATGCTGAACGAAATTAGGGTTAAAAATGAATTTAGACGGAAAAACGAACTACAAACTCCAATGTCACGACATTTTTCCACTGTGTCACGGGAAACTGCCCCGTCTGACGGTGGGATTCCCCGTGACACACGGTGCACCTGCTGTGACACGGGGAATTCCTTGTCCGTTCCGCGTAAACCCTTCACGCGTTTTTCCCTGCGTCACGCAAATGTTCACCGCGTCATGGGAATGTTCCCCGTCTGACGGTGGGATTTCTCGTGCCACGGTGCCCTTTGCTGTGTCGCGACACGTCTTTTTAGGGTTTTTATCTTTTTAGGGTTCCGTGTGTTCCTACAACACATTTTTTTGTATAAATACCCCCTCATTTCTGATGTATGATATGTCCGATTTATATAGTGTTTTACCCCCGTCCCATGGTCATAATTAGTAGTTTTTTGGCTCTTTAGGGCCACTTTTATTACTAATTTGTGTTTGCTAGTGTTTTTGTAGTTTTGCTTGAGTTTTGTAGGAAATTGCACACTTGGAGCGTTTTCCGGGTTTTTCACGAAGCAACTACGAGCACTAGGAGGACACGACCATCCTTAAAGCCCAGGCCCGGTGAGAGCCGGTGATTAACGGATCGGTATGGGATACCGGGGCAATTTGATCAAGTAATCAAGACCCGATAAGGAAATCCGGATTGGGTCGAGGAATTGAGCCTAATCGAAGTCCAAGCCTCGAAAAAGAAGTCGGGCCCGATCGGGCAAGCATACGCCCGATCGGGCGGGCGCGGGCATAGCAGCATCAAGAAAGAAGCCGCGCCCGATCGGGTGAGCGTAGGCTCGATCGGGCGCAACACATAGCAAGGGCGTAGAAGAAAAAGGCGAGCCTGATCGGGCGCGTGTTTTTAAGGACTTGATTAGTTTTTGATGTTTAAGGATTTGTTTTAGGAAAGTTTAAGTACGAATTTTGTACGTAACTTTTGATTACCTTCTCTTTTAGATTTTTTCTATCTACTTAGGATATGCTCTCTCTCTTAAACTCTCTCAACATTGTTCTTAATTATATTCATTAATCCAGATTTCTTTTGGTAACAATTTCTTCTCTTTTAATTTCAATTATTTTATTTAATTTATTTATTATGTCTTGCTTTATTTATTTGATTAGTTTAGATTTAATTATGCTTGAGTAGTTTTATTTCTAGGGTTTTATGGGGATCTAATAAATAATATGAAAGGGTAAATTTGTGATTGTTGATTATCAATGCTTGGTTAATTTCCTATTGATTGATTTAATGCTATGCAATAAGGTTTGGCCAGATTTAATTGTATGAGTTTGGCAATATTAATTCGAGATTCGACAGATGAGAATTGATGTTTAGGCTTAGTTTTAATAGGCGGACTAATTTATAAATGGTTAAGTCGAGATTCGACAGATGAGATTTAATACCAGTAAATTAACTCTGTGATTATAATACGTAGCGAAAGCCCTTTATAATATGATTAATCGATGCTTGATGATTGCTTATTATGATTTGCCCTGGAATATTATTTATTGGTGAACTTATGCCCTAGGCCTTTTTAATATTTAATTTCTCTCTACTTTATTTTCCCCGACCATATTCTTCGTAGTATAGTCTTTAATTACAACAACATTGGTTACCTTGATAATTTAGATTATAATAATTAATTAGGAGTAGAAAGACTTGTTTCCTTGTGGATTTAACCCTACTTCCCTATCTGCATTAGTTAGAGGACTTAGGTAGTATTTTTTATTAGGGGGTACGACTTTACCCAGTCAAAATTTGGCGTGTTGCCGGGGAAACAGTTTTATTTTTATTTTCTAATTATTTTTTGTAGTCTAGATTATCCCCTTTTGTCTTAGAGAACGTTAGTTCTTTGTGGCAACTCTCATATTTGTCTTTTTGTTCCTTGTTTATGCCCAAGTATTCCAGATCAGGTTACATTCCATTCGATCCTGAGATCGAACGCTCGTTTCATAGGCAAAGGAAAATTTATAGACAAATTCTGGCGGGTTCTAAGGAGGACAATAATCGAAGAGACCCTCCCTCTGATTCTAGTGACGCAGAAATTCCATCAGATTCAGAATCAGAGATGACGGCTCAAAAGAAACTCAGTGACTACTCGCAGCTAAAGCTCACAGATTTCCCGCACCTTACTCCCACTCCGGCTCTAGATAGAGTTCAATTTGAGATCAAGCCCCAGTTCATCACTATGACAGAGAGGAAGCAATTCGGTGGAGCTAAGGGTGAAGATCCTAATCTTCACATTGCAGATTTCTTCCAGTATTGTAACACCATTAGAAAAGTCGGGGTCACGCAAGACAAGATCAAGGAGATTCTTTTTCCTTTTGCATTATGTGGCAAAGCTAAATTATGGTTTAATGGTTTGAATAGAACTGCACTTGGTATTACTGACTGGGAAACTCTTGCTATGAATTTCTATAAAAATTATTATCCTGCAGAGAGAACAACGGTACTAAAGAGTGTTATTTAGAACTTTGCTCAAGAGACCAACGAAACGCTATATGAGGCTTGGGAGAGGTTCAAGGATCTACAGAGAGAGTGCCCCCACCACAATCTAGCACAATGGCAATTGATCTAAGCTTTCTACAATGGACTTGGAAATTCTTCTAGATCAGTTCTAGATTCTAGAGCCAATAGGAGATTCATGAATTTAAATGTGGACGATGTAGGACAGGTTATCGAAGACATGGAAATACACAATTCCCAATACGGGAATCCGAAAGGGTTTGCAAATAAAGGAAAACATAACGTCGATTCCGTATCCTTTTTGCAAGCTTAATTAACGTCTATTTGTCAAAATTAGATAATCTTACTACTACTCCTAACTCTGTAGCTAATGTTTCTGTTGTTGCTAACAATGAAGCTTTTTGTGAAAATTGTGGAATTGTAGGGCATTGGGAGCAAGATTGTAGGAGTTCCATGGAACAAGTTAATGCCTTTCAAACCTATAGGCAGAATAACCCATATTCCAACTCTTATAATGCTGGTTACCGGAACCATCCATATCTTTCGTACCGGAGTACTAATGTACAAAACCCTCCACCTCCACAACAACCACAACAACAACCCCCACAGCAAAAATATTACCATCCAAATTTTTGCCAGAAAAGCCAAGTATCACCCTCATCATCTTCTGACCCTGCCATGACAGAAATTATAGCAATGCTTACTAATATGCAAAAGCATATGGAGAGTAGGGTTGCGCAAATTAATTCTATTTTAGCCATAATAAAATCATGGATAATCAAATTGCACAACTTTCATCTACCCTACAATCCCGTCAGCAGGGAGCTCTACCATCACAACCTATCCATCCTACAGATCATGTCAATGCAATCACTCTAAGGAGTGGTTCACATTATGATGGACCTCCTATGCCAAAGGAAGATGGACCAGTTCCTGATCTAGATTCCTCTATACCAAACGCTAATCCTGCTAACCCTAATGTTTCTATGCAGAGTAAATCTCACGATAAGGGAGGAGATGTGCAGAGCCATGTTATCAAACTACCGTTCCCTTTTAGACAATTGAAGAGTAAGTTTGATAAACAATTTGGTAAGTTCTTAGAGGTTGTAAAAACCTGCAGGTAACAGTTCCTTTCACTGATTAATCACTCAGGTTCCTGCATAAGCTAAATTTATGAAAGACATTCTGACTAGGAAAAGGGCCTTTAATGAAGTAGAAACTGTAGCTTTCACAGAGGAGTTGTAGGGAATAAATTTCAAGCGTTAACCCCTAGCTTGAACCCCACTGTGATCATACACTAAAGTACGGTGCCGTCCAAAGGAAAAGAAGATATAGCAAAAGAGTCGCCAACAAGTTTTAGGAACTTGTAAACCGTTCACGAGGTGATGGTTACACCCCTTAACGATCCAAGAGATCGTCAACTCCATAAGGTCTAGAACCAAATAAGGGTTCGAGGATGATGGTACAAATCCAACCTAAAAGAGATTGAACCTGCCCTAATAATAGGCCTCTACTTTATTCTGATCGTATTCATGTGCACTTTTTAATTAACATGCAATCATTAGGATTATCCCTAAACCTGTTTATCTATGTTGGTTGAATTTAATGCACAAATAAATCTATTATTGGAAATCACTTGAATTATAATCACAATTAACCCTAAACAAGAATATTAACTATCTTATTAAGCGTGATTACAAGTACAAATTCCCTTTAAACATGCATAAAAGGTGATCAAGCAATAACAATAAATAATGTATCAAGCAACATAATAAATAATCATAATAATAAAATTATAATCATAATAATATAATCATCATCAAAATAATAATAATCATAAATTATAACAATTATCATCATAATCATGTTCATGTTAATATTAAGGCATAATAATAATAGCAAGATCCTAGGCATGATACTAACAAGATTAATAAAAAACCCTAGCATGTCACTAAGCAATAAAAATCAAATCTTTAACCCTAACATGAATAAATATTAGGAAGAAAATAAGAAGCATCGTAGGAATCATAATAAATGTATTTAATATTATAACCTTTTCCCTAAACATGATACTAGGAATATCATAATAACAATTTAAACATGATTGCTACATCATAATATAAATTAAAACCATTAAAGCACTTATTTTGATGCCTCGTACTTCTTTCTAATAACAAAATACACACGTTAGTAACTTCAAGGAAAATAATAATCAAAACAATTAAATTAAATAATTGAAAGAGAGATTTGGGACCAAACCCTCTGAAATGAAACCTTTCACGTCTAGGGCGAAGGCAACTTCAAATATGGCTAGGTGTTTCTAAGTCTTGTGAATGCAGAATTTTGTATTAAAAAACAAAGTTTAGAAAAGGAAAGAGAGAAAGATGAAATAATCAAGAAAACTTGATGAGAATTGGTGAATGATTAAGAGAGAATTAGAGAATTAATGATTGCGAATGAAAACTGATTGTAGGTGAATGAAAATGAAGTTTTTAATACGTTATTTATAGAGAAATCAGCCAAAAAGATAAAATATCAAAACAGAGCACTTGGCGCACGTAAAACGAGATTGGCGCACGCAAAACAGAGCTGGCAGCAGACTCAGGTTATTGGCGCCAGGCGCCAATGGCTAGCACCAGGCGCCAGGCCTGGTTCCAGGCGCTGATTTTGAAATTTATGTGTTTTTGTTTTTATCATATCTTTTGATCCAGAAGTCCAAAAAAGGCATATAATATATCGTTGGAAAGCTCTTAAAGTCTAATTTTCAACCCAATTAGAATCAGATAAAAATGTTTTGAATATAAAAAGATATGGCCAAAATAGTGGAAGGGTGTTATTTCTGGATAGAGTTTCATGTCTTATTCATATCTTTTTCGTTATAACTCGGATTTAATATTATAATATATCATTGGAAAGATAATTTCAAGATCTATCTAACCATATAAAATTTGGATAAATATTATGAGGCACGAAAATAAAATCTGAATATATTCCACTTCGTACAAAACAAGGATTCTTAAAAGGAGTAGTTTTATTCAATTTCAAACTCTTTAAAACATAATTATCAATCTTAACTCCATTAGGATTTAAAAGAACCTCCTAGAGTATTCTAAAAGACTATAATCAATCCTAATATCTTTAGGAATGATAATTAATAATAGGCCCTCCTCTAGATCATTGGGCCGCATATAAAAACCAAATCGGGCCCAGTTTAGTAATTTGGCCATAACTTCCTCGATATTCATCGAAATTGGGCTTATAATATATCGTTGAAAAGGTCTTTTTAAACCCCATCCAACTACACTACTATTGGACCCATATCATGGACCGACCAAACTGGATTGGCTGTTTTCTTAAAATAAGTTTTCAAAAACAAAGAGAAGAGAAAAGAAATTAAAACTATCCGCAACACTAAACTTTCCACACTTTCGCTTCATTCGATTTTGATTCGACGTGAAAGGTACTCATCACTGGGTTTGGTTTTGGGGAGACACAAATGGGTGTCTACAGAAGCCCCCACTTTGACTGAGTTTGGAGAAACGCAAGTTTCGAAAACAAAAGTCAAAGTATCGATAGGGACAGAGAATGATTCAGAACGTTCTGCGATCCTAAATCACTCTTGTAACGCCGATACCTGCAAAACTATCGTTAGTTAAACAGATAAGAGAATTAAGAAACGCGTATTAACGCGTATCTTGCACCGTCGAGCACACGTCTCTGAAAGTAACCGATTTGCCGCTTTACTGTTGTTTTGATGACCTCCTTCAAGCTAGAGAATGTCATCCCGCTTGAAAACCGCTACGCCTGTAACTGCTTCCAATATAGAAGATTGCTTCGCCTGAAACGATCCTCCTCCGCATTGATAATATTCCATGTCCAAGGGAATACTATCGAAGACAACTTCGCTTGAAATTACCTTCAGTTGTTTGTGACAACTCTCCACAAGCTAGGGAACGCCACCTTGTTGTTTCGATGTTCACTCGTCTCTGAACAAAGAGCTTCTTTTTTGATATGACTCGAATTTCCGCTGTGATAGTCTTCGAAAAGATCACTGCTTTTTAATCCTTAATGTTGCTATGCCAGTACGTCGGCGCTTTGCTGCTTGTGAACCAGTATGTCAGTGCTTTTGTTGTGATGACAATCCTCTTTTCTTTGGGAATAGTTGCCAACACAACTCTTGTATGATGTATGTCAATCCGATTTTGGGAAAGTTGTCAATTCCACGTAACAATCCATCCTTGGAAATGTTGCCACGATGAAGCGACAATTCGTATCTCGGGAAATTTGCCAAAATCCAATTTTTGGAAAAAGTTTCCAATGCTTCGTAACAATCTGTCATAAGAACTTTGCTACGATCGACAATCCACATCTTGGAATATAACTCTTGAAAGCAATCCACCTTGGAAATTTGCCAACGCTATGCGACAATCCTTTTGGGAAAATATTGCCACTATTGACAATTCACTTCTTGGAACATTTGCAAAACAGAGTTGACCGACAATCCACTTCGGGAAAATTTGCCACTTGCTGAAGACAATCCACGTTGAGGAACTTTTGCCGAAATTTATGATGAGTAGAGACCTACGACAATCCTTTGGGAAATTTTGCCATAGGGAACTGGGTGTATGACAATCCAATCTCGGAAAACTTGCCAGCGATGACAATCCGAACTTGGAAAAATTTCCAAACAGAGAAGGAGCACGACAATCCACTCTTGGAAACTTTGCCAGAGATGACAATCCAATCTTGGAAAAAATTGTCGTTGAAGAAGATGCACGACAATCCATTTTTGGAAATATTGTCAGTTGGGGATGACAATCCAATTTTTGGAAAACTTTGTCGTTTAATAAGAATGCGCGACAATCCATATTTGGAAATATTGTCGTTTAAGTGCTTGCTTTTGAACCGATTGTAATGAGCCAGTGTTTTAGGCGCTTAAGCTAAGTGAGACGATCTTTTGTCAGGTCGATCACTTAGACTATAATCAAACCGACTACTTAATCATGTCAAATTGCTTATAGGGGCTAACTGGCGTACCAAGAAACCCGAAATTGCTGCATGAGGTCGAAATCACCTTTTTGAGAGGCTTCGAGCTCTGTCGTTGCTGAGATATTTCTGGCGCCAAGAATTGGAGTAGGGTCCTCCCTATTCTGCTGCACCTGTATTTTGACTATAGAACTTTGCCAATCTTTTTAATTATCTTAGGGTTGACCTAAGGTTTAGCGTTGCTTGACTCATTGACTTGGCACGACTCAAGGTATAAAATTGACTCGATGTGATCGACTGACTCGAGGTTGACTCGACTCGAAGTGAAATGACACGACATGACTCAATGTGTACATGACTCGTGTATGCATTGTCATGCGATCGTGCGACTCGAAAATGCAAAAAGCAAAAATTTTCCGTCATTTTTGTGGAGGGTACCGACTTTCTCCCGAAAAAGAAAGACGCGAAAAAAAATCGAAAGTTTGAAGATGCATGTTGAATGAGCTTAGTCAGATGTTGTTTGATACTGTCTCTCAAGGTGCAAGGATTAATCTATTCTAGGCTATCTCAATGGTTGACTCAATGATGAAAGTATTTGGGTAACTTAGGCACGGAGGCTAAGCACTTCATACTTATATGTAATGACAATTATGAGTGATGAGTGATGTGACAAGGCATGCTTCATCGTTATGTTAAGATTTCATGACAAAGGGTTCCTAAGGAAAGTATATTTGGTCATGTATCTGTGCGGTGTGAAAGTGACACTAAAGTTAGGCCGCAAGGGCTAAGTGTGTGGAAAAATATATTGAAAAGAGTCAAATAGTGGTGACTCTTAGGCTAGGTAAGCTAATGATGTAGGGATCAAGCCCCCAAGTCTAGCTCTAAGTGAATAGGGATGAGCATTGGAGATCCCTTGATATGATCATGGTGTAAGCGTGTGAATGTGAATATGAATGCATGTTTATTACGGTCGCACCTCGATGTGAGGTTGCCTACGTATCCGTTAGGAATCAGGCCGAACGTAGCTCTAGCCAAACCTCGCACAAGTGTGTGTATACCTCAAAAAGGTCTTTTAAGGGTTGTAACGTGGTTAGGCTAAAGGTTATAAAAAAAGGGATAAAGGCTCAAGACCCTAGATAAGCCCCCAAGGTGTGCAACCTCGCTTTTGAATCTTTGTATTTTTATGCTTGAGGATTTTAACTCTTTTTTAGCTCTTTCTTTTGTTTTAGCATCTACTTTATTTTTATAAGTTTTGACAATCCCGATCATGCGGTCTATCACTCACTTGGAATTCATGTTTCTCAGGCACGGTACCGAGCACTCGATAAGAGACGCAATCTGAGACGTGTTCATATCAAAGATATTTTCATATCAAAGACATTGGAACACTTGCCCTTTTGTACACTTTTATTTATATTTGCTTTTATTTTTATTTTGATCTTTTGAAATCACTCAAGCTTTTTTTAGAATTGCAAAAGTTGCACACCATCCCATCCCAAGGTTAGGTAGATGTAGGTTGAAAAAAGAAAGGTCTATCATTAGACAAGGCTCAAAGTGGTTTATGAAGAAAGGATTGCATATTTGAAAGGTGAAAGGAGATATGGTGTGGCTAAAAGGGGTGCCTCAAATCATTGGTATACCTTGTGCTTAATTCGAATTTTTTTTTTTAATGCAATGCAATGCGATGATCATATGCAAGGAAATAAATGCTCATTTTATTAAAAGGGAAAAATAAATGGAGAATCTACAAAAGTAATCTTAAGGGAAAAGAAAGGTGCCTATGCTAGACTTATTGGGGAAAGGAAAAAATGAAAAAGAACTAGAAAAAAGAGGTCATGAAATCTTGTCATTGAAGCTCGCCTCTTGTCTGGTGTCATTCGCTTCATCATCATCCAGTCTTCTCGCTAGCTAGAGGCAATGGGATCTTGTTTGCTTCTATGAGATCTTGAATGAGATTTTGAAACCTGTAGCATTCATCAGTAGTATGTCCGCGCCCTCGATGATACTTGCAATAGGAGTTTGGATTCAATCTCGAAGATCGATTTTCTGGTGTTGGATCCTCGGTAGGGCCAATAGGTTTGATTAATCCTCGATCATAGAGATGATCGAAAGCAGCATCGTAGGTCATTCCAATGGGCGTGAACTCTCGCCTGGGTTTCCTTTTAGATCCTTGATTGTCCATGGCTAAGACATCATTATGGTCAAAGGTACTAACATTATTACTAGAGTAGGCATTTTCGGAAGAAGAAGGATTGTCGCTCTTCTTTCCTTTCCAGCCACCGTGGTTACTATTGTTTGTAGCTTTTTGCTTTGCGAGATCGTCTTCGATTTCTATTCCGATGTCATAAACGGCCTTGAAAGTATTCAAGTTGTGTTGATATTTTAAGTGCTTTGAATACTTTTCTTGGAGATTCTTGATAAACATCCTCACAAACTCCTTTTCGGTGGGGACCTCAATCATCTTGGCGTAAGTTTCCCTCCATTTATTAAAGAAAGAAGTAAAGCCTTCATTCTCTTTTTGTCTTAGCATCTCAAGTTGTCTATGGTCGGTTTCAACTTGGATATTGCACTTATACCTATCAACGAAAGCGTTCACTATCAATTCCCATGTAGAGGTTTTCTCTTTGTCAAGGGAGAAGAACCATTGTTGGCAAACGGTTTCAAGAGATAGTGGGAGCAGAGAGGGGAAAACCTTCTTATTGATACCATTGATATTCATTATATAGTTTCGAAAGCTCTTAGATGGAAGTAAGGGTTATCTGTTGCCTTGAATTTAGGGATGTCAGTGGCGTTGAACTTAAGTGGAAGAAGTTCCTTGTCCAGCGAGACCCCTTGTGAACTCATGCCCTGAAACTTATAGTCGCTAGATAGCTTGCTCAAGCTTTCTTGCACGAGGTTCATTTGTTGTTGCATCACGGGATCATCGACCTTAAGTGTGAGGAGCTTCAGTGTTTCAGTCATGGTAACCAATTGGTTCCTAAGCTCATTGACTTCTTCTTAAGTTGCCATTATCTTTTTAGCCTTCCTCTTTTGATGAATTGGTTTATCAAAAAGTGAGACTTGAATAAAGAGGTTGTCCTTGATTAATCGCCCTTCTCTCCTCGACCAAGTACTGTGGAAAAGGAATTTGGGGATATTCATTGTTAATTACTTGACTCAAAATTTATTCAACATGCAATGGATGGAAGAAGTGAAGAAAGATCGGAATAGAATGTGAAGAAAAGTGATGTAGATGGAGGGATATGAAGAGTTAGGAATAAAATGTACCCCCAACTTAAACGACGGAAAAGACCGACTCATGCATGAACCTAGGACATGGTCATGGTGACATATAAAAAGTGTGTGCTATGACTAGTGAGTGTATGTGACATGTTAAGACTTGTGTCATGACCATGTGGCTAGACTATGTGACTAGACTCAAGCAAAGACTAAGTTAAGACTTCACGTATATGCATTAAACTGGACAGACTGTGGTATTTTAGTCATAACTTTTTATCTGTGACTCTGATTTGGATGAAACCAACGCCAAATTAAAGATAAAACTCGATGCTACAGATCCATAGGTTTTACGACTCGTAGTTCTTCCTAGAACTCCGGCTATGACCAAAACAAATTGACGCTTGTGCAGTATACGGGATTAAAAAATCCGGATTGACTTAAAGGGACTATGACTCGATTTTATGTTTATTTATTAGCTCAAATAATTAATTAAACAAAGTCCTTTAGTCATTAATCAGTTTATTTAGTTTTGACACAAGTCAAACAAACGGTTAGGAAAAATCACATAGAGTATGCACAACAAATAATGCACAATTAGTTAAGTAGGCACAATATGATGCAATGAGTTTGAAACCTAACTATGGCTCTAGTTCTCTAAAGTTCGGGATATGGTTTAGTCAAAAGAGGGTCCATGGTTAATTGTCCGGATGCACCGCGCGGAAGCCTAACCATGAAGGGTTGGCGCGAGGGGATGGGAAACCGCGAGTTTAGAAAAAACTCGCTTCCATGGTTTGGTGAACTCAACAACTCGGATGTACCCTTTGTTGCACGGAGCTTTCAATCAGGTAGATGGAGCATGAATTCCCAGAGGGTTATGTCCATATGTAGAACACATATGGGTTTCAGAAAAGTGAGAAAAAATTCATTCAGGAAGAAGAATCGAGCAAACAATACGAAAAAACGGTCGAAATTAGAACGCATATTTCTGGCTCGGTATTAGGGGAAATTGGCGCAGCTTTTAACTGTAGTGCATGGCGCTAGTACTGGCGTCTGGCGCTACAACTAAAATACTAGCGCCAAGCTCTAGCCTCTGGCGGTACTTCCCACATGCCTCAGCAGCTTTCTGTGCTCGATAAAATTTTCCAGTTTCACGCGGTGTTATTTCGGTCCTAGTTGTGAAAGATATTTCTCAAATTTCCTACGTGTAAAATCTTATGTTTTAACTCATTACGGATGGTATTTCCAATGAGATCTTTTTTATGCATATGACAATAAAGTTAATCAAAATCACGCACATGAAATACTTAGAACGTTTCGAGTCTCATCCACTCATTCTAAATCATTGCCGAAACAAATTCAGGAATTAAAATAGAAATCATACCTAGTGGAGTCGCCAAAAACTGTAGGGATTAAATTTCAAGCGTTAACCCCTAGCTTGAACCCCACTGTTATCATACACTAAAGTACGGTGGCGTCCAAAGGGAAAGAAGATAGAGCAAAAGAGTCGCCAACAAGTTTTAGGAACTTGTAAACCGTTCACGAGGTGAAGGTTACACCCCTTAACAATCCAAGAGATCGTCAACTCCATAAGGTCTAGAACCAAATAAGGGTTCGGGGATGATGGTACAAATCCAACCTAAAAGAGATTGAACCTGCCCTAATAATAGGCCTCTACTTTATTCTGATCGTATTCATGTTCGCTTTTTAATTAACATGCAATCATTAGGATTAGCCCTAAACCTGTTTATCTATGTTGGTTGAATTTAATGCACAAATAAATCTATTATTGGCGATCACTTGAATTATAATCACAATTAACCCTAAACAAGAATATTAACTATCTTATTAAGCGTGATTACGAGTACAAATTCCCTTTAAACATGCATAAAAGGTGATCAAGCAATAACAATAAATAATGTATCAAGCAACATAATAAATAATCATAATAATAAAATTATAATCATAATAATATAATCATCATCAAAATAATAATAATCATAAATTATAACAATTATAATCATAATCATGTTCATGTTAATATTAAGGCATAATAATAATAGCAAGATCCTAGGCATGATACTAACAAGATTAATAACAAACCCTAGCATGTCACTAAGCAATAAAAATCAAATCTTTAACCCTAACATGATACTAACATGAATAAATATTAGGAAGAAAATAAAAAGCATCATAGGAATCATAATAAATATATTTAATATTATAACCTTTTCCCTAAACATGATACTAGGAATATCATAATAATAATTTAAACATGATTTCTACGTGATAATATCAATTAAAACCATTAAAGCACTTACTTTGATGCCTCGTACATCTTTCTAATAACAAAATACACACGTTAGTAACTTCAAGGAAATTAATAATCAAAACAATTAAATTAAATAATTGAAAGAGAGATTTGGGACCAAACCCTCAGAAATTAAACCTTTCACGTCTAGGGCGAAGGCAACTTCGAATATGGCTAGGTGTTTCTAAGTCTTGCGAATGCGGAATTTTGTATTAAAAAACAAAGTTTAAAAAAGGAAAGAGAGAGAGAGATGAAATAATCAAGAAAACTTGATGAGAATTGGTGAATGATTAAGAGAGAATTAGAGAATTAATGACTGCGAATGAAAACTGATTGTAGGTGAATGAAAACGAAGTTTTTAATACGTTATTTATAGAGAAATCAGCCAAAAAGATAAAATATCAAAACAGAGCACTTGGCGCACGCAAAACGAGATTGGCGCACGCAAAACAAAGCTGGCGCAAGCACCGGGCTATTGGCGCCAAGCGCCAATGGCTAGCACCGGGCGCCAATGTCTGGCGCCAGGCGCTGATTTCAGAAATTCACACGTTTTTGTTTTTATCATATCTTTTGATCCAGAAGTCCAATAAGGCATATAATATGTCGTTGGAAAGATCTTAAAGTCTACTTTCCAACCCAAATATAATCAGATTAAAATATTTTGTATATAAAAAGATATGGCCAAAATAGTGGAAGGGTGTCAGTTTTGGATAGAGTTTCATGTCTCATTCATATCTTTTTCGTTATAACTTGGATTTAATATTATAATATATCATTGGAAAGATAATTTCAAGATATATCCAACCATATAAAATTTGGATAAATATTATGAGTCGCGAAAATAAAATCTGAATATATTCCACTTCGTACAAAACAAGGATTCTTAAAAGGAGTAGTTTTATTCAATTTCAAACTCTTTAAAACATAATTATCAATCCTAACTCCATTAGGATTTAAAAGAATCTTCTAGAGTATTCTAAAATACTATAATCAATCCTAATAGCTTTAGGAATTATAATTAATAATAGGCCCTCCTCTAGATCATTGGGCCGCATATAAAAACCAAATGGGGCCCAGTTTAGTATTTTGGACATAACTTCCTCGATATTCATTGGAATTGGGCTTATAATATATCGTTGGAAAGGTCTTTTCAACCCCATCCAACTACGCTACTATTGGACACATATCATGGATCGACCAAACTGGATTGGCTGTTTTCTTAAAATAAGTTTTCAAAAACAGAGAGAAGAGAAAAGAAATTAAAACTATCCGCAACACTAAACTTTCCACACTTTTGCTTCATTTGATTATGATTCAACGTGAAAGGTACTCATCACCGAGTTTAGTTTTGGGGATACACAAATGGGTGTCTACAGGAGTGTAGCGCCTTATTGCAAAATAAATCCCCTCCTAAATTAAAGGATCCCGTTAGCTTTTCTATCCCTTGTCATATAGGGAATGTTTTTTATTGATAAAGCTTTGTGTGATTTGGGTGCCAGTGTCAGTGTTATGCCATCGTCTGTCTGCGCTAAACTTAATATGGGAGAATGAAAAGTTACTGATATAACTTTGCAAATGGCAAATCACTCTGTAAAATACCCCCTAGGTATCTTAGAGGATGTCCCTGTCAGAGTTGGTAAATTTTTTATTCCTGTTGATTTTGTTATTTTAGACATGGCAGAGGATACACAAATACCCATTATATTAGGTAGGCCTTTTCTCCATACTGCAGGAGCAATTATTGTTGTGAAAAATGGTAAACTAACCCTTTCTGTTGGTGATGACAATGTTACTTTAAATCTAGGGAAAGTTTTGAAAGTGCCTATGCTAGAGGAAAAGTGTTGTTATATTGATATAATTAATATAGTAGACGATATTTGTGATGATAGCTTGCCACAGGTTCTTGCAAGGGATCCCCTGGAGGAAATTCATTGTGGGAATTTATCTACAGACAATGCAAGCGTTTGGGGTAATGAGGTACAGGATATTGAAAGAGCTCTTTCCTTATAAGAGTTAGACCCCAAGGAAACAATGAAGGTAGTAAATTTAGTTCAGGAATCGAAACATGAAGAGGCTAAGAAACCTGAACTAAAACCTCTCCCTTCTCATTTGAAATATATTTTTTCTGGATGAACAAGAACTATACCCCGCGATCATCAATACTGCACTTAATGACCTACAAACTTCCCAACTACTAGGGGTTCTTCAAACCCATAAGAAAGCTATTGGGTACAGTATTGATGATCTCAAGGGTATTAGCCCTGATTTTTGTATGCACAGGATACATCTAGAGGATAACTATAAGCCCTGCATTCAACCCCAAAAAAGATTGAATCCTAACATGCAGGAAGTAGTCAAGAAAGAGGTTATGAAATTACTTGATGCAGGTATTATCTATCCTAATTCTGACTCCAAGTGGGTAAGTCCTGTGCAGGTAGTGCCTAAGAAAGGTTGGATGACAGTAATCACTAATGAAAAAAATGAATTAATCCCCACTAGAACTGTAACAGGGTGGCGTATGTGTATTGATTATCGTACACTGAATACCGCCACTAAAAAGGACCACTTCCCCCTCCCCTTTATAGATCAAATGCTTGAGAGGTTAGTTAACCATAAGTTCTTTTGCTATTTGGATGGGTATTCGGGATTTTTCCAAATTCCGATTCACTTTGAAGATCAGGAAAAGACAACCTTTACATGCCCTTATGGCACTATTGCATATCGTAGAATGCCATTCGGTTTATGTAATGCTCCCGCTACCTTTCAACGTTATATGATGAGCATCTTTTCTGATTTCATAGAGTCTATTATGGAAGTCTTTATGGATGATTTTAGCGTGTATGGTTCTTCATTTGATTCATGTCTAATTAATCTCGCTAAAATTTTAAAACGATGTGAAGAGTGCAACTTAGTTCTAAACATGGAGAAATGTCACTTTATGGTGACAGAGGGAATAGTTCTAGGTCACATTATATCTGATAAGGGCATACAAGTAGACAAAGCTAAGATTTCAGTGATTGAGCAATTACCTCCCCCAGTTAATGTTAAGGTAGTTAGAAGTTTCTTGGGTCATGCGGGGTTTTATCATCGCTTTATCAAAGATTTTTCTAAAATTGATAAACCACTAACTCAGCTTTTGCTCAAGGATGCTCCTTTTATTTTTACTGACGAATGTCTTGAGGCTTTTAACAGGATTAATCAGGCTTTGATATCGGCACCCATCATATGTGCTCCCGATTGGAATCTTCCTTTCGAGATCATGTGTGATGCAAGTGACTTGCACTAGGAACCGTGCTCGAACAACGAAAGAACAAGGTTTTGCATGCTATTTATTATGCAAGCAAAACTATGGATGAATCTCAAGTCAACTATGCTACTACGGAGAAGGAGTTTCTTGCTGTTATATATTCTTTAGAAAAATTTAGATCATATCTTGTTGGTTCTAAAGTCATTGTTTTTACTGACCATGCAGCGTTGAAGTACTTGATAGCTAAGACGGAATCAAAGCCAAGGCTACTCCGATGGGTTCTTTTGCTCCAAGATTTTAACATCGAAATAAAAGATAAAAAGGGAGCAGAGAACATTGTGGCAGACCACTTGTCACGTATCAGGTATGATAAGGGTAAAGATTCTCTTCCTATAGATGATTCTTTCCCCGATGACAATTTATATGCAGTTGTAGAGCAAAACCCATGGTATGCCGACTTTGTTAATTATCTAGTGGGTGGTACTCTACCTCTTGACTTGTCCTACCAACAAAAAAAGAAATTCCTTTCTGATGTTAAACATTATTTTTGGGAGGATCCTTTTTTGTTTTGTGAGTGTGCAGATGGATTATTTCGCAGGTGTGTTCCCGAATGGGAAGTCCACGGTGTGCTTACTAGTTGCCACACCTCACCATATGGAGGACATCATGGCCCCACTAAAACGGTGGCCAAGATTAATGAGTCGGGTTTTTATTGGCCTACAATGTTTAAGGATGCTAACACTACTGTTGTGCAGGCTTGTCACTCTTGCCAGAGGACTGGCAACATCTCGCGGTGGCATGAGATGCCTAAAACCGGAATTTTAGAAGTTAAAATTTTTTATGTTTGGTGTGTTGATTACATGGGACCGCTCCCTTCTTCAAAAGGGAACCGTTATATACTTGTCGCGGTCGACTATGTATCCAAGTGGGTTGAGGCCATCGCTACTCCTACTAATGATGCCAAGGTGGTCCATAGACTTTTCAAGAAGACCATCTTTCCAAGATTTGGCGTGCCTAGAGCAATAATCAGTGACGGAGGATCTCACTTTCATGAGAGGAAGTTAGACACCCTCCTCAAAAAGTATGGTGTCTACCATAGGACAGGTTTAGCCTACCACCCCCAAACTGGTGGCCAAGTTGAAGTTTGTAACTGTGAGATCAAGGCCATTCTAGAGAAGGTGGTCACAAAGTCAAGGAAAGATTGGAGCGATAAGTTGGATGACACCCTTTGGGAGTACAAAACTGCAATCAAGGCCCCTATAGGTACTACTCCATATAGACTCGTGTACGGTAAAGCATGTCATCTCCCGGTCGAATAGAATATAAGGCATATTGGGCTATTAAGGAGCTCAATTTGGATGCCAAATTAGCGGGAAAAAAGAGGTTACTTCAACTTAACCAACTCGATGAGTTTAGGTTGACGGCCTATGATAGTGCTCGTGTCTACAAGGAGAAGACAAAGAGGTCGCACGACAAGATGATCCTTCCGAGAGAATTCAAAGAGGGTGATAAAGTGTTGTTGTTCAACTCTCGACTTTACTATTCCCAGGAAAGTTGAGGTCAAGGTGGTCGGGTCCTTTTATTGTAAAAAGGGCTAATAAATTCGGTTCCGTGGAGGTTTTCGATGAACATGGTAACGTGTTCAAGTTAAATGACCAAAGACTCAAGCTATATCATGAGGGGGCTATGATTGGTGCAGTTGAATTACTTAACCTAAGCAGTTTCGATTCACTTTGAGCTTCAATGTGGTAAGAGGGTCGTGCGGGACCTAGAACAACGAGCGCTTTAGGGGAGGCAACCCGTATTTCTTGCTTTTTAAACTAGTTTTTCGTTATTTTTACTTTTATCCTTTTCCTTAGAGGGGTGAGGGGAGTGAAATTTTACCTTTCATAAGTGTTTTGTACAGGTTTTAGATCACAAAGTACGGAGTTTTCAAGAGAAAAAGGCGAAGAAAAGAGAAGCTCCGGATAGGGTACGGGCCCGATCGAGCGAGGCTCGGCCGATCGGGCGCGCACCTGAGGGTCAGAATCGAGCCAATTTTCGCCCGATCGGGCATTAAGTCCTGATCGGGCGCGAAAGATTGATTTTATCGGAGCATATAATCACCCGATCGGGCGAGGCATGCCCGATGGGGCGCGCAAGTGAGGAAGAAAATCAAGGAAAATTTCGCCCGATCAGGCGAGGCCACCTGATCGGGCGGAAATTTGGAGAAATCGAGTGCCACAAAAAGAAATATCGGGCGAGCAATCTGGCGATTTTGAGGTTCGTGTTCGCGCCCTATCGGACGGAGTTCGCCCGATCGAGCGCGCACTTCACATTCATGATGAATCTAATTTCGCCAGATTGGGCGAGGCTTGCCCGATCGAGCACGCCTATTTTCCGGAGGATTAAATCCTCCCGCTCCCCCTTTCTTTTCTTTTTCTTTCTTACTTCTTCTTCTTTATTCACACTTTCTCTCTCTAAAACCTCCATTTTCAAACCTTCAACCTCACTTTCTTTCCAAGATCTTCTTAAATTCATCCATCAAAACCTTAAAATTTTTACATATTCTTAATCCTCACACCTTCCTCTACATTTTCCACCATCTTTCTCCCACTTTCTCTCATAATTTCATAAAACCCTTAGAGAGAGAAAGCTTCAATACCCATATTTCTCACTACAAATGGCTTCCAAACGATCTAGACAACAAAGGGGCGAAAGTTCAAGGCAACAACAACCAATGGTCGACCCGGTGCTTCAAATACCGGGATGGGAGGAGGTTGTTATCACCTCAACGGAACAACGGTCAAGGATGCTCAATCTCATCGAGAGGCAGGTAATCTCTACCCGTTTTGTTCATCATCCTACATTATCTAGATTAGGTCTTGATAAACACGTAGAGAAATTATTTAAGGGTATAGGCATGAGTGGTTTCTTCTAAATGCATCATGATAATTATGATTACTTGACATTAGAATTTATTTCTAGTTTTAATGTTATTAGAATGAATGCTTTGATCACTCATGTACAATTCTGATTGCTAAACAATGATGTGCGATTAACTCTAAAATAATTTGGTAAATTGTTTGAGCTAAAATCGGACAAACCTATCGAACCCTCCCAAGACCACATTGACGTGGTCAACAAGAGACTCACCGGGAAGGGTTTGATTAACCTCCAACACGCCAAAGGTACGTGGATTCAACATCCCGTCCCAAAGTTTTGGCAAAGGTTTGTCGGCCTCATAATTTTTGGGAGGCATGAACCGGCAAACGTGAGGAGGGATGAACTTGAACTGTTGGCATCCTATATGATCCCTAATGCTGAGAAATTAAACATACCACATAGGATTGCCAACCACTTTCAAAGGGCGGCCAATGCGGCCGAAACGGGTAGGTCTAGGGAGCCTATCTATTTTGGGGGGTTGGTGACCCATATTGCT
The DNA here is from genome assembly GCF_948465745.1 of Chenopodium album. Classification (NCBI taxonomy): domain Eukaryota; kingdom Viridiplantae; phylum Streptophyta; class Magnoliopsida; order Caryophyllales; family Amaranthaceae; genus Chenopodium; species Chenopodium album. The sequence continues at coordinate 54,972,634 of NC_137837.1, forward strand.
ATTAAACACCTAGGATGGAACCCAAATGGGCATAGGAAAGTAGTGGGTTCAACCCTCATGGACCTAGCTTACTTAGGGAGCCTAAACTGGGTGCAACCCATGGGCGGTGAGACTTGGTGGATAGTCCACCGGGAATAGGGTAGGAGAGACCAAGATTTTACCCTACCCAACCCCGCCTTGACCAAATTTGAGAAGGGGAAGACTTCTTACACATTCGAGACAAACAGTCAAGGCGAGGTTCAAGAACCTCACCTTTCACCACAACCCCACCATTCCCCCCAACACCATTCACCACACTACCCCCAACCACCACCCCAACCCTTTACCTATGGCATGCCCACCTCCTCCGTCGATTATAACATCGACCCCAATGCCCCTTATGACTTTTCGGCTTTTCGGAGCCAACTAGACCGTATAGAGATGGGGCAACGGAGAGTATAGGGCATGGTGCAAAACCTAGATTCTAGGTTAGGCACTTTGGATAGTCGGGTGGGTCATATAAAGAGGAACCTCGGAAGGGGTTTATACCCGATGTATGATGACTATGCATGCCGAGGGGCTATTCCCCCCGAGGCATTAGTTCTCGATTGGTTCCAATACACCCAAGGAGGGTATTCCACCCCCGGAGATTTTGGTACTTATGCGGACTACTCTTCAGTCCATGGATATGGGGGTGATGTTCCTTTTGGGGGTATGGTGGGAAATGTGAACCCTAACTACATTGCAGGTGGTTCGGGCTATGGTGGTGCTGGAACGAGCCAGGGTGGTGTCGGCTCGAGCTATGGAGGAAGGTACGAGAGGATGGATGATGATGCGGAGTAGCTTCTCCTAGCTACCTTCCCAAGTCAATGAGGGCATTGCTTGATTTGGCTTGGGGGGAGATTTCTTGTATATATGGTAACTCTCTCTCTCTTTTCTCTATTTATTGCTTTTCTAGTGTAGTTTTTATTGCTTTCCTTTATGAAAAAATACAAAAAAAAAATGAAAAAATAAAAAAAATTCAAAAATACGTTCCAATGAATTGTAAATCATGCTTTCTTGTGTCCTATACTTAGAAAATATTGTTTTGATTCTTGGTATATGATAATGAGCTTTGTGAATTTGTTAATCATGATTTGAAGTTTAATTGTTTGGATTCCTAAACATGCGTCAATTTTGCCAACTATTTCTGAATATAGTGCTTGACTAGTTGATTTGGTAAGGAATGTGTGATAGTTCCTGGTATGTTAATGAATTTGAGTATTGGTTTGCAACTATTAGTAATGTTTATATGGCTCAATATTATGCACATTGAGGAGGACGAAGGCATTTGTTCTCTTAGGTAGCCTTCAGACGATATTAGATACATTTGTTCCCTTCTTGTTACCCATGTTGTTGCTTGTGCCCTTTTATTGTTTTTTTAGCCACATTACAAGCCTATATAAGCCCATTGGTTACTAGTCCCAAACTTGGCTTGGGGGAGCTATTAGTTGGTGAGGTGAGGGAGTTGTAGTGTGCATATCATTTGCACAATGTGCGAATAAAAGAAGAGTGATTGTTCTTTGATTTTATGATTGGAAAATATTGATGTTTTGTGTTTCAAAGTTGAAAATTTCCAATATGAGGTAAAAAAAAGAAAAAAAAATGAAGAGCAAAGAAAAAAAAAGTTGTTTCATATGTTCAAATGTTCTATTTGAAGGTTGCTCTAGAAAAAAAAAAAAAAGAGAAAAAAATTATTCAAAAGAAAGAAAAAAAAGTTCAAGTTTGAAAAAAAAAAGAAAAAGAATAAGTAGTTCAAAGTTTGTTTTAATTCACTCTATTTCATATTATCATATTTTGTGAGTGAATATGTAAGTGTTTGGATTGTGTTGTGTATATGATTGTTTGATGAACTTTTGTGGAGTTGAGTTGTGATTGGAGATGTTGTGGTCATCACTTGTTTTTTACCTTTGGTTTTATTAGGATATGGCTCCCTTAAGCATTGTTTTACTCTCACATTTTCCTAAATTGATGCTACCCTTTACCCCCTAGCCTTACATTACAAGCTTTAAAGACCTTCGGACCTATGTGCATAAGAGTTGTATGAATGTGAAGGTCTTTAAAGTTGACATATTTGGAGTCGACTAGTAGGTTGAGCGTTCATTGTTTTAAACACATGAGAGTGTGAGTTGGGAGGTCATTGTTCACAAATATAGGGGTTGGATGGAGAAGCGATCGAGTACATATTTTACTCGCCACATAAATGAGAGTTGAGTGTGTGAGCACTAGTCTTGAATTCTATACGCTCATGTGGTTTTCTCTACTTGACAATTGTTGGGGATGAAGGATGATTAGATGAATGAGATTGATTTACATTGAAGCATGTTCATTAGATTTGTCTTGAATCGTTTGTGTTTGATTTTGCTTATTGGGATGAGGCATGTTTTATATGTTCATTGATGAGCTCTTTTCTTAGGGACAAGCAAAGGTTTGGCTTGGGAGAGTTTGATATGTCCAATTTATTTAGTGTTTTACCCCCGTCCCATGGTCATAATTAGTAGTGTTTTTGGCTCTTTAAGGCCACTTTTATTACAAATTTGTGTTTGCTAGTGTTTTTGTAGTTTTGCTTGAGTTTTGTAGGAAATTGCACACTTGGAGCGTTTTCCGGGTTTTTCACGAAGCAACTACGAGCAGTAGGAGGACACGACCATCCTTGTAGCCCAAGACCAGTGAGAGCCGGTGATTAAGGGCTCGGTATGGGATACCGGGGCAATTGGATCAAGTAATCAAGACCCGATGAGGAAATCCGGATTGGGCCGAGGAATCGAGCCCAATCGAAGTCCAAGCCTCGAAGAAGAAGCCGGGCCTGATCAGGCAAGCATACGCCCGATCGAGCAGGCGCGCGCATAGCAGCATCAAGAAAGAAGATGCGCCCGATCGGGTGAGCGTAGGCTCGATCGGGTGCAGCACACAGCAAGGGCGTAGAAGAAAAAGGCGGGCCCGATCGGGCGCGTGTTTTTTAGGGACCTGATTAGTTTTCGTTTAAGGATTTGTTTTAGTGAAGTTTAAGTACGACTTTTGTACGTAATTTTTTATTACCTTATCTTTTAGATTTTCTCTATATACTTAGGATATTCTCTCTCTCTTAAACTCTCTCAACATTGTTCTTAATTATATTCATTAATCCATATTTCTTTTGGTAACAATTTCTTCTCTTTTAATTTCAGTTATTTTATTTTATTCATTTATTATGTCTTGCTTTATTGATTTGATTAGTTTAGATTTAATTATGCTTGAGTAGTTTTATTTCTATGGTTTATGGGGATCTAATAAATAATATGAAAGGGTAAATTATCAATGCTTGGTTAATTTCCTATTGATTGATTTAATGCTATGCAATTAGGTTTTTCCAGATTTAGTTGTATGAGTTTAGCAATATTAATTCGAGATTCGACAGATGAGAATTGATAATTAGGCTTAGTTTCAATAGGCGAACTAATTTATAAATGGTTAAGTCGAGATTCGACAAATGAGATTTAATACCGGTAAATTAACTCTATGATTATAATACGTAGCGAAAGCCCTTTATAATCCGATTAATCGATGCTTGATGATTGCTTATTATAATTTGCCCTGGAATATTATTTATTGGTGAACCTATGCCCTAGGCCTTTTTAATATTTAATTTCTCTCTACTTTATTTTCCCCGATCATATTCTTTGTAGTATAGTCTTTAATTACAACAACATTGGTTACCTTGATAATTTAGATTATAATAATTATTAAGAGTAGAAAGACTTGTTTTCCTGTGGATTCGACCCTACTTCCCTATCTGCATTAGTTAGAGGACTTAGGTAATATTTTTTATTAGGGGATACGACTTTACCCTGTCAATGTACGGGGCATCAATTAATTCTCTATTTTTTTCTCTCCTCTATTCTCTAGCCTAAACACTAGCCTACCCTTCTTATTTCAAAATTCCTTCTTCAAGCACTCCAAGGAGTCCATACTTTACTCGTGGTTTTGTCCTTAAGCCAAGGAGTGAAAGGTAGAACTGTTTGAGGGTTTGGCCCAAAATCAACTCTATTTAATTTAATTTAATTTAATTATCGTTTTATTATTATTTCCTTGAAGTTACTAACTCGTTTATTATTTTATAGTTGCAAGCAAATAGAATCAAAGTAAGAATTATGCTCTTTTTATTTCGATTATTTTTCTATCGATTTTATATTGTTGGATTTATTGTTAAATTGCTTCCAATAGTAATGTTTATTCTATTGTTATTAATTATGATCACCATATTGCATGTTAAAGGGAATATGTAATTGAAAATCACGCCTAATAAGATAATTTGGACAACCGGGTTAGGTTCCTTTTTAATCTTGTTATTAATTCAAGTGATCACAATATTTTAGAATTATATGTTACATTATTATTCAACCAATTTAGCTTAATAATAGTTTGGAGCAAATTGAATCTCTGTTTTCATGCCTTTGAGATCGCAGGAATCACTTTTCACTATAAGAATCAAGTAGAGGCCAATACGGGCGAATGTGACTCCATGACTCACTTTGTACCATCATCCTCGATCCTCCTTTCGTGGTTCTGAACCATATGGAGTTAGTAATCTCATGGATTATGAATAGGGTGTAACCTTCACGGGTCAATCGTTGTTACCTTCGTTGTCCCTTATTCGTGGTTGCCTTTTATGATCCGTGAATGGTTTACAAGTTCCTTACAAACTTGTTGGCGACTACCTACTTTCCTTGTCCCTAATTGTATACGTCAATTCCCACTTCCTAAGAGTGCCAAGCATATTCACCACATGCTTTAACATAGGCGCACTTCGAATGACGCCTACAATAGGAAATGATGAGAGTATGATTATCTCTCCCACCAATGTGGGATAGTGGGATTTTTCACATTTTATTTTAAAATCAAAATAAAATTATTTAAGCAAAGTTAGTAATAAATCAACAAGTGTCAGCTATTCATGAGAGAGCAAGTGAGGACCACTTGGAGAGTGGGGACCAAACTTACTCCCAACTCTGTTCCTCTCCATGTGCAACATGTCCTACCTAAGCTCCCACTTGCTCTTCCTTGCTCATGGCCCAGCTACCCGCGCCATAGCCTAGCTATACACATTTGGAGATGCGGGTTGCTGCTTGCGGCTAGCAAGCCACGCACTCCGAGTGCGGGCGCTGCTTGCGGCTTGGAAGTCACGCACTCCGAGAGCGAGCTTCTGCTGCACGCTGCTAGAATTCCGTGCACTCCGAGTGCGGGCTGCTGCAGCTTGCTGCCCTTGGATGTCGTGCCTACTAGCAATGGTGCGTTAGCACGCACCAGCCAGCCTTTGCTCGGCTTGGTACGCATGCTAGCCACCATGCTTATGCATTATTCCCCTAGCACTCGGATTGTTCGAGGTACTCCGATGCTGGGGGTATTTTGGGAATTATGTTTATTTATTACTATTTGCATGTCTCGTCTTTTATTATTTCCGACTCGACTTTCGGCGCTCTAAGATCGAATTTCCGACGTCAAATAAATATTACTCAGTCGACTCATTAATTCTTTCCGAATTCATTTGTCGCTTCGGTTCGTTGACTACTTGGGTGTGACTCGAAGGGTTCAGTCAAGATTATGCTGTAATATTAATGCAATTAATATTACTGATTGGAAGCGGCCTCCACCCAAGCATTCTGATCTTTTGACCTTACTGAATATATTAGCTTTCTAATAATTCTGAACCAACTATCAGAATAACACACTTGTTTGAAGGACACTATTCATTTCAATCTCCACTTGTCCTTCCGAACAAGTGTGCTTTTAGTGTATAGCCCTTTTCCTATCTCTCTTAATGTCTCTTCATGAACTATAGGGTAAGATTATTTTGTCATCCTTATTACGTCCAAAAGTGTTTCTCGATTCCGAGTCCGACTGTGTCAATAAACAGATGATTTCTAAAATCCATCCGAGCACGGCCATGCATTTTTACAGTCTCACTCTGCGAGACGCTAGGCCTTGTAAACAACAAAGACAATTTCTCTATTTTTAATAGGGGAACATTTCCAGTCTTGTAATGTAGCTTCTCTTACTAAGAGGACGTAGCCGCCCGAGTGATGCCGCTATAATCCCCTGTTACGGCAGACGTTTGACAATCATCGAAGCGGACTAGTACTCAAACAAGAAAGCTCACAATACTCTAGGTCAAGGAAAATGTTCCGATAGTAATAATGAGAAGTATACTTATGACGATTTTTAGTCTCTTAAAGTATTCTTATAGGTCGATCCAGTATGGTTCTAAACCAACACCTGTGCAAATGATTCATGACAATTATGTCCTTGTAGCACATGAAACGGTGCAATTAATAAAACTACGTACTAATCTCAACTGGTCATTAATCGTCGATTGTTTAAATGACCTTGATTAGGGGTAATTTTTTATTATAATATTCAACGTTCACTTAATAGGTGTTTCCTTACCAAGACTAGTCTTGATACCCTATATTTAATATTCCAAGAATCGAATGGACTCATTATTTAATTCTAAACCACAATTAAATAGCAAACGGAGTGATAAAAATTGCATGAAATTTTAAAGTACTCCAAAACATGAATGGTTCATTTTATGATAAATTGTTTTCTAAATGTTTTAAGAGTAATACTCTTTATAAAAAAATTTATAGAAATCACACCCATATCTAATATGCTTGATTTCTTTCATGCAATTGTGAATAATGTTTTCGTTCACTTATAGCATTGGTTTAATTATAATTACTTTGCTAATCTTAACATCTTCATTACTGATTACTTTGATAATAAGATGATAAAATTTGAGAGTGCTATGGATTATATGTGATTTAGGATTTATTGTCCAAGTGATGGCTCCCACTCATTTTCATGATTGAGATATTCAACTTGACAACCTACAATCATTAACGTTTAACAACGAACTTTCCATAGAACATCTTCTTTATTATCGCCTTTAAGGCAACAATATTCTCAAAGTATATTTTAGTAGACTTCCTGATGATGCTTTGCTTGGGTTTCAAACCAAACGACTCATAATGATTTGGGATACCCTAATTACTTGTGATCATGGAAATTTACTTTAAATTCCCGCACATTACATATAGATGCATCTCCATGTTACCATTCTCAAGCCACGACTTATTATTAGTTCGTGCTTAGAAACGGCTTCCTTGTTAAGGATCTAATCGTTGTTAAGGTTTGTGCTTGCAACATCAATTCTCAAATTGTATTTGTTTTCACAAGTCAAGAACTTATCCTGTTACTTGGCCAAGTACATTGGATGTTCTTGACCACAATCTAACAATCTATTACATAGATTTAGGTTGATTGGTACTACATACATATTTCACATGCTCTAAGCAAGTAAGTCGTGCGACGATTGCATATCAAAGAGTACATGATGGATTAAGTTGCAGAGTAATTCTCAATCTTATTCTATCCATGTGACATTTTAGCTCATTTAGTTTCACTGAGTCTTGCTAAATTATTTTCTATGTGATATGGATGAAAGTCTCTACTAGAGTCTTTCTTGTTTGACTTAGTATTTAGCCTAGCTCAGACTTAGTTCAAACATTTACTTAGTTTTATACATACGGGTCGAAAGTCTTTCAAAGTCCTTCAATTCATGTTTAACACGGTAAACTCCTTTACACGTTCAAACATTTTATTATGTTTATACAACATAACTTAATACCCAATATGTACTAAGTATCGTCTTTTGTTTGGTCCATTGTCGAAAATACTTTCAAATCTAAGCATTTAGCGTTTGATAGTTATTTCATAACAGAGTTTGTAGACTTCTTATTGGACCTTTATATAATTTACTTTTGCTCCCACTAATCTTCTTATTCATAAGAATTTCTATATTTCTCCATGAGTCAATCCTCTTATTAACATTATGAGAAAACATGTTCCAATTCCTATATGTTGTACTTCCTTAAATCCCATAATGGATTCCTTGAGCTTGCTTTCAAATCTAGCATTATTTAGATTTTCAAAACCCTTAGACTATTTTCATAGTCACTTCCAAAATCCTATTTTAGGAAGACGGTTTTGATAACTATTTTGCCATATTTCATATGTGCAATTTTGCTAGAACAATAACGAAAAGACTTGAGCATTCCAATTGGTGAGTAGGTTTTTATTATAATTAACTCCATGAATTTAATTGTATCCTTTTCAACCAATCTAGTTATGTATGCATATACATTTCCACATTTGTTAGTTTTCTCCTTGAAAACTTATTTGCAATCGATGGGTCTTTTACCCTTTATGCAAATTAATCAAGTTTTAAAACATGATTTTAAAACATGGAGTCTACTTCAGATATGTATGGCCTCTAACCGTTATTCGAAATTTGGATTTGTCGTAGATATTTTACAAGACATTATTCCCTTACTATCTAATAGTAAATAGTATGCTTGTAAGTCTTAGGTTTATTTCTAACGGGGTTATTGCATCAAACACTGAGTTTCAAACATCAAATTTATTCCCTTACTATCTAATATTAAATAGTATGCTTGTAAGTTTTAGGTTTATTTCTAACGGGGTTATTGCATTAAATTTATAGGATTCAATCCAAGCCTTTGGTGAATTCTATACCTATACGGGGTTATTGCATCAAACACTGAGTTTCAAGGCGCTTCCAAAGCCCTTTGATTTTTTTTATCTTACTCCAACTTTTCAAATGATCTGTGAGAAATGAATTCTCTTTTAAGGCACTTGTAAAGTCCTTTTGAGTATTCTAGATCAAGTATTCTCACGAAGCCCTTTTAAGGTCTTTCGAGATTCTCAATTCTAGTTTGTTGCTAAGCTCGATTGTCATCGAGTTCATTTCCCTCCCACTTGTCGTTTTGGAAATGTGTTACTTTCCAGAAAGACACCACTTATAGCAACAAACATTATGTTCTCAATTAGGTTGTGGAGGTAATGCTCGTGGTCTCACTTGAACGCTTACAAAGAGAAATGTATATTGTCTTTGGGTAAAAGGTCTTTGTAAAACAAACAGTTAGTAACTACTTGAGCTATCTTAGCCTTTAATGAGCCATTTAGCTCCCACTAAACCATCTAGCTCTTGCTAAGCCAGTGAGCTCCCACTGAGTCACTTAGCTCCCACTGAGTCAATGAACTCCCACGCATTAAATTTGTCCCCATTTGGCAAGAATAAGTCGATTCCAAGATCCTAGGAAATAAAGAGTGGCTAAGCATGCTTTGGCTTGTCTTAGCATTTAATCTCCCAAGGTAAGCAACGCTTTGCTAATGGCTCCAAGCAACTCTTGGTTGAATAAATCGTCGCATCTAATGCTCTCTCAAGAATTTATCCTTTTTACCACAAACATGTTAGGACTCCATCACTCATATAGTTGAGTACAACCAAAACCAACTTACATACCCGGTATGCCTTATGAGTCTAGGGAGTAGTAGTGATGCCTTGCTTTGGCGTAGCCCATCACTACTCTCAATAGGTCGATAAGTGTTGTTTTGAAATTGCAATTTTACTTAATATTTAGGGACCTAGGGTTTCTATGTTATTTTATTTAAGTGATCTTAATTAATCATCACAACATTCGAAATCCTACACATGCATCTAACATATAATTCATATATAAATAATCATGAATATGTAAAGCATAAGCATTTTGATGCATATTGGCAACTAGCATGACCCCTTGAATTCTTCAAGACTTCAAAACGTCTTCTTTTGCAATGTCATTGCTTTGTCTTTCAAGAACCTCCATCTTCAAGACTTGACCATAATTATGCAATACTAGTATCTACGATTAGGACAAATCTAAATATTAAGGTACAAAAATATTCAACGGTACACAGACCGTATTTACATTTACAAAAATACATCACGGATCGCAATCCATATTTTCTATCCTATTCGGGCCCCACTAGTTGCCATTTTTATAAAACCTGTGAGAACATATACATTCCATTCACTATTTGTGAATGGCCCATGCATTTTACAACAATAAACAAGTAACAATGCATAAACACGCAATAACTAGTAACTAATCTAGGTGGTTAATCCAATTAACACGCCTAATTAAAACTAGTCAAGGTTGTTTTAACCAATTATGTAAATAAGCGCAATTAATATTTAAAGTTCCCGCTAAATTCCGCATCCATCTTAATTAATCGAATTAATTAAGCAGGTAAAACCCAATTATTTGCCAAAATAAAATTTGCAAAAGCCGCTCATTAAAACCGAGGCCTAGCCTCTAAAATTTATTAAAATAATTAAAATCAAATTAAATTAATAAAATAATTTAAACGGTAAAATAAGCAAAATTTTTACATAGTCCAAAATATCCAATTGCCTAGCACTAAGACTTGGAGTGCTTACAACTCGCCCAACCGAATGATGCTCAAGGAACGTGGGAGTGGGTCACAATGTCGCTAGGCGTTACACCGCCCACATCGGCGAACTTTCACACGCCAATTTGTGGCCTATTATGGCCATGTTGCATGAGCTCATTGCACCACATTTCTTTGCAAGCAATGCCTACGCATATTCCCCTTGATGATGTACCAAGGTATGCACAAAAACCAACCCTCAAATAAGCTCAAATGTAAGCACCCTTGGCGGTTTACCCACGACAAGCCACAAGGCTGCCATGGTGCACCAAGGGCTGCACATGCAACGACCACCACGCGCATGTGCACCACTTTGAGGCGCCTAGCAGCCTCGGCAGCCCCTTGTGGGTTGCGTGAGCAACCCGGCTGGCCGAGTTCATGCTTGGGGATCTTAGGCCTCGATTTGGTGCTCATGATTTGGGAAAAATCCCGACTTTGTGTGACATATTCAATCAATTAATAAATTAATTTTAGAATTAATTAATTTTGAGAAAAAATGAAAAGTATAACAAGTCCAAGTTAAATAAATTCATCCAAATGCATAAAATCAAAATTATTCCAAGAACCATTCTTTAATAAAAATTGGTTTAACTTGGTGCAACAAAAATAAGAAGGAAATTACTCATTATTAATTTAATTAATTTAAATTAATCTTGAGTTTTTGACAAAATAAAAGGGAGTTGGAAAAATGAACATAGGTTCAATAAAGATTCCAACTTTAATACTTGTGAATCCTTGAAAAATTATATTTTCCAACATGAAGATACAAAAATTTCTATCACAAGTTTCAAACTTTATGATTCCAATCAACTAGAAAAAGATTAAATCAACAAAGTTCAACAAAAATTCATGGAATTTGATAACTTAAAGTTTCAATCACTTAGCATAATTATAGATTGAATCTTTAGTACTTAGAAGCCTCAAAGAACCACAATTTCACAATTAATGCAATTAATTTGCAATTATGTGAAAAATAAAACCAAGCTTTCAAACACAAATTACCACCAAGTAATCATGCCTAAAGAGGTTTAAAATTGCATATAAAATATGTATTGAACGAATTACATAACCACCATAAATATGCAATTAATTTTCAAGGTTAGAAAGACTTATAATTTTTCGTAAAAATGAAAAACCCCTCGAAAAGTGCATTTCTGGTCGTTTTTTAGCTAAAAGTTGAGCCCTAAAAGGGTAAAACCTTTTCTTGAATGCCTTTTTCATCCAAAATTCACTATTTTTGAGTCGGGTTTTGGAGCTGAAGTCAGCTCTAATACGAGGTTAAAATGGATAAAACGAGCTACTAATCTAATTACCAACTTAAAACCAGAAAAATTAAGCCATAAAATCACCTGGAAAAATATTATGATTTTAAAAATAAACGAGCGAGTCTCCAATACCGCTATTAGGGTTTTTTGAGTCCCACTCACCGCGAAAACAAACCCAAAAACAAGACCGCACTCACAATAAATAAAAGCATAAACATAATTAAATTAATCACAAGATTAAGATAAAACAATTACCTTTTGGAGCGTGCTTTTCCCGACCGAATGGGCTCTTACTTGAAATCTAGCTTCGAAAACACGAAGCCTCCAACGTTGATCCACCCGCATCAACGAATACTGACAAGGTCCAATGTCTTGGGGTTAGCAAGACCCGACCAATAAAACCCGAGTAATTGAGTTAAAGTGTTTTCACTTACTTGTGATGCCGTTAACAACTCTTGCTCAAACATCATTTCTAATGCTCTTACATAGGTATTTATAGGAAATGATGAGAGTATTATTGTCTCTCCCACTTATGTGGGATAGTGGGATTTTTATATTTTATTTTAAAAGCAAAATAAAATATTTAAGCAAGCTAGTAATAAATCAACAAGTGTCAACTATTCATGAGAGAGCAAATGAGGACCACTTGGAGAGGGGGGGACCAAACTTGCTCCCCACTCTCTTCCTTTCCATGTGTCACATGTCCTCCCTAAGCTCCCACTTGCTCCTCCTTGCTCACTGCCCAGCTACCCACGCCATAGCCCAGCTACCCGCACTTGGAGATGCGGGCTGCTGCTTGCGGCTAGCAAGCCACGCACTCCGAGTGCGGGCTGTTGCTACACGCTGCTAGCATGCCGCGCACTCCAAGTGCGGGCTGCTACAGCTTGCTGCCCTTGGATGCCATGGTGCGCTAGCACGCACCAGCCAGCCTTGGCTCGGCTTGGTGCGCATGCTAGCCACCATGCTTGTGCATTATGCCCCTAGCACTCAGATTTCTCGAGGCACTCCAATGTTGGTGGTATTTAGGGAATTATGTTGCTTTATTACAATTTGCACGTCTCATCTTTTATTATTTCCGACTCGACTTTCGACGCTCAATTTTGATGCTCTAAGCTTGAATTTCCGACGTCTAAATAAATATTACTCGGTTAACTCATTAATTCCTTTCGAATTAATTTGTCAGCTCGGTTTGATGACTGCTTGGGTGTGACCTGAATTGTTCAGTCGAGATTAAGCTGTAATATTAATTATACATTAATATTACTGATCGGAAGCGATCTCAACTCAGGCATTCCGATCACTTGACCTTACTGAATATATAGCTTTCTAATAATTCTGAACCCACTATCAGAATAATACACTTGTTCGAAGGACACTATTCCTTTCATATGGAACATTAAACTAGGACTGTTTACATTATTTTGCTCTAAAGGGATTAGCTTAAAAGTCTTACTAAGTCCACTTTTATAAATTTATTAAACTTTAATCATTAATTAATTAATTAAATTAGCAATATCCTTTAGTCGTTATTTTTATTTATTTAACTCATACACTACTCAAACAAACAGTTAGGAAAAACGCATAGAGTATGCACAACAAATAATGCACAAGTAGTCATATAGTCACAATATGATGCAATGAGTTTGCAACTTAACCATGGCTCTAGTTTTCTAATGTTCAAGATGTGGGTTAGTAAAAAAGGGTCCATAGTTATGAGTCCAGATGCACCGCGCGGAATCCTTACCTTTGGAAGGGTTGGCGCGTGAGGATGGGACCCCGCGAATTAAACTCGCTTCCATGGTTTGGTGAATTCAACAATCTCGGATGTACCCTTCGTTGTCAGGAACGTTCGATTGGGGTAGATGGAGCATGAATTCCCAGAGGGTTATGTTCATATGTAGAACACATATGGGTTTCAGAAAAAAAAAAAAGGGGAATCAGGAAATAAAACCGAGCAAACAGTACTAGAAAACTAGTCAAAACAAGAAGGTAGATTTCTAGCTCGGTTATGGAAGAATTTGGCGCGAGAAAATAGCATCGTCGCCAGATGCTGGCACCGTCGCTAGATGACAAGATTGTCGCTAGGCGACAGCGCCATCATTAGGCGCTAACGATGTTTTCTCAGCGCTAATTCCTACATGCCTCGGCAGCTTTCTGTTCTTGAATTTTCCAGTTTTTTTCGTAGCATTATTTTGACTTTAGTTGTGAAAGATATTTCCCTAAATTCCTAGGTGTAAAAATCCTATGTAAAAATGAGTGGATGAGACTCAAAAAGTTCTAAGTATTTCATGTGCGTAATTTTGATTGACATTATTGGCATAAGCATATAAAGGTTCTCATTTGAAAGACCATCCGTAGTTAAAATAGAAATCATTGCAAAAAAAAATTTTAGGAATTAAAATAGAAATCCTCCCCAGTGGAGTCGCTAAAAAACTGTAGGGAATATTTCAAGCCATCCCACACTTGAGCCCCACTGTGAGCATACACTTAAGCATGGTGGCGTCCAAAGGGAAGGAAGCCAGAGCAAAAGAGACACCATCAAGTTTTAGGAACTTGTAAACCGTTCACAGGGTGAAGGTTACACCCCTTAACGATCCAGGAGATCGTTAACTCCAATAGGTCTGTAACCATGACTGGAAGATCGGGCATGAAGGTACAAATCCAACCTAAAAGAGATTGAACTTGCCCTAAAAATAGGCCTCTACTTTATTCTTCTCGTATTCATGTGCGCTTTTTAACTAACATACAATCAATAGATTAACCCTAAACCTTTTTAATCTATGTTGGTTGAATATTAATGCACAAACAAAACTATTATTGGCAATCACTTAAATTATAATCATATTAACCCTAAATAAGATTATTAATTACCTTATTAAGCGTGATTACAAGTACAAAATTCCCTTTAAACATGCATAAAAGGAGTGATCAAGCAATAACAATAATAATATATCAAGCAACATAATAATCATAATAATAATAATAATTAAAATGACAATCATAACTAAAATAATCATGTTAAAGAATAATATTAATAGCGAAATTCTAGGCATGATACTAACAAGATTAATAACAAACCCTAGCATGTCACTAAACATTACAGATCAAAGTTTTAGCCCTAACATGATATTAGGAAAGAATAGGAAGCATCTTAGAAACATACATGATATTAGAAATATTAATAACCCTAAACATGATACTAGGAAGCTATATAACATCCTAACATGATACTAGGAATCAAAATAAAATAAGTGTAGACACCTAAAAATGTCTCCCCAAAACCAAAACAGATGATGAACAACCTTTCAACGCCATTATTGGTCGGGTTGAGTATTTAATATTTGGGGTGCTTAAATCCATATTCAATCCCAATACATTTCATAAACAAACTAATTCCTAACCAATTTCTCCAAGCCATAATTTATTTTCCTCTTTTTGTGCCTTTAAAACCAAAATAATTCGCTTCGTGTCCCTTAAAATCATTCATTTCGTGTCCTTTTTATAAAAAAAATTTTAGTCCGGTTTTTTTGGTCCATAATCTGGGTCCACTAATTTAATAGTTGGATGGGTATTGAAAAGAGCTTTCCAACGAAATATTATAAGCCCAAATCCGACTTATAACGAATAAGTTATGACTAAAATATTAAACTGAGCCCAAACCGAACCTAAGCCCACCTTACCTACGGCCCAATGATCATGTTGAGGGTCCAAATTATTTAATCTCATTCCTAAACCAATTAGGATTAATTAGAAAATTTTATAAGTTTCTACAAGATCTTAATTAACCTTTTTGAAAAGATAAAATTAAAGAGTTTTAAATTGAATAAAACTTTTCTTTTTGAAAATCCTATTTCTATCCGAATTGAAAGACGTTCAAAGATAGTCAGATATTATTTTCGTGTCTCATATTTATTATCCAAATTTTATATGTTTGGATAGCCCTTGAAATTATCTTTCCAATGAAATATTATAATATCAATTTCGAGCTATAACGGAAAAGATATGAATAAAATATCAAACTCTATCAAAACATACACCGTCTCACTATTTCGGCCATATCTTTTTTTCCACAAAATATTTTAGTATGATTTTAATTGGTTTAGAAAGTATACTCCAAGTGCTTTCCAAAGATATCTTAATTATATTATTTCAATTTATGGATCAAAAGATATGATAAAAACAAAAATCGCAAAAACTGCAGTCTATCGAGTTTTATTCCGATTTAATTTGGATCATATCTTGTTTTTTCGACCCTTCTTTTTTCTATATAAATAGAGGTCATATATCCCCTTTTTCAATCATCAACATGCTTGATCACAAAATAATTCTCTTCTCCCTCTTTATCCTAAACACTAGCCACCATGTTCTTTCATTCCTTCCTTAAGCGCTCTAAGGAGTCCATACAATACCCGAAGTTCTATACTTAAACCAAGGTGTGAAAGTTATAATTAACTGAGAGTTTGGACCAAATCAAATCTAAATTTATTTAATTTAATTTTCATTTGATTTATTTTTATTGAAGTTACTAACGGTTTATTCATGATGTAGCAATTCAAGGAAACGCAGAAAATGAGTAATTGATTCACTTAATTACTCTTTTTTTTTTCTTGTCGCTAGTATCATGATTAGGATTATTATTTGATTTGACTAACGCTATTATTTTTAAATTTCTTCCAATATTAATGTTTATTCTATTGTTATAATTATCACTATATTGCATGTTTAAAGGGAATATGTAATTGAAAATGACGCCTAATAAGATAATTTGGACAACCTGCTTAGGTTCCTTTTTAATCTTGTTGTTTAATCGAAGTGATCACTATTATAGAATAATGTGTTGCATTAATATTAAACCAATTTATCCTAATAATAGTTTTGAGCGAATTGAATATTTTGTTTGTATGCCTTTTAGATTGCGGAAATCACTTTTCACTATAAGAATCAAGTAGAGGCCAATACGGGCGAATGTGACTCCATGACTCACTTCGTACCATCATCCCCGATCCTCCTTTCGTGGTTCCGAACCATATGGAGTTAGTAATCTCATGGATTATGAATGGGGTGTAACCTTCACGGGTCAATCGTTGTTGCCTTCGTTGTCCCTTATTCGTGGTTGCCTTTTATGATCCGTGAACGGTTTACACGTTCCTTAAAAACTTGTTTGCGGCTTCCTACTTTCCTTGTCCCTAATCGTTGTCCTTAATCGTGATGTCAATTTCCACTTTCTATGAGTGACAAGCATATTAACAACATGCTTTAACGTAGGCGGACTTCGAACGACGCCCACACTAAGCATGATTTCTTTATCAAAAGATCAATAAAACAATTAAAGTACTTACTTCGATGCCTCCTACCTCTTCCTAATAATAAAATGCGTGCACACGTTAGTAACTTCAAGGAAAAGTATAAACAAAACAATTAAATTAAATAATTGATATAGGGATTTGGGACCAAATCATCAGAAATATCAAACCTTTCACGTCTAGGGCAACTTCGAACTTGGCTAGGTGTTTCTAAAGCTAATGAATGAGGAATTTTGTAAATGGGAAGCTTTAAAAAAAGAATAGAGAGAGAAAGCTTTTATCTTTTAGAGAGAGAGAGATGATTATTGTTGATGTAGATAATTTGAAAACAGGGAGACACGACCCCTGTTTATAGGAAAAATAGCACGAAGTCAACGAAAATCATATTCGGAATAAAATACCTCCTGTCGCAAACGACTGGAGTCAACGCCAGGCGACGAAGGCTAGCGCCAGGTGATGAAGGTCAGCGCTTGGCGACGACTCTGTTGTCTCGCGTTGGTCCGAAAATCAACGTGCTTTTCCACGCGTAATTACTTTTAACACCGGTTGTAGGTAATTATGCGTCCGAGCAGTTTTCGAAATAAAATTTAATATATTTTATTCTAAATAAAAAATCTTTTAGAAATGTAATTAATAGGCCCTCCTCTAGATCATCGGGCCACCTTTAAAAATCATTGGGCCTTTTTAATTTAATTCATAACTTCCTCATAATTCATCGGAACTTGGCCTATAATATATCATTGGAAAGTTCTTTTCGAGTCCAATCCAACTACACTATTATTGGACCCTTATTATGGACCAAACTAAATTAGATTGGCTATTTTCATAAATAGGAGTAAGAAAAGAAATATTTTTGAAAACAGAAAGAGAAATATTTTAATAAAAACATACTCATCACTAGACTTTCCACACTTTCACTTTGTTCGATAATCAAGCGACGTAAAAGGTATTCATCACTGGGTTCGATTTTAGGGAGATACATTTGGGTGTCTACAACCGTCCTTCTCTTCTTTCTCAAGTACTGTAAATTAGACCATTTGTTTTTAATATCTTGACTCAAATTGACCATGATTTTATTAGTTTGAAAAAAAAAAAAAAATAGGGTGATATTTTTGGGAATCAAGTTTAAGGTTCAACAAGTATGAGTTAATTGGAGGATTAATATCCGACTTACCCCCCTAAAAAAAAGATAAAAAACACGCGCACACAAGACTCTCTAGACATGGTCAATGTGAAACATACATAAGGTGTGTTCTTTTAATAGTGAGTGAAAGTGGCATGCTTTGACACTTGTGTAAGACCATGGGATTATGTCGTGCTTAGACTCAATTAAGGACTAAATAAATATTCTGATTTTTAATAAATCGATTAATTAGACTCAGCGTGAAGACTCGAGCAAGAAAATGAACTGTCGCCGAAGCAACAGGACTGTCGCCACACGCTAAGACCCAGCGCCATGCAACAGAGTTGACTGGAGCAGTCATCTAGGTCTATTTCCAGTACTTTACTCTAAAAGGAAGGCCTATAGTCGTACTAAGTAAAGTTTAATCAGTTTATTTAGAATCATATTAATGAGGGATACCCAATCAATTCCCTAAATAAACAAAATTGGGTTTTTCTACATTATAACCCTCTAACTTTCCGTTTTCTACAATGTGCCCCACCTTTTTGAAAAATCTACATTGTAACCTCAAAATACATTTAGCTTCTATACGGTAACCTTGCCGTTAACAAATTCCGTTAGTAGGGCCCACTCACCCACTTAATAAATTTTTTTTATCGATTTGCGTGTTGAAAATGGTTCTGTTAAAGGTTTTGGGGGTTATTTTGGTCTTAAAGGGTCCATATGGAGCTCAGATTTAGCAAAAAAATAACACAAATGCCTCGTATGGCATATTAAGAAATGTCTCGAAATGCATGTTTATGTATTTAATACGCAAAAAGACCATTTGCGTCATTTTTTGTCAAATCTGAGCTCAATTTGGACTCTTAAGGGTCAAAATAACCCCAAAAACCTTAAAAGAAACCATTTCCAACACGCAAATCGATAAAAAAATATTATTAAGTGGTGAGTGGGCCCCACTAACGGAATTTTTTAACGGCAATATAACGGCAAGGTTACCGTATAGAAGCTAAATGTATTTTGAGGTTACAATGTAGATTTCGCAAAAAGGGGGGCACATCGTAGAAAACGGAAAGTTAAAGGGTTATAATGTAGAAAAACCCAACAAAATTTGTTTATCTAGGGGTATAATTGTCTTTTCAAGTTGTAGTGGAGGGGTATATGCGTCTTTTCATGTACTAGTTGAGGGTTACATGTGTAATTTCCTCACCAAACAGTAAAAGCTAAAAGCAAACAGTAACTGAATAGCTCACCAAAAGTACTGAATAAATGACCCTGCTTTTCAATATATTTACAAAAATGTCATCAAATTAACAAAAATTCATTTATCTGGCAGATTAACTTGTATTTTCCCCATATTAATTAATTAATTAATTAATTAATTAATTAAGCAAAGTCCTTTACTCATTAATTAATTTTATTTAGACTCATTCACAAGTCAAACAAACGATTAGTATAAGTACACATAGGCTATGCACAAGTAAGAATGCAAAAGTAGTCAAGTAAGCACAATATGATGCAATGAGTTTGCAACCTAACCATGGCTCTAGTTCTCTAAAGTTCAGGATATGGGTTAGTCAAAGAGGGTCCATGATTATGAGTCTGGATGCACCGTGCGTAAGCCTTATCTTTGGAATGGTAGGCGGGAGTGGATGGGACCCCGCGAGTTAAACTCGTTTCCACGATTTGGTGAATTCAACAAACTCGAATGTACCCTTTGTTGCCATGTGTGTTCAATTTGGTAGATGGAGCGTGAATTCCCAAAGGGTTATGGCCATATGTAGAACACATATGGATTCAGAAAAGTGAGAAAAACTCAATCATGAAGTAGAACGGAGCGAACAATACTAGAATCAGTCGAAACAAAGAAGGTAGATTTCTGGCTCAATATTGGAAGAACATAGCTCGAGACAACAGAGTCTGGCACCAAGAGATAGCTTTGTTTCCAAACGGTATTGCTGTCGCACAGCGACAAAGCCATTGTATGGCTTTGGATCTGTTTTCTCGGCGTCGGTTCCTACACACCTCAGCAGCTTTCTATTCTTTGAATTTTTCGTAGCGTTTTTTTTTATCCTAGTTGTGAAAGATATTTCCCAAATTTCCTACATGTAAAAATCCTATGTTTTTCACCCATTATGGATGGTTTATCCAATGCGGACCTTTTTATGCAAATGTAAATAATGTCAATAAAATTACGCACATGAATACTTAAAACTTTTCAAGTCTCATCCACTCATTCTAAATCATTGCCAAAATAAAATTTAGGAATTTAAATAGAAATCCTCCCCATGGGAGTCGCCAAAAAACTGTATGGAATATTTCAAGCATCCCAAATTAAAAAATGTCAATAAGGACAATGTTTTGTACAAGCTAAGGGGGAAGCGTTCTTACGCTTTTTGTATATAAGTTTGTGATTTTGGCTTTGAATAACCTTGGGGGTGTTGGTGTTTTTTTGTTGTGAATGCTTGATTATGGTGTTGAGGATTGATCACCCTTTGCTTCACAATTTAGGTATACCACCAAATTTAAAATTTTAGCCTACCTTCACCCTTTTCGCCTTACATTACAACCCTTTCCAAGACTTTTTGACCTTTGTGGTTGAGTCACAAGTCAGTGGAGGGAGATGTATGTCAAGCCTTTAAAGCGGTATGCAATAGTTGAGATGTCGAGTAGCCTCAAACTTTTTTCTTTTGCGGTTCCTTCGAGGAACCATTGAGATTCTCACTAGAGGTGGATTTGAAGCTGTAGGGATTATTTCAAGCATCCCACACCTAAGCCCCACGGTGATCATACACTTAAGCATGGTGGCGTCCAAAGGGAATTGAATGAGCTAGAGAAAAAGAGTCGCCAACAAGTTTTAGGAATTTGTAAATCGTTCACAGGGTGAAGGTTACACCCCTTCACGATCCATGAGATCGCTAACTCCATAGTGGTCTAGAACCGTGCCTGTATATTCGGGGATGAAGGTAATCCAACCTAAAAGAGATTGAACCTGCCCTAACAGTAGGCCTCTACTTTATTCTTCTCATATTCATGTGCGCTTTCTGACTAACATACAATCTATAGGTTATCCCTAAACTTGTTTATCTATGTTAGTTGAATATTAATGCACAAATAAATCTATTATTTGCAATCTCTTGAATTATAATCATATTAGCCTAAACAAAATTATTAATTATCTTATTAAACATGATTACATGTACAAATTCCATTTAAACATGCATAAAAGGCGTGCTCAAGCAATAAAAATAATAATATCAAGCAACATAACAATAACAATTATAGTATTCTCAATCTCAATAAAGCATAATATTAGCAAGATCCTAGGCATGATACTAACAAGATTAATAACAAACCATAGCATACCACTAAACAATAAAGATCAAATATTTAATCTTAACATGATACTAACATAATATTAGAAAATAGGAAGCAACCTAAACATGACACTAGGAACATACACGATATTAGAAATATTAGTTAATACCTTAAACATGATACTAGGAAGCAATAAAAACATCCTAACATGATACTAGGATTCAAAATAATCAAAGCATGATTTCTATATCAAAAGAATAATAATTAAATTACTTACTTGGATTCCTCGTATCTCTTTCTTTCACGTGTAGGTCGAAGGCAACTCGAACTTAGCTAGGTATGTCCATAACTTGTGAATGTGGAATTTTGTAAGAGGGAAGGTTTAGAAAAAGAATACAGAGAGAATAAGCTTCTAGCTTTTAGAGAGAATAGAGATTAGATGGTGATTCTAAATGAAAAAAAAGGGGGGAGATACAACTCCTGTTAATTAGATAATAGTCTGAAATCGATACAAACAAATCAGAATTCTAACCGAAATAAATCTGCTCCCTGTCGCGAGCAACAGAGCCTGTCGCCATGCGACAGGAATCACGCATGGCGACAAGCCTTGTCGTTTGGCGACTAGCTTGTCATCATGCGACAATTAAAAGATAAACGCGCTTTTGTACAGAATCCTTTTATAAAATAATTAAGCGATTAAAACTCTGTTTAATCAATTTTAAATCACATATTATCATAATAAAACACTTGTTTTTATCTCAAACCAAATTCACTATTTTTCTAAAATATTAATTATCAATCTTAATCCAATTAAAATTCAAAATAACCTTCTAGACAATTCTTGAAGACTATAATCAATCCTAATAATTTTAGGAATAATAATTAATATGCCCTTCCCTAGATAATTGGGCCATAAAACCATTTAAGACCCAAATTAGTATTTGGACCATAACTTCCTCATTATTCATCGGAATTGGGCTTATA
The DNA here is from genome assembly GCF_948465745.1 of Chenopodium album. Taxonomy (NCBI): domain Eukaryota; kingdom Viridiplantae; phylum Streptophyta; class Magnoliopsida; order Caryophyllales; family Amaranthaceae; genus Chenopodium; species Chenopodium album. The sequence goes on from NC_137837.1 coordinate 54,994,980, forward strand.
ATATATCATTCGAAAGCTCTTTGCGAGCCCGACCCAACTACACTATAAATGGACCCTTATCATGTACAAAACTAAATTGGATTGGCTAGTTTCATAAAATATAGTTCTTTTTTAAAACAAAAAGAAAGATTTTATTAAAACTAACACAGCACAAGATTTTTCACACTTTAACCTTATTCGATAATCAAGCGACGTGAAAAGTATTCATCACTGGGTTTGGTTTTAGGGGAGACACAATTGGGTGTCTATAGAAGCTAATTGGGAGAATGTGTTAAAAAAATTTTGAGATGAAGGTGAATTGTGTTTCATTAGTTCTCAATGCGTAACATATCCTATGTTTCAATCAACCTTGGATATCTTAAAACGTGCACTCCCTTCATTTTTTAGAAATAATTGCATCCATTTGTGCATATCCATTTGCAAAAGTCCACTCATGAGTCGCCAATGAGTTTTAAGAAAACTCATAAACCTCGTTCATGCCTTTCTCGCTCCTAAGTAGAGTTTAAGGGATATTTAAAACAAATCGTAAGTTTACCCGTGCCCAAATTTGTCTACATGAACCTAAAATGAGTTCGGGAGCGAGGGTACCAAGATAATGTTCCCTTTATGGGGGAATTGCTATCCTAGCCCTAGTACGGGCTCTACTAGCTCATTCTTTTTTACATTTTCATCACCAAATAATATATGAAATGTGATACCATAAAACTAAGTTAGTTAATTTTATTTACACGCATCAATTATGTAGGTATTACATTGCAAAAGTTGTTATTCTTATTAAATTAATATTCATGAAAAGAACAAAAACTAAACAAGATTTGCCTTGGCTTAAGTGATCTATCAACGATTAATTATGCAATTCTATTCTTTATTTAAGGAAAGATACTATGTGGAATTGATTAATTAAAAAGTTCGTTTAAAGTGATCAAACAACACTAATTAATTAATTAAAGTTATTTTAACCAAAAAAAAAATAATGGTGATTGATCTAAGTGCTCGGGATTTTACCACTTCTCTTTGCTAGATATTCATTTAAAACACTTATGGACTCCTTCTTGTTCGAGAACCTCCACCATAGCTACAAGTATTGAGGAGGTGAGTGTTTTGGACAAGAGGGTTTGATAGTTCACAAAGTTTATGCTAGAGTTTTAGGATAATTTCTCTCTGTTTGAGCCTCGTATTAAGCCTCTATTTATAAGGAATGGATGCATTTAGGATTTTGAGCATTCATTCGCAGTAGGTTTCGCACGCATCTGAATGGGTTGCGCGCGACAACCCAACGTAAGTGATTTTGATGTGCTGCTATGGGTATCGCAACTGATGATCTTGCGCACGGTATTATGGTAAGATTCGATTTTATTTATTTTAAATTCTAAATCTTCCGCAAGCGCATCACTAGCAGGTGCGCTTGGTGTTGCGCGCAACTGATGCCGGACTAGCGCGACTCATTGAGATGCGCGCAGATTTCTCTGCGGCAGCATTGATTTTTTACCTGGAAGCTTCTAAAATCCGTCATAATTAGGTTTTAACATCGAGCTTAAGCCTAATTATGATCGGGCTTAGTTAATTGGACCTTTTTAAATTTGTTTTTTGGGTAAGGCTAGTCATTTTTGTGTTCTTGTGATTTATCAGCTATCCATAAGTATTCTTCATGTTGATCCAACACGAAGATGGTTTATTTATCGTCATAGCACTTCATGTCGGGACAGGAGGCCAAAAGTAGATCTCTATAGTTAGCCCCCACTTTGATCGAGTCTAGAATATACGAGGAACAAAGTAGTCAAGGAAATAAATCCGAGACTCATTCTATGAAGTTCTCTAAGAAAAGAGAATCTTTTAGAAATGTTAAGGATGTCAAAACGATCCTTGATTCTCTAAGTGTTTGAGACAAGTAGATATTAAGGCTAGAAAAAACATTTTCCATTCTTAACATGCTAAAGAATCTAAATTTATCCTTTGCAAAGGTAGACCTCTTTACATGTAAAGGCAGTCGTGGGTGATGACAAGTCATGAGAAGAAATTGGTTAAAAAGGATTAAAGGGAATGATATCCTCTCAATTATGGCATCGTTGGTCTAAAGTCCCTCGATATGTCATTGAATCTTTAGTCTGATTTCAACAACTTAAAAAGATGATAAAAAGGGGGGTGTTTCAACATTCATATCCTAACACGTGAATAAAGTTCTTTACATTTGCTTGTTAAAACGCAGTATTTAGTGTCCAGAAGATAGAATTACATGTCTTAGGACTTGAGGCATTTATCAAATCCAGTGAGAGAGAAGAAATTCCGCATCTTTCTCAACAGTTTTGTTCACAAGATGAAAACATGTATCTCAAGACTAGGGGCACGTGCCTAAATAGATGCGATATCGCACGTCGCACTTTATACAACACGTGCTTAGTTTTATGCATTTTCTCTTTATTTCCCTTTTCTCTCTTGTGTTTCTGTTTTTTTATTTTTCTTGTGTTTTCTCCTATATTTCACCTCTTTTTCGTTGTTGTAGCTATTGTACGAGGTTCGGGTCTCGATATTAATGGTTTTCTAAATCGGAAGATGCTTTTGGAGTAGGCTCATAGTATTGGGAAATCTCAAGATACAAGGAAGTGATTGCTCCAAGTTCTAGCTCTTGCACTCTCAAGCCGTGCTCTCATAAAATATGGTGTTGAACCCATCATAAAGTCCACTGAATCTACCATGCTTAGTGTCTATCATTATCATATGCATGCACTCGGAGACCCCAATTATGAACGCACAAAGCGGCGACAAAGTCGGAAGAAACCCATAAGAGCGCGGGCGCGCAGCCCTTGTGCGCGGGCACGCGTGGCTCGTGCGCGGGCTCGCGCCTCTGCCCGCGCAGGCGCTCTTCCCTTTTTTCCGGCTTTATTTGATTTTATTTTTGCACCTCTTATAAATACGCTTTCTTCAGCTAATTTTTGTAAGAAGTTCTACACATAATTTTGATCATAATTTTAGATTAGTTGAGAGTTTCTCTCTCTCGTTTTAGGGTTAGTTTAGGAGAACATTTAGAGAGAGAAAGTTAGAGATTTCAATGGTGATGTGAGATATTGATAATAGAAGGGTAACAATTGTATTGAAGATCTTCTCTATTATTAATGAGCATTTCTAACTCTATATCATCGTATTGTTTTGTTAAGATTCATAGAAGGGGTTTAACGCCGCCTATGGGGAGAGTACCTCTAAGATGGCTCAACAGTCTGTACCGACACCTGAACCAAACCGGCCTCGAGCCGATGGAGAGGTCCATTTGGACCAATACATAGACTGTGAAGTCAACATCTATGTGGCCCCAAATGGGTCACTCATTTCTAAGCGTATTCGTTCCAGGGAAAAACCTGAACGGACCAACAATGAAGCTGGTACCAGAAAGACTGCTGGACCAGCGCCTGGTAACACCAAAGCGACAGGGGGTCAGGCTTTATTAACCCAAGATAAACTCATGAAATTCATGACAAGTTTTAAGGGTAAAATCCAGGACATGAGCAACAAGAGGACGGCTGGCTCTAACAAGGGTCAATCGGCCAAGAAGACTCCTGAAGTAGGGAGGAGGAAATTAGTCAAAGACAGGCAGCCTACTCCACATCCAAAGGAGAAGACTACGCCTGCCATTGACTGGACTAAGATCCTTATACCCTAGACGGGCAAAAGGAAGGTCATCCGAGCTTAGCTGGATGGCAGCAAGAAAACCTTCTTTGATGCTCGACACATCATCGAGCACAACCGGAGCCAGCACCTTTTTTAGCCAGCCTCAACATCGAGCTTTCCAAACAGCTTCAAATACCTCCACAAGGAATTCTAAATCCTTGCATGAGAGCCATACAGGGCAGCAAGCCCATCCATACTGGCCCTCAAATGATTAGGTCAGCCCCGTATGTGCCTCAGATTCCATACGGGCAGTACACCCCTCCTTTCATGCAGTCGACCCTCTTTGGGGGACAGGTGGCATATAATGTCCAACTTTTGGACTGCCAGCTCCGTCCGCTTAAAGTTGGTGAGCAAGCTTTTCCGTTCACCAAGGAGATAACCGAGGCAGCACCGTCGGCCAATGTTAAGAATGTTTTGGTTTGTTCATATTATGGTATCACCAACCCTAAGGACCCCCTTATGGCCTACACCAACCTTATGCACACGCAGGGGTTGGAGGATGTTATGTGGTGCTGATGCTTCACTGCTACCTTGAAGGGCATAGCCCAACAATGGTTTGACAACCTGCCAGCCGGATGCATTAATAGCTTTTGGAGGCTTTCCATCCTGTTTTCCACCAACTTCTCGATGAACATCCCTACCAAGAAAACAAGTCTCGACTTGAGCACCATACGGCAAGGTGAGAGAGAAGGACTTCGCTCCTATGTCAGACAGTTCAATCTGGTAAGAATCTAGATTCAAGGGTTGTCTGACGAGGTAGCTAACACAAACTTCTTCAAGGGTCTGAAGGATGGATCAACCTTTAAGTTTGACCTCGTCCAAAAGAGGGTCTTCACCCTCCAAGAGGCGTAAATAAAGGTGGAGAGATTTATTCAAGCTACCGACCTCTGCTTGTCCAACCATCAGTTAGACAAACAAAAAGAGAGTCGGTCTGCTCAACTGGCTCAAAAATCTGAAGAGAGAAAAAAAGGAAAGAAGTTTAGGTTGTTGATGAGCCTGATCAGTTGTCCAAAAAGAAAAAGAAATAATTCAAACCATACATCCCGAGGTACGAGTTTAATAAAGACTGCTACTCCATCCTCGTAGAAATAAAGGACCGGCTGACCATTGAGAAACCGAATACAATGAAGAGTTTTGTCCAGTCACGGAACAAAAATAAATGTTGTCACTTCTACGAGGAAGTCGGCCATGACACCAACGACTGCTATAATCTTAAGCGGACGTTGGACCGGCTAGCTGACAAGGGGTTGCTGAAATCCTATGTCTTGAAGTCCAAAGAGATTGTCAAGACGAATCTAGGAAAGTCGTCTAAGACTGTCCACCCTACTAGTAGTTTAGATACTGAGAAGGAGCTTGTCAACACCATAGCAGGCAGATTTGCGTATGGTGGCCCGACCATCCGGGGTACCAAGGATCATCTGAATAAAATGATCCATTCTGTTTATGATGGACAAGCGTCTACTAGTGGTACTTTCTTAGACGTCCTCATCACTGAAGAGGATTGGGGCAAAGTCCGCCGACCACATGACGACCTGGTCGTCATTGAATGTAAGGTCGCTAACCAGCTGGTTTGTCAGATCTTTATAGACATTGGTAGCTCTTCTGACCTCATCAGCTACAAGTGTCTGTCCAAGCTGAATTGCAAGCTGGATAATCTGCCACTAGTGGAAAAAATTGTAGGAGTTTATAGGTACTACGCAGCGGAAATAATATGAATCATATTCATAAAGCACCTAAACAAGAATTGCATGCATAACACACAAGACACGTAATCATACCTTTGACGCGTTGTAGACACCTAAAAATGTCTCCCCAAAACCAAACCCGATGATGAACACCTTTCACCACCATTATTGGTCGGGTTGAGTATTTAATCTTAGAGTGCTTAAATCTAAATTTTCATTTCATAAACCAACCCAACTTCTCGCCCATTTCCCCAAACCATAACTTTTTTTCCTCTTTCTGTGCCTTTAAACCCAAAATAATTCATTTTGTGTCCTTTAAAATCATTCATTTCGTGTCCTTTTTATAGAAACGTTTAGTCCAATTTATTTTGGTCCATAATCTGGGTCCAATGATTAAATAGTTTGAAGGGGATTGAAAATATCTTTCCATCGATATATTTTAAGCCCAAATCCGAGTTATAACGAATAAGTTATGGCCAAAATATTAAACTGAGCCCAAACCGAACCTAAGCCCACCTTACCTACGACCCAATGATCATGTGGAGGGTCCAAATGATTTAATCCAATTCCTAAACCAATTAGGATTAATTAGAAACTTCTATAAGTTACTAAAAGATCTTAATTATCCTTTTTGAAAAAATAAGATTAAAGAGTCTGAAATTGAATAAAACTTTTTCTTTTTTTGAAAGTCCTAATTCTATTCGAATTGAAAGACGTTCAAAGATAGACAGATATTATTTTCGTGCCTCATAGTTTTTATCCAAATTTTATATGGTTGGATATCCCTTGAACTTATCTTTCCAATGATATATTATAATATCAATTCTGAGCTGCAACGGAAAAGATATGAATAAAATATCAAACTCTATCCAAAACTGATACCGTCCCACTATTTTGACCATATCTTTTATTCTATAAAATATTTTAATCTGATTTTGATTGGGTTAGAAACTAGACTTCAATACCTTTCCAATGAAATCTTATTCATCTTATTCCAATTTCAGGATCAAAAGATATGATAAAAACAAAAACCGCAAAAACTGCAGTCTATCGAGTTTTATTCCGATTTAATTCGGATCTTATCTTAATTCTTCGACCCTTCTTTTTTTCTCTATAAATAGAGGTCATATCACCCCTTTTCCAATCATCAACAATCTTGATCATCAAATCCTTCTCTCTTCCTCTCTTTTACACCAAAATTCTTCTTCTCTCTCTCTCTCTCTCTCTCTCTCTCATATTCTAAGCCTTAAACCTATATTCCTAATTACACCATTCTTCCCTTAAGCACTCCAAGGAGTCCATACAATACCTGAAGTTCTATACTTAAACCAAGGCGTGAAAGGTAAAATTGACTAAGGGTTTGGAATAAATCAACTCTACTTTTTATTTAATTTAAGGGAAATTCTCAAAGGTAGCTATATACAATTGCGGATTCTCAATGGTAGCCAAATTTTTTCAATAATCTCCTAAATAGCATTAATATTCTAATTAGTCTCTAATATAGCTATATGTAAGTAAATATGACCAAATTAAACTAAAATCATTAGTCATAGTTAAATAAAGTTGTAATTTACTAAGTTACCCCCTTTTAATCGAGTAAATGCAAACCCAATTACCCTCACTAATCATTCAGTGAAGATGTTCGAAATTCTTCTACATTGAATTGCAAGGGACCTCAACTGATTGAAAATTAAAACCATTAATTAAAATCTGCCAAAGGTGCATGCTAAATTGTAACACTGGCAAAGTAATTCATCCCTACTTTACCCTGATTTTTCAGCTTTTTTTCCCCAAATTTAATGGATTAAAAGCTTGCTTTCCCTGTTTTTTATTCAATTAATATCATGATTTATTGTGCAAAATTTTCTCTTTAGAATGTAAATCAAAATGAAATAGGATGTAATCTTAATTTCAACATTGGCTTATATGATATGTCCCGTTCTTCAATTTTTAACTTATGAATTGAGTGTCCGTGTATCCTTAATTATAGCTATCAACGGAGGTTTATAATTTCACTTTAAATAATAGGTATATATGGAGCTCCGAAAACTTTGTAATCATTCATTGCTTAGCTACCCATTTTTGTAATGACTTTTCAAAAGATTTTCTTGTGAAGTTATGTGGGAAATTATAGATCTTGGACAGAATTTTCAATAAACTTCACATAGCCCAATATATTAGGAGGAAAATTGTGTTTACAGTTTAGGAAGGAAATTTAGCTAACTATGGTTATTTATTTTAGGTTAATTTGGTCAGATTTACGTAAATATAGCTATAATAGAGAAAAATATGAATACTAATGCTATTTAGGAGATTATTGAAAAAATTTGAATACCATTGAGAATCCACAATTGTATATGGCTACCATTGAGAATTTCCCTTAATTTAATTGTTTCAATTTGATTTATATTTTTATTGAAGTTACTAACAGTTTATTCATGATGTATCAATTCAAGGAAATGCGGAAAGTGAGTTATTAATCACTTAATTACTCTTATTTTTATTCTTGTTGCCAGTATCATGATCAGGCTAATTTATGATTTGATTTGACTAACGATATTATGGTTAAATTGCTTCCAATATTAATATATTTATTGATCACCATATTTCATGTTTAAAGGGAATATGTAATTGAAAATCACGCCTAATAAGATAATTTGGACAATCGGTTTAGGTTCCTTTTTAATCTTGTTGTTTAATCAAGTTATCACAAATATTTTAGAATTATATGTTGCATTAATATTCAACCAATTTAGCCTAATAATAGTTTGGAGCAAATTGAATATTTTGTTTGTATGCCTTTGAGATCACAGGAATCACTTTTCACTATAAGAATCGAGTAGAGGTCAATACGGGCGAATGTGCCTCCATGACTCACTTCGTACCATCATCCTCGATCCTCCTTTCGTGGTTCCGAACCATCACTAGTAGAAAAATTGCATTTGGCACCCCCCATATGGCACCGGTTCAGCCCAAACCGGTGCCAAAAACCGGCCCAAAATTGGGCGGGTTTTTAACAAAGGGAAAAGGCACCGGTTCAACTCAAACCGGTGCCAAAATTGTAAAAGGCACCGGTTTGAACCGGTGCCAAATGAACCGGTGCCTTATTCAAAAAATAAAAAAAATCGCGTCTTTCTTTCTTCCTTCTTCCTTCTCTTTCTCTTTCTTTCATTTTCGTTGTTCATTCTCGTTCTCTTCTTCACTGTTCCATTCTCTAAACCCCTCACCTCACCTACGAAACCCCTCACCTCACCGCCGCAACAGTCGCCGGCCACCATCACCCCTTCCTGGCCTTCTCTTTCTCCCCTGGCATTCTCTTTCTCCCCTGGCATGGTGTTTCTCCCCTCAGCTCAATCCCCTCACCTCACCGCGTCTTTCTTTCTTCCTGGCCTTCTCTTTCTCCCCTGGCATTCTCTTCTCCCCTGCCGTGGTGTTTCTCCCCTCAGCTCAATCCCCTCCACGCCGACCTCATCTGTTCGACGCCGCACCACCGCCCTGCTGAAGGTTGCCGCCGCACCACCGCCCTGCTGAAGGTTGCCGCCGCACCACCGCACCACTGACCACCGCACCACTGACCACTAGCTACAATCTCAATTTGAGTGTTTTAGGTATAATTTTTTTTTTATTCTCAATAATTTCCCATTTATGAACTTATATTAATTTGTTTTGCATGTTGAAGAATTGTTAGGCAAATTAAAATTTAGGTTAGAATATAATTTTACTTCAATTTGTTTCAATAATTGGTTTTTTTTTATTGGGAAATTGTGAAAATATTATAAATTAGTAACTTTGTTACTCATTTAGTTGGATATTAGTATGTTTTAATGGTTAATTTAATTTGTTTTGATGTGTAATTTTGAATAAAGTAGAGAATATTAGCCTTGTTACTTAATTAGTTGAATTTTGGTTTGGTATAATGGTTAGAGATTAGTAACCATTTTAGTTTAGCAATTTTGAATAATTAAAATGAAAAAAATTAGAGATTAGTAACCTTTTTAGTTTAGCAATTTTGAATAAAAAAATGAATTTTGAACAAATTAAAGTAGTGAATACATAGTTTAGCAATTGTTAGTTCGATGAATGATGTGTTTTAGCTTAGAAATAAATTAGTGAATTGACATGTTATGAGAAGTACATACATAATATTTAACCTAATTTTTGTTTTTTTGTTTTTTTAATATATAGATTCATATGTGAATTGAAGCAAGAGTTTAATTAGCTTGAGGACTACATATTGAGCTCAAGTGGGTAGTTGCTATATTGGTATGACTACTAAACTTTACTTAGCTATATTTCTTTCTATTCATCCATTTAATAAAATTTTATTCATGAAATTGCAACTTGTGTATTGTTTAATTGCAAATAAATACAACAATATATAGAATACTTGAATTGCATCATCATATGCCTAGATACCCGTTCAAGGCTTTCTCATTAGGAGAAAGTCTTGAATAGTCCCCGGTTGGGACTGTTCTTGAATGTGTACTCTCACTTAGGTGGTGAATGTATGTTTTATTTTCGATTTTAAGGAACATCTTGGCTTACCATTTCCTCACTATGTTCTCTGGGTACATATGTGGGTAATTAATTATCTACATCGTGTACTTGGAGAACTAGGGGGAAATGCTGCCGGATTTTCCTTAAAATTGGAAAGTTGACATACATTCACTAGTGAGAGTAGACATTCAAGGATGGGTTAGGTTGGAGTGATAAGGACCCTTTGGAAACATGCATTTTTTCACTATATGAATGGTATATTCACGTTTTGTACTTGAATTTGATTTACATAAAATATGTAGCACTTACACATTATAATTATATGGTGCTATATATATGTTTAGAGACAATTTACTAAATGGAGAAGGATCGTGGTTGGATGTATGGTAGACGCGATACATTGGAATTTTGGAATGGGGTTCAAGAGTTTTGCGAGAGGGCTTTAGCTTATCAACGCACACTGGGAGGCAAAGGCCTTTATTGTCCTTGTGTTGATTGTAATTGTGTGAATGTGGTCGATAGTGTTGAAATCATTAGAGATCATGTATTATGTCGTGGGTTTAGGCAATTTTACCATGTGTGGATTTGGCACGGAGAAAGTGGAGAGTACAGTGGGGATCTTGATCGGAATGATGTGCGTATTAGAAGCACTGAGATTCATGTGGACGAGGAATACGAGAATGATGAGTATATTGTTGATAATGGTGAGGATGGAGCCGATGAAGATCAGGCGGATGAGGTCGAGGATGAACAAGTGGATGAGATGTTGCAAGGTGTTGAAGGTGAAGTGTTTGAATTATTATCGGAGGCTTCCAAAAAGCCTTTGTATCCCGGGTGCAAAAAATACTCCAAACTATTGGTCGTGCTAACACTTTTCAACATTAAGTCGAAGCATGGGTGGACGGACATCAGTTTTACTTCTTTGTTGACCGCATTAAGTGATATGTTGCCTGATGGGAATGAAATTCCTAAGTCTTATTATTACGCAAAGAAGCTCATGTGTCCCTTTGGTTTGGAGTATAAGAAGATACATGCATGTCCTAATGATTGTATTTTGTATCGAAATGAGTATGAAAAACTGCAGGAGTGTCCACGATGCAAGCGGTCGCGGTACAAGCGCATGAGTTGCAATCCTGGCACGGAGGGACCTCCTGCTAAGGTGTTGTGGTATCTTCCCATTATTCCAAGGTTTAAGCGTCTGTTCTCAATACCAAAAGACGCTAAAAACTTGAGGTGGCATGCAGAGGGAAGAAAGAAAAATAGAATGCTGAAGCATCCAGCTGACTCTCCACAGTGGAAGAACATTGATTTGAAGTTTGAGGAATTTGGTAATGAAGTCAGAAATTTAAGGCTTGGGTTGTGCACGGACGGGATGAATCCATTTGGCACTCTTAGTACCCAACACAGCACATGGCCGGTACTTTTAGTGATTTATAATTTGCCTCCTTGGCTGTGCATGAAACGTAAGTATGTAATGCTTTCATTGCTAATAACTGGTCCTAAGCAACCTGGAAACGACATAGATGTTTACCTTGCGCCGCTTATTGACGACTTGAGAAAGATGTGGGACGAAGGGGTTTCCGTTTTCGATGCTCATCAGAACGAGATGTTCACATTGCGTGCAGCCCTTATGTGGACCATGAATGACTTCCCTGCATATGGCAACTTGTGTGGGTACAAGGTCAAAGGGAAAAAAGCATGCCCCATATGTATTGATGACAGATCAAGCGTATACCTGACTCATTCTCACAAAGATGTGTACCTACGGACTCGAAGGTTCCTTAGGCGTGATCACCCGTACCGTAGGCAGAAAAAGGCTTTCGATGGAACCGTGGAAGAGGATACTGCGCCTAGACCATTGACTGGTGCTGATATTAGTGCTCGGGTGAAAGGGATACAAACGGTGTTTGGAAAATCAGAAAAAACTGTGGTCTCAGCTGCTCTGTTTAAGAAAGAATCAATCTTTTGGAAGCTGTTGTACTGGAGAGAACATGACGTTAGGCATTGTCTTGATGTGATGCATATAGAGAAGAATGTGTGTGATGCTCTTTTGGGGACGCTTATGAATATCCCAGGCAAAACAAAGGACGGAAAGGGTGCACGGTTAGATTTGAAAGAGATGGGGATTCGTCCAGAATTGTGGCCTCAAGAAAAGGTTAGAAAGGGGAAGGAGCCGAGAATAGAAGATGAAAGTGTTTCGAAAAAAAGGGAAGGAGAAGAGCAAGGGAAAGGGAAAGGCCAAAGATGCGTCAAAGAAGAAAGTTAAGGGTAAAGGGAAGGATGAAATGAATTATTTACCCCCGGCTTGCTATACATTGTCAAGGGTAGAGAAACGTATGTTTTGTGCATGTTTGTACGGCATTAAGGTTCCATCAGGGTACTCATCTAACATGAAAAGATTTGTAACCTTAAATGGAGAATTGAAGCTGACAAGTATGAAATCCCATGATTGTCACATTATGATGCAAGTATTCCTACCGATTGCAATCCGTGGTATTCTACCAAAACACGTGAGGGAAGCGATTACAAGCCTTTGTTCGTTTTTCAATACAATTTGTAGCAAAGTTCTTGATCCTTGTACACTAGATGCTTTGCAAGCAGATGTGGTTGTGACTTTGTGCAAATTTGAGATGTATTTCCCACCCTCATTTTTTGACATAATGGTTCATCTGGTTCTTCATTTGGTGCGTGAGATTAAGTTGTGCGGTCCAGTGTTCATGAGGTGGTGCTACCCTTTTGAAAGACACATGGGTACATTACAAGATAAAGTACGAAACCGAGCTCACCCTGAAGGAAGTATAATGCAAGGGACAGTGGGTGAGGAGATAGGTAACTTTGTGGCGGACTACATAGCCCTTGCTCAACCTATTGGTCTTCCTACTTCTTGACATGAAGGTAGACTTGATGGTCATGGCACAATTGGGTCGAAACGAATGTCACCAGACCGAGATCAGTTCTTACAAGCACACCTTTATGTGTTGCACCATGTTTTAGATGTGCACCCATATTTAGACGAGCACATGGCTTGTTTGCGTGCCGAATTTCCATCCAAAGGTGAAAGGGCACTTATGCAGTTGCATAATAAGAAATTTGTTGATTGGTTTCGTGAACGAGTAATGAGTGGATTGAATGATACTAATGTGACCGATACAGTACGGTGGCTTGCGTACGGTCCTAGGGATGATGTCCGTTCATTTGAGGGATATGACATCAATGGGTACACTTTTTGGACCGAGGCTCGTGATTTGAAATCTTCCTCCACCCAAAACAGTGGTGTAACTCTTGTGGCATCGTCAAGGGAGTTTGCAAGTTCTAAGGATAAATCACCTTTCGATGCAGAGTTGTCATACTATGGTCGAATTCAAGAAATATGGGAGCTTGATTATTGTGACTTCACGGTTGCTCTTTTCAAATGTAAGTGGGTTGATAATATCAGGCGTAACGTCAAACATGAGGACTTTACTCTTGTAGATCTTGGCCACTTGAATGATAGTGCGGAACCATTTATCCTTGCATCTCAAGCTAAGCAAGTGTTCTACGTAACTGACCCAATGGATTCAAAATGGTCTATAGTGCTAGCTGGCAAAAGAAGAATCCTAGGCATTGGAGATGTTGAGGATGAGGAAGAATATGATGCGTTTGATGATTCAGCACCTTTCACTGTTCCTAGACCTGTTGTACTAAATGACATAGACAACGAAGCAGGTTATATGCGATCATACCACAACAAAGGAATTTCAGAATGAGGTAGTTTGATTAAAAGTTAGTAATGGTTTCATTGCAAATATAGTTTAGTTATCATGTGTATAGGAGTATAAGTAGGCGAAAATGATATATTTGTAGTTTGAAATTGCCTAAGTGTACTCATTATCATGCATATACAAGGTTATAGGACCATAAGTAGGTGAAACTGGCATAAATAGCTTCTACTTAACCCAACTCCTTTGTTTTGTGTATGAACTAACATTTATTCATTCTAACAACCTATTTTCCATATGTAGATTGAAATTGGCATTTTGTACTCATTATCATGTATATACAAGGTTATAGGACCATAATAAGTAGGTGAAAATGGCTAAAATAGCTTCTACATAACCATAATAACTATCATGCATATACTTTACTATACACTAATATTGTTTTATGATTGCTTTGCCAGGTGCTTATATCTCATGGCGGACGATCATGATCCTCCTTTGGTAGAGGACATTGACGATGATGAGTATGAGGACGAGTACGAGGATGACGACTCCGATGATAGTGATGCTCCTTATGATGTGAATAAGGAGGATGACTTGGGTGAGCCAGAGGATCAGGCTCAAGATGAGTACGAGCGTAGGCTTGACGATTTTGAAATGTCAGCTGAACGTGCACCGGCCATTGTAAATACAGCACGTGAGATTGTTGGTGAGAACCCGACTCTTGAAAGTCAAGGCCAAGGACAAGATGATAACAACACAGGTGGTGGAGGGGGGGAAAAGGCACCGGCTGAAAGAAAAAGAAGGGGTCCGACGAGAAGCTTTAAGAAACCGGACGGTCCCATGGTCTTGGATTATGACAACAAAGGCCAACTCGGGCCCAAATGGCGTCAACAATATGCTAATCAAGTTGGCTTATGTTCGCGGAAAATCCCCATTACACTTGTAATGCGGCAAGTACCTCCGGGTTTGATTCAAGCATTTTGGGATGATACAAGGGTAAGTGTGTTTTTGGCACATTTAGACAATTTAAGATACCTTAACCTTATGATTGTTTTTAAATAGAAACTAATAATCGGTTTTAATTTGTGCTTGCAGAGGCAGTTTTCTATTCCTAATGATCCCGAGAAGAAAAGGGTGTTTGTCTCTTTATTAGGGGAAAGATTCAGAAGCTTTAAGACCAAGTTGACTAATCGGTGGATCCACAAGAAGAAGAAGGTGCAAACAAAGAAAAAGAATGCCAAAGAGGATGACCGTCTCCCGTGGCAAATATGGCCGACCGTGTCAAAAGATGATTGGGAAGAGTTCGTTAGAATGAAGAGTCAAAAGAAAGCCATTGTAAGTTTGTGTAAATCTGATGTCAATTGAATAATAGCTTGACACTTTTTGTATTAATGAGACTAACATTTTTTGTTTTGTAGGAACTTCGAGATCAAAATCAAGCGAATGCAGAAAAGAAGGAATACGTCCATCGTATGGGTCCTAAGACTTTTGCTGAAAAGAGACCTGAGTGGGCCGCTTCGGGTTTATACCCTAAAGCGCTTCTAGTGGCATCGAAGGAACCCTCTAGTTCCACGATCACTACATTCGTGAGTCGTGCCGGTGATTTCTTTTGTTCTCTCCATTCGTTTGATAAGAAAACCGGAAAATGGTTCATCAAGGGTTCGGAAGCCAAAAAACTGGCGAATAAGCTAGTAAGTTACCTATGAATTGTTGAAATTAAGTCACTTTTGCATCTAATCACTGTACAAACCATTAACTGTTTTACTGACCTCATTTTTCCTTATGCTATAGCTTGAGCACACTCAAGAGATGGTGGAGGGCAAATTTGAACCAAGTGTGGAGAATGACCCTTTCACCATGGCTTTGGGAAGGCCATACCATCCAAGACGAGTAGTAGGTTCGGGAGGGTCATTGCTTGGATGGAATAAGGTGATGGGTCCCGAATACACAAAATCGGGTAGATCTCGAGCCGGTGTTAACTCACCGGGGGAGTTGGATGCCAAGGTGGCATCAATTAAGGAACAAGTACGCAACGAGTTAGTTGGTGAATTGAATGCTTGGGCGAAGCTGATGAACTTACCGACTTTGTCGTTCCTCACTCGTACCCCGGTCGACTCATGTTCTGAACCAAAAGGACAAGGAGAAGGTGATAGACATGGAGGAGATGAGATACGTGGTGAAGATGTGCCACCTGAGGTAAAATCAATTGGGTTATTAAAAGTTTTAAAATACCGAGTTAAATGATATTTGAGGTGCAATGATTGATGTACTGTTGCAGGTTCCTACTCCTACACATGCGGACTCGAGGGAGCTTGAAAATCCAACACCGCATGAATTTCCAGAGTTACAGGTGATTTGTAACCCTCTACCTTAATGAATTTTGTTATATCTATGCTGTTGTAAAAGTCCTATTTAACTATCTTCTTTTTATATATATACTTGTGTAGGAAGACACCCGGTGTGCACTTCTAGCCCCGGGGCATGCAAATAGTACCGTGTTGAGTTTGGTGGCGTATGGTAGTGCCCAACCGACGACGGGTGCTACGGCGGGGCCACATCATTACTCGGTTGGGATCGATTCTGTGGTTGCGGGGTTCGAAGACATCCCACTACCTGTACCGATAGAGGAGGTTGAGATAACAGCGCTTTGGCAAGCTGTAGGTAGCTTCGTTGATTAGCCATGTGCATGGGTGAAGCTGATTAATAAGGAGGTAAATTATTTACTTACTTGCCTATTTTCTTCATTTCTCAACTTATAAACTCCTTGCATCTCAAAACAACTCATAATCACATATTTATAAGTGTTTGTCATTTGAAATTACATTAAAATCGCTAAGTTCTAAGGTTTTGGGTCCAATTCATCAAACTAAAGCCACTTTGAGCCGAAATGGCTACTCACTTGCCTATTTTCTTCATTTCTCAACTAATAAACTTATACATTCTCAAACCATATCATAATTACATATTTATAAGTGATTGTGACATGAAATTGCATAAAAGAAGCAAACTTCTAATGTTTTTGGCGCATTTCATCAAAATAAACCCAATTCGAGCCGAAATGGCTACTTACTTGCCTATTTTCTTCATTCTCAACTTATAAACTCCTTGCATCTCAAAACAACTCATAATCACATATTTATAAGTGTTTGTCACTTGAAATTACATAAAAATCGCCAAGTTCAAATTTTTTTTTTTTTACATAAGCAACTTCCGCCGCACCGGGACACCCGAGGGAGCCGCCCCCGCTGCCGGAATAGCAAAGGCAGCCCGCGCCGAGGCCACATCAGCCCCGACATGTGGCTGCCAGACTGTTGCAGCCTCGGCAGCAGCTTGCCTGGGCTGCTGCAACCTCGACAGGCGGCTGCCATGGCTGCTGCAGCCTCGGCAGGTGCTGCCTGTGCTGCTACAGCCATGGCAGCCGCCTGTCGAGGCAGCAGCAACCCAGGCAGGTTGCTGCCAAGGCTGCAGCAGACTGGCAGCCACCTGCCGTGGCTGCTACAGCCTTGGCAGCCACTTGTCAGGGCTGCTGTGGCCTCGGCACGGGCTGCCTTCGCTGTTCCGGCAGCGGGGGCGGCTCCCTCGGGTGTCCCGGTGCGGCTGCCGCTGCATTTTTTAAAAAAAAAAATTAAGCAATTTTCATCATTTCATCAAAATAAAGCCATTTTGAGCCGAAATGGCTACTTACTTGCATATTTTCTTCATTTCTCAACTTATAAACTCCTTGCATCTCAAAACAACTCATAATCACATATTTATAAGTGTTTGTCATTTGAAATTACCCAAAAATCGCCAAGTTCTAAGTTTTTGGGTCCAATTCATCAAAATAAAGCCATTTTGAGCCGAAATGGCTACTTACTTGCCTATTTTCTTCATTTCTCAACTTTTAAACTCCTTGCATCTCAAAAAAACTCATAATCACATATTTATAAGTGTTTGTCATTTCAAATTACATAAAAATTGCCAAGTTCTAAGTTTTTGGGTCCAATTCATCAAAAGAAAGCCATTTTGAGCCGAAATGGCTACTCACTTGGCTATTTTCTTCATTTCTCAACTTATAAACTCCTTGCATCTCAAAACAACTCATAATCACATATTTATAAGTGTTTGTCATTTGAAATTACTTAAAATTCGCCAAGTTCTAAGTTTTTGGGTCCAATTCATCAAAATAAAGCCATTTTGAGCCGAAATGGCTACACACTTGACTATTTTCTTCATTTCTCAACGTATAAACTCCTTGCATCTCAAAACAACTCATAATCACATATTTATAAGTGTTTGTCACTTGAAATTACATAAAAATCGCCAAGTTCAAATTTTATTTTTTTTTACATAAGCAACTTCCGCCGCACCGGGACACCCGAGGGAGCCGCCCCCGCTGCCGGAATAGCAAAGGCAGCCCGCGCCGAGGCCACATCAGCCCCGACATGTGGCTGCCAGACTGTTGCAGCCTCGGCAGCAGCTTGCCTGGGCTGCTGCAACCTCGACAGGCGGCTGCCATGGCTGCTGCAGCCTCGGCAGGTGCTGCCTGTGCTGCTACAGCCATGGCAGCCGCCTGTCGAGGCAGCAGCAACCCAGGCTGGCTGCTGCCAAGGCTGCAGCAGACTGGCAGCCACCTGTCGTGGCTGCTACAGCCTTGGCAGCCACTTGTCAGGGCTGCTGTGGCCTCGGCACGGGCTGCCTTCGCTGTTCCGGCAGCGGGGGCGGCTCCCTCGGGTGTCCCGGTGCGGCTGCCGCTGCATTTTTGAAAAAAAAAAATTTATGCAATTTTCATCATTTCATCAAAATAAAGCCATTTTGAGCCGAAATGGCTACTTACTTGCATATTTTCTTCATTTCTCAACTTATAAACTCCTTGCATCTCAAAACAACTCATAATCACATATTTATAAGTGTTTGTCATTTGAAATTACCCAAAAATCGCCAAGTTCTAAGTTTTTGGGTCCAATTCATCAAAATAAAGCCATTTTGAGCCGAAATGGCTACTTACTTGCCTATTTTCTTCATTTCTCAACTTATAAACTCCTTGCATCTCAAAAAAACTCATAATCACATATTTATAAGTGTTTGTCATTTCAAATTACATAAAAATTGCCAAGTTCTAAGTTTTTGGGTCCAATTCATCAAAAGAAAGCCATTTTGAGCCGAAATGGCTACTCACTTGGCTATTTTCTTCATTTCTCAACTTATAAACTCCTTGCATCTCAAAACAACTCATAATCACATATTTATAAGTGTTTGTCATTTGAAATTACTTAAAATTCACCAAGTTCTAAGTTTTTGGGTCCAATTCATCAAAATAAAGCCATTTTGAGCCGAAATGGCTACTCACTTGACTATTTTCTTCATTTCTCAACGTATAAACTCCTTGCATCTCAAAACAACTCATAATCACATATTTATAAGTGTTTGTCATTTGAAATTACATAAAAATCGCCAAGTTCTAAGTTTTTGGGTCCAATTCATCAAAATAAAGCCATTTTGAGCCGAAATGGCTACCTACTTGCCTATTTTCTTCATTTCTCAAGTTATAAACTCCTTGCATCTCAAAACAACTCATAATCACATATTTATAAGTGTTTGTCATTTGAAATTACATAAAAATCGCCAAGTTCTAAGTTTTTGGGTCCAATTCATCAAAAGAAAGCCATTTTGAGCCAAAATGGCTACTCACTTGGCTATTTTCTTCATTTCTCAACTTATAAACTCCTTTCATCTCAAAACAACTCATAATAACATATTTATAAGTGTTTGTCAATTGAAATTACATAAAAATCGCCAAGTTCTAAGTTTTTGGGTCCAATTCATCAAAATAAAGCCATTTTGAGCCGAAATGGCTACTCACTTGGCTATTTTCTTCATTTCTCAACTTATAAACTCCTTGCATCTCAAAACAACTCATAATCACATATTTATAAGTGTTTGTCATTTGAAATTACATACAAATCGTCATGTTCAAATTTATTTTTTTTTTAAAATAAGCAACTTCTGCTGCACCGGGACACCCGAGGGAGCCGCCCCCGCTGCCGGAACAGCAAAGGCAGCCCGCGCCGAGGCCACAGCAGCCCCGACAGGTGGCTTCCAAGGCTGTAGCAGCCACGGCAAGTGGCTGCCACACTGCTGCAGCCTCGGCAGCAGCCTGCCTGGGTTGCTGCAGCCTCGACAGGCGGCTGCCATGGCTGCTGCAGCCTCGGCAGGTGCTGCCTGTGCTGCTACAGCCATGGCAGCCGCCTGTCGAGGCAGCAGCAGCCCAGGCAGGCTGCTGCCAAGGCTGCAGCAGACTGGCAGCCACCTGCCGTGGCTGCTACAGCCTTTGCAGCCACCTGTCGGGGCTGCTGTGGCCTCGGCACGGGCTGCCTTCGCTGTTCCGGTAGCGGGGGCGGCTCCCTCGGGTGTCTCGGTGCGGCTGCCGTTGCATTTTTAAAAAAAAAACAAATTTAAGCAATTTTCATCATTTCATCAAAATAAAGCCATTTTGCGCCGAAATGGCTACTTATTTGCTTTTTTTCTTCATTTCTCAACTTATAAACTACTTGCTTCTGAAAACAACTCATAATCACATATTTATAAGTGTTTGTCATTTGAAATTACATAAAAATCGTCAAGTTCTAAGTTTTTGGGTCCAATTCATCAAAAGAAAGCCATTTTGAGCCGAAATGGCTACTCACTTGGCTATTTTCTTCATTTCTCAACTTATAAACTCCTTTCATCTCAAAACAACTCATAATCACATATTTATAAGTGTTTGTCATTTGAAATTACATAAAAATCGCCAAGTTCTGAGTTTTTGGGTCCAATTCATCAAAATAAAGCCATTTTGAGCCGAAATGGCTACTCACTTGACTATTTTCTACATTTCTCAACTTATAAACTCCTTGCATCTCAAAACAACTCATAATCACATATTTATAAGTGTTTGTCATTTGAAATTACATACAAATCGCCAAGTTCTAATTTTTTGGGTCCAATTCATCAAAATAAAGCCATTTTGAGCCGAAAAGGCTACTCACTTGGCTATTTTCTTCATTTCTCAACTTATAAACTCCTTGCATCTCAAAACAACTCATAATCACATATTTATAAGTGTTTGTCATTTGAAATTACATAAAAATTTCCAAGTTCTAAGTTTTTGGGTCCAATTCATCAAAATAAAGCCATTTTGAGCCGAAATGGCTACTCACTTGACTATTTTCTTCATTTCTCAACTTATAAACTCCTTGCATCTCAAAACAACTCATAATCACATATTTATAAGTGTTTGTCATTTGAAATTACATAAAATTCGCCAAGTTCTAAGTTTTTGTGTCCAATTCATCAAAATAAAGCCATTTTGAGCCGAAATGTCTACTCACTTGGCTATTTTCTTCATTTCTCAACTACTAAACTTATACATTCTCAAACCATATCATAATTACATATTTATAAGTGATTGTGAGTTGAAACTTATTATTTCTCAAACTATTTCTGATTTCCAATGGAAGCAAAACTTCAAAGAGAAAGAGGGTGGAGAAGCCTAAAAGAATTGATCAACCTAAGAAGAAGCTAAGTGAACAACAGTCCAAGTGTGAACAAGCGTCGAAGTTGCACTCTTCGAAAGGTTCACCCATGCCACCTACTCCACTTGTTGAAGACATTGTTCTTCAATCGCTCTCTACTGACATGACCTTTCTTCACAACCGTGCTTGTCATTTGGTCGATCCCATGGAAGTTGCACTTCCTAAGGCAATGTTCCACTATGATGAGGATGCAATTGCATGGATCAGCAAAGAAGATGTGAAGGAATTTCTACGTGGTGCAAAGCTTTACATTTCCCTCATTCAAACATTCATGAGGTACTTCAATGCCCACATAATCTATACTTTTTTCAAGTTATTCAAATTGATGGTGATTATCCTACATCTGATAAATTATTCAATGTTCATGCACGCAGAGCACTACAGGAGCACTTAACTGACACTGATTCTCCTTGTAAAGTTGGGTGGTTATGCCCCGAGCAGTTATCCACTACTAAAATCATAGGCAACCCCCATGACGTGTTGTACTATGTTGAACAGAGTATAAGGGAATCAGCGCGTGCGGGAGACAAGTTCATATTCGCCCCATGTTATAGAGAGTAAGTCTAACCATGTCAAATTCAATCGATTTGGCCTCATTATATGTTGACTCCTAAATATTAATTACCTTGTCTATTTTGAACTTATGTAGGGAGCATTGGAGCCTCATGGTGATTTTTAATTCCACCAACACAATTTATCACCTTGATTCAGCTCGATCATCGGAGAAGTGGCTCGTGAAGTCTATATTGCAAAAGTAAATATATATAGCAACCTATAGTGATGATTATTGCTAATAATAACTAATTTAGTAATCATACGACTAATCAAATTTGAATGTACTTTTTTATACTACAGTGTTATGAAGAAGCTACATTGTCGTGCTCCAAAGGGTCCAACATGGAAGACACCGTTGGTAATTTACATAATATTGTGATTATCTTGAAAATCTATGGTAGTAAATATTTGCTCATTTCCTTTGCATGTTTCACTGATGTGATTTGTTTGTCATATGCTAGTGCGCACAACAAGAGAATGGACTTGATTGTGCTTTGTATGTGATGAGATTCATGCTTGACATTGTGACTCATTGTACGGACACTCAACAGCTTGATGAGGTAAGTCCTAAAACTTCTTGAAATGCTATATTGATGTGATTTCTAGCCTTAGACACCTAATATTATCCAACAATGGCATGTTATGAGAAACAAAAAGGCTATTTCACAAGAAAGGTAGAAAATGGGCTGAATAGAAGTCATATGGGCCATATTAGGGCCATTTTGTGTTAATATGCTCTTTTGATGTGATTTCTTTCCTTATACACATATAACTAGATAATATTGACATGTTATGAGATAAATAAAGTTCATTTAATAAGAAATGTAGGAAATGGGCAAAGTAAGGTCATATAGGCCATATTCGGGCCATTTTGGGTAAAAAGCGTCATAAACCTTAACAAAATGCTCTCCTATACAATTTTAGGGCTTACACACATACAACTACCCAACATTGACATGTTATGATAAAGAAATAGTTCATTTGATAAGTAATGTAGAAAATGGGCTACATAGAAGTCATATAAGCCCTATTTGGGCCATGTTGAGTAAAATGCGTTGTTAAACTTCTTGAAATGCTATATTGATGTGATTTCTAGCCTTAGACACCTAATATTATCCAACAATGACATGTTATGAGAAACAAAAAGGCTATTTCACAAGAAAGGTAGAAAATGGGCTGAATAGAAGTCATATGGGGCCATATTAGGGCCATTTTGTGTTAATATGCTCTTTTGATGTGATTTCTTTCCTTATACACCTATAACTAGATAATATTGACATGTTATGAGATAAATAAAGTTCATTTAATAAGAAATGTAGGAAATGGGCAAAGTAAGGTCATATAGGCCATATTCGGGCCATTTTGGGTAAAAAGCGTCATAAACCTTAACAAAATGCTCTCCTATACAATTTTAGGGCTTACACACATACAACTATCCAATATTGACATGTTATGAGAAAGAAATAATAGTTCATTTGATAAGTAATGTAGTAAATGGGCTATATAGAAGTCATATAGGTAATATTTGATAAAATACATATTGTTTGCCTAATTAATTATTTTTAAAATAATGTTTTTGTATTTCAAGTTTGGCAAGGTCCAAAAGGATGGTCCGTTGACAATCAAGGAGCTTAATGAAGTTCGTGACATGTTGGCGTCTTTTATCACCTTCAACATGTAAATGGCATTGTAATTGTATATTATTTATGTTAAGTTTTGAACTATATAACTTATTATTCATTATATATGTGTACTTACTATTATTTGTATATGTAAGCAACTTTTTTTTTTTTTGTATTGCGTTTGAGAATATTTGTATCTATATATATAATTGAATTCTTGTTTCTAATATTATTTTTGTATATAATAATTAATAATATTATTATTAGTTATTATAATAATAAAATTATTAATTATTATATTTAATATAATTGTTGGAATTACAGGTTATTATTATTGCAGGTTTTTTTATTAAAATATTATTGCACGATGGAAAAAAAAACGAAAAAAAATAAAAATTACATCATAGGCACCGGTTAGGCAGCAACCGGTGCCTAAACTATCCACCACCAAAAAAAAATGGCGGGAGAGCAGTTTTAGGCACCGGTTAACCGGTGCCTATTCTACCCTATGGCACCGGTTAACCGGTGCCTATTACACCCTATGGCACCGGTTTTGAACCGGTGCCAAAAACCATGTTTTTGGCACCCCTCACATAGGCAGCGGTTCAAATCGGTGCCTTAGACCGGGTTTGAACCGCTGCCAAATGCAATTTTTCTCCTAGTGCATATGGAGTTAGTAATCTCATGGATTATGAATGGGGTGTAACCTTCACGGGTCAATCGTTGTTGCCTATCGTTGTCCCTTTATCGTTGTTGCCTTTTATGATCCATGAACGGTTTACAAGTTCCTTAATTACATGTTGGTGGCTCCCTACTTTCCTTGTCCCTAATCGTATTATGTCAATTTCCACTTCCTATGAGTGCCAAGCATATTCACACATGCTTTAACGTAGGCGTACTTTGAACGACGCCTACACGCGTGAATTCCACGAAGCTATTCGACAGGCAAATCAGGGAGAGAATAGAGCCCCAAGCGTTGCTCCTCTACTTAGTCCACGAGATTCGAACAAGCCGTCCACCAATACTAGATTGGTCAAGTGATTGAGGAAAACCGCGATCACCACCTTTACGGAAAACCGACCACCGCATGAACCACCACCACCACGAGACACCACCGACGCCAAGGAGGAGGAGAAAGCCGTGTGAGAGAGAAGACTTTGAGAGGGGTTGGGTTTCGTGTTAGCTAATTCGAGTTTGATCAAATGATCAGTTAATTGCTTACATGCAAACCAAGTTACCTAGTCTATTTATAATCTCATTGTAATTAGACTAGGGCATGAAGCCCAAAACTCTCTTATCCACTCCATATGGCCGGCCACCTAGAGTGATGAGGCCCATGATGGGCCTCGTCCTCTAATGCTTAATCTAGCCCCTTTGTGTAACCTTATAGGATCCGTCCAATTGGGCTTTGGGCTAATTTACTAGTCCAAAGATCGTTAGTACCTCTAGCTATGGAAAAACGACGACCCAAATGTATGAACTTAATTATCTCCATAATTTAATCCATTTATATATCTAATAATTGCACACGACGAAGACATAACTCCTTCAATCTCCCTCTTCTCTGAGACAAGGGTGCAATATTCAAAATCCTTAAGTCAATGTATGTGTCGATTTGATAATATGATTGCATCACACGTCGAAATCATATTAATCTACAAATCGTTTCTTGAAATCTGAGTTAGAATTACTAAACCAAATGATTACTGTGTAATGCATTTGAACGCGGCCACGTATTTTCTGAATTCTCCCTCTTCAAGCGGCCATGACATATTGCATAATTTAATAAGTAGACTCTATCCAATCTTGTGGTAACATGACTCCCACTAAACTTCTGAAATAACCAAGAAACACCCTTTATAATCTCCATTTATGGCTAGACGTTTGAGTGTACCACAGTCACAACATCCATAATGAAATCAATGTTCCACTCATGTCAAAGGAATCCACTAATATATACGGAAGCTCTATATTTGAACTTCAAAGTAGGTCAATAGTTCGATCATGCATCATTCATGCATATCCAAGTGATTGACTGAGCATCACTATGCCCCTATAGCCCATGAAACTGCGCTATCCAATCAATCTGACATGCTAGTCCATTTATTGAAATCATTTATGTCCACTTTAATGATCTCGAACTAGGAACTTAAATAATATTTTAATTTTGTTCACCTGTGGGGTTTCAATTCACCAGGTCATCAACCTGATGAGCCCATCAATTCATAATTATTTTGGACATTTTATTTAATTTCTAAAACCATAATTAAATAAGAGAAATAATAATTTCTATTTTAAACATAATTCTGCAAATATATGCATTTCTCATGTAATATGTTTTCTCAAAACATATACTACTTAAATTACATAACTTGCTTCAATCCTAAGACTTTAATATGACTCTCATACCTTAGTCCATGGAAGAGGTTTAGTGATTTCTCACTCATAATAAAACTTTGCAGAACATGACCTTCCTCTGGTTAATGATCTCATAACCGAGGTGATATCTCAAATCTATAAGTTTGGATTTGTGATGTGACCCTGGCTCCTTTGTTCTTGGGCAAAGGTAACCTGTTAGTCACATGACATTTTAATCTGAACTTCCTCTGTAACTATCTTACTATAGTTTAATACACATATTCTGACATTGAGTATGCAACAGTGCTCTGCTTTGAACTCTTCAAGCTCACTGTCCTTCTCCATCCAGACACAAATATGCATTTAGATCACAATCTAGAATCATCTTGCCTGTTTAGAAACTTGCATTCATGTAACCTTTTGACAACTTGCTGATATTACCTTTTAGCACTGTAGCTAGAAGAATTCCTTTTAGTGCTTCTCAAGTACTCAAGGATCTGTTCTTGGTAATTCTCCGTATGCTTATTCTGAATTTGCTTGAAACCTACTACACATGCACAAGTCATATGAAACATCTTGCTTTGTACATTTCATGGCACATGTAATGAATCCTTTTGCAAAAGCATGAGGTACATTATCCATATAACTCAACTCTATTAGCTTTTGAAGGCACTGAGTCTTACTGAGTGTAATACCATGAAACATGGGAATACATCCTCTCTTAGAGTCTTGCTTCATGAACTTGTCAAGATCCTTATCAACATAAGTCTCTCGATTCATTCCAATCATTCTTCAAGATTCACTTCATGGATTTTAATTCCCAATATGTACTCAATGTCTCCTAAGTCTCACATATAAAAACAATCTTTCTAACCACTGCTTGACTTATTCAAGCATTGATATATCATTTCATATGAACTGTATGCCAACTATATACTAGACTAAGAAGACCAATTACTCTCACTAAACTTCTTGTCTCTACAAGATTCCTTTTCGTTCTACTAAGGAAATCAAACTGTTTTATTGCCTAATCAAAATGAATGTTCCAACTCCTTATTGCTTACTTTAATCCAAAAATGAATTTTCGAAGTTTGCAAAACTTTCTAGGAATTTCTTGATTTCAAAACTCTTAGGTTGTATCATATACATGTTCACCACTAAGAGCATTTCATGAAGGTGATTTTTATACCCATGACTAGAATAATCCAAATAGGCTTAGCCAACTAATAGGTTTGACCCTATTTGTAAGACTATTGGGGACTAATACATCTTTACAAACATGGAGTCCATACTGGATTTCATGGCTTTAAGCCATTTCCTGAGTTGGCTCTTATCCAAAGTCTGCTTGTAGGGCATGGATTCTAACCGTTCTAATAAGAAAATTTTAGAATCCACCTTTTTCTCATAATCAACAAATTGTTTGTTTTGATCCCAAGTAACCTACGAATGATATGAGCGACAATAGAATTATTTTCTTCAACTCTTTGAAGCCTTTCATTCAAGTGGGACGATAGGAGCCTCGCTAGTGGAATTAGCTTGCTTCGACATTCATGCGCCTTTGTCTCTGATGTAGTGTTATCCACATCCATTTGTTGCTCGTCTTGAATCTCATTGAGATCTAACTTTACTCCCACTTCGCTTTGTAGGAAGACATTCTACAACAAAATAAAGCATAGGTAACAGTGAAAAACTATTGCCTGATATAAATAAAGTGTTGCCTTGTAGCTAAGGCAACACATATGAGGCGTAGTTTATGCCCCCGTTGTCTATTCATAAGGCAACACATTTTTATTCAAAGGCAACACTTTTAAAAGCCAAAGTTAAATGACACTTAAGGCAACACTTTTTCACAGGCAACACATGAAAAATGTTGCCACCTAAGGAGACAATCCAAAGTTGTTACCTTATGTCATAATATGCAACAACATTTTCTATTGTTGTATTTGCTAGTAAGAATGCAAAGGTGTTGTCAAACATGTTAAAGACAACACTTGAAACTATTATATATAAATTTAAAAGGCTAATATGAATATAATGTATCATTGTATTCTTATAAAGTTGCTATAGTAGAACAATGTTGAACATCGAAATATGTTGTAAACATTTTACTAAACAATTCCAAAGTAGTAAAATTTGTAATTGAAAAAAAACCCAATAGTATCAACATGTTTTAATACCAATACATCTCAATAACCTATTTTAGAGTATATTACAAGATTTATTGCTATAATTTTGGTCTAGCTAATAAATTGAAGAAAAAATTGTGTCCTAACAATAAATAACAATAGAGAACCTAAAGCAAATTGAAATTGATCGATGACGTCACATTCTTCTTCTTACTTGTTGCCTTCTTCATCTTCTTCTTGCTCACTTTCTATACTATTCAATCCCTATATAAAAAAAAAGTATAGCTAGAATAAATATATTTCAAATGTACCAACGTAAATGCATAACTAATGACATAATGAAAATTACAAAAAAAAAAATGTATAAAATAAAAGTCATAAGGACTTGGATCATTTTGTTTGTTAGACGAACAATTAAACTTCATATATATCTCTCAAATGCACTAAAAAAATGAAAACCTTTGTCAATATCTATCTCTACTACCTTGCATAGCATAAAAATCAAAGGGTTTATACCTTGGATGTAGAAGCTAAAGAATGAAGTTGAAGCATCTCTGTTGAATTACCATCATTCTTGAATTTACTATCAAAAAATGAATAGCCAAACATGCTTAGATCATAAGATATTTGACGATTTTGTTGTTGAAGTTGAGAAAAGGAGCGAAGACCATTTGCCATTTCCCTTCTATCTTGTTGTCTTTTCTCCTCGTAATTTTTTTGTATAGCTTGACCTCCTTAACATGCTTCTTTTCAACTTCCTTCATTAATGTAACAATATAATGTTTCTGCAACAATGAAAAAGTACTGTATACCAAAGTTCAACATGATAATGGACTTAACATTCATTAGTAAAAAAGTTACATTATTAAGTATTATTTATATAAAACTTTAGAGATGATTTAAGGCTATCATAATGTTCTGATTTATAAGAAAACTTAATATGATTGAAATAATGTAATAGGACAATTAGAAAAAACCAGAACTGCAAATATATTGTACATTATTTGATAATTCCCCTAACACTTATAATGGAGTGGTTGAATTAATACTATGGAGTGGTTAAATCATTAAATAATATCATCGACATTGTTCTTTCTAAAAACAAGCACACAAAGGCAAACACAAATTATAATGGGTGGTATAATCTGGTTTTCTTGGCCTGGCTTAATCTCGTTCAAATTATCTTAGTCTAATTTTGTATGAATCTATAATTCTAAGATTAATCTCCTAATTTTAACATGTAGTATAAGGTTTAGAGAACTTCACCATGTATGTTCAGAAGGGTATAATAAGTGATTGATGTACATGCAAATAGGTTTAGAACACGTATGAAATCAGGGTATAATAAGTGATTGATGTAAATGCAAATAGGTTTGGAACACATATGAAATCAGATTGGTAGACATGGAATCTTTACAAGATTTTATGAGTAGTAGCGTAATCTAATGAGTTTTATATTTGAACTTTGAGCAATATACATTTACTACTAAATTTCTTCCCTCTTTCATCATAGCATGTAGAAAGCCGATTATGCACCTTCTTATTACCATATCAACAGACAGGTAGCCACCACCCAACTTCCAGTAGAAGGCAGCAGTCATCCACCAGTAGCAGCACATGGTTAGCCACCCATAATAGCAGGCAGCTGGCATTCACCAGTCATAGCTTTTAGACATTGGAATAATTTCATTTCTAGCTTAATTAATTCATGTATTTATATGCTCAAGGTGCCCTTACCAACCTCTTTTTTCTTTCTTTCTTTCTTAAGGTGCTCTTGCTAAGAGCCAGCCTTATACGTCATGCAATATATGGTAACAATAACCAAATAAGACAATTAGCAATCGTAAACCATTTTTATCATATTTAAGTAATTGAATAAGTAACTCACCAAGACATAATTCCAGAGTTCTTCTTTCCTCATATTCCGTAGTATGGGAAAATTTTCTTTATCATTCTCGTTCTGGTTTAAGTGTTTAACTTCTGATCCTAGTGTTTCAACAGGTTGCTGCGATGTATGATTAGGAGTAGATGAGCCACCACGTGAAGAAACCAAATAAAATTTCTGCCGACGTTTCTAAAAGGCTAAAGCTGCTATCACTGCTTTTCGAGTCGGAACCTTCATTTTGCGACTCTACAATTGTAAGCAATATTAACAAGTGTAAATAGCAGACATGCTTATTGATAAATTATATAGCATAGGAAACCACTACCTTCCATGGAATAGTCCTAGACTTGAGATTACTTTTAAAATGTGGAATAAGTAACTCTTTATCAGAGGAATCAAGCTAATGCTCTATATCTGAATCTGGGTTAGGCCCATACAGCCCATCTTCAGTACAAACCTTATTCATTTTATGCTTACTACAATTGCCTTTACTATTTTGTACTCTCTCCATCGGTGACATGGCCTTTTCCTTCAAACCTAATTCTTGCATTTTTTACTTATTTTCTTTAATCCTTTCCAATCTAAGCCTCTCATATTCAGTAATTCTTGGTTCATGAGTTTCAAGAAGCTTATCATTAGAACCTCCTATAGCTCCAAGCTTAGTGGTTTTTTTCTTTGTCATACTTGTAGCTAATAAAATGTGAAAATAAATCCAATGAAAAATAAATATATATAAGCTGTCATAAAAGCAAGCTTGTACAAAATGAAAAGTAATAGCAAAGCGATAGCTATATGTATTCCGGTTAAAAATAGTCAGTAATTTAATTAAACCTATTATATGCTGCATATTTGGAATGATACCTGGTCCAAACAACTTAAAAGATTAGAAAACTGAAGGTTAGGCTAAGGTAATAACTAATTAAAATACATGGTCTATGGTTAGTAGAATTGTATGTACTGGTTTGCTACACAAAAATTACTAATTAAAAATGTACTACAAAAAGGGGCTATTAAATTTATTCAAACTATGTGTAGATCAGTTTAATTTAGTTGGCATCCTAATTGTACATTAATATAAACTACAGTTCATTTTAATTTGGTTTAGAAAGAGTTTAGGTCATATCAATAATCATATATTTTGTATCCTCACAATCTGGCTATTATATTCAATTTAAAACTCTTCTGCTCAAGTTACAAAACAAGTAAGGCTAACCATCTGTTTAAAAATCTAGCTGATTTCACAAAAGGGTTTGCATGATTGAAAGCTTAACAACTAGCCTCTGTTAACTTAAATTTTAGTGGCAAATTATGTTCTATACGTTATTCAGACTAAAGTAGAGCGAACAGAATATAACTGATTTCTATTGTGAACAAATCAGCATATATCTCAGACATGGGTCTTTTCCTAGAATAAATGAGAAGGGGTCTGCACTCAACATAATATTTATTTCACTCAAGAGTATTTCAAATTCAGAACACCTAACTTCTTTAGCACAAACTAAGGTGCAGTACAGCACCCTGACCAAACAAAGGGGTAGTAAAAATAAGGGGTATAGAACACATGACTCACTTAATTGACTTTCCTTTATGATCTAGGCACTAACAAGCATACTTATTTCATTTAGAGTTCCTTTACCTCAAATTTAACAGGTACACATCATGTAAATTTTTTTTAATCAAACATGACATATACCTATCTCTAAGCACATGATTATGTGAATTAATGAGGTTTATGCTTGCAAATACTTGATTAATACTTAATATAATTAATTAATACTTAAGTAAATTAATGAATTAATACTTGCCTAATATACTTAAGTAGACTAGAAGACCCCTAGGATAACAATTCCTATAACCCCAATTCTATCTAAGTTGTAAAATCTTAACTAAATAACTCAGATCATTATCATATTAATTTCCAATAAGCTAAACTAATTTTGATAATAAACTAGTGGCATGCATGTGATCTGTAGGATATGAATTGATAATCCAAATTAAAACGTCAACCTTGAATGATTACATGTAAATCATAACCATTAAAATCATCTTAACCCATAATCAAATTACAAATATGGTTCTCAAGTCTGAAATTATTAATTCTATGCTCTTCTTTGAAATATTAGTTTAGTATAGAGAATTTCATACTCAATAGTTTTTAATAAGTCACTTTCACACATAATTCAAATTCAATAAATAAAATTAAGGATAACTATGCGGATCAGGGGCGGATCTAGGGGGGTTCAAGGGGGTTCATTGAACCCACAGATTTTTTGGAAAAAAATTATAAGTTTTAATTTTTTTTTTTAAAAAAAAAAAAAAAAAAAGGTTTAAAAGAAATTTTGGTGAGAATAATTATCACACGGGTAAGTTTGGCACATTGGTAATTCTATGGAGAGTAGAGCAGCGCGCTCCTTTAGTACCTTAGGTCTTGGGTTCGACTCCTACTGCCCCCCTTTTTTGTACTTTTTTTTTTTAAAAAAAAAAAAAACTCCTTACATTCAAATTTCAATAAGTCATATTTCAGAAATCAAACATCAGACATTTTTCCCCAAATTCCCAAACACCAAAACCCTAACTTTAAAAAACTCCTTACATAAAGATCCGCCCATGCCGCCGCGGCACGCCGGCACCGCACACTGAGACACCGACGGCCGACCGGGCGACCGGCGAGGCGGCGACCACCTCACGGAGATACGGACGAGTTGACTGTGGACGACTTGACGAGGGACGACTCACGGACGAGTTCAAATTTCGAGTTCTTCTCTTCTACAATTGTGACTTTGTGAGTCCTCTTTATCTCTTATTCCTCATTTCCTCTACTCCTATTAAATCTTAATCTTGGTTTGCTTCATTGCTTGTTTTATTTTTTAAATTGGTTTATGGTTTTGATATATTGTTGAATTCTTGAATTGTTGAGAAATTGAATTGTAGAAAGTTAGAAGTTAGAAACTTAAAATTATAAATTTTTACTTGTTCTGTTAATTGAAATTTGATAATTAGAAGAAGTTTATATTGTCAAATTTGTGTTTATTGGGGACTTGTGATTTTTTTTTTGAAAGGGAAGTGCTCAGCGAGCACAATTATAATTAATCAGCTGAAATCAACAGCAGCCAAGGCAGCAAGACCTTGTTTATTGGGGACTTGTGATTTTAATTGATAATTAATTGTGTATTTTGTGTATTATTGTAGATTGTAGAGCTTTAGTTACCATGAGTTTAGAGTCTTTTTGGAAACGTGCCGAGAAGTCACAAAAGTCCTCTACTTGTTCTTCACCTAGTTCAAGGAATCCTCCAATAGAAGAAGATGTTGTAACTCCTATTGATGATGCAGATATTGAGTCTCCTAATGATGATGCGGATGTCGTGTCTCCTAATAATGATGCGGTTCCAGTGGCTGCTTCAATTCCAATCCCTGAAAACACAACTCAAAGTAATCCAAATGCTAGTGTTGAGTCTGATGATACTCGCATTTATGATGTTCATCTTCTTCCACATGATCCTGGAAAAAGAATTCCAATTTTGGAATATCCTGCTATTGACAGAGATGCTGTGAGAAGAGGTTATATTACAATGAAACGTTGTGATCCACGCACTCATAATTTCCCTCGAAGACAAATAGGAGGTATGCGTCGATTTAATGTTGCTTGGTTTGATAAATATGATTGGCTTGAATATAGTGTGGAGAAAGATGCGGCTTTTTGTTTTGTGTGCTACTTGTTCAAAGATAAAGTTGATTCTATGGCTGCTAATGATTGCTTTATTAAAGGGGGGTTTAGAGGATGGAATAAGATTGGTAGATTTAATATTCATGTGAGAGGTCTTGGTAGTTTGCATAATCAAGCTTATGAAAAATACAATTTTTTTCATTAACCCAAAAACATCAGTTGCCGAATCTTTTTCCACTTACACCACAGAAGCTAAACTTCAATACAAATCTCGATTGACTTATTCATTAAAATGTATTAAGTTTCTTCTAAGTCAAGGCTTAGCTTGTCGTGGGCATGATGAAAGTGAAGACTCTTGGAATAGGGGTAATTTTCTTGCACTCTTAACACAAATAATCAAATGACTTCTCCTTTAATTCAAAAGGACCTCATTAATTGTTGTGCTAAAGAAACCACTAGACTTCTCATTGATGATATTGGGGATGACTACTTTGGAATACTAGCAGATGAATCTAGTGATGTATCTCAAAAGGAACAAATGGCCCTTTGTTTGCGTTATGTGAATAATAAAGGGAAGATAACTGAGAGGTTTCTTGGAATTGTACATGTTAAGGATACCACTGCTTTGTCACTAAAGAGTGCAATTGAGTCTTTGCTTATGGAGTATTCATTGAGTTTGTCTAGAGTTCGTGGACAAGGTTACGATGGTGCTAGTAATATGAGGGGTGAGATAAACGGTTTGAAGACTTTGATCATGAATGAAACAAAACAAGCTTATTATATTCATTGTTTTGCTCACCAACTTCAATTAACCCTTGTTGCTGTTGCTAAGGATAATGATGATTGTATTTGGTTGTTTGACCAACTTGCTATTTTATTGAACATTATTGGTGTTTCTTGTAAGAGAAGGGAAATGATGAGAGAAATACAATCTCAACATGTTCTAGAAGCATTAGATCTAGGGGAAATTGAAAGTGGGCAAGGTTTAAACCAAGAACTTGGTTTAGGTAGGCCTGGTGATACTAGGTGGGGGTCACACTACAAAACTGTTTCAAATGTTACCTCATTATATGCTACTATTGTCAAAGTTATCGAGAAGGTTGGATCAAATAAGCTTTATAAGGATGATCGTGTAAAGGCTATCACTGTTATGTCTACATTTGAATCCTTTGAGTTTGTTTTCATGATACATTTGATGTCTGAAATATTTGGGCAAACTGATAAATTGTGTCAAGCTTTGCAAAGAGGAGACCAAGATATTGTTAATGCCATGTCATTTGTTACGTTGACTAAGGAACAATTGCAACAAATGAGGGACCATGGGTGGGAAGAATTTTTGCATCTTGTGCTTTCTTTTTGTGCTAAACATAATGTGGAAGCTCCTAATATGGATGATATGTATGTCCTCGTGGAAGATCAAAACGCTTCTTTGCCAAAGTGACAAATCTTCATCGTTTTCGGGTAGAAATGTATTTAAGTGTCATTGATTTACAACTCCAAGAGCTTAATAATAGATTTGATGAGAAAAATATGGAGTTGCTTATTTGTATGTCATGCTTAAATCCGGTAAATTCATTTGCGGCATTTGATAAGCAAAAGTTGATGAGACTTGCCGAGTTATATCCCGAAGAGTTTCCAACTAATGACATGACAATGACTGCTCTTCGTCATGAACTTGGTTTCTATATTAATGACATGCGTACAGATGCAAGGTTTGGAGACTTGAAGGGTATTAATGAGCTTTCTATGATGCTTGTTGAAACAAATAAGCATACTTCTTACAAATTAGTTTACTTGTTGATAAGACTAGCATTGATCCTTCCGGTGGCGACTGCAAGCGTGGAACGAGTGTTTTCATCAATGACTTATGTAAAAAATAAGTTGCGGAATAGTATGGGTGATCAACTATTGAATGATAGTTTAGTTACTTATCTTGAGAGAGACTTATTTGCAAGAGTTAGTGCTGATGATGTATTAGCACGCTTTCAAAGTATGAAAACTCGAAGAATGCTTTTGTAGTTTTTTTTTTTTTTTTTTTTTTTTTTTAGTGTGTAATCCATCCATTTGTAATAAAAATTTGAATTTATGTATTGAATTTTTAATCAATATATGATCATCGTTTTTTTTTTAAGATTTCGAACCCACGGTTCGGAATTCCTGGATACGCCACTGATGCGGATTAGTTAAAAAATTATAGTCAGCTATGTATAAAAATTATAAAACTGATTGAAATCCAAATCCAAAATCTTTCCAAAAACAAAAACAACCAATTGCATAGTAACCGTAACCCGAAATTAAATAGTAGAACAATCAATCACAAAATAACCCAGAAATAAAAATAAAACGAAAGCTTAAAAATTAAGACAACCCAGAATATATTACATCTAAAAATCAAATCCAACATCAAATTAACCAGTTATAAATGACAAATTCACTTCAGAGATTAAAAGGGCAATGATGACTTACGAATGAAATTCAAAATACAACAACGATTTCGCCGGCATCAAACCCAACTAGCTAATCATAAATGCAAAGAAAGCAGTGTGAGTAGAGAGCAAAGCAACTAGTTAATTATGAAATAGATACTCCATAATCTTAATTAACTCTCACCTGAGTAGAAAGAAAGGATGTGAATAACCAATTGTGAGATATGATCATTTTAAGGTGATGAGTGTGTTGTATAATGAGATCAACAACTTAATAGTGGAGTAACTACTGATTCATAATGAAAAATTTTTGGAGCCAAAAATAATTTACCATTTCGCGGGTTTGGAGAAGAATGAGGTGTTGAGGATGGAGTTGAGCCGTTGAGGATGGAGTGACTTGTTGAGGATGATTGGGTTAGGTTTTGTTTTTTTGTTATTTTTTTTTAAACTTATTTTTTATTTTGAGAAATAAATGTGGAGTACTAGCTACGGAGTAATGTTTCTATTTTTTTTTTTTTTAGGAATAAACAAGGGGATCTTACTTGGGTGGGATTAGAAATATCTTAATGAAACAATGTTGTTATCTATTATTGGATTATGATGAAGAAATGATTGGATTAAAAAATATTGTGAATAAATTAAAATGGGTATTGGTAGCAACTTGCTAGTTTGAGGATGGTAATAATAATAATAATAATAATAACAACAACAACAACAATAAATAAATAAATAAATAATCAAACTATTTATTTTAACGAATAAAAAATAGGTGTACAATAAATATTGTATATCTGTATTAACATTGTCCTAAAATGATAACTAGTTAGTCTTCCATTGACTAATATTACTCCCAATATAGATACACTAATTTTTAAAAAATAACCGGGTGTACAATAATTATTGTACATCCATTATAAAGATAGCCTAAAGTGATCAGAAGTTACCCCTAAAATGAGTAAAGGTTACCACAATATGCATAAAAGTAGCCCAGTACAAACAAAAATTATCTACGCTTTATTAGTAAAGAATCACATTTTAAATTACTAAAAATCAACTATTAGTGATTACATGTAATTAAATTACCTTTATAAAACTTTTCTTTACCATTATAAAACTTTTCTTGTTGTCTATTTATATAAAAAAATTTATAAATAAATAAATAAACTAAAGGAACAACCGCTGACATCATATTGTCCACATGGCAGCTTTATAAGAAAAATTTTCCCGCCTAAATAAAAATCTGACGTCATTATATTTTCTTTGGTTTCAAATTTCAAATTTAATTTCTCCTCCTCTCAATTTATCTATACTCTTTAATTTATTTATTTTTCTTCAATCACCAACTATTGGTATCTAATACATCTTTCCCTTTTGTTTCATGGAACAAAATACTTTGATGTATATATATATATATATATATATATATATATATATATATATATATATATATATATATATATATATATATATATATATATATATATATATATATATATATATATATATATATATATATATATATATATATATATATATATATATATATATTATATATATATATATATATTTTTATATATATATTTTTCTATTTTCCTTTATATATCACAAGTTTAAAATCATTTTTTATTTTCTGAATTATGCTTAAATATTCATATTCGGTTTGTTCTTCTTCAAAATTAATTTTATAAAATTAGCATTTACAACTAATGGTTATGTCTCAATAATTTTTCTTATACATAAGAATACATAAAATATATACTCTATATTTCAAAGAAATCCGTGCATCGCACGGAACTAATCTAGTTGTATAATATTTAAGGTTACCCAAAAAAAGGAAAAAAAATTACCCTAAAATTAGCTAAAAGTTAACCTTATACCGCTCGTTGTACACTAATATTAGTGTAAACCGGGTGCATACAAAAGTTTTTCATAAATTTACTCTATGTAAATAGATTTAAAAAGGGGGGGGTGGGTTGTAAGTAAAAGCTACTATAATATCCTTATAAAACTTATTTCATTGGCTATTTACATTAAAAAAAAAAAAAAAAAAAAATTGGCAATAAGTAAGCCTACTAAGGGAGGAAATTTGATCTCAATTAATTCTAGTTAGAAAATCATGAACTTAACCCCAACTCAACATTGACCTATACATAAATGGTAAGTATTTTGAGTTGATTTGATGTTAGCCCAATTTGTTTTCAAACATAACAAATTGAATTATTGACACAACCTATTCTAATCCAAATGAATCAGGTGGATTATAATGGTAACTTTGGCTCATTATGACCTAATCATCAAATGGTCAACCTGTAATTGAATTATTGATACGAAATAACCAATTGATACTAATACTCCCCATGTTCTTATATAATCCGCATAGTGAAACTTGACACATATACATTACTTTGACTTTAAATAAATACGACTAAATGTTGGTAAAAAATTTTAAATTGAGATTATGATACCTTATATTATTACCTATTTAACATTATATTTCATGATAAAATTAGATTTTCATACGTTACCAAAAAACGGTAGTCAAAATTAAGGTTTGTTCAAATTTACTGAACTGAGCTGAACTTAACTGAACTGGACTGATTGGAGCTGAATTGAACGAACTAACTAAACTGATTGGAGCTGAATTGAACTGAACTTAACTAAGCTGAAATGAATATTTTATGAGAGAAGAAAATTAGGAGCTGAACTAAACTGAACTGATTGGAGTTGAACTGAACCGAATTGAACTGAACTAAAATTAAGTAAATGTGAACATGCCCTTAGTATATAAGTAGTGAAAAAAGTCAAGTATGTCAACTTTTTAAGAATTGAGAGAACAATAATTTTACAATGATTATACACTTTTAATCTAACCATCACCAATCATACTTTCTTAAAAATGAATACTTACCTTCGTTTATTTTTATTTGACACATATTCCTATTTTAGGAAGTTTATTTTTAGTTGACTTATTTCTTTTTTGAGTACGTTTCATATCTTTCATTTACCAGTGTTTTCACTTGCTTTATCATTCTCTCTCCTCTCCTTAATATGTGAGCCGACCTAAATTGAACGTGTCAAATAAATAGAAATGTAAATGGTATATAGTTACACATTAAGGAGTATAATAGCTTTTTGACGGACCATAGATTATAATCTTAATTGATAAATAAGCTACTCATTATTAATAATTAAGTCCAAAATCTAAGTTTATTATGATCTAGTATATACTAATTTTGTTAAAAAATGAGTATATTATAATGATATGGTATTATTTATTCATATATTATTATTACTATTATTATTATTATTATTATTATTATTATTATTATTATTATTATTATTATTATTATTATTATTATTATTGTTATTATTATTATTATTATTATTATTATTATTATTATTATTATTATTATTATTATTATTATTATTATTATATTGTTGTTTTTATTATTACATCACTAATCATTGAAATAAAAATCACTTACACTTTGTTTGGATAGGAAGAAATGTAAGGAAAAGAAGAGAAGAGAAATGGAGGGGGACAAAATCTCTTGTTTGGGAAAAAGATTGGGGGAAGGAAGGGGAAGGAGAGGGAGGGATCCATTTTCCCTTTCTCTATAATAACCATAATCTCTCCGAGGGGTGTCCGTTCGGTTTTCGGTTTGGATTTAATCCAAATCCGATCCTATCCGAAATATAATTCGGTTTTCAATTTTCCAATCCGATCCGATCCGAATTTCTCTCTTGATCCAATCCGAATTAAAATTCGGTTATTTGGATCCGATCTGAAAATCCGAATTATAATACATTATTTTTTTAGCGCCTAATACAATTATAAAAATAAAGCTTTACTATAAATGAAAGTCTTCAAAATCATGATTAAAATAAATAGTTCAACGTCAAGTCATTAATTAATTAATACAAAGTCTCTCTAATTTATTTTATGTAGTATTAAGTATTTGAGTTAAACTTCAAAATATACAGAAATCCATATTTATACAAGCTTAATTTTACAATTCGGTTTTCGGTTTGGATTGGATCCAATTAGGGTCAATCCGATCCAATCCGAAAATCCGAATTTCCAAAAAATCTCAATCCAATCTGATCCGATTTAAAGTTCGGATCCGATCCGAATTGATAATTCGGTTTGGATTGGTTTGGATTTCGGTTTTTATCCGAATTATGGACACCCCTAATCTCTCCAAAATTGGAGAGATTTGGAGGGAAAATGGAGCTCACCTCCCCCTCCCTTTCTTTTCCCTTCCCTTCCTCCATCTTCCCTCCCCTTCTTTTCCTTCCTTCTTTTCTATCCAAACAAAGCGTTAAACTTAACTAACCCCAACTAATTCGTTAGTTCTTCCTTCAAAGTAGAACAAACAAGAGGATTTCTTGGTCTCTAGGTACTTGAGACCAAGATGGTCTCAACCAAGGTTAAAAATAAAAAAATAAAAAAAAATAAAAAATAAAAAATAAAAAAATTAGCTGGAATTGAAAAAGTTAGAGTGCAGACAAAATAGCTGAATGAAAGAAAAGAAAAGGACAACAGGTGGTGGGGGACCAGTGTTTTTGTACTGTGAAATGGAAATTCTCACATATTTCACCCCTTCAATTTTTCCCCCAAATTCATGGCGGGATCAAATTTCCCCAAATTTTTCCCTCCTCTTCAAATTTTTTTGGAAAAATTAATGGATTCCCATCCATTATTTTTTGAAGGCTCGACTACAACAATAATCAACAAATCAGCTGGGAGGAGTTGGAGTATTTTTGTGCTGGATTTCTTGGCGGCTCAAACCCTAGTTGTCTGTTGAATTAATTCACGGAATTTGACTCAAATTCTTCATCAATTAATAACTTCAGCAAGTTTACCGGTGGCGAAATGATGCGTAATTTTTCGACTACAGAGATTAAGATGATTGAGGTTAGTGTTTCGAACAATCTTTGAATTGGTTTAGTTTGCTCTACAAACTCAAGCAACTGAATTAGTTTTTACTGATAAATGAATGCCTTATTTGCTGGTAGTTGTAAATCAATGCAGTTAATTGGTAGTAGTTGTAATTGTTGAGATAATATGAAGATGGTAGTTGTAAGAAATTGATTCAATTGAACTGGGAGAGAGTTTAGAAAGGATGCAAGTTACAATAATTTACATTCAAAATTGATACCATTAAATATCAGATTGGTACCAAGTACCTTCTAATTGGTATTAGCAAAAATGACAATATGGTACCATCTAAAATAAAGATCAGATATTTTTGGAACTCTCATTCCCATTAACTGAGATGGAATTGCATAAGCGGTGAAATGCGTAAGAGATGGAACTGAGATTGAATTTAATCGATGCATTGTGGTTCTGTTTGTATGTTCTTCGGACATAATTCATGAATTGAATTAGTGAAGGTGGATGTAAGTTAATGATATGAACTTGTTTTATTTATGTGTAGTAGTCGGATTGTATGTTTGTTGGGGTAATTTATTTGATGAATTATGAAATAGATTACAATCAAATGGTAATTGATGGATGTACGGTTGGTTTTGTCCTCGGTTTATAATTTTTATTCCTGCCAATTTGGACAAGTATGAATTTTGTTATGTATAGCAGTGGTGTTGATTTATTGTAATGTTGTGAAGATTGTTGCTTTGTACTTTATTATAATGTATTATAATGTGAGAAGTGATAGTACTATATTAATATTTGGTTTGTTTGGGTAGGATTGTAATGTTGATAACCAGAACAGTGTCATGGAGGGGAGCACATATGTTAACTCCAGTTCAGATAGCTCATCAGATAGTGATGATAGCTTGCAATTTGATTTAAATGAGGATTTGAATATTGATGGAGGGGATATTTTTGATTTGAATAAGGACCCTGCTGACTGTAGTACTAGTGATTTGAATAATGACCCTGCTGAATGTAGCTTTCCTAGGGATGTTGGTGAGTTGAATAATGATTGTGGACACAACTTACACAATTCGGGAACAGGTAGATGTATAGGTGCAGCTGCATTACCTCATCCAGAAGTAGGGATGGAGTTTAGTTCTTGGGATGACATGAATAATTACTATCGTACATATGGAGAGCAAGAAGGATTTGGGGTTGTGTGTATAGGTGGGAGAAATAATGATGTTTACAACAAAGCGGCATATAGCAGTTATGTTTGGAAGTGCGAGTGTTATGGAATTACAACATACAAGAAGAGGGTTAATGGGAAGAGGGTTGTGGTATATGATGAGCCATCGAAGAAGAGGAAGAGTAAAAAATGTGAATGTCCAGTGATATTGTATGGGCAAGGCCACAGTGACGGTGTGTGGAAGATTAAGAAAGTCGTTAATGAGCACAATCACACTTTGAATCCTGAGCTATCAAGGCACATTGCAATGTACAGAAAGCAAAAGATTACAAAGAATTTGGAGCAAAGGATTGAAACTGGCCATGCTTCTGGTGCCTCGGTTAGTCAGATTTTCAACAACATGGCGGGCCAAAGACACGGAGTCGGGAATGTTGGTCTTACGAAAAAAGATATTCATAATTTAGTGAATAGGAAGAGGAGATTGAAGTTAAAAAACGGTGATGCATCGGCTATGCTTGAGTATTTTGATAAAATGACTGCCGATAACCAAAAAATTTTCCAGATGCATCGGCTTGATCAGAAGGGCTGATTGAAAGACATCATGTGGGTTGATGCTAGGAGCAGGGAGGCGTATCAGTATTTTGGAGATGTTATCTGCTTTGACTCCACTTACCTTACTAACCAATACGAACTTCCCTTCTCAAATTTTGTGGGTGTCAACCACCATGGTCAGACTATTCTATTAGGTTGTGCTTTGGTATCACATGAGGATGCTGAGACATTTGAGTGGCTGTTCAAGACATGGCTGTCTTGCATGAGGGGAAAGCGGTCGGCGACTATCATGACAGATCAAGATGCAGCGATGAGGAAGGCAATAAGAGCCGTGTTCCCTATGCCGGCAACACGTCATAGGTGGTGTATGTGGCACATCATGAAAAAGTTTGGTACGAAGTTGGGTGCTGTAAAAGATTACGAAGCTGTGTAAGATGCTTTGCAAGGTGTGATCTACAACAGCATTACACCTGATGAATTTGTTGATTCTTGGTGGGAAGTGGTGAAAAAGTTCAAGCTAGAACAATATGAGTGCTACGAGTGGCTGGAAGGTTAGTAGCTCCTTAAATTAATTTTGTATTTGAGGGTTATTTGTTCTTGTTTTATTTAATATTTGTTATGGAGATGATTTCTGAAATCTTCACTGCTAGTTATTGATAGAGGTTTCAGTAGTTGAACTTGATATGTTGAAAAATGCAATGAATACCATTCTAGCCATAGATGGTACCATTCTAGTCATAGATGGTACCATTCTATTCACAGATGGTACCATTCTACACACAAATTATACCAAAGCAAGTAATGTATTACCATCCTAGTGAAAGATAGTACCACAGTTGACATATAGAAAAAAATGCAATGAATTTTAATGGTGATTTTTATTTCCTTATGCTGCTGTGTCATCTTGTTGAGCTTGAGGTATCTTGTTGTTGCTTCATTGTAGGTCTATACGAGGAGCGAGAGATGTGGATTCCTGCGTATGTTAAAGGGGTATTTTGGGCAGGAATGCAGACTACTCAACGTCTTGAGAGCATAAATAGTTTTTTTTATGGTTATATTAATAAACATACCCGGCTGTGTGAGTTTGCTCCTAATTATATTAAGGCGATGGAGAGCCGAGCTAATGATGAGCACGAAGCGGATGCTAATTGTGCAAGATTCGTTAGGCCTCTAATATCGGAATTTGCCTTAGAAGGTAAATTCCAGAAGGTGTATACGGATGCAAAGTTTGTGGAAGTTCAAAACCAGTGCAACCGTGTAGCATATCTCACTATTGTGTCGAAGAAGTTATTGTCACAAAATGAGGTGGAGTATGTGTTTTCAGATCGTGTGTGGATTTATTGCAAGAATAAGAAGAAGAAGACTCCCCTAAAAGGTCGGTTGAAGGAATATACTGTTGTGTATAATACAGAAAGGAAAGAGGCAAACTGTGACTGTCGACATTTTGAATGTCATGGAATTATTTGTAGGCATATAATAAAGGTGTTAGACATGAGTGGAGTGACTGAAGTTCCATCCATGTATGTTGTGGATCGATGGAGAAAGGACATAAGTAGGACACATACACTTGTCAAAGTTGCGTATCATAACGCATTAAAAACATAGGAGGTGCGAAGATATGATAAGATTATGTTATCACTTGAACCTATTGTACTTCGTGCTTCTGCATCTGATGAAGCTGTGGAAGTGTTAATGGACTTGATTCAGCTAATGAGCCTAAAAGTCGATGAGTTGCATGCGTTGGCTGAAGGGTCAGGCCAAGGTTCGGGTGGTGAAGAAAGGCCGCCTAGTGGTGAAATGATACCTCAAGCTCCCAAAACCGTAACCCCCAAAACCCCTAGCTCAGTTAACAAAGGTAGTGTTGTAGGTTCTACGGATACACCAAATTCTTCTACATGTGTGAAAGATCCTGAACCTCGGGGTAATAATAAGAAGGGGAGACCTCGAACAACACGTTACGTATCTCCAGCGGAAAAGGCCATGACTAAGGTACCAAAGACAAGGGCCAAAAAGAAACAGGGCAAGGGACA
Organism: Chenopodium album; assembly: GCF_948465745.1. NCBI lineage: Eukaryota > Viridiplantae > Streptophyta > Magnoliopsida > Caryophyllales > Amaranthaceae > Chenopodium > Chenopodium album. The sequence goes on from NC_137837.1 coordinate 55,039,362, forward strand.
TGACAACGAAGTACAATACGGTCAGGTGAATCCCTATCCACCTGAGTTCATTCAACAACAAGTAAGTTGAACTGCTTTAAGTGTTTTATTATTGTGCCAATTATTTTCCTTTTTTTTTTATTACTTACATGCTAAGTAATTACATTATTACAGGTTGGTTTCCCAAATGTATTACCTTCTCGGCACCATATTGGGAATATGTTTCCCAATAGTCAGGTAACATCAATTTGAGTAAAGTGTATATTTCAGTGTGTTAAGTGTTGGAGATGATTGTATTCATAGTTGTGTTATATATATGAATATATAGGTCAACAACCAAGGATACTTTGCTGGTGACCCATTGGTCTTCACCGGAAGTGGGAGTGTTCCTTTCCCACCGTTTAACAGGAGGGTACTAGCTGGTGGGATACACATGAGCCAGCATAGTGAGGCAGTTGGTTACTTCACCGCCAACAATGCGTATGGTGAAGTCGAATTTGGTGATGGCAGCCATTTTATCAACTCGGCACATGTGCCCAACACGACGATACAAAATCCACATTCGCATACTCTCATGCAAAATCCAAATCCACATTTGCGAAATGTACATCCCCATCCTAGTTTCTCCATAAATAATAGTTAACTTTACCGAACTTGATTGTTCTGGTGTTATGAGTTGTTGTTTTGAATCATTGGATTATGTAAATTTTTATTAGTATTTTAAACTAATACAGCACTTGAACTGATTGCGGTACAAAACTAGGCCTATGATGGTATTTAACAAAAATGTCATGGTATTCATTACAACCATCCAGGCCTTGGAAAGGTATGCCAAACCACAAGCCCTTGGAAAGGTATGTCAAACCATCCATCCCTTGAAAGGTATGCATTACACACCAATGAGGATGTCAATTATACCATCATAGACAGGCTAAGAGCACGTGTGTGTGGGTGTTTACCTTGCATGTACTTGTGGATAATGTAATCCAAAGGCATTATCCACATAAATATCCCAGTACCCCCCCTTACATATACATTACCAGCAGATCTATCAAACTAGTGAAAATATTAAACTACACTTATGAAAATGAATCAAAAATGTAAGACCAAATGTCAAAGATTAGACTTGGTCTTAGAAGGTGGTGTACGCACCGGTGAGGTAACTGAAATTTACGGTGAAAGTGGTGTGGGTAAAACACAAATATGCTTGCAGTTGGTATTGAATTGTACGTTGTTGCCGGAAGATGGTGGCTTATATGGATCCTCTATTTACATACAAGCGTGCCCAGTGTTTCCAGTGAACAGGCTTAGTCAGATAAGTACACATCTGTTACAACATTACGCCATTGATGAAAATCCACTTTGTTTGGTTCAAGTGAAGAAGGTTGACAATCCTCAACAAATTCTTTTAGTGTTGAACCAAGTTGAGCAAATGGTGTTGTACTCACATGAAGGATGTAGGCACACCAGGGTTGTCGTGCTTGATTCTATAGCACATTTATTTCGCGACGACCATGACAACACATCAAAAGGATATTACGAACGGCACCGAATGTTAGTAGCCGTAGCTAGAAAAATGAAACAAATTGCTGAAAGTTACAACATTGCACTCATAGTCGTCAACGAGGTCACCGATGTGTTCGACGCACCATTTCGTTCGGGGAGCTCATCCTTGCAAACCTATACGTCGGGCCAGGAGGTCAAACCATCCTTGGGGACTGCTTGGGGGGAAGGTTATATTTCAAATAAGATGTTCATTTCAAAGCAATTCAACACAGAAACTCAATCATGGTATCGGGAGTGGATGGTAGTAAAGAGCAGCTCCCCACACCTTCAATGGCGACGTTGTCCTTTTAGTGTAACAGCTATGGGTTTGTCAGATTATTAGAGACATTGCTACTTATACTATCGTAGAGGTTTGATGGTACCTATAATGTACCATACTATTCGTTAATGGTACCACACATTAGTGTCTATATGCTGTAATAAAATTATTTGCATGTTGGGGGTTTCATTTACCAATGAACAATGTCTATACTGAGTACCATGTTTATTTTCTTCCGTTTACTCTCTAGATGGTACAATAATTTAATTCATTCCAATACCATTCTAGGTGACGATGGTATTCGTAAATGTGCTGTAAACAAGCACATTATTCCGTACATGACATTAAAAGCGTGCCAACAACTTGAAATAATGAAAGTGCATCAGAATTAATACATTCAACCCATATTGTACTTGCAACCTAAACAAAATTAAACACTCCCACTAAACCTTGAATAGAAACACCATTTCCTAAATTGTTACATTTTATCATATTTGATCATGGAAAAAAAACCCGACGGTGAGTCTTCGTCATCCCACAAAAGAAAAAGAATCACAAGGAGCATGACCCGTCGGTACACGTATGCCGAAAAGGGAAAAGCTAAGGTTGAAGACTTCGACATATGCAAGGAACTTGAAGAACCGGGAGAGAGGGATGTGAAAGATTCGATAGGAGCCATAGTACTCGAGTATCGGTCAAAGAATCTAATACGTCCATTGCAGCTGGTTGTTTATAGTGGTAAAGGTTCGGGTGCTATACGCGGTTTAAGGTATCATCCCGATTATCCTTACTTAACACTACTAGAACTAAGGCCTGGGAGAGAGTTTAGAAAGGATGCATATTGCTTCTTGTTTTACCTACTAGATGTCTACAAAATGGCTTTTATTTTTGATGTTGTCAAGTTAAAAAAAATTTTGCCAAAATGCATGCAAAATAAACGTGCATATATTTGGCTAGGGAAATTCTTTGCCTTGTTTAAGCCAATTGAAGCATGGTTGGAAGATGTTCATGATACTGTTGAGAAGAATGTGCCGGAGTCGGGAAAATGGGGTATTATTATATTAGGACGCAAGTTTTCTGGCGAAAGTGGGGTCGGTGTTCATGTTGCCGATAAGATCAACATCACATGTGAGTGGGTGAACTTTTCCCATGAAAATTTGAGGTTTGAGCTCGAAGATGACGAGGAAAACTTCCTTACGTTCAAGAACATGATGATGGAGGCCAATGGTTTGGATGTTATGGAACACATCGATATCCTACTTACTAATCCATACATCACTGATCTCCATCCTTAAGACTACAAGAAGCAGATGGATTTGGCTGTGAAGAAGCTCACGGACCGACTCTTTTTTAATATGGATTTAAGTTCTGGAACGGAGTACACCACCTCAGACTCGTCCAACACGGATGGTAGTGAAGAGATCTAAGACAATCCAGATTTATGTTTATTGTGTCTTCCAGGTAGATTAAGTGTACCATCATATATTTAGTTGGTATGTTTAAATACCAACAGAATGGCATTTTAAAATACCATTTTATTAATTGTTGGTACCATACGAACTAGTTCCTAAAAAAGGTTTGGGTGTCTAAGTATGTGGATGTTTAAACAAGGGGTAATATTATAATTAGGTCTAACTGTGTGTTAGTTTAAGTATGTTAGTTATTTAACTATGTGATGTGTGTTAGTTGTTTAATTTTCAACTATGTGCTTAGTGTGCTAAAGTATCTCGGTTATTTAACTATGTGATGTGTGTTAGCTGTTTAATTATTTAATCTGGAATGTGATGGTACATGTTCTGTTCTGTATTTATATTTTAGGGGGGGTTAGATTTTCAAGTGATATGCACTTTGTTTCAGGACTGGTTGAGAGCGGTAGTTATAGCTATTTAATATCTTTACAGTAGTTTATGTGATACCATCTTCGGCCTTAAATATACCGTTGTATGTGAGATTGGGTTTATCCAACACCAAACCTTTGGACACATATATCAATTCATGAAGCATTTATGCATTTCGCACTTATCAACGACCAGTTTCATTTCGCACTTTGACATGCTTTTATTCCCATCAAGAGTTATTGCAATGAAGTTAATATAGGGAATTTGAATCTTCTTAAGGTCACTTCTCATTTAATGAAGTGTGCTACGCCACTTTTATTACAACACATACACTAAAGTGTGTACGCCATCTTATTTAATTATAACATGTTATTAAATTATAACAATTACACATTACCAACAACACATATTATGGAAAAAAATAATGCAATAGAACTGGAAATAGCAACGAACACCCCGTTAGTATGAATATATATTACAAACACTTGCGTAGATGGTACCATGTTTGCCAAACATTATTTGAGATTAAAGAAAAAAGAAAGGTTTTTGAAAACACAAGGATATGATCGGTGTTTTCCCCTCTACTGTTCAACCGCGTTTGATAGTCTTTCCTCATTGGCTGGTGAAAATATGCGTACGTAAAATAACGCACCTGTGGCATAATAAACCTTTAGTGTCTCACCTGCAACAATGGCGTTATCAGTGACAAATGTGTCCCACCCAAGGTGGAGAAACACTGGATTTTTCGAAGTAACTTCAGTTCCAGAAAGAGTTACATCCCATACTCGACCCTTATTACCACGCATTACCCTTACCGAGTCTGTAGGGCGACGTAGCCATGGTCTCCATGCGGCCGGTAAAGGCTAAACAAATAAAGTGTTATCGTTAAATGCACAATAATATCACCTCAAAATGAATGCCGAAATGATTTAATGATCGTCTTAAATCTTACCAGCTTGTCGTTCATGCCATTTTTTAATATGATAGTCGTGCATGGAAGATTTTCGTACTCCATTTTTAGCTTGGAGAATGATGTTGATGTTGTATGAATTAACTTAAACCAATGCCCTTTTTATAGTGAATTTATTCAAGTGTGGTAAAATAGAAAAAGTTGAAAATAGTTGAAAATTAGTGCGAACAACTATGTGTGTTCCTAAATACGAGGGGCACCATTGAAGTTGTGTGGTGCTATGTGTGAACAATGTCATCCATAACGTTGAATAATGGTGTGTGCACAACGTCATACGTCATAACATCGTATACATGATGCATGATGCATAATAATCAAATGAAAACTAACACCATCAATAACCTAAGTGATACCATCATAAAAACAAATTCAGTACCATCTAAGATGCCATTACAGAAGTGATTACATAATAACGACATGCATTACAAAAGTGTCCATGGCGTCTGAACAATTTTAAAAAGTTACTTTCAACAATAACATCTCATACAGTAGGACACCATCAAGAACCTACATGGTATTGTCTTAGCTGACCATCAAGACTATCAACACATGGTATTATCTTAGCTGGAAATGAACGCTGAAAAGGTCGAAATTGTTAAGTAGCTCGATATCAGCAAAACGTGGGATTAGTCTTGGATCCCACATTAGAACAACGCCTCCAGTGCATCCCCGTGGCACAAAAAACGAAACCCTATAACCACCTGGAAGCTGACCAACTACATTTATCAACGTCGTTCTACTAACTCGAGATTTAGTGATTATCCAAACCCATGGCTTGAAGTTATCGTATATGGACTTGAAATGGGGTATAAATGATGGACGATCTACACCAAGGGCATTCCAATGAAGCGCTACTGTTCCCTTTGGAATGTATTTGTTATCATTCGCATCATAGCCTCTTCGCTCGGAATGGATGTCAACCTCATGATATTTTCAGTTGCGCAACTAAAACCACTTGAAGGTCACCTTAAAGCAGAGGTAGTGCATAAGTGAATCCACACGCATCACATGAATTGAGTCCACGTACTCGGCCACAAACAAAGGGGCAAGGAAATCCGGGAAGCTATAGACGATGGGATTATCAACGTTAATACTGGGTGTTGGATCTATAACAGCCATTAGGTCATCGGGGAACATCTTGGGGGAGTTTGATTCTTTCAATCTAGACAACATCCAGTCCAAAAAATCCCAGAAAGCAAGATACATGTTCGGATGATCTCGCGCATATGGAAGGTGTGCAACCACAGGACTCCCGCTGCCAGGTTTTGACATCCACTTCGACTCAAACCCATCTCTATCATACTCCTGTGACCGTATGCCTTTCTTGACATACTCAGATGCAATTGGTCTGCCTTGCCGGTAGTCGATGTTGTCGTTGTAGTAAAACATGTCGTTGTAATCCACCTCTGCCCTTCCTGCGGTCGATGATGGAGGTGTGAAGTATACCATAGCCCGTGGGTGATAAGTGATCAATTGCCCCCCCCCCCCTAAGTTCATTGTTGGAGACTTGTTGGGTGATGGATTTGTTTTTACCATGGTGACCAAAAACTCTCCTAAACATTGTGTGCTTTAATTTTGGTTTCTGAACCGAGTTTGGGTATGATCAATTTCAAATTTGAACTTATGTAGTAACCAAAAAGGCGAAAGTACGGATCAACTATACCAACTATACCCTGTATCAACTATACCATTTAAGACTACTTTGGTGTTGATAAAAACTACAATGGTGTTATTGTGGATACAAAATTATACCATCGTAATTTATGTTAGTGTACAATGCACAGTGAGGACAATTAATATACCGGAAACCCAGCTACCAAGGGTTACGTGTTCACCTAGTCTAGTCTGTTAATTTGTCAGCTAGCTATTAGTAGCCTTTTCAGAAAGCCTTCCTGTTGTATCTTGTCAAATCATTTAAGGTGTTGACCGAAAATTTAGTATTAGGTAAAATAATAAAATTTAAAATTCCACACTATTAGAACTACAAAATTTGAGTGGCATATTATACCAACTAGTTCGTAGTTAGTATTTTAGAATAGACATTTCTTGGACATTCAGTAGTTCAAAATTTTTAGAGGGAATTTTCCCGCCCTCTGCTTCCGCTTCCCAATACATGTTTAAGATTTAATATGTCATTTAAAGTGGTACTATTAACTTAGTATAATTGAGGTACAAAGAATTTAATTTTATTTCCCAAATAAAGCAGCATCAACTAATCTTCTTCTTTTTCCAAAAATCTTTCATTTTCCTTTTGATTTTCAAACTCTTCCTCTCACGAAAACATGTTAAGAAATTCGTGCGCAAGTACTAGGTTTAGGCCTCATAATTGTCACCCAAATCAGAGACCGGTGTCATGGGTGGAGATGATAACTTGTCCCAATTGCGAGGCCATTGTAGTTGAGATTCGTGTTTCAGACACCTCGACGAACCCTAGTCGTTTATACTACAAGTGTCGTCACTGCTCTTTTTTCAAAATGGGTTGAAGAGGAGTGCATGATTCGACCAGAGAACATGGTTTCGGGGAAGCTAGTAAGGTTGGGCATGGATAAGATGGTTGCTGCTGTGGCTGAAGTCAACGGGGGTGTCCGGGTCATTAAAAAAATGATCACATTTTTTATAATTTTTATATTACTTTACGTACTAGGTCGTGTATGATAATAAGCTGTACTAATTTTAATTATGTACTAATCCCAATTCCCAATTATGTTAAATTTCAATATCAAGTGACTTTCAGCATATTTTAAGAACATAAACATGAGCGCATAATATAATTTAATAATATAAGTACCATAATGCATAGGATGGTTCCTTAATGTTACCATAATCATGTTATAATAATTTATATTCAAAATGAATACCATTAAACATCATATTGGTACCAAGTACCTTCTAATTGCTATTAACAAAAATGACAATATGGTACCATCTAAAATAAAGATCAGATATTTTTGGAACTCTTATTCCCATGAACTGACTGTCCGAATAGTTGTTTCAGTGATCTCCTGCTAGTGGGTGATGCACCACCACGAGGTCCCTGCAAACGTTTGTACAAAATTATGCAGTCAGACAACAACTAACCACAAATTGGATGGTATGAACAATGCACCGCACCAAAAAATAATTTTTGCTCTTACGTGGAACGAAAGATTAACAACTTGCCGAACTATCTGTGGTACATCCGGGTGTTTGAGTGGATGGGCCATAGGTTGAACTTCACCTTTGCACCAAAGCACCACTACACCTCCCGGTGAAGCTATAGGACCAAACAAGTCCAACTCATAATTCATAGGGAGTGCTAGTTTAATAAGTAGCAGATCTTCGTACCTGTTACGGCTCTCTGTCACTACCATTATGGTTGGTTGGTGACGTTGGTGAAGTTCATAGAAATGCCGTACAAAACATGGACGGTTCATTCCTCTAGCATTCCAGCACACAATTTTTTTGCCTTTTGGAATGATCGGACTTGAGCTACAGTAAGCAGAAGTTGGAGCAGCCTTAATTTTGTGGACATGGAAACGCAGTTGCCGCTCTTTGGAATATGAAAAATACACTTGGACATGCAACACCACCGTGACAGTGGCCAATTCCATGACATGGATAGAATCAGTGAAAGAACCAACAAATACCGGGGATGTCTTTATTGGTACAGCATACATAGGCAAATTATCAAATTGGTATTGGGGTTTAGGATCAAATATAGGTAATAAATTTTCAGGAATCAACCCTTGTTCCAATTTTTGTAATTCCCACTCAAGATAATCCCACCAACCCCTATGCATGCCATACGAATCACACAACAAAGGTAAGTGACTAGGGAAGATTTTCTCACCTCATGGTATGAGCATGAACCGTCCAATGAAAGGCTCCCAATAAACCGCAGAAGACAACAACGAAACCCTTAACTCGACTAGTTCTATTGGATCCACGCGATCAATATCATCGTACTTCTTGTAATACACCGTGTTATTGATATCAAACTCTACCTCACATGTCTCTACAGGCTTAAGATACATAACATAAGGTGGATGATACATAATTCGTGTAGTAGGGGATAATTGGGTAGATTTTAATTTACTACAAATATTTGGAGAAGTTGCCATTTTAAAAGATCTAATATACCCTCAGACATTTACTTTACATCAACACCTCATATTTATAGTCCAATATTAAATTCACAATAAATGCAACTATGACGCCATTTAGTCCAACCAATTATGACCCCTTCACGTATAAAACACAAACACCACCAACAAAGACTATGAAGGTGTTGAAATTGTTTGGCGATGGTTTCAGTACCAGTACCATCTACAGCAACAATGGTACAACACTTTACCCCCTTAATAATAATATGTTTAGTGTTTATCAACTCTTTTATGAACTTACCCTTTATCTACATAATATTATTATGGGATTGAACTCATCAATTCTTTTATTAAACTCACCCTTTTTCTTTATTCATCATATTTCCCATAATAATATGATGTCTCTGTATTTGCTTTGACCTGGTACTGAGTACTGAATTACTTTCTATTTATGCTGGGATGGCATAACAACTTACCATATATCGAATCTATGCTGGGATGGCATAACAACTTACCATAATACGGAACTAATATATCGAATCTATCCTGAATAAAAAGGTACCCTTATGGTCAGGATAGTATAATATGGTATTCAGAATAAAAAAGGTGCCATCATGGCCAGGTATAATATGAATGGTATAATATGGTTAAGCTTGGTACCCTTGGGATGATGGTATAAAATGGTATCATTCTAAATAAAAAAGGAGCATATATGATCAGGATGGTATATAATAAGGAGTTCCATGATCAGGATGCTGGACCATCTATGATCAGGACAGGATGGACCTCTGGCATAAGTACCCACCATGTATGGTATGAGCTAGTACTAATGACCTCCTCAATGCCATCTTAATCAGAATAAGTTACCATATATGGGGGGGGTGGTATGATAACGTACCCTCTAATTATAAAAACATGGTACCATCCTATTTGGAAATAGGTACCATCTATGGTCAGGATGGTATAATAAGGTACCATCTATGTATGAGATGGTACTAAATAACTCCTGACCTAATATGGTTCCATCGTAATTAGTAGAAGGTACCATCTACGGTCAGGATGGTAAGATAAGGTACCATCTTATGATAAGGTACCATCTTATGATTTAGATGATACATGTAAGATAAGGTACCATCTTATAATTAGTAGAAGGTACCATCTTATAATTAGTAGAAGGTACCATCTTATGATCATCATGCATGGTTCAATTTAAGTACTACAACTTATCATATACATAATTTCAATATCCAACTGCATAAGCAACAGGGACCATACCAACATGTGTGTTGTGACTGCTGCCCCCATCCAAAAACAAGTTTCTCAAAAAATACGGGTGCAGATTCCACACCATCAACACAACACACCATAACTGATCAAAGTACTTACCCCCCAAAAACTAAAGTATTGGACCCCCCCGAATTTCCCAACATATCAAAATACTTCAAAAAATGTTCTCCCACTTATCCTAAACTGCATCCAACATACAACTCCAACTACCTAACCCTCATGTTCTTCTGTGATGAGGCCCTCAAGGTCCTGTCGTCGTTCATTGCAGACTGATCTGAGGTCTTCAATTAGCAACTTCACCCGTCCAGCTTTTACATCACCCCCATCCTGCATCATTGACCAATGATACCAATACGTAAACATCAACATGTATTTGACGTATATCCATCACAAAATAAAGTGATTTCTTTGATTTTAAGCCAACATTTTTAAAGATCATAAAGGAAAACAACACAAAAGAAAGTTTTAGTGACAAACTAACCATCTGCCACTTAGTCCTAAAGCAGTTAGTACTGTCCTTGATGCATGCTAGCATCACCGCTCCACAGCATACACTGAAAAGGAAGGTATGAAACACATTACAGGCCATATGGTTACGCTGACATTTTTTATAACAACCCCACATTTAAATTTTACTTATAAATTTAAGTGACAAACACACATGTCTGGTTGTTGAACGAGGCCTAATGACTCAATAGGCCATGCTACAATGGATCCCTCGGGCCAGGTGTGATCGTGATACTTCACTAGCACATCCACTGCATTGACCTACACAGCAACAAGATCAGCAAAATGCAAACTAACTCAGGATATGAAATCATTAATGAAGTTAGTTTCTGAGAAATAAGCATACGCATACCAGTTTGCTTAAATAATCTTTGTGTTCAGCAACAGGATCAACAAAAATGGAATCTATGATCCAAACCTTTTCTTCCTTGAAAGAGAACGCGGCACACCACCAATGATCCTCCTTCACCACCGGCACAAATACCTGTATAGAATATTTCAGAACAAAAGGACTTCAACTCACCACCTCCACAAAGGATTTGTGAAAAAAAATAACGACACTAAAACACATTTGCCAAACTCACCACAGCTAGTTGACTAGCAGCTACACCACGCAAAGGTTGGACGTGCTTTTTGGCAAGGTCTGCTGGAGTGTCCATGTTAGTTATCAACTTAACCTGAACATATAACGAATAACGTAATTCAATAGATGATTTGCATGATAAATAGATGTGTTCTGAATTAATTGACATTACCCCATAAGCAGGATGCATCATGATCCGTTTGCTATGGCCTTCGTATTTAATAGCCCATTCCTTTGTGTAAATCTTTGACACAACATTAACATACTGGGTACCGATTTTCCTCCGACAGTGAAGAACATCATGGCAAGAATCCCGACAAGCGAATTCTCCATCACATTGCAACATGATTGGACCACTAATGCAACATATATTAACATATATTAACAGAAATTTCAATTATGAGAAATTAGGTAATCTAATATAGCTAAACCATCATTATAAAACCATCATATGGTACAAAGTATAACATGCTAGCTACAAAGTAAAGTTTTTTAATCTTCAGATTGATATTCTAAACTAAATTGAAATATTATTGGATTATTATTCATCATCAAGTCATTGTTATCCAAGTAAAATACTATACAATTCAATTTGATTGGTTGTGTTGGATTAAATAATTGATGAAGATATTGGATTAAAAACAAAAAAGAAAAAGAACATTATAAAACCATCATATTGTGCTTTTGAAAATCAAATAAGAATGATAATCTAAAATATCTAAACAACATATATTAACATATATTAACATAGGTAATCTAAAATAGTTACCTGCCACCTTTGGAAGACCACGATCTGCAATAATTGATGAGGGCCGTATCTGCAGACCCTAAAGTACTAACTTTGCGATTACCACAAATGTATTCATCAGAGTACACCTTAGCAGATGGCTTCAACGGTCGCTTCCCAACGCTTCGGTCCCGTTCCCGGTTACTCTCCTCTTCTCCTGCACTGCCTTTGTCCCCTTCATCAGTCACTCCCCCAACCATGTTCAACCCCCCTGCACTCTCATCAGTGAATCCTTTGTCCCCAGTTCTGTCATCCTGCCCCTCAGTGGGAGCTACAACTGAGGGAGCTGGTTCACTGATTGGGGATTGATCCACATGATCCCCCTGGCCAAATTGGTCTTTCACCGCGGAGGACACTTCACCAACCACATGTCCTACCGGGTCTTGAACACCCATACCTACCACCTCCTACAACTGTCTGTAGGTTTCTTCAAGCCTACCCTTGTTCACTTCAGCTGACATGTCCTCTATCGACTCAGATTTCGAGCTAGTCACATTCAACACTGGAGATCTCTCAATGGGTGACCTCACAATTGGAGACCTCTCCTTAGGGGCATTCCTAACAAAACCCCTATTAGTAGCATTCAAAATGCTCTCAAATCTCTCCAAATAGGGCTTTAAAATTTTCACCACCTACAATAAATAAAGAAAAATACACATACATCACAACATCCAGAACATATTAAAGATGGCAACTCTGACATAATTCTCAGGTACACACCTACATGTGTTTCATCTTCATATGGTGACATACTACACCCTAACACCAATCCAGTTCTATAATCTAATTACAAATACATATAACCAGGCCATTTCAATCAACAACCAAGAATCATTACTGAATCTTTAACACATTTGTAAGATATTTTCAAAACAACGGAGATAAATAGTGTCACATGCTCACATGCACTTACATATCAATAGATAAATTAGGGTACATGATTTTAGCTTTATTTTAAATAGTTTATAAAACTTGCAACACTGACTTGTTGATACTGAGAGTTAATGTGGTACTATCTATGCCTTGGACTGAAACTTAAAGTGGTACTATCTATGCCGTTGATACCATCCAGAAGTAATAAAGGTATTGGCTTTTGGTACCATTATCACTAGGACTATAATACATTTGGTACCATCTAACATTAATAAAAGTATAAGCTTTAGGTACCATCTATGACTCAATTGGTACCATCTATGAGTAGGATGGTATAAGAAACCAAGTCAATGCATTTTTATTCAGGATATATTGTTCATATTATGCACTTCTTTCACAGATATTCAAAGCAATTCTTTCACAGAGTATAAGCACTTAAGCAAATCTTCACAACCACAAACTTGAACATACCTCATTTCCAACCCTGACTTCTAATGATTCAAAAGTGTCCCTAGGCTCCCATGGATGTCTTTCCCCATACGCTACGTCAATCAACTGACAAGTATACAAAACACAAGAATCAACAACAACAACTTGGAATACTGGAATAGTTGAAAAATGGAATACATAATACATTGACTTACTTTCAGTTTTCCATAATCTAAAGATGGCAACAAGTCTTACTGAATAGCTGCACTTATTTTCTTCTCCGTCCAGACATCAATTCTGGGCAATCTCCCCTAACTAAGTGGTGGCAAAGCAAGATGATCCAAATAAAATATCTATAACAAAATCCAAAGTCCAATAAGTATAAATAACATAACTAAATAAGTATACATTTAAATCTACAACAAAATAAAAACTTCAAAGACTACACATAACAGCAGAAATACACAACATTTGAATCGAAATAAGAATCTCACCATCAGAAATAGGCCACAACCACCACCACCGGCTATAAAGCCTTTGGCATCAAATCTCTTGTGAAAGTCACGCACATGACCCATCAACCTACTATGCACCATAGAGCACCAGTCATATTGACTAGCATCAGCACCAACTGTGACAGCAGGCAACAAGCTAGTAGCCAAGCTCTGCCCATTAGTCGTAGGACACAAAATACAGCCCAGCACAACTATTAGAAACGCCCTCATAAAATGGTCCTTCTCCTCTTCTGTTCCAATTGGCATCAACCCTATACAATCATAGGCCCTCTGAATCGAAATATACTCTCGCCCACTACCATTGACATCACCAAAATTCTTAGCAATGTTGGTCACTTTACTCTCCATAACTGGATCCTCTACAACCTCTGGCACGGGTTTTGGACCCCGAGCAAGATAAAAAATACACCTCCATTGCTCGGGTCCTAGAGGCAACTCCTTCTCATCAACACCAACAAATGTACTCCTCTCATGATCAACCCTTGACATGAGCCAGTAACAAAACCTACGATCTATTTTTTTAAGTTTCAACTTCAACAAGCCGCCAAAACCACACCCATTCAGAAGGTCAATTTTCCCTTGCTCAATTTCCAGCACAGTGATCAGGTCAGAAAATGCAGAAACGCGGCAATTGTAATTTGCAGACTGCCAAACATAAAATCCCATCAGAAATGTAAGCCAAAAGCACATGCACCAATTAATTACCAAATATTGTCACAATAAAATCAGTTTACCTTCTTGCACATCCTCAACTGCGTACTAACCACAACCCCACTCATTTTCACCTTCTCACCGACCGACGGGCCAGGTTCTAGATCAATCTCAATCTACACAATCACCAAACAAATGCATTAGTAAATAAAGTCCACCCTAACCTATTTAAACACACTATTTACTTTAATTTCACCTGATCATCTTGTTCAACAACTAATCGCCGCCTCTGTACTGGTGCGGACCTCTCCACATATTGTTTGCCCACAATTTGTCTCTCTGCAGCAGCTAACCTCTCCACATATTGCCTCTCAACGGCTGCCGGCCTCTCAACATATTGCCTCTCCACGGCTGGCGGCCTCTCCAGATACTGCCTCTCAACAGCTGGCGGCCTCTCAACATATTGCCTTTCCATGGTTGTCGGCCTCTCAACATATTGCCTCTCCACGGCTGCCGGCCTCTCCACATACTGCCTCTTTGCTGGCGGGGGACGCTTCACCGTTCTAATTATCCTCTTCTGTTGCTTAACAGGTTTGCTTGTAGTAGAATTGGGCACAGGTTCTTCTTCCTCTACCACTTTCTCAACCACTTTCCGCTTCTTACGCCCACTCCTACTTTCTACGTACACCTCTTCTACATAGTCACCAGCATCTAACTCATCATCAGGATCATCTTCTTCGACCTCTTGTTCATAATCATCATCATCAGAACTTGCTTCACTACCATCTTCCTCAAAGTCATCATCTTCTTCCTCATCTACTACATCCTCATCTACTACATCCTCAACTACTACATCCTCCACTACACCTTTCAATTTCCGCTTACCCATTTGTTTGCTAGAAGAAGTCGTTGCTGGTACAGTTTTCATAAGTTTTTTCAAGCTACCCTGCAAAGCATACAACGGTCAATAAATTAGACACAGGTCTGTCCCAGGTAATTGAGCTACTTCTGTACTCTAAAACTAATACAAACAAACTACTACACTTCTTCATTACACTTACCCCCCAATTACGCCTGCAGCTTATTGAGGAGTCACCAGACCTCTCCAACACCATGACTAAAACAAAGCAAAAATACAATTCATTAACTACAAGAATTCAAATACACATTAAAAACAGACACACCATGCAGACATGCTACAACAAGAACATATGGTACCCCCCCATATGATATACAACTGGAACACCCTACAATACAATATATATGCTAAACTTTTTCATCAAAACTTCCTCATTTTATAACATGATGTTATCTGATGGTATTAATACAATACCAACACTGCATATTCAGGCACCATTATACCCTGCTCTTCACAAATTTCGCATTTTTCGCACATTTTCAGTGATTTCACTATAATTAATCCAACTAAAACTTCATAACATAACAACATGAACACACACAAACACAACAACAAATCCATTTTCAGCAGCAAAAATGAAAACGAAAATGGAAAGTTCAAGAACAAAAAGACCAAAAATATCTGTACAATTCTCTTAACTTGGCTGGTCTAAATTCTAAACTGGGAATTATGTTTAAACAATTTACAATTCGAAAAATTCATCATAAAATCAGAAAATCATCCAACACACTCTAACAATGTAATTTATGAGGTCATAATAAACAACTAATTTGACATCATAAAATCATCGCACTCTAACAATTTACAATTCGAAAAATTCATCAATCATCCAACACACAAATTTAACCTAAGTTTGTAATTTAAAAAACAACCCCTAAATTCACAACTTCATATAATCAATTTCACCAAATTAAAAATGCAGCACAACCCTAGTTTGTAAATTGCCCAAACAAACAAAAATCCATAATTAAATTTTATAAAAATAACAGTGCAAATGTATACTAAAACCCTATTAATTCAACAAACGCTGAAATACAATAATTTTAAAAAAATTAACCAAGAGAATTTACCGCAAATACGGGTGTGAACTGTCGTCAAACCGCTGAATTCTACGGCTTCAATTCTGGAGAATTCCTACACAATTTCTTCGTCTTTGCGCACACCCTTTAAACTTTCCCTCTTTCACTTTCAGAATATCAAACCTTCTAATGTTTTCTCTCTCTACTTTTTAGAGTTTAAAAATCAAAACTTTTCAGTTGAAAATAAGTTCTCTCTCCACTTTTTAGACTTTAAAAATCAAAACTTTTCAGTTGAAAATAAGTGGGCCAACACTGAGGGTTATTTTTTTTTTTTAATAACTCACAGCTTTTAAGGGAAAATTACCTTGGTACCCTTGGTTGAGACCATCTTGGTCTCAAGTAGCTAGAGACCAAGAAATCCTCAACAAACAAAACCAAAGTCAACTAATTCTTCCCATAGAATAAAAATACCCCAACTAATTCTTCCCATAAAATCGAACAAGCAAAAGAAAATTGCCCCTCTGTTATTCCAACTCTTTGAATTTCGCTCACCTATTCCTAATAGATTAACCCCAAAATAGCATCAAATTTGATTTTGATTTTGATTTCGATTAGATATCAACTTGTAATTTGTTGGTGTATATTGAAGAGAGTAAAGAGTTAAAAATAGATAGTTTGGTGCCATCTTCTTATTATAACTTGGTGCAACCTGAAGATAGTAGTGGGTAGATCGAGGAAGAAACAAAGACTAGTAAGTCCGGCAATTCGACTAAAATTGCTAATTTCCGTTCGTTAATTTGGTATTTTGTTAACTTGAATATCTGGAGTAACTTGTATAGGGTTTGCAATTTTCATACATTGTAGTAGGATATTCAATTGTTGGCTTTTGAAAGTTTTTTAATATTAGTTAAACTTGTGTTCTTGTGATAATACATGCATATTTCTTATCTTTTATAGAATTAGGATATGAATTTTCCATATCCCAGAATTGCTATTTTGCTTCTTAGAGCTTGTTTGTTGAATGGAGGAAGTAGAAATTCCCATGAAAACTCAATGCCCATGAAATTGTAATTCCTAGAAATTGTCAAAATTTGTTTGGTTGAATGTGGGAATTTCTACTTCCCATGGGAAGTTTAACTTACCTAGGGGGGACTAGGTAAGTTAATTCCTCCATTTTGTGGGAAGTAGAAGTTCCTAGGAAGTCCCACTTCCTACATAATTTTCAACCAAACAAGTATATAGAAATCTATTTCCTAGGAAAATAAACTTCCCATGAATTTATTAGGCAACCAAACAAGTCCTTAGTATGTCAGGCTAAGTCTTATTGTGGTACAGAGATAAATTACTCAAAGGAGTAATTTAATTGTGAGTATGGAAATATGATGAGATTTTTTTTTTAAGAAATTAGATCATTAAGATTATGGTGTAATTGGTTTTATAATCTATATTATTGATATTAATTTGTGAAATCATATTTCAGATTGACTATTTGTATGTAGTATAATTACTATTTTAATCACTAGAATATCAGACATCATTTGTATACAGTTTTATGTCTTATGGTGCCCTGGTTGCAAGTGTCTATTTGCGTGAATATTGTTTGGATGGTAGTATATGATATTCAGTTTATGCTATCAGTTTCCATGTTGTTATAAGTATTACACATGTATATTTTTTTTTTCTCAGTTTACCCTCTTGACTAGACATATATTAAGAAAAGTCTACTCTTTTTGTTTATGTAAGCTGCATGGTTGATTGGTGGAGAGTGTATACAGGAATGTTTTGATGTATGTTGCTCTCCTTGGAAATCTAGACATAACTTAGTTTACCCTTAAGAGAATGACACTATATCCAAGGATTTATGTCCTTAGTTGTCTATTAGTTTATTATCTTTGTTGTTCACCCTCTTTATAAGTTCTTATGTTATAGAATAATATCAGGTTATGGCAAAGATCAACAAATATTGGATTGATGCACCCCAAAGTGCTGAAGAATATATCAAAGGAGTTGAAAATTTTCTTGATTTTGCATTTCACCCAGCAGGAAGTTACCAGCGGCATGCAGTCGCAGGCTGTAGGCAGCATCATTAACTTAGGTAAAAATATGCTGAATTCTTGGGTTTTTATTTGCAAAGTATTTGTTAAATTGGACTTTAGAATAAGAATTAGTTTGACAAAATTTAATTTGAGTGAAGTCATGTTGGTAACAAAAATTATATATTTGCAACTTTGTAAGCATTAGTATTCTCACTAAATATATAGTATATATCCCAATTAGACACAAATATTATAAGATCTTGGGAATTTCGTGAGTTAATTGACATTTTAACGACATCCATATCTGATTTTGGAATTATATCATATGAGAATTAGATTTAGGCTTTGCATATACACACACACACACATTTTTTATATATATACAATTTGTTTAATAAATTCGGTTTTATTACGAAGCATTCCCATGTTCTTACCAAAGTGAATTGTAAGTGTCAAGTCGTTTGAGAAAATTTTATTTAGGATGAAATCATGTTGGTAAAAAAAATTAGATACTTATGTGTACTAGAATTCTCACAGATAAATGATATAGATCCCAATTATACACAAAAGTTATCAGATCATGGGGATTTTGTGAGTTGATTGATATTTTTGCTGCTGCCATGTTACCTTTTGAAATTAGATTTTTGGCTGAAATAATATTATATTTATTTATTTTTTGTCTAAAAGTTGTTTCATAAACATGGTTTCTTTAAGAAGAATTTCCATGTTTATAAAATATGCTTTATGTTTTCAAGATGCCTTGATATTAATCTCACAAACTCACACTACACATTGTACAAATCTACAAAAGAAGAGGTGTTGATATGGGGGTGGCGCCTGCTAAGTGGTGGTCTTGTAACAACCGATATTTCATCCCAATCAGCAGGCAGCCAACCACAAGTAGCAGCTAGTTGCCACCAACAGGCAGTCGCCAGCAGCAGGCAGTCGGAACAACTTGTAGATATTGTGTGAGTGTATTGTGCCTCCCCCCTCCCCACTCCCACCCCCCACCCCCACCCCCTCCTTAAATTTATTAACTAAAATTTTATCTAAGGAAAGTAACTTACATTTTATCTCAAAAGAAATGAGAACTCATATGTCCAATTCTATTGAATTCTCTAGATCACTTTCTACTTGGGATTCGTTTAGGGTCACTGCAGCACACTAGATCAGGATTGTTTAAAGCATTATCATGGTTTAGTAGCTATAGATTGTTTCTGGTCAGGTTTTTCAATAGCAACTAATGCTTTTCATTGCACTTTTTGACTTAAGGTTCCTGTTGAATGGCCAACCCTTGATGAATCTTTTTGTGAACTGTTCAAAATCCCTCTACGCACACACACACACACACACACAAACAAAGAAAAATATTCAATGACACCTTTTGTTTTGGATTCTAATCACATTGCTTTGTAATTGCGATATTTCTTTGAACTCATCATTTAAGGAAATGGTTATTTGTAGGGAAAATATATAAATAAAATGGTAGCTTACTTGTCTATGATAGGTTAGTGAAACTTCATTGTATAGATTTCTCAAAATTAATAAACTGAAGCACAGGAAACCTTGACTTGATTAAGTCGGCTTAGGTTGCTGCATTTGAAGTTTTCTATCTAATTTAAAAGAGAGATTTTGCTGACTGTCTACTGTCATGCACGCAAGTCAACTCGATAAAGGATTACAATAATTTGAGTTTATTACCACAAAGTATGGCATGATACCAAATTCACCTCATTTGCTTGTACCATTAACCTAT
This sequence comes from Chenopodium album, assembly GCF_948465745.1. NCBI lineage: Eukaryota > Viridiplantae > Streptophyta > Magnoliopsida > Caryophyllales > Amaranthaceae > Chenopodium > Chenopodium album. Next base: position 55,059,418 of record NC_137837.1, read on the forward strand.
TGGATTCATCTGTACACCTTTAGAAAGCTTAACTATTGATACTAGAAATCCCTGAGATTTCTAGTTTGTATTCTTCATTGCTTGGTGTTGTTAGGTACCATTTAAATACAAAACTTGGCAAAGATATGACAAAGGAACTTTTTGAGCTGGAGCTTAGAAATCGAGCTACATTCGTGGTTTTATCTAATATACATACATCAATTGTTAGGCATGAGGATGTTAAGAAACTCTAGAGTAGATTGATGTGAAGGGATTGCAAAAATATCCAGGCATCGTGTGCTGATAACCTGAAATGATTTTCTTATTTACCTTGAAAGCAATCAGAGATGCCACACAATACCGCCATTGAGGGAGGAAAAGGCTATCATCCTATATTGATTTAGCAAGAAGATGAAGAACCTAATTAAAAGAAAGACGTCACAGTTTTTGAAGAGTTCTTGAAACCATTTGACAGTCATCTGAACTATTAGCAGACTCTAGTGAGACTTGAGATAATTACTGACATTCATATTGTAGAGCATCACTAGCACATTTTTTCTTTGTATATCATTAGATTTGTGTTACACTTGGATTTTAGGAAGTGCCTACCAATGCCGTGCTACTACCTTGCTATAGTAAAGCTACGCGCCTTCTACATTATGCTGCTGCTGCTACACGTGTTGCCACTGTCTTTTTTCTTTTTTTTTTTCTTTTTTTTTTTTAACAAAGACTGCTAGCCTTTTGTAATTTATTTGTACAGTATAATTAACATCAATTCTACTCGTATGAAAATAGTAACTTTTACATGTATGTTATATTTTCTACATTGATTTAGCTTTAAAAATGCTGTTTTGCAATGTGAAATCCACAAAACACATATGTACTGGCCTTGTTGAATTTGTGTGCCTTCAAGGCCAAAATTATCAGTGCTAAATTATTTTTTCTAATCATCAACTATTGTTGTCATACACACCTTTATGTTAACATTTTCAAATTGTTGAATAGATAATAATTTGTTCTTATTGACAATAATCTGTTTATTATTATTTTTTAAACCAATGTTCTAAGTAATAACCTAACTTATGTAATGCAATGAAAATGCATGAAACAATAGTTGTCTTAGATACCTTGAAAAAGCATTTTTAAAATTATTACATAAGCAACAATTTTATTGTTGTTATCCTTTTGGGCAACATTTTAAATAATTTTTGTCTTATGTTAAAAAAAAATGGCTACATTTAACATATTGTTGTCTTACATAATCTAAAGCAACACTTTTAAATCGTAGCATTGTCATATAGTACAAATTGTTCAAGATCAAGGTAACAAACAAGTATTGTTGCCTTTTACTACAAAAGGCAATGTTTGTCATTTTGTTTTAATTTTGTCCGTTGCCTATTCTCATTTTTTTTTGTAGTGACATTTCTCTCTATAAAGACACTATCGCGAGCAACAAACACTTTGTTTCTACGCGATTATAGGAATAATACTTCTTAGTTTCCATGAGAAAACCAATAAAGAACTATTTTTCTGATTTAGGGTGCATTATGTCATCTTCGTAAACATTTTACATTTATTTCATAACCCTTAATCCTGATTAGAAAAGATAAATTTTGGAACATTTCAAAATCACAACTCTTATGGCATCTTTTCTACTGCTTTGGTTAAGTTTTCTGTTTCGTATATTCGCAATTGTTGTTGTTCTAATGCATATCCTCAAAACGATATTTGTAAATCATTCAAAATTTGGATCAAACAATGTCAAGCAAAGTTTGATTCCTTCTTCATAAACATGTACTTTAATTGTAATGTTTCTGGATTGTGAATTAATTCAACAATTCCCTTTAGATGATCATTCCTTTCGAGTTAAATATTTATCACAACAATCATATTGTGGTGTTAAATTGTTTATCTCAAACTGATTTTACATTTCATTTTGGAATTTTGAACATTTCAATGTTTCCAAGCTTTACTTCATTAAGTAATTATCCATATATTTACTTAAATCGTTAGTAAAAGCAATGAAATAGTTATATCTCTTTGCTAATTTTGAACTTATAGGTCCATATACATCATATGAATAAGTTCCATAAGGTCATTTTAGCTTCTGTTACCCTTTCTACTAAAAGGTAACTTGGTCATCTTAACTTATCAAGCATGACTTCTAATTCTCAAGTGATTCATAATCATATAAGAATAAGAGTCCATCCATAACTTTGGATGTGCAAATGGTTAATGTGAATCATCTAAATTTACTTTTGTGATCTACTTATATCAATGTTATAAAACAAAATTAACTCATATCTAGCAAAATGAAAACAATTTATTACCTTGGTCATGGATCAACACTCGTCCAAGCCAAGTAAACCAAATCAGTATTCTAACAAAACTGAAATATTATTTCATCAAAACTGGAAATGGTTCTAAAATCATCATAAAAATTTTGAAATTAAAACTATGAAGCTATCTCTGGTCACTCAAACACTTCTAGTGCACCTCCAAGCTCCATTTCCAAGCTATCTTCACTTGTTTGTAGTTCCCGCGCAACATCTCAATGTTAAGCACTGTAACTTGGTATCACATACCTAAGTGAAAGTTAAAATGTTTATAGCAAGAGTATTAGGTAACTCTTTCCTTTTATCTCATCAAAATGGGGACATCCTTGTTTAAGCACTGGCTTATTCTCTTTTCAAGTAATCCTCTGCATGATTCTTGAGTAAATCAACTAGTTTGACTGCAGAATCTTCATCATCTTGACAAAGTTTCTCGAGGTCAAAACTATCATGTAGAGAATGAAGAATTATATCATGAACCTGATGATCTTCATATGGTCTCCCTAACATACTCATGCGGTCAAATAGTTTAACCATCGTATCCACATGAATCTGTACTGACTGGCCTGGCAAGAGTTTTCTTGAAATTATCTCGCCATTGAGCTTGTAGGTTTCAAACCTAATACTTCCAATCCAGGAGTCGTCATTCTTGGGAACCGTATTAATGATTTCCCTAACGTTTTCATCCATTTCTCTATCAACATGGGAATTCAGAATTCCATAGCAAACATCACGTAAGCACTTGAATAAGAGATAAGGTTCATAGTTCATGAATCTTCTAGCCCAATCCTCTGGAATAGAAGACAACATCATATGCGCAATTCTCTCACAATATGAAACATTTCTCAAATGCTTCTCAAGAGTCATGCCTGGACTAAATCTGCCCTCGATTGGTAAGTCTAAACGAAATTCAAGATTTTCGTTCCTTAGAACACTTCTAAGTTCACTTTCCCAATCATTAAAGTTGAGAAAGTTAAGCCTTGTTTTCATTGTTGGAGGTAAAGAATTACTGTCATCATTGTTACGGCTACTCATCTATGTCAAAATTAGGCAAAGTTTAATAATTATGTTTAATTTAAAATTAAAGTACCATAAACGCATTCATTTGGTAACTTTAAAACACTTTATTCAATAATTAATTGATCCTAAGATCCTTTATTTGTGCAATAATTGACCGGACTTTGGGCCTACCATCAAATATTACATTTTCAAGGTGAGTAAACTCTTTACTGATTACAACTCTTGTAATTCTTGGTTGAATAATTAATCATCACATGTTTCATTATTTCCCTTTGCTTCAAGGTTCTAAACTCTTTAGGTAACCTTGTTGAGCATAACCAATTAAAATTGTAAAATTTGATTTACCCCCAATCCCCAAAGATATAATATGACACCCATCTTTGGCATGAACCATCATAAATATCAAAGGTTTCATCGGGTTTTTAATTGGAAAAGCAATCTCAATATTATTAGGACCTAGATTTATTATGTTGTGATTATTTAATGAACTCTAGCGCATCATCAATCAACATAAATAAAATCTAACATGCATAATCTACTAATGCAATAAAATAAAGCGTGACATAGTATGGCCCCTTAGTCCTAAGAAAACTAGAAATGAAAATGCTCCCACTTGAATCGTCACGGATCTCCATCCACCTTGCTCCTTTGGGCCTTCACTTCATGGGTTTCTTTGGACTAACACTATTTAAATAACTATTCTATTTACTTTAAATAAAACTTACAAAAATACTTAATGGTACGCAGACCGTATTTAGATTACAAAAATACTTCACGATGCGCAGATCGTATTTAAGAATCTATGGGCCACACTAGTCTATATACAACAACATAATATCATATATTATAAAAGTGCCATATAATAAATCACTCAACATGCTTGTCTAAACTACGACATCAAATGTTCATAATAAAGTCAACGCATTTCCTAAATATCTTATATTTTAAATAATAATTAGATAATATCATATATTATTCATGACCATTTATAAAATATCTTTTTTTTAATTTAGTCATGAGATATAATCAAATCATATTTTAATCTAGAAAGATAAATCATATTTAATCTATCATGATTATCCTAACAAGTTTAGGAGATTCTATCCTAATTACTAGCCAATCAATAATTTTAAAATCAATTATATGCTAATCTAATTATGGAATAATCACATTATTTAAATCAATTATTGTCCTTCTGGAATATGCTCAGAATATCCTAATCAATCTTATCTAAAATTAACCACTTTAATTAGGATAATTACCAATTTAACAACTTTAAATATGGATAATATCAAATATAACAACTTTTTAATATTTGATTTTATCTTAAAATAAAGATTTTATCCAAATAAAACCGATTTTATCTTTTAAAATAACAGATCATATTTTCAAAATATTTTATCTTATCCAAAATAAAACTAATTTTACCTTGAAATATTTTTAAAATAAAATAATTTTTTTTTTTTGAAAAACCGCAAGCCGCCACAACTGGCCACTGTGGTTGGCTAGCCGAAGCTAGCCACGGTGGTTGGCTACCATGACAGCAGCCACTGCCGCAAAGGGCAGCAACATGGCAGCTGCTTCTGCCGGGGCTGTAGTCCACCATGCGTGGCCAGCCAAGGCTAGCCACGGTGGCTGGCTGCGGTTAATAGCCACTGTCGCGCAAAGGCAGCAGCAGCCCTAGCGTGGCTGTGACAGCAGCCGTGCAACTCTTGCACGTTGCTGTCCAGCCACCTCCTGGACCTCATGCCCTCCCTCCCTCCCTCTAGACTGACCACCCGGTCGGCAGCCGCCGTGGTTGCGCCACCCAGTCGCGGTTGCCGACCAAAATAATTTTTTTTGGTGTTTTAATTTAATTAAAATAACATTTATCATAATTAAATTAAATCAGTCCATAAGATTAAAATTAAATCACATTCAACTTTAAAATTAGGGTTTATCATAAAATTAATCCCAATTTAATTCTAACTTTTAAAAATTAAATTGATGATCATATATAAAACATTTTTATGCATAAATCAATCTGATTAAAATTATGAATTATAAAATAAATCAAATTAAATCAAAATCAAGCATAAAAATCATATTTTAGGGCTAGGACTTTCGAAATAATTCGAAAATTAGGGTTAAGGAGTATGAAAATTTTGAACATATTAGGGCTAAATTTTGGTCTCTTCATGGCTATTTGAGCATAATTAAATCACATTTAATCGATTCTAAAAGTTCAACCACATTAAATATAATTATTGAACCATAATTAAATTAATTCTCCCTCTTAATTGAATATAAAATTAACATGGACATCAAATAATCGTATTATTATGATCTAGCGCGTTCATGCAAGAGGCTAACTGATACCATTGTAGGAGTTTATAGGTACTACGCAGCGGAAATAATATGAATCATATTCATAAAGCACCTAATCCAGAATCGCATGCAAACACACATGACACATAATCATACCTTTGACGCGTGAATTCCACGAAGCTATTCGACAAGCAAATCAGGGAGAGAATAGAGCCCAAAGCGTTGCTCCTCTACTTAGTCCACGAGATTCGAACGAGTCGTCCACCAATACTAGATTGGTCAAGTGATTGAGGAAAACCGCGATCAACACCTTTACGGACAACCGACCACCGCATGAACCACTACCACTACGAGACACCACCGGTGGCAAGGAGGAGGAGAGAGCCGTTTGAGAGAGAGGACTTTGAGAGGGGTTAGGTTTCGTGTTTGCTAATTCGAGTTTGATCAAATGATCAGTTAGTTGCTTACATGCAAACCTAGGCACCTAGTCTATTTATAATCTCATTATAATTAGACTAGGGCACTGACAGGGTAGAGTCGTATCCCCTAATAAAAAATAATTACCTAAATCACTAACTACAGTAGATAGGGAAGTAGGGTCGAACTCCATAGGGAAACAACTCTTTTTAATTCTAATTAATTATTATAATCTAAATTATCCAAGTAACCAATATTTTTAGGTATGAATTCTATACTACGAAGAATAAGTTTAGGGAGAAAAGAATCAATAATAAGGAAACCTAGGGTCACAGGTTCACCAATAATTAATATTCCGGGATAAAACGAAGTAATTAATAATTAACAATGCACAGATAACATGATTAACAGGCTCTCGCAATTTATTATCAACATAGATCTAACAGGCTCTCGCAATTTACTAGACCTAAGTTCCTATTGAAAATAGCCTTTAATATTAAATTAACATCTGCTCGATTCATCAATTCAATATTGCTAAACATTCACAATCAAATTACATCTGCTCGATTCATAATCTTATTGCAAAGAATTAAAACAATTCAATAAGAAATTATCATGCAATATCAATAATCAATAATAATAAATTATCCCTTCATATTAATTATGGATCCCCATAAACCCTAGAAATAAAACTACTCACACATATGAAAAACTAAACAAATCAAAGCAATAAAATAAGTCATGATGAAAGGAAACAAGATTAAGAGAAGAGAAATCGTTACCAAACTAATCTGTATTAATGGAAATAATCAAGAACAAAAATTGAGAGAAGAGTTTAGAGAGAGAGAAGAGTTAAGAGAGAGAAAAGATCCTAAGTAGAGAGAGAAAGTCTAAGAGAATAATTAAGAGATTAAAGAAAGAGTAAAGAGGAGAAGAAGAAGTGATCCTAAAATCGTATTACGGAGGAGTATTTATACTCCGTACAAAATCCTAAATTAAAACAAATTAAAACGACGTTAAGCGTCAACTAATAAAACACGCGCCCGATCGGGCGAGGCACCGCCCGATCGGGCGCGCCTTTTTTTGTCTCTAATAGCAATCTCGCGCCCGGCCGCCCGGCCGGGCGCGTCACCGGGCGCCAGCCAAAGTCTCTCCCGCCCGGCCGGGCGCGCCTCCGGGCGCCAGCCTTTTTGGCCGGACGGCTCTCTTGGGCCACTGTTTGGACTACGATTGGGCTCCAATTCTTCGGGCCAATCTGGGTTTCCTCTTTGGGTCTTGAATACTTGGTCCAAATGCCCTTGTATCACCTATACCGAGCCCTTAATCACCGGTTCGATGGCTCTAACCGGCCCTGGGCTATAAAATCTGGTCGTGCTTCTCCAATGTTCGTGATTGCTCCAAAATATCTCGGGAAAATACTCCAAAAGCATAAATCCCTGCAAAATTCAACCAAATCTACGAAGACACTAGAAAACACCAATTAGTAATAAAAGTGGCTCTAAAGAGCCAAAAACACTACCAATTATGACCAAGGAACGGGGGTAAAATACTATATAAAATAGACACATCTGGCATGAAGCCCAAAACTCTCTTATCCACTCCATATGGTCGGCCACCTAGAGTGATGAGGCCCATAATGGGCCTTGTCCTCTAATGCTCGATCTAGCTCCTTTGTGTGACCTATAGGATCCGTCCAATTAAGCTTTTGGCTATTTTACTTGTCCAAAGATCGTTAGTATCTCTAGCTATGGCAAAACGACGACCTAAATATACGAACTTAATTATCTCCGTAATTTGATCCATTTATATATCTAGTAATTGCACACGACGAAGACATAAATCCTTGAAAAATATCATTTGTAACACCCTATTTGTAATGGGCAGTAATTTGCTAGTTACAATAAACCTATTTGTAACGGATAAAATAATAGTCCGTTACAATAAAACAACATAATAATGGTACGAAAAATAGTATTTGTAACCAATGTTATTAAAATTGTGATTCAGATCGTAGAATCGTATGAGTCTACGATCCTAATCCACCTAAACGATTTAAATTGCTGGTAGAATCGTTATGTTGTAGAATCGCTCATAGAATCGGTTGGAATCGATGGAATCGGTACCGATTCTACGATTCTATACCGATTCTACTCCTGCAAAAAAAACCTGATTTTTCGAAACCCATAACTTTTGATTCCAAATTCGGAATTAGGCTTATAATATGTCATTTGAAAGCTCTTGAAGTCTACTTTCTAATGGAATTTGTTTTTTTTTTTTTACCTATATAATTTAAATAATTTATGGTATAGACTAAAGAGTGTAAGGGTGTCATAGTTGAACCTAACTTTAGTGAATGACTTGCACATTATTCAATCTAAATCATAATAAAGCTTATGAAACATCAATTTAAATAACTTATAAGATTCTATCTAACCATTTAAATTTCGTGGGAACAAGAATGTATTCATGAGTCTCATGCACTCAACTTTAGGCATATAAAAAACACTTTTATAACATGAGTTTGTTGTAGTTGTCATTCTTTAGCTATCTCGTTAAATGAACTAACTTGACACTTAGTTTTCTATCATCATTGGATTTTTTTTATGCATGGGTCTAGGGAAAGCAACTTTACAAGTCAATAACGTTATTTTTTTCATAATTTAACAACAACTGTTGTGTACTCTCATGGTTAAGAATGTGTACCAATAATCCGACTTTATAGTTTATAGTGTATTGTTTGAGCTATGCATGTGCGAAATTACTTGAAAAACTATTTTATGTTTGTATGTCAATATTATGTTATTAACAATATATATTATTATCATTCTCATTGGTACAAAATTATGTAAGTAGTCATTTGTTACATTTTGAAGCCCAATTATACATTTTGGTAGAATCGTAAGATTCTACGATTCGATTTTACCGATTCTACCACACACACCGATTTAAAGTAGAATCCCGATTATGATAACTTTATTTGTAACAGACAAAATGGTTCCTGTTACAAATAAATTTATTATTTGTAACAGACAACGTTTTGCCCGATAACAAGGTGTTTGTAATGAGCCCGGTTGCCCGATTGTTGAACCTCCCTTCATTTTCAGCCCCAATTTCACCACCTAATTATCCCTTCTTCTACTCACTCTAACCCTAAGTTTTTGAAGCCGAATTGTCGCTCTCCGGTATATAATTCTTGTGAAGAAGATGATGCAACGGAGGATGTGGTGTCTTTCTCATCAAATTTTTCTTGGTAATTTTCCCCTTTTTTTGGATTTTTAATTTGATTTGATTTTTTCTTTGTTTGGAATTAATTAAGTGAAAAGGGAAAAAGGATTAGGCATCGGAGAGAACCGTCGGTGATTGCTAGTGAGAATAGGAGTTTTCTTGTTGTGGTCGCTTCTGGTGGGTTAAATCAACAGAGGTATCAGATTGTTGATGCTGTTGTTATTACTTGGATTTTTAAAGCTGGTCTTGTTGTCCCTTTTTATAATCTGAATTTCATTTGGGACTATAAAAGGTACTGCTATTTTAGATTCAATTAGTTTTTCACTTTTTCAAGAATTGTTTCTTGATTTGGGGGTTTGTGTTTTGAAATTATGAAACGGGTTTGTGAAAGTCTCAATTTGATTCAAAAATTGCCCTGAAATTTGAGTATTTTGGTGTTTACATGTAATTTTTGCATCGATTTCTAATTATTATTTTTTCTTTTAAATTGAAAAATTGTATAATAATATGAGTCCGAATTGTCATTTAATTTCTTAATTTTTTTTTCTTTAGATGTAATATACTTTTATGTGTCTTTGTATTTGCCTTGTTAGTGCCTTATTATCACTTGTTGTATGTAGTGGGATTGATTCTGGAATGTGTATCATCATTGTAGAGATTACAAATTACAAAAACGTCAACTTAAGTTATCAATAGTTCAACTCATTATTGCTAATTCAACCATTTTGTTCAGACCCACATATTTTGACAAAATATAGCATCATCCCACTAAATAATTGTATCATACTTATAATTTTAAAAATACCATTTAGAAATTATTATCAATTTGTCAACATAACATGAAATTGCAGCAACAAAAAATCAACTTTTCCGAGCTACTCATATATTAAAGTGAAAACTACTCAAATTTAATTACAAATTATTCGAGGAAAACGGTCAGAACATGAAGGAGCTTGTTTTGGCCAACTGTATGTAAGTTGATTTTCTTCTGTTTACTATTTTTTTCTTGCCTTCCTGTAATTGGATCATATTGAAAACATAGACAAGGCCCATATTGTGTATTGGGTCTGACTTATTATATTTTCATTGTATATTAGGGCTCCGTAGTTGTGTAGCCTATATAAGGCATGTAATAAACTTAAATGTGGGAAAGAAAAATACAGACAGTCAAATATTTCCTCTTATTTTAACATGGTATCACAGCCTAGGGTTTTAAGATCCCTTTTTCTTTCTTCCGCAAGATCAATTACTACCTCCGGTCCACTTTACTCGCAACTATTTCCTTTTTGGGATGGTCCAAATTACTCGCAACTTTCCCATTTATTTCCTTTTTTAGTAAATTTTTTATGTAAAATTGCCATTGTACCCTTATTTTTTTTAATAATTCAACTTAGTTATATTACTAACCTTATCTGATTAATAAGGAAGACTGATTAATTAAATTAATCATTCCCACCAAAATTATACCCCAACCCTTCAAATTCATCAACTCCCCAACTGCCTCAATTGAATGCTCCTCATTCAATTCATCTGATGAATTGGTTGGAGTTCATTTATTCCGGAGAATTCGAATAAATCCCTCCCACCTAAACCCTAGTTCTTACTTTCTCTCTCTTCTCTCGCCGAATCGATTCCTCTCTCTCTCTCTCTGTATTCCTTGGTTGGTTTTCTCTCAATTCCTCTTTCAATGGCTTCCTCTAGTGACAAAAACCTAGATCTAACTTGCCATGAAACCCTTGAAACAAGTGCAACCAGCCGCCAATCTGGTAGCGTTACCTACAAACCCTGCCATGGAATGGGTGTCTTGAAACCCATTCGCCGCGCTTCTGTCATTGCGAGGAGGCGGATTCGTGGTGCGAAACTCGCTGACTATGACAGCGATGAGGAGCAGCCTAAGCTGGTGTTCTCTGACGCCGTTGCCCGTGATGAACCACCGTCTGTGGTGGTTCCTGCTGGTGAGGGTTCCGTGGTTGTTGCGTTGGTTTCTGCCGGGGGTTTTGGGTCACTGAGGTGGAGGTTTCAGCCAACGGATCTGCTACAGGGGAGTCGACCCCGTGGTTTCTGAGGTGGCTCAGCCACCGGAGTCCCATGAGCGTGACGATGGCCCTTCCTCTGGCGCCAAACGCATCAAATCTGGTCCTCCAGATGGCATGTCGAGGGAGGAAGTGATTGACGCTTATTTGCAGATCTACTACCCTCAGTTCAACCCCCCTCAATGCGCAGCGTATACTCTATAAACCCTAATTTATTGTTTTCTGATTCTCTGTGTTTGTGCTTGTGATGTGCAATTAATTGTTTACAATTTGATGTTGCGGGTTGTTGTTGGTGATTGTGTGACTTGTTAATTACGGATAATCACTGTGATTTGATTGACATGATTAGTTGATGCATGAATGTTGGAGTAATTGTGTAGTAATTGTGTTAGCAGCTCTGTTTTGGGATGACGGTGGTTGATAGATGTTTGTATGTGGTTGCTAAAAGACTGGTTTTTTGGGGCAAGTTTTTTGTTTGGACCCATTTGATTTATGTTATGGGATGTTGTTGGTAGCACTAGATTTGATGCGTTTTGCAGTTGTTGGAGTAGTTCATTAGTTGATGCATGAATTCACAATTGTTTGGTTGTTTTTGGTTGTTGAGAATGAGTCCCTTGCTGTGACCCTTGTCTTGTGCCTTTCATGCATTGAGTCCCTTTTTTGATAATGCACACCCCTTTTGGTTGAATGACACTAGATTCCTTGGAAAAGATTGATATTGTAATGATTGAACGACACTAAACAACCCTAAATCTAAAACATTTGTTTCTGGTGGTGACTGAGCTGGTTGGAATATGAATTGAATGTTGAATCCATGTGCATGACAAGCTGCTTGAAATTCTTCATTCTTTGGTACCTGATGAGGCCTAGCATTATCCCATTGGATGATTATGTCCTTTGGTAACTGCTGTGACCATTTTGCATAGATTGTTGGGATAACATGTGTTAGCAGCATCTCCCTTATGCATTCTTGTGTGACACTTTGAATTGCCTTTGTCTCTAGAGTCCTTGCATCTCTGTTCTTGCTTTTCTTTTTGGCCCTTTCATACTTTACAAAAGGAAAAAGCCATACTTTCCATCATGTATCATGTTGTTTTCAGCATCAAACAATGGTTTACCTATTATTCCCATAAACATTGCTTTGATTTTGAACATCCTTGATTGTTGAGCCCTGTATGGATCATCTTCTGTTGGAAGTAGGTAGAAGGTTCTTGTTTCTGGATTGAGGTAGAACCATTTCTCATCTAAATGTATCTATTGCTGCATATCAGTAAATGTTGGGTCCCCAATTGCTGGAACAGGAATAATTAGACTTAAAACCCATTTAAGTCTTGCCACTTTGTGCTTCTCTGTCAATGCCGGATGATTTGTGCTTGTGTGTGTTCACAGCCTGCCTTGCTGCCTTAGCTTATGCAATGCTGTTTTGGGTATTTTCACTGCTCCAGCATATCCCCTTTCAGTTGTTCTTTTGTACAATGGTACAGATGTCAGAAACTCATCTGTGTATTGTTTTGCTTTGCGTCTTGTCCCATTTTTTGGTATTAACATCAACAACAATACCTTCATTACCTGAAACCATCTTGTTGTTGTATATTTGTGCACTGAATGTTTTCTTGCCAAATTGGCTAAAAAGCCTCTTGGCAGTGAGTCCCCCTCCATGTGCAACATAATCTCCTCAACAATTGCTCTTTTCTGTTCCACTGTCATCTCTCTTGTTGGTCTGCAATTGTGTTGTAACTCTTCTTGGTTTGCATCATCATCTGCATCATACCCATCAGCATCATTACCTTCATCATATTGCTGTTGTTCATGCTCTGAATCAGATGACCCTTCATACTCTTCTTGGTTGAATTGTTGTTCGATGAATTCATCTTCCATGAGCTGGTCTTGTTGAATTAACTCATCCATAAGTTCGTGTATGAACTCTCCCATGAGTCCCTTCTCTTTTGAAAAAATTTCAGAAATGCTTTTTGGTGATGAAGTGGCGGCTGGTGGTTTTTAGACGGTAGTCAACGGAGCCTATTATTGAAGCTGCATCTACTAACGTTGCTCTAGTATTTAGGATTAAACTAATCTAAGTTTAGACGACTTGTAATTTTTTAGGGCTTGTAATTTTTTAGGGCTGCCTGTATTTTGTACTAAATTAACTAATTTATGTGATGTTGGTACTTGAATTATTCATCCCCCCTCCCCCCTCCCCAATTCTCCTAAAACTTGGCTTTTGAAAATGGAGAATTGGAAGGGATGCCCTGCTTTTATATAGAGCCTTTTGTTTGAAATTAATGGTAAAATTTGAAACTTGGGGGAATTTTGCTGCCCATTTGAATTTTGGGGAAAATTTGGGAGGGAAAAAACCTAAAAATTTTGCCCCTTAGTCCTTAAGCTGCCAGGGAAAAAAAGGTGGGAATTTCCCACTCTTTTCACTAAAGTACAACCCTTAAAAAAAGTCAATAAAATGGGACCACAAGTATTCCCTCCAATTTTAACTCCTAATTACATACCCTTACTTTTTCTAAATCCCCCCTTAAAAGTTTTGCCTCGGCCTCCGCAAACCCCCTCAAAGTTGCGGGTAAAGTGGACTAGAGGTAGTATATAATTTTTTTTCCCTACAATAGCTGTCATCATCTAATCAATTTTTATTTTATTTTTGGGTTTGCTTGGTTGCTGCACTACATCCACCAATTTCCTAATTTGTTTTGTAGGTGTACGTGGCTTTCTCATACTCCTCCACTAAAGCACCTACTTTTTTTAATTTTTTTTTTCCAATTGGATTCCATTATTCAATCTTTCGCCATGGTTGGAAGTGAAAGCAACACCAAGAAACCACAATTGATTCATGACGCATCATCATTCTACTATTTGCATCCATCGGAAAATTCAGGTATGTCCCTCACAAAATACTTATTAACTGACGAAAATTACGATGTATGGTCAAAGGCAATTATCAATGCTTTAGAAGGTAGAAACAAAGCAGGATTTATTAATGGTGATTTTGGTAAACCTGAGGATGACAAATCTCCTGAATTTGCAGCTTGGAAAGCTAATAATTCTACAATTTGCTCTTGGTTATTTAATTCTGTTGCCGAGTCCATACAACCTAGTGTCGTGTCTCATAAAATTGCAATTGAAATGTGGGTTGATTTGAAAGAACGATACTCTACTGTAAATGGACCTAGAATTAACCAATTGAAATCCCAATATCATCTTCGCCAAAAAGGCATGAATATTGTGTCTTATTACAATAAATTTAAGGAATTGTGGGATTTGATTTATGGTTCTGAGGATGTCACTTGTGGGTGTACTTGTGCTGCTGCTCCAAAGCTTCGTGCTCGGGCTGAAACAGAGAAGATTCATGATTTTGTGATGGGTTTTGACGATGAGCAGTATGGTCCTCTTCGTACTCAAATTCTGAGCATGGATCCTTTTCCAACGCTCAATAAAGCTTTCTCTTTGGCTACTCAGGAAGAGAGACACAAAGATATCATTCGAGGTCGGGATGACAAAACCGATGCTATGAGCTTCGCCGTGCAGGCAACTACCCATACTCCATCAAAACAATCTATCCCCCCTGCAACCACACCTATGGTGTGCACTCATTGTGGTAGGCAGGGACATGAAGTTCAGTTTTGCTATCAACTTCATGGCTATCCATCTAATTCTCGTGGTCGTGGTAGAGGCCGTGGCTCGGGCCGTGGTAGGGGAGGAGGACAAGCTGGTCGTGGGCTAGGTTCTTCATCTAATGCGGTGGCTCATAATGCTATGTCATCAACCCCTTGCCGAGGCGACAACAACACTAGTAGCTCCTCAACCGCAGCATCAGTTACATCCCTTCCAGGGTGCTCAATGCTGAGCAAATGCAGCGCCTCTTGACCCTTCTTGACACATCTTCAACCAATGATAAATTAAATGGTAAGGTTGATGTTATAGGTGATTGGCTACTTGAAAGTGGAGCTTCCCACCATATGACAAGCAATTTGGATTTAATGTTTGATTGTGTTGACTTACCACCATTGCCGGTTAGTTTGCCGGATGGAATTCAAACCTCTGCTCTTAAAAAAGGAAGTGTGCAATTGTTGCCACAACTGATCATACACAATGTTTTATATGTTCCCAATCTCAAATGCAATTTGATTTCTATTGGTCAATTAATTCTTGATATATCTTGTTTTGTGACATTTACTGAACGTTTGTGTATCATCCAGGACCGCACTACGAGGATGGCTATTGGTCTGGGGGATCTTAGGAATGGGGTGTATGTGTTTCGGCCTGTTACTCAGAAGTTTAGCTCGCATCTCAGCACATTGGATGATACTTTGCTCCTGCATCAGCGTCTTGGTCATCCTTCTAGCCAAGCTTTATCATTTATTTCTAGTTCTAGTAGTAGTAGCAAGGTTAAAAAGGCCTTGGATAATTGTGATGTATGTTTTAAGGCCAAACAAACTCATTCTGTATTTCCTTTAAGTGATAATAAAGCTGAGAATTTATTTGATATTGTGCATTGCGATTTATGGGGTCCTTACACAAAGTCTACTATATCTAGAGCACATTATTTTCTTACTTTGGTTGATGATTGCTCACGAGCAATGTGGGTATATTTGATAAAGGAGAAAACTGAGGTATCCTCATGCTTCAGGAATTTTTTTGCTATGGTAAAAACCCAATTTGGCAGGGTTGTTAAGATTGTCCGTTCTGACAACGGTACTGAGTTTACATGTATGCTACCATTTTTTGGTGAACAGGGAATATTGTTTCAATTGTCGTGTGTTGGAACACCACAACAAAATGGAAGAGTGGAGCGGGAACACCGTCACATTTTAGAGGTTGCTCGTGCCTTGCGATTTCAAGCATCACTTCCCATACGTTTTTGGGGTGAATCAGTTCATGCCGCAATCAGCTGATTAATCGTACTCCGACAAAAATCTTAGAAGGTAAAACTCCATATGATATTCTGTTTAGTTCTCCTCCTCCTTATAATATGCCTCGTGTTTTTGGATGCCTTTGTTATGCTCATAACAAACCTTGTCAAAAGGATAAATTTTCCTCTAGAAGTCGAAAGTGTGTATTCCTTGGATATCCTTTTGGCAAGAAAGGGTGGAAAGTAATGGATTTAGAGACTAGTGATGTGTTTGTTTCAAGAGGTGTTCGTTTTTAGGAGGATGTGTTTCCGTTTGCCCCAGCCCTTGATGCTTCACTCGCCGCTCCTTCATCACTCCCAACTACTGGGATGTGTGACTGGGAGTTTCAGATAGAATATGTTGCTCCTAATTCCCACATTCCACACTCACAGCCTGTTGTAAGGGGGAGCAATGACCAGGTTGTTGCCCAGCAACCTTTGATACTCAATTCTAGTACAAGTGCTCCTGCACCACAACTTACCTCATCCCAATCAGTTCTTACCCCGATTTCAGTGGTGCGAGAAGATTCTGATAATGCTACTCAACAAAGTACCTCTTCATCGAGTACCGCCTCTCCATTGTCTCCTGAACCTACTGGTCACCCACAACGTGAACGTCGTCCACCATTCTGGATGACTGATTATATATGTCACACGGCTCGTCTTTCACACCCCATCTCCTCCAAAACCCTGCCAATGTCTTCCTTAGGTATGCGGTATCCTATTGCAAACTATGTCACATATAAGAATTTATCTACTGACCATAGAAATTTTGTTGCTGCTGTTTCTTCTAATGTTGAGCCTAGGTCATATAAAGAGGCTACACGGGAAGTACGTTGGCGTGGTGCTATGAGACAGGAAATAGATGCATTGGAGAGGAATGGCACTTGGGAAATTTGTGACTTACCTCCAGGAAAAATTCCAATTGGCTGTAAATGGGTCTACAAGACCAAATATCACTCAGATGGAACAATAGAGCGAGATAAAGCTCGTCTCGTTGTTCTTGGAAATCTACAACGGGAAGGAGAGGATTTCACAGATACCTTTGCACCTGTTGCTAAAATGGTGAGCGTTAGTACTTTTCTTGATGTTGTTGTTGCTAAGAGTTGGTAGATACACCAGCTCGACGTGAATAATGCATTCATACACAGGGACTTACATGAGGAGGTTTACATAAAGTTGCCTCCCGGGTTCTCATCCTCTTCTCCCAACAGAGTATGCCGTCTCAAAAAGTCTTTGTATGGGCTGCGACAATCTCCTCGAAATTGGTTTGCCAAACTCCAAACTGCTCTTCGTCGGTATGGTTTTCAACAATCACATGCTGACAATACTCTTTTCACCCTTCGAAAAGGGGATGATTGTATCTCAGTGTTAGTTTATGTTGATGATATCCTAGTAGCAGGTAACAATCCCACATTTTGTGCTTCTTTTAAAAAATACTTGGATAAGTGTTTTCAGTTGAAGGATTTGGGTCCGTTGAGATATTTTTTTGGGTATTGAGTTTACTCGGTCTGCTGAAGGATTGTTCTTATGTCAAAGGAAGTACACTATGGATATTCTCTCTGAGACAAGTCTTCTTGGAGCACAACCTGTAAGTACTCCACTTCCTCAAAATCACAAGCTTGCAGCTTCAACTAGCCCTTTCTTCTCTGACCCTGCTTTATATCGGCGTCTTATCGGACGTCTCATCTATCTTACCTTGACTCGTCCGGACATCTCATACCCGGTTCACATTCTTTCACAGTTTATGCAAGAATCACGGCAAGATCATTATGATGCTGCCATTAGGGTCTTGCGTTACCTGAAAGCTCGTCCAGGTCAAGGTTTATTCCTCCGTGCAGATAGTGATCTCAAACTTTATGCCTATTGTGATTCAGATTGGGCAAGCTGCCCAATTTCACGCCGATCAGTTTCAGGTTTTTTTATTATGTTAGGGAATTCCCCCATTTCATGGAAAACGAAGAAAAAACAACTGTTTCACGATCTTCGGCGGAAGCTGAGTATAGGTCTATGGCTTTTGCTTGTGCGGAGGTAAAATGGTTAAGGAGTTTTCTTGCTATTCTCGGTGTGTTTCATACACAACCTGTTTGATTATTTTGCGATAATCAAGCAGCTTTACATATAGCTGCAAACCCGGTATTTCATGAACGCACTAAACACATAGAGATTGACTGTCATTTCGTTCGTGAGCTTCTTGTGGCCGGTGTCATTACCACAACTCACATTCGTACTCATGCACAACTAGCGGATTTGTTTACTAAAGCTCTTGGAGAAGCCCAATTTATGACGTTATTGTCCAAGTTGGGTGTTCAGGATCCTCACACTCCCACTTGAGGGGGAGTATTGAAAACATAGACAAGGCCCATATTGTGTATTGGGTCTGACTTATTATATTTTCATTGTATATTAGGGCTCCGTAGTTGTGTAGCCTATATAAGGCATGTAATAAACTTAAATGTGGGAAAGAAAAATACAGACAGTCAAATATTTCCTCTTATTTTAACAGATCAATATCTTCAGCTTCCTATGCTTCTCATGTCAAACATATGAAGCAAGCTTTTTCCCTCCATTGTGGTCTTTCAACTAATTAGCATGTTCTGTTCACCACCTTCTTTTCCGTGTGCATAAATTTGCCCGATTCTTCTCTATAGGTCATAACCAATACGTTTTCTCAGTTACGTGTCCTTGATCTTAGCTATCTAGGGAAGTTGTCTGACATTGGCATGGCATATATTACAATTGGTTGTTGCTGTATTCAAGATTTGAAACTTTGTCGTTCTCCATTTAGGTAATTTTTGGTGCTTCAGTTATTTAATGCTTAACCATGTTGCTATCTTATCAATTATGTTGAGCTTTTAGTGTTATTTTTTCAAACACTCTTTTGTTCTTAGTTGTACTTCAGTTTAGACTATAAGAATGTATGTAGGAAACTATTTGGAGAGACTTGAGTTTTATTTTATTTTTGGCAAAATTGGCCTCAACACTCTGAATTATGGCTTGGGTGAACTCAACACCCTAAATTAAGTGGCATAGAAAAACACCCTGAAGTATTAACTTGGGTGCACCATAAGTGAAAATTTCCAGCCAAAAGTGGACGGATTCTGACGATTTTTTTTTTTTTTTTTTTTATAAAAACATGTTTTTATTTATTTTTTATTTTCTTCTTCTTCTTATTATTTACTAGGAAAAATTGCCCGTTATAATCCCACCTTTGGGCCGTCCGCTAAAAATAATCCCACGTTTGAATTATTTTTAAATAATCCCACCTTTATACCCACTCCGCTATAAATGGTCCCATTTTACTAGGAACCGATTGAGTAGGTAAAATTTTTTTTAAGTAGAATTTACACGTGTCGCTACTTGATTAGCAAAAAAAATAAAAATAAAAAAGTAGTAAAAATAATCAACACCACCACCTAAGCCACCACCATACCCACTACCATCCAACCGAAACCCTAGAACCACCATCCCACCCACACATGAAACCACCGCGCTGACTGGAATCCCACCAAACCAAGCCAAGACAACTCCATTTAACAATTAACCCAACCCTTTAACCCCATATAGACGAAGACAAGATGTCGCTAATCGGGTGGCCAAAATTTTTGACGTTAGGACGGTGAGTGAGGTTTAAATCGGGGCGAAGGAAGGAGGAAATGCCGGAATCGCGACGGGTGAAGGAGAGAGTGCCAAAATGAGCTAGAATCGGGACGGACAAAGCAAGAAAGGGCCGGAATTTGGACGGGGCAAGGAAGGGGGACTGGGATCGGGACAGGGGAAGGGGTTTTCGAGGGTTGTTGGTGATTTCAGGTTGAGGGGAGGTGTAGACACCTAAAAATGTCTCCCCAAAACCAAACCAAACCCGATGATGAACAACCTTTCACCGCCATTATTGGTCGGGTTGAGTATTTAATTTTTGGAGTGCTTAAATCCATATTTCCATTTCATAAACCAACCCAATTCCTAGCCCATTTCCCCAAACCATAACTTATTTTCCTCTTTTCGTGCCTTTAAACCCAAAATAATTCATTTCGTGTCCTTTAAATTTATTCATTTCGTGTCCTTTTTATAAAAACGTTTGATCCTGATTATTTTGGTCCATAATCTGGGTCCAATGATTGAATATTTGGATGGGGATTTAAAAGAGCTTTCCAACTATATATTATAAGCCCAAATCCAAGTTATAACGAATAAGTTACGGCCAAAATATTAAACTGAGGCCAAACCGAACCTAAGCCCACCTTACCTACGACCCAATGATCATGTGGAGGGTCCAAATGATTTAATCCAATTCCTAAACCAATTAGGATTAATTAGAAACATCTTTAAGTTTCTAAAAGATCCTAATTATCCTTTTTGAAAAGATAAGATTAAAGAGTTTGAAATTGAATAAAACTCCTTTTTTTGAAAGTCCTAATTTTATCCGAATTGAAAGATGTTGAAAGATATACAGATATTATTTTCGTGCCTCATATTTATTATCCAAATTTTATATGGTTGGATAGCTCTTGAAATTATCTTTCCAATAATATATTATAATATCAATTCCGAGCTATAACGGAAAAGATATGAATAAAATGTCAAACTCTATCTAAAACTGACACCGTCTCACTATTTCGGCCATATCTTTTATTCTATAAAAGATTTTAATCTGATTTCAATTGGGTTAGAAAGAAGACTTCAATATCTTTCCAACAATATCTTATTTGTCTTATTCCAATTTCTGGATCAAAAGATATGATAAAAACAAAAATCGTAAAAACTGCAGTCTATCGAGTTTTATTCCGATTTAATTCGGATCTTATCTTAATTCTTCGACCCTTCTTTTTTTCTCTATAAATAGGGGTCATATCTCCCCTTTTTCAACAATCAACAAGCTTGATGATAAAATCCTTCTCCCTTTCTCTCTTTGACACCAAAAATCATTCTTCTTCTTCTCTCTCTCATATTCTAAGCCTTAAACCTATATTCCAAATTACACCATTCTTCCCTTAAGCACTCCAAGGAGTCCATACAATACCCGAAGTTCTATACTTAAACCAAGGCGTGAAAGGTATACTTAACTTAGGGTTTGGACCAAATTAACTCTACTTTTATTTAGTTTAATTGTTTCAATTTGATTTATATTTTTATTGAAATTACTAACAATTTATTCATGATGTAGCAATTTAAAGGAACGCGCGGAATGTGAGTAATTAATTAATTTAATTACTCTTATTTTATTTTAATATTGCTAGTATCATGATAAGGTTTATTTATATTTGATTTGACTAACGCTATTATTGTTAAATTGCTTCTAATATTTATGTTTATTCTATTGTTATTATTATCACCATATTGCATATTAAAGGGAATATGTAATTTAAAATCACGCATAATAAGATAATTTGGACAACCAGTTTAGGTTTCTTTTAATCTTGTTGTAAATTGAAGTGATCACGATATTTTAGAATTATGTGTTGCATTAATATTCAACCAATTTAGCATAATAATAGTTTGGAGCGAATTGAATATTTTGTTTGTATGCCTTTGAGATCGCAGGAATCACTTTTCACTATAAGAATCGAGTAGGGGCCAATACGGGCGAATGTGACTCCATGACTTACTTGTACCATCATCCCCAATCCTCCTTTCGTGGTTCCGAACCATATGGAGTTAGTAATCTCATGGATTATGAATGGGGTGTAACCTTCACGGGTCAATTGTTGTTGCCTATCGTTGTCCCTTTATCGTGGTTGCCTTTTATGATCCGTGAACGGTTTACAAATTCCTTAAAAACTTGTTTGCGGCTCCCTACTTTCCTTGTCCCTAATCGTATATGTCAATTACCACTTCCTATGAGTGCCAAGCATATTCACTACATGCTTTGACGTAGGCGCACTTCAAACGACGCCTACAATTTGGCGACTCCACTGGGGAGGATTCTTGGTTATTTATCGATTTGAGTGATCGGTATTTAATTGAGATGAGTGGATGAGACTTGTAAGATTCTTGAAAAATATTCCTGCGATTTAATTGGCATTGTCACATATGCATATGATTTTTTTAGGTTACCTATTTTGCCACAATAGTACGTGTTCTACGTATGTGGCAAGCCCGGGGGATTTATGCTCTATCAACCCGAAAACGCTCATGGAAATAAGGGTTGATCCGAGTTTTTAAATCCCTCCAAACCATGGAGTCGAGTTCGATTTCATCACGAACTCGCGGAGCCGCCCGTTGGCATACACCCTCAAGGGAGGCTGCCTTGCTAACGCGTCCAAACTCTTAACCATGGTACCCTTTGACATCCAAAAGCTTGACCATAGTCGAACATAGAACTTGAC
Source organism: Chenopodium album (assembly GCF_948465745.1). Taxonomy (NCBI): domain Eukaryota; kingdom Viridiplantae; phylum Streptophyta; class Magnoliopsida; order Caryophyllales; family Amaranthaceae; genus Chenopodium; species Chenopodium album. The sequence goes on from NC_137837.1 coordinate 55,081,952, forward strand.
TTTAGGTTGCGAACTTCATTGCATCATGCGTGACGATATGCTTATGTGTGCATTTTTTTTATTGACCTTTTTTAAATTATTTTTTTTCTCTTATCAAACCCCCTTTTTTTTATTTATTATTAGAGTTGAGCCATAGATATTTTTTTTTTTTTTTTTTTTTTTTAAATTTTTGAGTCAACCCGGATTTTATTCCCGTATACTGCACAATAGTCAACTTGTTTTGGTCATAGCCGGAGTTCTAGAAAGATTTACGTGTCGTGCCACCTATGGATTTGTAGCCCCGAGTTTTATCTTTGATTTAGAGTTGGTTTTGTCCAAATCAGAGTCACAGATCAAAAGTTATAACCGATATACTACAGCTTGTCTAGTTTAGGTGTCTTTTTAGCGTTACCTTTTTTATTTTATTTAAAAAAAAAATAAAAAAAAATCATGTCAAGCTAGTCTTAGCTAAGTCCTTTAATCCGTGTCAACTCGTATAACACAGGATTGTAGTTTTTTATTTTATTATTTTTTTTAATACCCATGACTCCATGAGTCATAACTCTTCTAGAATTCTAGTCCTTTTCCTTGTTTCTCGTGATTTTTTGTGCTAACCTTAACATGTGTTCTTTGTCTTTGATTTTGCACTAGTAGAAAAAGGCTTATTTGCGTCGCTCATTTATAGTGTATTTGCGTCGCTTCTATGAGCGACGCAAATAAGAGTCATTTGCGTCGCTCCTTTATAAAGGCGCGACGCAAATGACTTTTTTGATAAACTTATTTTATGTCATTTGCGTCGCTCCTTTATAAATAAGCGACGCAAATGACTCTTCTGACAAACTTATTTTTTGTTATTTGCGTCACTCTTTTATAAAGGAGCGACGCAAATAACTCTTCAGATAAACTTATTTTTTGTTATTTGCGTCACTCCTTTATAAAAGAGCGACGCAAATGACTTTACTGATAAACTTATTTTTAGTCATTTGCGTCGCCCCTTTATAAACAAGCGACGCAAATGACTCTTCAGATAAACTTTTTTTGTTATTTGCGTCGCTCCTTTATAAACAAGCGACACAAATGACTCTTCCAATAAACTTATTTTTTGTTATTTGCGTCACTTGTTTATATAGGAGTGACGCAAATGACTGAGTAGACAATATACAAAACTGCTGTATTTGCGTCACTTGTTTGTTTAATGAGTGACGCAAATGAGGTGAATTTTTTTTTTTTTAATTATAATAATATAATTGCCTTGTATATGTTTGTAGTACCTGTTTTCCTAGGTATAAAGTAATATGCTAACGCTAATATAATTGAAATTAAAATGCAATATTATTGAATAATGCAAATGTAAATTTCGGCAGAGTCTCCTTTGTAATTTGGCCCACCCATAAAATTGGGAATGACGACATTATATTAACAACCTGTCCAATAATTTACATCTCAATATCATAGACATTATACTCATCATCCCAACACCAATTAACCAAATTACTTCATTTCAAGCCTATAATCCAAAACAAGAGTCAAACATGCGCTAAGTGGTAAATCTAAAGTTCAACATTACATATAAAATACTCTGCCCAAATATCTCGGATCTCATTTATCTCCTCCTCGGTGTACGGTGTAGTTCTTGAAAAATCCTATCAACACAACAAATATACAAGAGGAAAGTTTTAATTCAAGATTGTAGCTAACATCAAATTGTATTTATCAAACAAAAATGAAATATTTGACAACTCATACCTCGAGCAACTTGTGGAATTCACTTCCGCATAATTAAGAATCTGCCATAAAAAATTACATATATTAAACCAACATAGTTGCGTGTGTGCTCGTGATCCTAAATCTCATAGAACAAGAGCGAGCACGAGAGAAATAGCCAAAGTTTGCAAAATTACCAAGCAGAGACACAATTATGAATCATGTAAGAATAGACACAATACTCAGCACACTCATTAATCTTCCTCGAATTCTGGCTTTCCACAATCTTCAGAATCAAAGACTTGTTTTCATTCAAGTACTGCCAAGATTTAAACCAACCAAAATTTAGAAATCAATAAGAAAAAAATATTTCCAGATGAGAACTAACCAAGCAGTATATATAGATGAAGCGACTAATAGACTAGAATCATAAGTGAATTAATGTAACAAAGGATGAATATGTCATGCATAACCAAAGTGTATTACAGTACATATCAATTTTTACTTAAGCGTAAGGATCAAATGATATGCAATTAGCAATGTTTTAGAATCTACCCCGGTAGCCCTAGACTAAGATAAAAAGCAATGCATACAACACCATTCCCTTATATAATTTCATATGTATTAATTGTTTTATCAATGATCATTTGATTCACAATAACTTCCTTTTATTCAACCATTTATAAGGGAACATACAGATTCTCCATTTTAATGAATCGGAGATGACAGTTGTTCATGCTTGAGACTTACAAAAAAAAAAAATTGAAAATAATAATAATAATAATAATAATAATAATAATAATAATAATAATAATAATAATAATAATTCTGGGTTTTTTCCTCCAGATTTAGGCCTTCAAAAGTAGCTTAACAGATAAGAAAACTTGATACTAGGTTTAAAAACAAGTTAAAAACCATCATCACTAAAAACCACTAGTTAAAAAAGTACATTTACACTATTTTTCATTATTAGCCAAATAGTCATAACATTAGTTGAGTAAGAAATACTGACATTGCCTCCTTTTCAATAAAGGTTTAAACTAAATTTCTAATACCAGCAAAACAAAAAGGTCTTACAGAACTGATGAATATGTGAAGACCATTACAGGAGCCGACACCTAAAGCTTCATTACAGTAAATTTTAAGTTTGCTACACTTCAATGATTACACTGACATTTTATACTTCCATTTATATTTATATTTATATTTATATTTTCATGTTAATTCTTGAATTGCTTGTTGTGGTCCAAGTTCAGAAAAGGTTCAATTTCCAACTGCCGGAAAAGTTAAGTTTGGACCAAAAGGCAGATCTTAGGCCAGGGGTTGAACCATGCTCTTAAGGTATGTTGAACAGCATGCCAGCAATAATCAAGCTGCATGACAGTATGTATGATGGATATCGACTTTTCGATGCTTACAAATGCGAGCACGTAAACCTTAATCATCTGTTAGGCTAATTACAACTAAGATAGACATAACAGTGTATCACTCGACTGAAGTGCTCGTTCAGCATGCTTCAATGACTAAACCCGAGATCATAATGGACTTTTTAATTGCAATTAAGGCAGTAATAACTTAAATCATCAAGTAATGTACATTTGTGCTAGACTAGAATAGATTAAGGCAGTAATAACTTAAATCAAAGTTTGCAAAATTACCAAGCAGAGACACAATAATTATGAATCATGTAAGAATAGCCAAAGTTTGCAAATTAAGCTTACTCAGCACACTCATTAATCTTCCCCGAATTCGAAGCCTTAAACCAAGAAAAGATTGAACATAAATAGAAGCAATCTTACCATAGGTGGAATTGACTTCAAAAATTCAACAATGTCGAGCCGAAATCGAACTTCAATTGTTGTTGCTGTAATTTGCTTGAACTTCCTCGGGTTTTTTGGGGCGAAATTAAGCGATTTTTCCACTCGAAAATTTCAGTTATTGCTCGAATTTTTGTTGCTGTAATTTCTTGACTTGAACCCAGAAAAAGACGTAATTCAAACAATTATTGTTGCTGTAATTTCTTGACTTAACCTATTGTTGTTGTAATTTCTTGACTGAAATTCGAACAAAAATTATTTATGACTGAAATGGGACGAATTTCTTAGGGTATATTGCGTCGCTGCCAAAACCCCTAGAAATCCCCCCACGAAATCCCCCAATCGAACTTGAAGACCGAAATTGAATTTTTTGGGGTTTTTAGGGTTCGAATTTGTATGCTTTTGAGTTGATTTTTTGCTCGAAATGGGGGATTTTTGGTCGGAAACAATCAATTTTTCTGGGTTTAAGGCTTCGAATTTCTTAGGGTTTTTGGTCTAAATTTTTGCTCGAAATTGCCCGGATTTGCAGCCGATTATGGGTCTTCGACTTCACTGCGATTTTAGATGTTAAATTTGCTGGGGAAACGCAAGTTTTTGGCCGAATTTGTTGGATTTCAGAGACAAATTTGTGGGTGTTTTGCTGTAGAAATTCGCTGGAATTTAAGAACTCTTGTTTTTTTTTTCTTTTTGTATAGTGAATGTAGGTACCTGATGAAAAACTAAGGTAAAAAACGCAGAAAAACCTAAAGCCAAAAGAGTTATTTGCGTCACTTTATTATAAAAAAGCGACGCAAATAACCTTGTTTATAATGTTGTACAATGTACATATGCGTCGCTCATTAGTAAAAGAGTGACGCAATTTACTTAATCACTTATTTGCGTCGCTTGCTAACTAATGAGTGACGCAAATAAGTTTATTAATTGCATCGCTTTAATAAATAGGAGCGACGCAAATGATAGAAAGCTGAAATGCACTTGAGTTTTGCGTCGCTTCTTAAATAATATGCGACGCAAATAATTTAAAAGGAAGGTAAAAATAAACATTTGCTTCGCTCCTTAGAATGAGTGACGCAAATATGTCGACGCAAATGTACATTTTTCTACTAGTGTTGGTTGATCTTATTTATGACTAACGATTGCCAATGGACCGTATTCACCTAGTGAATAGCATAAACATTAAAATTGGACAAAATTAATCAAGTTAGTTTGTCTTTTAGTCTTCCGTGCTATTTGGTCATTTGGTCCTTTGTTTTTCACAACGTCCTCATGTCTAGCCATGCGATCATACTACGAGTCTTAATAAACTCACCTAATCACACATGTTGAGTCATTGCACGCACTTTGTCTTCGAGTAATGCACTATATTGTTTATGATCGTATGCTAGGACCATGCATGCGTCGTTTTCCGTCGTAATAGGAATGAGTGGAGTATTTTCCATCAGATTTCAAAATTGTTTCATACACTCTTCCTTTCCAATCCAAGTATTGAGTGAATGCATTAAGTGAGTTCATCCTTACACAGTACTTGAGTATAAAATCACTAGGCAATAGTTGGAAGAATAAGGGGAACGTCACTCCTTCCTTCTTTCCTTCCAATCAAAGCATCAACAACAAGAAACTATTTTCCTCAGCAGACAGCTAGAAGTAACTCATAAACAGCCATGAAGACAAAGCACAATGCAAGCTTCTCACCAAGATTTCATGTTTTCTTCTTCTTTTGTTTCAAACACTTCCCCCTAAAAAGTCTAGCATAGGTTCTCCTTATCCATGTGTCATATTTCTTACCTTCTTCATAAACGAGCATCTCTTTCTTACATTCGATCATGTGATTAGCAAAAAAAAATAAAAAAAATAAAAAAAAATAAAAAAAATGCCGTATCGAACACAAGGTACACCAATGACTTGAGGCACCTTTGGAATCCTGTCATTCCCTATTAACCATTCAATCACATATCCATTTCTTCATCAACCACTTTGAGCCTCGTCTAACGGTTGGCCTCATTTATTCAACCCACATTCACTTAACCCTGGGATTGGAAGATGTGTAATTGTATAACATTCAAAAAGCAAGTAAAAAAAAAAGCAGAAAAGCAACAATAAAACAATGTCTAAGGGCAAGTGTTCCAATGTCTTTGATATGAACACGTCTCAAATTGCGTCTCTCATCGAGTGCTTGGTACCATGCCAGAGAAACATGAATGCTAAGTGAGTGATGGACCGCATGATCTGAGATTTCCCACATTGATTCAAAAGAATGAAAAAAAAACCAAAAAAAAAAAGAAGAAAAAATGAAAATAAACTTGCAAAATTCAAAACAAAAATATATGAAAAATAAAACATGCAAAGTCTAATACACAATTGCATATCTTAGGGGCTTCTCTCGGGTCTTGAGCCTTTGACCCCTTTCTTCCTTAAACCTTCAGCTTAACCACCTTACAACCCTTGAAAGACCTCTTTGAGGTGTACACACACTTGTGCAAAGTTCGGTTAGAGCTACGTTTGGCCTGATTCCTAACGGATACGTAGGCAACCTCACATCGAGGTGCGGCCACATTCATATTCATATCCATGCATGATCGAGTCAAAGAATATCCAGTGCTTACCCCAACCCATTTAGAGCTAGACTTGGGGGCTTGAACCCACATCATTTAGCCTACCCAGCCTTAAGAGTCATCATCTTTGACTCTTCTCACATCTCTTTCCACCATCATAACCCTTGCAGCCAGCCTTAGTATCACATTCACACACTTCACTCACACATCCATATCCATATCAATCATCCTTCCCTTTAAGATCCCTTATCATGAAATCTTGTTTCAACACTGTGCATGTTTCATCATATTTAAAGACAACATTCATTAGAAGAAACATTGTATACTTGCTTAGCTTCCTGACCTAAGTTCATTGTTTCATGCATCGCATAATGTGCTGAGAAACATTTATATATCAATGATTTTTAATCATACAAAGCATATCGTTCTTAGCTCCTTGACCCAAACAACGTTTATTATGCAATAATCACTTCATCTGTATACGTGCTTAGCTTCCAAACCTAAGTGACGTTCAAGATCGTTTCTTTACACCATAAATGATGCTTAGCTCCATGATCTAAGTTCATTCATCTATCGTGTCACATGATGTAATTGTCCTTAGCCTCCTAGCCTAAGAACATGCATCATGCATACATTACTTTCAAGAAAAGCAATTCAATCCATGCGATTCATTTTGTCTTGCTCAACGAGGAAGTTCAAAACATCTTTCCTTTTTTCGCGTCTTTTCTTTTGGGGAAGTTTAAAAAAGAAAAACTTTTTCAAAATTTTCTCATCGAGGGAATTTTGAAAATAAAAGTTCAGTTTTCACATCTTTCTTTTTCGGGAAAAAGTCGGTACCCTCGTCTCATGACAAAAATTGACGGAATTTTTTTGCTTTTGCATCTTCGTTTGCTTGTGTCTGCACACACACATATACACACACACACTCACAAGTCATACACATGTCATGTCACATCAAGTCAAACTTGGTCAAGTTAGTGGTTAAGTCAATCACAATATATACGAGTCCATTGGCAAATTTATTTTTGCAGGTCTCATCTACAGCCCACATTCGGGGACAAGCAAACCAACTACAACCCACGTCCGGGGACAAGCGGACCATCTACAACCCACGTCCAGGGTTAAGCGGACCATCTATAGCCCACGTCCAGGGACAAGCGGACCATCTATAGCCCACGTCCGGGGACAAGCGGACCATTTACATCCCACGTCCGGGGACAAGCGGACCATCTACAACCCACGTTCGGGGACAAACGAACCATCTACAGCCCACGTTCGGGGACAAGCGAACCAATTACAGCCCACGTTCGGGGAGAAGCGAACCATTTACAGCCCACGTTCGGGGACAAGCGAACCAACTACAGCCCACGTCCGGGGAAAAGCGGACCATCTACAGCCCATGTTCGGGGACAATCGAACCACCATCATTTCATGACGCAAGGTTCTCGATACACAGAGACTTGCAATCTCATCATTTGTCGACTTTCCTCAAGCATGGAAAGTATTATCCGGTGGATTTCTTCAAGCATAGAAAATCGCCAAATTCCTTTGTCGGATTTCCTTAACCATGGAAAGCATTATCGGTGGATTTCTTAAAGCATAGAAAAACGCCAAAATCATATGTCGACTTTCCTCAAGCATGGAAAGTGTCATCCGGTAGGTTTCTTCAGGCTTAGAAAGCTACCAAACTCATCTGTCGGCTTTCCTCAGGCATGGAAAGCATTTCAACAAACGTCATCCGGTGGATTCCTTCAAGCATAGGAAGCTACCAAGCTCATTTGCCACCGATACACTGGTGTTAGATAAGCATTCTATCCCTTTACTCTTTTACCTGTAGAACTAACATTTTTCTGCAGGTATCGGCGTATACAGAATGATTTAGGATCGCAAAACGTCTTAAATCATTCTCCGTCCCTATCGACTACTTTGACTATCGTTTTCGAAACTGACGTTTCTACAAACTCAGTCAAAGTGGGGGCTTCTGTAGACAACTAAAAATGTCTCCCCAAAACCAAACCCGATGATGAACAACCTTTCACCGCCATTATTGGTCGGGTTGAGTATTTAATTTTTGGAGTGCTTAAATCCATATTTCCATTTCATAAACCAACCCAATTCCAAGCCCATTTCCCCAAACCATAACTTATTTTCCTCTTTTCGTGCCTTTAAACCCAAAATAATTCATTTCGTGTCCTTTAAAATCATTGATTTCATGTCCTTTTTATAAAAACGTTTGATCCAGATTAATTTGGTCCATAATCTGGGTCCAATTATTGAATAGTTGGATGCGGCTTTAAAAGAGCTTTCCAACGATATATTATAAGCCTTAATCCGAGTTATAACGAATAAGTTACGGCCAAAATATTAAACTGAGCCCAAACCGAACCTAAGTCCACCTTACCTACGACCCAATGATCATGTGGAGGGTCCAAATGATTTAATCCAATTCCTAAACCAATTAGGATTAATTAGAAACTTCTATAAGTTTCTAAAAGATCCTTATTATCCTTTTTGAAAAGATAAGATTAAAGAGTTTGAAATTGAATAAAACTCCATTTTTTGAAAATCCTAATTTTATCCGAATTGAAAGATGTTGAAAGATAGACAGATATTATTTTCGTGCCTCATATTTTTTATCCAAATTTTATATGGTTGGATAGCTCTTGAAATTATCTTTCCAATAATATATTATAATATCAATTCCGAGCTATAACGGAAAAGATATGTATAAAATGTCAAACTCTATCTAAAACTGACACCGTCTCACTATTTCGGCCATATATTTTATTCTATAAAATATTTTAATCTGATTTCAATTGGGTTAGAAAGAAGACTTCAAGAGATTTTCAATGATATCTTATTTGTCTTATTCCAATTTTTGGATCAAAAGATATGTTAAAAACAAAACCGTAAAAACTGCAGTCTATCGAGTTTTATTCCGATTTAATTCGGATCTTATCTTAATTTTTCGACCCTTCTTTTTTTCTCTATAAATAGGGGTCATATCTCCCCCTTTTCAAAAATCAACAATCTTGATGATAAAATCCTTCTCTCTTTCTCTCTTTGACACCAAAAATCATTCTTCTGCTTCTCTCTCTCCTATTCTAAGCCTTAAACCTATATTCCTAATTACACCATTCTTCCCTTAAGCACTCCAAGGAGTTCATACAATACCCGAAGTTCTATACTTAAACCAAGGCGTGAAAGGTTTAATTAACTGAGGGTTTGGACCAAATTAACTCTACTTTTATTTAGTTTAATTGTTTCAATTTGATTTATATTTTTATTGAAATTACTAACAATTTATTCATGATGTAGCAATTTAAAGGAACGTGCGAAATGTGAGTAATTAATTAATTTAATTACTCTTATTTTATTTTAATAATTCTAGTATCATGATAAGGTTTATTTATATTTGATTTGACTAACGCTATTTTTGTTAAATTGCTTCCAATATTAATGTTTATTCTATTGTTATTATGATCACCATATTGCATATTAAAGGGAATATGTAATTGAAAATCACGCCTAATAAGATAATTTGGACAACCGGTTTAGGTTCCTTTTAATCTTGTTGTTAATTGAAGTGATCACGATATTTAGAATTATGTGTTGCATTAATATTCAACCAATTTACCATAATAATAGTTTGGAGCGAATAGAATATTTTGTTTGTATGCCTTTGAGATCGCAGGAATCATTTTTCACTACAAGAATCAAGTAGAGGCCAATACGGGCGAATGTGACTCCATGACTCACTTCGTACCATCATCCCCGATCCTCCTTTCGTGGTTCCGAACCATATGGAGTTAGTAATCTCATGGATTATGAATGGGGTGTAACTTTCACGGGTCAATCGTTGTTGCCTATCGTTGTCCCTTTATCGTGGTTGCCTTCTATGATCCGTGAACGGTTTACAAGTTCCTTAAAAACTTGTTGGCGACTACCTACTTTCCTTGTCCCTAATCGTATATGTCAATTCCCACTTCCTATGAGTGCCAAGCATATTCACCACATGCTTTTACGTAGGCGCAATTCAAACGACGCCTACAGGAGGGGAGTCGACGGTTTAGGGGAAGGGAGAGGGTGTTTAGCGCGGCGCTTGGGGGTCAGGCTGGTGGGGCTAGGAGGGGCTGTGTGGCTGTGGCCGTGGAAGGTGGTCGGGTTGGTGGGGTTACGTGGCCGTGAAAGGTGGTTGGGCTGTTGGGGTAATTAGTTAATAACTTTTTTATTTTATTTTTATTTTTTATTTTTTCCACCAATTAAATGTCGACACGTGTAATGTAACTTGCTATATAAAGTCAAATGACCGGTTGGGACCATTTAAAGCAAATTGACATTAAAGGTTGAATTATTAAAAAAAAAATCGAAAGGTGGGATTATTTTGGGCAGATGGGCCAAAGGTCGAATTATTCTCGACAATTTTTCCTATTTATTATTAGGAAATTCTCAATGGTACTCTTGTACTTCTTATTTTTCTCAACGGTAAACACTAACTTTTTTTTGTCTATGGTAATCAATAATTAGCTAAACTAATTCAATGGTAGCTTGAGTTAAGCATTTTAAGTAAGATTAACCATGGTTTATGTTTAAATGGAAGGGAAAACATGAATTGACTTAAATACCCCCATTTATTATAGCCTACAAACTGTGTCTTGTCAAAGGGTCTGATTAAAACCTTAGAACTTCATCATTTTAATTCAAGTTCTTCATTGCTGCATCTGAAATTCGATTCTCCCCAAAATTTGTGGCTCCAAAATCTCTTAAAATTTAGGTAATTATCAAGGATTATTTAGTCGCAATTAAATTAGGGTTTTTTGTGAGTTTTTCAAATTATTGAGGGGGATCTGGATTGTGCTATTGACGATTAAATTGGGTGAATTTGGAGGCGAATTTGATTTGAAAAGGTTATGATTGTCACCAAGGTTCGATCTTTGGGAGAATTATACCATTTGAGGTACGATCATAAGTCAGGTTTGTATTTTTTTTGCTTTAATTTGTTGTATGCTCTGTTTTTGTAAATGTGTAGGGTATTATTAAATTACTACTACTGCAGTTGTGTTTTTGTTGATTAATTTTGCAAAATTAATGTTATGCTGTGTATGGAGTTAATTATTGGGGTTGTATGGTTAGATTTAATCGAATATTGAGCTGGATGTTGTAGGGTATTATGCTTATACATGTTTCTTTTATTTGCTGCAGAATGGGTGATAACGTGTGTTACAATTTTAATATATGGGTAAAGATGTGTCTGTTGTTCAGGACATTGATAAGGAAAATTTGATTGATCTTATTATAGAGTACTGAGAGAAAGCAACTAAGGGCAATATAGAAACTCCAAAACACCCTACATTTGCATATTTGTTTAAAATGAAGCATGTTAGTCTTTTAAGTGATGCTGATTTAATGGAAATATCTAGTAATTTGCCTGAGAAGAAGGAGATATAAATATGGGTAGGAACAGTGGGTAAGGATATTAAGGTGGTCCAAGCTGCTAGGTCACTTATGTTAGGGAAGTCACCAACTGCTATGAAAGTTATAGCTACTGAACCTGAAGTGGCAGTCAAGAAATGTAACCTCACACCTAGGAAAGGAAAGCCTAGTGTACCTGAGTTAGTGGAGGATAAGGTTGTTTCTAAAGAAGACTTTGAGAGGCATATGATTGTTGTAGGTAAACTTCCAATGGATGACTATGATTTAGAGCAAAATGACCATGCCATTAATCAATGCATAGATGATAAAATCACTGACATTCTGGATTCACCTCATAGAGAGACTGAGAGTGATAGGGAACCTGATACTCAATTAGGGACTGCAACTGGAAGAGGCAAAGGAAGAGGTAGGGGAGCTGGTAGAGGGAAAGGGAGGGGCAAGGCTAGAGGGAGAGGCAGGGGAGCTGGGAGAGGTAGAGGAAGGGGGCTAGCAATGAGATAGGTAGAGGGAATGGGAGAGGGGGATGGAGGGGGAGGGGAAGAAGTAGAGGTGGGGTTGGTAAAATAGACTATTGGTTGAACATTTCTCCCACTCCATGGGATCCAAACCAACCTATTAAGCACCCTATTGAAGAATAGGACACACAAATACCATCTGAGTTGTTTACACAACAAACACAACCACCTCACCCATCAACCCAATCACTGTTGCAACCTATTCAAAATATAGGAGAGTTTGCTAGGAGTAGTAAAACTTTACAGGAAAGAGAGTCTGCTGAATCTTCTAGAGTGTCAGTATTTTTTAAGAGGAGAATTCCTAAGACTACTGCTAAGAGATATGGAGTTGTTACTAGCAGTAGTGCAAGTGGTAGTGAGCATAATGCATCATCTGGGGTAGTTAGTAGTAGAGGGAGTTTGACCATTAGCCTTAGGGATAATAATGGCCAGACCTTGAGTGTGCAAGATGATGAAGCAGATGATGAAGGGTAAAACCCACCTGAGGTTGAAGATGAAGACACTGATGAGATTGTGGATACAGAAGATGAGATTTAGGGAGATGATTATGGTCCTTTGATTGAGGATGGATTTGATCCATTTGAGGAACCTGTGTTTGAGTGTGAAAATGAGCAAGACGATTATTTTTCAAAGTTATACAACAATGGGGAAGTGTACAAGGATGATGGATTTGGTAAAATTGTTTTGAAGCCATGGTAGTTGTTCATAGATAAGCAGCATTTGAGAGATGTTGTTAGGGACTATTGCATACAATGTGGATTTGCTGTGATTGTTGCCTATGCAAGCAACTTTAGGTACTCAGTCTCATGCTCAGATATGATCTGTAATTGGAGATTACATGCATCCTTACTTCCAAATAAAACAACATGGGCTATTAAGTCTATAGAGTATTCAGAGCACACTTGCTAGGGATTTGAGATTAGAAATTCCATAGTGAATTGAAAATGGGCAAAGAGAGTCTTATTAGATGACATCAGAGCAAATAATGACATCCCTGCAAAGTTATTGAATGACCTACTGTTTTAGAGATATGGGGTAAATATGGCTCAGTCCAATTTGTACAGAGTCAGAACACAAGCACTTCATGAGATCTATGGCAGGCATGATGTGTCATATAAAAACTTGCCTATGTATCGTGATGTGATCAAAGAGTTAAACCAAGGGTCTTTGGCATTCTGTGCATGGAATGATGCAAACCATCCTTAAAGGCCTTTAGCTTTTAGTAGTATATTCATTGCATTCAAAGCCTCTTTAGATGGCCTAAAAGCTGGCTGTAGAAGTCTCATAAGGGTGGATGGAGTCATCTCAAAGGGCATTATGGTGGAGTGCTCCTTTCAGTTGATGCTCTGGATGGTAATAATGAGATCTTTCCAATTGCTTAGGCAATTAGGGGAGAAGAGGATGCTGAAACTTGGAAGTTCTTTTTATGGCATTTGAAGAATGCATTACAAGATAGTGGAAGAGGATATGAGTGGTGTATAATCTCTAACAGGCAGAAGGTAATGATTTTGTCCATTAGTGTTCATTATATGCATATATTTCATACAAACTAATGTAAACTAACTTTTGTCTACTATATATTGTTGTCAGGGAATTGAGGCTGCAATTCAAGACTTATGGCCTAAAGTGGGTAGGAGGTACTGCTACAAACATTTGCTGAAAAACTTCAAACCACAGTTCCCAAGTTTGTTAATGTTCTCACTGTTCTGCTGGCTTGTGGGGCATTTAACCCTTTAACCTTAAGAAAGGCTATGGAACGTTAAAAAAAGGCTAATCCATTGGCTTTGGATTGGTTTTCTAAACTTGGACCACAGTCAGTCTGATCTAAACATGAATTTAATCCAGCCATAAAGTCACATGTCAACAAATCAAATTTTGTTGAGAGTTACAACTCAACATTAGGCCTTGATAGGTGTAAACCTGTTATGACATTGCTAGAAGGTAGTATATGCTTACTTGCTTCGGTTTAGTGCTTTTACTTATATGCATTCACTTGTAAACTCATCATATACTTGTATATTATGCTACAACAGGTGTAAGGAGACTCACCATGGTGAGGATGGCTACTAGAAGAGAGGCATGTGAAAATAAAGAGGTGATATCTGTCCAAACATAGTCAGAAGACTCCAAGTCATTTACCAAGAATCAAGATCATGCAAGTGTTTGGTAAGTGGAGAAGGTGAATATAAGGTGTTGGATAGGAGATCAGTCCTACTTGTAAATTTGAGGGCAGGGACTTGTGCTTGTAATGCATGGCAGTTGACTGGCTTGCCATGTAAGCATGCCATGAGGGCCATCTTACACTCAAATGATGACCCTAAAAAGTATGTCAGTGACTGGTACTCAATCACCAAGTACAAGCTGACTTATGGAAACACCATCAAGGAAATCCCTAATGTGGAGCAATGGCCACAAAGTCAGTATCCTAAGATTCTCCCACCCAAGATGAAGAGAGGAATAGGCAGACCAGCAAGAAACAGAAGGAGAGAAGAGGGTGAGCAAGCCAAAGGCAAAAGATCTAAAACTGTAAGGTGAAGCAAATGCCAAACCTTTGGCCACAATGCAGAGACATGTCAAGGTGGAATGACAGGCAAAGAGAAGGCTGGTTTGAAAGCAACAGCAGCAGAATCAACGAAAAAGCAAGCCCCTAAGAGAAAAGGTGTTTCTCTAAGCCAACCAGATCCAACACCTGCATCTTCTTCTCAACCATTAAGAGGATCTCCAAGAGCAAAGAAGGCTAAAACTGGAGTGTCTGCATCCCAGCCTGTTCCTTAGTTCGAGCATTCACAACCATGTTTTAGGTTTTATTTTGGACATATTTAGTTCATGATATCAACTTATGTATGCTGACATGTTTTTTGGACAACATTAGTTAATGATGCCATTGCTGTATAACAATTTGATGTTTTTGGATAACATTAGTTATTATGCTGATATTGTTCTCTCTCTGATACTTTGAATGTAATCAAATCAGATCATTCACATATGTGTTATATGCATGCAATATCTGTAATTTCAATGTTGTTGATACAAAACAAATAGAATGCAAAATTAGGGAAATTCATGACCTTTTATTCAATTTGAAAGTAGTATATAATTAGGGAATACATAAACACATAATTGACTTAAACTAAGGGTACAACAATTCTCCCTAAGTCCATCTTCCTAATTTCAATTTGCAACAATAACTAGCATAATAAAGTACATAATCAGACCAATTTTAACAATTCCCTTAACATACTTCACCAATTCATCCACCTTTTCATTCAAAGCAACAATGGGACTCTGTTCAGCCTCTAATTCTTCCCCCAACCTAATTACATCTTCCTCCTTCATCCACACAAAAAAATCGAAAGACCATCACTTGTAAAATAGCCTTCTTGGGTTTTTTGTCGTTTAAGAAACCATGACAGTAGTAACCTGAATTGATTTGCAGTAGCAATGGACATGCTTCACCCAATCAATCTTCTCATCAATGGTGATACCCCTAACAGAAGAAGAATGAGACAATTACATGGAGAAACTTAGCTTAATTGCAAAGAATTGAAATACAGGGGAAATTTGATTTAGGGATTTTCGTTTCTAGGGTTTATAAAGAAAAGAATTGGGGATTTTGGTTTAGCAGGGAAAAGGGCAATCTGATTTTGAGGGAAAACTGATTTTTAAGGGTAAGTTAGTCTTATTGACTTAAGTTAACTACAGTTAGGCTAATATTAAAGGATAAATGTCATATAGTTACCATTGAATTAGTTTAGCTAATTATTGATTACCATAGATAAAAAAAAAGTTAGTGTTTACCGTTGAAAAAAAAAAGAAGTACAAGAGTACCATTGAGAAAAGATTAGTTTTGCGTTTTTTTGTGACGAAAGTTGCTCGGGTAAGGTTTTAGGGGTCACTTTTGGTCTTAATGGAACCAAATTAAGCTTGGAATTTGCAAAAAAATAAAAAAATACCTCGTTTTGCGTACCAAGAAATATCTCAATTTGCGTGTTGTTATTTTTAACGGCTATTTCACCAAATGCCACTGAGCAATTTAAAAATTCACCAAATGCCATCGGACTTTTCAGAATTCACCAAATGCCACCCAGTTTTAAAAAAATTCACCCAGTGCCATTAATGACCAACGACCGTTAACTCCGTCAGTAATTAGGGGTTAATCATGACACGTGTCATGATATAATTGGACCATTTATCTTAATTCATAAAAATTAAAAAAAAAACAAAAAAAGTTAAAAAAATACAAATAATTAAAAAAAAAAACCCAAAATTTTCCCAGCCACCCCGACCACCGCCAAACCCTAGCCCCTCCCCTCATCTCGCCGAAAAACGGCCAGTCACCACCGGACCCACCAACAATCGGCCGGCCGACCTTGTAGCTCCCCACCTGACCCACCATCGACCCCCAAAACCTCCCTCACAAACTGCCCTGACCCCATAAAACCTCAAACACGAACATCACCCACCCCAAAAACCACCCACACAGCCACCCCGACCCTAATAACCACCAGTAAAAAGCCCCTCCTCCCTTCTCCCACTGTCGAAACGACCGATTTTAAGGTGGGAAAAGGGAGGAGGGGCTTTTTACGGGTGGTTTTTGGGGTAAGGGCGGATGTGTAGGTGGTTTTTGGGGTCAAGACGAGCAGCGTGGGTGGTTTTGGGGGTCGGCGGTGGGTCAGGTGGGGAGCTACATGGTCGGCCGGCCGATTGTTGGTGGTTCCGATGGTGACCTGTCGTTTTTCGGCGAGATGAGGGGAGGGGTTAGGGTTTGGCGGTGGTCGAGGTGGCTGGGAAAATTTTGGGGATTTTTTTTTTAATTTTTTGTTTTTTTTTAACTTTTTTTTGTTTTTTTTTTAATTTTTATTAATTAAGATAAATGGTCCAATTATGTCATGACACGTGTCATGATTAACCCCTAATTACTAACGGAGTTAACGGCCGTTGGTCATTAATGGCAATGGGTGAATTTTTTAAAAACTGGGTGGCATTTGGTGAATTCTGAAAAGTCCGATGGCATTTGGTGAATTTTTAAATTGTTCAGTGGCATTTGGTGAAATTTCCGTATTTTTAATGACGGAAATTTTTCTGGTAATGATTTGGGGTCATTTTCACTCTTAACGGAGCCAAATTAAGCTCGGAATTTGCAAAAAAAAAAAAACAGAAATACCTCATTATGTGTATTGAGAAATATCTCGATTTGCGTATTTTTTTTGTGATAGGAAATTGTTCTGGTAACGTTTCGGGGGTCATTTTTACCCTTAATGAATCCAAATTAAGCACGGAATTTGTAAAAAATAACGAAAATACCTCATTTTGCGTGTCGAGAAATATCTTTGTAGCTAAAACACGCAGATCAAGATGTTCCTTGACACGTAAAATGAGGTATTTCCTTTGCAAATTCCGAGCTGAATTTGGACTTAGGTTTTGTTTGGTTGAACAAAAAAAATGGGGGCATTGAAAAATCATGGGAATTTAGAAATTGGGGGTTTGTTTGGTTGACTATAAAAAGTGAAATATGTAGGAATTGGAAATTCATGAAAATTTCCAATTCCTACAAAATATGGGAAATAAATTACCAAGGCCCCCTTGGTAACTCAAAATTCCCATGAATGACAATTTCCTTTATAGCAACCAAACAAATTTATGCAATTATTAGGAAATTGAATGTCGGAATTTAATTCCAATGAAATGCAATTGCTTATGGGAAATAAAATCCCATATCAACCAAACAACACCTTAGTAAGAGTAAAAATGACCCCTGAAACTTTACCAGAACAATTTCCGTCACAAAAAATAACAACATGCAAATCGAGATATTTCTCGAAACGCAAAACGCTGTATTTTTGTTTATTTATTTTTTTTGCAAATTCCGAGCTTAATTTGGTCCCATTAACAATAAAAATGACTCCCAAAACCTTACCCGAGCAAATTGTTGTAAAAAAATACGTAAAACGAGGTATTTCTGTAATAATAATAATATTATAAATAATAAGAAGAAAATAATAAAAAAAAACCCTTTTTTATTAAAAAAATTTCGCCGGAATCTGGCCACTTTTGGCCGAAAATTTCCATTTATGGTTCTAAGTGCACCCAAGCTAATACTTTAGCGTGTTTTGGCTATGTCGCTTAGTTCAGGGTGCTAAGTGCACCCAAGCCATATTGTAGAGTGTTGAGGCCAATTTTGCCTTTATTTTTTAGTACATCTGGGTACATTAGGGTCTTGTGGAATTGTTTAGGTTTGTCAAGATTTTTCATTCCATATTTGTTGCTTGATTTACTTTCAATGTTGGTACATAAATTATTGTTGATATGTGTGTTAATTGCTTATTTGTGATTTGTTATCTCTATCTATTGTATATGCACACTTGCCTTTAGCACAATCCTAAAAGGAATGGATAGAGATGAAAATTAAGAGAAAAGTGTGGTGTTGTCGTGTTAGAGAGAGATAATCTACTTGCAAAGGCCTGTGCAAATAATATTGGATAATGGTGAAGCTTACTTTAATATGATTCTAAAAGGGTTGGATTCTAAGCTTTATAAGAATCACTAAAGTGAACCTTTATTCTTGTATCAATTGGTTTGACTAAATTGTGATTTAATTGTTGAGATACTTTTTGTTTGATGTGTGTGAAATGTTGCACTTTTTCACTAATTTTGCTAAACAAGATTCTTTATACTATTTCCATTTTTACTGATTCTTCTTGTTTTTCTAATTTGAGTGCCTTTTAAGATATATTCTAAGTACTAGTGTCTTAAGAATATGAACTTGTGGAATTTTGATGTGAATTATTAGATATTGGAGATAAAAGATGTAGAGTGTAGGCCGGCCTTCAATGTCGCCTCGTAGCAGTCGAAGTAATTATCGGCATTCTTAATGTCGTCATTCCAGGTGACAGTCGAGTCCTCAGGCGGCACTTCAATGATCCAGGCGTTCCCTATGGGATGTTTGTCTTGAAAAGCTATAAAGATACCCTTCAAAGTCTCAATGTCCTTAGGGGACATACCCGTTTGAGTTGGGTTCGTTATGGATGGCCCTTTGGCCGTCTATTGGTACTCAGACGTGATTTCAATCCTGATTGGAGTTGGAAGCTTTTGAGCCGGACCTGTTAGCGGAATCTTCGCCGTCTGACTCATTATTTTGACTGCGAGTAAAGGCGGATCCTTCGCCGTCTAACTCCTCCAAGATTCCGTCACTTGGAGTTGTGGGAGCTTGCGGATAGAACTCTGCTTGCTTATCCTATTCATGCTACTCCCTGTCTTCGGTTACCTCATCTGCAGGCACTTCCATAGTGCGCCTCCTCCTTGGCTTAGTGGGCGTCTTCTTTGTTCTAGCATTTGCATGGACACATAGACGGAGAGATTTGGGGATGAGCAAAGTAGGTCCAAGCATACAAAGACGGCACCCTTAATCCTCGACTTAGCCGTACCAAGAGACCAGCTGACTACTGTCCTAGGTTGTGCCGTGTGTGTTGAGGGTGAATCCATATATTGTAAAGAATGAAAATACAAACGGTAAAAGCTTAAAAAAGCTAAAAAGGGGAGAGACGGTTACCTCTATTTAAACTCTTGAATACTCTGAAAACTGCCTCAAACGGTGACCGGATGTGTCCACTTGAAGAGTGGACGGAAGCTGGAAAAATCAGCAACAGGCGGGGGCAGAGACTCTCGCTCTCTAAAAATCTTTCTCTTTCTAAGAAGTGCAAATAAGTCAACAA
Organism: Chenopodium album; assembly: GCF_948465745.1. Taxonomy (NCBI): domain Eukaryota; kingdom Viridiplantae; phylum Streptophyta; class Magnoliopsida; order Caryophyllales; family Amaranthaceae; genus Chenopodium; species Chenopodium album. The sequence continues at coordinate 55,101,664 of NC_137837.1, forward strand.
TAATAGTGAAGAGAGGAAGGTAAATTCCTTTTTATAGACGGGTAAAACAGGGGCATCCCTGCATACCTCACAAGGTGAACAATCTTTTTTCCTAGTTCACCACTCAAAGGGAGATGCGTGTCATAGGCATTACGTGGCCTGCCATGTCACCCCTATGAGGGCAAATGTTTAAGGTAAAAATACCCTAGACATGTGGCCCAATCAAAGAGGGATACGTGTCAAACCTTTATAGGTCTAACATGATTCACTCTCTAGCTGACACATGTCAGCCTCAAATATCAGCTAGAATTGCGGCCTTCAAGGCCTAATTCCCGAGAAATCCTCAAAATGGCGCAGCCCATTAGGTTAGAATGACCTAATGAGCACGTATTCCCATGACCTTATAAATAGGGAGATTTCCCCATTTTGGGGGCACATTCATTTATTACACAACCCTACATTCTTGCTCATCAGAGAAAACACCAGATCTCGGAATCCGAGAAGATCTCACTTTACTTTTCCGCACTCTTTATATTCTCATATACGTTCTAACTTGATCGTTGGAGGCGGAGCTTTCACTAACCGGAGTCTCCGTGTTTTGCAAGAACTGATTGCGCCATACCAGTCTTGGTGACGTAACTCTCCCGAGGGACAAAAACACCTAAAACAATAACCATAAAAAGTACGTTTATAATTGTCAAATGACTATTGTAGACACCCATTTATGTCTCCCCAAAACCAAACCCGGTGATGAGTACCTTTCACGTCGAATCATAATCAAATGAAGTGAAAGTGTGGAAAGTCTTATGTTGCGGTTAGTTTTTAATTCTTTTCTTTCTCTCTGTTTTCAAAAACTTATTTTTTTAATCCAATTTGGATTGGTACATGGAAAGGGTCCAATAATAGTGTAGTTTGATTGGGTTCAAAAAGAGATTTTCAACGATATATTATAAGCCCAATTCCGATGAATAATGAGGAAGTTATGGCCAAAATACGAAATTGGGACCGGTTTGAATTTTATGTGCGGCCCAATGATCTAGAGGAGGGCCTATTATGATTTATCATTCCTAATGCAATTAGGATTGATTATAATGTTCTAGAATCTTCTAGAAGGTTATTTTGAATCCTAATGTGATTAGCATTGATAATTGAATTTTAGGAGTTTTATTTAGAATAAAAGATATGTTTTTAAGGAAATTACAGTTTTACCCTTCGTACGCTTAAATTTTATCAAAATATGAAAACGCGTGGAAAAATTGACTGCAGCGCCGCACTAAGGATGTTACCAGGCGACTGGCCTGGCATCGCGGCGACACGCCTGTCGCTTGGCGATAAGGGCGTGTTTGGCACCAGCGTCGTGTTTTATTCTTTTCAAAACTCTGATTCTTTTTTATCATTATCCGGCTGATTTTCGTTATAAATAGCCTCCTAAAACCTCCATTTTCATTCACCAACTCTCATCAAGAATTTCTTCATATTCTCTTTCTTTTCTAAACTAGCCTTTTCGCAAATACAAAATTCCGCATTAACAAGATCTAGACACACCTAGCCAAGTTCGAAGTTGCCTTCGCCCTAGACGTGAAAGATTTGATATTTCTGAGGGTTTGGTCCCAAATCTAGTCTAAACTTTCTTAAATCTCTATTTCAATTATTTAATTTAATTCTTGAATTTTATTATTTTTCTTGAAGTTACTGACGTGTGTATTTTATTATTAGAAAGAGGTACGAGGCATCCAAGTAAGTACTTTAATTGCTTAATTGATATTATGATATAGAAATCATGCTTAGATTATTATTTTGATTCCTAATATCAAGTATGTTTAAAAGAATGCTTCCTATTTCTTTCCTAATATTATGTTAGTATCATGTTAGGGTTAAAGCTTTAATCTTTGATGTTTAAGTGACATGCTAGACTTTATTATTAATCTTGTTAATATCATGCCTAGGATCTTATTAATACTATGCTTTATTTTTAACATGATTGTTTTAATTATTATTTATGATGATTATTATATTGCTTGATATTTATTTATTTTTATTGCTTGATCACGCCTTTTATGCATGTTTAAAGGGAATTTGTAATTGTAATCACGCTTAATAAAAAATTAATAATCTTTTTTAGGGTTATTATGATTATGATTCAAGTGATCGCCAATAGTAGTTTTATTTGTGCATTAATATTCAACCAACATAGATTAAACAGGTTTAGGGGTAAACCTATTGATTGCATGTTAGTCATAAAGCGCACATGAATACGAGAAGAATAAAGTAGAGGCCTATTATTAAGGTAGGTTCTTTCTCTTTTAGATTGGATTTGTACCTTCATCCCTGAACTTCCAGTCATGGTTCCACACCTATTGGAGTTAACGATCTCCTGGATCGTTAAGGGGTGTAACCTTCACACTGTGAACGGTTTACAAGTTCCTAAAACTTGTTGGCGACTCTTTGTCTCTAGCTTCCTTCCCTTTGGACGCCACCATGCTTAAGTGTATGATCACAGTGGGTTTCAAGTTTGGGGTAATGCTTGACATATTCCCTAAAGTGTTTTGGCAACTCCGCTGGGGAGGTTTTCTATTTTAATTCCTGAAATTTATTTCGGCAATGATTTAGAATGAGTGGATGAGACTTGAAAAGTTCTAAGTATTTCATGTGCGTAATTTTGATTAACATTATTGTCATATGCGTAAAAAAAGATCTCATTGGAAAGACCATCTGTAATGAGTTAAAATCATAGGATTTTTTACACGTAGAAAATTTGAGGAATATCTTTCACAACTAGAATCAAAATAATGCTGTGAAAAACTGGAAAATTTTACTGAACACAGAAAACTGCTGAGGCATGTAGGAACTGACGTCTAGCAAACAGAACCTGTCGCCAAAGATATGGCTCTGTCGTCGAGCGACAATTCTGTCGCCAGGCGACAGGGCTATATTGCGGCGACGACCTCTGTTGGCTGGCACTGCGTTCTTCTAATACTGAGCTAGAAATATGAGTTCTAATTTCGACCAGTTCTACCGATGTTGGCTCGATTCTACTTCCTGATTGAGTTTTTCTCACTTTTCTGAAACCCATATGTGTTCTACATATGGAAATAACCCCCTGGGAATTCATGCTCCATCTACCTGATTGAACGCTCTATGAAACAAAGGGTACATCCGAGAATGTTGAATTCACCAAACCATGGAAGCGAGTTTTAACTCGCGGGGTCCCATCCACTCGCACCAACCCTTCCAAAGGTAAGGCTTCTGCGCTGTGCATCCGAACTCATAACAATGGACCCTCTTTTACTAACCTATATCCCGAACTTTAGAGAATTAGAGCCATGTTTAGGTTGCAAACTCATTGCATCATCTTGTGCCTACTTGACTATTTGTGCATTATTTGTTGTGCATACTCTATGTGTTTTTCCTAACCGTTTGTTTGACTTGTAGTTTAAGCCTAAATAAACTAATTAATGACTGAAGGACTTTGCTTAATTAATTAATTAATTAATTAATTAATTTGAGCTAATAAATAAACCTAAAATCTAGTCATAGTCCCTTTAAGTCAACCCGGATTTTTATTCCCGTATACTGCACAAGCGTCAACTTGTTTTGGTTCTAACCGAAGTTCTAGGAAGAGTTACGAGTCTTATAACCTATGGATCTGTAGCCCCGAGTTTTATCTTTAATTTGGCGTTGGTTCCATCCCAATCAGAGTCCCATATAAAAAGTTAGGACTAAAATACCACAGCCTGTCCAGTTTAATGAACATACATGAAGTCTTAAGTTAGTCTTTGCTTGAGTCTAGTCACATAGTCTAGCGACATGGTCATGACAAGATTCTTAACATGTCACCTACACTCAATAGTCTTAGCACACACTTTGTATATGTCACCATGACCATGTCTTAGGTTCATGCATGAGTCGTTTTTCCTTCATTTGAGTTGAGGGTCCATTCCATTTCTATTCTCTTCCATATCCTCTGTCAATCTATTGCATGTTCAATTGAGCTTAAGCCAAAAATAATAAAAAACTTATCGCTAATTTCCCTTTCCACGGTACTTGGTCAAGCCAAGAAGGGCGATTAATCAAGGAAAACACCTTTATTTAAGTTCAACTTTTTGATAAACCAGTCGGTCGAAAAAGAAAGCTAAGAAGATAATGGCAAGTCAAGAAGAAGTCAATGAGCTTCAGAAGCAAATGGATGACGTGACTGAGGTGTTAAAGGCTTTAACCCTTCAAATCAATGACCTTGTGAAACAACAACAAATGAAGCTAATGCAAGAAAGCTTGAGCAAAATATCCAATGACTATAGATTCCAGGGCATTAGCTCACAAGGGGTCTCAGTGGACAAGGAGCTTCTTACACAGAACTTCAATGCCAATGACATCCTTAAGTTTAAGGCAACAAATAATCCTTACTTCAACTTAAGGGCCTTTGAAATTATAATGAACATTAAGGGGATTGATAAGAACATTTTTCACGCTTTATTCTCAATGTCTTTAGAAGTCGTTTATCAACATTGGTCCTTTTCTCTTGATAAAGAAAATACCTCTACTTGGGATGGAATAAAAAACGTTTTCATTGACAGATATAAGTGTAATATTCAAATCGAAACTGACTATAGACAACTTGAGATGCTAAGACAAAAAGAGAATGAAGGCTTTATTTCTTTCTTTAATAAGTGGAGAGAAACTTCCGCTAAGATGATTGAAATGCCCGCCGAAAAAGAATCCGTAAGGATGTTTATCAAGAATCTCCAAGAGAAGTATTAAAAGCATTTAAAATATCAAGATAATTTGAATACTTTCAAGGCCGTCTATGACATCGGAATTGAAATTGAAGATGACCTCGCAAAGTAAAAAGCTACAAACAATAGTAACCATAGTGGCTTGAAAGGAAAGAAGAACGATAATCCTTCTTCCAAAAACGCCCACTCTAGTAACAATGTTAGTACCTTTGATCATAACGGTGTCTTAGCCATGGATAATCAAGGATCTAAAAAGAAGCCCAAAAGAGAGTTCACACCCATTGGAATGACCTATGATGTTGCTTTCGATCATCTCTATGATCGAAGATTAATCAAACCTATTGGCCCTACCGAGGACCGAACACCAAAAAAGCGATCTTAAAGATGGGATCCCAATTCTTATTGCAAGTACCATCAAGGAAATGGTCACACCACCGATGAATGCTACATGTTTCAAAATCTCATTCAAGATCTCATAGAAGCAAACAAGATCCAATTGCCTCTAGCTAGCAAGAATACTGAGTGATGATACAGCAAACGACACAAGACAAGAGGCGAGCTTCAACGACAAAATTTCATAACCTCTTTTTCTATTTCTTTTTCATTTTTCCTTTCCTTAATAAGTTTAGCATAGACACTTTTTTTTTTCTTCCCTTAGATTTACTTTGTAGATTTTTTCTTTTTTCCCTTTTAATAAAATGAGTATTTATTTTCTTGCATATGATCATTTCATTACATCGCACCTAAAAAAAATTAAAAAAATTAAAAAAAATAAAAAAAATAAATAAATAAAATCCATGTCAAACTAAGCACAAGGTATACCAATGATTTGAGGCACCCCTTGTAGCCACATCATATGATCTTGTACCATTCAAATATGCAATCCTGTTTTGATAAGCCACTTTGAGCCTCGTCTAACGACAGCCCTTTCATTTTTCAACCCATATCTACCTAACCTTGGGATGGGATGGTGTGTAACTTATGCAATTTTCAAAGAACAAAAGCTTGAGTGATTTCAAAAGATCAAAATAAATAAAATAATATAAAATAAATAAAAGTGTACAAAAGGGCAAGTGTTCCAATGTCTTTGACATGCACATGTCTTTGATATCAACACGTCTCAGATTGCGTCTCTTATTGGGTGTTCGGTACCGTGCCTGAGAAACATGAATGCCAAGTGAGTGATAGAACGCATGATCGGGATTGCCCACACTTATCAAAAAAGGTTCAAAAAAAAAAATGCAAAAGCAAAAAAAGAGAGCAAAAATATAAAATAAAAGAGCTCAAAAGTGAGAACCTCAAGCATAATAATACAAATATTCAAAAGCAAGGTTGCACACCTTGGGGGCTTATCTAGGGTGTTGAGCCTTTATCCCCTTCTTCTTCAAACCTTTAGCCTAACCACGTGACAACCCTTCAAAAGACCTTTTTGAGTTATACACACACACTTGTGCGAGGTTCGGCTAGAGCTACGTTCGGCCTGATTCCTATCAAACACGTAGGCAACCTCACATCAAGGTGCGGCCGTAATAAAAATACATTCATATTCACATTCACACACTCACACCATGATCATATAAAGGGATCCCCTGTGCTCATCCCTATTCATTTAGAGCTAGACTCGGAGGCTTGATCCCTGAAAGGAATGGTGTCCTTCGAACAAGTGTACTATTCGGTTAGTGGGTTCAGAATTATTAGAAAGCTAATATATTCAGTAAGGTCAAGTGATCATAATGCCTAGGTGGAGGCCGCTTCCGATTAGTAATTTTAATGCATAATTAATATTACAGCTTAATCTTGACTTAACCCTTCGGGTCACACCCTTAGCAATAATCGAACCGACTCGACGAATTAATTCGAAAGAAATTAATTCGTCGCCCGAGTATTAAATATTTAGACGTCGGAAATTCGATCTTAAAGCGTTGAAACCGAGCGTAGGAAGTCGAGTCAAAAATAGTAAATGACGAGACACGCAAATAATAATAAATTGACAATATTTCCCAAAACACCCCTAACATCGGAATACCCCGAGCATCCGAGTGCTAGGGGCATAATATGCTAAGCATTGGTTGCTAGCATGCGCACCTAGCCAAGCCTAGGCTGGCTGGGGCATGCTAGTGCACCAACGCTAGTAGCCAAAGGCAGTCACGGCCGCAAGCAACAACAACAACCCGCACAAGGTGTGTGTGGCTTGCTAGCCGCAAGCAGCAGCAGCCCGCACAAGCGTGCGTGACTTGCGTAGATTTATTATTAATTTGCTTATTTATTTTAATTTAGCTTTACAATAAATTGTGGAATTTCATGACTCCCACATTGATGTGATAGAAATTCCCACTCTCCCTCTTGCCTATAAATACCCATCTTGGGTTTTTAGGAAGAGTGCTTGAGTAGGAGTTCAATAGAGCATTGCATTAGCAAAAACTCTTAAACTCATATAATACTCGGGTTTTTGTCGGACCTCGCTAACCTCGAGGTAACGGACCTAAAAGTCGCTAGTAGTTTTTGCGGGTGGACTTCCGTTGGAGGCTCGCGTATTTTCAGAGCTTAAAGCTCTCAAGTAAGAGCCCGATTGTGAGTGCGAAGCACGCGACAAAGGTAAATTTCGATTTTATCCTTGTATGTGTATTTGTTATGCTTTATGGTTTTATTAATTGCGAGTGGTTCTTTGGGTCGGAGTTTTTTCCACAGTAAGATGGACTTACCAAACCCTAACAGCGGTATAGGAGCCTCGCTCATTTACTTTTAAAATCATAATATTTTTTCAAGGTGTTTTTATGGCTTAATTTTCTTGTCTTGAAGTGGTAATTATATTAGTAGCTCGTTTTATTTATTTTAACCTCATATTAAAGCTATCATCAGCCCCAAACCTAGTTTTCGACCCAAAAATAGTGAATTTTGGGTGGAAAATGTGTTTTGGAAATGGTTTTATTCTTCAAGGGGACGGTTTTTAGCCAAAAAAACGACCAGAAATGCACTTTTCGAGGGATTTTTCGTTTTTACAAAAAATTTTAAGTCTTTCTAACCTTGAAAATTCATTGCATATTTATGGTGGTTATGTAATTGGTTCAATACATATTTTATATGCAATTTTAAACCTCTTTAGGCATGATTACTTGGTGGTAATTTGTGCTTGAAAGCTTGGTTTTATTTTTCACATAATTGCAAACTAATTGCATTAAGTGTGAAATTGTTGTTCTTTGAGGCTTCCAAGTACTAAAGATTCAATCTTTAATTATGTTAAGTGATTGAAACTTTAAGTTACTAAATTCCATGAATTTCTGTTAAACTTTGTTGATTTAATCATTTTTGGGTTGATTGGAATCATAAAGTTTGAAACTTTGTGATAGAAAATTGTTTATCTTCACTTTGGAAGATATAATTTTTCAAGGATTCACAAGTATTAAAGTTGGAATATTTATTGAACTTATGTTCATTTTTTTCCAACTTTCTCTTATTTTGTCAAAAACTCAAGATTAATTTAAATTAATTAAATTAATAGAGTAATTGCCCTCTTAGTTTTGTTGCACCAAGTTAAACCAATTTAATTAAAGAATGGTTCTTGGGAATTATTTTGGTTAGATGCACTTTGAAAATTTTATTTTAAGTTATACTTGTTAAAATTTTTCATTTTGCTCAATCAATTAGTTCTAAAATTAATTTAGAATTAATTAAAAATGTCACGAAAATTTTTAGATCAAAATCCCGAGGCTATGGCACGCAAATCAAGGCATAAGCACCCTTGGCTAGCCGGGCTGCATAGCGGCCTGCATGTGGCTGCCAAGGGGCAGCCATGTGTGTGCGTGCATCCAAGCCGTGGCTGGTGCACACGGTCGCAACCAGCAGCACAACAGCAACATCATAGCGGCAGCACGCTGCCTTGTGCGTGCGTGTGTGCGTGCTGTGTTGCGTGGTGCATGGGGCTGCTGTGGCGTGGGTGTGATGGCACGAGCATAGTGTACTTGGACTTGGTGCATGCGTCGTGTAATAGGGAATATGCGTAGACGTTGCTTGCGAAGCAATGTAGTGCAATGAGTTCGTACAACATGGCCATCAAGGGCCACGTTATTGATGTGTGAAAGTTCGCTGATGTGGGCGGTGTAACGCTTAGCGACATCGGGCCCACTCCCACATTCATTGTGTAGGAGTTTATAGGTACTACGCAGCGGAAAAACATGAATCATATTCATACAGTACCTAATCCCAAGATCTAATGCATAACACATAAAGAACATATAATCGTACCTTTGAAGCGTGATTCCACGTGCGATCGAGCAAAAACAATGGGAGATAAAGAACCCCAAGCATGATTCCTCTACTTGGTCCACGGGCATAGATTAAACCTCCACAAATGCTAGTTAGTCGTGATTGAACGCTTCAATCAACCTTAAAGGGAGAAGAGCGAGCAACGAACCACCATGAACCACCACACGCGCCACCAAGGGTGGCCGGCCGTGAATCCAAAGGAGAAGGAGAGGGAGCCGTGAATTATAGAGGGAATTAGGGTTTTGGGATTGGTTGCCTTGATGTTAAAATTCACTGTGTGTGAATTATGACTGCTTACTTGCAACCCTAGGCATGAATCTTATTTATAGATCTCATTTCTAAATAAGAGCCCATGTCAAAAGCCCAAAACCTAATTCCAATCGAACTATGCTAACCCAATCCATTTCATGATTAGTTAAATGCTCATGAGGCCCATTAATGGGCCTCTAACTTGCTTAACCCAATACCCTTGTGTGTGACCTCATAGAATCCATTCTATTGGGCTTTGGACTTTTTAACTAGCCCAAAGATCATTTGTCATATCTAGCAACAAACAATGACGACCGAAAAGAACGAACTTATTATCTCCATAATAGTGATCCTTGATATATCTAGTAATTGCACTTATCGAAGACATAACTCCTTCACATTGAGCATCAAACGGTTGTGCGGAATGTGAGCACTCTATGTCTTAGTGCTAGGCATTTAGACATTTTGGACTATCTAATTTTTTTTTTACTTAAATTGTTGTTTAAATTATTTTATTAATCAAATTTGTTTTAATTATTTTAATAAATTTTGGAGGCTAAGCCTCGGTTTTGAGCGGCATTGGCAAAATTTATTTTGACAAATTTTGGGTTTTACCGACTTAATTAATTGGATTAATTTAGTTGGATGCGGAATTTTATTAATTGTGCTTATAACCGGTTAAAACAACTTTGACTAGTTTTAATTAGGCGTGTTAATTGGATTAACCACCTAGATTAGTTACTAGTTCACGCGTGTTTATGCATTGTTACTTGTTTATCGTTGTAAAATGCATGGGCCATTCACAGATAGTGAATGGATGAATGGAATGTATATTCTCTCACATGTTTTATGAAATGACAACTAGTGGGGCCCGATTAGGATAGAAAATATGGACTGCGATCCGTGATGTATTTTTGTAAATCTAAATACGGTCTGCGTACCGTTGAGTATTTTTGTACCTTAATATTTAGATTATTCCTAATCGTAGATACTAGTAGTTGCATTTAATTATGGTCAAGTCTTGAAGATGGAGGTTCTTGGAAGACGAAGCCATGAAGTTGCAAATGAAGACCTTTTGAAGATTTGAAGAGCTCAAGGGGTCATGCTAGTTGCCAAATGCATCTATATTTATGTTTTTTCGATAAATACATATGTTTATGTATATGAATTATATGTTAGATGCATGTTTAGGATTTCGAATGTTGTGATGATTAATTAATTTTACTTAAATCAACCAACATAGAAACCCTAGGTCCCTAAATATTGAGTAAAACTTGTCATTCCAAAACAACACTTACCAACCGAACGAGGGTAGTGGTGGGCTACGCCAAAGCGAGGCATCACTACCTATCCAAGGAGCGTAAGGCATACCGCGTATGCAAATTGGTTTTGGTTGTACTCAACGATATGAGTGATGGAGTCCTAACAAAGCATTGCTTACCTTAGGAGATTGCGTGTTAAGACAAGACAAAGCATGCTTAATGATGCAAGTCTAAGCATGGAGAACTTCGAAGATTTGCTTATCATGCATCAAGATAACTTGTCCCTAAACATTGATTCAAGCCAAGCATTGCATGGACACTTTCTTGGATATCAAAGCAAAGCCACGGTTTGCTTAGTGGCTTTTCTTGGAGTCTAGTTCACTTTCTTGAACTTTCTTGAATTTTCTTTACTTAGATTTTGCTTACAAGTTTTTACCTTTCACTTGAAAGGGTTTTTCTTGGTTCAAGCATTAGGATCTTTAATCTTTATTTAATTCTTTAATTTTTATTTATTTATTTAGTTGCTTTAAAAATCAGTTAGTTAGCAAAATAAATCAGTTTGGTGTATGCTTGTGCGCCAAGGTGCTTGCTCTTCAAGCAAGTTAGAATTCTAGTTTAATTAGGATTGAATTAGGGACTTGTCCTAATCTTCCTAGGTAAACTAAGTCTTATAAATAGGGCTGTAAACACACAAATAAAGATATATAGATTAATATTCAGATTTATTTCTTAAGTTGCATACTTGAGTTTTGGTTGATTGCGATCAATTGCTGTTTTGCTTGTTTTAGTTAAAACATTCGTTTGGATTGATTAATTAGGTGGATTCTTAATTGATTAATCTTAGTTTTTGTTTAATTCTTGGTGGATTTCCTGTATAGAATTAGACTTAAACATATCCCTTGTGTTTTGTTGATTTTCGGATCAATAATTCACATCATCTTTGGTATCAGAGCAGGTTTGCGCAACTTCGACAAAAATTAAACTGGGAACAATTGGCTGGGAATTTTTGCGTGATTCTTTTTGCATTGAACTTTAAAAACGTCCAGCTATCACCATATCAAATTTCATAAATTTTAGTTGAGTAACGCGTTCTACACAGCCTCAAACATTTGGTGTTTGTGCACTGATTTGCGGATGGGAGTCCGGTTTTTGTGTTGCCTAGTTTTCCTTCAAGGTTCGATCTTTTAATCAAGATTTTTGCATAAACTGACTTGGTTTGTGTAGGAATCATGAGTGACGAAGAGGTCCCACAAGTTCCAAGGGGATTAACCTTAGAACAAGCTCAAAATCTTAGAAGAGATAGGCGAATTGACGAGTTGGCAGCAAGGATGGATGAGATATTAAAAAGGCTTGATACTCGTGCTGGAGATTCTTCAAGGAAAGGGAATTCTAACCCTAATTCTGGTTCAAGTGAAGAAGAACAACCAAGGAGGAACCCAAGGAGGCCACGAAATAATTATTCCTCAAGTGATGAATCACCAAGGCCTAGGAGGAGAGATCGACCAAAAGATGATGATAGGAACCTTAGATTAGATCTTCCCGAATTCAATGGGAGTATGAATGAACCTGAAAAATACCTTGAGTGGATTAGAAGGGCCGAGACACTATTTGATTACAAGGAGTATGATGAAAGGAAAAGATGCAAATTGGCTGAATTGAAACTGACCGGTTATTCTAGTCTTTGGTATGATAATCTAAAGAAGAAGAGGCATAAGGAGGGGTGTGCAAGAATCTCAACTTGGGAACAACTCAAGAAGCACATGAAAAAAAGGTTCGTACCTAGTGATTATATTCAAGATGTTTATCTTAAGATGCAACTTTTTAAACAAAATTCTATGACTGTTGAGAATTATATTGGTGAATTTGAAAAGTTATGCATGCTATGTGGCTTAGAAGAGATTGTTAAGCATAAGATTGCTAGATTTATTTCGGGGTTGAATGATAATATTGCTGAAAAAGTTGAATTGCAACAATATTGGTCCTTTGAGGATGTTTGCAAGGTAGCTTTGAAAGTTGAAAAACAGATAAAGGGGAAGAAAGGGACGTACACTAAGTCCTTTGTAAAGGGTTTCACTAAACCTTTTGAGAAGAACAGCTTGGAGAAAAGTGGTTCTAGTTCGAACTACAAGGAGACTAAATCAAAATTTGAAGCTCCTAAAAAGCTTGTTGAAGATAGGAAGTGCTTCAAGTGTGGTAGTGTTGGTCACATTGCAACTAATTGTCCATCAAAAAGAGTAATGACTGCTCAAGAGTGGGAACAAGAACAAGCTAAGTGTGAGCAGGGTAGTGACTATGAAGAAAAGAACGAAGAGGAAAACTTTGAAGAAGAGGAGGGGCATATTGACGAAATTGATCCCGAGACTCATGGTCAAAGTTTGGTTCTAAGAAGGGCGCTACACTCTAAAACCGTACCTATGGAAAACAATCAAAGGGAGAAAATCTTTCTTACAAGGTGCAAGGTAGAAGATAGGTTGTGTGACATGATCATAGACACGGGGAGTTGCACTAATGTGTTATCTACTACTTTGGTAGACAAATTGAAGTGGCCAACTACTGAACATCCAAGCCCTTATAAGCTTCATTGGCTTAATAATTCGAGTGATGTTAAGGTAACTAAACAAGCCTTAATCTCCTTTTCAATTGGTAAATTTCATGATAAAGTTTTGTGTGATGTTTGTCCTATGGATGCTTGTCATATACTATTAGGCCGTCCTTGGCAATATGATAGATTTTTGAAGTTTGATGGAAGGACTAATGTGTATGTTGTGAGAAAAGGAGAAAAAGAGAGACCGGTTGCTTTAAAACCTTTGATAAGCAACAAGTCTTCTAATGTTACCTCTAATTCGAAGAATTCTTATTTGATTAGTGAGAGGGAATTAGAAAAAGAAATTTGCAGCAACAATGTGGTATATATACTTGTTTCTAATGAGATTCGAATTGATCAAGATAAACAAGCAAAGAGGCCGTATGAATTGGAATCTGTTTTAGAAGAATTCAAGGATGTCTTTCCTAAGGAATTACCTCCGGGACTACCTCCTATTCGTGGGATAGAGCATCAAATTGACTTGATTCCGGGAGCACCCTTACCTAATAAGGCAGCCTATAGAAGTAATCCGGAAGAAACAAAGGAGATGCAAAGGCAAATTGAAGAGCTTATGACTAGAGGATACGTGAGGGAAAGTATGAGCCCTTGTGCCGTGCCTACTTTACTTGTCCCAAAGAAAGATGGGAGTTGGCGCATATGTATTGATAGTAGGAGTGTGAATAACATCACTATCAAATACCGATTTCCTATTCCAAGATTAGATGATCTACTTGATGAACTACATGGTTCAAAGTTGTTTTCTAAGATTGATCTTATGAGTGGTTATCATCAAATTCGAATGAGAGAAGGAGATGAGTGGAAAACAACATTCAAGACTAAGTTAGGGTTGTATGAATGGTTGGTGATGCCGTTTGGACTCACTAATGCACCTAGCACTTTCATGAGGTTGATGCATGAGGTACTTAAACCTTTCCTTGGCAAGTTTGTTGTTGTTTATTTAGATGATATTCTGATATACTCTAAAAATTTGCATGATCATCTAAATCATCTAACAAGTGTGTTTGAAGTGTTAAGAGAGAAGAAACTCTATGCTAAGCTTGAAAAATGCTACTTCTTAGTGCCTAGTGTTACTTTTCTTGGTTATGTTGTATCAAAGGATGGAGTTTCAGTTGATCATTCAAAAGTAGAGGCTATTAAAACTTGGCCTATTCCTACTAATATGAGTGAAGTAAGGTCTTTTCATGGTCTAGCTTCGTTCTATAGAAGATTTGTCAAGAATTTCTCAAGTATTGTGGCGCCTATGACCGAATGTTTGAAGAAGGACAAGGGTAAATTCGAATGGACTAAAGAAGCTCAAAGTGCGTTTGAGTTGGTAAAAAAGAAGCTATGTGAAGCACCTATACTTGCGTTACCAGATTTCTCAAGTCCTTTTGAAGTTGAAACCGATGCTAGTGGAGTTGGAATTGGAGCAGTTTTACTCCAAAAGAAGAGGCCTATTGCATATTTCAGTGAGAAATTGGGAGGAGCTCGATTGAACTATTCTACTTATGATAAAGAGTTCTATGCCATTGTTAGAGCTTTAGATCATTGGAGTCATTATCTCCGACCTAATCACTTTGTGTTGCATTCTGATCATGAAGCATTGAAGTACATACATGGACAACAAAAGCTCAATCCTAGACATGCTACATGGGTTGAATTTTTACAATCATTTAATTTTTCTTCAAGGTACAAAGAAGGGAAATCGAATGTTGTGGCTGATGCATTATCTAGAAGATACACTTTGATTGGAATTCTAAATAGCAAGCTACTTGGTTTTGAACTGATCAAAGAATACTACAAAGGTGATGATGATTTTGCTACATTGATTGAAGAGTGTTCTAAAGGAGCCGTGGGTTCTTATTTGCTGCAAGATGGTTTTCTTTTCAAAGGAAATCGACTTTGTCTTCCTAAGTGTTCTATTAGAGAGCTAGTTGTTAGAGAAGCTCATGGGGGAGGAATTGCTGGTCACTTTGGCATTGCAAAGACCTTGAGTATGTTACAAGAACACTTCTATTGGCCTAAGATGCTCACGGATGTGCAACTAGTTATTTCTAGGTGTGCAACTTGTCAAAAAGCGAAGGCTACTTTTCATCAAGGCTTGTATACTCCTTTACCTGTTCCAGATTCACCTTGGGAAGATATTTCTATGGATTTTATTGTGGGATTGCCGAGAACACAACGGGGGAAAGACTCTATTATGGTTGTTGTGGATAGGTTCTCTAAGATGGCTCATTTTGTTCCTTGTCACAAAGTGGATGATGCTATGAAAGTGGCGGAATTATACTTCAAAGAGATTGTTAGATTGCATGGAATTCCAAAAACTATTGTGAGTGGTCGAGATACAAAGTTCATGAGTTTCTTTTGGAAGTCTCTATGGAAGCTTGTGGGAACTAAATTGCTCTTTAGTACATCTTACCATCCACAAACTGATGGACAAACTGAGGTTACTAATCGTACTCTTGGTGCGCTTTTGCGTGGGTTAGTGAGTAAGACACAAAAGGATTGGGACATCAAGTTAGCTCATGCGGAGTTTGCTTATAATAGATCACCTACATATGCTACCAAACATAGTCCTTTTGAGGTAGTCTATGGAGTCAATCCAAAACTTCCAATTGATCTTGTTCCATTGCCTAAGGGTGAGTTAATTCACAAAGATGCCGAGTCTAAGTTGAAGAGTATGCTGAAATTACATGCTCAAGTTCGAACAAGAATAGAGAAAGTAAATGACATGTACAAAGCTAGAGCAAACAAGCATAGAAAGCAACAAGGTTACAATGTTGGAGACTTGGTATGGTTACATTTGAGAAAGGAAAGATTTCCAGGAAAACGCAAGAATAAGTTGATGCCTAGAAGTGAAGGTCCTTTCAAGATTGTTGAGAAGATCAATGACAATGCTTATAAGTTAGAACTTCCGGGAGAATATGGAGTTAGTGCTACATTCAATGTTGGCGATTTGGCTAAGTATATTCCTGATGAAGAACTTCGAGATTTGAGGACAAATTCTTTCGAAGAAGAGGAGGATGATGCAAGTCTAAGCATGGAGAACTTCGAAGATTTGCTTATCATGCATCAAGATAACTTGTCCCTAAACATTGATTCAAGCCAAGCATTGCATGGACACTTTCTTGGATATCAAAGCAAAGCCACGGTTTGCTTAGTGGCTTTTCTTGGAGTCTAGTTCACTTTCTTGAACTTTCTTGAATTTTCTTTACTTAGATTTTGCTTACAAGTTTTTACCTTTCACTTGAAAGGGTTTTTCTTGGTTCAAGCATTAGGATCTTTAATCTTTATTTAATTCTTTAATTTTTATTTATTTATTTAGTTGCTTTAAAAATCAGTTAGTTAGCAAAATAAATCAGTTTGGTGTATGCTTGTGCGCCAAGGTGCTTGCTCTTCAAGCAAGTTAGAATTCTAGTTTAATTAGGATTGAATTAGGGACTTGTCCTAATCTTCCTAGGTAAACTAAGTCTTATAAATAGGGATGTAAACACACAAATAAAGATATATAGATTAATATTCAGATTTATTTCTTAAGTTGCATACTTGAGTTTTGGTTGATTGCGATCAATTGCTGTTTTGCTTGTTTTAGTTAAAACATTCGTTTGGATTGATTAATTAGGTGGATTCTTAATTGATTAATCTTAGTTTTTGTTTAATTCTTGGTGGATTTCCTGTATAGAATTAGACTTAAACATATCCCTTGTGTTTTGTTGATTTTCGGATCAATAATTCACATCACTTAACCACTCTTTGTTTCTTTGGATCTTGGAATCAACTTATTCTCACCAAATGGGGACAATTTTAATGCGTGGATAAGATGTTTAATAAGATTGAAGATTTGCATGAATACCTTATAATTTTCAAACTTATTATGTTATTTACTTGATAAATGGTTATACTTTGCACTTATATTTGTAGAATTCCAATTAAAACTGTATTGTTTTCCATGATTGGTAAAGGAAATCTTTGAGAATGGTTCTCAAAGAAGAGGAAAAGCATTTCTAAAATACAATTCTCATAAATGACTTTTATAACAAAGTCTGAAAGGACGGTTGGACATCATGTATTCAAAATACTAGGTAGTTTTGATAAAACATGAAGTATTGAGTTGCAAACTCAAATTGTCAATATTGACAACCAACATATCTTTTCGCTTAGTACATAGATGAGTAGGACTCATTGATGTAGTAATTCAAGCGTGAATTAAAGGAAAAGATGGAACTTTGTTTTACGGCGCATTAGATGCTTAATTATGCCTAACAAAGTATAAAAGTCAAAGACTCTTAAAGAAATGGTTCTTAAACGATTATGAGATAAAGTATGATAAGAAATATAGGAAACGGGGATTAACGAAAAGGAATAAGATTTCATTTCAACCCATGAGTTCATATTATTGTAGTTAACTTAGCAATTTGTTATCTTCACAAGTATCGGATACTGCTTGAGTGTTCCACTTTGAAAGTGACCTCAAACTATTGAAGATAAGCTAAGAATGAAGCAAGTGGTGCTACATCAGTTGTAAGGACGTATGCTTTGTTTAAAGACCTTTAAGCTAAGACTGGAACAAATAAATGGTTATTGTGTTCCATAATTAACAATTGATCCGTTTACTCATAGAAAGACTCACATTTAAAGCAATGTGAAATAGTTGCAAATTTATTTGAATGACATGGTTGTCTAAACCATGTGTCAAGAATGCTTGATTATAAAAAAAAATTATCTTAACATGATAAACTAGCAAAAGCTCAAATTCATGGGCTTGATTTGCGTTCCAAACATCTTTAGTAATGTCACATCGACAAGAACATACTCAAGGCTCTATTAGATAAGATCTTGATAGTTGATCGATTCGGAATCGTTCTAAGACAAGCAAGTCTTACTTGTTGAAACCGACAAAGTAAAGAGCTATTGTTCTTGGTATAAACAATTTACTCCGAAAGCTAAAGAGGATTCATTTACTTCCACGTTTCACGAAGAATTTGAAAGAATATGGCTATATTCATCAAATGTGAACAAACTTGACCATGAATAGTTCATGAGTTCAGTGAAGTACAGAATAAACTTGGCAAGATATCAAAACGTCTAGATTAGATCGAGCGATGTTTGCTTAAGCCAAGCGTGACCATCACAAAGTTATGAAATTGAAATTTTCATAAATAACTCCACAAAGAACATATTGTGTCTTCACAGAGATCTGGATGCCATTTAAAAATGACTCGAACAATGATGGATCACATCCCTTCCTATAAAGTTCTTAAGATTTGCACGAAGGACTAATGTTACACTAAACAAAATGACGAAGCTAAGAAAGGAATCCATATTCAGTTATGGATAGAATTATCTTCTAAATGTCCTTTCAAGTATATGTCTAAAACTCTTAGCCATAGTGGGAGTTCACTGGCTTAGTGGGAGCTAAGTGACTCAGTGGGAGCTCACCGGCTTAGCAAGAGCTAGGTGGTTGAGTGGGAGATTAATGGCTCATTAAAGGCTAAGATAGCTCAAGTGGGAGCTAACTGTTTGTTTTACAACGAACTTTTACCCAAAGACAATATACATGTCTCTTTATAAGCATTCAAGTGAGACCACGGGCATTACCTCCACAACCTAATTGAGAACATAGTGTTTGTTGCTCTAAGTGGTGTCTTTCTGGAAAGTTACACATTTCCAAAACGATAAGTGGGAGGAAAATGAACTTGATGACAATCGACCTTAGCAACAAATTAAAACTAGAATAATGTTGGAAGACCTCAAAAGGACTTCGTGAGAATGCTTGATCAAGAATACTCAAAAGGACTTTACAAGTGCCTTAAA
The DNA here is from genome assembly GCF_948465745.1 of Chenopodium album. Taxonomy (NCBI): domain Eukaryota; kingdom Viridiplantae; phylum Streptophyta; class Magnoliopsida; order Caryophyllales; family Amaranthaceae; genus Chenopodium; species Chenopodium album. Next base: position 55,120,548 of record NC_137837.1, read on the forward strand.
AGAGAATTCATTTCTCACAAAACTTTTGAAAAGTTGGAGTAAGATCAAGAATATCAAAGGGATTTGGAAGCGCTTTGAAACTCAGTGTTTGATGCAATAACCCCGTAAAGGTATAGAATTCACCAAAGGCTTGGGTTGAATCCTATAAATTTTCTTTTAATTAGAAATAAACCTAAGACATACAAGCATACTATTTACTATTAGATAGACTCCAAATTCCGAATAATGGTTAGAGGCCATAAAAAAAAATCCGAGATAGACTCCAAGTTTGAAAATCATGTTTGAAACATGATTAATTTGCATAAAGGGTGAAATACCCATCGATTGCAAATAAGTTTTCAAGGAGAAAACTAACAAATGAGGAAATGTATATGCATACATAGCTAGATTGGATGAAAAGGATACAATTAAATTCACGGAGTTGATTTTAATAAAAACCTATTTACCAATCGGAATGCTAAAGTCTTTTCGTGATTGTTTTAGTAAAATTGCTCATATGAAATATGGAAAAATAGATACCAAAACTACCTTCCCAAAATAGGATTTTGGAAATGACTATGGAATAGTCTAAGGTCTAAGGGTTTTGAAAATCTAAATAATACTAGATTTGAAAGCAAGCTCAAGAAATTTGTCATGGGATTAAAGGAAGCATTGCATATAGGAATTGGAGCGTGTTTTTTCATAAAGTTAATAAGAGGATTGACTTATGGAGAAACATAGAAATTCTTATGAATAAGAAGTTTAGTGGGAGAAAAAGTAAAGGTCTAACGAGAAGTTTACGAACTTTATTGTGAAATAACTATCAAATGCTAAATGCTTAGATTTGAAAGTATTTTCGACAATGGACCAAGCAAAAGACGATACTCAGTACGTATTGGGTATTAAGTTCTATTGTATAGACTTAATAAAATGTTTGAACGTGTAAAGGAGTTTACCGTGTTAAACATGAATTGAAGGACTTTGAAAGACTTTCGACCCGTATGTATAAAACTAAGTAAATGTTTGAACTAAGTATAAGCTAGGATTAATACTAAGTCAAACATGAAAGACTCTAATAGAGACTTTCAACCATATCACACAACAAACTGTTTAGCAAAGACTCAGTGAAACTGAAGGAGCTAAAATGACAAATTGATGGAATAAGATTGAGAATTACTCTGCAATTTAATTCATCATGTACGCTGTGATATGGAATCGTCGCATGAATTACTTGCTTAGAGCATCTAAAGTATGTATGTAGTACCAATCAACCTGAATCTATGTAATAGTTCGTTAGATTATGGCCAAGAACATCCAAAGTACTTGGATAAGTAACAGGTTGAGTTCTTGACTTGTGGAAACAAATACGATTTGAGAATTGATGTTGCAAGCACAAACCTTAACAAGGATTACATCCTTAACAAGGAAGCCGTTTATAAGCACGAGCTAAAAATAAGTCGTGGCTTGAGAATGGTAACATGGACGTGGATCCATGTGTAATGTGCAGGAATTTAAGGAAAATTTCCATGATCACAAGTGATTAGGGTATCCCAAATCATTGTGAGCCATTTGGAATGAAATCTAAGCAAAGCATCATCTGGAAGTCTACTAAAATATATGTTGAGAATATTATTTCCTTAATGGCGATAATAAAGAAGATGTTCTATGGAAAGTTCGTTGCTGAACGTTAATGATTATATGTCGTCAAGTCGAAGGTCTCAATCCTGAAAATGAGTGGGAGCCATCACTTGGACAATAAATCCTAAATCACATATAATCCATGACACCCTAAAATTTTATCATTTTATTATGAAAATGATTAGTAATGAAGATGCTAAGATTAGCAAAGTAATTATAACTAAACCTATCCAATGAGTGAACGACAACATTCACAATTACATGAAAGAAATCAAGCATATTAGATATGGATGTGATTTCTATAATGTTTTATAAAGAGTTATACTCTTAAAACATTCTGAAAAACCATTTATCATCAGATGAACCATTCAGGTTTTGGAGTAATTTAAAATTTCATGCAATTTTTATCACTCCGTTTGCTATTTAATTGTGGTTTAGAATTAAATAATGAGTCCATTCGATTCTTGGAATATTCAAAATAGGGTATCAAGACCAGTTTTGGTAAGGAAACACCTATTAAGTGAACGTTGAATATTATAATAAAAAATTATCCTTAATCGAGGTCATTTAAACGATGGACGATTAATGACCAATTGAGATTAGTGTGTAGTGTGATTTATAGCACCGTTTCTTGTGCTACGAGGACATGATTGTCATAAATCATTTCCACAAGTATTGGTTTAGAACCATACTGGATCGACTTATGAGAATACTTTAAGAGATTAAGAATCGTCAGAAGTAAACTTCTCATTATGGCTATCGGAACCTATTTCCTCGACCATGAGTATTGTGAGTTCTCTTGTTTGAGTACTAGTCCGCTTTGATGTAGTCAAACGTCTACCGTAATAGGGGATTATAATGGCAACACTCGGGCTGCTAGGTCCTCTTAGTAAGAGGAACTACATTACAAGACTGGGAATGTCCTCCTACTAAAATAGGGAAGATATCTTTGTTGCATACAAGGCCTCTATTAGAGCGAGACTGTATAAATGCATGGCCGTGCTCGGATGGATTTTAGAAATCATCTGTTTATTGACAGTCGGACTCGGAATCTAGAAACACTTTTGGATGTAATAAGGATGACAAAATAAGCTTACCTTATAATTCATGAAGAGACATTAAGCGACATAGGAAAAAGGGTGTACACTAAATGCGCACTTGTACGGAAGGACAAGTGGGAGATTGAAAGGAATGGTGTCCTTCGAACAAGTGTACAATTCCGTTAGTGGGTTCAGAATTCTTAGAAAGCTAATATATTCAGTAAGGTCAAGTGATCGGAATGCCTAGGTGGAGGCCGCTTCCGATCAATAATATTTATGCATAATTAATATTACAGCTTAATCTTAACTGAACCCTTCGGGTCACACCCTTAGCATTAAACGAACCGACTCGACGAATTAATTCGGAAGAAATTAATTCGTCGCCCGAGTATTAAATATTTAGACGTCGGAAATTCGAACTTAGAGCGTCGAAACCGAGCGTAGGAAGTCGAGTCAAAAATAGTAAATGACGAGACACACAAATAATAATAAATAGACAATATTTCCCAAAATACTCCTAGCATTGGAATACCCCGAGCATCCGAGTGCTAGGTGCATAATGTGCTAAGCATTGGTGGCTAGCATGCGCACCTAGCCAAGCCTAGGCTGGCTGGGGCATGCTAGCGCACCAACGCTAGAAGCCAAAGGCAGCCACGACCGCAAGCAACAACAGCAACCCGCACAAGGTGTGCGTGGCTTGCTGGCCGCAAGCAGCAGCAGCCCGCACAAGCGTGCGTGGCTTGCTAGCTGCGAGCAGTAGCAGCTCGCATCACCTAGGTGCGGGTGGTGGGCCGCGTGCAATAGGGGAAGCAAGTAAAGGGAGGGTTAAAGGTGAGGGACATGTGTTACAAGGAGTGTATGGAGTGGGGAGCAAGTATGGTCCCCTACTCTCCAAGTGGTCCTCATTTCCCTTTACATATAATAGTGACACTTGTAGATTTATTATTAGTTTACTTATTTATTTTAATTTAGCTTTAAAATAAATTGTGGAATTTCATGACTCCCACGTTGATGGGATAGAAATTCCCACTCTCCCTCTATCCTATCAATACCCATCTTGGGTTTTGGGGAAGAGTGCTTGAGTAGGAGTTCAATAAAGCATTGCATTAGAAAAAACTCTTAAAGTCATATAATACTCGGGTTTTGGTCGGACCTCGCTAACCTCAAGGTAACGGACCTAAAAGTCGCTAGTAGTTTTTACGGGTGGACTTCCGTAGGAGGCTCGCGTATTTTTGGAGCTTAAAGCTTTCAAGTAAGAGCCTGACTTTGAGGGCGAAGCACGCGACAAAGGTAAATTCCGATTTTATCCTTTTATGTTTTTTTGTTATGCTTTATGGTTTTATTAATTGAGAGTGGTTCTTTGGGTCGGGGTAGTTTCCGCAGTAAGTTGGACTTACCAAACCCCAACAATCCCTACATCATTAACTTTCCTAGCCTAGGAGTCACCACCATCTGACTCTTTTCAATATATTTTTCCACACTTAGTCCTTGCAGCCTAACTTTAGTGTGACTACCACACACATCATAGATACATGACCAAATATGCTTCCCTTAGGAACCCTTTGTCATGAAATCTTAACACAATGCTGAAGCATGCTTTGTCATATCAAGATCAATCATCATTGCATCAAAAAGTATGAAGTATTTAGCCTCCGCGCCTAAGTTAACTAAATACTTTCATTATCAAATAAACTAGGATAGTCTAAGATGTTACAATCCTTGTACTGTGAGAGACAACGTTAACGGATTAAGCTCATTCAACATGCACCTTCAAAAACTTCGCTTCTTTCTTTTTTTCGCGTCTTTCTATTTCGGGAGAAAGTCGGTACCCTCAACTAAAATGACAGAATTTTTTGTTTTTCTGCATTTCGAGTCATGTTCACATTGAGTCATGTCGTGTTATCGCATTGAGTCAACACTATGCATACACGAGTCATACGAAGTGAGTCATCATTAAGTCAACTTTACACCTTCAGTCGTGTCAAGTCAATGAGTCAAGAAACACTAAGTCTTAGGTCAACCCTAATTACACGAGAAAAGTCCTATAGTCCAAAATGTAAATGCAGGTACACTAAATCCAAGACGGACGGGTAAGCTTTGCAAAAGGTTTGAAGCAAAATGACGCAAACAACTTAGCAAATCAACTAAAGTCAGCTTGATTGCAATCATATTTGAGTGTCGATTGGCCTGACGGCGGTCATATTAATTGATTGGGTTCCTTGGTACGCCAGTTAGCCTCTATAAGCAAATTTACATGATTAGTAGTCGGTTCGATTACAATCATAGTAAGTGATTGACCTAACGAAGATCGTCTCACTTAGCATAAGCGCCTAAGCATTGGCTCATTACAAGCACCAAGGCATCAGTTCAAAAGCAAGCACTTATATGACAATATTTCCAAATGTGGATTGTCGCGCATTTTTCTTAAACGACAATTTTTCCAAGATTGGTTTGTCATCTTTGGCAAAGTTTCCAAGCGTGGATTTTCGTGCTCCTTCTCTATTTGGCAAGTTTTTCCAAGTTCGGATTGTCATCGCTGGAAAGTTTTGCGAGATTGGATTGTCATACACCTAGTTCCCTATGGAAAAATTTCCCAAAGGATTGTCGTATGTCCCTATTCATCAGAAAATTCGGCAAAAGTTCCTCTACGTGGATTGTCATTCATTTCAATGAGTGGCTAATTTTCCCGAAGTGGATTATCGGTCAACTCTTCTTTGCAAATGTTCCAAGACGCGGATTGTCAGTTGTGGCAATATTTTCCAAAAAGGATTGTCGCACAGCATTGGCAAATTTCCAAGGTGGATTGCTTTCAAGAGTTATATTCCAAGATGTGGATTTTCGATCGTGGCAAAATTCTTATGAAAGATTTTTACGAAGCATTATAAACGTTTTCCAAAATTAGATTTTGGCAAATTTTCCAAGATACGGATTGTCGCTTCATCGTGGAAACATTTCCAATGATGGATTGTTACGTAGCATTGACAACTTTCCCTAAATCGGATTGTCATACACGAGTTGTGTTGGTAACTATTCCTGAAGAAAAGAGGATTGTCATCACCCAAAGCATCAACAACAAAACAAGAAGTGGTCTTTTGGTAATTTTCTTCGGAATATTATCGCAAAAACTGAGGATGGCTTCAGTGGAGCAATCTTCGATCATGTTCCCTAGCTTGCGGAAGATGGTCACAAGGCGGTAAAAGATCGTTTCGGGCGAAGTAATCTTTGATAGTATTTTCTGGCTTGCAGAAGACTATCACAACGGAAATTGGAGGCAGTTACAAGCGTAGCAGTCTTCAGGCAGTATCCCCTAGCTTGAGGAAGATCGTTAAAGCTCTTTGTTAAGAGACGCGTGGACATAGCAACATCAAAACAACAAGATGGTGTTCCCTAGCTTGTAGAAAGTTGTCACAACAGCAAATGCAACAAAAAATCGGTTACCTCTAGAGATGTGTGCTCGACAGTGCAAGATACGCGTTTCTTAACTCTCTTATCAGTTTAACTAACGCTAGTTTGCAGGTATTGGCGTTACAAGAATGATTCAGGATCGCAGAACGTTCCGAATCATTCTCCGTCCTTATTGATACTTTGACTTTTGTTTTCAAAACTTGTGTTTCTCCAAACTCAGTCAAAGTGGGGGCTTCTATAGACACCCATTTGTGTCTCCCCAAAACTAAACCCAGTGATGAGTACCTTTCACGTCGAATCATAATCGAATGAAGTGATAATGTGGAAAGTCTAGTGTTGCGGTTAGTTTTTAATTCTTTTCTTTCTCTCTGTTTTCGAAAAACTATTTTAAGAAAATAGCCGATCTTATTTAGTTTGGCCATGACAAGGGTCCAATAATAGTGTAGTTTGATCAGGTTCGAAAAGGGTTTTCCAACGATACATTATAAACCCAATTCTGTTGAATAATGAGGAAGTTATGGCTAAAATACTAAACTGGGCCCGGTTTGATTTCTATATGCGGCCCAATGATCCAGAGGAGGGCCTATTATGATTTATAATTCCTAATGCAATTAGGATTGATTATGGTCTTCTAGAATCTTTTAAAAGGGTCTTTTGAATCCTAATGTGATTAGCATTGATAATTGAATTTAGGAGTTTATTTAGAATAAAATAAGTGTTTTAAGGAAATTACAGTTTTACCCTTCGTACGCTTAAATTTTATCAAAATATGAAAACACATAGAATAACTGATTGCAGCGCCGCACTACAGGATGTCGCATGGCGACATGCCTGGCGTTGTAGCGACACGTATGTCGCTTGGCGACAGGCTCCGTCGTTTGGTGACTGGGGCGTGTTTGACAACAACGTTGTGTTTTTTTCTTTTCGAAACTCTGATTCTTTTTTATCATTATCTGGCTGATTTTCGTTATAAATAGCCTCATAAAACCTCCGTTTTCAATCACCAACTCTCATCAAGAATTTCTTGATATTCTCTTTCTTTTCTAAACTAGCCTTTTCGCAAATACAAAATTCCGCATTCACAAGATCTAGACACACTTAGCCAAGTTCGAAGTTGCCTTCGCCCTAGACGTGAAAGGTTTGATATTTCTGAGGGTTTGACCCCAAATCTAGTCTAAACTTTCTTAAATCTCTATTTCAATTATTTAATTTAATTCTTTAATTTTATTATTTTCCTTGAAGTTACTAACGTGTGTATTTTGTTATTAAAAAGAGGTATGAGGCATCCAAGTAAGTGCTTTAATTTCTTAATGGATATTATGATATAGAAATCATGCTTAGATTAATATTTTGATTCCTAATATTAAGTATGATTAAAAGATTGCTTCCTATTTCTTTCCTAATATCATGTTAGCAACATGTTAGGGTTAAAGCTTTAATCTTTGATGCTAAAGTGACATGCTAAGGTTTGTTATTAATCTTGTTAGTATCATGCCTAGGATCTTATTAATATTATGCTTTATTTTTAACATGATTGTTTTAATTATTATTTATGATGATTATTATATTGCTTGATATTTATTTATTTTTATTGCTTGATCACGCCTTTTATGCATGTTTAAAGGGAATTTGTACTTGTAATCACGCTTAATAAGATAATTAATAATCTTGTTTAGGGTTATTATGATGATAGTTCAAGTGATCGCCAATAATAGTTTTGTTTGTGCATTAATATTCAACCAACATAGATTAAACAGGTCTAGTGGTAAACCTATTGATTGCATGTTAGTCAGAAAGCGCACATGAATATGAGAAGAATAAAGTAGAGGCCTATTATTAGGGCGGGTTCTTTCTCTTTTAGATTGGATTTGTACCTTCATCCTCGAAATTCCAGTCATGGTTCTAGACCTATTGGAGTTAACGATCTTCTGGATCGTTAAGGGGTGTAACCTTCACCCTTACACCCTGTGAACGGTTTATAAGTTCCTAAAACTCGTCGGCGACTCTTTTGCTCTAGCTTCCTTCCCTTTGGACGCCACCATGCTTAAGTGTATGATCACAGTGGGGTTCAAGTTTGGGGTAATGCTTGAAATATTCCCAAAAACTATCTTACCCTTTTATGTGTTTTATGTAGCTATTTGCGAGTTAAGGTTATAATTACGGAATAAACTTTTTTATTTTCCACCTTTTAGGACCTGAACTTTTTTATTTCACCTTTTGGGGCCTGTGGTCAATTATCAAGCAATTTAAGCCATCTAAAAAAGCTTACTAACCAACCTAAGCACTAAATAGAGTAAAAAACAAAGTTTAGTAATTCCAAATCAAAATAAGATTGTAAACATCAAACTTAAAAAAAAAAAAAAAAAAAAAATTGTATCATGTTTTTCAATAAAATAGCAAACCTCTATCCAAAAATCCAAAACAACATATTTTTATCTAATTGAAGAAAGATGAAACCATGGGAATTGCTCAAATATTCGAAATTAAAGTAGTACTTAGGAAAATAATTCTTAATTTGCCCTACTTCAATGCTTAACCTTAAGATTATATACTTGGGAAAAAAATTCACAATTTACTCCAATTGAACACAAAAACATTCAAAATTCTAAAAAAATAAGAACTCACAAATAAATAAACACAATAACAACACTACGCAACAATTTTATCATCATATTTCATAAATACCCATATTTTTTTTTTCAAAAAAGCCCAAAACCCTAGTAGAAAATACAAAAATTAAAGTAAACAATTTGACAAGATTCATGGACAACATACTTATGATAAAAATGCTTGAAAATTAGCTAACAATCTTCACCAGGATCACCTTTAGAGTTTTTTTTTTTATTTTTAAAAAAAGAGTGAACAAACAGAGGTAGGTTGATGATGAGGAGTGGGAGTTGAAATGACGTCTTCAATTTATTTTTTAGGCAAACGTGCATTATTTTATTTTATTTTTTAGAAAGGGAAAAAGCTTAACCATTAATAGTAAGATAATCCAGCAGTACATAGTGAGCAATATCACGAGGAATACAATTCTCCCAAACTTGTTCTACTCCAACCGGAACGTACTTAGCTAAATCATGAGCCACTATATTCCCTTCTCACTTCACGTGCATCCATAAGAGACTTGTGTAGGAAGAGCCCAGTCCAATAGCATCTGTGAGGATGACATCAAGCTATGTTAGGCAAATAGTACCCTTTGTCAAACGATTGATTGCAACTTCACAATCTGATTCAATGATAACACGATCACACCTGTACTTTAACCCAAGCCTCAAAGCCATAACAAAGTGTAGGCACCCAAATGTGTCTCCCCAAAACCAAACCCAGTGATGCATACCTTTCATGTCATTGATAATCGAACAAAGCGAAAATGTGAAAAGTTTGGTGATGAGGATGTTTTTATTAAAATATCTCTTTTTTTGTTTTTGAAAATATTTCTTTTCTCACCCTATTTATGAAAAATGTGAATTTAAGTTTAGTTAGTTCCATGATATGGGTCCAAATTAGTGTAGTTGGATGGGGTTTGAAAAGACATTTCCAACGATATATTATAAGCCCAATTCCGATAAATAATGAGGAAGTTATGACAAAAATACTAAATTAGGCTAAAACCGGATTTTACCAACGGCCCAATGATCATGTGAAGGGTCCAAAGGTTTAATCCTATTCCTTAACTAATTAGGATTTATTAGAAGCTTCTATATGTTTCTAAAAGATCTTTATTATCCTTTTTGAAAAGATAAAACCAGAGAGTTTCAAATTGAATCAAACATTCCTTTTTTAAAATACTAAATTCTATTCGAATTTAGAGATATACAAACATAGTCAGATATTATTTTTTTGCCTCATAATTTTTGTCCAAATCTTATATAGTTGGATAGATCTTGAAATTATATTTCCAATGATATATTATAAAATTAATTCCGAGCTATAACGAAAAAGATTTGAATGGAATACGAAACTCTATTCAAAACTGACACCCTTCCACTATTTCAGCCATATCATTTAATCTACAAAATATTTTAATCTGATTATAATTGGGTTGGAAAGTAGACTTCAAGAGCTTTCAAAATACATATTATATGACTTATTTAGACTTCTAGATCAAAAGATGGGATAAACAAACTTCCACAAAAACTGTCTTGCATCGCCAACGACAGGTTCGTCGCCTGGCGACGAAGCCTGTCGCCAAGCAACGATTTCGTCGTTTAGCGACGAGCCCTATCGTTGGCGACAAAAGCTTGTTTTATTCTTTTTCAAACTATGATTCATTCTTATCAAATCCGGACTATTTTCTTATAAATAAGGTCCCTGGACCTCCGTTTTCAATCAACAAAAACCATAATTCTCTAATTCTCCTCTCTCTCTCTCTCTCTCTCTCTCTCTAAGCTAAAGCTTATTCTCTCTCTCCCTCTTTCTAGCCTAGCCTTTTACAAACACAATTCCTCGTACATTAGCAATAGACACACCAAGCCAAGTTCGAAGTTGCCTTCGCCCTAGACGTGAAAGGTTTAATATTTTTGAGGGTTTGGTCCCAAATCTCTATTTCAATTAATTAATTTAATTGTTTGTTTTATTATTTTCCTTGAAGTTACTAACGTGTGTATTTTGTTATTTGAAAGAGATACGCGGCATCTAAGTAAGTGCTTTAATTGTTTAATTGATATTATTATATAGAAACCATGCTTAGATTGTTATTTTGATTCCTAGTATCATGTTAGGATGTTTTAATTCTTCCTAGTATCATGTTTAGGGTAATAACTAAGATTTCTAATATCATGTTTGGTTAAAAGAATGTTTTCTATTTCTTTTCTAATATCATGTTAGTATCATGTTAGGGCTAAAACTTTAATTTTTATTGTTTAGTGACATGCTAGGGTTTAATTTGTTATTAATATTGTTAGTATCATACCCAAAATCTTGCTATTATTATGCTTTAACATGATTATTTTAATTATGATTATGATTATTATGATTATCATGTTACTTGATGCTTATTTATTGTTATTGCTTGATCACGCCCTTTATGCATGTTTAAAGGGAATTTGGTACTTGTAATCACGCTTGATAAGATAATTAATAATCTTGTTTAGGGTTAATATGATTATAATTCATGTTATCGCCAATAATAAATTTATTTGTGCATTAATATTCAACCAACATAGATTAAATAGGTTAAGGGTTAGCCTAATGATTGCATGTTAGTCAGAAAGCGCACATGAATACGAGTAGAATAAAGTAGAGGCCTATTATTAGGTCAGGTTCTTTCTCTTTTAGATTGGATTTGTACCTTCATCCTCGAACTTCCAATCTTGGTTCCAGACCTATTGGAGTTAACGATCTCATGGATCATTAAGGGGTGTAACCTTCACCCTCGTGAACGGTATACAAGTTCCTAAACTTGTTGGCGACTCTTTCGCTCTAGCTTCGTCCTTCCCTTTGGACGCCAGCATGCTTAAGTGTATGAGCACAGTGGGGTTCAAGTTTGGGGTAATGCTTAAAATATTCCCTACAGTTTTTGGCAACTCCACTGGGGAGGATTTCTATTTTAATCCCTAAAATTTATTTTGGCAATGATTTAGAATGAGTGGATGAGACTCGAAAAGTTCTAAGTATTTCATGTGCGTAATTTTGATTGACATTATAGGCATAAGCATAAAAAAGGTTCTCATTGGAAATACCATCCGTAATGAGTCAACAACATAGGATTTTTACACGTAGAAAATTGAGAAATATCTTTCACAACTAGAATCGAAATAATACATCGAAAATTGGAAAATTCTAAGAACATAAAAAGCTGTTGAGGCGTGTAGGAACTATCGTCTAGTAAACAGAGTGCGTCGCCTGAAAAATGGTCTCGTTTCTTGGCGACAATATTTACTGGTGACAGTCATTGTTGTCTGGCGCCAAGTTCTTCCAATACAAAGCCAAAACTCTGCCTTCGTATTTTGACTGGTTCTAGTATTGTTGGCTCTATTCTATTTCCTGATTGAGTTTTTCTTTCTTTTCTGAAACCCATAAGTGTTCTAGATATGGACATAGCCCTCTGGGAATTCATGCTCCATCTACCCATTCAAACGCTCTTGGCAACGAAGGGTACATCCTAGAATGTTGAATTCACAAAACCATGGAAGCGAGTTTAACTCGTGGGGTCCCATCCACACGCGCCACCCCTTCCAAAGGTAAGTCTTCTGCAAGGTGCATCCGGACTCATAACCATGGACCCTCTTTGAATAATCCATATCTTGAACTTTAGAGAACTAAAGCCATGGTTAGGTTGCAAACTCATTGCATCATATTGTGACTACTTGTGCATCTCTTATTTGTGCATACTTATTATGTGGCTAAGCTAACCGTTTGTTTGACTTGTGATTGAGTTTAAATAAACTAACCAAGGACTAGAGGACTTTGCTTAATTAATTGATTAATTAATTTAAGCTAATAAATATGTCTAAAATCGAGTTATATTTCCCTTGAGTCAACCCGGATTTTTATTCCCTTATAATGCACAAACATCAAATTGTTTTGGTCAAAGCCAGAGTTATAGAAAGAGTTACGAGTCATACAGTATATGAATCTGTAGCCCTGAGTTTTATCTTTAATTTGGTGTTAGTTTCATCCCAATTAGAGTCACAGATTAAAAGTTATGACTAAAATACTACAGCCTGTCCAGTTAAATGCACCTACATGTGGTCTTAACTTAGTCTTTGTTCGAGTCTAGTCACATAAACTAGTCACATGGTCATGACACAAGTCTTAACATGTCACCTACACTCACTAGTTTAGCACACACTAATATGTATGTACACCATGACCATGTCTTAGGTTCATGCATGAGTCGTTGTAAGGAGGGTGATCCCATTGTAAGGGGTACTCTCCTTAAATTCCCTTGGCCACTTAAAATCCTAGGACTTTACACTTGTTAGGGTGTAGTAGGATTTGAATTCTTGACTGTTTGGGGGACCTTGAATTAGAATTGATTCTATCACCACGCTTTTTTGTAAGAAACAAGTAGGAGTCGCCAATGAGTTTTAGGAAAAACTCATAAACCTCGTTCATGCCTTTCTTCATTCCATGTGGAGTTCATGGAATAATTAGCACAAATCATAAGTTTACCCATGCCAAAATTGGTCTATAAACCAGAAATGAGTTTGGAAGCGAGGGTACTAAGATAACGTTCCTTTTAAAGTGGAATCGTCATCCTAGCCCTAGTAAGACCTCTACTAGCTCGTCCTTTTTTACAATTTCATCACAAACAATATATGCAACACGATATCTAAAACTATGTTAGTTGATTTTATTTACAAACATTAATTCATGTAGGAATTACATTATTGTAAAAGTCTTTATTCTTATTTAATAATATTCGTGAAAGATCAATAAAATAAACAAGATTCGCCTTGGCTTAAGTGATCAACCAACAATTATTTAATTCAATTCTAATTTTTATTTAACGCAAGATACTATGTGGAATTGATTAATTATTTATTTTAAAAGTGATCATACAACACTAATTAATTAATTAAAGTCCTATTAAACAAGAAAAAGAAGGTGATTTAACTAAGTGCTCGGGAATTTACCACTTCTCTTTGCTAGATCTCCGTTTAGAACACTTATGGACTCCTTCTTGTTGGGGAACCTCCACCGTAGTTACAAAGTATCAAAAGGGTGAGTGTTTAGGACAAGAGAGCTAGGTTACACAAGCTCACAAGTTATTTCGCCAGAGTTTTAGGTTAATTTCCGTCTGTTGAAGCCTTGGTTTAAGCTCGTATTTATAGGGAATGATTAGGATTAGGGTTTTGCGCATTCTGCCGCAGCAGGTGTCGTGCGCAACAGCTGAAGTTGCGCGTGGCATCCCAGCGCAAGTTATAGAATTGCGATGCTATGTGCAGCGCAACTATTTTTCTTGCGTGTGGCTTTATGGTAAGATTCGATTTTATATTTTCCGTGTGATTCCAAATAATTCTGAATCTTTCGCAGCAGCCCAGCGCGACTTCATGAGATGTGCGCGGATTTTTCTGCGGCAGCACTGAGTTTTAACCTAGGCGCTCTCCTAAATCCGTCAATATTAGGGTTTAAGCACGGGCTTAAGCCTAGTTATGATCGAGTTTAGTTAATTGGACCTTTGTTTTGGCTTTTTCTTTAATTTGGGCTAGTCTTTTGTGTTTTGTTGCTTAACTATTTATCCATAAGCATTCTTCACTTCGATCCAACATGTAGATGGTTTTATTTATCGTCATTGCACTTACTGTCGGGACAGGAGGCCAAAAGTAGATGTCTATAGTTAGCCCCCACTTTGATCGAGTCTAGAATAGACGATGAGCAAAGTAGTCAAGGAAATATATCCGAGACTCATTCTGCAAAGTTCTCTAAGGATAGAGAATCTTTCAGTAATGTTTAAGGATGTCGAAACAATCCTTGGTTCGCTATGTGTTTGAAACAAGTAGCTATTAAGTCTAGAAAAAGTTATTTCTAGTCTCAACGCACTAAAGAATCTAGATTGGGTGTACTCACAACTCAGGTACGAAAACTTTAAAAAGTATCACAAAAGTACAGCAACTAAAAGTATTAAGAAAAGTTTTTGAGATTTAAAGTATTTATTTGCCTTTAAACGAGTTTTTAAAGTTTTCGTACCTAAGTTTCGAGGACGAAACTTCTTCTAGTATTAAGGCTAGAAAAAGTTATTTCTAGTCTTAAGCCTTAATAGCTTTTACGTACCTAAGTTTCGTACCTAAGTTTCGAGTTTGCTATCTCAAATGTCCCTCAAATAAGATTTGGTGTATTCACAACTTGTTCGTTCCCATTGACATGGTAAAATTAACTCTTTCCAGTATTTATCATACAAACTTTCATTCCCTCTCAAATTCTCAAGACACATTTTGCCTTTAAACAGCTTGAATAGCTCTTTAACTCAACCCTCAAAACTTTGGGAATTGATCTCCCTTTGGTGTTTAGATGGTTTTCACTCTTTAACACTATTTAGTTACACCTTCATCCACTATAGGATTATTGGTGGTTATATCATCT
Organism: Chenopodium album; assembly: GCF_948465745.1. Taxonomy (NCBI): domain Eukaryota; kingdom Viridiplantae; phylum Streptophyta; class Magnoliopsida; order Caryophyllales; family Amaranthaceae; genus Chenopodium; species Chenopodium album. Next base: position 55,135,640 of record NC_137837.1, read on the forward strand.
TTGGCAATCTATCAAGTTTGCCTTATTACCTTGTTCAAATCATTTCCATTACTGGAATTGTTTCTTGTCACCATACTTTCTGGATGATAAAACTGGATGCTATATAGGTTGGGTTGAAACACCTAGCTTTCTCTTGTTCTAATCAAAACATCAACCAATAAACTTAATCAAGGAACAATTATTATTTAATTCGAATTAAGGTTTGAGGTAACATATTTTTGTCCTCACTTCCAATAATTCAAATGCATAAAATTATGATTGATAAGCAACCATAGTTCATATAATTAAACAAGCAATAAAAAATATAAATATCCCCATGACTACTACCCAAAAGGAGAGAAAGAAATGAGTAGCTCTTGGAAAACAATAGAAATCATAAGGTCGTTGAACAACTCTAAAAGAGTAGGTGAATAAGTTCAAGAACTCTCTCTAAAATGATAGCTTTGCTATGACTCCTTAACGTAAGATAATTATCTTCATATCCCAAGGTTAATGAGTAAATACTCATAACTTTTAGATGATATGTGTTAATATTCTCAAGGTTGAACTTGTGACAATGTTCTTAAGGTTCGACAAAACAAAAGTCCTCAATATTCCAACAAGATCATAACTTCTCAAAACTCCAACCATATATTAAAATATATATGCTCAACTCTCCATCCCAAATTAAATAACTTTAATCATAAGAAATGATAAGTTACTAAGCATAAAATGTCAAACTTCAATTGATCCGCATTGGGTATCTCTTAGCTCATATAATAACTTCCATCATCACTCATCTCTAATAAATTCCTATGCTCACCTCATTTGGGCTCTTGTTCAATTTCGATTCCAATTCAAACTCATACTCAAAGACAAAACATATTCCTCAAAATAGATAATATCCCAAATGATTTCATCCTTAAGCTCCTTACCATATGCATTAAAATCAATCTCTTTATCCTTATAACTTGGTGTCTCCATACACAAGTGCACAAAACTCAAATTACTCATTTTTAATACCTAGACAACGTATCTTAACAACAAATTATTTCAAAAACAATACTCACATTCATGTGATGATGTGCATCCAAAATTTCTTTGAAAATACATCTCAAATAAGACCATCGAAGCGAACCATCCTAACATAAGCAATTGAACTCTCAAAATCCTTAACATTCCTCAAAATTCTCATCATAGAAACTCACAGGGTATAGGTTTAGGGATCCTACAAGAAAACGGGATCAACTACCAATAACAAACCCTTCCTATAACCATATAATACAGTTCTTGCAGAAAATTAAGTTCGATGTTCAATCAAACAATCTTGATAGCTCACATATAATATTTCACATATTGCATGCTTTCATCAATAAACATTTAGTCATACAACATGCTTGAACACCTCATATAAAAATATGCACATAGGAAAGAAATTAAATTCTAGCCTATATGCCCTTTCTTCTCCTACCCAAGCTCACCAACATGCTAATAAAAGCTTTTAACACATATTTCTTACCTCAATCCTTGCTTTCCTGCAAAAAGCACAAACTAAAAAATATTTTTGACTCCTCTTTTCAAAATAAAATTTGAAAATAAGTTTCGAAAAAGGGCCAAAATATTCGGCCATCTCAAAAAAATAATTCGGGCATACTAAAAAAATTTCGGATGTCCAAACTAAAAATTTTGGACCTCGTAAAAAAAAAAAATATTTTGGTCCTCTTAAAATCAAAATAAAATAAAATAAAATAACTCGCTTTTAAAACTACTTTATTAAATAAGCACTTGGCCAAGTTTTAGAATAAAACACTGTAAAACACGTTTTTGGCTTTAGTGGTAATAAAAATCTCAACCTAAGCTCCCAGATACCACTTTGTAACACCCTAGAAGTTCCTTTATTTTAAAATACCTGTTTTGCCCTGTATAAAACTTTAAATAGGAATATCTAAGACATTACCACCACCGTTAAAACGGTTAAGGCAAATATCAAAGATACATAGCGGAAGACTAATTTTAAAAACCTTTCCAAAACAAACCAACTTGAAAAGCTAACCAAACAAAAGTAAAGTTAAAACCAAAATGAGCGAAGTAAAATGAAAATCAACCTACAACTTGGAACCATTAAAGACCCTTATTAAAAACCAAACCAAATCCAAACTTGATATTAGTTCCACATATAAATATTAGCATAAATAATTAAAGCGGAAACACATTGTAACTAATATAAACTAGCATGATTCGCTCTTCACTCGTGCCCCATCATGAATATGCCTCAATACCTGAAAAGCTTATCTCTACTTGTCTCCACTACTCTCCATTAAAAATGGGTCATCATAGGGCCAAGATAAAGACATGGCCAAAACACACAAACACACACAATCAGCAAAGCTGAGTACATAAGCGTAATTAAACACACTAACATGCATTCTCCTATCATCACACACACTTACCTCATTGCACCTGTTTACAAGCACACACAACAATCAACAAGACACTTTAACTAGACACTAAATAATTCATTTAGCGTTGATTACGTGACAAGGGAATAAACGCGTCGTCAATTGTCTATCCCTAGATCAAATACAATTTATACAACCTAAACAAACCTAATACGAGTATAAGGCAAGCATAGGGGTCGAACCACAGAGAACGGTAAACACCACCAAATGTTATCAACAATTAAGCTAGTCCGGAATAGGGGATAAATAAACTAAAGTCTAAAAATGCTAAAACAAGAAATAAAACATTAAGGGAAATGGTTTAGGTATAGCATTCACTTGAACATAAACAAAGGCATAGAAATTGAATTAATTATGAACTAAACATGCTCGAATATCGAAATTAAGAATCCAATCTAGCCGCCTTCCGGGGTCAATTGGCTTCTCCTAACATAGCCTCTATGTTTCCACATTAGAACCATATACTAGGAGGTACTATTAAATAACAATCGATAGTAATGAACCTTAACTAAGTCAACTTCCGTTTCTTGTTAGCAAAGATTCACCTTTAATCAACCAACAATGTGCACTTGCAAGAAGATTAAAGAATATCAAGCATATAAAGACTTTAATCACAAATAAATCAATTCTAAACCCTAGAACATGCTCAAGGTCCAACTACACCACAACCATCCCCTTAATGGGGAAATTACTCACTAATCATGATAATAACAAGATTAATCAACAAATAATCAAGAATCAACATGATCAACAAGCAATACCAACAACTAAAATAATAATCAAAATAAACAAATAAAAATAGAGGAGAGAGAGTAAGAAATTGCTCATTAATTGAAGATGAAGGCCTACAAAGGATTGAACAAGCTCCTTCTTCAAAATCCAAGTTCATTAATGAAGAAAACCTCACTTTCTCTCTCTACCAAAGAAGACTAATCCTAACCTAACCTAAAACTAATTAGAGAGTTGAATAGATAGTTATTGAATTCTCCCCCAAAACGTTCTAAAAAAGGGACTTATATAGTCCGTACAGAGTCAGCTGAGAAAAGGAGAGGTCCGACCGAACAAATGGGAAGGTTCGGCCGGACTACAGGGTAGGTTCGGCCGGACCATGGGTAGGTTCGGTCGAACCATGGGTAGGTTCGGCCGAACCATGGGTAGGTTCGGTCGAACCTCCCTGATCCTGGTCTGGTCGAACTCCTGTGGTTCGGCCACTCCTGCAAAACTGCCAATTTTCATCTTGCCCCTGCCTCGAAGTTCGGCCGAACCACTGAGCAGGTTCGGCCACACTTTGGTTCGGCCACACCATCAGGAGGTTCGGCCGAACCTCTTCTGAATCATGCTTCCTCTAGCTTCCTTTGAGCTTAGCTTCCTCCTCTTGAAAATCTCGATGGTTCCTACAAAGCATAAGCATGGAAAGCACAATAAGAACAAAGCGGGAAGACTAAGAAAAGGGAGGATAAAGGAGAAAGAAAAGAGAAAGCAAAGCTAAGTAAAAATGCTTAGAAAGAGGGCCAAACAAGTGCAAACGAGGGGAGAATCCTTAGAGAAAAAAGGATAAAAGAGTGGCATAAATGCCACTCATCAAAATAAAGAACGAAATATAACAAATCAAAAGAAAATAAAATACGAAAATAAACTAAAAACTACGAAAAGAATTAAAACACGACAAAATTACCAAAATAAACTAGAAACTTTATTAAAGAGAAAGAAAGGAAAATAAGATAAAATAAACACGAAAATGACTCTAAAACTACTCCCTAAGAGTGACATAAATGTCACTCATCATTACGCATCGAACGGGTTTCCAACTAATCCTATCCCAATAAATTGGGGTTAACTGACACGGGAGCTAACCGTGCCAGCAACAAACCTATGCCAAACATAGGTGGCGAAATTCCAGCGCATAATAATAAAAAGGAATATACAGCGTCTTGTACTCCGTTAGAAGTTATGATCAAATGTAAAGTCACATAACTCCCCCCATATGTTCATACTCAAGGTATATACGTTCCAAGAGTTTTGGTGCGTAATCTCTTTCACTTTACGTTATTTACATATTATTAGACTTGGTAATGACTCTCAAGGCATAATAAGTCAATCAACAATAATTATTCAATCAAACAAATATACCAACTTAATTCTTGAATAATTAGTGACCACATAATATTTAATGTTGAACCCTTTTTAATTCTACCTCAGTGTCGAAGACACCTTAAACGCATAAAGCGCCAACAATCCTATACCTCGGTTTTAAAACACCTTAAGTGCACAAAGGCACCAACATACAATTTATTCCTTGTGTACATAGACACTTATATAGCTCCTTTCTCATGCTTAAAGCATCAATAAAAATTATTTGAACCATAATAAAATTCCTTTTCAATATTCCAAACATAATTAAACATGTAGTTTAATTAATCATGCCTTCTAACATGCCATAAATAAAAATGTGGTTCAAACACAACATGTCAAAAATATAATTTTCCAATCCATAAACCATCACAAATAATTCATGCTTCACCATTCAATCACCAACACCATTAATTCACAATTCCATACATAAACCTTAGCATGATACTACTAGTAATTGATTGAAATCAAGCCTAGCATGATTCTACATCATCAAAATATGCAAAGTACGCGAACGTACCTCAAATAAGCTCTTAAAATAATCGAGTACTCTACAACAATTCTCGAACCAACTCTCCTACATAAAGGGACAATAATACTATATTAATTACCCTTGTATACACAATTTCCAGCAACTTAAACTCACTTTAAATAACTTACAATAATCTGAAAATTATTTAAAAACCCCTAATTAAACTCCTTTTTAATGGATAATCACACCCTTTTTATTAAAAATCACAATCATACTACTTTAAATAAAATTCCAACATTTTAAACTAATCAAAAATCCTTTAAAACTTCATCAAAATACATCTTTATACTTAAATTATCCATAGAAACATTAAATTATCTCTTACCCCTTTTAAACTCAAAGATAAAATTTAAAGCATAAAAAAAAACTTCGTTAAAAATCAAAAACTGCTCGAAAATCGTATTTAGAGGCTGAATTTGGCCACGAAAGGGTAGTGCTGACCACCATAGGTGGTGAGTCTTTCTTAGAACGTTGTTTTCACTCAAAAAACACTACTTTTTTTATCAAAATCGGAGGAGTTTAGAACCTGATCGGGATTAAAACGGGATTAATATTAACGAACGGAAATCTAATTATTAAAACATGAATTTGCGTGTTCAAAATAAATCTGGAATTAAGTTAAACAAATAAGTAGTTATAATCACCAAAATTTCAAAACATCATTACTATAAAAGCCCTAAATCAATTATTCAAAAAAACCCTAAAATCATGATTTTCAATAATTAAAAACCCTAGGTTATAAAATTTACAAAATCTGAAAATTATAAAGTTCAATCATCAAAATACAATTTGATACTAGTTAAATTAATTTCAAACAATAAAATCATAACCCATAAATCAATAATTATAATTACACAAATTAATAAAACAAAGGAGAGAGAAAATAAGACTAACCTTTTTGTGTGGGAAATTTTTGGGGATTCATGGGGTATTTATAGAGTAAAAAGTGTAGGGTTAAGTTTGGGCTTATAAAAATGTGGGCTTGAGTTATGGAATAGGGCTTAAGTTATGGGTTTTGGAATGGGTTATCCCAATAAGAGTATGTAGGAATAATTTACATTGCCCAATAATTAATAAACGTTTGGCCCAAAACTTATTTTACTTTTATAAAACTTTATATTTAAAATAATTTAACCCTTTAAAATATTTAATTAAGCCCTTGACAATACACTTTATTAATACTTAAATACTTTATAAAAATACATAAAAATACGGGGTATTACAGATGCAAAAAACTAACAAAAAAGAAAATAAACTACAATGTGCAAAGCAACTAAAAAGATTTTGATAGTTTGCGCGCCATTACGTCTAATAACGATTAAAAACCTTTCAAAAAATGATCAAACGGATCAAAATTAAAATCCAAGTCTTTTAGTGACTAGTATCCCGCGTAACTCAGAAGGTCGCGCTGGCCAAGCGCGCGCATCTTTTTGAGTTGCGCTGGTATGTCACGCGCAACATCTTATGTTGCACGCGACATTTATGTCAGTAAAGTAAAAATCGCAGATGCGATTTTCACTTCACCATTATTCTCCTTCCTTCGCCATTTTCGACTTTTTCTCTCTAAAAAGCTTGGTTTTTTGCGATTTTTGAAGCTTAAGGAAGCTAATTTCGTCCTCAATTCATATTTGCCGTAATCCAATGTAAGTTTTTTGCTAAAAATTGCTCTTTTTCGGCTGAATTCGAACGATTTTCGAATCGTTAAACCCTAAATTTTAAATTTGGGGGTTTTCAATTTGGCTTATTTTTCTTTAAATTGTTTGCTCTATGATTTTATGCTATGTTTAAGGAGTGTTTTGCAACAAATTTCATGAGAAGTGGTTGAGTATTGAACCTTTTATGAGCATTTCTAATGTTCAAGTTTGTTCTTGCATCTTTTTCCGAATTTTTGCTTGATTTTTTTGCTTTTCTTGCTCATTTTGGTTATAATTGCTGATTATAAAGTATATTATAATGATGTAATTAATATAACTTTCATAAATCATTTCTTGTGAATTTTGAACTGTTGAAAAATGGCGCGAAACATACTCTTAGCTCATTTTGCCATATTCGAACTTCAAAATTGTTTGGTAGACGATAATTATGTTTATATTACTGTTATTCGTTTAGAATAAGTTGATTGTTTGGGATTTTGGAATATAATCCCTGGAATGATTAGTTAAAACTGGTATAGGATGGCTTTTGTGGGTGTTAAAAGCGCCCATTTACTAAGTTTAACTACAATTAATATAGCCCCCAAGTATTGGTGGCGTTTGATTTTCGTGTTTTTCCTTATCGGTAGCCGTTATGCTGCCGAAATGGGTCTAGAATACGTATATTAGTCTAGTTTAGGAAATAAAATAAACTAATAAAAGAAATTTATCCGTCATAGCATGGACTCGCCTCCGTTTGTCGATGCCGAAGAGGTCCTCGTTAGTCCGGACAAGGCGGTTCGCCCTCGGAAGAGGGTGACTCGTCCTCAAGAGGAGGTTCAAGAGCGACGCGTCGCGGGCGATCGACGTCGCCAGGAGGAGGTGGTTTGGGAGGCTCCTCCCAACTGGGACCTAGAACACCACGTTTCGATCCGAGGGTGGCGTGGCATCGTGAGTTTCCCGCGCTTTTGCTTTTTTCTCTTTTCTTTTGTTTCTTCTCCTTTTTAAACCATACCGCTTTTTTATTTAGAGTGAGCCTGGCATGCGTTTGTACGGTTCTGGTGACCTGCGAGCCCATTTTGAGAGTTTGCCCGAGGTGGCAAAGGAGATGGTAGCACTTTCTGGGATTGACTCCTAGCTGGCGGATCTTCAGGATTTATCGAGCTAGTCTGCGTCGTCAGCTTTCCTCCGTCGATTGCTGGAATTTTGGTGGGATTCCACCAACACTTTCCACTTTCCATGGGGAGAGATGACGGTTACCCCTTTCAATTTCTCTATGATTACGGGTTTTCCTTTCGGAGGCGAGCCTGTAGTTATAGAGCTCATTAAGGGGTCAGATGAGAGATTGCGCGACCTTGTGGGGGATCGTCTTGCGTCGACTCTTCACGTGTACGCGCAATCTTGTCCGTACTCGGTTCTTGCCGACAAGTTAACGGCTCACGAGCTTGACCGGCAGTGTACACCTGAGCAGCTAGCTCGGATATACATTGCCCACGTTCTTTCCGTCACCACCTTCAGTGATCGAGGAGAGCGTTTCGCCATTGGGTTACTTATTCGCCTCAGCGATTTGGGGCAAGTAGGTGACCATAGTTGGGCGGAGGTGTCGTATGCCTGTATACTTACGACTATGGGCAAAGCGACCCGGGTAATGGACTCCGCGGTAGCTACTGAGGTGCCTCAGATCTCGCTTACATGGGATGGTCGTATCCTTGAGGTACATGTTTTAAGCTTTTTTCGGTTATTACTTTCGTTTTTTCATTTAGGCTTATCTTTTCTCGATTTCAGGCTTGGGGATACTCTTACTTGCCTTTCTTGGCCCCCAAGGTGCTTGGTGCTACTCGTTTTCCTATCGGCCATCAATTGGTCGAGATTAAGAGGAGACGAGCTACTTCTGCGAGCGACTTTCACCGGAGGATTCTTTCGGCGACTCGTGCGTTGGTGAGTATTCCAAACTACATGTTCTCTTTTCGTTTATTTTCTCATTTTTTAACGATTTTTCATGCGGTTCTGTTTTATAGATCGATCTCCGTCCTTGGAGTTTGATCGTCGGAGTCCCTGAGGCTATCCAGTCGGGCATGGTTCGTTGTCGTTTCCGGGCCCTCTATACGGGACTCTCGGTGTTTTAGAGGACCGACGCTTGGTTCTTAGGCGAGCGTGTTCTCTGGCAGCTTTCGACCGAGGAGCCTTTGGTTCTTGCGGATCCCCCCGTTCTGGATGTTGCGTCCGGTCCTGCTGTTCACCGAGGATCGAGCTCAGGCGATCCCTCGTTATCTAGCGGAGTAGCTGGTGCTGCGGGATGCTTTTTATTCGGCTTTTATAGCATCCAGGCTGACTCCTTTTCCGGCTTTTGATCCGGTTAGTACTCTAACTTTTGTTTTCGTGTTTCCATTTATTTTTCGGAACTTTGACCCTTTTATCGTTTTTTGTCACATGTATTTTTAGCAGGTCGAGCTAGGTGGTTGGGTGCCTCCTACAGCGGAGATCACGTATACCGATGCTGTCGAATCGATAATTTGTGAGACCCTTCCAGCAGCCGAGGATGATGAGGGGATACCGTTCGTACCTGAGACGGTTGAGTCGGTATGCCTTTTATGTATATGTACTTAAATATTTCTATTTATCTCTCTAAAATCTTATTCTTTCTCTTTTTATTTGAACAATGGTGAAGACCTTTGAACAACGTTTGAAGCAATGGGTCACTTCCCTTTCAACCGAGGACAAACTAGCTTTCAAAATTTACCACTTAGACCTTTTATTGAATTATATGCAACTAGTGGTTAACTTTGATTTTCTTCATGCCACAATCAAACATTGGGACTCTTACCACCATCTTTTCTTGTTTAGATGGGATGAAATTGTCCCCCTTCCTGATGAGTTCGAGGCCTTGCTAGGTTTCCCTACAAATACTCTCCCTGTGACTTATTCGCCTACCTTGTCAGATCCCAAACCTATATTCCAAAGATTTTTTGGTTTGTGCGACAATGATATGACCAACATAGGAACTGAAGAAGGCGTGAACTTAATTCAATTTATTGAACACTTCGTCGCCCCTCGTGACACTATGACTAAACAACGCTTTAAAATTCGTGCATTATGTTATTGTCTTGTGTTAATTGTTTACTTAGGATATGCAAAGAATACGGAGATTATTTGATGGTGTCTATAGTAGAGCAAATAGAGGGATGTCATTCACCTGCTCCTTTGGTTTTGGCGGAAATCGTTCTGTGCTTGAATCGCCTTAGAGGAGATCCTAACGAAATTGGTTTCACGGGAAGTCCACTCCTATTACACGTATGTTTTTTTTTCTTTTTCTTTTTTTTCGGCGTTTATCAGCGCAAGTCAAGAAGTTGCGCTGGAACGACCAGCGCAATCTTCTAAGTTGCGAGCGGAGGGTGCGCGCAACTAGTTTAGTTGCGCGCGCCACCTGTTTGTATAAAAAATCGCAAACTAATTTTTTTTCTTTTTTTTTTTCAGATTTGGCTCATGGAGCGTTTGCGAATCGTTGATCAGCCTCAAAACATTGAGGCTAATGGAGTAAAGACATTCCTTGGACGTCGAATCCTTTATAAGCATAAGAATGAAGAGGAATGGATGTCGTTTTTCTTTCATGGGGTTCCTAACATACGGTTTGTGATTCCTTGGTGAAACATAAATAGTATGATTGGGAATAGTCTCAATTGCCCTTACATTAGGATTTTAGGCCTATCTAGTACTACTTATATTTTCCTTGTAGGGTGATGAGACAATACGTTATGAGGCAATTTATCCCTCCGCAAGATTGTGATCCCCCTAAAGATGTGACCTTTAAACCTAAAAGGATTGCTCGTTGGATGGAATATTGGTCAAGTATTCCTAAGTGGGTAGTACAAAATCCTCCCATGAGTATCATATTATCTTCCTTTTACAAGGCTTAGATGAATGCGGCAGATAAGGATGAATTAAACAAGGCTCATTCTCAACTTCAAGCCGCCACCGCTCGCAATCCACCTAAGCCTTTGATGCATTCAACCACTACTACTCCTCCTAGTGGCTAAACAAAGGAGTGAGAAGAAAATTAGACTTCTCATCCCCTAAGGCTCGTTTAAAGGAAACAAGAAGGAAAGCTCCCTCCAAACCCGTGCAACAAGGTGTGAAAATCAAAGAACCTTCACCAAATACTCGCAAGAAAGCTCCAGTAATCAAAGGGAGAAGAAAACAGGTTGCAAAGGTCCCAATCCCTAAATTTAAAAAAAATGTTTAGGTGAAGAAGAAGAGTGTAGGGGAAAGTGATGTGTCTATTTTATATAGTATTTTACCCCCGTCCCTTGGTCATAATTAGTATTGTTTTTGGCTCTTTAGAGCCACTTTTATTACTAATTGGTGTTTTCTAGTGTTTTCGTAGTTTTGGTTGACTTTTGCAGGGATTTACACTTTTGGAGTATTTTCCCGAGATATTTTAGAGCAACCACGAACATTGGAGAAGCACGACCAGACTTTATAGCCCAGGACCGGTTAGAGCAATCGAACCGTTGATTAAGGGCTCGGTATAGGTGATACCGGGGAATTTGGACCGAGTAATCAAGACCCGAGGAGGAAACCCAGATTGGCTCGAAGAATTGGAGCCCAATCGTAGTCCAATTAGTGGCCCAAGAGAGTCGCCTGGCCAAAAAGGCTGGCGCCCGGCCTGGTGGGAGAAGCTAAGGTCGGCGCTCGGTGACGTGCCCGGCCGGGCGCGAGAGTTTACCTGAAGTGCAAAAAGGCGCGCCCGATTGGGTGCGTGTAAATATTAGGAGTTAATTTTGTCGTTTAAGTTTGTTTTAGTTTAGGATTTGTACGTAGTATAAATACTCCTCCGTAATACAATTTTAGGATCTCTCTTTCTATCTCTCTCTTTCTCTCTCTCTCTCTCTCTCTCTCTCTCTATATCTCTCTCTCTCTGTCTTTTACTCTCTCTTTACTCTCTTAGTTGTTTTCTTAGATTTCTTTCTCTTAAACCTTTGTTCTTAATCTACTCTTAATTCCAGATTTATTTTGGTAACGATTTCTCTTCTCTTAATCTTAGTTGTTTAATTTATTCCTTTAATCATGTCTTGTTTTATTGCTTTGATTTGTTTAGTTTTTATTATGTGTGAGTAGTTCTATCTCTAGGGTTTATGGGGATCCATAAATAATATGAAGGGGTAATTTATTGTTGTTAATTATCAATGCTAGATTAATTTCCTATTGATTGATTTAATGCTCTGTGAATAGATTAGGCATGATCTTTTATGCATGAGTTTGAAAATATTGATTCGAGATTCGACAGATGATAATTGTTGTTTAGGTCTAGTTTCAATAGGCAGGTTAAATTTTAAATGGTTAGGTCGAGATTCGAAAGATGAGATTTAATACCAGTAAATTAATTGTGTGATTATAATACGTAGCGAAAGCCCTTTATAATCTGATTAATATATGCATTGTTGAATGATTATTATATTCTACCCTGGAATATTATTTATTGGTGAACCTATGCCCTAGATCCTTTTATATATTATTTTCTCCTTATTCTTAACCTTCGTAGTTTAGTTTCATATTCAACATATATATTCGTTACCTAATAATCTAGATTATATTAGTTAATTAGGAATAGAAAGACTTGTTTTCCTGTGGAGTTCGACCCTACTTCCCTATCTACTTTAGTTAGAGGACTTAGGTAATTACTTTTGATTAGGGGATACGACTTTACCCTGTCAAAATTTGGCGCCGTTGCTGGGGAAACGGTTTTATTTTTATTTATGATTATTTTTGTAGTCTAGGTTATTTCTTTTTGTCTCAGAGAACTGAGGCAAATCTCATATTTGCTTCTAGTTTTTTTTGTTTATGCCCAAGTGTTCCAGATCATGGTACATCCCATTCGATCCTAAGATTGAACGTTCCTTCCATAGACAGAAAAATCTCTACAAGCAAATCCTGGCGGATTCTGGTGATAATAATAATAATCACCGCGATCCTCCAACTGGTTCCAGCGATTCAGAGGTATCATCAGACGCAAAATCAGAGATGGCAGTTCCAAAGAAGCTTAGTGACTACACACAACCAAAGCTTTCAGATTTTCCACATCTAACCCCTACTCCGGCTCTTGATGGGGTTCAATTCGAAATTAAACCTCAATTTATAACGATGATAGAGAGGAAGCAATTTAGTGGAGCTAAAGGTGAAGACCCGAATCTTCACATTGCCGACTATTGTCAATATTGCAACACCATTAGGCAAGCCGGGGTCACTCAAGACCAAATCAGGGAGATTCTCTTTCCCTTCTCTTTAACTGGAAAAGCTAAATTGTGGTTTAATGGCTTAAATAGAACTACACTTGGTATAACTGACTGGGAAACTCTTGTTTTGAATTTTTATAACAAGTATTATCCTGCAGAGAGAACAGCCGTACTACGGAGTGCGATTCAGAACTTTGCCCAAGAAGCCGATGAATCTTTATATGAGGCTTGGGAGAGGTTCAAGGATCTACAAAGAGACTGCCCCCACCATAATTTAGCAAAATGGCAGTTAATCCAAGCCTTTTATAATGGCCTTGGAAATTCTTCTTGAATAATTTTAGATTCTACAGCTAGTGGGAGATTTATGAATCTTGATGTTAAAGATGCAGGTCAGGTTATTGAAGACATGGTGATACACAATTCCCAATATGGGAATCTAGAGGATTTGCTAATGAGGGGAAGCATAGTGTTGACTCTGTATCCTTTTTGCAAGCTCAGCTGACCTCTATTTGCCAAAAATTAGACAATCTGAGCACTGCTAATGTAGCTAATGTTTTTGCGATTAATAATAATTCTAATGAGGCCTTCTGTGAAAATTGTGGTATTTTAGGTCATTAGGAACAAGATTGCAAGAGTTCCGTGGAGCAAGTTAATGCCTTTCAAGCTTATAGGCAGAATAACCCATAATCCAACACCTACAATCCTGGGTATCGGAACCATCCGTACCTTTCCTACCGGAGTACTAATGTTCAGCATCCACCACCACAAGAACCACAGGCGCCACAACAACAGCAGCAGAAATATTATCATCCCAATGCTAGCCATAAGAACCAACCACAACAAACCTCCTCATCTTCCGACCCTTCTCTGGTGGAAATTAGAGCAATGTTGGTTAATATGCAAAAGCACATGGAGAGTAGAGATGCGACAATTGATCAAATTCTAGCACATAATAAAATTGTAGATAATCAAATTGCGCAACTTTCCGCTACTCTACAAGCCTGCCAACAGGGAGCTCTGCCGGCACAGTCGACCAGGCCTACGGATCAAGCATTTGCAATTACTCTAAGGAGTGGTTCAAACTATGAAGGGCCCCCTATGCCCAGAGTTGATGAACCTGTTTTATTAAATAATGCTAATCTTGATTTCGTTAAACCAAACAATGTAGTTAATGGCCCTGCAGGGCTAAAGGATAGTATTAACATATCTAATTCTACATTGCAGGGTACGACTCCAGAGAAGGTGGCTACTCCAGATAAGAGCAATAATGCTTCAAAGCCAATTATCAAACTTCCATTCCCCAATCGTCACTTGAAGACAAACTTGGACAAGCAGTTTGGTAAGTTCCTGGAGGTAGTAAATGATTTGAAGGTAACAGTTCCCTTCACTGAATTAATCACACAGATTCCTTCATATGCAAAATTTATGAAAGAAATATTGACAAGGAAAAGGTCTATTAGTGAGGTAGAGACAGTAGCTTTCACTGCAGACTGTAGTGCCGTACTTCAAAATAAGTCTCCATCTAAATTAAAAGATCCGGGTAGTTTTTCTATCCCTTGTAATATAGACAATCTAATGATTGATAATGCATTGTGTGATTTGGGTGCTAGCGTTAGCGTCATGCCATTATTTGTGTGTTCCAAGTTGAATATGGGTAAATTAAAAGCTACCAATATTACTCTACAAATGGCCAATCGTTCTTTTAAATACCCCTTAGGCGTTTTAGAGGATGTCCCCGTTAGAGTAGGTAAATTTTATATACCTGTTGATTTTGTTGTTCTTGATATGGCTGAGGATGTGCAAACCCCAATTATTTTGGGTAGACCATTCCTTAACACTGCAGGGGCAATCATAGATGTGAGGATTGGTAAGTTAACACTATCGGTAGGGGATGATAAAGTTATTTTTAATCTTAATAATGCCCTTAAAAGCTCCATGACTGAGGAGAAATGTTTCAGTGTTAATGTGGTTGAGAATTATTCTAACAAGCCCCAAGCTCTTGAAAAAGATCCCTTGGAGGCAGTATCTTGTGTTGCATCCCTTTCAGATGAGATAGACAAATTGCAGAAGGAAGTCGATGCAATAGAAAGAGCATTTTACACTGTTGGTCTTGGTTTTGAGGATGAAAGGGTGGAACCGATCAAGCAAGTTTTGCAATTTGAGCCTACGGTAAGTGTTCCGCCAGATCGAGTTGCAAGTGTTGAATGCAATGACAATTTGAAGAAATCCTCGATCAAAGAAGGATCTTTAGTGCGTAGCATTGAAGATCTCCCAGTCCAAGTCAAGAAGAATCCACTAGATAAGGTGATTTGGCGTCCCACAGGGTATGTCAGGAAGCCACGTCATAGCCTAAACACCGCTACACCGGGTGAGAAACCACCCGATCAAGCGTTAGGCCAAGGGTCCTAGTTATTTACTTGGTAAGAAGGTCGTGCGGGACCTAGGTAAACCAGCGCTTTGCGGGAGGCAACCCGTATTTTTAATGCTTTTTAGACTAGTTCTTCTTCCCTTTTTCTTATGAGGGGAGAGATGAGGGAATTTAATGAGTTTTATGAGTGTTTGTACAGGTTTGAAGGAAAAGAGTTAGCCAAATTTTGGAGAAAAGAAGAAAATAAAAATTCAAAAATTTAGCCTCGGGCTCGACCGGGTGAAGCACGCCCGATCGGGTGCGAGAGCTAGTCTTAAAAATTATGTATTTTCGCCCGACCGGGCGCGAAATTCGTCGTATACGGACTAAATTTTCCACCCGATCAGGCGAAGGGCGCCCGACCGGGCGCGAGAGTTGGAGAAAATCGGGCATTTAGATCGCCCGATCGGGCGAATGCCGCTTGACCGGGCGCGAGAGCACAGCAGAAATTACAAATTAGATCGCCCAACCGGGCGCGACGCTCCGACTTCCACTTCTTCTTCTTTCTTCGTCCCTTTTTCTCATTCTTTCTTCTTTCTCCATTACTTTCTCTCTCTAAAACTCAAATTCTCTCTACCTTCTCTCTAAGATTCCTTCTTTATTTCTCACCCAAATTCAAAACTTTTTACATATTTGTAATCCCCTCTTCATCCTCTACAATTCCATATAAAAATTTTCAGATTTTATTCTAAAAAATTTTCATGCCCATTTTCTACCATGGCTTCAAAGAGGGCTCGGTCCATTTTCGGTAGGAGCTCTAGTACGAGGGAGGAATACGACCCGGATTTGTAACTTCTGTACTGGCCGACGATCCGTATTGCTAGCCGAGAGCAAAAGGAGCGGCTGGAACACTTAATCGGTCGTGAGGTAATTCCTTCTCGGTGGTTACACCGCCCTACCTTGGAATCATTTGGTTTGTATGATTTTGTAAAACGATTTTTAAATGAAATTGGCATGAGAAAATTTGTTGATATGCACTATCCTACATTCCGAAAACTTACTTCTGAATTCTTGTCTTCTTTACATGTTGTTAGTAGTAGAAATGGGCCAAATTTAATTTTTAGGTTGAACAATAGAAATATTAGTTTAACTTTTATAGAATTTTGTAAATTATTTGAATTAAATTCTGAACTACCTCACCAATGGCATGCGGACTATAAAATGGGTGACATATATCATGCTTTGACTGGTTTACCTACTCCCGACCCCCAACATGCTAGTACCAAACCTATTCACCACCCTGTCCCAAAAATCTGGCAAAGATTTGCGGGTTTGTGTTTTTTAGGTAGGAACGAGCCCCATAATGCCCAATCTAACGAACTAGCTGTCATAGGACACTATGTGTTTGGGTTCGGGAAATTAAACATAGGTAGGTTTATTATTCACCATTTGAGTAGGCATGCCACGGCCAGCACCACTTCTCGCACCCCCATCCGTTTAGGAGGCCTTATCACTCGGATAGTAGTGAAAAAGGCTGGTTGTGTAGTGGATGGACCCCACCAGCTGACCAACTGTGGACCAGATACCTATATGACTGCTAGGTATTTTGAGGAGTTGGGGTGGGTTCGACCGGATAGCGAGCAGACACCCTTTTTGGTGTATTAGGACTGGGAGCGAGCAACCTTTGCCCAACTTTCCCCTATCCAGTCCTGACTTGACCGCCTTTCCCCCACGGCAACCATCTTACACTTATGATGTTTTAGTTGCCAACACTAGGGGGGAGGCACCACCACCACCAGTTCCACCACCCTAGCCTCAGCCTCAGCCCGAGGTGGCATTCTCTCCACCTCGCATGTCTCACTCCATCCCTCATGTTGACTCTGACCCAGTGTGGGATCTTCAAAGTATAGGTCAGGCTTTGAGACGTATCGAGCATTCCCATACTGACCTTAGGAGGATGGTTGGCTCCATGGACCATAGGTTAGGGTACCTAGAGAGGAACCAGGGTAGAGCTCTCTACCCTATGTATGATGATTATGCTCGTCGGGGCAATATTCCCGACGACGCTATTCACCCTGACTGGTTTCAGCCTCCACCCCAGGGATACGATAGGGATCCTACTGCCCATGGTATTTACACTGACTATTCTTCCTTCTATGGGTACGACCAGGACATTCCTTTCGGGGGACCGGCGGGGGGGAGTTTTCATGCTGATTATTTTGGTGGTAGCTCTTCTGGTGCAGGTGGTAGTGGAGGTGCGGGTTTCGGCTCGATGGATGAGGATGATCAGGACTAGCTATGCTGGGCTAGTTCCTGAGCCAATGAGGACATTGTCTAATTCTGGCTTGGGGGAGATTTTTGATTTGGTATATTTCTTTTCCTCTTTTCTTTTATTTTTGGTGTGTTTTCTTAGGTTAGATTTCTTGCTTTCTAGGTTAGTTTTATTACTTTCTTATATATTACGTTCCAATGAATTGTAAATTATGCTTCCCTGTGCCCCTTACTTGAGAAAATTGTTTTAATTCTTGGTATTTGATGATAAGCATTGTGGATTAGTTTATCATGATTTGATGTTTGATTGCCTTGAAACCTTAACATGCGTCAATTCTGTCCAAATACTTGTGAATATAGGGCTTGACTAGTTGATCTGGTTAGGAATGTGTGATAGTTCCATAGTTCCTGGTATGTCAATGAATTTGAGTATTGGTTTGCAACTATTAGTAATATTTATATGATTCATTATTATACACATTGTGGAGGACGAAGGCATTTGTTCTTTTAGGTAGCCTCCAGATATTGTAGATACATTTGTTCCCTTCTTGCTACCCATGTTGTTGCCTTGACTCTTTGTTGTTTTATTAGCCATATTACAAGCCTATTTTGCCCCATTGGTTACTAGTCCCAAGCTTGGCTTGGGGGAACTATTAGTGAGTGAGGTAAGGGAGTTTGTAGTGTGCTTATTATTTGCACAGCTTGGGTGGGATTTTGAGAAGTTGTTTTGTTGTTGATCATGTTTGTTTTTGAAGAGTTAGAGAGTTATATTTTCTTGAAAAAAATAAAGCATGATGTTATGAAAAAAAAAAGAGAAGTTCGAAAAAAATGTGAAAAATAAGTGAACTTCCAAAGAAAAGAAAAGTGTTCAATGTTCAAATGTTCTAGTTGGAGGTTGATCAAAGGAAAAATAATAGAGCTTCAATGAAAAATTCAAGTTTGGAAATAAAGTTTGTTTATTCACTCCACTTCTTCATTATTATATCTCATGAGTGATATGTAAGAGTTGGGATTGCTTATTATGATTGGAGTATATTTGGTTGATGTTAGAGTTGGTTATGTAGGAGATGTTGATCATTATTTATTTTGATCATGGGTTTTGATAGGATTTGCTCCCTTAAGCATAGCTTTTCTCTCACTTGTTCACAAATGATTCCTATCCTTTACCCTAGCCTTACATTACAAGCTTTAAAGACCTTCCGACCTTGTGCATAGAACTGTATGAATGTGAAAGTGTTGTTTATCAATGCAAGTTATGATTTGGCATATTTCGGGTCGACTAGTAGGACTGAGCGTTCATTGTTTTATACACACGAGAGTGTGAGTTGGGAGGGCATTGTCCGCATAAAGGGGTTGGATAAAGAGCGATCGAGTACATCTTTTACTCGCCACAAAAATGAGAGTTGAGTGCGTGAGCACTAGTATTGAATTCTATATGCTCTTGTGGTTTAATCTGTTTGACAATTGTTAGGGAAGATTGGTAATTGAATGGATTGGATTGGTTGATTTTGAAGCATGTTTATTTGATTTACCCTGAATCGTTTGTGCTTGATTTTTACTTTTTTAGGGTGAAGCATATTTATTGATTCATTGATGAAATCTTTGCTTAGGGACAAGCAAAGGTTTGGCTTGGAGGAGTTTGATGTGTATTTTATATAGTATTTTACCCCCGTCCCTTGGTCATAATTAGTAGTGTTTTTGGCTCTTTAGAGCCACTTTTATTACTAATTGGTGTTTTCTAGTGTTTTCGTAGTTTTGGTTGACTTTTGCAGGGATTTACACTTTTGGAGTATTTTCCCGAGATATTTTGGAGCAATCACGAACATTGGAGAAGCACGACCAGACTATATAGCCCAGGACCGGTTAGAGCCATCGAACTGGTGATTAAGGGCTCGATATAGGTGATACCGGGGCATTTGGACCGAGTAATCAAGACCCGAGGAGGAAACCCGGATTGGCCCGAAGAATTGGAGCCCAATCGTAGTCCAATTAGTGGCCCAAGAGAGCCGCCCGGCCAAAAAGGCTGGCGCCTGGCCGGGAGGGAGAAGCTAAGGTCGGCGCCCGGTGACGCGCCCCGCCGGGCGCGAGAGTTTACCTGAAGTGCAAAAAGGCGCGCCTGATCGGGCGGTGCCTTGCCCGATCGGGCGCGTGTAAATATTAGGAGTTAATTTTGTCGTTTAAGTTTGTTTTAGTTTAGGATTTGTACGGAGTATAAATACTCCTCCGTAATACGATTTTAGAATCTCTCTCTCTCTCTCTCTCTCTCTCTCTCTCTCTCTCTCTCTCTCTCCCTCTCTTACTCTTTCTTTACTCTCTTAATTGTTTTCTTAGATTTCTTTCTCTTAAACCTTTGTTCTTAATCTACTCTTAATTCCAGATTTATTTTGGTAACGATTTCTTTTCTCTTAATCTCAGTTGTTTATTTTATTCCTTTAGTCATGTCTTGCTTTATTGCTTTGTTTTGTTTAGTTTTTATTATGTGTGAGTAGTTCTATTTCTAGGGTTTATGGGGATCCATAAATAATATGAAGGGGTAATTTATTGTTGTTAATTATCAATGCTAGATTAATTTCCTATTGATTGATTTAATGCTCTGTGACTAGATTAGGCCTGATCTTTTATGCATGAGTCTGACAATATTGATTCGAGATTCGACAGATGAGAATTGATGTTTAGGTCTAGTTTCAATAGGCAGGTTAATTTATAAATGGTTAGGTCGAGATTCAAAAGATGAGATTTAATATCGATAAATTAATTGTGTGATTATAATACGTATCGAAAGCCCTTTATAATCTGATTAATATATGCATTGATGAATGATTATTATATTCTACCCTGGAATATTATTTATTGGTGAACCTATGCCCTAGATCCTTTTATATATTATTTTCTCCTTATTCTTAACCTTCGTAGTTTAGTTTCATATTCAACATATATATTGGTTACCTAATAATCTAGATTTTATTAGTTAATTAGGAATAGAAAGACTTGTTTCCCTGTGGAGTTCGACCCTACTTCCCTATCTACTTTATTTAAAGGACTTAGGTAATTACTTTTGATTAGGGGATACGACTTTACCCTGTCAGAAAGCTCCAAGGTTTCTGTAAATGTTGCGATGGAAACTACTCCTCCATCATTTGTGACAATCGAGGACATTGTAAAACCTTAGAGTGTTACACAATTTTACCATTAGTTTTTTTTTCGAATAAAGTGTAATCACTATTATGCTTTTTTTTTTTCCACTTACTATCTAGTTCAATAATGTCTCCCTTTTGATTTTTGAATGAAATAAAATGAGCTTTATATTTTTATATTTTGATATGACCGAATCATAAAGATTGCCTACATATTCGTATTACGAAATCAGGTCTTTGCGTTGTTCTATTTTTTTTATATTATTATGTATTTTTTATTTTTTGTTTAATCTCTTAGATAGACATTAAATAAAAAAATTAATCAAACCTTGTTTAAAATAATTAAATCAAATTTTAATTTTATTTTCCAAGTATATGTTTTATTTAAGAAACACTCTTATTTTACCGTAAGTAGAAATCGCAACTTCATTCAAACGCAAAAATTCGGGTTCACAGTTTATCATCAGGTAGCGCGCCCGCAACGTATGGAGTTGCGCAAGCATGTCACGCGCAACAAAATCAGTTGCACGTGACATCCGCGCACAACTATTCCAGTTGCGTGCAACACCTGTGCTACGAATGTCTCGAAAAAATTTTCTGTAAAAAATCGTATTATTACCCCTTCAAGTGTGAAGATTTTTTCGTGATGTTTGAAAAAATTTGAACACTTAGAACGGTTTTTTATTTCTAAATTACCCCCCTAAGTGTTATGTATCTTACCCTGTTATTCGGTAAAATGCATAACATTTAGAATCTTTCAATTAAATGCTTAATTAAAAAAATGGTTTTATGAGTTAACGAGTTTTATCCGGATTTCATATGTAATATTTCTTAAGGCAATCAATGTTTATTAATTGGCGAATTTCATCTCCTCCAATATCCATTAATCTGACGGCTCCTCCTGATAGGATTTCAATTACGCGATAGGGACCTATCCAATTAGGTTTGAATTTCCCTCTTAGATCGGTTGGTGGACCCCTAACCTCCTTTAGTACAAAGTCACCTTCTTTATATTTCTAGATTTTACTCTTTTATCGAAATGACGCGCAATGCGCCTTTGGTAGACTTGTACATGATGCAAAGCTCTTAATCGTCGTTCATCGAGGAATAAAAGCTCTTCATACCTCGCTCTTACCCATTCAGCTTCCGGTAGCTTACTTTCAAGTATGATGCGTAGGGATGGTATTTCCAGTTCAACTGGTTGAACTGCGTCCATTCCGAAAACTAAGGAGTATGAAGTTACTCCTATTGATCTCCGTATAGACGTTCTATAACCCCATAATGCGAAGTGTAGTTTATTCGGTCAGTCTTTGTAATTTTCTTGCAATTTTCTTAATGATGACTGTTATATTTTTATTTGTCGACTCTACAGCTCCATTTATTTGAGGTCTATATGGGGATGAGTGATGTTGTTTTACTTTATAATGAGTTAAGAGGGTCTCGACTTCAGCTTTGAATTACAATCCCTGATCACTAATTAGTTTATGTGGAACTCTATATCTACAAAATATGTTTCGTTCGAGAAACTTTGCAACATGTTTAGAAGTGATATTCACGTAAGAAGCAGCCTCAATCCACTTAGTAAAGTAATCAATGGCAACTAATACGTACTCGTGCCCTCCTGATCCAGTTGGAGAGAGTTTTCCAATTATGTCGATTCCCAAGTCGAAAAAGGCCAAGGAGAAGTGTGATTGTATAGTACGGATGGTGGAAGGTGTTGTAAATTGGAGAACATTTGGCACTGTGGACATTTTTTAACATATTGTATGCAATCATGTTCCATAGTGGACCAATAGTACCCTTGTCGTGAAATTATTTTTGAAAGCATTTTACCATTCATGTGAGGTCCACAAACACCTTTGTGAGTATTTTCCATAAGGCGTGTGGCTTTCGGTTGGCCTATACATAGTAAGCTTTGACCATTAGGTCCTTTTTTGCATAATTAACCATTTATTAGACCATATTGGACCGCAAGTGTTCGTAAGGCTCGTTGGTCTTTCGATGAAGTATTTTCGGGATATGTGCCATGAGCAATATATTGGAGGATATGATCATACAAAGGATTATCTCCTTCAATGTCATTTAATTACTCTATTGCGTTGCAATACGCTGGTTCTTCTCTTCTATCAACGCATAATGGCATCATATTTAAGTGATCTGGAATATTGATCATTGAGGCTAATTTTGCTAGCGCATCGGCAAATTGATTGTCATCCCTTGGGAGATATTTAAAATCAATATGTTCAAAATGCTCGATGAGTTTCTCTAGGTGTGCTTGGTATAATACCATTGTGGAGTTCTTTATTTTCCATTTTTTTAATATATGATTTATAATCAAACTGGAGTCTCCATATACCTCTGATTTTTGCACACCTATGCTAGTCGCTGCTTCTAGTCCAATAATGCACGCTTCACATTCTGCGGCATTATTAGTAACCTCAAAGTCTAACTTAACAGAGATTAGAGTATGTGCTCCCTCTGGACTTATGAGTAACACTCCTACGCCACATCCTTTTTTATTAGACGCACCGTCGAAGTACATTACCCATTTGTCATCTTGTGTCATGAGAATCTCTTTATCCGGAAGATGAGTAGTTTCTGCACGACTTGTTTGAATTGGATGTTGCGCCAGAAAGTCAGAAATTACTTTTCCTTTCATTGATTTTTCAGGAATATATTTTAGCTCAAATTCAGCCAACATCACCAACCACTTAGATTTGCTGCCTTGTATGGGTGGTTGTTCAAACAAGTACTTTATCGGATTTTGTTGAGAAATCACATGAGTAGTGTGTGGTAACATATAATGTCGTAACTTTTTGGTTGCCCACACTAATGCTAGGCTTGTCTTTTCCAAGGTGCTATATTTTGTTTCGTATTTGATGAATTTCTTACTTATATAATATATTGGACGTTTGACTTTTTCTACCTCTTGTGCTAACATGGCGTCTGTGGCTGTGTCAGTAACTGTAATGTATAGCCTAAGAGGTAGTTTGGGTACTGGTGGTGCTAAAATTGGTGGACTTTTGAAATAATCTTTGATTTTCTCAAAGGCCTTTTGGCATTCATCGTCCCATTCATGTTTCTCCTCTTTTTTCAATTTTTTAAATATTGGCTCACAAGTCATAGTCAATTTGTTGATAAGTCGACTAATGTATTGTAATTTGCCAAGGAATCCCCTAATTTCTTTTTCTATTTGAGGGGGAGGCATGTCAATAATTGCCTTTATTTTAGAGGGATCGATCTCGATGCCACGTGTGCTTACTACGTATCCGAGTAACTTACCAGAAGTTACTCCGAAGGCGCATTTTTGTGAATTCAATCGCATTTTATATTATTTTATGCGAGTGAAAAATTTGCGTAAAGCTTTTATATGTCCCATTCTATCTTTAAACTTCACTATCATATCATCCACATACACTTCTATTTCTTTATGCATCATATCATGCAAGAGAGTCGTAGTCGTTCTTTGGTACGTAGCTCCTGCATTTTTTAAACCAAATGGCATGACTGTGTTGCAATACGTACCCCAAGGGGTAATAAAGCATGTCTTTTTTTCATCTTCTTTTCCCATTAAAATTTTGTTGTAACCTGGGTATCCGTCCATAAAGGATAACATCGCATGTTCAGCCGTGTTATCTACCAATATATCAATATGTGGTAGAGGAAAATCGTCTTTAGGGCTAGCTTTATTAAGATCCCTAAAGACGACACACATGTGAACTCGTCCATCCTTTTTAAGGACTAGAACGATGTTCGCTACCCATTCTAGGTAATTATATACGCGAATAAAGCCGGCGTCCAAATGTTTTTGTACTTCTTCTTTATTTTTAATGCGACATCAGGTTTCATTCATCGAAGTTTTTGTTTTACTAGTTTAGAAGTAGGGTTCAATGGAATGGTATGTTCCGTGATTTCCCTATCTATTCTAGGCATGTCCTTGTATGACCAAGCAAACATGTCTTCGAATTCTTTGAGCGTCGGTAAGAGGGTCGATCGCTCTTCCGGATTTAGAGTTAAGCCAATTGTGACTTCTCTCTTATTTTCGTTAGTTCCTATAATAACTATTTCAGTTTCTTCAACAATAGGGTTCTTTTGTTCTCATTCATTCATTAATTCACCAATTTATTAATGTTATCATCTTCATTAGATTTATTTTTATTGCATTCGAAAGATTCAAAAGAAGGCATATACTCGGAAATAGAGCTCATATTATTAAAATCAAAAGAGAGTACATCAAGAGAAGAATCCTTTTTGGGATCTTCGTCCATAGAACTAGAAAATAAAGACTCAGTAATAGCCACAAGACCTAAATTTTCAGCTTCCCTAGAGTCTATAATAAATTCATCATCCGATTCTTCAAACATCTTCCCTTCGCCTATGACGATTTCCAGTTTATCGCCTTTGTGATTGATCTATTTGAAAGATTTCCTCTATCCATGCTGAAAAGTTTCGTTTGAAAGGGTGATCAACAAGGTTGGGGCAAAAGCTTCATCTTAAATGGCGTTTTTATTGGTCATTGTTGCGACATGATATTGCTCTAGTCTAATTAGCAAGTTAAATGCTTGCCCATCATAACACCCTAGAGTTGGGTGTTTTGATTTAACGATACTAAGATCATCATCCAAGAAGTAGCAATCATGAAATATTTCAAATTCAGGCTTCTTGATTCCTTCCAAAACTAAGGGTTCCGGAAAGTCGTAGCATGGGTAATCTTCTCCCTCCCTAATGAATTGTCCATTAAGGGTTTGTTGATAGGATGGGAGTAAAGTGATTATCCGTTTCTTATTATTGTCTCTACGTGCTTTGTTTTTTGCATCGTGAGACTCCAATTCTTCTTTGGTTGGTTTATATCCCAGTCCAAAGGAGAAGCTTTTCTTTGGGATAGGAAGGAAGAGAGATTTCTATTCCCAAAGGCATCCCAGGAAAGTAACTACTCTTGAGTAAGATGTTGTTTACTAACCGACTGGAATATGGATCAAGCTTGAATGGTTCTTCCAAGTCTTCTTCCATTTCAATTGTGAAGATTGGCTCCACGACAAATCCCCTCAAGTCCTCTTCATCATTATCATGGTTTATTTCTAAGAGTGATTGATCATTTATTGCTATTTTGAGTGGAGAAGCATGTATAGTCATAGGAAGCCCTTTATAGTTCAACCTAATCATTTGATGAAGTGAGGATGGTATTGCACCAAGCTCATGTATCCAAGGACGTCCAAGTAAAAGGTTGAATGTAGGTTTTATGTCCATAACATGGAATTCAACCATCTTTTGAATTGGGCATGTGGTAATTGGTAGCTTAACAGTTCCACACACCGATCTTCTCGAATTGTCATAGGCCCTTATGCTTTGTTTTGTTGATTGGAAATATTTTTCTAGATTTAGGCCTAAGTATTTTGTCGTTCGTAATGGGCATACATTTACATCTGACCCATTTTCTACCAAAGTTAGAGGGATATTGTATCCCTTGCATCCCACAGTTAAGTATAACGCATTGTTGTGGGTAGTGTCTTTTAAAGGCAAATCATCATTAGTGAAAACGATTGACTTGTCGGATTTATCGCTAGTAAGCAAGCTAACGAGGTCCTGAGGGGTTGTGTATGTGCTTACAGACAAAGCCGTTAGAGCGTTCATGAGAGAATTCCTATGTTCTTTAGAAGTACTTAGGAGTTCCCAAATGCTAACATTCGCCTTGGATTGGCGAAGTTGTTTGACCAATGGATCTTCCACCTCAAGTGGAGGTGGTATTGTATTTTGTGTTTGACCTTGAGTTTGATTTTGTGTGGTCGAAGATCCATTTGGTTGTGGTGCTTGGTAGACTCGCCCAGAACTAGTTGATCTATCTCATTTGGGTTAGTCATAAGACTCATAAACCAACTTTCTTCTAGAGGCTTTGGATGTGCCTCCATTTCAAGATGCTCCATGAGTTGTGCTTGATGCCATTGTTCATCCAAGGAGAGATTCGATAAATCTTGCGATTTCCCCAAGAAATGATCCCAATCAAGCACTTCATTTGTTTCATTTTGCAAACAAGATGGACGTGGGACTGTGGCATACTTAGGGACATATAAGTCTTGAAAGTCGTCGTCCCATAG
This sequence comes from Chenopodium album, assembly GCF_948465745.1. Taxonomy (NCBI): domain Eukaryota; kingdom Viridiplantae; phylum Streptophyta; class Magnoliopsida; order Caryophyllales; family Amaranthaceae; genus Chenopodium; species Chenopodium album. The sequence continues at coordinate 55,162,445 of NC_137837.1, forward strand.
TCCACATACTTCAATAGTTTCCCCTATGAGTATTGTGGATAGAGGTTCTCCTATGGGTGTGATATAGTCCAAAGGATTGAACGTATCACTTCCCATATGGTCTTCATCGATGTGAAACACCCCTAAGGGGGATGCATTATTGTTAGGTTTAGGCGTGGGAATTTTCCCATCGTCTACTAAATCTTGTATCTTGTGTTTTAAAACATAGCAACATTCAGTATCGTGTCCAACGCCTCTATGATAAGCACAATAAGCACTACCGTTCCATTGAGGAAACCTCCTTTCTGGTGGAGTGGGTGGTGTTGGCCCTGTTGGCGCAAGTAATCCTTTTTCATTTAATTTTTCTAACAATTCCTTATAGCTTAAAGGAAATGGAGTAAATTTTCTCTCTTTTGTCCATCTTTTTCTAGGATCATCATATCGATTTGTGTTATTGTATTGCGTGGAAGTTGCAAATACGTCAATAAAGGATGATGCATTATCATTCCCCTTCTTGTAGTTATTCTTAGGTTGATGATGATAATGAGGTTTGATTGCTTTTTCTTTATCAAGATCATCTTCAATCCTAGTAGCCACATAATAGACCTTTTGAAAAGTGTCTAGACCAAGGTAATGTAGATGTTTGTTGTACTTTTCATGACAGTTGTCAATGAATTTTTGTACTAACTCGAGTTCAGGAGGCCTTTGGGCAAGGTACATGGGCGGCCTTTTCTCACCATCTACCATAGAAAGCAAGGAAACCTTCGTCGTCGCCTTGCTTAAGCATCTCGAGTTCACGTAAAGTTGATTTGAACTCCACTTTACTCTCATATTGGGTGATGAAAGCTGAAACTACATCTTCCCATGTCGCTTTAAATTTTGGATCTAGCCCATAGTACCACTCTCTCGCGGTTGGGTCTAGTGATAAAGGGAAATTCAAAGCATAAAGCTTAAGATCAACTCCCTTTAGTGCCATAGTGCCAGTAAAACACATTAAATGATTTTGTGGATTATTGGTCACCTTTAATATTGGTAAGTCCGTAGTTACGAACTTTTCTGGTAAAGCAAGTCCTGGGGGAGGAGCAAACTTTTCTGCCCATTGTAGAATGAAGAACTAGCTTCTCTAACGACTTTTCTTTGATGGATAATTGCTCCATCTTTTCTTGTGAGGCTAAAGTTTCAGCCTTTTTCTTTTCAGCATTTTCCATCTTCTTAATTCTTCTCTCCTCGACCCCTTCAGCCTTCTCCTCTCTCAAACAAAGAATCTCTTGTTGAAGTTCTTTGACGGTTGTCATTGTTGTTGGACTAAGATTAGTTGTCGAAGGAAAGTGGTTTGAAAGGGGTTGATTTTTGGGTGGTAAATGTAGAATGCGAGTGCCCGGGGGTCCTCTTTCCCAAGCTTGAAAACTGGCCCTAAAGGAGTAAAAAAGGATAAGTAAATCAATACGCTTGTTTTTAAAAGGAAAAAAAAAAAGAAAAAGACAAAAAATATATTCAAATGGATAACATCACCCTTAACAATTCTTCGATGAAGATATTGTTCGGACGAGTCAATTTGTTTTTTTAGAAATCAAAACTGACTCGTCCAGTGGGCGCGCGCAAGTGACTCAGTTGTGCACGGTTGTCGCATGCAACAAAATCACTTGCGCTGGGAGGGGTCGCGCAACTTCTTGAGTTGCCCGCGCCACCTTCTCGTAATTTTTTTTTAAAATTTGAGCATTTTTTTTATTCGATTTTTTTTACTTGGCCCTTTTTTTTATGTTATCCTTTGAATATGACGCTAAATCACGAATAGACAACTTTGTAATTGGGAAACTAGATCAAACTAAAAAAAGAAAAAGAAGATTATCCTAACACATTGCACATAGACACATAATCACATAGGCATGTCATAAGTCAAGATTCACGCAATGTCGTTCTAAAGTTAAAAAGGCTTGGGTGTCCAAAGGTACAATACCTTAAGAAACGACGCATAAATCAATCGTTGAACGTGTTCACCCATGACATCGCCCTTCCAACATTTGGTTGGTGATATGGGTGGGATGATTTTTATTGATTTCGGGATAGACGCCTAGTGTTGGCGACCCCTAGTCAATGAGCCAATCCCTAATGGTTTAAGTGTGCTATGCTTATGCATGATGCAATGTTGCTTGTTTGTTTTTTACTTTTGTGCAAAAGGAAGATATTATGCATTCAATTCTCGCTCTCTAACTAGAGATTATAAAAATTAATTCTCGTTACAACCCATAGGTAACCTAGTGTTGGATACCTTGGACCATAACAACGAAATAATCATGTAACCTCTAAGTCCTTAGTGGAGTCACAACTATAAGGAGGGTGATCCCATCGTAAGAAGTACTCTCCTTAAATGTCCTTGGCCACTTAAAAGCCTAGGACTTTTGTAGACACCCATTTGTGTCTTCCCAAAACCAAACCCAGTGATGAGTACCTTCCACGTTGAATCATAATCGAATGAAGCGAAACTGTGGAAAGTCTAGTGTTGCGGATAGTTTTAATTTCTTTTCTCTTTACCCTCTGTTTTTGAAAACTTATTTTAAGAAAACAGCCAATCCAATTTGGTTTGTCCATGATAGGGGTCCAATAGTAGTGTAGTTGGATGGGGCTTGACAAGATCTTTCCAACGATCTATTATAAGCCCAATTCCGATGAATACTGAGGAAGTTATGGCCAATTTACCAAACTGGGCCCGGTTTGAGCCTTATGTGCGGTCCAATGATCTAGGGGAGGGCCTAATATGATTTATCATTCCTAATGCAATTAGAATGGTTTTAGTCTTCTAGATTCTTCTAGAAGGTTCTTTTCATTCCTAATTCAATTAGCATTGATAAATTGACTTTTGTTGACTTTTCAGAGTTTTAATTAAAATCAAATAGTATTTTCGAGGAAATTATATGATTTTATCCTCCAGTACGGCAAACTTATCTGATTTTCAAAAACGCGTTAAAAACAGGCTTGGCGCCTGACTCCAGGCATTAGCGCCTGGAACCAGGCCTGGCGCCTGGCGCTAGTGTTGGTGTCTGGCGCTTGTTAGCCAGGGTTTGCGCCAGCTCTGTTTTTTGTGCGTCAGACTCTGTTTTGTTTATTTTATCTTTTTGGCTAATTTTCTCTATAAATAACGTATTAAAACTCCGTTTTCATTCACCTACAATCAGTTTTCATTTGCAATCATTAATTCTCTAAGTCTCTCTTAATCATTCACCAATTCTCATCAAGTTTTCTTGATTATTTCATCTTTCTCTCTGTCTCTTTTCTAAACTTGCTTTTACATACAAAATTCCGCATTCATTAGATCTAGAAATACCTAGCCATATTCGAAGTTGCCTTCGCCCTAGACGTGAAAGGTTTAATTTCTGAGGGTTTGGTCACAAATCTCTATTTCAATTATTTAATTTAATTGTTTTGATTATTATTTTCCTTGAAGTTACTAACGTGTGTATTTTGTTATTAGAAAGAGGTACGAGGCATCAAAGTAAGTGCTTTAATGGTTTTAATTGATTTTATGATGTAGAAATCATGTTTAAATTGTTATTATGATATTCCTAGTATCATGTCTAGGGTAATTTTAATATTAAATATGATTGTTACGATGCTTCCTATGTTCTTCCTAATATTTATGGTTATTAGTATCATGTTAAGGTTAAAGATTTGATTTTTAAATGCTTAGTGACATGCTAGGGTTTGTTATTAATCTTGTTAGTATCATGCCCAGGATCTTGCTATTATTATGCTTTAATATTAACATGAACATGATTATTATTATTATGATTATGATGATTATGATTATAATTTTATTATCATGATATTATTTATTATTATGATGCTTATTTATTTATTGCTTGATCACATCTTTTATGCATGTTTAAAGGGAATTAGTACTTGTAATCACACTTAATAAGATAATTAATAATCTTGTTAGGGTTAATATGATTATAATTCAAGTGATCACCAATAATAGTTTGTTTGTGCATTAAATTCAACCAACATAGATAAATAGGTTTAGGGTTAATTCTAATGATTGCATGTTAATTAAAAAGCGCACATGAATACGATCAGAATAAAGTAGAGGCCTATTATTAGGGCAGGTTCAATCTCTTTTAGGTTGGATTTGTACCTTCATCCCCGAACCCTTATTTGGTTCAAGACCTTATGGAGTTGACGATCTCTTGGATCATTAAGGGGTGTAACCTTCATCCTATGAACGGTTTACAAGTTCCTAAAACTTGTTGGCGACTCTTTTGCTCTATCTTCTTCCCTTTTGGACGCCACCGTACTTTAATGTATGATCACAGTGGGGTTCGAGCTAGGGGTTAACGCTTGAAATTATTCCCTACCACTTTACACTTGTTATGGTGTAGTAAGATTTGAATTCCTGACTGTTTGGGGGACCTTGAATTAGAATTGATTCTATCACCACGCTTTTTGTAAGAAACAAGTAGAAGTCGCCAATGAGTTTTAGGAAAAACTCATAAACCTCGTTCATGCCTTTCTTCCATGTGGAGTTCATGGAATAATTAGCAAAAATCATAAGTTTACCCATGCCCAAATTGGTCTATAAACCAGAAATGAGTTTGGGAGCGAGTGTACTAAGATAACGTTCCTTTTAGAGGGGAATCGTCATCCTAGCCCTAGTACGGCCTCTACTAGCTCTTCCTTTTTACAATTTCATCACCAAACAATATATGAAACACGATATCTAAAACTATCTTAGTTGATTTTATTTACAAACATTAATTCACGTAGGAATTACATTGTAAAAGTCGTTATTCTTATTTAATAATATTCGTAAAAGAACAATAAAATAAACAACATTCGCTTTGGCTTAAGTGGTCAACCAACAATTATTTAATTCAATTCTAATTTTTATTAAACGCAAGATACTATGTGGAATTGATTAATTAATTATTTTAAAAGTGATCAAACAACACTAATTAATTAATTAAAGTCCTTTTAAACAAGAAAAAGAAGGTGATTTAACTAAGTGCTCGGGAATTTACCACTTCTCTTTGCTAGATCTCCGTTTAGAACACGTATGGACTCCTTCTTGTTGGGGAACCTCCACCGTAGCAACAAAGTATCGAAAGGGTGAGTGTTTAGGACAAGTGGGCTAGGTTGCACAAGTTCACAAGTTATTTCGCCAGAGTTTTAGGTTAATTTTCGTCTGTTGAAGCCGCGGTTTAAGCTCGTATTTATAGGGAATGATTAGGTTTAGTGTTTCGAGCATTCTGACGCAGCAGGTGTTGCGCGCAACAGATGAAGTTGCACGCGGCATCCCAGCACAAGTTATAAAATTGCGCTGCTATGTGCAGCGTAACTTTTTGTCTTGCGCGCGACTTTATGGTAAGATTCGATTTTATATTTTCCGCATAATTCCGAATAATTTTGAATCTTCCGCGGCGCAACGCTGAAAGTTGCGCTGCGTGTTGTGCGCAACTGAATTAGTTGCGCGCGGCAGCCCAGCGCGGCTTCATCAGATGCGCGCGGCTTTTTCTGCGGCAGAACTAAGTTTTAACCTAGGCGCTCCTAAATCCGTCATTATTAGGTTTTAAGCACGGGCTTAAGCCTAATTATGATCGGGTTTAGTTAATTGGACCTTTGTTTTGGCTTTTTCTTTAATTTGGGCTAGTCTTTTGTGTTTTGTGGCTTAACCAGTTATCCATAAGCATTCTTCACTTTGATCCAACATGAAGATGGTTTTATTTATCGTCATTGTACTTCCTGTCGCAATAGGAGGCCAAAAGTAGATGTCTACAGTCGTTTTCCGTCATTTGTGTAGGGGGTCCAATGTATTCCCATTCTCTTCCACATTCTCTTCCATGTTGAATAGAGTTTGAGTAAAAAAAAAAAAACTTTTCCCTAATTTCCCTTTCCACAGTACTTGGTCAAGGAGAGAAGGGTGATTAATCAAGGAAAACACCTTCGTTCAAGTTCAACTTTTTGATAAAACAGTCGGTCAAAAAAGAAAAGCGAAGAAGATAATGGCAAGTCAAGAAGAAGTCAATGAGCTTAAGAAGCAAATGGCTAATGTGGCTGAGGTGTTGAAGGCTTTAACCCTTCAAATCAATGACCCTGTGAAACAACAACAAATGGAGCTCATGCAAGAAAGCTTGAGCAAAATATCCAATGACTATATATTCCAGGGCATTAGATCACAAGAGGTCTTAGTGGACAAGGAGCTTCTTCCGCAGAAGTTCAATGCCAATGACATCCCTAAGTTCCAGCCAACGGCCAATCATTACTTTCATTTAAGGGCCTTTGAAACTATAATGAATACTAAGGGGATTGATAAGAATATTTTTCACTCTTTATTCTCAATATCTTCAGAAACCGTTTGTCAACATTAGTTCTTTTCTCTTGATAAAGGGAAAACCTCTACTTGGGATGGAATAAAAAACTCTTTCATTGACAAATATAAGTGTAATATTCAAGTCAAAACGGAATATAGACAACCTGAAATGCTAAGACAAAAGAAGAATGAAGGCTTTACTTCTTTCTTTAATAAGTGGAGGGAAACTTCCTCTAAGATGATTGAGGTGCCCACCGAAAAAGAATTTATAAGGATGTTTATAAAGAATCTCCAAGAGAAGTATTCGGAGCATTCAAAATATCAACATAGTTTGAATACTTTCAAGGCCGTCTATGACATCAGTATCAAAGTCGAAGATGAACTCGCAAAGAAAAAAGCTACTAACAGTATTAACAACAGTGGCTGGAAAGGAAAGAAGAACGACAATCCTTCTTCCAAAAACGCCCACTCTAGTAACAGTGTTAGTACCTTTGACCATAACGGTGTCTTAGATAGGGATAATAAAGGATCTAAAAAGAAACACAAAAGAGAGCTCACACCCATTTGATTGACCTATGACATTGCTTTGAATCGTATCTATAGTCAAGGATTAATCAAACCTATTGGCCCTACTGAAGATCTAACGCCAGAAAATCGATCTTCGAGATGGAATCCCAACTCTTATTGCAAGTACCATCAAGGAAATGGTCATACCACGGATGAATGTTACAGGTTTCAAAATCTCATTCAAGATCTCATAGAAGCAAACAAGATCCCATTGCCTCTAGCTAACAAGAAGACAGGGTGATGATAAAGCGAACAACACAATACACAAAGCGAGCTTCAACGACAAGATTTCATGAACTTTTTTTCTATTTCTTTTTCATTCTTTTTTTCCCCAATAAGTCTAGCATAGGCACCTTTTATTTTCCTTAGATTTACTTTGTAGGTTTTTTCTTTTTTCCCTTTTAATAAAATGACCATTTATTTCCTTGCATACGATCATTGTGTTACATCGCATTTAAAAAACAAATAAAAAAATAAAAAATAAAATAATCCATGGTGAACTAAGAACAAGGTATACCCATGATTATAGTCACCCCTTGTAGCCTATCATATCATCTTCACCCTTTCAAATATACAATCCTTTTTTGATAAACCACTTTGAGCCTTGTCTAACGATAAACCTTTCTTTCTTCAACCCACATCTACCTAACCTTGGGATGGGGCAGTGTGCAACTTATGCAATTTTAAAAGGCTTGAGTGATTTTAAAAGATCAAAATAAAAAAAATTAGCAAAAACAATAAAAGTGTATAAAAGGGCAAGTGTTCCAATGTCTTTAATATGAAAATGTATTTGATATGAACATGTCTTAGATTGCGTTTCTTATCGATTGCTCAATACCGTGCCTGAGAAACATGAATGCCAAGTGAGTGATAGACAGTATTATCGGGATTGCCCACACTTATTGAAAAAAGGTTCAAAATAAAAAAATGCAAAAGCGAAAAAAGAAAGAGAGTAAAAAAATTTATATAAACAAAAGAGAGTTCAAAAGTGAGAAACCTCAAGAATGAAAATACAAATATTCAAAAGCAAAGTTGCACACCTTGGGGGCTTATCTAGGGTCTTGAGCCTTTATCCCCTTCTTCTTCAAACCTTTAGCTTAACCACATTACAACCCTTAAAAGACCTCTTTGAGGTATACACACACTTGTGGGAGGTTTGGCAAGAGCTACGTTCGGCCTGATTCCTAATGGATACGTAGGCAACTTCACATCGAGGTGCGGCCGTAATAAAATGCATTCATATTTACGTTCATAATTGATCTTTTCCCGGAATTTCCAATGCTCATCCCTTTTCATTTAGAGCTAGACTTGGGGGGCTTGATCCTTACATCATTAGCCTTCCCAGCCTAAGAGTCACCATTATTTGACTCTTTTCAATATATTTTTCAATACACTTAGCTCTTGTGGCCTAAATTTAGTGTCACTATCACACACTGCACAGATACATGACCAAATAGTCTTCCCCATAGGAACCCTTTGTCATGAAATCTTAACACAACGTTGAAGCATGCCTTGTCACATCAAAATAATTGATCTCTTGTAATCGTTATCACATCACGAAGTATGAAGTACTTAGCCTCCGTGCCTTAGTTACCTACATACTTTCATTATTGAGTCAACTAGGATAGCCTTAAATGAATTAACCCTTGCACCTTAAGAGACAGCATCAAACACATATACTTGGCTAAGCTCATTCAACATGCACCTTATAAAACTTCTTCATTTTTGTGTCTTTTGTTTTCGAGAGAAAGTCGGTACCCTCCACAATAAATGAAGGAAATTTTTGCTTTTTTGCATTTTTTGAGTCGTGCGATCACACTATAATGCACACACGAGTCATGTACGTTGAGTCATGTCGTGTCATATCATCTTGAATTGAGTCTAACACATGTGTCAAGCACTTTGAGTCGAGTCATGACAAGTCATGTGTACTAAAAATACATTAAGTCTTAAATGAGCCTTAGGGCAACCCTAAGATAATTACAAAATTGAGCAAAGTCCTATAGTCCAAAATATAAATGCAGGTACATTCCAAAGAGCAAACGAGTAAGAATATTCCCGGATTTTTTCAACGTCGAATATAAATGCATGAGATTCTTCTGAGGATAAGAGGATGTTAAGAAAAACTTACAAATTAGAGATGAAGAGCTTTAATTTAAGCAGATTTGGTTGAAAGGAAACAAACAAGTTAAAGGTTCGGAGTGAAACCAGGCAATGAACAGCAGCAGCATAAGGAAAGAGGATTTATTCGAAAATCTCGAGTGCAGCGCCAGATGACGAAGTTGTTATCTGGCGACAATCATGTCGTCGTCTAGAGACAAGCTAAATACGCGGCGACAAGGTCTTCCAGCAGGCGCTGGTGCGGCGACAAAGTGTGTGGCCACGTAATATGGTTATGTGGACTTCATGCTGCAGTTTAGGTTCCTTGGTACGCCAGTTAGCCCTTGTAAGCAATTTGACATGATTTAGTAATCGACTCGAGTACAATCACAAAAAGTGATCGACCTGATAATTGATCGTTTCACTTCGCTTAAAGCGCCTAAGCATTGGCTTATCGGAGGCACCGACATAACGGTTCAGAAGCAGCAGAAAGCACCGTTGTAATGGTTCACGAACAGCAAAATGTGCCGACGTATTGACACTGCGGAAATTTTAGCAAATTTCAAGCGAGCTTTAAGGATCGACAAGAGTTGATCTTCGGTAATTTTCTTCGGAATATTATCGCAACAAATGAGGATGACTTCAACCGAAGGTATCTTCGACAGCGTTCCCTAGCTTGTGGAGAGTTGTCACAAACAACTGAGGATGACTTCAAGCGAAGATGTCTTCGACAATGTTCCCTGGCTTGCAGAGGGTTGTAACAAACAACTGGAGGTGATTTAAAGCGAAGTTATCTTCGATCATGTTCCCTGGCGGAATATGGTCACAAGGCGGTTGAAGATCGTTTCAAGCGAAGCAATCTTTGATAGTGTTCTCTAGCTTGCAGAAGACTATCACAACGAAAATTAGAGGCAGTTACAAGCGTAGCAGTCTTTAGGCAGTATCCCCTAGCTTGAGGGCGATAGTCAAATCAGCAAGATGGCGTTGCTCGACGGTGCAAGATACGCGTTTCTTAACTCTTTTATTTGTTTTAACTAACGCTAGTTTTTAGGTATCGTCGTTACAAGAATGGTTTAGGATCGCAGAACATTCTGAATCATTCTCCGTCCCTATCGCTACTTTGACTTTTATTTTCAAAACCTAAGTTTCTCCAAACTTAGTCAGAGTGGGGGCTTCTGTAGACACTCAAATATGTCTCCCCAAAACCAAACCCAGTGATGAATACCTTTCATGTCATTGATTATCGAACAAAGCAAAAGTGTGAAAAGTCTAGTGATGAGGATGTTTTTATTAAAATATCTCTTATTTTTGTTTTTGAAAATATTTCTTTTCTCACCCTATTTATGAAAAACGTGCACTCCAGTTTAGTTTGGTCCATGATATGGGTCCAAAAATAGTGTAGTTGGATGGGGTTTGAAAAGACCTCTCCAACAATATATTATAAGCCCAATGCCGATGATAATGAGGAAGTTATGGCAAAAATACTAAACTAGGCTCAAACTGGATTTTACCTACGGCCCAATGATCATGTGGAGGGTCCAAATTTTTAATCCTATTCCTAAACTAATTAGTCATTTATTACAAGCTTCTATAAGTTTATAAAAGATCTTAATTACCCTTTTTCAAAAGATAAAATCAAAGAGTTTCAAATTGAATAAAACTTTCCTTTTTTAAATCCTAAATTCTATTCGAATTTAAAGATATTCAAAGACAGTCATATATTATTTATGTGCCTCATAATATTTATCCAAATCTTATATAGTTGGATAGATCTTGAAATTATCTTTCGAGTGATATATTATAATATTAATTCCGAGTTATAACGAAAAAGATATAAATGGAATACGAAACTCTATCCAAAACAGACACCCTTCCATTATTTCGGCCATACCTTTTTATCTACTTAATACTTTAATCCGATTCTAATTGGTTTGGAAAGTAGACTTCAAGAACTTACAAACGACATATTATATGACTTGTTTGGACTTCTGGATCAAAATATAGGATAAAAACAAAATCAGCAAAAACTGTCTTGCATCGCCAAACGACAGGTTTGCTTGGAGACGAGCCCTGTCGTTGGCGACAAAAGCGTGTTTTATTCCTTTTCGAACTTTGATTCGTTCTTATCGATTCCGGACTATTTTCTTATAAATAGGGTCCCTGGACCTCCGTTTTCAATCAACAAAAACAATAATTCTCTAATTCTCCTCTCTCTCTAAGCTAAAGCTTATTCTCTTTCTCCCTCTTTCTAGCCTAGACTTTTACAAACACAAATCCTCATACATTAGCACTAGACACACCTAGCCAAGTTCGAAGTTGCCTTCGCCCTAGACGTGAAATGTTTTATATTTCTGACGGTTTGATCCCAAATCTCTATTTCACTTACTTTATTTAATTGTTTGTTTTATTATTTTCCTTGAATTTACTAACATGTGTATTTTGTTATTAGAAAGAGATATGAGGCATCCAAGTAAGTGCTTTAATTGTTTAATTGATATTATGATATAGAAATCATGCTTAGATTGTTATTTTGATTCCTAGAAACATGTTTGGATGTTTTATTGCTTCCTAGTATCATGTTTAGGGTAATAACTAAGATTTCTAATATCAAGTATGATTAAAAGAATGCTTCCTATTTCTTTTCTAATATCATGTTAGTATCATATTAGGGATAAAGCTTTAATTTTTAGGGAAATTCTCTCTGCTAACCACAAAATTTTATTTTTTCTTAGTTGTCAAGTCTGAAACTTTTAATTATCATTAGTAATCACAAATTAATATTACTAAGCAATGGTAACATTAATGATAATCTTTCTAAAAAAAATACATTAATGATAATAAAAAGGATTTTTTTACTTTTACCACCAAAAAAATCAAAAAAATGTTTTTTACCACCAAAACTTCTAAAACTTTTATTTTACCACCAAATAAAAAAATAAAAGTTGTTATTTACCACCTGTCGTCAAAAACCTAACGGAATTTTCTAAATTCTTCGATTTTCGTGTCAAACACAGGTTCTTTAGGGGTTTTAGGGGGCACTTTAGCCCTATAGATCCAATTTGAGGTCTGATATAACAAAAAATGATCGGAAATGCCTCGTTTTTGCGTGTTTAAAAAAACCTCGATTTGCGTGAACACACAAAACGAGGCATTTTCGATCATTTTTTGTCAATTTTGACCTCAAATTGGATGCGTAGGGCCAAAGTGCCCCCCTAAACCTATGAAAAACATCTTTTGCCCACAAAATTCGATGGAATTTTTTTTAAACCGTTAGATTTAACGGTTTTCTTGACGTTTGGTGGTAAAAAAAAATTTTTAGAAATTTTTTTGGTGGTAAAATAAAAGTTTTAGAAGTTTTAGTGGTAAAGCACAATTTTTTTATTTTTTTAGTGGTAAAAGTCAAAATTTTCTTATAAAAAATCATTTTTTATAATTAAATTAGTATAAAAATAATTTTATTTTCTTAAAAGAAAACCCAAAACCCCTCCCCCACCTACCTAGCCACCAGTCAACCCCTGTTGGCGCCCAAACTCCCTCATCCCCAGCGGAGGTCGCCCATCCCCCCCACTCCGGCCGGTGAATCCTTCCCGCACCCCTGGCGGCGGTCGTCCAACCTCTTTATCTTCAATTCAATCATTGCAACCATATCCGATGTAGATTTCATATCCTATACCTTAGAAGATTTCCACCGCCATTTTCGGATTCATTTGAGAAACCTTTGGAATTTGTAAAACGCTTGAAATTAGGGGAACCGATTGGGGTGAATTCTGACAAATGCTTTTACAATATACTCGCACTACTGTAGTAACATGAAGGTGAATTGCGCGCGGGATACAATTCGACTCAGAAATTGCATCTTTTAGAAACAAAATTGATGAATAGAGAAAAGTGGGAAAAACTTTAATTAGCTCTTGATTAAATGAAACTACTAAGTTTGAAACAACATCACATTGAAATGGGAGATGGGTTTTCGCCATTGATGATCGGTTAAGGTTGAGGAAGAAAGAGAGGGAAGCTCGATGAATTGAGAGAATAAACAACTAAAATCCTAACACCAAAACCCCTAACTTAATGATTAGAATGAAGCTGCCAACGTGGTAAGGGAGAAAGGGAGGGGGTCAGCAGGCAGTGTAGGTGGCTCATTGGGGGTGGGACGTTTTAGGTGGCGGCTCAATTAGGAAGAGGGGAAGAGATAGGATGGTGGTTGGCTGGTGTTTTTGGTATGGCCATATGGGTAAGGGAGGGGTTTTTGGTTTTTTTTTTTTTAAAAATATTATTTTTATAATAATTATATTGTTATAAATTATTTTTTATTATCATTAATGTTACCATTTTCTTATTAGTATTAATTTGTGAATAACATTGATAATCAAAATATTAGGAGTTCGCCAGTGATAAAAAAATAAAAGTTCGTAATTATCAAAGAGAATTTCCCTAATTTTTATTGTTTAGTGACATGTTAGGGTTTGTTATTAATATTGTAAGTATCATACCTAGGATCTTGCTATTATTATGCTTTAACATGATAATTTTAATTATGATTATGATTATTATGATTATCATGTTGCTTGATGCTTATTTATTGGTATTGCTTGATCACGCCTTTTATGCATTTTTAAAGGGAATTGGTACTTGTAATCACGCTTTATAAGATAATTAATAATCTTGTTTAGGGTTAATATGATTATAATTCAAGTGATCACCAATAATAGATTTATTTGTGCATTCATATACAACCAACATAGATTAAACAGGTTTAGGGTTAACCTAATGATTGAATGTTAGTCAGAAAACGCACATTAATACGAGCAGAATAAAGTAGAGGCCTATTATTAAGGCAGGTTCTTTCTCTTTTAGATTGGATTTGTACCTTCATCCCTAAAACTCTAGTCTTGGTTCCAGACCTATGGGAGTTAAAGATCTCATGGATCGTTAAGGGGTGTAACCTTCACTCTCGTGAACGGTTTACAAGTTCCTAAAACTTGTTGGCGACTCTTTTGCTCTAGCTTCCTTCCCTTTAGACGCCACCATGCTTAAGTGTATGATCACAGTGGGGTTCAAGTTTGGGGTAATGCTTGAAATTTTCCTTACACAAAGGCTTTAGCTTTTACTACTTCAACCTACCACCACGCCTTCGTCCTCCTTGAAGCTGCAAATATAATTTTCCCATAAGAATCTCGCGCCACCATTCATAATTTCGCCCATCCCTCATCTATAACACCTTAGAATTTCTTTTCCTTTAAAATACATGTTTTTCTCTTTTTAAAATACAAAATAGGAAATTCTAATACATTATCACCAAGGCAAAAATGGTTAAGGCAATTATCAGAGACATAAAGCGGAAGAGCCACTTTAAAAACTATTTAAAACAAGTAAACTTTAAAAGTCAAACCAAACAAAAGTAAAGTAAAACCAAAGTCAACTTACCACTTGGAACCATTGTAGGCCCTTATCAAAACCCCAAAACAAATATTAAAACCATTGTTTTAGTCTTACAAGCAGATATATAATAGGAAAAATTGTCACGATTAATCTCAACTTTGCTCCGTCCTCCAATACTAATCTTAACTTTTGTTTATTCCCTATCACTCCCAACTTTGCACCCTATTAATTTTTAACACTCCCAAGTTACTTGGAACCGGTTGAAGAGGTAAACTTTGCTGACTTGTAATTATTTTTACACATGTCACTACATGATAGGTTAAAAATTAAATAAAAAAAAATCCCAGCAGCCCTCCCTCAACCTCTTCCACCACCGCCACCTCCCCTTTGCTCAGCCCCAACCGCTTGCAGCCCAACCAAGCACCACCACAAGTAGCGCAGCGCAGCACAGCCCTTGCCTCATCTCCGACACCGGACGCACCCCCTTCCTAGCCCACGACTATTGGGAAACCTACCTTTCCCCACCAAAAAAATAACCGCCTCTTCTTGAAAACGACCACCAAAATGGTTAAAACGGTTGAAATCGGCAATTTTGGGGCTGAATGGTTGATTTCAACCCTTAATCGACCGATTTAGGTCGTTAGTGGCCAATTTCGTGGTCGTTTGAGGGTTTAGTGCTGCCGAAATCCTCGAAGTTTAAAAGGGAAAGGGGAAAGATTTGGGGCTGCTGGAATTCATAGTGCTCAAAGGGGTAAAGGGAGGTGGTAGGGGTCGTGCCGGCACCGGGGTAAAGGGAGGTGGTAAGGGTCGTGCCGATCTGTTGAGTCCGTGAAGTGCGCAGGGAACGGGAACGGGAAGCGAGGAGGTAGGCAGGGAGGCAACGGAGGTGGGGGAAGGCGAGGTAGTGCATAGGGTGTTTGGTTAATGGTGGCCATGGTGGAGGTAGTGCAGAGGGGGAATGGGGAGGAGAGAGAATGTGTTTTTTTAATTTTATTTATTTATTTTTAATTTTTAAGCCAATTATACGCTGACACGTGTCTTGTAACCTGTAATATTAGGTTGGATAACCTGTTGAGGGTGATAAAAATTAATAGGGTTTAAAGTTGGGAGTGATAGGGAATAAAGTGAAGTTGGAATTAATATTTGCAGATGAGGCAAAGTTAGTATTAATGGTAGCAATTTTTCCCTATATAATAATCAAAGAGAATAAAACACATCATATTCTTATTATTATGGAAACTAAACAGGAATCGTTATTCGCTCATACCTATCATGAATATGCTTCATCACATGAAAAGCTTTTCTTTACTTTGTCCCCACTACACGCCATTAAAAATGGGTCATCGTAGGGCCAAGATAAAGATAAGGCCAAACAAACATACTAACACACAATCAATAAAGCTGAGTACATAAGCGTGGATAGTACACACTAACATGCTTTTATCCTACCAATATACAATTCACCTTGTTGCACTTGTTTACAAGTATACAACATACAACATAGCCAACCAATAACAAATGGTTTGTTTATTTAATTTTATTACGCATCGAACAGTTTTTCCCCTTAGCTTGCCTGATAAAGGGGTACTAACACGCGACGGGAGCTAACCGTGCCAGTATACAAGAATCACTCGTAAGTGCCGGAATTCTTGCTCATAATAAAAAGGAAAATATAGCGTCCTTGATAGGCGGCCTCACACCTAACAAAAATAACCGAACTAACTCTACTATGTATTTGAGTAAGTAGGAGTCGAATCCCAAGAGACTAACTGATTCAAACTTAAAATTGACTTAAATTAAAGCTAAGAAAGTAACCAAACAAATATACGAAATTATACTAAACTAAATTCTAGCAAGGAAATAATAAAGAATTGAATAAACCAAGAATTAAAGACATCTAGGAATAAATATCCCCACTAATATGAATCAATGCAATAGAACAATCCCTTTCCTCAATTAAATCAATAAATATTCCACATAACATATTCTCCCTGTAACAATGCTAAGAGTTTCTTTCGATCAACTAATACAACTTCCCTAACATGCAATCATAACTATTTTAATGGAATCATACATAACATGCAATCATAACTAATTTAATGAAATCATACATATTAAAGACATCGAGAGCGGTATCCTATAAGTCCTAACAAGAATAATTAGCTATTTTCATGCATAAAAGCTCTCACTTTTAATTAAGGCTCTAAAATTAATCCAAAATGAATTATAAAATTAATTAAATATTGAATTGGAAATCAATTAACACATCAATCCATATTAAGGTTCAACCTAACCCTAGATTATGAAACTACTCAAACATGATAAATAAATAAATAGAATGAACAATAATTAGAGAAAACATAATAAAAATGATAATAAGATAATTAAGGAGAGAAAATACTTGAATTGATTTAATGGAAGCTTGAAAGTAAATATTCAATAAACAAAACTTGGAAGAACAAAAGGGAGAATAAAAATAAAGTAGAAATAAAAATAATGTAATATGAAAAGCTCCCTTATCTATCTTCCTATTAACCTATTTATATCCTAGTATAAAACTAGAAAATTATATCTTATTAGGACTCTAAATGCTTAGCTAAAAGAATGACCACAAGTGGGTTGTGGCGGGGAATAATTCGCCATAAGTAGGTTGTGGAGTAGGTTGCCACACGTCCCATTGCGCATTTTAAACGCATCCTCTAACGAATCAAACCAAGATCAAGGCTTCATCTAGGAAATCGAGCCCTTTTCCTACAAAAACAAAAGAAAAAAATATCAAGGAGAACAAATATCGAAATATAAAGAATAATAGCTCTAAAAGAGTAAAAGAATGGAGAAAACACAATAAAATATGATCAATTATAGCATATAAATCGTGAATAGTATCATGTTATTAGTCTTATACTCCTTATAGAAGCTATGGTTAAATATAAAACCTCATAACTCTCCCCATCTATTCCTACTCAAGGTATATACGTTTGGCCAAGAGTTTTTTCTTTCACTTAACGTTGTTTATATATTTTTAGACATAGTGGTGAATCTCAATCCGCAACCCAATCAATCATCATAAATCATTCAAGAAAACAAACATACCAATTTAATTCTTGAATAATTAGTGACCACGTACATTTAATTTAATGTTGAACCTTTTAAAACTAGCTCGGCATTAAATAACACCTTAAATGCATAATGCACCACAAATCCTATCCCTTGGTGTTTAAAACACCTTAAGTGCAAATAGACACCAATATATAATTTAATCCTCATACTTAAATATCTCCTTTCCCATGCTTATAGTATTAGTAAAAAGTATATGAACTATAATAAAATCCCCTTTCAATTATCCAAACTTAATTAAACATTTAGTTTAATTAAACATGCTCTCAATCATGCCAATAATAAAAAAGTGGTTCATAATCAACATGCCAACATAATTAATTTCAATCAACTATTCACCTCAATAATTCATTCTTCACAAATAAATCACAAACATCAATCCAATCAACAATTTCAACCAATACCTATCATGATACTACCATGAAATCAATTAAATAAAGTCTAGTATGCTTCTACACACACTTAAATAGTAACCATGTACGCGAACGGACCTTGAATATGATCTCCAAATCGCCACGACTAAATGAAATTACTCACTTGGAAGTCTCATACAACCCAAAATTACAAACAGACATTAATACCCATTCATAATAAATTTCCAGCAATATATACAATCAATAAATCACTTTCAAACCTTCTAAAACATATTGAATCACCTACTTTAAATCACCTACTTTAATCCCAATTAATGAGTAATTAAAAATCCTTTCAAGAAACATAATTCTAACCTTTATACAAAAATTCCAGCTTTATAAAAATGTATAAACTTACTATAATTATGTTAAAAACACCTGTTTCAATAATTTCAATCAACTACAATCAATTTCCAGCAGTAGGTACATTAATTTAGAAACCTAGGGTTTTAATTTGGGGCTTTAAAATTCAAAACTAAATCTTAATAAGTTCATATTTTATATACTTTATTATATCATTTATTATGCTATTTTAGAGTATAATTTAAGTGTTTATATAGATTTTAATGTCTTATCATGAGATGTACTTTATTATGTATAATTAATTATTTTTAGTTAATTATACTTGTATTATGCTAATATGTTACTATTATGGAAAAGAAATTAAGAAACCCATTTTTCATTTAGTCTGCAGGTTTATTTCAAGTTGGATTAGAAGAAAATCACAAAGAGAAGAAAAAGAACAAAGAAAGCACACATTCTCACAACTAACGTGCAACATATTAGACCATCTCCAATGGTGAGACTCAAGTTTGGGTATTGAAATACAAAATGAGTTGTTTTTTACCTCCAATGGTGACACTAGTAGAAAAAACGTAATGGCAAGCGGTTCAAACCCTCTAATGGCAAGCGGTTTTGAACCGCATGCGCTTAGGGGGCTTGCCAATAGCCATTTAAATGGCAAGCGGTTCAGAAGCGCTTTCCATTAGGGGAGAATGGCAAGCGGTTTAGCGCCAAAATTGCTTGCCATTTGCACTTGACATAATATTACGTCAAGTGTAATGTCAAGCGGTTTTGGCGCCAAACTGCTTGCCATTTTTTTTTTCCAAAATTATTATTAATTAATAATACTTGTATTAGTGACCTGTTTTTATATACATATTAATCTTTCATTATAAAAATTATTATTAATAATAATAATAATATTATTATTATTATTATTATTAATTAATTAATTAATATTAATAATTAATAATAATTAAAATATTACGAATTTAAGAATAATAATACAATAACAACAATAAAATGCATAATAATAACATACATAACACTCACAAATAATATATACTACATACGTACTAATTATAAATAATTAATGTACATATAAAAAAAATGATAGTAACTAAATATTGTTCATAATAACAAAAACTCTCAAGCTCACTAATATAATTCTACCTAGATGCCATCAAATGTCACGAAAAAAGCCCACATGTCACGAATTTCATCAATTTCTTGCCTTGTTAACGGGCCTTCCCTTTGAATCTTGCAAACCTTTGGAAAAATAAAAAAGAAAAAACCAAACATTAAACATCATTCATATATATTACATAAAATTCAAAATAAATGTATGTCAAATATTTCAAAGGCAACATATATAGGTTTGTTTCTTTCACAAAACGGCCCAAATAAGGCCGACATGACTTTTACTTTGCCCAATTTTTACATTGTCTATCAAATGAACAATTTCTTTCTCATGAATGCCCATATTACCTACTCTTAGGTGTCTAAGGTTTGAAATAACATAAAAAGAGGGTTTTAGTAAGTTTTAGGACGATTTTTATCCAAAATCTTCCAAATAAGGCCTATATGACTTCTACTTTGCCCATTTTCTACATTTCTTATATAGTGAACTATTTCTTTATCATAACATGACAATATTACCTAGTATTATCTGTAGGGAAAATTTCAAGCATTATCCCTAGCTTGAACCCCACTGTGATCACACTAAAGCATGGTGGCGTCCAAAGGGAAGGAAGCTAGAGCAAAAGAGTCGCCAACAAGTTTTAAGAACTTGTAAACCGTTCACGAGGTGAAGGTTACACCCCTTAAAGATCCAGGAGATCATTAACTCCAATAGGTCTGGAACCATGACTGGAAGGTCGGGGATGAAGGTACAAATCCAACCTAAAAGAGATTGAACCTGCCCTAATAATAGGCCTCTACTTTATTCTGATCGTATTCATTTGCGCTTTCTGACTAACATGCAATCAATAGGATTAACCCTAAACCTGTTTATTTATGTTGGTTGAATATTAATCCAGAATCAAAACTATTATTGGCGATATTTGAATTATAAACATATTAACCCTAAACAAGATTATTATTTATCTTATTAAGCATGATTACAAGTACAAATTCCCTTTAAACATGCATAAAAAGTGTGATCAAGTAATAACAATAAATATAGCAAGCAACATAATAATCATCATAATAATCATAAATCATAATCATGTTAAAAATAAAGCATAATAATAATAGCAAGATCCTAGGCATGATACTAACAAGATTAATAACAAACCCTAGCATGTCCTAAGCATTAAAGATCAAATATATAGCCCTAGCATGATACTAACATGCTATTAGGAAAGAAAATAGGGAGCATCACCTGAATCGCAATTGTCATGTTTGATATTAGAAATCATAGTTATTACCCTAAACATGATACTAGGAATCATAATAACAATCTAGACATGAACTTTATATCATAATATCAATAAATCAATTAAAGTGCTTACTTAGATGCCTCGTATCTCTTTCTAATAACAAAATACACACGTTATTAACTTCAAGGAAAATAATAAAATCAAACAATTAAATTAAATAATTGAAATAGAGATTTGCGACCAAACCCTCAGAAATTAAACCTTTCACGTATAGGGCGAAGGCAAATTTGAATTATGCTAGGTGTTTCTAGTGCAAATGTATAAGGAATTGTGTTTTTATAAGGGTTGGCTTAGAAAGAGAAAGAGAATCAAGAAATTCTTGATGAGAGTTGATGAGAAGAATTAGAGAATTGATGGAAACTGATGATTGAAAACGGAGGTTTTAGGAGGCTATTTATAGTGAAAATCAGCCGGATGTGAAAAAACGAATCAGAGTTTCGAAAAGAATAAAACACGATCACAGCCTCAAACACACGCATGGCGCCAAACACTGAGTGCAGCGCCAAACGCTAAGTCTGGCGCCAGACGCCAAACGCTAGGCTTGGCGTCCGGCGCAAAACAATTTTTGCGGATTTTGTTTTTATCATATCTTTTGATCCAGAAGTCTAAATAAGTCATATAATATGTCGTTAGAAATCTATTGAAGTCTAATTTCCAACCCAATTAGAATCAGATTAAAATCTTTTGTAGATGAAAAGATATGACCGAAATAGTGGAAGGGTGTCAGTTTTGGATAAAGTTTTGTATCTCATTCAGATCTTTTTCGTTATAACTCGGATTTAATATTATAATATATCACTGGAAAGATAATTTCAAGATCTATCCAACCATATAATATTTGGATAAAGATTATGAGGCAGAAAAATAAAATCTGAATATATTCCACTTCGTACAAAACAAGGATTCTAAAAAAGAGTAGTTTTATTCAATTTTAAATTCTTTGAAACATAATTATCAATCCTAACTCCATTAGGATTTAAGAGAAACTTCTAGAGTATTCTAGAAGACTATAATAAATCCTAATATCTTAAGGAATGATAATTAATAATAGGATCTCCTCTAGATCATTGGACCGCATATAAAAACCAAATCGGCCAATGTAGTATTTTGGCCATAACTTCCTCATTATTCATCAGAATTGGGCTTATAATATATCGTTGGAAAGGTCTTTTCAAGACCTACCCAACTACACTATTATTGGACTCTTATCATGGACCAAACTAAACTGGAATTCACATTTTTCATAAATACGGTAAGAAAAGAAATATTTTCAAAAACAAAAAGAAGAGATATTTTAATAAAAACATCCTCATCACTAGACTTTTCACTCTTTTGCTTTGTTCGATAACCAAATGACATGAAAGGTATTCATCACTGGGTTCGATTTTTGGGAGACACATTGGGGTGTCTACAATATCCAAATATCATTTTACTAAGTTTTAGGACAGTTTTTATCCAAAATCGGCTATTTGACTTCTACTTTGCTTGTTTTCTACATTTCTTATCTAATGAACTTCTTTTGTATCATAATATGTCATTGTTACCTAGTCTTAGGTGTTTAATGTTTGAAATCATAGCAAATTAGCATTTTACTAAGTTTTAGGACGGCTTTTATCCAAAATCGAGTATATGACTTCTACTTTGCCCGTTTTCTACATTTCTTATCTAATGAACTATTTATTTATCATAATATGTCATTATTACCTAGTCTTAGGTGTTTAATGTTTGAAATCATAGTAAATTAGCATTTAACTAAGTTTTATGATTGCTTTTATCTAAAATCGGCTATTTGACTTCTACTTTCCCGTTTTCTACATTTCTTATTTAATGAACTATTTATTTATCATAACATGTCTATATTACCTAGTCTTAGGTATCTAATGTTTGAAATCATATCAAAAGAGCATTTTACAAAGTTTTAGCTTTTATACAAAATCGACTATTCCACTTCTACTTTTCCCATTTTTTATATTATTTTTAATATGAACTTTTTGTTTCTCATACCATATCCATATTACCTAGTCTTAGGCGTGTAAGTTTTGATATCACATCAAATGAGCACCCAACTATGTTTTACTACGCTTTTTTATCAAAAATCAGCGTAAGTGACTTATTTACCATATTCACTAACAATTACGCAAAAAGTACACAAAATTGCATGAGGTACCACTTACAAGGCAAGAAATTTAATCCCCGGGCTGCTGCCCATGGATGTTGCAGCTGCTCGGGATGCTTCCATGGCTGCTGCTGCAGCTGCCTAGGCATATGCCTGGGTTACTGCTGTAGCTGCCTAGAAGAACCCAAGGCAGTTGCCTCGGGTGCTGTAGTTGCCTCGGGTTCTCACTTTCCCATTTTCTACATTTTCTATCAAATGACCTACATTTTCTCATAGCATGCCCATATTACCTAGTCTTAGTTGTCTAAGGTTTGAAATCACATCAAAAGAGGGTTTTACTAAGTTTTAGGACGACTTTTATCCAAAATCGGCTATTTGACTTCTACGTTGCCCGTTTTCTACATTTGTTTTCATATGAACTTTTTGTTTCTCATACCATGCCCATATTACCTAGATATCACATCAAAAGAGCATCCAACTAAGTTTTAGTACGCTTTTTATCCAAAATCAAACGAAAAAAAAAAAAAAAAAACCATACCTCCTCAATGTGTTGAACTTCTGTGCACCTATTGACTATGTTAAACATAAACCTCATCACGTACAGGGAACAATCAACGCCGTTATCTTGTTGCACACTGATGTGTCCATTTTATATAGTATTTTATCCCCGTCCCTCGGTCATAATTAGTAGTGTTTTTGGCTCTTTAGAGCCACTTTTATTACTAATTGGTGTTTTCCAGTGTTTTCGTAGATTTGGTTGACTTTTGTAGGGATTTATGCTTTTGGAGTATTTTCCCGAGATATTTTGGAGCAATCACGAGCATTGGAGAAGCACGACCAGATTCAATAGCCCAGGGCCGGTTAGAGACATCGAACCGGTGATTAAGGGCTCGGTATAGGTGATACCGGGGCATTTGGACCGAGTATTCAAGACCCAAAGAGGAAACCCAGATTGGCCCGAAGAATTGGAGCCCAATCGAAGTCCAAATAGTGGCCCAATTGAGCCGCCCGGCCAAAAAGGCTGGCGCCCGGAGGCGCGCTCGGCCGGGCGGGAGAAGCTTAGTCTGGCGCCCGGTGACGCGCCCGGCCGGGCGCGAGATTAGTGTTAGAGTCAAAAAAAGGCGCGCCCGATCGGGCGCGTGTATTTTTAGGAGACGATTAGTGTCGTTTTAATTTGTTGTAGTTTAGGATTTTTGTACGGAGTATAAATACTCCTCCGTAATACGATTTTAGGACCTTTTTCTTAGACTTTCTCTCTCTACTTAGTTTTCTCTCTCTCTTAATCTCTCTCTAAAACTTTGTTCTTAATTCTTTCATTAATTCCAGATTTATTTTGGTAACGATTTATCTTCCCTTAATCTTAGTTATTTATTTTATTCCTTTCACCATGATTTATTTTATTACTTTGATCAGTTTAGTTTTTAATATGTGTGAGTAGTTTAATTTCTAGGGTTTATGGGGATCTAATAAATAATATGAAGGGGTAAATTATTGTTGTTGATTATCAGTGCTAGATTAATTTCCTATTGATTGGTTTAATGCTCTGTGACTAGATTAGGCCTATCTTTTATGCATGAGTTTGACAATATTGATTCAAGAATCGAGAGATGAGAATTAATGTTTAGGTCTAGTTTCAATAGGCAAGTTAATTTATAAATGGTTAAGTCAAGATTCGAGAGATGAGATTTAATACCGGTAAATTAATTGTGTGACTGTAATACGTAGTGAGAGCCCTTTACAATCTGGTTAATTGATGCATTGATGATTGACTATTATTGATTATTGGTATTGCATGATAATTTCTTATTGGATTGTTTTAATGTTTTACAATTGCGGCTTGTAAAAGTATAGCAATATTAAATTGATGAATCGAGCAGATGTTAATTTGATATTAAAGGCTATTTTCAATAAGAACTTAGATCTAGTAAATTGCGAGAGCCTGTTAGATCTATGTTGATTAATAAATTGCGAGAGCCTGTTAATCATGTTATTTATGCAATGTCAATGATTGATTACTATGTTTTACCCTGGAGTATTATTTATTGGTGAACCTATGCCCTATATTCTTTCATATATTGTTTTCTTCTTATTCTCAACCTTAGTAGTTTAGCTTCCTACTTAATTATAAATATTGGTTACTTAAATAATTTAGATTATATTAATTAATTAGGAGTAAAAAGACTTGTTTCCCTGTGGAGATCGACCCTACTTCCCTATCTACTTTAGTTAGAGGACTTAGGAATTATTTTTGATTAGGGGATACGACTCTACCTTGTCACGCACACTGACATGATACAAATCTAATCTAGTCATGCATAGCCATAATCGAAGGCAAGTTTATTAAACAAATCACTATATCAAGGCATTACCTTCAAATATTTCCACGTAGGGCTCGCAACCGAACGACAATTCAGCTTCTTCATAACACTTCATAAAAATAATCATAATATTAGAAACATAACCACTCAATGACTTAGGTGATGATATAAAACAATAGGAAGCGGTATGTACCTATTCAGTAGGTTATTCACTAGTGAAAGTGCAGCTGGTACTCAAGAAGGGGGGGGTTGAATTGAGTACAGGGCAGTGTTAAGAATTATTGGATTTTCTTCTCTATTTATGTAGGGGGACCAGGTGATGAACTGGTCCTGCAGCGGAAACAGAAAATTCAATAAATAATCAACACAAAGATTTAACGAGGTTCAGCTCAACTCTGAGCCTACGTCCTCCACTACCCTAATTACTTTTATTAATCAACTCTGAAAAACAAAAGCAATTACAAATGATCACACTCGTGATCCCCACACCTAACTCTAGGTGTCACTTCGCACTTGAACTCACAAGCACTTGCACTCACACTCGTAAATGCTACCCAATCACTAACCTCTTAGTGATTCAATACAAACCCTTTGTTTCCCTCTAAATGCTTCCACTCAAAGCTTACAAGAGATAATTACAAAACAATTCTTACTGTGTGCATAAATAGTTTGTAAGAGATGAACTAACTATTTCCCTTAGAGTGTATTTCGAGCTTTCAAAGATAGAGAAGTTTTTCAGAAAAGCTCACTCGAAATTCTGATCGAGTTTATGCTTTTATAAGGTTGGGAGATGAATTCTTTCGTGATCTTTTCAGATCATAACTTAGGTAAATAGAATATCTTTTATTTTGTAAATAAGAGATATTCTAAGATATTATTCTACTTTCCATAAATGGGTAGAATAATATATTCTAAGTTATATGCGAAATAATTCATCTCCAACTCTGCATAAACTGAATCAATTAGTTTAGTAAATATTCTCTAAGGATAGGAAATATATATTCCAGAAAATATTTACTGAACTAATGTCCAGGTTCATGAAACAAGCTACGAAGCAGCTGTTTCCTAACCTGTTAGTGTCCTAGAGATCAGGTCAACTTTTCCTGATCTCTACAACACTAAATATTCTAAGTAAGGGATACAGATAGCTCACGTACAAACATCCATGCACACTTAACATTATAAAGACTACAAAGATCAACTATCCTAATCTGAGAGACTTCATAATCTTCAAGTCTTGACGGCCTTCCTTGATAGAACATTCTGATACATATTTCTTGAATGCTTTGATTCAAAAGGACTTCATATTGCCTCAAGTACTTGGGATAGCTGTTCCTATTCAAAATCTCAGTTGATATGATATAAAACCAACAAGAACCAGCTAGTCAGCTGTTTGTCATCACTCAAAACCTTAAGTGACTCAACAAATTCCCCCTTTTTGATGATGACAAACACTTTGAAGTTTCCTGCACCTGCACGTTAGTGAGAAACAGCAAAGTAAAGAAAGTTCTAATCTACACTTAAGAAGACAAGACTTTCTACTAGACTTTCTACACAAGGGATATCTTGTGTAAAAGACTTATGACACTGATGACTGACCAGGATAGCCATCTTTATTTAAAAGAAACAACTTGTTTTTGGATTTTTGGAAAAAGACACTGAAACAGTTAGTTAATCTAACTGTTCCCTCTATTTTAACTTGTTTTTGTGATTAACTGACTCAAGGAAATAAAAGACTCAATCTAATTGTCTAACAAGGCCTTTTCAGAAACTTCAACCTGCTTTTCCCCCTTTTGGCATCATTAAAAAGCATTCAAAAAATAGAATTGCACACCAAAATATCGCAAGGAAGCCAAAAATCAGTAGTTTCAACCACTGATCAATCTCAATGCTGCAGGTTAGCACAAACAGGTTATTCAATCACATAAAACAGAAAAAGCTTAAAACTGTTCAGGATTACACACCAGAAGGTTAGAAACATAATAGAAACCACACTGCATGAAAAACAGTCTAGCAGTGTGGGGGAACAGCAAATATTATGGCAGTTAATGGAAGGGGAGGGGGAGACTGAAGTGATCATTCATCATCATCTTCATCCTCTTCTTCATCCTCTGGGTTGATCTCCTCCTCGAAGTCAGAACCTTCCTCAGCTGTCTTTTCTTCTTCCTTCTTCTCCTTTTCTTCTGTCTCTTCTTCTTCTTCCTCATCAGATTCATTTTCCTCTTCTTCAGAACCCTCTCCTTTTTCAGCATCAGGACCCCTCTCACTGGAGGATTCCTCATCATCCGTCTCAATGATCCTACAGTGTGTAGAGTCAAACTTCATCCCAGACTCTGGGGGCAACAGGTGATCAATCACCCTGCAAATAGTGAGGAATTTCCTGTTGTTCATAAGCTTATCAAGCTTCCTTTCTTCTTCAGCCTGCACTAGACTGGTAGCCAACTTTATGATCCTCTCATCCTGCCTTTCCAACTTGGCAAGAAGCATTGCCACATCCTCAGGAGTGATTTCCTCCTGGTTCCCTGCATCCCTTGGGCTACTTTCTTGACCTACAAAAGTCAGCCTCTTTCCAGAGTAGTCAATCTTCTTTTGAGTGAGTATTTTCTTGGAGAACAACTGAAGACTCACCACCTCACCAGAAAAAGAAAACTTGGGATTCTGCTCCTTGATGATTTTGCAGATAAAGGAACCATAAGGCAGGGAGTTGTGGGATGAAGCATGGCAGTACAACATGTGCTCCATCATTAGAGCTGGCAGATTAACCTTAACCTTTTTCAGGATCAGATAGATCAGGACCATGTCCATGATCCTAACAGTACCTCTGCCTTGACCCTTGGGCAGAAAGACCTTCAAACACATGGAGTGCAGAACCAACATAATTGCCTCCCTAAAGTCACTAGGGGAACCAGCTTCTTCCTTCTTTCCAAACAAAAACTGAGTAACCTCCTCAGGTGTTACTCCTCCCATTAGGGGCCACCCATCACTGCTATATCTACCAAAACCATCTCTAGGTATACCCAGCAACTCAGATAAAACAGACTCAGAAACATGGACAATACTACCAGAAACAGTTGATGCCACAGACATATCAATGTTTTGCTTCAGATTAACAAAGAACTGACGAACAGGACCAACAAAAGCATCATTTAAATCATTAAACAGAGACATCCATCCTTGGAACTCAAGAAGTTCCTTAACTTGACTCAAAGCAGGAATATCAAAATATTCATTCTCAACACCACAACCAGATAACACAGTCCTAGAACTTAAAGAAGTTGCACCAGTACTGGGGTTAACAGGTTGTTTACCTTTAGCAGCCTTGGAGATACGGGAAACAGATGATGTTGCTTTCCTTTTCTCTCCTCTCTTAGGCTCAGATGGTGTAGTCTCCTTCTCTTCTGAGCCCTTAATGACCTTTGAAGCAGCCCTAGTCTGCCTTTTCCTTACAGAACCAGTAGTGGTACCAGCAACCACCTTGGTCACCACTACATCTAGATCCTCCTCCATCTTCTTGTCCTCCTTCTCCTCATCCAATCCTTCATCAGCCAGTTCCTCTAACTGTTTTTCAAGTTTCTTGGCTATCTTTTTAACAGGTTCCCCCTCAGAAGGTGATTTGGGGTTTGAAGAAACGGTTTCAGTTATTTGAGTGAGGGTTTCGATGGATTTCTCTTTTGGGGCCTTTTTGGATTTGGATTTTTGTGGAGAAGGGGTTAAAGTTTTAGTCTTTGATGGTGAAGCAGGTTTTTCCTTCAAGACATTCTCGTTTGAAGGAGTTTGTCTCAAGGGAACGGCCTTGATGGGTTCAGTTTCAGAGGGGTTGATTTCTGGTGTTGCTTGTGAAGGAGTCTGCTCAGAGACGTTCATAAGAACATCCTTGATTGTTTCTTGAGATTTTGACGAGGGGGAACTAGCCAAACTTGCTTTGGAACCTCCTTTCCTTCCTCCTTTCCTTCCAGTTCCAGCCTTTCTCACCATTGTTGCTTGTCTAAGCTTCGAAGAATTGATCTTGTAGAGAGAGAAGTTGAGAATTTTTGATGAATGATGAATAATCACGGAGCAAGGAAAGGGAAGCAAATATATAGCAAGAGGAATTATAGAGACAATCAGAAATAAAATCAGAGGATCAGAAGATATTTGGAAGTTATTTTAATTTGGAAATAACTTCCATAAATGAACAACTGCCCATAATTGCAACTGTCAGAACAAATTGCCGTTGGAGGAAAATAACTGCCATATTTAAAAGATTTTAAAATCAAATAAGAATATAAAAAATATTTTCTCACGGTTTAATTTGAAATTAATTTCAAAATTAATCCGTTTGTATTTGCTGCTGTTTCCTCTGCTGGTAGGGTTACTGAAACAGTTACTTATCTGTTCAATATGGCCTTCAATCCTGAAAGTGATTAGCTGCAATATTGCTCACATAGAGATAAGCAATTAACATTGAGATAATAGACAGATTGCAAAGGTATGATGCACGCACACATTTAAAGAATACTTAATTAGCCAATCATTGGGGAAAACAGCTGAGAGAGGTCTCTTAGTTTGACCTAGTCAGACCTAACATGACTCTAAACTTGTAGAAAGACTCTTTACCCAATGGCTTAGTGAAGATATCTGCAATTTGTTCTTCACTGTTGCAAAAACTCAGCTCTACAAGACCTTTCTCAACATTATCTCTTAGGAAATGATGTCTTATCTCAATATGCTTTGTCCTGGAATGCTGCACAGGATTCTTAGAAATGTTAATAGCACTTGTATTATCACATAAAATAGGTACATTTTCATAGAAAATACCAAAATCTTTCAACTGGTTTCTTATCCACAACAGCTGGGAGCAGCAAGCTGCAGCAGCTATGTATTCAGATTCTGCTGTGGATAAAGCAACAGAATTTTGTTTCTTTGATCCCCATGAAATCAAGCAGGGACCTAAGAAATGTGCCATACCAGATGTGCTCTTTCTGTCTACTAGGAATCCAGCATAATCTGCATCTG
Organism: Chenopodium album; assembly: GCF_948465745.1. Lineage (NCBI taxonomy): Eukaryota > Viridiplantae > Streptophyta > Magnoliopsida > Caryophyllales > Amaranthaceae > Chenopodium > Chenopodium album. Next base: position 55,192,459 of record NC_137837.1, read on the forward strand.
TGTATCCTAATAGTTCAATTGAACCACCTTTGGGGTACCACAAGTACAGATCATCTGTTCCTACTAAGTATCTAAGTATTCTCTTGACAGCCTTTAGGTGAGATTCTTTGGGATTGCTTTGAAAACGTGCACACAATCCCACAGAAAACACTATATCTGGCCTACTAGCTGTCAAGTAGAGAAGAGAACCAATCATACCTCTAAACAGTGTAGCTTCCACACTCTCTCCTTTATCATCACTGTCTAGCTTTGCATTTGTAGGTATTGGAGTTGCATATGATTTACTGTCTTGCAATCCATACTTCTTGATTAGTTCCTTTAGATACTTCTGTTGATGTATCATGATCCCATCAACTGTTTGCTTGATCTGCAATCCTAGGAAGAATCCTAGTTCTCCCATCATGCTCATCTCAAATTCACTTTGCATCAGATCTGCAAACTCACTACACAAAATTTGATTAGTAGCACCAAATATTATATCATCTACATATATCTGTACTACCATCAAATCAAAATTCCTGGTTTTGATAAAGAGGGTCTTATCAACCGTTCCCCTTCTATAGTCATGTTCCATCAGAAAGTTGGACAGCCTTTCATACCAAGCTCTAGGAGCTTGTTTAAGACCATAGAGTGCCTTGTCCAGCTTATATACATGATTTGGGAATTGACTATCAGCAAAGCCAGGGGGCTGCTCAACATATACTTCTTCTTTCAAATAACCATTAAGAAATGCTGTCTTAACATCCATTTGAAAGAGCTTAATGTTCTTATGAGCAGCAAAGGCAATCAAGATCCTTATTGCCTCAAGTCTAGCTACTGGTGCAAAGGTTTCATCATAATCAATGCCTTCTTGCTGATTATAACCTTGCACGACCAGTCTAGCTTTGTTTCTGACTATAGTACCCAGATCATCCAATTTGTTTCTGAAGACCCACCTGGTACCTATGACTGACCTGTTCTCAGGTCTTGGCTCAAGATGCCACACTTTATTTCTTTCAAATTGATTTAATTCATCTTGCATAGCCAAAACCCAATCAGGATCTTTTAAAGCCATCTTGTAGTCAGTTGGTTCTATATTGGATAAAAATGAGAAAAATGCACAAAAGTTTTCATAAACTGCTCTCCTAGTCTGAATGCCTTTACTGATATCACTCAGAATTTGTTCAGTAGGATGAGAAGATTTATATTTAAAAATGCTAGATCTAGGTGCATTCTCATTTAATCCATCAGAACCATCATGCATCCCTGGTTCATTTGTGCCATCAAATTGGTTTTGCACAGATGGACCAGTATGCTGAGATGTTCCCCCTACCTCTCTTACCTGGGTGGAAAACTTGTCCTGAAAGTTTTCTGTTCTCCCTGAGGTGTTGCTTTCTCCATTTACTTGGGGACCTTCATCTCCATCCTCATGAGTATCTACTTGTTGAGGATCTCCTTCATTGTGACCAAGTCCTTCACCAGCAGCATCTGGTGAACCAGTATGTGAACCTGGTTTTTCTAAGGAAACATCAGTTGATTCTCCTGTAAAATACAAAAGTCCTATCTCATCTAAGTCATCAACCTGCACATTCTCACAACACATATTAAATTCATCAAAGACTACATGAACACTTTCTTCAACACACAAAGTTTTCTTATTGAATACTTTATATGCCTTACTGTGAGAAGAATAACCAAGGAAAACAGCTTCATCACTTCTTGGATCAAATTTATCCAAGCTGTTCTTACCATTATTATGCACATAACACTTACAACCAAAGGTTCTGAAGTATGCTATGTTTGGTTTCCTTCCTCTAAGAAGTTCGTATGGAGTCTTCTTCATTTGAGGCCTTAACATCAACCTATTTAACATGTGACAAGCTGTATTTACAGCTTCTGCCCAAAAAGACTTGGGGAGACAACTCTCAATGAGCATTGTTCTTGCCATTTCTTCCAAAGTCCTGTTCTTCCTCTCAACTACTCCATTTTGTTGAGGAGTTCTTGGGGCAGAGAAATTGTGAGAAACTCCATGTTCCCTGCAGAACTCTATGAAGCTAGAGTTATCAAACTCTGATCCATGATCAGATCTTATGGCAGCCAGTTGATGATTGATCTTGTTCTGAACCTGCTTTACTAATACAATAAACTCATCAAAAGTTTCATCTTTAGAAGACAGAAATAGAGTCCATGTGTATCTGGAATAATCATCAACAATGACACACACATATCTAGAACCATTTCTACTTTGGACTCTCATGGGTCCACATAAATCAATATGAATAAGTTCTAGAGGTCTGCTGGTACTGATAGTTTTCTTTGGCTTAAAAAAGGATTTGACTTGTTTCCCTTTAGCACATTCTTCACAAACTCTATCTGCTTCAAACTTGATGTTAGGCAGGCCTATCACCAATTCTTGAGACCTGAGTTTGTTAAGAAGTCTAAAGCTGACATGTCCCATCCTTTTATGCCAAAGCCACTGGTCCCTATCAGAAACAGCACTCAAACAGATGGACTTGTTCTCAGGGATTTGGTTTAAATAAGTAATGTAAACGTTTTCATGTCTGAATCCCTGGCAGACAAGTTCATTTGTTTGCAAATTCACTATGTGACAAAGGTTGTCTTTGAACTCAACTTTATTACCTTTATCACATAATTGTGAAATACTCAAGAGATTATGTTGTAAACCATCAACATAATATACATCACTAATAGCATGGGAAAGTGACTTACCAACCTTACCAATTCCAAGAATGGTACCTTTGCTGTTATCACCAAAAGTCACCTTTCCCCCTTCATGAGCTGTAAGTGAGAGAAACTGTTTCCTATCCCCTGACATGTGTCTTGAGCAGCCACTGTCCAAATACCAGTAGGTATTGTCTCTCACTTCAGCCTGATGTTGATCCAAGGGGTGCTTCTTTGCCATGAGGCAGTGGACATCTGAGCTGGTTCCTCTGCTGTTCCTGGTACCTTCTTCTGAACTTTGATTCAGTATTGCTGTCATACATACATCTGACTGACTTGAATCATCTCCCTCTTCATCACTGTCTGTATCTCCCCAGACAGCAGCAACCATGGCCTTTTTGTAGGCCATCTTGTCTGCTTCCTTGGACTGGTTGTCCTTCCATTGAGGACAATTCTTCACAAGGTGTCCCTTCTCACCACACTTAAAGCATCCTGTTGCAGAGAAGTTGTTAGATTTTTTATTTGATGCATTATTAAACTTACCCTTGATGAATTTTCCCTTCTGGTTTCTGAAACTTCTTTCAAACCTTCTAGCCATCATTCCTATCTCATCATCCTCATCTTCGACTGTTCCCTTTAGAGCAATTCCTTTTGCTGGTACCTTCTCTGACTTAGATCCAACCAGCATTTCATGGGTCATGAGGGAACCTATCAACTGTTCAACTGAAAGAATTGAAAGATCCTTTGCTTCATAAATGGTTGTAACCTTGGGAGTCCATTCACCTGTCAAACTTCTCAAAATCTTTCTAACAAGATCTTCATCAGTAAAGCTTTTACCAAGAGATTTTAAATCATTTACAATAGTCATGAATCTACCAAAACAAGTATTAATATCTTCATCCTTAAACATATTAAAAGATTCATATTTTGACATAAGTAAATCAATTTTAGACCTCTTTACCTCACTGGTACCCTCAAAGGCAAGTTCAAGGGTATCCCAGATCTCCTTGGCAGTGGTGCATGCTGAGATCCTGTTTGTCTCATTCTCAGCAATGGCCTGTTGCAGTATCGACATAGCCTTAGCATTTTTCTCCAGCTTTTTGTAATCAGTGGAGATGTATTCATCTTCAGTCTTTGGGACTAGCTTCCCTTCTGGATCAGACTTCTCAATGGTCAAGGGACCATTCTTAACAACCAACCAGCATTCATAATCAATGCCAATGATGATGTTCTTGATTCTGTTCTTCCACCATGCATAGTTCTTCCCATTGAACTTTGGTGTCTTGTTGTCATATCCCATAGCATTCATTTCCTGAGTACTCATGATCTACTTCTCTAGGTGTTACCCTTACAAGAAGCCGAGGCTCTGATACCAATTGAAAGTGCAGCTGGTACTCAAGAAGGGGGGGGTTGAATTGAGTACAGGGCAGTGTTAAGAATTATTGGATTTTCTTCTCTATTTATGTAGGGGGACCAGGTGATGAACTGGTCCTGCAGCGGAAACAGAAAATTCAATAAATAATCAACACAAAGATTTAACGAGGTTCAGCTCAACTCTGAGCCTACGTCCTCCACTACCCTAATTACTTTTATTAATCAACTCTGAAAAACAAAAGCAATTACAAATGATCACACTCGTGATCCCCACACCTAACTCTAGGTGTCACTTCGCACTTGAACTCACAAGCACTTGCACTCACACTCGTAAATGCTACCCAATCACTAACCTCTTAGTGATTCAATACAAACCCTTTGTTTCCCTCTAAATGCTTCCACTCAAAGCTTACAAGAGATAATTACAAAACAATTCTTACTGTGTGCATAAATAGTTTGTAAGAGATGAACTAACTATTTCCCTTAGAGTGTATTTCGAGCTTTCAAAGATAGAGAAGTTTTTCAGAAAAGCTCACTCGAAATTCTGATCGAGTTTATGCTTTTATAAGGTTGGGAGATGAATTCTTTCGTGATCTTTTCAGATCATAACTTAGGTAAATAGAATATCTTTTATTTTGTAAATAAGAGATATTCTAAGATATTATTCTACTTTCCATAAATGGGTAGAATAATATATTCTAAGTTATATGCGAAATAATTCATCTCCAACTCTGCATAAACTGAATCAATTAGTTTAGTAAATATTCTCTAAGGATAGGAAATATATATTCCAGAAAATATTTACTGAACTAATGTCCAGGTTCATGAAACAAGCTACGAAGCAGCTGTTTCCTAACCTGTTAGTGTCCTAGAGATCAGGTCAACTTTTCCTGATCTCTACAACACTAAATATTCTAAGTAAGGGATACAGATAGCTCACGTACAAACATCCATGCACACTTAACATTATAAAGACTACAAAGATCAACTATCCTAATCTGAGAGACTTCATAATCTTCAAGTCTTGACGGCCTTCCTTGATAGAACATTCTGATACATATTTCTTGAATGCTTTGATTCAAAAGGACTTCATATTGCCTCAAGTACTTGGGATAGCTGTTCCTATTCAAAATCTCAGTTGATATGATATAAAACCAACAAGAACCAGCTAGTCAGCTGTTTGTCATCACTCAAAACCTTAAGTGACTCAACAACTAGCAACTTCCTTGGTGGCCAGATACGAGCCGAGTCAAAGTAGTAGATTGTGTTATTGGAAACACAAATCACTATAAGGCTCCAATGAAGACTACATATATATTAAAGCAAACAAAAATCCATCAATTGTTATACGTCAATATCTATACTTAACAAACAACTTAAGAGTGACATATTTAAACTTACTCCTCAAAACAGGGGGCTAATATGAGTTTGTTTCCTGCACGTATTGATTCTTTAATACCCCGCTCAAGGTAATCTACCACATCACGAGGGTTATGTAAGCATTTGGTTACACAGGTCTTCTCGGGGCATAACCACCCAACTGCTGCCTCACCATCGGGTTTACTAATTAGGAGCTCCTGTAGTGACCTTCAAGAAAGTAATGTGGGCAAATAATTACTATTTGCATTGTTTTGGTACGAAAATATCATAAATACAATATGATTAGAAATAGTCGCATTAATTTACCTCATGAAATTCTGAATGATGGAAATGTTAAACATGGAACCGGTTAGAAATTCCGTCACATCCTCTCTGGAAATGTATGCGATCGCATCCTCATCGTAGCGGAACAATGCCTTAGGCAAGTTGACTTGAATATGTCTATCCGTAGGCAACTCACTAACACGGTTGTGAAGAAAAGTACATGCTTTAGAAAGCGACTTAAGGACATCGTCTTCTACCAGTGGAGTACAAGAAGCTCTCGAACTCTTCTTCAACACTTTTCCTTGTTCCATGTTTGGAGGACCTTCTTCCTTGGATTTTGGCTTCTCCACCTTCTTTCTTTTAGCGGACTGATTTTCCTTTGTAATATAGTTATATAATAGAACATGTTCATTGCACAAAGCACATGGTAATCTAGTTACATACAAGTAGTGTATATTTACCCCTCCTACCAGCCTCAGCCGATCACGTGGCCACTGCACAAAGTTACCAGTCGCATCACGCAGCTTAAAAAAATCATATTCCTCTTTAGGCACCGGTAGTGGTAAGTCCTCAAACCCAACAACTATAGAATCGATCACGACCGAGATATAGTGGGTGCTAGTATTAGACTTGAAATGGACCTTGCCTAAAGGTTGTATACTACAATACCCAACCAACAGCAACTATCCATCCTTTTTTCCCCGGGGTGAAGAAGCTCACAAGGCGTCTCTTCCTACATATTTGATTAGGACTTAGGACATAAGTTATAAAATAACAAACGAAAGCCTAACAGAAGCAAATTTGATTAGGTACTGAAGTTTACCTTAACATCTGGGAAAGGTTCAGGCATCGGATTTGCTCTCTTCATTGACTCTACATCCATAGGACTAGGAACCAACAAAAGTAAAATAATTAAGCGTACAAAAGACCTCGTTTAACCAACTTCATATGACGTAATTTGTCCTTGTACTGAAATTACCTCTCTCTCAACTACTGGATTGTCCTCGGGGACTTCTGGGTGACTACATGAGTCCACTGGGGTACTCGAGGATAATGGCAAAATCGGCAAGTTCATGTGCTTCAAAATGGCATTGAATTGACTTTGCATCTGTTCTTGCAGCTCTGCGCGTATCTCCGCCTTGATTGATTCCTTTTCCTTCCATACAGTGTGGCGAATTAACACCTGATCTGCTTTTTCCCGATCTAGTGTATTCAGAACCCATCACCTTCTCCCACCCTAGTTGTTTCCTGCCAGAACCAATTACTCGCCCAGGGTGGTATGGTTTTCCCAAAGCTAAGGTGAAAGGATCTTTTTCAATGCTTGGAGTGAGCTTGCCTTCAATCACTTCCGATGTATGCTCGAGCTGTAACAACACAAAAAGTTATCAGTTCTAAGTCAGATGTACTTTACATGAATATATAATTAATAAGTAGTAAAGTTTGCTTACAAGTTCATCTACTACTACTTTTGTATCCAGCTGCATGACATACTTGCCGGTTTTCTTGTCGATCCCATGCATAGCACACCACCAGTCAACTGCATGATTTACCAAAGTTGTGACCGTGGAAGAAAGTGGTTTCTCAGATGATGAAATTATGGATTTAGGGTATAGACCCGCTTTGATCCACTTTGCTCTACATTCCGCAAATGTCTTACAACCCATATGATGGCTATACCTATACAATTTCTTCCCAGCATTAATTCTAGCTTGTTCACCTTTTTCCTACACATTCAAAAATATAAGTTAGCATCAGCCTTTGTATTAAACAAAAATTCAGTAGCCTACTCTAGTGATAAATAAAAACATACAAGTGCGGTTCTGGTGGAAGATTTTTCCACAAACTTCTCCCAGTCCTTCATCGTTATTTGTGGATATAAATCCCATGGTTTCTTATCAGGTTTCTCCTCTTCTTCAGCAGCAGTCACATTTTTCTTTAGTCTTTTCCTTTTTTTTCTGATGGTTCCATCTCATTCTCAAGTAACTTTTGAAGCTTTTGAATCTCTCATGTACAAAAGCTTCAAAGCACTTTCTCTTGGTTGGCTCATCAAGAATATGGAACAGACTCTGTAATAGGCGCAAACATCTACGTTAGGCAAGGCAAAAAAGAAATCAACATAATAAAAAAAAATGTGAATTGAGGCAGCTACAATACCCAGGTTGCTGCCCAGGCAGCTGTAGCAGCCCAAGCAGCTACAACACCCAGGCAACTGCAGCATCCAGGCTGCTGTCCAGGCAGCTGCCTAGGAAGCTGCATGCAGCAGGCCTCGGGTTATACGCTATGATTCTAAGCCCGTGAGCGGGTTATGCGCTATGTTCCTAACTCATCATAGTTACCATTGTGTCGTCCCAAAATGTTTGAAGCAACCTGTGAGGTATATCGGCCCACTCAAGTGTGATGGGTATTTTACGAGTTAGTATGCCAACTTGACTAGAAAATTTGTCGCGCCATTGGCCAGTAGGTTGACCTAACTCATCAAACTCAAGCACCATGGGAACCCCGGGTTTCTTGAAAGCTTTTATTGCACCCCTACTCATTCTGTTCACCGGTGCCTTTACCCCTCCTCCACCACCGGTGGTTTTCACTTGACTTTGTATTAGAGTTTGACCTTGTGAATCATCTACAAACTCGAAAAGCACATTATCTTGAATAGGCGGGGCACTTTCAGCTATATGCTCATATTCATCAAGCTTAGGTTGCAACTCGTCATAAGCTTGGTCATCCGGTTCCCCCAAATCTGTCTCCTTATTAATATCATACAACTCGTCATCATCTTCATCATCCATATCATCATCACAATGAAGGTTCTGATAAGGATCCATGATATATACACACCTATAGTAACAAGCAAAGCATGTTGTTAGTCATTAGTAATGGCAATCAAATCCGAGGCACCAAAAAAGCCAAACACTTACCCAACTTCTTTGTTTTCATAACAAATTCACATATAATCCTCTTAACAATTCATATTTAGTGTATATTACATGCTTATACGTTGAAAATGCAAAAGAAAGTAAAATACTTCCTGAAATAAACAAGGTTGTAAGAGCGAAAGATATTTAGTAAATAAAATATGCATCAATAAAAGTACCTCATTCGAGTATTCTCTCATTGTGGTCAGATCGAATATAAGTAGCATCATCGTCTACATTAGTTGCTACATCAACTGTAGGAGCAATGAAAGGGGGAGAATCATCAAATGCATCATATTCTTCCTCGTCTTCAACCTCTCCAACCCCTAAAATTCTCCTTTTGACGATGGACCATTTTGGATCGGATGGGTCAGTTACATAGAACACTTGCTTAGCTTGAGATGCAAGGATAAATGGTTCCAGACTATCCCGCAAGTGGCAAAGGTCTACAAGAGTGAAGTCGTCATTTCTGACATTGCGCCTATTATTATTGACCTATTTACACTTGAATATACCTACTTTGAACTCACGGTAATCTAGTTCCCATATTTCCTAAATTCGTCCGTAGTATGATAATAGTGCGTCAACTGGTGATGTATCCCTTGCACTTGCAAACTCTCTTGATGAAGCCACAAGAGTGACACCACTATTTTGAGTTGATGAGGATTTCTGATCCCGACTCTTAGTCCAAAATGTGTACCCATTTATGTCATATCCCTCAAATGAATGAACATCTTCCTTTGGACCATAAGCTAGCCACTTTATTGCATCAGACACAGTCTCATCCAATTGACGCATCACACGATCATGGAACCACTTCATAAACATCTTATTATGCAACTACATTAGTTCTCTTTCCCCTTTTGATGGAAATTCAACAGGCAAACTATCCATGTGCTCTTCTAAATATGGGTGAACCTTCGCAATATGATGCAGCACAAATAGGTGAGCTTGCAAGATTTGATCTCGAGTAGCCCAGATCCTTTTTGACCCAATTGAGCCATGATCATCAAGTCTCCCTTCATGTATGGAAGTGGAAAGCCCAATAGGTTTGGCAACGGCAACATACTCTGCCACGAAATTCCCAATCTCCTCGGACGTAATTCCTTGTATCATACTGCCTTCCGGAGGGGCTGGATTTCTGACCTTATCTTGCAGTGTACCCATGTGTCTTTCAAAAGGGTAGCACCACCTCATAAAAACTGGACCGCACTACTTAATCTCACGAACCAAATGCAGAATCAAATGCACAATTATGTCAAAAAGTGACGGTGGGAAATACATCTCAAATTTGCACAAAGTTACAGCAACATTTTCCTGGAGAGAACAAGTGTAAAGGGATCAAGAACTTTGATGAAAATAGTATTAAAAAACCCACAGAAGCTTGTAATAACTTCTCTCATGTGCTTTGGTAAAATACCACGAATTGCAATCGATAGGAATACTTGCATCATCATATGACAATCATGGGATTTCATACTTGTCAACTTCAATTCTCCATTTAAGGAAACAAAACTTTTCATGCTTGACGAAAACCCAAATGGACGCTTAATGTCATACAAACAAGCACAAAACCTTCGTTTTTCTTCCTTTGATAATGTGTAGCAAGCTAGTGGTAAATACACCTTTTGGTTCTTGCCTTTTCTGTCACCTTTCTTCTTTAAGATACCCGTGGCCTTTTCTTTGCGCTTCCCCTTACGGTTTTGTCCACCATCTTCGGTTCCCTTTTCCTTTACCTTTGATTCCCTACCTTTGTTTGAACCCACAATTCTTGACGAACACCCCACGCTTGCAAATCTAATCACGCACTCTTTCCATCCTTCGTTTTTCCAGGAATGTTCATAATTGTCCCAATAATTGCATCACAAACTTTCTTCTCTAAATGCATCACATCGAGAAAATTTCTAACATCATGTTCTTTCCGGTACTCAAGCTTTCAAAAGATTGATTCCTTTTTAAAGAGAGCATGTGGGTCAATTAGTTTTGTTGTTTTACCAAAAACACATGGTATACCCTTCACTCTAGCATAAACCTCCTTTCCACTCAATGGCCTAGGTGCAACCCCCTCTTCAAGTTTCCCATTGAAGGCCTTTTTTTGCTTACGATACGGGTGATCGCGCCTAAGAAATCTTTGGGTCCTCACGTACAGATCATTGCCATAGTGATTAAGGTACATGTTCAGTGTGTCATCGATACAAATGGGACATGCTTTATGCCCTTTGTTCTTTTACCAGGACAGGTTGCCATATGCGGGAAAATCATTGATGGTCCACATAAGGGCAGCACGTAATAGAAACATCTTGTTCTTATGGGCATCAAAAACGGTAACTCTTTCGTCCCACATCTTTCTCAAAACATCAATAAGGGGCTCAAGGTAAATATCAATGTCGTTTCCAGGTTGCCTTGGCCCCGTTATCAAAAGTGAAAGCATTATGTATTTTTGTTTCATGCATAACCACAGACGCAAGTTGTATATCAGTAAAAGTACCAGCCATGTGCTATGTTTAGTACTAAGAGTGCCAAATGGATTCATACCGTCCGTGCACAACCAAAACCTTAAATTTCTAAATTCATCACCAAATGTCCTAAACTTCATATCAATGTTCTTCCATTGTGGAGAGTCAACATGATGCTTCAAAAAACCATTTTTCTTTCTTCCCTCAACATGCCATCTCAAGTTCTTAGCATCTTTTGGTATTGAAAATAGACGCTTTAACCTTGGAATAATAGGAAGATACCACAACACCTTGGCAGGAGGTCCTTTCATACCAGCATTGTAGCTTGATCGCTTGTAACACGATTTATCGCAACGTGGATACTCCTACAACTCTTCATATTAATTTCGATATAAAACACAATCATTAGGACATTCATGTATCTTTTTATAATCCAAACCGAATGGACACATGAGTTTCTTTGCATAATAGTAGGAATTAGGAAGTTCATTCCCATCTGGCAACATATCACATACCGCATTCAACAAAGAAATGAAACTGGTGTCGTTCCAATTTTGCTTAGATTAAATGTTAAAAAGTGTAAGCACGGATGAGAGTTTTGTGTATTTTTTGGACCCAGGATACAAAGGCTTTTTGGCAGCCTCTGATAATTGAAAGGAATGGTGTCCTTCGAACAAGTGTATTATTCTGAAAGTGGGTTCAGAATGATTAAAAAGCTAATATATTCAGTAAGGTCAAGTGATCGGAATGCCTAGGTGGAGGTCGCTTTCGATTAGTAATATTAATGCATAATTAATATTATAGCTTAATCTTGACTGAACCCTTCGGGTCACACCCTTAGCAGTAAACGAATTGACTCGACGAATTAATTCGGAAGAAATTAATTCGTCGCCCGAGTATTAAATATTTAAACGTCGGGAATTCAAGCTTAGAGCGTCGAAACCGAGCGTCGGAGAATCTCAAATGTCGAGCCAAAATTTAGGATTTGGCCAGACAAGAAAATGCTTCAAGTAACAAGTAAAATCCTAGCCACGCTAAAGGCTAGAAGAGTGCGCCAAATAAGAGCGTGCCACGTGGCAGCACACATGGCATCGCGCCATGTGGCAGCTTACGTGGCAGCACCACGTGGCAGCGTGTCATTGTGGCAGTGCGCCACTATTGCGACACAGGTAGCAAGGGTCGTGGACCCGAGGCGATGGGTCATGGACACGGGCCAAAACATAATGGCCCAACCGAACCCAACTTGGGGCTCAAGGTTGGGTGACACATGGTTAGTTCACAATGCATGTGAAATGCCTTGGGGACCAAGTGGGAAAGTTGTCCTCACCTAGCCATGTGACACTTGTTACTTGTTCCTTGGTTTTTTTAACTAAGGATTGAATTCATCAATCTTTCCATGTGGGATCTTTTTGTGAAAAAGTCCCACATTGAAAGAAGAGTGGAATTCACTAGCTATCCTTCCTCATAAATAACCAAACCATGGCTTGAGAATTCTTTGCTTGAGTAGGAGTTCAATAGAGCATTGCATTAGCAAAAACACTTAAACTCATATAATACTCGGGTTTTGGTTGGAACTTGCTAACCTCGAGGTAACGGACCTAAAAGTCGCTAGTAGTTTTTGCGGGTGGATTTCCGTAGGATGCTCGCGTATTTTCGGAGCTTAAGATTTCAAGTAAGAGCCCGACTTGGGGGCGAAGCACGGTTCAAAGGTAAATTCTGATTTTATCCTTTTATGTTTATTTTTTATGATTTATGGTTATATTAATTGCGAGTGGTTCTTTGGGTCGAGTTGTTTCCGCGGTGAGTCGGACTCACCAAACCCCAACAGCGGTATTGGAGCCTCGCTCATTTATTTTTAAAATCATAATATTTTCAAGGTGTTTTTATGGCTTAATTTTTCTGGTTTTAAGTTACTAATTAGATTAGTAGCTCGTTTTATTTATTTTAACCTCGTATTAGAGCTGTCTTCAGCTCCCGAACCCAGATTTTGACCAAAAATAGTGAATTTTGGGTGGAAAAGGTGTACTGGAATGGTTTTACCCTTTTAGAACTCAGTTTTTAGCCAACAAACAACCAGAAATGCATTTTTCGAGGGGTTTTTCATTTTTACGAAAATTTTTAAGTCTTTCTAACCTTGAAAACTAATTGCATATTTATGGTGGTTATGTAATTATTTCAATACATATTTTATATGCAATTTTAAACCTCTTTAGGCATGATTACTTGGTGCTAATTTGTGTTTGAAAGCTTGGTTTTATTTTTCACATAATTACAAACTAATAGCATTAAGTGTGAAATTGTTGTTTTTTGAGGCTTCCAAGTACTAAAGATTGAATCTTTAATTATGTTAAGTGATTGAAACTTTGAGTTACTAAATTCCATGAATTTTTGTTGAACTTTGTTAGTTTAGTCATTTTTAGTTGATTAGAATCATAAAGTTTGAAACTTTGTGATAGAAATTTGTTTATCTTCATATTGGAAGATATAATTTTTTAAGGATTCACAAGTATTAAAGTTGGAATCTTTATTGAACTTATGTTCATTTTTCCAACTCCCTTTTATTTTGTCAAAAACTCAAGATTAATTTAAATTAATTAAATTGATAGTGAGTAATTTCCATCTTATTTTTGTTGCACCAAGTTAAACCAATTTTATTAAAGAATGGTTCTTGGAAATAATTTTGGTTACATGCACTTGGATGATTTTTTATTTAAGTTAGACTTATTTAAATTTTTAATGTTACTCACGAAAATTAGTTCTAAAATTAATTTAGAATTAATAAATTGTCACGCGAAATTTGGGATGAAAATCCCGAGGTTGTGGCACGCAAATCGAGGCAAAGCCTCCCTTGGCTAGTCGGGCTGCATAGCAGCCCGCATGTGGCTGCCAAGGACATGCTCGATGCGTGCGGCCATGTGTGTGGGGTGTGCGAGCATTTAGTGCGTGTATGAGCTTGGTGTTTTGGTGTAGAGGGGCAAGCAGACGTGGCCTTGTGTCTAGCACCTTGTAACCCGTAGCAAACGCTACTAGTGTGTACCTAACTAGTGCTACGTGGGGTGGTGAAGGCACGTGCGCCAAGTCGTATAGTGAGGGGTTGTTATACAACCTTGACTTTCATGTGGCACGCATGTAGTGCGTGAACCACTTGAGTACGGTTGGCTTCGTGTTTTCTTATTTTGCCGTTTTAATTATTTTATTAATCTAATTTGGTTTTAATTATTCTAATAATTTTTGGAGGCTAGACCTCGGGTGTTGAGCAGCATTGGAAAAATTTATTTTGATAAATTTTGGGTTTTACCGGCTTAATTAATTGGATTAATTGAGTTGGATGCAGAATTTAGTGGGAGCTTCAAATATTAATTGCGCTTATTTACATAATCGGTTAAAACAACTTTGACTAGTTTTAATTAGGCATGTTAATTGGATTAACCACCTAGATTAGTTACTAGTTCTCGCGTGTTTATGCATTGTTACTTGTTTATCGTTGTATAATGCATGAGCCATTCACAGATAGTTAATGGATGAATGGAATGTAAATTCTCTCACAGGTTTTATGAAATGGCAACTAATGGGGCCCGATTAGGATAGAAAATACGGACTATGATCCGTGGTGTATTTTTGTAAATCTAAATATGGTCTGCGAACCGTTGAGTATTTTTGTACCTTAATATTTAGATTTGTCCTAATCGTAGATACTAGTAGTTGCATTTATTTTTGGTGAAGTTTTGGAAGACGAAGCCGTGAAGTTGCAAATGAAGAACTTTTGAAGATTTGAAGATCTCAAGGGGTCATGCTAGTTGCCAAATGCATCTCTATTTATGTTTTTCGATATATACATGTTTATGTATATGAATTATATGTTAGATGCATGTTCAGGATTTCGAATGTTGTGATGATTAATTAAGTTCACTTAAATCAACCAACATAGAAACCTTAGGTCCCTAAATATTGAGTAAAGCTTTCCATTCCAAAACAACACTTACCAACCGAACGAGGGTGGTGGTGGGCTACGCCAAAGCGAGGCATCACTACTTCTCCAAGGAACGTTAGGCATACCGGGTATGCAAGTTGGTTTTGGTTGTACTCAACGATATGAGTGATGGAGTCCTAACATGTCGTGGCAAAGTGGATAAATTGTTGAGGGAGCATTAGATGCGACGATTTATTCAACCAAGAGTGGCTTAGAGCCATTAGCAAAGCGTTGCATACCTTAGGAGATTGAGTGTTAAGACAAGCCAAAGCATGCTTAACTACTCTTTGTTTCTTTGGATCTTGGAATCGACTTATTCTCGCCAAATGGGGACAAATTTAATGCGTGGATAAGACATTTAATAAGATTGAAAATTTGAACTTATTATGTTATATACATGATAAATGGTTATACTTTGCACTTATATTTGTAGAATTCCAAATCAAACTGTATTGTTTTCCATGATTGGTAAAGGAAATCTTTGAGAATGGTTCTCAAAGAAAAGTAAAGCATTTCTAAAATACAATTCTCATAAATGACTTTTATAACAAAGTCCGAAAGGACGGTTTGGACATCATGTATTTAAAATACTAGGTAGTTTTGATAAAACATGAAGTATTGAGTTTCATACTCAAATTGTCAATATTGACAATCAACATATCTTTTCGCTTAATACATTGATGAGTAGGACTCATTAATGTAGTAATTCAAGCGTGAATTAAAGAAAAAGATGGAACTTTGTTTTACGGCGCATTAGATGCTTAATAATGCCTAACAAAGTATAAAAGTCAAAGAATCTTGAAGAAATGGGTTTTAAAGATTATGAGATAAAGTATGATGAGAAATATAGGAAACGAGGAACGAAGAAAAGGAATAAGATTCCATTTCAACCCATGAGTTCATGTTATTATAGTTAACTTAGCAATTTGTTATCTTAACAAGTATCGGATACTGCTTGAGTGTTCCACTTTGAAAGTGACCTCAAATTATTGAAGATAAGCTAAGCTATCGACTTACAAGCTTAGAATGAAGCAAGTGGTGCTACATCAGTTGTAAGGTCGTATGCTTTGTTTAAAGACCTTTAGGCTAAGGCTGGAAAAAATAAATGGTTATTATTATGTTCCATAATCAGCAATTGATCCGTTTACACACAGAAAGACTCACATTCAAAGTAAAAGCAATAGTTGCGAATTTATTTGAATGGCATGGTTATCCAAGCGTTGAGTCAAGAATGCTTGATTATAAACAAACATTTCCCTAACATGATAAACTCATTAAGTTCAAGTCATGGGCTTGATTTGCGTTCTAAACATATTTAGCAATGTCACATCGACAAGAACATACTCAAGGCTTTATTAGATAGGCTCTTGATAATTGATCGTTTCGGAATCGTTCTAAGACAAGCAAGTCTTACTTGTTGAAACCGACAAAGTAAAGAGCTATTGTTCTTGGTATAGACAATTGACTCCGAAAGCTAAAGAGGATTCATTTACTTCAATGTTTCACAAAGAATTTGAAAGAATATGGCTATATTCATCAAATGTGAACAAACTTGACCTTGAATAGTTCAAGAGTTCAGTGAAGTACAGAATCAACTTGGCAAGATATCAAAACGTCTAGATTAGATCGAACGATGTTTTCTTGAGCCAAGCGTGACCACCTAAAGTTATTTAAATTTAAATTTTCATAAATAACTCCATAAAGAACATAATGTGTCTTCACGGAGACCTCGATGCCATTTAAAATGACTCGAACAGTGATGGATCACATCCCATCCTATAAAGTTCTTATAATTTGCATGAAGGACTAATGTTACACTAAACAAAATGTCGAAGCTAAGAAAGGACGCCATATTCAATTATGGATAGAATTATCTTCTAAAAGTCTTTTCAAGTATATGTCTAAAACTCTTAGCCACAGTGGGAGTTCACTAGCTCAGTGGGAGCTAAGTGACTCAGTCGGAGCTCACTGGCTTAGCAAGAGCTAGGTGGTTGAGTGGGAGCTTAATGGCTCATTAAAGGCTAAGATAGCTCAAGTGGGAGCTAACAGTTTGTTTTACAACGAACTTTTACCCAAAGACAATATACATGTCTCTTTGTAAGCATTCAAGTGAAACCACGGGCATTACCTCTACAACCTAATTGAGAACATAGTGTTTGTTGCTCTAACTGGTTTCTTTATGGAAAGTAACACATTTCCAAAATGACAAGTGGGAGGAAAATGAACTCGATGACAATCGAGCTTAGCAACAAACTAGAACTGTGAATCTCAGAAGACCTTAAAAGGGCTTCGTGAGAATGCTTGATCAAGAATACTCAAAATGACTTTACAATTGCCTTAAAAGAGAATTCATTACTCACAAAACATCAGAAATGTTGGAGTAAGATCAACATAATTAAAGGGCTTTGGAAGGGCCTTAAAACTCAGTGGTTGATGCAATTGCCCCGTATAGGTATAGAATTCACCAAAGGCTTGGATTGAATCCTATAAATTTCTATTAAGTTAGAAATAAAACCTAAGACTTACAAGCATAATATTTACTATTAGATAGTAAAGGAATAATGTCTTGTAAGATAGCTACGACAAATCTAAATTCCGAATAATGGTTAGAGGCCATGAAAATCCAAAACAGACCCCATGTTTGAAAATCATGTTTGGAACTTGATTAATTTGCATAAAGGGTAAAAGACCCATCGATTGCAAATAAGTTTTCAAGTAGAAAACTAACAAATGTGGAAATGTATATGCTTACATAGCTAGATTGGTTGAAAAGGATACATTTAAATTCACGGAGTTGATTTTAATAAAAACCTATTCACCAATCGGAATGCTAAAGTCTTTTCGTGATTGTTTTAGCAAAATTGCTCATATGAAATATTGAAAAGTAGATACCAAAACCGCCTTCCTAAAATAGGATTTTGGAAGTGACTATGAAAACCGTCTAAGGGTTTTGAAAATCTAAAAAATTGCTAGATTTTAAAGCAAGCTTAAGGAATTCGTCATGGGATTAAAGGAAACATTGCATATAAGAATTAGAACGTGTTTTCTAATAAAGTTAATAAGATGATTGGCTTATGGAGAAACATACAAATTCTGATGAATAAGAAGTTTAGTGGGAGCAAAAGTAAAGGTCCAACGAGAAGTTTACGAACTCTATTGTGAAACAACTATCAAATGCTAAATGTTTAGATTTGAAAGTATTTTGACAATGGACCAAGCTGAAGGTGATACTTAGTATACATATTGGGAATTAAGTTCTATGGTATAGACTTAATTAAATGTTTAAATGAGTACAGGAATTTACTATATTAAACATGAAGGACTTTGGAAGGCTTTCGACCCATATGTATAAAACTAAGTAAATGTTTGAACTAAGTATAAGCTAGGCTAAATACTAAGTCAAACAAGAAAGACTCTAGTAAGAGACTTTCAACCATATCACATAGTGAACAATTTACCAGAGACTCAGTGAAACTGAATGAGCTAAAATGTCAAATTGATGGGATAAAGATTTAGAATCATTCTACAATTAAATCCATCATGTAAAGCTATGATATGGTATCTATCGTCACACGACTTACTTTCTTATTGCATGTGAAGTACGTATATAGTACCAATCAACTTGAATCTAAGTATTAGATTATAGTCAAGAACATCCAAAACACTTGGATGAGTTAGAGGATGAGTTCTTGACGCATGGAAACAAATATAATTTGAGCATTGATGATGCAAACACAAATAATCTTACCCTATAGTTAATGAAGAAACATAGGAAATGGGCTATACACTGAAAGCTCACTTGTCCGGAAGGACAAGTGGGAGATTGAAAGAAATGGTGTCCTTCGAACAAGTGTATTATTCTGATAGTGGGTTCAGAATTATTAGAAAACTAATATATTCAGTAAGGTCAAGTGATCGGAATGCCTAGGTGGAGGCCGCTTCCGATCAGTAATATTAATGCATAATTAATATTACAGCTTAAACTTGACCGAACCCTTCGGGTCACACCCTTAGTAGTAAACGAACCGACTCGACGAATTAATTCGGAAGAAATTAATTCGTCGCCCGAGTATTTAATATTTAGACATCGGAAATTCGAGCTTGGAATGTCGAAATCGAGCGTCGGAGAATCTCAAATGTCGAGCAAAAATTTAGGATTTGGCGAGATGGGAAAATGCTTCAAGTAACAAGTAAAATCCTAGCCACGCAAAAGGCTAGAAAAGTGCACCAAATAGGAGCGTGCCACGTGGCAGCACACATGGCAGCACGCCATGTGGCAGCTCACGTAGCAGCACCACATTGGCAGCCGCCACATGGCAGCCACCTAGTGGTAGCCAACACGTGGCAGCGCACCATGGTGGCAGCGCGCCACTGTGGCGACACATGTGGCAAAGGTCGTGGACCCGGGGCGATGGGTCATGGAAACGGGCCAAAATATAATCGCCCAACCAAACCCAACTTGGGGCTCAAGGATGTGTGACACATGGTTAGTTCACAATGCATGTGAAATGCCTTGGGGACCAAGTGAGAAAGTGGTCCTCACCTAGCCATGTGACACTTGTTACTTGTTCCTTGGTTTTTTTAACTAAGGGTTGAATTCATCAATCTTTCCATGTGGGATCTTTTTGTGAAAAAGTCCCACATTGAAAGAAGAGTGGAATTCACTAGCTATCCTTCCTCATAAATAGCCAAAGCATGGCTTGAGAATTCTTTGCTTGAGTAGGAGTTCAATAGAGCATTGCATTAGCAAAAACTCTTAAACTCATATAATACTCGGGTTTTGGTCGGACCTTGCTAACCTCGAGGTAACGGACCTAAAAGTCGCTAGTAGTTTTTGCGGGTGGATTTCCGTAGGAGGCTCGCGTATTTTCGGAGCTTAAGCTTTCAAGTAAGAGCCTGACTTGGGGGCGAAGCACGATTCAAAGGTAAATTCTGATTTTATCCTTTTATGTTTATTTTTTATGATTTATGGTTATATTTATTGCGAGTGGTTCTTTGGGTCGGGTTGTTTCCGCGGTGAGTCAGACTCACCAAACCCCAACAATAATGACTCAAATACATCTGATCGGTCACCAAATTCACCTTCCACATCACGTATCATCTCATCGAAGTGATCACCACCACCATCCTCGGTCTCATCCCCATCTCCACCATCATCACTTCCATTTTCTTCTTCAACATGAATCTCGGCACTTTCAACATGCGTCTCATTGCCAACAACATTCTCTCTATACGATCCCTTTTCACCATGCCAAACCCAAACATGATATTGAGGTCTAAACCCATGACATTGTACATGAGCCATGATGGTATTTACACTATCGACCCTTGTGACATTATTACAATTGACACAAGGAAAATAAAGGTAATTGACACCCTAAGCCGATACTGTGAAGCACTCTTGCAAAACTCTTGAACCCCATTAAAAAATTCCAATGTATCACGTCTACCATACATCCAACCGCGATCCATTGACGTTTTAAATTGCCTTTAATCATACCAACACATTTCAAACAATGTATAAATGTAACATATATATCATCCATATTGCGTAAAAATGAATACTCCCAAAAGGTCCTTATCACTCCAACATAACCCATCCTTGAACGTCTAATCTCACTATTGAATGTATGTCAACTTTTCAATTTTAAGGAAAATCCGGCAGCATTTCCCCCCCCCCCCCCAGTTCTCCAACTACACAATGTAGGTAATAACTTATCTACATATGTACCCAGAGAACATGGTGAGAGAATGATAAGCCGAGATATTCCTCAAAATAAAAAAAGAGACATACATTCACTACCTAAGTGGGATTAAACGTCCAAGAACAGTCCCAACCAGGGACTATTCAAGACTTTCTCCTATTTAGAAAGACTCAAAGGGTATCTAGGCAAATGATGATGCAAGCATTCAATAATTTGCATTTATTTGACATTTAACAATACACAAGTTCATTCATTTATATAGTAATAATAATTAAATTAACCTACCTACAATCAAACTAAGGTTACTTATATATCAATCCATTCATACATTATAATTTACTAACCACATTTAACAAACTAAAATGTTAATTAATATATATTCTATTCAAAAATTTCACTTTAAAGCTACTCAAATTCAAACAATACAATATATATACATATATATATGTATATATATATATATATATATATATATATATATATATATATATATATATATATATATATATATATATATATATATATATATATATATATATATATATATATGCATATATATATATGTATATATATACATATATATGTATATAATATATATATATAATATTACTATATATATGTATATAATATATATAATATTACTATATATATATATATATATATATATACATATATATATATATATGTATATATAGTAATATTATATATATATATTATTACTATATATATAATATATATAATATTACTATATATATATATATATATATATATATATATATATATATATATATATATATATATATATATATATATATATATGCATATATATATATATATATATATATATATATATATATATATATATATATATATATATATATATATATATAATATTACTATATATATATATATATATATGTATATATAACATTTAAACAATTAAAGTAACAATTAACATTATCGAATATACAAACAAATAATAAAACAATTAAAATAAAATTGTGTTAACTACTTGAACCCTAACTTTAAATTTTGGAATAAACAAACGATTATTACAAATTAATACATATGAAACTAAAATTTAGCAAGAGCACGCCCTAATTTTAGAGTCGGAAAGAGAAAGATTGAGGGATGAGGATGACAGTTGGAGGGAGATAGAGAGACAGAGAGGTGTGGTGTGTGTTGGGCTCGGTTCACCACCACCAATTGCACCCACGAACACCACCAGCAACTAGGAGCAGCAACCACCACAACCCATGAGCATCCTCGAGCAGCAGCCACAACCCACAAACCCACGAGCAGCCCCACCCTACCCACCCACAAGCAGCCTCCAAACATCTTCTATGGAAACAAAATTAAAAAAAATTAAAAACCAATTGAATGGAGTGGTGGTGCTGGTAGCCGGAATCTAAAAGAAGTGAGAAGAGAGGGTGTAGACACCCAAATGTGTCTCCCCAAAACCAAACCCGGTGATGAGTATCTTTCGTGTCGAATCATAGTCGAATGAAGCGAAAGTGTAGAAAGTTTAGTGATGCGGATAGTTTTAATTTCTTTTCTCTTCTCTCTGTTTTTAAAAACTTATTTTAAGAAAACAGCCAATCCAGTTTGGTTGGTCCATGATATGGGTCCAATAGTAGTGTAGTTGGATGGGGCTTGACAAGAGCTTTCCAACGATATATTATAAGCCCAATTCCGATGAATATTGAGGAATTTATGGCCAATTTACCGAACTGGGCCCGGTTTGAGCCTTATATGCGGCCCAATGATCTTAGGGAGGGCCTAATATAGATTTATCATTCCTAATGCAATTAGGAATGGTTTTAGTCTTCTAGATTCTTCTAGAAGGTTCTTTTCATTCCTAATTCAATTAGCATTGATAAATTGACTTTTGTTGACTTTTCAGAATTTTAATTAAAATCAAAGAACATATTTTGAGGAAATATACGATTTTATCATCCTATACGGAAATTTTTATCCGATTTTAGAAAACGCGTGAATTTCTGAATCAGCGCCAAATGCCAGTTGTAGCGCCTGGCGCTACGCTTGACGTTTGGCGCTAGCATTGGCGCCTAGCGCTAATGTTGGCGTCTGGCACCAATAGCCGGCATTGGCGCTGGTTCAATTTTGTCTGTGCCAGACTCTGTTTTGATATTTTATCTTTTTGGCTGATTTTTTCTATAAAAAAACGTCTTAAAAACCCCGTTTTCGATAACCAGTTTTCATCAAAATTCATCTACAATCTACCAACTCTCATCAAGATTCTCTTGATTACTCTCTCTCTCTCTCTCTCTCTCTCTCTCTCTCTCTCTCTCTCTCTAAACTAGCTTCTCTCAAATATAAAAATTCCTCATTCATTAGATCTAGATACACCTAGCCATATTCGAAGTTGCCTTCGCCCTAGACGTGAAAGGTTTAATTTCTTAGGGTTTAGTCCCAAATCTCTCTTTCAATTATTTAATTTAATTATTGTTTTATTAATTATTTTCCTTGAAGTTACTAACGCGTGTATTTTGTTATAAGAAAGAGATACGAGGCATCAAAGTAAGTACTTTAATGATTTTTATTGATATTATGATGTAGAGTTCATGTTTAGGCTGTTATTATGATATTCCTAGTATCATGTCTAGGGTAACTTTAATGCTAAATATGATCGTTACGATGCCTTTTATGTTCTTCCTAATAATTATGATTCTTATTATCATGTTAGGGCTAAAGATTTGATTTTTATTGTTAGTAACATGCTAGGGTTTGTTATTAATCTTGTTAGTATCATGCCTAGGATCTTGCTATTATTATGCTTTAACATGATTATTATGATTATGATTATTATAATTTTAATTATTATTATTATGGTTATGATTATTATGATTATCATGTTGCTTGATATTTATTGTTATTGCTTGATCACGCCTTTTATGCATGTTTAAAGGGAATTGGTACTTGTAATCACGCTTATATAAGATAATTAATAATCTTGTTTAGGGTTAATATGATTATAATTCAAGTGATCACCAATAATAGTTTTATTTGTGCATTATATTCAACCAACATAGATATACAGGTTTAGGGTTAATCTATTGATTGCATGTTAGTCAGAAAGCGCACGTGAATACGATCATAATAAAGTAGAGTCTTATTATTAGGGCAGGTTCAATCTCTTTTAGGTTGGATTTGTACCTTCATCCCCGAACCCTATTTTATTCAAGACCTTATGGAGTTAACGAGCTCTTGGATCGTTTAGGGGTGTAACCTTCACCTTGTGAACGGTTTACAAGTTCCTTAAAAAACTTGTTGGCGACTCTTTTGCTCTATCTTCTTCCCTTTTGGACGCCACCGTACTTTAATTTATGATAACAGTGGGGTTCAAGCTAGGGGGATTAACGCTTGAAATTATTCCCTACAGTTTTTGGCGACTCTACTGGGGAGGATTTCTATTTTAATTCCTGAATTTGTTTCGGCAATGATTTAGAATGAGTGGATGAGACTCGAAACGTTCTATGTATTTCATGTGCGTAATTTTGATTAACATTATTGTCATGTGCATAAAAAAGATCTCATTGGAAAGACCATCCGTAATGAGTTAAAATATAGGATTTTACACGTAGGAATTTTGAGAAATATCTTTCACAACTAGGACCGAAATAACATTGTGCGAAACTGGAAAATTTTATCGAGCACAGGAAGCTGCTGAGGCATGTAGAAATTAGTGTCAGTGACCAGAGCATTGGCGCCAGACATTTAACTGTAGCGCCAGACGACAGGCTTGTCGCTAGGCGCTACAGCTAAAACCTAGCGCCAATCTCTGATTGCTGGCGCCAAATTCTTCCAATACCGAGCCAGAAATATGCGTTCTAATTTCGACCAGTCTTTCGTATTGTTTGCTCGATCCTACTTCCTGGTTGAATTTTTTCTCACTTTTCTGAAACCCATATGTGTTCTACATATGGACATAACCCTCTAGGAATTCATGCTCCATCTACCTGATTGAACGCTCTGAGCAACAAAGGGTACATCCGAGAATGTTGAATTCACCAAACCATGGAAGCGAGTTTTTCTAAAACTCGCAGTGTCCCATCCACTCGCGCCAACCCTTCACGGTTAGGCTTCTGTGCGGTGCATCTGGACAATTAACCATGGACCCTCTACTGAATAAACCATATCTCGAACTTTAGAGAACTAGAGCCATGGTTAGGTTGCAAACTCATTGCATCATATTATGCCTACTTGACTAATTGTGCATTATTTGTTGTGTATATATATGTTTTCTTAACTGTTTGTTTGACTTGTGTTGAGATTAAATAAATTAATGACTTAAAGAACTTTGCCTAATTAATTAATTAATTTGAGTCAATAATGTCTAATATTTTAATCAGAATTGACCTAGTACGACTTTAGGCATACCCCTATTGATTAATAACACCTAAAACAATCCCAGATTGAAGCTCTAGCATTGGCGCCAAAGTCTGGAATGTAGCGCCACTCTGTGGAGTGTGGCGCCTGGCGACAGCTCTATCGTCTGGCGCTACACTACACAGTGCGACGCCAGTCCTGTCGTTTTGCCGACAGTTCGGATTATTGATCGAGTCATCACCTAGTGTCTAATTAACCAGTTTGCTAATAAATTCGGTTAAATTTTGCTGTCAATAATACCCTGGTAAGTCATTAATTGAGTCTAGTCACAAAGTCTAGCCACATGGTCATGACACGAGTCTCAACATGTCACCTACACTCACTAGTCCTAGCACACACTTTGAGTACACATATCACCATGACCATGTTTTAGGTTCATGCATGAGTCGGTTTTTTCCGTCATTTAAGTTGGGGGTACATCCTATTCCTAATTTTCTATATCCTTCCATCTACATCATTTTTCTTAACATTCTATTCCAATCTTTCTTCACTTCCTCCATCCATTGCATGTTGAATAGACTTTGAGTCAAATAATTAACAACGAATATCCCCAAATTCCTTTTCCACAGTACTTGGTCGAGGAGAGAAGGGCGATTAATCAAGGACAACCTCTTTATTCAAGTTTCACTTTTTGATAAACCAATTCATCAAAAAAGGAAGGCTAAAAATATAATTGCAAGTCAAGAAGAGGTCAATGAACTTAGGAATCAATTGAATGATGTGACTGAGGTGTTAAAGGCTTTAACCCTCAAATTTGACGACCTTGTAAAGCAACAACAAATGAACCTCATGCAAGAAAATTTGAGCAAGCTATCTAGTGACTATAAATTTCAGGGCATTAGTTCACAAGAGGTCTCGCTGGACAAGGAACTTCTTCCGCATAAGTTCAACGCCACTGACATCCCTAAATTCAAGGCAACAGATAACCCTTACTTTCATCTTAGTGCTTTTGAAACTATAATGAGTATTAAGGGTATCGATAAGAAGGTTTTCCCCTCTCTGTTCCCACTATCTCTCGAGACTGTTTTCCAGCAATGGTTCTTTTCTCTCGAGAAAGAGAAAACCTCTTCTTGGGAATCAATAACAAACGCTTTCATAGACAGATATAAGTGCAACATCCAAGACGAAACAGACCATAGACAACTCGAGATGTTAAAACAAAAAGAAAACAAAGGGTTCACTTCTTTCTTCAATAAATGGAGGGAAACTTCCGCTAATATGGTCAAGGCACCTACCGAAAGTGAGGATGTTTATCAAGAATCTCCAAGGGAAGTATTCAAAGCACTTAAAATACCAACACAACTTGAATACCTTCAAGGCTGTCTATAATATAGGCATTGACATTGAAGATGACCTTCTGAAAGATAATAGTGAGAGAGGAAAGAAGAACGACCATCCTTCTTCTTCCTCTCCCATTAATGAGGTACATGCTACGAACGCCTCTAAATCACGAATCCAAAGATCAAAAAGGGTGTTCACCCCACTTGGCATGAGTTATGAAACGGCTTTCAAGAAGTTACATCACAAAGGACTAGTCATGCCCATAGGGCCTATCAAAGATCCAGTTCCAGAAGCCAGGCCACCCAAGTGGGACCCCAATAAGCACTGCAAATATCACCAAGGAAAAGGTCACGACACTGAGGAGTGTTGGAAACTCAAAGAAGCTATTCAAGATCTGATCGATAACAATAAAACTTCCGAGATTCTAGCCATCGAAGATGATCAAACATCCTTCGATCCATCACTTCTCATCACACCTGTAGGAGAGCCTATGATCGAGAAAACTTATATAACCTCTCTCTATGAAGTGGCCATGATTGGGGAGGATGAAAGTCTTTTCTTAGATAATACCAGGGAAGACTTGTCAAGTCTAAAAGAGGACGTTCGAAAATTGCAAGATGTCGTTGCCATGCTCTTGAATGTGGTAGAAGGATTAGCAAATCGGGAAATGGTCATCGAAGAAAATTCTCGCCAAGAGTTTAATGAAGAACTAAATGTTCCTAAGCCACGGGAAAAATGGACCATTGAAGAATACACGCCAATAGGAATGACTTACAATGAAGTTTTTGACTGTCTTCATGATCAAGTTCATATTCACTCCATTGGTCCCAGTCAAGACCCTCCATCTGAAAAATGGTTTCCCAATTGGGATCCAAATTCCTATTGTCGATACCATAAAGGTCGCGGTCACACTACTGAAAAGTGTCTCGTTGTAGACACCCATTTGTGTCTCCCCAAAACCAAACCCAGTGATGAGTACCTTTCACGTCGAATCATAATCAAATGAAGCGAAAGTATGGAAAGTCTCGCGTTGCGAAAAGTTTTTAATTTCTTTTCTCTTCTCTCTATTTTTGAAAAATTATTTTAAGAAAACAGCCAATCCAGTTTGGTTGGTCCATGATATGGGTCTAATAGTAATGTAGTTGGATGGGGCTTGACAATACCTTTCCAACGATATATTATAACCCCAATTCCGATGAATATTAAGGAAGTTATGGCCAATTTACTAAACTGGGCCCGGTTTGAGCCTTATGTGCGGCCCAATGATCTAGGGGAGGGCCTAATATGATTTTACATTCCTAATGCAATTAGGAAAGGTTTTAGTCTTCTAGATTCTTCTAGAAGGTTCTTTTCATTCAT
The DNA here is from genome assembly GCF_948465745.1 of Chenopodium album. Lineage (NCBI taxonomy): Eukaryota > Viridiplantae > Streptophyta > Magnoliopsida > Caryophyllales > Amaranthaceae > Chenopodium > Chenopodium album. The sequence continues at coordinate 55,220,231 of NC_137837.1, forward strand.
AATTCAATTAGCATTGATAAATTGACTTTTGTTGACTTTTTAGAGTTTTAATTAAAATCAAAGAACATTTTTGAGGAAAAGATACGATCTTATCCTCCTGTACGGCAAAATTTATCAGATTTTAGAAAACGCGTCAAAAACAAGATTGGCGCCTGACGCCAGCATTGGCGCCTGGCGCTGACGTTGGCGCCTGGCGCCAATCTCGTTTTGCGTGCGCCAGACTCTGTTTTGTTTATTTTATCTTTTTGGCTGATTTTCTCTATAAATAACGTATTAAAACTCCGTTTTTGATAAATTGATTTTATTAATTCTTATTTTAAAACCAGTTTTCAATTCTCTCTTATTCTCTCAATCAACGAATTCTCATCTACATTCATCTACATTCACCTACAACCAAGTTTCGTTCGCAATTATTAATTCTTTCTTTCTCTTTAATCATTCATCATCTTTCTCTCCCTCTCTTTTTTCTAAACTTGCTTTTCAAATACAAAATTCCGCATTCATTAGATCTAGAAACACCTAGCCATATTCGAAGTTGCCTTCGCCCTAGACGTGAAAGGTTTAATTTCTAAGGGTTTGGTCCCAAATCTCTCTTTCAATTATTTAATTGTTGTTTTATTATTTTCCTTGAAGTTACTAATGTATGTATTTTGTTATTAGAAAGAGGTACGAGGCATCAAAGTAAGTACTTTAATGGTTTTAATTGATATTATGATCATGTTTAAATTGTTATTATGATATTCCTAGTATCATGTTTAGGGAAAAGGTTATAATATCAAATATGCTTATTATGATTCCTGCGATGCTTCCTATGTTCTTCCTAATATTTATGATTGTTAGTATCATGTTAGGGTTAAAGATTTGATTTTTATTGCTTAGTGACATGCTAGGGTTTGTTATTAATCTTGTTAGTATCATGCCTAGGATCTTGCTATTTTTATTATTCTTTAACATGATTTTTTATAATTGTTTTGATCATGATTATAATTTTATTATTGCTACAATTATTATTATTATGATTAACACAATTATTATTATGGTTAATATGATTTTTATTATGATTGTTATTATTATGATTATTTTGATTTTTACCGTTATGTTGCTTGTTACATTATTTATTGTTATTGCTTGATCACACCTTTTATGCATGTTTAAAGGGAATTTGGTACTTGTAATCACGCTTATATAAGATAATTAATAATCTTGTTTAGGGTTAATATGATTATAATTCAAATGATCGCCAATAATAGTTTTGTTTGTGCATTAATAATCAACCAACATAGATAAACAGGTTTAGGGTTAATCCTATTGATTGCATGTTAGTAAGAAAGCGCACATGAATACGATCAGAATAAAGTAGAGGCCTATTATTAGGGCAGGTTCAATCTCTTTTAGGTTGAATTTGTACCTTCATCCCCGAACCCTTATTTGGTTCAAGACCTTATGGAGTTGACGATCTCTTGGATCGTTAAGGGGTGCAACCTTCACCCTGTGAACGGTTTACAAGTTCCTAAAAAAACTTGTTGGCGACTCTTTTGCTCTATCTTCTTCCCTTTTGGACGCCACCGTACTTTAGTGTATGATCACAGTGGGGTTCAAGCTAGGGGGTTAACGCTTGAAATTATTCCCTACACTCGCCCTCAAGGATCGTGTTCAAGATCTCATTGATTCAAATCTCCTTCATGTTCCTCCGCGCGACAAGAAGGCCAAGATCAGTAACAATAACAACAGTGGTTGTAAAGGGAAGAAGAGCGACTATCCTTCTCCTTCCGAAAACACCTACTCTAGCAACAGTGCTGGTACTTTCGACCTTAATGAGATCTTAGGATTTAGAAAGCAACAAAAAAGGGATTTTACCCCTATTGGAATTAGCTACGATGATGCTTTCGATCGACTCCATGCCAAAGGACTCATTACTCCTATTGGATCTCTTTAAGATCCCCCGCTTGAGAAGAGAGTGCCTAGTTGGAATCCAAATATGCACTGCAAGTACCATCAAGATAGGGGTCATGCTACTGAGAGCTGTTGGAAGTTAAAGGAGGCTATCCAACATTTGATTAATAATAACAAGCTTCCCATACCTCCAATTAACAAGAAGAGCGAGTGATGATAAAGCAAACAACACAAGACAAGAGGCGAGCTTCAACTACAAGATTTCATGACCTCTTTTTTCTTTTTCTTTTTCTTTATTTACCCTTTCCCCAATAAGTCTAGCATAGGCACCTTTCTTTTCCCTTAGATTAATTTTGTAGATTCTTTCTTTTCCCCTTTTAATAAAATGAGCATTTATTTTCTTGCATATGATCATTGCATTAAAAAAAAAAAAAAAAATCCATGTCGAATTAAGCACAAGGTATACCAATGATTTGAGGCACCCCTTGTATCCACATCATATCATTTTCACCCTTCAAATATACGATCCTTTATTCATAAACCCCTTTGAGCCTCGTTTAACGATAGACCTTTCTTTTTTCAACCCACATCTACCTAACCTTGGAATGGGATGGTGTGTAACTTATGCAATTTTAAAAAAGGCTTGAGTGAATTCAAAAAAGGCTTGAGTGAATTCAAAAAAGGAAAATAGCAAAAATAAGCAAAAGCAAAAAAATAAATAAAAGTGTACAAAAGGGTAAGTGGTCCAATGTCTTTGACATGAACATGTCTTTGATATGAACACGTCTCAGATTGCATCCCTTATCGAGTGCTCGGTACCGTGCCTGAGAAACATGAATGCCAAGTGAGTGATAGACCGCATGATCGGGATTGTCCACACTTATAAAAATAAGATAAATGCTAAAGCAAAAGAAAAAGCTAAAAAAAAAAAGATTAGAAACTCAAGCATAAAAATAAAGATTCAAAAGCAAGGTTGCACACCTTGGGGGCTTATCTAGGGTCTTGAGCCTTTTTTCCCCTTCTTCTTCAACCTTTAGCCTAACCACGTTACAACCCTTAAAAAGACCTTTTTGAGGTATACACACACTTGTGCGAGGTTCGGCTAGAGCTACGTTCGGCCTGATTCCTATTGGATACGTAGGCAACCTCACATTGAGGTGCGGCCGTAATAAAAATGCATTCATATTCACATTCATACACCATGATTATATCAAGGGATCTCCTATGCTCATCCCTATTCATGTAGAGCTAGACTTGGGGGCTTGATCCCTACATCATTAGCCTACCTAGCCTAAGAGTCGCCATCATTTGATTCTTCTTGAAATAATATCTTTCCACACACTTAGCTCTTGCGGCCTAACTTTAGTGTCACTTTCACACACATCACAGATACATGACCAAATATACTTTCCCTTAGGAACCCTTTGTCATGAAATCTTAACATAACACTGAAGCATGCCTTGTCATGTCAAAATGCCCAACATCACTCATAATCATCATTGCATATCAAAGTATGAAGTGCTTAGCCTCTGTGCCTAAGTTACCCAAATACTTTCATCATTGAGTCAACCATTGAGATAGCCTAAGATGGATTAATCCTTGCACCTTGAGAGATAGTATCAAATGACATTTGACTAAGCTCATTCAACATGCACCATAAAAAACTTCGATTCTTTTTTCGCGTCTTTCTTTTTCGGGAGAAAGTCGGTACCCTCCACAAAAATGACGGAAAATTTTTGCTTTTTTGCATTTTCGAGTCGCACAATCACATCACTATGCACACACGGGTCAAGAGTCACACGTGTAATTTCACTTCGAGTCGAGTCAACCTCAAGTCAATCACATCAAGTCAAGTTTATACCTTGTGTCGTGTCAAGTCGATGAGTCAAGCGACGTTAAACCTTAGGTCAGCCCTAAGATAATTAAAGATAAATTAGCAAAGTTCTATAGTAAAAAATAAATACAGGTGCAGCAGAATAGGGAAGACCCTACTCCAGCGCCAAACGACAACATCTAGCGTCTGGTAATAGCTTTTAGCGCCTGGCGCTAGATCCCAGTGTCTGGCGACAGAGTCAATTCTTGGCGCCAGAGATATTTCAGCAGCGACAGAGCTCGAAGCCTCTCAGAATGGTGATTTCGACCTCATATAGCAATTTCGGGTTCCTTGGTACGCCAGTTAGCCCCTATGAGCAATTTGACATGCTTAAGTAGTCTGTTTGATTACAATCACAATAAGTGATCGACGTGATGAAAGATCGTCTCACTTAGCTTAAAGCGCCTAAGAATTGGCTCATCACAGAGACACCGACGTACTGGTTTTAGCGGAAGCAAAGTTCAAGCAAGATTTAGAGATCTGCAAGCGTTGGTCTTCGGAAATTTTCTTCAGAATATTATCGCAACAAACATTCAAGCATCGAAGCTCTATTGTTCAGAGACGCGTGAACATTTCCATCAAGATCTTTTGTTCAGAGACGCGTTGACATATCATCAAAGCTCTTTTGTTCAGAGACGCGTGGACGTATCATCAAAGCTCTTTGCTCAGAGACGCGTGAACATTCCTTTCAAGCTCTTTTGCTCAGAGACGCGTGAACATTTCTTTCAAGCTCCTTTGTTCAGAGACGCGTGGACATATAATCAAAGCTCTTTTGTTCAGAGACGCGTGGATATTTCATTCAAGCTCTATTGTTCAGAGACGTGTGGACATTTCTTTCAAGTTCTATTGCTCAGAGACGCGTGGGCATCCTATTTTCAAGCTCTTTTGTTCAGAGACGCGTGGACATTTCTTTCAAAGCTCTTTTGTTCAGAGACGCGTGCACATTTCATTCAAGCTCTTTTGCTCAGAGACACGTGGACACATCATTCAGAAGTTCATATTAAAAAAAAATAATAATAAAGAAGCTCTTTGTTCAGAGGCGCGTGGACATATTAAAAAAAGAAGCTCTTTGTTCAGAGACGAGTGAACATCAAAACAGTAAGATGGCATTCCATAGATTGTGGAAAGTTGTCAAAAAGCAACTGAAGGTGATTTCAAGCGAAGTTGTCTTCGATCATGTTCCCTTAGACGTGGAAGATGGTCATAAAGCGGAAGAGGATTGTTTCAAGTAAAGCAATCTTCGATAGTGTTCCCTTGGACGTGGAATATTATCAAAGCGGAAGAGGATCGTTTCAGGTGAAGCAATCTTCTATATTGGAAGCAGTTACAAGCGTAGAAGTTTTCAAGCGGGATGGCATTCTCTTAGCAGGAGGTCATCAAAATAACAATAATGCGGCAGCAAATCAGTTACTTTCAGAGACGTGTGCTCGGCGGTGCAAGATACGCTTTTCTTAAATCTTTTATCTGTTTAAATAACGCTAGTTTGCTGGTATCGGCGTTACAAGAGTGATTTAGGATCGCAGAACGTTCTGAATCATTCTCCGTCCCTATTGATACTTTGACTTTTGTTTTCGAAACAAGCGTTTCTCCAAACTCAATCAAAGTGGACACCCAAATGTGTCTCCCCAAAACAAAACCCGGTGATGAGTATCTTTCGTGTCGAATCATAGTCGATTGAAGCGAAAGTATAGAAAGTTTAGTGTTGCGGATAGTTTTAATTTCTTTTCTCTTCTCCATGTTTTTGAAAACTGATTTTAAGAAAACAGCCAATCCAGTTTGGTTGGTCCATGATATGGGTCCAATAGTAGTGTAGTTGGATGGGGCTTGACAAGAGCTTTCCAACGATATATTATAAGCCCAATTCCGATGAATATTGAGGAATTTATGGCCAATTTACCGAACTGGGCCCGGTTTAAGCCTTATATGCGGCCCAATGATCTAGGGGAGGGCCTAATATAGATTTATCATTCCTAATGCAATTAGGAATGGTTTTAGTCTTCTAGATTCTTCTAGAAGGTTCTTTTCATTCCTAATTCAATTAGCATTGATAAATTGACTTTTGTTGACTTTTTCAGAGTTTTAATTAAAATCAAAGAACATATTTTTAGGAAATATACGATTTTATCCTCCTGTACGGCAATTTCTATCTGATTTTAGAAAACGCGTGAATTTCTGAATCAGCGCCAAACGCCAGCTGTAGCGCCTGGCGCTAACATTGGCGCCTGGCGCTAATGTTGGCGTTTGGCGCCAATAGCCAGCATTGGCGCTGGTTCAATTTTGTCTACGCCAGACTTTGTTTTGATATTTTATCTTTTTGGCTGATTTTTTCTATAAATAACGTCGTAAAAACTCCGTTTTCGATAACCAGTTTTCATCAAAATTCATCTACAATCTGCCAACTCTCATCAAGATTCTCTTGATTACTCTCTCTCTCTCTCTATCTCTCTCTCTCTCTCTTTTCTTTCTCTTTTTCTAAACTAGCTTCTCTCAAATATAAAAATTCCGCATTCATTAGATCTAGATACACCTATCCATATTCGAAGTTGCCTTCGCCCTAGACGTGAAAGGTTTAATTTCTGTGAGTTTGGTCCCAAATCTCTCTTTCAATTATTTAATTTAATTGTTTTGTTTATTATTTTCCTTGAAGTTACTAACGCGTGTATTTTGTTATTAGAAAGAGATATGAGGCATCAAAGTAAGTACTTTAATGGTTTTTATTGATATTATGTTGTAGAGTTCATGTTTAGGTTGTTATTATGATAGTCCTAGTATCATGTCTAGGGTAACTTTAATGCTAAATATTATCGTTACGATGCCTTTTATGTTCTTCCTAATAATTATGATTCTTAGTATCATGTTAGGGATAAAGATTTGATTTTTATTGTTAGTGACATGCTAGGGTTTGTTATTAATCTTGTTAGTATCATGCCTAGGATCTTGCTATTATAATGCTTTCACATGATTATTATGATTATGATTATTATAATTTTAATTATTATTATTATGGTTATGATTATTATGATTATCATGTTTCTTGATATTTATTGTTATTGCTTGATCACGCCTTTTTTGCATGTTTAAAGAGAATTGGTACTTGTAATCACGCTTATATAAGATAATTAATAATCTTGTTTAGGGTTAATATGATTATAATTCAAGTGATCACCAATAATAGTTTTATTTGTGCATTATATTCAACTAACATAGATAAACAGGTTTAGGGGTAACCTATTGATTGCATGTTAGTCAGAAAGCGCACGTGAATACGATCATAATAAAGTAGAGGCCTATTATTAGGGCAGGTTCAATCTCTTTTAGGTTGGATTTGTACCTTCATCCCTGAACCCTATTTTGTTCAAGACCTTATGGAGTTAACGATCTCTTGGATCGTTAAGGGGTGTAACCTTCACCCTGTGAACGGTTTACAAGTTCCTAAAAAAACTTGTTGGCGACTCTTTTTCTCTATCTTCTTCCCTTTTGGACGCCGTCGTACTTTAGTGTATGATCACAGTGGGGTTCAAGCTAGGGGGATTAATGCTTGAAATTATTCCCTACAGAGGGTAAGGAGTGAGACAGAGAGGAGGAGTGAAGGCGGGAGATGAAATATTTTGGCAAAAGTGTATTAAGTGAGACAGCAGAGAGGAGAAGAGGGTAAGACCGCGTTTTTTTTTTAAAAAAATGGCAAGCAGTTTGGGGTTGAACCACTTGCCAATTTAACTAATGGTAAGCAGTTCAACCCCAAACCGCTTGCCATTAGTTAAATTGCAAGCAATTCGCTCCAAAACCGCTTGCCAATTCATATGACAATTTTTAAAAAAATAAATTAGGTAAATGGCAACCGGATTTTTAAAACTGCTTGTCAATTGGAGCTTCCCGTCACATTTATTCTACTAGTGTGATACCATACCCAATTCTCAATTTAGCAACTCATGTGAAGTCTAATTTCTCAATGGTGAGACTCTTTAAAATATACAAATGTCACTTTCAATTTATGACTCATCAATTATTATAAGATTAAAAAAACAAGTAAAACTTAAATAATTAAAAAACATATTAGAATATTGACAGGGGCCCACACTTTTTGTCAAATGAGACTCAAAGTTGAGTATCTAAACTTAGCAACTTTCTTTTGGAGTTGCTAAGGTACCAACTTATTGGTATACTATACATTGCAAAAAATACTCTTTGTCTCCTAAAAATACTCACTTGAGTCTCACCATTGGAGAGGGTCTTAAGAAAAGTAATGGGTTTTAATGTTTTGCAACCCACTAACTCAATACTCCAAAAAGAAAATAGCAGCGGCAGCAAGAGGAAAAACCCACGAAAAAACCCTCACAACTACTACTGTATAAATCACACACTCATGAGGGGAGATGGAGACGACGCAGCAGAGGATGCACGAAAGAGGAGAGGAGACGAACAACAACACCTCGCAAAAATCGTGACTGGACCGAGCTTGGAGCAGTGTTCTTTCTTCCTTTAATTTTATGCAATTGACTGGTTTTTGCTTGATTTGATATGTTTAATATTGACTCTTCATTAATTAGTTGTGTTCTCTTGATTTCCATGTCTAGCTAATTTCGTTTGTTCTAGGTTAGGGATGTAGTCTTTTACAATTTATCTATGAGTTGAATTATTTTGTTTGGTTTGATTTATATAATTGCAATTTGATAATCTTGTTTTAATTTGTACTTTTAATCTGGCCAATTGATTGATGTTTAAGGTATTGGATTATTAGCGGAAGTGAACTTTCAATACTAGTTCGTGGGATTATCAAGCGTCATGTAGTATAATTTTAGGAATAGTCATCCACTTGGGGTGGTCTTATTGAATTCCTTCTTAATGTGTTTATTTCAATCGTTTTGATCACGGAAGTAGACATGAGATTGATTTAAATATACGTTTTCTACCTTGGGAGAGGAGATTACATACTCGTAATTCGATCATTGCTATACTATATTTGTTCAACCCTGCAATTAGTTTAATTTCATTGTAGAGAGTAATTGGCGACACTCGAAACCTAGAACTATTTCTCATACTTGTTTGCAACTTTAATCATTTCGTTTATAGTTTTAGTAGTACTTTTCTCATATTTTCTGTTGTCTATATAATATTTTAGTTTCTTAACTTGGTAATTGAGTAGACCTCCTTGTGTATACGATACCTTGCTCACCCTATATTTACTTAAATTGACCCGTACACTTGTGGTAGATTTAGACCCGACCAATGATTGAAAATTATATACATAAAAATTATAATCAAAATATCGTAAAATCATCACAAAACCCAAAACAATAGTAAATCAAGGCTAGATTAAATTAAAATAGGAAGAGAAGCTTTTTTTTTTTTAAAAAAAAAAAACACATCCTCACGGACAGGATGGGGCTGCTGCTGCCCTCCACGCCGGTGGCTGCTGCTGTCGCCTGTTGCTGGCAGCGGTGGTCTACCGGTGGGAAGTGGTGGTGGCAGCCAACCACCATTTTTGTGTACGTATGAGGTGAAAAACAAAAGAGGAAGGGGAAAAATTAAGAGGAGAGAGAGACATGGTGGTGGATATTTATACCCATGAGACACGGGGTATTACATTATCACACAAAGATGAATCACACAAAGATGCATCCGTATTGATTTTGATTACATCTTTGGGTGGGGAATGCCAAATACAAGGGGTAGCACAATGTGAGTTCAAAGATTATGAATAAATGGCTTTACTATACCTATCATACTCATCAACCCACCTGGGAGCACGTTCGAACAACACAGTTGAAGGAGTTTCCTTCTGTTGGAAGACCTTCAGGTTGCGTTCCTGCCTTATTCATCATAGCAGATATAGCCCACAAACTTTAGTTTTTGGGCAAATATTCTTTAATTCTTGAGCAGTTCACAGAGGAATTTTAAAGGGAGAAAAGTTAGGCATTTCTTAATTCATAACATTGAATAAAATATTATTAAAACACATGATAGAGAGAGAAAAGAGGAGAGAGATAGGAAGAGAGAGGTCTGTAGGTGGACCCCACCTATTTTTTGGTCATATTGTATGATTTGTATCACATGATGGGGGACCACATGTTGATTGTTCCTCTGAAAGTTTATATGGTACCATTGAATCCTCAGTGGTACTATTTATGCATAAATTTTGTACAATTAAATGCATATATAATACCATTATGTGCATATATAGTATCATTGTATATTCAGTGGTACCATTTGATCATCCAGTGATATCAGAATATGCATTCGTTTGTAAAAATGTATAATTACATGAATACCCCTTGTTATGCATTTGTAAATGCCTAACTTTCCTCCATTTCTAGTTCCTCCAGTTCATAGGGATTTCCAAAAAAATTCTATGCATACATCTATGAACAATTAGCATCATCCCACAAACCTCTAACTCTCACACACTCGAAAAACGTATGTCTCCAAGTCTCATCACAGTTCTTACACCATGGGCAACTATCATCCTTAGTCAAGTGACGGTATTTAAGCAAGCTTCGCACAAGGAGGGTTTGACTACAGAGATGCCAAAGGATATTTCTTGCCTTAGGACAAACATTGGCCTTCCATATGTCAACCCACGCATAATGAAAGTCATCAAGATCACAACCCTTTCCCAACATATACGCGGATTTAAGTTTTTAACCAAATGATTACCGTCTTTTGAGAAAGCCCAGGTTAGCTCATGTTTTGGGAGCCGAGAGCTTAAAGGGATTTTATTAGGATATATTTAGGAAATATCATATATTTAGGAGAATAATTATTTGATATCTTTTCTATTTCCATATCTTCTCTAATTTCCATGTTTATCTAGGACTAGGAATCTAGAGATATTTGTATTATATATTTCGGCAGTATTGATCAATGAAGGGGAAAGCTAATTTCTACCTAATTCTACATGGTATCAGGCCAAAGTGTTTAGCTTCTGTTAATTAATCATGGCTGGCGGTGATGATCAACCACCACCACCACCACCACCACCACCTCCAAAAATTGAACCAAATTCACCATATTACCTCGGTTCACAAGATTGGCTGGGGGATTTCGTAACTCCTACTCGTTTAATAGCTGAAATTTATGAAACTTGGGCTGCCGACATTTAAACAGCCTTAGAAGCTCGAAGACTATTTGATTTTTTAGATGGCACAATCACTAAACCGTCACCTCCTTGCACAAAGTCTGATTGGACAGCGATAAATGCAATGCTAATATCATGGATAACGAATACAATCGACCCCGATTTAAAATCAACCCTGTCAAAATTCAGAGAAGTTAAACCCTTTTGGGATCACCTTAAACAACGATTCGCTCAAACTAACGGTCCTCGCATTCAACAACTATGTTCCTCGATTGCAAAGTGTGAGCAGATCAAATCAATGTCCGTATCTATGTATTATAGCAAGCTACATACTCTATGGCAAGAGCATGATCTTCACGAACCTCTGATTTCATGTTCGTGTTGCGATAATTGTTTGGCAGGGAGGCTTCATGAAGAGCGTAAAGCACAGGCGAGGCTACATGATTTTTTAATGGGATTAGATTCTGATTTTTACTCCCTCTTCGTACACAAATTTTGTCTCAAGATCCACTCCCAAGTATTGACAGAGCATATCAATTAGTGACACAAGACGAGCGTGTTCGCAATTCGAAACACGAAGTCCCACCCGCATCATCTGATCCCGTAGGGTTTGCTGTGCGTGCAGGGTCTGATGCGGCTGGTGTGGGTCGTAGGAGGGGTCGAGGATATGGCTCTGAGAGACCGGTTTGCAGCAAGTGTCGGAGGACAGGGCACGAGGCCACAAGCTACAGGGCAGAGATGGTTTGTGGTCATTGCAAGAAAAAGGGCCATCCCGAGACTCACTGTTATGATCTCGTGGGTAGACCCGATAACAAAAAGCAGGGGCTGGGGCGAGGCCATCCTCGTGCTAATGCGGCAGCAGGTGGAAGTGCGCCTTCTACATCAAATTCTTCTGCTGCTTCAGTTTTGGGGCAGATTTTTACACCCGGACAATGGAAAGTCATTGTCGGGGTCGTCGGTAATGCTCAAATTCCTGAAAATAGATTCACCGATAAGTTTGATGTTTCATCTTGGATTATCGATACCGGAGCAACTCACCATGTTATAGGAAATAGTTATTGGTTAATTGATACTCTGAAAATTGAATGCCCCGTTGGGCTACCAAACGGTGAAAAAGTAATGGATACCTTGGTGGGATCTGTTTCGTTGTCGGATAAGATTACTCTCACCAAGGTTCTTTATGTCCCAAACTTGAGTTGCAATTTATTATCTGTTTCCCAACTTAATGATGACTTACATACTATTGTCCAATTTGATTCCCATGTTTGTGCTATACAGGACCAAGCGAAGGAGCTGATTAGAACGGGAACTAGGAGAGATGGACTATATTATTTTAGCAAACCGACAGTGTCAACCGTGGAAGCTACATCAAAGTTGGAGATGTGGCATCGTCGACTTGGGCATCCGTCGAAAAAAGTAGTTGACAGGCTCAAGTCGTATCACCTAATCAAAAGTAATTCCTAAATCCACTAACTAATGTAGATAGGGAAGTAGGGTCGAATCCACAGAGAAACGAGTCTTTCTATTCCTAATTAATTAATATAATCTAGATTATAAAGTAACCAAAATATAATAATCAGAGGAAACTAAACTACGAAGATTAAGAATAAGGAGAAAACAATGAATAAAAGGCCTAGGGTATAGGTTCACCAATAAATAATATTCCAGGGTAAAACATAATAATCAAATATCAATGCATACATTAATCAGATCATAAAGGGCTTTCGCTACGTATTACAATCACACAATTAATTTACTGGTATTAAATCTCATCTCTCGGATCTCGTTTTAACCATTTATAAATTAACCTGCCTATTGAAACTAAACCTTAACATCAATTCTCATCTTTCGAATCTCGAATCAATATTGTCAAACTCATGCATAAAAGATCTGCGCAAATCTAGTCACAGAGCATTAAATCAATCAATAGGAAATTAATCTAGCATTGACAATTAACAACAATAAATTACCCCTTCATATTATTTATGGATCCCCACAAACCCTAGAAATAGCACTACTCACACATAATAAAAACTAAACTAATCAAATCAATAAAACAAGACATGATCAAAGGAATAAAATAAATAACTAAGATTAAGAGAAGAGAAATCGTTACCAAAGAAATCTAGAATTAAGAATAGAGTTAAGAACAAAGTATATGAGAGAGAAACTAATCTAAAAGCTAAGTAGAGAGAGAAAATCTAAGAAAGAATTAAGAAAAGAGTAAAAGAAGATCCTAAACTCGTTTAACGGAAAAGTATTTATACTAAGCAAGAATCCTAAACTAAAACAAACTTAAACGTCGAATAATTAACCCCTAAAAATAACACGCGCCCGATCGGGCACGCCTTTTTCCTCTCAAGTATGAATCTCGCGCCCCGCCGGGCGCGAGTTCGGGCGCCAGCCTTTGCTTTCCTCACCCGGTCGGGCGCGCCTCCGGGCGCCAGCCTCTTTGGCCGGGCGGCTCTCTTGGGCCACTATTTGGACTTCGATTGGGCTTTAATTCTTCGGGCCAATCTGGATTTCCTCTTCGGGTCTTGAATACTTGGTCCAAATGCCCCGGTATCACATATACCGAGCCCTTAATCACCGGTTCGATGGCTCTAACCGGCCCTGGGCTATAGAATTGGTCGTGCTTTTCCAATGCTCGTAATTGCTCCATAATATCTCGGGAAAATGCTCTAAAAGTGCAAATCCCTGCAAAAGTCAACCAAATCTACAAAAACACTAGAAAACACCAATTAGTAATAAAAGAGGCTCTAAAGAGCCAAAAACACTACTAATTATGACCAAGGGACGGGGGTAAAACACTATATAAATTGGACATATCAAACTCCCACAAGACAAACCTTTGCTTGTCCCTAAGCAAAGATCTCATCAATGAATAAATAAATATGCTTCACTCCAAAAAGTAAAATCAAGCACAAACAATTTAGGGTAAATCAAATAAACATGCTTCAAAATCAACCAATCAAATCCATCCAATTGCTCTTCTTCCCTAACAATTGTCAAATAGAGCAAACCACAAGAGCATATAGAATTCAAGACTAGTGCTCACACACTCAACTCTCATTTATATGGCGAGTAAAAGATGTACTCGATCGCTCTCCAACCAACCCCTTTATGTGAACAATGCCCTCCCAACTCACACTCTTGTGTGTATAAAAAGATGTACGCTCAACCTACTAGACGACTCGAAATATGTCAAATCATAACTTGCAATGATAAACAACACTTTTACATTCATACAACTCTTATGCACAAAGGTTGGAAGGTCTTTAAAGCTTGTAATGTAAGGCTAGGGTAAAGGGTAGGAATCATTTGGGAACAAGTGAGAGAAAAGCTATGCTTAAGGGAGCAAATCCTAGCAAAACCCATGATCAAAATAAATAATGATCAACACCTCCTAGACAACTCAACCCCAACAATAATCCACCAAATACAACTCCAAACACTATAAATAGTCCCAACTCTTACAATTTCACTCATAAGATATAATAATAAAGAACTTGAGTGAATAAACAAACTTTATTTTCCAACTTAAATTTTTCATAGAAGCTCAAAATTTTTCTTCCTTTTTGATCAACCTCCAACTAGAACATTTGAACATTGAACACTTTTTTCATTTTGCTTTTTTTTCATTTGAAGTTCACTTTTTTTTCACTTTTTTTTTTCTTGAACTTCTCTTTTTTTCATAACATCATACTTTATTTTTCAAGAAGATATAACTTTCAAACTCATCAAAAATAAACATGATCAAAAACAAAATAGCTTCTCAAAACCCACCCAAATTGTGCAAATAATAAGCACACTACAAACTCCCTCGCCTCACTCACTAATAGCTCCCCCAAGCCAAGCATGGGACTAGTAACCAATGGGGCAAAATAGGCTTGTAATGTGGCTAATAAACAACAAAAAGTCAAGGCAACAACATGGGTAGCAAGAAGGGAACAAATGCATCTATAATCATCTGGAGGCCACCTAAAAGAACAAATGCCTTCGTCCTCCACAATGTGCATAATAATGAGTCATACAAACATTACTTGTAGTTTCAAATCAATACTCAAATTCATTGACATACCAGGAACTAACGCACATTCCTAACCAAATCAACTAGTCAAGCACTATATTCACAAGTAGTTGGGCAAGATTGACGCACGTTAAGGTTTCAAGGCAATCAAATATCAAATCATGATTAACAAACCCACAATATTTATCATCAATAACCAAGAATCAAAACAATTTTCTCAAGTATGGGGCATAGGGAAGCATGATTTACAATTCATTGGAACGTATTTTTGTAATTTTTTTATGTTTAAATTTTTTTGTATATTTTATATATAAGAAAGAAATAAAACTAACCTAGAAAGCAATAAATCTAAACTAAGAAAACACACCAAAAATAAAAGAAAAGAGAAAAAGAAAGATACCAAATCCAAAATCTCCCCCAAGCCAGAATCAGACAATGTCCTCATTGGCTCGGGAACTAGCCCAACATAGCTAGTCCTGATCATCCTCATCCATGGAGCCGAAAACTCCACCTCCACTGCCACCTGCACCACCTGCACAAGAAGAGCTACCACCAAAATAATCAGCATGAAAACTCCCCCCCGTCGGTCCCCCGAAAGGAATGTTCTAGCCGTACCCATGGAAGGCAGAATAGTCAGTATAAATGCCATGGGCACTGGGATCCCTATCGTATCCCTGGGGTGGAGGCTGAAACCAGTCAGGGTAAATAGCATCGTCGGGAATGTTTCCCCGACGAGCATAGTCATCGTACATAATGTAGAGAGCTCTACCCTGGTTCCTCTCAAGGTACCCTAACCTCTGGTCAATGGAGCCTACCATCCTCCTAAGGTAAGTGTGAGAATGCTCGATACGGCCCAAAGCCTGACCTATAGTCTGAAAGTCCCAAACTGGGTCAGAGACAACATGAGGGACATAATGAGACATGCGAGGTGGAGAAAACGCTACCTCGGGCTCAGGCTGGGGTGGTGGAACTGGTGGCGCTACTTGTGGTGCTTGCTCCCTAGTGTTGGCAACTAAAAGGTCGTATGTGTAGGACACTTGCCCGGGGGGAAAGGCGGTCAAGTCAGGACTAGGTAGGGAAAAGATGGGCAGAGGTTGCTCGGTCCCAGTCCTAATACACCAGTGGGGTGTCTGCTCACTGTCCAGTCGTACCCACCCCAACTCCTAAAAATACCTAGCAGTCATATAGGTATCCGGTCCGCAGTTGGTCAGTTTGTGGGGTCCACTTTCAACAAAACCGGCCTTTTTCACTACTATCCTAGTGATAAGGTCTCCTAGACGAATGGGGGTACGAGATTGGGTACTGGCTGTGGCATGTCTTCTCAGATGGTAGATGATGTACCTACCCATGTTCAGTTTCCCAAACCCATACACATAGTGTCCTATAATAGCTAGTCCGTTGGTTTGGGCGTTATGGGGCTCGTTCCTACCCAGAAAACACAAACCCGCAAATCTTTGCCTGATTTTTAGGATAGGGTGATGGATAGGTTTTGTACTAGCATGTTGGGGGTCGGGGGTAGGCAAACCAGCCAGAGAATGATAAATATCACCCATTTTGTAATCAGCATGCCATTGGAATGGTAATTCAAAATTCAATTCAAACAATTTACAAAATTCAACATATGTTAAACTAATATTCCTATTGTTCAATCTAAAATATAAATTCGGCCCATTTCTAATATTTACAACTTTCAAAGAAGACAAGAATTCACAAGTTAATTCACGATATGTAGGATAATGCATATCAACGAATTTTCTCATTCCTATGTCATTCAAAAATCGTTTAACAAAATCATACAAACCATAAGTTTCTAAAGTAGGGCGGTGTAACCACCGTGAAGGAATTACCTTGCGCCCGACTAGGTGTTCTAGCCGCTCCTTTGGCTCCTGGCTAGCAATACGGATCGTTGGTCAGTAGGGGAGTTGTAAATCCGGGTCGTACTCCTCCCTCGAGCTAGAACTCCTTCCGAAAATCGATCGAGCCTTTTTTGAAGCCATAATGTGAAATGGGTATGAAAAACAATTTGAATGGAATTCGAAAATTTATATATAAGATTGTAGAGGATGAAGAGAGGATTAAGAATATGTAAAAATATTTGGATTTGGGTGAGAAATGAAGAAGAAAATCTTAGAGAGAAGGTAGAGGTTTTAAGGTTTTAGAGAGAGAAAGTTATGGAGGAAAGAGAATAAGAATGAGAAAAGAAAGAATAATGAAGAAGAAGAATAATTAGGCCCGGATGGTTGTCGCGCCCGGTCGGGCGGGTGTTCGCCTGATCGGGCGATCTGGATTTTTTTTCTGCTATGCTCGCGCGCCCGGTCGGGCGATCTAAATGCCCGATCTTCTTCTACTCTCGTGCCCGGTCGGGCGGCACTCGCCCGATCGGGCGATCTGGTGCTTAAATTTTCATCTCTTTTCGCACCCGGTTGGGCGAGATTCGCCGGATCGGGCGATCGAAGATGTCTGTATACGACAAGTTTCGCGCCCGGTCGGGCGAAAACACCTGTTTTTTAACCCTGCTCACGCGCCCGATCGGGCAAGCTTCGCCCGGTCGGGCCCGAGGCTAATTTGACGAATTTTTTACTTTCTTCTTTTCTTAAATTTTTTTGGCTAACTATTTTCCTTCAAACCTGTACAAACTCATAAAACTAATTAAATTCCCTCATCTCTCCTCTCATAAGAAAAAAAAAAGAAAAACTAGTCTAAAAAGCATTAAAATACGGGTTGTCTCCCGCAAAGAGCTGGTTTATCTAGGTCCCGCACGACCTTCTTACCAAGTACAGGAACTAGGACCCTTGGCCTAACGCTTGGCCGGGTGGTTCCTCACCTGGTTGAGCGTTGTTCAGGCTACGACGCGGCTTCCTGACATACCCTGTGGGACGCCAATTCACTTTATCTGGTGGATCGTCTTGACTTGGATTGGGGGCTCTTCAATGCTATGCACTAAAGATCCCTCTTTGATCGAGGGTTGCTTCAAATTGTCATTGCATTTAGCACTTGCAACTCGATCTGGCGGAACACTCACCGTAGGCTCAATTTCCACAACTTGCTTGATTGATTCCACCTTTTTGTCCTCAAAACCAAGACCGACAGTGTAGAGGGCTCTTTCTATCGCATCAACTTCCTTTTGCCATTTGTCTATCTCATCTGAAAGAAATGCAACACAAGATACCGTCTCTAAGAGATCTTTTACAAGAGCTTGGGGCTTGTTAGAATAATTATGAACCACATTAACACTAAAGCACTTCTCCTATGTCATGGGGCTTTTAGGGGTATTATTAAGATTAAAAATAATTTTATCGTCCCTTACTGATAGTGTTAATTTGCCACTTCTCACATCTATAATTTCTCCTGCAGTGTTGAG
Source organism: Chenopodium album (assembly GCF_948465745.1). NCBI lineage: Eukaryota > Viridiplantae > Streptophyta > Magnoliopsida > Caryophyllales > Amaranthaceae > Chenopodium > Chenopodium album. The sequence goes on from NC_137837.1 coordinate 55,238,463, forward strand.
GAATGGTCTACCCAAAATAATTGGGGTTTGCATATCCTCAGCCATATCAAGAACAACAAAATCAACGGGTATGTAAAATTTACCTACTCTAACGGGAACATCCTCTAAAACACCTAAGGGGTATTTGAAAGAACGGTCGGCCATTTGTAGAGTAATATTAGTAGCTTTTAATTTACCCATTTTTAACTTGGAACATACAGATAATGGCATAACACTAACACTAGCACCCAAATCACACAATGCATTATCGATCATTAGATTGTCAATATGACAAGGGATAGAAAAACTACCTGGATCTTTTAATTTAGGTGGAGATTTATTTTGAAGTACGACACTACACTCTGCAATGAAAGCTACTGTCTCTACCTCACTAATAGATCTTTTTCTTGTCAATATTTCCTTCATAAATTTTGCATACGCAGGAATCTGTGTGATTAATTCAGTGAAGAGAACTGTTACCTTCAAATATTTTACCATCTCCAAAAACTTACCAAACTGCTTATCCAAATTTGTTTTCAAGTGACGATTAGGGAATGGAAGTTTTATAACTTGCTTTGGAACATTATTGCTCTTATCTGGAATGGCCACCTTCTCTGGATTCGTACCCTGCAATGTAGAATTAAATATATTAGTATTATGCTTTAGCCCTGCAGGGCTATTAGCTACATTGTCAGGTTTAACAGAATCAAGATTAAAAGTATTTGTTAAAACAGGTTCATCGTCTCTGGGCATAGGGGGCCCTTCATAGTTTGAACCACTCCTTAGAGTAATTGCATAGGCTTGATCTGTAGGCCTGATCGGCTGTGCTGGCAGTGCTCCCTATTCGCGGGCTTGTAGAGTAGCGGAAAGTTGCGCAATTTGATTATCTACAATTTTATTGTGTGCTAGAATTGAATCAATTTGTGCATCTCTACTCTCCATGTGCGTTTGCATGTTAACCAGCATCGCTGTAATTTCAACCAAAGAAGGGTCGGAAGATGAGGAGGGTTGTTGTGGTTGGTTCTTCTGGCCAGCATTGGGGTGGTAATATTTCAGCTGTTGTTGTTGTGGCGCCTGTGGTTCTTGTGGTGGTGGATTTTGAACAGTAGTAATCCGTTAGGAAAGGTACGGATGATTCCGGTACCCAGGATTAGAGGTGTTGGAGTATGGGTTATTCTGCCTATAAGCTTGAAAGGCATTAACTTGCTCCATGGAACTCCTGCAATCTTGCTCCCAATGACCTAAAATTCCACAATTTTCACATAAAGCCTCATTAGCATTATTATTAATTGCAGAAACATTAGCTATATTAGCAGTGCTAAGATTATCTAATTTCTGGCAGATAAAAGTTAATTGAGATTGCAAAAAGGATATAGAGTCAACACTATGTTTCCCCTTGTTAGCAAAGCCTCTAGGATTCCCATATTGGGAATTATGTATCGCCATATCTTCAATAACCTGACCTGCATCATCAACATTAAGATTCATAAATCTCCTACTAGCTGCAGAATCTAAGATTATTCTAGATGAATTTCCAATGCCATTATAAAAGGCTTGGATTAACTGCCATTGTGCCAAATTATGGTGGGGCATTCTCTTTGTAGGTCCTTGAACCTCTCCCAAGCCTCATATAAAGTTTCATCGGCTTCTTGGGCAAAGTTCTGAATTGCACTCCGTACTACGGTTGTTCTCTCTGCAGGATAATACTTGTTATAAAAATTTAAAACAAGAGTTTCCCAGTCAGTTATACCAAGTGCAGTTCTATTTAATCCATTAAACCATAATTTGGCTTTTCCAATTAAAGAGAAAGGAAAGAGAATCTCCCTGATTTGGTCTTGTGTGACCCCAGCTTGCCTGATGGTATTACAGTACTGACAATAGTCTGCAATATGAAGATTTGGGTCTTCACCCTTAGCTCCACTAAATTGCTTCCTTTCTATCATCGTTATAAATTGGGGTTTAATCTCAAATTGTACCCCATCAAGAGCCGGAATGGGAGTAAGGTGTGGAAAATCTGTAAGCTTTGGTTGTGAGTAATCACTAAGCTTCTTTGGAGCCGTCATCTCTGATTCTGGATCTGATGATACCTCTGAATCGCTAGAATCAGTTAGAGGATCTTGGTGATTGTTATTATCACCAAAATCCGCCAGAATTTGCTTGTAAAGGTTCTTCTGTCTATGGAAGGATCGTTCGATCTCAGGATCGAATGGGATGTAAGTTGATCTGGAACACCAGGGCATAAATAAAGAAAACTAAAAGAAAATATGAGACTTGCCTCAAAGAACTAACGTTCTCTGAGACAAAAAGAAATAACCTAGACTACAAAAATAATTAGAAATAAAAATAAAACCGGTTCCCCGGCAACGGCGCCAAATTTTGACAGGCTCAAGTCGTATCACCTAATCAAAAGTAATTCCTAAATTTTCTAACTAATGTAGATAGGAAAGTAGGGTTGAATCCACAGAGAAACGAGTCTTTCTATTCCTAATTAATTAATATAATCTAGATTATAAAGTAACCAAAATATAATAATTAGAGGAAACTAAACTACGAAGATTAAGAATAAGGAGAAAACAATGAATAAAAGGCCTAGGGTATAGGTTCACCAATAAATAATATTCCAGGGTAAAACATAATAATCAAATATCAATGCATACATTAATCAGATCATAAAGGGCTTTCGCTACGTATTACAATCACACAATTAATTTACTGGTATTAAATCTCATCTCTCGGATCTCGTTTTAACCATTTATAAATTAACCTGCCTATTGAAACTAAACCTTAACATCAATTCTCATCTTTCGAATCTCGAATCAATATTGTCAAACTCATGCATAAAAGATCTGCGCAAATCTAGTCACAGAGCATTAAATCAATCAATAGGAAATTAATCTAGCATTGACAATTAACAACAATAAATTACCCCTTCATATTATTTATGGATCCCCACAAACCCTAGAAATAGCACTACTCACACATAATAAAAACTAAACTAATCAAAGCAATAAAACAAGACATGATCAAAGGAATAAAATAAATAACTAAGATTAAGAGAAGAGAAATCGTTACCAAAGAAATCTAGAATTAAGAATAGAGTTAAGAACAAAGTATATGAGAGAGAAACTAATCTAAAAGCTAAGTAGAGAGAGAAAATCTAAGAAAGAATTAAGAAAAGAGTAAAAGAAGATCCTAAACTCGTTTAACGGAAAAGTATTTATACTAAGCAAGAATCCTAAACTAAAACAAACTTAAACGTCAAATAATTAACCCCTAAAAATAACACGCGCCCGATCGGGCGAGGCACCGCCCGATCGAGTGCGCCTTTTTCCTCTCAAGTATGAATCTCGCGCCCGGTCGGGCGCGAGTTCGGGCGCCAGCCTTTGCTTTCCTCGCCCGGCCGGGCGCGCCTCAGGGCGCCAGCCTCTTTGGCCGGGCGGCTCTCTTAGGCCACTATTTGGACTTTGATTGGGCTTTAATTCTTCGGGCCAATCTGGATTTCCTCTTCGGGTCTTGAATACTTGGTCCAAATGCCCTGGTATCTCATATACCAAGCCCTTAATCACCGGTTCGATGGCTCTAATCGGCTCTGGGCTATAGAAACTGGTCGTGCTTTTCCAATGCTCGTAATTGCTCCATAATATCTCGGGAAAATGCTCCCAAAGTGCAAATCCCTGCAAAAGTCAAACAAATCTACGAAAACACTAGAAAACAACAATTAGTAATAAAAGCGGCTCTAAAGAGCCAAAAACACTACTAATTATGACCAAGGGACGGGGGTAAAACACTATATAAATTGGACATATCAGTAGTTAAGTTAATTCCTCATGTTAGTAGTAGCAAAGATCATTTAAATAAAGGTTGTGAAGTATGTGTGCATGCTAAGCATCCGAGAGACAAATTCCCTTTAAGTAATAATAAAGCATCTCGATTTTTTGAGAAAATTCATTGTGATTTGCGGGGTCCATATCGACATGTTTCGTTATGTGGATCTCGATATTTTTTAACAATTGTTGATGATTATTCACGAGCAGTTTGGGTTTATTTGTTGGTTGATAAATTAGAAGTTTTTTAAATGTTTATGGACTTTGTCGCTATGATTGATAGACAATTTTCTCAAACAATTAAAGTAGTCCAAAGTGATAATGGGACAGAGTTTAATTGTTTACTTGAGTATTTAAGAGCTATTGGAATTTTATTTCAAACATCATGTGTGGGAACTCCCCAACAAAATGGGCGTGTAGAGTGGAAACATAAATATATCTTGAATGTGAGTCGTGCTTTGAGGTTTCAAGCAAAATTGCCAATTTATTTTTGGGGGGAATGTGTTCTCACCGCCGCACATTTGATTAACCGTACCCCAACTCCTCTTTTGGGAAATAAAACTCCTTTTGAGATTCTATCTGAAAAACCACCCTTCTTTGATACTGTTCGAAACTTTGGATGTCTATGTTTTGCACATAATAAAAAAACCAAAGGTGATAAGTTTGCCAGTCGTAGTCGGAAGTGTATGTTTGTGGGTTATCCGTTTGGCAAAAAGGGATGGAGGTTGTTTGACTTGACTACAAAGGAATTTTTCGTCTCTCGGGATGTGAAATTTATCGAAGAAATTTTTCCGTTTGAGAGTCCGGAGGAAGTGAACATTCCGGTAAATGAGTATGTGGATAAAAATATTCATGAGGATTTTTAAGATTTATTATTTGATGAAAATCATGAAGTGGGCAATTCAGTCAGTGACCCAACACCTACTGTTCAGCCAGATGGGTCTTCATCGGTCGCTGCGCCATCTTCACCATAGCCTAATTCGACCAAGGGGTCTGTTGGGCCGCAGGTTTCATCACAGCCCACTTAGTCATCACACCAGTTGGGCTACAGGCTTCACAAGAGCCCAGCTCGGACCAGTCCTTCTCCGCTGGGCCGCATGCTTCACAAGAGCTCAGCTCCTTTCCCATAGATCATGTTGATGTTGGGCCAGTTCCTGACAATGAAGCTCATAGTATTGGAGCTAATGCACAAGAATTTGTTCGTGGCCATCGTCAAAAGTTTCCCAATATCTTACATCGTGATTTTGTGACACATACGGTTTTTGCTAATAGTCCACTCTCTTCTCCTTCAAGTCACTCCTCAGGTACTCCTTATCCTTTAGCACATTACATAAATTGTGACAATTTTTCTGTCAATTATCGGAAATTTCTTGCAGCAATTATTAAGGGTAATGACCCAAAATCATTTAAGGAGGCAATGAAATATGATGGATGGCGCAAATCTATGACAGAAGAAATCTATGCTTTAGAGGATAATGGTACATGGACTCTAGAACACCTTCCTCCCGGAAAACGTGCTCTTGGTAGTCAATGGGTCTATAAGACCAAATATTTATCCAATGGTGATATTGAGCGTCTTAAGTCAAGATTAGTGGTGTTCGGTAATCACCAATAAGCTGGAATTGACTATGATGGGACTGTTTGCGCCTTTCTCGCAATAGCAGCTTGCAAAAATTGGGAAATACATCAAATGGATGTGAAAAATGCCTTTTTACATGGTGATCTAGCAGAGAAGGTATACATGAAATTGCCCCCAGGTTTGAAAGCTCGGATCCTTCTTTGGTGTGTAGGTTGCGTAAGTCATTGTATGGCTTGAAACAAGCTCCTCGCTGCTGGTATGCAAAGTTGACAACTGCCCTGAAACGGTATGGTTTTATACAATCCTATTCAGACTATTCCTTATTTACATATACTAATGGCAAAACTCAAATCAATGTCTTAGTTTATGTGGATGATCTTATTATTATTTCTGGGAATGATTCCGCTGCACTTAAGGTTTTCAAAGCCTATCTTAGTGACTGTTTTAAAATGAAAGATCTTGGTTCCCTTAAAAAAATTTTGGGTATTGAGGTGGCTCATATTTCGTTCGGATTATTTTTGTGTCAGAGAAAGTATACTCTGGATATTATCTCTGAAACAGGTTTATTGGGTGCAAAGCCTAGTGGGTTTCCCATGGAACAAAATCATAGACTCGCTCATGCTAGTGGAGAATTTCTGCAGATACCGGAGGCTTATTGTAGGGAATATTTCAAGCATTAACCCCCTAGCTTGAACCCCACTGTGATCATACACTAAAGTACGGTGGCGTCCAAAAGGGAAGAAGATAGAGGAAAAGAGTCGCCAACAAGTTTTAGGAACTTGTAAACCATTCACAGGGTGAAGGTTACACCCCTTAACGATCCAAGAGATCGTCAACTCCATAAGGTTTTGAACCAAATAGGGTTCGGGGATGAAGGTACAAATCCAACCTAAAAGAGATTGAACCTGCCCTAATAATAGGCCTGTACTTTATTCTGATCGTATTCATGTGCGCTTTTCGATTAACATGCAATCAATAGGATTAACCCTAAACTTGTTTATTTATGTTTGTTGAATATTAATGCACAAATAAATCTATTATTGGCGATCACTTGAATTATAATCAAATTAATTATCTTATTAAACGTGATTACAAGTACAAAATTCCATTTAAACATGCATAAAAGGCGTGATCAAGCAATAAATAAATAAATAAATAATCAAGCAACATAATAATAATCAAAATCATGATAATAACAATTATATTAATCATAATAATAATCATGTTCATAATAATAATAATTATAAAAATCATAATTGTAATAATCATCATCATAAAAATTATAATCATAATCAAAACAATTATAAAAATAATCATAAATCATGTTAAAGCATAATAAAAATAGCAAGATCCTAGGCATGATACTAACAAGATTAATAACAAACCCTAGCATGTCACTAAACAATGAAAATCAAATCTTTAACCCTAACATGATACTAACAATCATAAATATTAGGAAGAACATAGGAAGCATCGCAGGAATCATAATAAGCGTATTTGATATTATAACCTTTTCCCTAAACATGATACTAGGAATATCATAATAACAATCTAAACATGATTTCTACATCATAATATCAATTAAAACCATTAAAGCACTTACTTTGATGCCTCGTACCTCTTTCTAATAACAAAATACACACGTTAGTAACTTCAAGGAAAATAATAAACAAAACAACTAAATTAAATAATTGAAAGAGAGATTTGGGACCAAACCCTCAGAAATTAAACCTTTCACGTCTAGGGCGAAGGCAACTTCGAATATGGCTAGGTGTTTCTAGATCTTGCGAATGCGGAATTTTGTATTTGAAAAGCGAGTTTAGAAAAGAGAAAGAGAGAAAGATGAATGAATGAGAAGAGAATGAGAGAATTGATGAATGCGAATGAAAACTGGTTGTAGGTGAATGAAAACGGAGTTTTTAATACGTTATTTATAGAGAAAATCAGCCAAAAAGATAAAATTAACAAAATAGAGCATTGGCGCACGAAAAACAGAGCTGGCGCCAACGCCAGCTATTGGCGCCAGGCGCCAGGCTTAGCGCTAGGCGCCAATGCCTGGCGTTTGGCGCTAACCCTGTTTTTGACGCGTTTTCTCAAATCAGATAAATTTTTCCGTACAGGAGGATAAAACCGTATCTTTTCCTCAAAAATGCTCTTTGATTTCAATTAAAACTCTGAAAAGTCAACAAAAATCAATTTATCAATGCTAATTGAATTAGGAATGAAAAGAACCTTCTAAAAGAATCTAGAAGACTAAAACCATTCCTAATTGCATTAGGAATGATAAATCATATTAGGCCCTCCTCTAGATCATTGGGCCGCATATAAGGCTCAAACTGGGCCCAGTTTAGTAAATTGACCATAACTTCCTCAATATTCACCGGAATTGGGCTTATAATATATCGTTGGAAAACTCTTGTCAAGTCTTATCCAACTACACTACTATTGGACCCATATCATGGACCAACCAGACTGGATTGACTGTTTTCTTAAAATAAGTTTTCAAAAACAGAGAGAAGAGAAAAGAAATTAAAACTATCCGCAACACTAGACTTTCCACACTTTCACTTCATTCGATTATGATTCGACGCGAAAGGTACTCATCACTTGCTTGGTTTGGTTTTGGGGAGACATAAATGGGTGTCTACACTTATCGTAATCTTGTGGGACGACTTATGTATCTTGGGGTCTCTTAACCGGATCTAGCCTACTCAGTTTACATTTTGTCTCAGTTCATGCAAGCACCTCGCATAGAACATTGGGAGGCGGTCTTGAGAGTCATTCGATATCTTAAAGGGTCTCTCGGACAAGGCATATTATTGCGTTCAGATAGTGAGCTCACTTTAGAGGGATGGTGTGATTCGGATTGGCCGGCGTGTCCTTTAACTCGACGCTCGTTGACAGTTTGGCTAGTGTTTCTAGGAAAATCACCGATTTTATGGAAGACTAAAAAGCAACCTACATTTTCTACCTCTTCTGCAGAGGCAGAGTACAGGTGTATGAATGGAGCCACTTGCGAATTAAAGTGGCTCAAGGGCTTATTGTTGAGTTTGGAAGTGCAACATCCAAAAGCTATTAAGTTGTTCTGTGATAGTGAGTCAGCATTGCATATTGCGAGGAACCCTATGTTTCATGAGCGTACGAAACACATTGAGGTTGATTGTCATTTTGTTCGAGATGCGATTACTGAAGGTTTAATTTCCCCATCACATGTGTCTACTAAAGATCAATTGGCGGACACATTCACAAAGGCACTCGGAAAGGCACAGTTTGATAAGCTTCTCTCCAAGTTGGGCATTTTCGATCCCAATGCTCCAACTTGAGGGGGGGTATTAGGATATATTTAGGAGAATAATTATTTGATATCTTTTCTATTTCCTTATCTTCTCTAGTTTCCATGTTTATCTAGGACTAGGAATCTAGAGATATTTGTATTATATATTTCGGCAGTATTGATCAATGAAGGGGAAAGCTAATTTCTACCCAATTCTACAGATTTTCATAATACAATTCCTATCACGCTCATTGAAATGAGAATTCACCTATCTCCCCACTCCATTTTCTCATAATTAATTAGCTCCCGAACCTTGTCAATTGGCCACACATTATTTTTTTGGGGGAAACTAACAAAAATTATCTTTTGCAAATAAATTTAGCACCTAAAACAATTGGTTGGCCCTACGCTTAACCATAGTTAATTTATCCCCATTGAAATTCTTCGTTAGGACCCGAAAGGCAGAGTTGTCAATTCAGATATTCAAGTTGGGTTCGAGTTGGGTCAAATTAAGTCTCGGGTCAAATTAAGGTCAGATTATGTCGGGTCAATCTAGCCGCACATTAGGTTCAGGTTATTCCGGGTCGTTCACCTTTTGGATGTAGGTCAGGTCAATTCGAGTCAAATTAATAACGGGTTCAATTTCAGGTTCAGGTTGTATTGAGTCGGGTTTAGTCGGGTTAATAGATGGTATATTCGGGTTCGGGTTAAGGTTGAGTAAGAAATTTATTTGGTCGGAATATCTTATAGTTGGATCATTCTTGGTTTTGATTCAAGTTCAATTTGAATAAATTCGATGTGGTCAAGTTGAATTTATATAATTACGCCATGCATAATTTGTTCAAGCATTATCAAGATTTTATTAAACCTATATACAAAGTAATAGAAAACAAAATGTATATAAGATGAATAAATTGTACCAATATATAAGTAGAACAAAAGGTATATAAAATTTTATTAAATCGTCCATGACTCGCTTCAATGACGGGTTGTGTTGTGTTATAAACGTTTTCAGGTTCTAATAGGGTCGAAAACTAGTTCGGGTTCAGATTGTTGTCGGGTCTGATTAAATCGGTTGACGGTTATTATCGGGTCAGGTGCGGGTTTATGTCATAAAGTATTGGATTAAATCAGTTGTCTGTTAACATCAGATTGGGTTCAGGTCGGGTTATGGGTTACTAGTTTCACCCCATTGTTCGGGTACAGAAAAGGTTCAGATCATTACTAATTCACGTCGGGTACTCGAGTCGGGTCAATTTTTAACAGCTCTACCGAAAGGTGAAAGAAAAGCTTAGGTACTAAAAAGTGAAAAGTAGAAAAGTGTAATCCTTAATTATTACTTTAACCTAGCTATTTGCCAAAATGCACTCAAATCAACAAAATGGTGCACATTTTTACTCCAAAAAAAAATATACGAAGTAAAAAAAAATGGAAAATTTGTCAAAAATAAGCCAACCTTTGCATGATTAGCTCAAGATAAGCCAAATTTTCATTTAACTCAAAATAAGTCGACTTTTTAATAGTGTTTTCTTTTAATAAGTCTAATGACCTGCCACCTACTAATCAAGTCATTTTTTTAATTAAAAATAATTTATTAAATGTTAAATATAATTACATAAAATAAACAAATTAAAAAAAATACCTATCCCCACCATCTCCCCTTCCACCAGCCGCCGGTCGGAGGCTGCTCCATCCCTCGGTCGCCGGTCGGGACCACTCCATCCCCCGGCGCCGGTGACCCCACCCCTTTCTTTTTTCTGCTTTTCCCACCCAATACCCCTATCCCTCCCTAGCTTTTCGCTTTCCCGCTTCCCACCGATAGCACCACCATCGCCACCTCGGTAACGCAAACAACAACAACCAGACTCACCCACCAATTTACAGCTCTAGCCGCCACTTTCGCACCACCACAGCAGCACCAAATTTGCATCTACTTGAAATTGTGTTTGGCAGTAGTACGTCATTGAAAAGCCCCAATTTTGCTTCGATCTCATCGCAAGATTGATGAGGGCACACATCCTCCAAGCATTGGTTCATCGCAGCCGCACAAGCAATGTTAAGGATGTCACACTTCCTTCCAGCGAATTGTCGGCGAACTAGGGAGAGAAAGAGGAGGGAGAGGGGTGAGTACGTGTTGGGGTGGGATCGACGGCCGGCGCCGGAGGATGGGTTAGTCTCAGCGGCCGGTGGAAGGGAAGTTAATGATGATGGGGGTTGCAGTGGGTACGGGGTGGCTGTGGGATTTTTTTATTTTTTATTTTTTATTTGATATAATTTTTTTTAAATAACTACTCATAAAAAAAAAAAAAAAAAAACTTAATTTGTTTTTTTTAAAGACCAACCCCATAATGACATGTGGCATAAATTACCGAAATAACCGGTTTTCCTAAAATTCAACAGGTCATGATTCATTTTGAGAAGCTACTCTATAAAGTTCGACTTATTTTTAGTTAATCAAAAAGTTGACTTATTTTGAGCTAACTGGACAAAGGTTGGCTTATTTTTGACAAATTTTCTAAAAAAAATTCCCATCTCCAATTTGTTGTAAATAAGCAGTGCTCCATTCACTAAATTTGAAATTTAAACATCAACAAGACAACAACGGTCATATTTCACTAGAACAACGAAATGCAGTATTCGGCTTTAACGTAATCATTAACAAAATTCAACCCTAAAAATTTCCCTCTCAATCAAATCAAATTAAATTTAAAGCATTTTTTCTTTATTCATCTTTTTCAGTTCAAAATAATCTAGCGCAAACTTCCATAGTTTCAACAACAATGGAGGACCACAATCAATGGCATGATCCACTTCTTCTTACTGATGTTTCTCGTCAACAACAAACCCTAATTTTTTCTCAGGGTAAGCAAATTTCTGATAATATTATTTCCAATTAAACCCTAATTTTGATAAATTTTCTCAATCTGGGTTTTCCGAATTTATTAGTTTGTCATAAACCCTAAAATGTGGGAATCAAGATGTGTTTAGAATTGTTTATTTTTCCCCGTTAAACCCTAATTTTGTTGAATTCTTAGTCTGGGTTTGTTTCAATTTTTGTAGACATTTCTTCGATTACTACAGATTCTCAATCAAAGGAGATGGAAAATTCAGAAGGTAATCACAGTATATTCTCAGATTATTAAGTAAATGTTACAGTATATCATGAACCCCATATGTTTGATGATTTGCCTGACTGAGATTAAGTAAATGATGATTTTGAATTAGGTCTGAAATTTGATGTTCTAGGATCTACTGGGTTGCATCAAAGCTTGGAAATTATTAGTCCGCAGCGATTTACTGATCTGATTAAGGGTGATACAAACAATGGTACTGTAGGAATTTCCATTGTCTGTTTACAATGTACATGTGTATTGAGATTAGCCTTGGAATTTTGATTTGGTGATAAATGCAGGTAGGTCGATGTTGGGGTTTTCGTTAACGGAGCCTGATTTGGTTGTCTGTGCTGGTTCACCTGATATTCTGAAGCAGAGTTCTGCTCAGGAGAGGGCAGCTAATATTGTGCTTTCTCTAGAGGAAGGCATAAATGGAGTTGAAGCAGAAGCGTCTCGGGGTAGCCATGAATCTTCCAAGTTTTCATCATTTTGGCACTCGGCTGAAGTAATTATTTTACACTCATGGATTACTCTAGTAGTTAGATATGCCGTGACACTTGAGTGTTAATTTGTGGTTTGATAAATTGTTTTGCACAGGATATATATGGGTCTGAGTCAACGGGAGGTATCAAGAAGTTGCAAGGAGAATATGATAATCAGAAGAAGCAGTTAATTGAAGCAAGGAAAGCTATAGGAGAGCTGAAGAAAGAGAATGAGGTCAAGAACAATGATTGCCAAAAGGCCTTAAAATCCCTGCATGATCTCCAAAATGAGCTCATGCGCAAGTCAATGCATGTTGGCTCATTAGGTAATCGAGTGTTCTATGTGTGGTCTATTCTGCGAATGCACTTGGTTTGCACATTGATGAACTTTCATTATAATGCAGCATTTGCGGTCGAAGGACAAGTCAAAGAAAAGAGCAAATGGCTCTCCTGCTTGAGTGTCTTAAAGAGACATTTGAAGGTACTGACATCGATTTTATTGACCAAGTTTCATATATGGTCTGTTGAAATCTTAGATTCTTAGAGTATATATTTTTCTGAATTTCAGATTCTGAAATTGGATCAAATCAAATTATCAGAAGAAGCAAAGAAATACAAGGATTGCCTTGGACATATGGATGACTTGAAATCTATAATGCAAGCCACATGTAACAATACTAGTGCTCTATCTAGACATTTTGTGCTGATGGTTTTGTAACAATAAGTACTGATGGTTTTGTACTTAATTTTTGGCTCTTTGTTAATAGTAACTCAGCAGGTTTCATATCATGATGAGCTGAAGACGAAAATCAGTGAAGGGGAAAAACAAAGAAAAGAACTTTATAACAAAGTTCTGGAGTTAAAAGGTCTGACGTTGTGCTGAAATCAAGTAGTTACAAATCTAAGGAAACTTTATTGCTTAACATTAAGTTGTTGAGAACTTAATCCTAGTCTGTGCTCTGCTTCGCAGGTAATATACGTGTTTTCTGTCGCTGCAGGCCGATGAATCCAGTGGAAATATCCATGGGAGATAAGGCAGCCATTGATTTTGCATCTGCTAGAGATGGAGAACTCACAATTAAGTCAAATGGTCATCCACGTAAGACATTCAAGTTTGATGCTGTTTTTGGTCCGCAAGCAGGCCAAGGTAGTTCGATCTTTAATAATCACCTTTTATCTATATCAATCATTCAACTGTGATTGTTATAAATTGAACCTCTACTATTTACCATCTATTATTCCTTTACCAGCTGATGTATTCGAGGATACTGCACCATTTGCGACCTCAGTTTTAGATGGATACAATGTCTGTATCTTTGCTTATGGGCAGACTGGGACAGGAAAGACATTCACAATGGAGGGCACAGAGGATGCTCGTGGTGTCAATTATAGGACGCTTGCTGAACTGTTTGAAATTATGAGTGAGAGACAGAAGCTATTTCAGTATGAAATATGTGTGAGTGTCTTGGAGGTATACAATGAGCAAATAAGAGATTTATTAGCCTCTGGAACTCAGCCTTGTGTAGCTTCAAAGAGGTAGGCTGTTTAAATGTTCAGAAAGTTACAATAGATATAAGGTCAGAAATGGTTGATCATGTGGGATTCATGCTCCATTAACTCGTAAATCACTATATAACTCGTAAATCACACGTGAGTTACATATTTATGTTTATAGTATTACACTGTACAGTGCCTTCAACTCAAGCAATTTACCCTGAATGGCACCTCACACGGATTTAACAACATATTTCTTGAGCCTCCAAGAGTGTGGCCCATAACTTTCTAATGGTTACTCCATACTTCAAGCAATTTGTAGGAGCTAGTTCATCAACAAGATTCAATACTTTCCTTCTGATTTGATTGATTATATACGAAGTATATAAAAACATTGTATGCTGCCTCCACTTTCTACCATTCTGTAGTTAGTGGACTTCACCAGTAGTGTTATCGTGTTATCGCTACCAGATTAGCTGCTCTAGTTAATTTATATGGCTTGTACTTCCCTCCTTTTAATTTACATTGAGTTTGCTCAGCTAGAATTTTGACTTGTATTGCTTCGTCTGAATTATCATCAGGCATCACTACTGATAAAACTTTTTATGAGCGTTATTTACTGATTATCATGTTTGTGATAAAGGTCTGATATCGTACTAAGAATGGATGTGTAATTGTATATTGATTTTCTAGGCTTGAGATCAGGCAGGCCAGTGAAGGTGTCCTTCATGTTCCTGGGTTGATTGAAGCACATGTAAGCAACATTAGAGAGGCTTGGGATGTTTTACAAACTGGAAGTAATGCCAGGGCAGTTGGCTCTACTAATGCAAATGAGCACAGTAGCCGGTCTCATTGGTTCGCTTCCGAGTTCATGCTATTTTACCCTCTTTCTTTCTAGCTTTTGACATTATCAATGTACATTATGCTTTTAACATTTGTTGCAGCATACACTGTGTAATGGTAAAGGGCCAAAATTTGCTGACTGGAGAATGCACTAGAAGCAAGTTGTGGTTGGTTGATCTAGCAGGCAGTGAACGGATAGCCAAAACTGAAGCTCAAGGTGAACGACTGAAGGAAGCACAGAATATTAATAAATCTCTTTCGGCTCTTGGAGATGTCATATCTGCTTTGGCAAATAAGAGTCAACATGTACCATTCAGGTGCATTGTCAATCATTTATGTGAATGTTGTCCTTGCAGATTTACCATTGTGGTCCTGTTTTAACATTCATATTACTCCGCAGGAACTCCAAGCTTACCCATCTACTTCAAGATTCTCTAGGTAACGTGAGATTTTGTATTATTATTATTATTATTATTATTATTATTATTATTATTATTATTATTATTACATATATATATATATATATATATATTATTGTTTTTGACCATTAATGTATGAGCTATGGAGAAAACTGGATACCCTCAACTTGAAATGGAGTTTGGTTCACGTTTCCTTCAATTTTAATTTGTAGGTGGAGACTCCAAGGCGCTTATGTTTTTACAGATCAGTCCCAATGAAAATGACTTAAGTGAGACTATATGCTCACTTAATTTTGCTAGTAGGGTTAAGGGAGTTGAGTTAGGTCCAGCAAAGAAGCAATTGGACAATATTGAATTTCTCAGATACAAGCAATTGGTATTAATGGTTCCACACTTCAGCTTTCTTTTTTAATTATTAATATCATCTTTTAATTGAACTTCTTTTTTTTTGCTTGTAGGCTGAGAAGACCAAGCAAGAGGCAAAATTGAAGGATTTGCAGATTAAGAAGATGGAGGAAACAATTCACAATCTGGAGTCAAAGATCAAAGACAAGGACCAGAAGAACAAGAATCTACAAGAAAAGGTATTCTTCTTGTACAGGAGAAAGTAAATTCCATTGAACAGTAGCAGTAAATGTATCTTATTGGCTAATAGATCATTTTTGTGTGTTTGAGAATTTTAAACCGTTACTAAAGAGTAAGAGGTCTTATATTTCAGCTGAAGGAACTTGAGGCACAGCTTTTGGTAGAAAGAAAGTTGGCACGACAACATGTAGACACAAAAATCGCTGAGCAACAACAACAACAAATGCGGCAACAGTTTGAAGACCAAAATAGTGCACCGAATAGACCTCCTCTAGTAGTTAAAACACTGGGAACTCTGAAGAATGTCAATGAAAACACATGTGATTCACCAAGTCTTCCTCGTTTATTTTCTGATCATAACAACCACAAAATGCCATCATCTTTTCTTCTGGCAGAGAGCTTTCTCCCGGAGAAAGAAAATAATCCTGAGACAGGTGAGCTACTCATGCAGCCGAAAAAAACAGGTAGAGCTTCTCTTTGCCCGACTACACAGCGGATTCCTGTAGCATCAAATCCAAGAAGAAATTCTTTAATTCCGTTACCCAGCACACCAATGACAGTCTACCATCCTTCAGCGTTGCCATTTCCTCCACCTCTAGAAGACGAGAAAGAGGAGAGATATGAGGTAGATAAGTGTTCGTTAGAGCCTGCTATATGCAGCTCCGTAGCTTGTAAGAGTGGCGTAAAAAAGTTGAATAGTGTACTGAGGCGAAGTCTTCAGAAAAAAGGGAAATCTCCCATGCAGCAACAGCTTAAGAAAGGAGGTGTAAATGTAGGACTTGAGAAGGTTAGAGTCTCAATTGGAAGTCGGGGAAGATTGGGACAGAGGGTGTTGTTGGGCAATGGTAGAAGAATGGCTACTAGGGAAGCTAAGAAGCAGAGTCAAAGGGAGAAGGAGAGGGGATGGAACTTTTGAATGCTAAATCTTTGTTTATATAATTTCTTGCTGATGATGCTTTTCATCTTAATTGATTATGTACACTTGTAACAGATTTCTTTGAGTATATAAACATGATATTGATTTGAGTTTACTTCATTCTAAGCTTTTCATCTCTGCAATTTCACTAAAAAAAAATTCAGATGTTTCTAATTTTGTCATGGGACTTTACATCTTAGGACCCTTTAACTATCATAATTCAAGCTGTAATGACATCTGATAGTAACATCACCTAGAATATTGCTTGTATGTTTTTTTTTTTTTTGGGTTTCTTTTTCTTACTGGTGTTTAATTCCCATTATATACTACCGTCATTCACAATATATACTTCTGAATAGATTATTTGCTGATTACAGATCTGGGTTGCCTCCCTTACATAGACCTGGCAATCCTGACCCAAACCCGATGACCCGACCCATGACCCGAAATCGATCCGAAACTAGTGACCCGATATTGACCCAAAACCCGAATTAACCCGACCCTGCCCGACCCATACCCGACCTGAAGTGGAACTGGCCCGACCTTGACCCGAAACCCGAAATGACCCGACCCGAGATGACCTGACCCAAAGTTGACCCGAGACCCAAAACGACCCGACCCGAAGTTGACCCGACCCGAAAATGACCCGACCTTTAACTTCTTTTAGTAAATAATTATATAAGTTATAAAAAGTTTATATTTGGAAATTATACATTAAAATAGACCCAACATCTTATATGACTACATTGACTTTCATATAATAGCTAAAAAAATATGGTCAAAGTGAGATGTGTGAGTAGTGTAAAATGTTAAATCGTTAAGAGTAATTTGGGACGGAGGGAGTATAAGAATAATTCAAAGAAATTATTACAACAATGACAATGATAATAAGAGCACGTATTAAAACTAAGATCAATAAGAGAGTGAGGTATAACTCAATTAGTTGGAGCATCCCTCCTAGTTTCAGGAGATCCTGAAAGTGATTCTCAGTCTAAACACACAAAAAAAAAAAAAAAAAAAAAAAAAAAAAAAAAAAAAAAAGTTGATAAAAATCAAACAATTACTATAATCCATGAAAAAATAGCCTTAATAAATATAGTCAGTTTTTCATCAATATAGTGAATTTTTCATCAATATATATATATATATATATATATATATATATATATATATATATATATATATATATATATATACAGAGTTGAATTTAACCCAATGAATCACCCGAATATGACTTGACTCGAAGTTGACCCGACCCGAAGTTGACCGACTCGAACTGACACGAACTAAAAATTGACCCGACCTGAAGTGGTGACCCGATACCCGACCCGATTATCAGTAGACCCGAAATCAACCCAAAACCCAAAATGACCCGACCCGACCCGAACTTGACCCGATAACCTTTTGACCCGAACTTGACCCGACAGAAATGACCCGATCGATACTCGATCCGAATGACCCATTTGCCAGGTCTACTTACAGACGGTTAAAAGTCAGTAAATAATGGTTTTATACAACCACCAAACCATCTGTATTAAGGGTTTAAAGGTTTACGTACTTATCTAACATTTGGGTTCCGTAATTGACTAATTATCAATTTAGGGGTTACTTGTGCAGTTGTATCAAAAGTTACCAAAGAAATGGTATAGGGGTTACTATGTTTAGTTTTAGTACATAACTAAAAATCTTTGATAAATTGGAAATTTTATAACCACAAAATAGATGTGTTGGTATAACTTACTTCCTTCGTTTCTTTAGCGTTGCAACACGCATTTTATCACAATATTTAAGAAAACTGGACCTCACGTGATATAATATACTTAAAATAAGGTTAAAAGGTTGTTAAGAGTACAATCAAGTGGACCATGTGCTTTATATAAAGGTAATATTACAATTTTTACCATAAAAACCTACTCCGTACCTTTTATAATGTGTTGCAACTATTGTGACATTTCTATTTTAGGGAAATATTTCAACTATAAAGAAGTGGAGGAAGTAGAAATTACTAGCTTGTTCATTGTTGGCAGGTAGCAAAGTATGTATTCCTCCATGGCTCCATGTGCTTTTATTACTCTAAATTTTCATATTCATAAATGAGTCCAAAATCTTTTTAAAAATAAAGAAACAAGTCCTTATAAAGATTGATATTGTCTTGGATTTTATTAAACCTTACATTGCATAAACCAAAAAAAAAAAAAAAAAAAAAAAAAAAAAAAAACATTTTCAGATCCAAGCACCCAACACGTTCATTATTAGCCATACAACGCACACTTGATTTTCTACTCAATGCCATACGCCTCCTTTATCATCAAAGCAAACTCATACACCTTCTTCTCTTCCGGGAGTGATTTCTTAACAGGCTCCCTTTCCATGCACCTCTTAACCCATTCGATGATCTTTGGGCACGTCTCTCCGATGCTGAAGTTACCCAATGTCTCATACGTGTAAAACCAACTATAGAACGGAATTAGGGTAACATCAACGTAACCAAAAGTATCCCCTCCAAAATAAGGCTTGTCACCAAGTTGTTGCTCCAATAATTTGATGTGCTCAATGAACTCTTTCTTGGCTGCCTCTTGATCTGCACCCTTTGTGGTCCAAACTCTCTTTCCAGTCTCATACATCTGTAAGTGCTCGTACACATGACTGTACTGTTATGAAGTCATCAAATTGGAGCAACGATAATCATAAATTCATGATGGACATGTATAGGAACGACGTTAAAATATTTTACCCTCATTCTCTTATATTCTTCGTGTCCTTTTTGTTGAAATTATTTCAATTTGTTCTTTACACTTCTACTTCGTTACATTTTTTTTGTAGACAATTAGAAACTACTTAGATCATTTTCTCAACAAATAAAAAATGTCAAGTTCCTATCTAGGACCAGTGGACCACCAAATTCAACGTGGCTCTAATAAGACAATTAGCCTAAGTAACACGTTGTTCCTACTTCCAATATTGAGCTACACACTTCACTAAAATATCCTCACATGAAATAGACTTGTAAACAATCACCGGTCCATCCACATTGTTAATCTATCAAAAGGTTATCACCAATATGTGATTATTTCATCCTTTCTTTAATGAACCTAGTTCACATTTAAGCAACTTATATTAGGATCACTATATATTTTACTATTATCACATTTAATTGATGTAGAGATTGAGGAATAGTTCAAATAATTAGAATTTCCCTCCCGATTTCAGAGATCATGGAATTGATTCTCATCACTCGCCCTTATGGCTGTTAATAGTTAAACAAATTACAAAGTTTCATATGTGGCTGGCCACACGGTGTGGCCAGCCATAATTTTTTTTTATTTTTTAAAAATTCTTTCTCTCTCCTCTCTATTCTCTTTCTCTCTCCTCTCTCCTCTCTCCTCTATCCTCTCTATTCTCTTTCTCTCTCCTCTTTTCTTCTTCTTCAAGCCAGAACATTCATCTCATTTTCTCAGAAGACGTAACACAAATTTCGCAATCGTCATCAATAATCGTCTTCATGGTTCGTTCGTCGGTGATTCGTTCATCGGAAGTAGTGGTTTCACTGGGAGGGTAGTGGTGGTTTGGTGACTCCGTCGTCGGAAAACAAGTTCAAAGTTTTTAAGGCCAAATTCGGCCATGAAAACTCTAGATCTAGAATTTTCATGGTCGAATTTGGCCTTTTTAACCATATTTGAAGTGATATTCGAAACCATTGTTAACATTTTAAGGTATTTGTTTGATTTGATTTTTTTTTTTTAATGGTTTGGTTGGATCGGGGTTTGTTTGTGGGTTAGGGGCTAGTGGCAAGGCGTTTAGGTTGGTAGGTAGTGGTTCGTTGGTGGTAGTTTTTTGTTGATGGTGGATAAGGGGTTACTAGATCCGAGGTTACTAGGTGGTCCGGTTATGGGTTACTAGGTCGGGGGTTACTAGGTCGGTTAGGGGTTACTTCGGGTTACTAGGTCGGTGGCCAGGGGTTACCTGGGGTTACTAGGTCGGGGGTTACTAGGTCGGTTAGGGGTTACTTGGGGTTACTAGGTTGGGGGTTACTAGGTCGGTTAGGGGTTCCTAGGGGTTCCTAGGGGTTACTAGGTCGGGGGTTACTAGGTCGGTTAGGGGTTACTAGGTCGAGGGTTACCAGGTCGGTTAGGGGTTACTTGGGGTTACTAGGTCGGGGGTTACCAGGTCGGTTAGGGGTTACTAGGTCAGGGGTTACTAGCTTAGGTCAGTCAGGGTTACTTGGTCAAGGGTTACTAAGTCAGTCAGGGGTTACTTTTATCTTGAGTTACTTTATCATTTGCTGATTTGACAACCTACCGCATGGTGCGGTCAGCCGCACCAGAAACCCACTGTAAACAAATAAAGAATTCAATAAATAAATTCTTTATGTATCACAAATAATCTCCTTGATAGTAATTGATAAGAAATGGTGGTATATGATAAAACGGATTAATTGCATGCAAGATATATTTGTATTTGTTATTCAAATAAAGCAACAAAGTAAAACACACGCATGAAATCTAGCAAAAAGAATTACCTTTTTGTCAACAAAATCAGCCCAAAAACGAGACACAGCCCTTTGATAAGAATCAGACGGCAACAAAGGGCTGTTCTGATTCCAAACCTCATCAATGTATTCAACAATAATTAGAGATTCACTAACCGGTTTGTTATTATGGACTAAAACCGGGATTTTCTTATGAACCGGGTTCATTTTAAGTAGGAATTCACTCTTGTTTCTTAAATCTTCATCTCTATATTCATATTTCACTCCTTTTTCAGCTAATGCTACCCTTACTCTCATCCCAAATGGACTTGGCCAAAAATCCAATAACACCAATTCATTTGCCATTTTTTGAAGGAAATTAAATACTTTAGAGATAATTTTGTAAGAAGTTTAGTATGTTGATGGGAAGGGAAGGGTGTATATATAGGGGCTATGGGAATGGCTAAGAAATAAATTGTTGGTTATTGCTTGATAGTTCTCGTGGTTTAGGAATTGCTGTTGGTGTGTGGTCATGGGTGACGACATAGTAGGTTGTTTGTAAGAATGTAAAATCCACATGACAATTCTCATTGTATTATAAAATAAGGGGAAAAGGTAGAATATTAAAGAGAGATGTAGATGGTAATTGTGTTATCTCTATTCATTCATTTTATGGGTCATCTATATATATACATGATGTGAACAATGTAACCTATATGGACAGTGAAGAGTCCATTCATGAAGAGTTACAATGTGAACTAAAGGCATATGGAGGTTACAAAGGAAGTTACAAACAATTAAGATAGTCATATTAAAGAGATAGTTACAAACTATAATAGGCATACATTATTATTTGTAACACATTGCAGTCAATTTTTCCTTGTCTGATCTACTCAACAAAATGAACTTCGAATTCGTTTGGTATAACTATAATTTAATGTTTTTTGTATTCTTTTCGTGTTTAAATAATTGAAACGTTTTGACTATTAGCACTATTTATCTAATTCACTTTGACTATTGCCTGTGATTTATACCGAATATTAAATATAGTCTTATGGGTATGTACTTTATTATAACCGTCTCAATCACTACTACAATTTCCGTGTTTTTGCGACGCTTTATAGGCTGTTTTTGGACGTATAAAAGAGTTGAAAATTTTGTTCTCGACGCTTTTTTGTGGACGAATAAAAGCGTCGACAGCCACGACGCTTTTTGGTGTCTAGATTATTATACGGAATGTCAAAAAATGGGTTGGTTCACGCTATCTCTCAATGTTTGCGACGCTTTTATGTGTCTACTGTAAATAGGATTGTAGACGCATTTTGGTGTCCATATATCCTTTCGACATCTTTTGCTGTCCATATATTTTGATTTGGGCGACGCTTTTTAGCGTCCAATTTTTCTTTGGCGGGAATTTTTTTAAAAAAATGCAAATCAAATGTCCTTAACGTAAAAAAGCGTCCACAATATTTTTTGTAATAATTTTTTTTTATGAAATTAAAATTACAATGCATGTAAATCGAATAAACACCACAACGATGAATTTATCAAAAAAAAATACATACATATACATATATATATATATATATATATATATATATATATATATATATATATATATATATATATATATATATATATATTTCAAACATAATAATAAATATATATATACTACAAAGATAAAGCTAGCTAGCTAGAGATTAGTCAACATTGTAATTTGTTCATAGTTAATTAAACTATCCAACAAAATAATTACAAAAAAAAAAACATCAGCAACATAATCGTCAAAAACAAAAACTTTTATTAGCCTCAACTAAAAAATAATAATAATAACACAAAGACTAAAAACCCCAATTAGTTGCACTTGATAAATCGATGATGATGATGATGATGGATGATATCTTGGTAGTCGCTAGTTTTTTAATGCTCATATATCCGCCCTAATTCATTCTCCTGTATTCATCAAATTATCTTTTCCAACCTTCAAGATAAAATTAAAAAGTAATTAGTACATATATATATAAATATTAAACATACTGATGATGAACTTTTCCTTCAAAAAAAAAAAAAAAAAAAACCAAAAGACATACTAATGAACAACCCAGCTGCTGTAAATAATATGCGAAAGGATCAGTGAATTAGACTGCAGTCTTCGACAGTCTGATGCCCATGTCTACTGCCTTCGACAATCTGATGGCCATGTGAGTCTGGCTGTCCGATTCTATGACAATGTCAGCTAGCCCAAAACGCTTGGCCAGTTTGATGGCCATGGCTACTGCTTTCACTTCCGCCACAATGGGGGTCCAGTTAGCTCTTGTACGTCGTACAACAGAGAACAACCACAAATTCACTAACATTAGTACACTACATACTGAAAGTCAGTTCAAATGCTAAATCAATAATCACAAAAAAAAAAAAAAAAAAAAAATTCTATTGATCTATTATTTTTTCTTTGCATCCCAATTTTGGGATCTAATTCAACAGACAAAATTATCTTAGAGCTAACTGAAAAGCTACCAAAATAAGCTACACTAGCCAATTTACCTCTACACTTATAGAAAGTCCTGCCAAACGCAACACACAAACATTTCGATCATCAAGAAATTGGAAGATATATATATATATAACAACTCATTAGGAAAAAGATTTGTCATCCTAAATGTTGTTATATATATATATGAATCATTAAAGAAAGTAGGAAAGGAAGGATTCTAACTGCTCTTGATGGAAGCACACACCTTGTTGAAGGGCTCGTGCAGGGTAACAGAAGTAGTTATCTTTTGGAAGCTATGCCGAAAGGAGCTACAGAAGCTCTGAGACACAGACTGTGGCACTTAGAGGCATATACGCCAGATTCAAGACTAATCAAATGGCTGCAGGGAGATCTAACAGGAGACTTCCATGTTTGTGACAAACTTACTAGACTTAGAAACCTTCTACCTAGTTTCTTATAAAGACGACCTTGAATTAAGTCTAATATGGGTTTTATTGTCAAACTAATCAAGAGAGATCTTCAGAAACTAATACCTTAGTTCATTGTCAAAATAATAAGTCTAATATGAGTTTTATTGCCAAAATAATAGTACTTGTTGGTTTGCCAAACCCAAGAACTGAGATATCTTGTTAAGAAGATCCGGAGAAGCATTCCCCTAACGAACTGCACCCACAATATCAGAAAACTGTCTAACAAACGTTTTAAGAAGTAAATTATTTTGTTCGACCTTGTCTTTTAGCTTTTCATTTTCCTATTCAAGTGTATCATTTTTTTCGTGCAAAGCAGTCACTTCTTCCTTGACATTGTCCATTAAATTTATCCTCCTATGAACTTTTCCATAAACTTTCTTCCTTAAGAAACCACGCAACCCGTAAATGTCGCCCTTTTTTACCCCTAGTCCGTAACCTAAAGGACGATCCGGAATCTCATTGCTATACATGGTATAGTGAAAAGCTTCATCTTCGAGCTCTTGTTGTGACTTTTTAGGATACAACATCCTTAACTCTTCAACCTTAGCGTTTACATCATCCTGTACCATGTTTAAGTAATGAATACGGGGATTAAAAACAGAGCCACACATTTAGCAGACCATCTAGCATAACCAACAACAAGAGCAATGACATGCAATGACATGAACTTTATTAATTCATAATTTCTACAGTGACTATGTCAGGAATCATACCACAAAGTCTGTAGTGACAGTGTCGGGAAGAAAGCTTCCGTCCTTACCCATATGAGCTTTTATCCAAAGAGATAATAAGCTCATTTTTTCTCCATGTTCATCTTCCTATTAACAATAATGTCAAAAGAGCATTGTAAGAGAAATCGACAATGTCAATGAGATGCATCATATATAACACAATGTATATGAATAAGAGAAAGAATTATATTCATTTATATGTACTTTATTAGCTTATTTATGCTACAAATCTATATTGTTATTTATTTGATTTTATATTTTATGAGACTTACACTCTTTTAAGTTAAATAAAAGGCCACATATATAACTAATCCATTCATAATCAGCTTGTTGGTTTACAAAGCTGTAAGAGCCAGATCTATGAAGCTGATTTACGAAGGCTCGTGCTTTTTTTTTTTTCCAGCTATAGACAAATTCTGCACTCATATTCAACTAATTAGTATTTGTCAAATAATTCAACCAAGACTAATTAAAACTTAATATATTAGTGGTAGTGAATATTTTGTTTACTTTCGCTTTCTCTGAATCCCAGTACTTCACCAACTTGACCCAATTATTCCTGCTTATTCCATGTGGTAGTTCCTGATTACACATCTCTTCCACTGTTTTCTCATATGGCTTGTAATGCGGTTTTTTAAAAAGAATCTGAACTGTCTCCAAGCTTTATTGGCACGTTTGAGAGCTTGGTTGTCATATTCCACACCATTAGGAATCACAAAGTGGTCCTAATTAGTAAGACATTATGAAATTTGTAAGTAACTTGTAAGTGGTCTTACTTGAAAAAAGCTAATAATTGATCAGAATATTTAATGCAAAGCTAGTGTTCAATGTACTTACTCTCATATCCGTAACTATCCTTCCTTTTATATGGCCGTCGATTGCATGCCAATTTTTTTCTCCAACTGGACAATGAGTCTCCATCTTTGCCATCATACAAATATATGTCCACCTTTCCTAATCGGTTGACATATATCATTGAATTCAACATAGTACTTGACGTCACTATTGCTCCAAACGTCAAATGGAAGAATTATACCACTCACCAATGTAGTATTACCATTGGCGTCTACAAAAGCAATAAAAATAAAAAACCATTAGTTTACTAATTGGAAAACATCATTAAGGGCTCTTGAAGAACTAATTTTGCTTTTAACAAAAACCACGCAACTAATAATCATCTATTTTATGTAACCACAAACAGAATCTCAATGATAAAGTAAAAAAAATAATGAAGGTAAAAAGATTACCTATGGTCAGAACCTCCTCCTTATCATCAAAATCTATGTCTACAGGCCAATCGGGAAGTGACTTTGGTCGTAGTGACTTAGTTTTTTTTCTGGATATCATTGGAAGTTTCAACACTTTTTTAATGTGTTTGATTAAATTGTGGAGTTGCTGCTGAAGTTTTCTTAGAACCTCCCTTCCCAAGTTGAGGATGCTGAAGTGGTTAGTGAGAAATAGGAGTTGCTGCCGAAGTTTTCACAGCACTAGTACCAAGGTTCTGAGAACCTCCCTTCCCAGGTTGAGGATGCTGAAGTGGTGGGTGAGAAGTAGGACAGGAAGCTAAAGGGTTGTTAAGGGAGTTGAGTTTATTTGAATGTGGTACATTAGGTGGAGGTTTTTTCCAAATAGATCCTAGTCTGTTAGGTGGTGGTTGTGCACATTTTGTAGTTGTATCAGGTGGAGAAAATGGCCCCCACTTATCATTCTTAAGAACCTCAGCTGGTGGTGACAGAACAACTAGTTTTTTGGTTGGTTTGGAAGCAAATTCACTTACAGATGATAGTGGATCATGCAACTCATATGTAGTTGTATTTTGTGACTGTGATGATTGTGGATCTTGTGACTTAGTTGTGGCAGCAAGTATCTCCCTTGCTCTTTTGCTTCGATAATTCATCTTGTACTATATATAACACTGCAAGATAATTTATGTCAACAATAACAGAAACAAGGACGACAAAATAAATCTCTGACTAGCTCATTCAGCAAGCCACTAATAAATCTCGCTTCTGAGAGTTCTGACCCTTAGCTTTTATTCTCATTTTGTGACACTTAACAACTTTTCTCTTGTATTTTTAGTTCATTTGGTCAAAAAATAAAATTAGTTCATTTAGTCAAAATACAGTAAAGGATCAGAAGCATAAAGTATTCGAAAAAAGAGAATCATCAGTCTAATTCACAAGAAAAAAGTCCTTAGAACTTTAAGCATGAGCTTGATGGTGTACATTATGAAATTCAAGCTACTGACCCCTTGGAGATGGATCTTAAAGTTCTCTAAGATCGTGCACATTAATCAATTAAAATTTATAAAGCGATAATTCTTTCTGACGAAGGAAAAACTCAAAAACAGGTCTGACGCTTGAAGCTTATAGGCTTTTGCTGTTGCTGTTGTGACATATATACTGTTATTAGCCTGTATTGCTTGTCAGACACGGGCAAGTTTACTTACTTATAAACTATTAATGATCTAACTCTTGGAAGTTATAAATGTTGTTATTCCAGTAATCCAGGTTTTTATGCATAGATTGGGGCATCAACTAGGGTGGCTAAATATTAAGAAGTTTATAGTCCTTTACCTAGGGAAGAGCTGATTATCATCAGCTCAACCTAACTCGAGTCATATCAGACTAACTTTAAGGTGGTGTTGGGCTTGAGTAGACTTTCTATTTTACTGTTTAATCTGTTTTGGTCAGGTATGGTTTTCCCGGTATTGGACTGACAGCTTTTAGCCTTATCCCTCGATATGAAACTGGCCAACTCTTTGTGTGTCGAAAACAGGTTTGACGCTTGAAGCTTATAGGATGTTGCTGTTGCTGTTGTGACATATATACTGTTATTAACCTGTATTGCTTGTCAGATAAGAGCAAGTTTACTGACTTGTAAACTATTGATGATCTAACTCTTGGAAGTTATAAATATTGTTATTCCAATAATCCAGTTTTTTATGAATAGATTGGGGCATCAACTAGGGTGGCTAAATATTAAGAAGTTTATAGCCCTTTACCTAGGGAAGAGCTGAATATCATCAGCTCAACCCAGCTCGAGTCAGATCACACTAACTTTAAGTCTGGAATGTTGATGACAATGCAAGTAAAAGACCTCAGTATAGAACATATAAAATAGGTTTCCTAATTCACTATGTTGTCAATAATATGGTCTACCCTACCCAACAAATTTGAATTTCATTACTAGATCGGCCACTAATGTGACCAATGGAATGAAAGCTTCCAAGAATTGCAAGCTATGATGTACTTATAAGGGAACTGCATCAAAGCATTTGTTTAGGGTTTAAAATTTTCAAAAAAAAATTACATCCTCCAGTTTAAAGCCACATGTAAAACTCAGATTAAACTTTTTCCTATCTTGATTTTTAATGCATTTACTGTGTAAATAAAAGATTTACAACAATCTGCAATACATTCCACTATTCTAGCACCTCTTCATGGCTACAGGTCAGACACAAAGTGTGTATAGTAACTAACGGCAACAACCAACCCAATTTGAACAATTTGATTGCAAAAAAAGCCTACAAATAGTAATGAAAAACATAGCAGTGTCACAGGGGTCTAGTTTATATTAGAAAAGACTTGTCGTTAAAGAGAACTAAAACCTTAAAGGTGAGTCAACTTTACAGACAGATAAGTCAATCAACAAAAAGATTGACCGAGAGGCAACTAAATTTTCTAAACAACAACAACAATTTGGTAATATCATCATGGGTATATAGGACCATTGTTACCCAGTAACCATATCCATTTGAGGTGTCTGATGTCTTGGCACAAATCAAGATATTAGACACCTCAAATGGATATGGTTACTGGGTATGCACTTTGCAAGTTATAGGAAAACGTAGAATAGCAAAGCTTCATATAAAAATGGCTACTTTATGTTGCACCCAATCGTCTTTTTCAAAGTTTTCTTAAAAAACAAATCTATAATGAGTTAAGCAAAAATAACTATGGTAGTATATCACTATATCATAATGAAATTTAATTGCAAGTGTAAAGCTTGAGCATAAAATACTCACTGCGGTCTTTTTCCTCGTCTCAATACTACGTATGAAAACTTCTCCTCCTCAATTCCACGTAAAGGTGAACCGTTTGATCTCTGCAAGACAAAACACACACAAAAGCTTGTTCACAACATAGATCACTTTAATATATTTCAGTAATTTCACTCCTCTAGATTTGGTTTCTATTAGACACACTGCCCTACTCTTTCCATCTCAAAGACAACCACATAAGCCAAAAAAGTAGGTACTTAATATCATATTGTCTATTATTGACACAAATTGAACAGATAGAAATGTATATATCCCTTTTACTCTAGTGATTAGTATTTCTAGTTAAAAATGACAATCTATAGGCCTATAGCATACATAGCCATATCCAGAGGGAAACACATATCAATATTTACTTGAATAAGTCACAAGCTCAACCTAAAATACTCAAAACAGTAGAAGCTATAGTCACAACCAAGTAAAAGGAGCAGTCCTGAATTGTTACATGCCCTGCTCAGAGACAAGATAGCAGTTTGCATACAAGGAATTTACAAAGAAACCCCAGCAAAGAGTATACATATATCAAAAAGCAATTTAGGGAAACAACTTGTAGCAGCAATAATTTGAACAAATAATTTATTTTCTTTTTCCAGCTACAAACAATAATGATAGGTATCACAAAAAATTACCTCTTTCTTCTTCTCTAGTCTCCTTCTCACTTCATGAAAGGGATCTGCCACGTGAAATCAATAGATTAATAATGAGTAAGGGTGTGAATTTGATCATTATGAACATGCTAGACCAACATTCAGCAAACTACCTACTAACACACTAAAGCTTACCTACAACAAAATTAGATGGCTTATACAGTCCAGTTAATCATTTACCCCAATCAACCTACATTTTGAAGCAAAATCCTCCCAGCTAAATGTTTCATAGACATTCATATCATTAAACCAATAATCTCGTCAAAACTGACACTAGTCTTGCAATAATGAGAAATCGATACAAAAAATCAGAAACACTGTAGTCTAAACCCTCATAAGACTCACAACAAACTTGAATTATTCGAACTAATTCAGAGCATATTGTGAAATCCAAAGACTATATGACACTAGTCTTGCAATATCTCCACACACAGAGTCCCATTTTGAAACTAGAGTGTAACATAATAATGCCTTATATTAACTCAAAAATCTAGCCGTTAGAGTAAGAAAATTATGGGTCACATTCGACAAAAGTTGCCTCATTCGTCATAAATCTCAGTTTACTCCACTTTGTGTTAATAATAAGAATAATCTGGAAAGGCAGTCTCAAAATCGACACACACTCAAGTTAAAAACCTCACCTTGTCATTGACATTAGCACCTTTGAGTCTCTTCGTGTAAATTCACCGTCCAAGAATGACAATGTACTTCCTAGAACCAACCTGTATAAGAACAAAACATAGCAACTCCAAATTAATCACAGAAATGACGGTAATCTGATAATTTTGCTCATTTCCCTCCCCAAAAATAATAATAATCCATTGAATTACACATTAAACCATTGACAATTTACCAATCTTTTAATTCAATATTGAAATAACAAACAAGAGCAGCAATAAAATCTAATCACAAGAGTTGAAATAAGAAACAAGATTGGCTAAAGACATTTATTCCATTAACAACTTTGACAAATTTCAATAAATAAATCGAATATAAAATTACACCTAATCAAAGTTGTGTACTCGAACAAAAACAAACACACACTAATAGAAAAATTTTCCAAAATGTTTTAAGCCAATTATTCAGGTATATCAAACAAGTCCCTAGGCTTAGTCTTCACAACATGACACCATCCTTTTTTTTTTATCTCATCCTTAACATAAAAAACTTGCTTTGCTTGAGATGAGTAAACAAATGGATCATCATGTAAACATCAACCGGTGTGCATCAACTTTGAGAAATTGACACGAACACTTCCATTCTGGTTTGTTTTGACACCCCTATGAATATCGACCCAATCACAACGAAACAATACAATCTTAAAAGAACCATAATAATATAATTCAAAAATTTCTTTGAGTTTTCCATAATATTCGTGGCACTCGGCTTCCACCATGATTCCTGAATTTTGAGTCGTTCGAAATCGCTCACGATCCACAATATCAAATTTGTAACCATTAATAATAACACTTTTCATCCTTTTCACGCGGTTACTCAAGTCACCTGCTAAGGCTTTTCTTAACTTTCCTTCTACCGTGCTATCATCTAAATTATGGACCTACAATTCGAGAATATATAGTTAGACTAAAATTGTTATATAAAATGAAAATTAGAAGAAAAAAAAACCTAATTGTAATAGCATATAACCTGATTTTGCAACCAATCTGCAAATTCATTAATTATCAACTGATTTTCAATAGACTCATTAGATTGACTTCCTCCAACGCCATTCTCTTGCCGTTTTTTTTAAAAACTCACTATCGAGATTGAAAATATTATGTTAATAACAAGTAAATATTGGACAATTTAAAGAAACACATAACGCTACATTGCTACTTACTCTAGAACCGGTGTTAGTTCATCAGAATGAAGTAAAACATAACGATGTGCTTGCTTTAAACTTCTATTATCTACATGGACATTTTCTTTCTTTCCAACAATACGACCACCAGAGTTATATAGATAATTGTCAGTGTTTGATACACCGTCTTCATTCCTTCTGGGTCTATTGAATATAGTTTCAACACTTTCTAAATATCTCGAACAGAATCCAATTGTCTCCCACAAAAGGTAACCTTCCGCTATAGAACCTTCCGGTTGCGCTTTATTGCTTACATGAGATTTTAAAAAGGCCAAGTACCTTGAATTATAATAACGATAATGTATGTGAATGTGAATAAAAGGAAAATTATCATTTAAAACATATAAATAAATAAATAAATAGATAATAATAATAAAAAAAATCACCATTCAATGGGATACATCCATCTGTAATGAACCGGTCCGCCAAGTCTGACCTCATCCACTAAATGAATTAGTAGATGAACCATGATCGTAAAAAATGTTTGTAAAAATTCTATCTCTATCTTACAAAGTGTCAACACAAGCTTTGATTGAATGGTATCTAATTCTCCGGTATCTATAGCAGTTGAACATATCTTTTTATAAAAGCCTGACAACTCCTCAAGCAAGTCAATAACTTTGTGGCATTCGACGCCCTTAAAGCAACATGAAGGATATCTTGCATGAGAATATGATGGTCGTGACTTTTCATATTAATAAGTTTTCGCTGCTTTAGATTCACACATTTTTGCAAATTAGATCCGTATCCATCAAGAACTTTCATCTTTTTTAAGACTTTCAAAAATCTTTCTTTCTCCTCATTAGACATGGTGTATGAGGCCGGCGGGATGTAACCTTGAGGGTTGATCCAAAGATGAGGCTTTAGATTCAATTCCTTTAGGGCTTTTCTTTCACTCTCATCATCTTTACTATTATCCATATCTAAAAGAGTTCCTAATAAAATATCACACACATTCTTTTCAATGTGGATAACATCTGAATATTTTATTAATATTCAATTACTACCTCCGATCCGCCCACAATTATCTGCACCAAAGGGAGTTTTTACGAACTCCTAGGAAAAACTTTTAGTTTATATCAATGATGTGTGGGTGGATTTAA
Organism: Chenopodium album; assembly: GCF_948465745.1. Lineage (NCBI taxonomy): Eukaryota > Viridiplantae > Streptophyta > Magnoliopsida > Caryophyllales > Amaranthaceae > Chenopodium > Chenopodium album. The sequence goes on from NC_137837.1 coordinate 55,270,805, forward strand.
TTAAGTTGTAAAAAAGGAGAGAAGTGACAGACTAAAATCGTACTCACCTAATAAAAAATAATACCTAAATCCACTAACTATGTAGATAGGGAAGAAGGGTCGAACCACAGGGAAACAAGTAAATTTATTCCTAATTAGTAAATATAACCTATATTATCAAGTAACCAAAATTTTATTATAAAAGGGAACTAAACTACTAAGAGTAAAACATAACAATATGATATTAATCATCAATGCATCAATTAATTAGATCATAAAGGGCTTTCGCTACGTATTAGAATCACAGAGTTAATTTACCGGTATTAAATCTCATCTCTCGAATTTCGACTTAACCATTTATAAATTAGTCTGCCTATTAAAACTAAGCCTAAACATCAATTCGAATCTCTCGAATCTCGAATAATTATTGCTAAACTCATACAATTAAACTAGGCCTAATCTAATTGCATAGCATTAAATCAATCAATAGGAAATTAATTAAGCATTGACAATCAACAATAACAAATATTATTTACGGATCCCCACAAACCCTAGAAAGAAAACTACTCACACATAATTGAATCTATACTAATCAAAGAAATTAAAAGAAACATGATAAATTAAAGAAATAATATTACTGAAATTAATAAAGAAGAAATTGTTACCGAAGTTATCGTAAACTAGGATTTGAATTAAGAACAAAGTATGGAGATGTAGAGACAGAAAATAAAACTAAATAGAGAGAGAAAGTCTAAGAGAAGAGGTGCTAAACAAAACACTCTAAAACGTATTTATACGAAACTCATAATTAATCCTAATTAAAACCAAGTAATTCGCTGAACATAACTCCTCAGAAACTCGCGTCTCGCCTTTTTCTTCACCCTCTCATTCTAGGCAGCCGCCCAATCAAGCTAATGATTTCCCGACCGGGCCCGGCTATAAGATGGACTTATATTGGGCTTCATTCTTAGCCCAATTCGAATCACCTCTTCGGGTCTTGAATACTCAGTGTCCAATGCAAGCGGTCGTGCCCTCCAATGCTTGTAGTCGTTCCGCTATAATCCCGGGAAAAGCTCCAAAGATGCAATTTCCAACAAAACTCAACAAAAACTACGTACCAAAACACTAGAAAACACCACTTAGTAATAAAAGTGGCTCTAAATAGCCAAAAACACTACTAATTATGACAAAGGGATGGGGATAAAACACTATATAAAATAAACATATCAAACTCCCCCAAGACAAACCCTTGCTTGTCCTTAATCAAGGCAATGAATCAAAACAAACCATGATTTCACCCCAAATCAAATCAAAGATCCAAAATATAACTCAAGGTCAATCCAACAAACATGCTCAAAATCAATCATTCAAATCCATTCGAATTCCTATCTTCCCTAGCAATTGTCAAGTAGAGCAAACCACAAGAGCATATAGAATTCAAGACTAGTGCTCACAAACTCAACTCTCATTTATGTGGCGGGTAAAGAATGTACTCGATCGCTCTCCAACCACCCCTTTATTGTGAACAATGCCCTCCCAAACTCACAACACTCGCGTATTTAAAGAGAATAACACTCAACCTAAATAGTCGACTCGGAATACATCAAGTCATCCCTTCCATTGACAAACAACTACTTTCACATCTACACAATTCTATGCACAAAGGTCGGAAGGTCTTTAAAGCTTGTAATGTAAGCTTAGGGTAAAGGGTATGAAATATTTGGGAAAAAGTGAGAGTAAAGCTATGATTAAGGGAGCCATATCCTAATAAAATCCAAGGTCAAAAACAAGTAATGACCAAATCATCTCCAATCACAACTAAACTCCACAAAAGTTCACCAAACAACCAAAATTAACATCTCACATAGCCACCATCACTTACAAATTCACTCATAAAAATATGATATTAAAGAATTAGAGTGAATAAACAAACTTTGAACTCATTCTTTTTTTTTTCTTAAATTTTTTTCTCTTATTTTTTTCTTGAGAAACCTTCACATAGAACATTTTAAACAATTTTTTTTTTCCTTTTGCTCTTTTTTTTTAATCTCACATTGGAATTTTCAACTTTGAAACACAAGCTATCAACAATTTTTCTAATCAAAAAATCAAAAGAACAATCACTCTTCTTTTATTCCCACACTGTGCAAATAATATGCACACCACCACTCCCTCACCACACCAACTAATAGCTCCCCCAAGAAAAGTTTGGGACTAGTAACCAATGGGGCTCAAATAGGATTGTAATGTGGCTAAATAAACAATAAAAGGGCAAAAGCAACAACATGGATAGCAAGAAGGGAACAAATGTATCTAATATTGTCTGAAGGCTACCTAAAAGAATGAACGCCTTCGTCCTCTACATTGTGCATAACAGTGAATCATATAAACATTACTCATAGTCACAAATCAATACTCAGATTCATTGATATACCACGTACTAACACACAATCCTTACCAAATCAATTAGTCAAGCACTATATTCACAAGTAGTTGGACAAAATTGACGCATGTTAAGGTTTTAAGGCAATCAAACATGAAATCATGACCAACTAATCCACAATGTTCATCATCAATATCCAAGAGTCAAACAATTTTTTTCAAGGGGCACATGGAAGCATGATTCATTTTCTTCATTTGAACGTATTTTTGCATTTTTTTATTTTTCTTATTTTTTTGTATTTTTGTTTTTTTTTTTCCAAAAGCAAGAAAACTACTCTAAAAAGCAATAAAGAAACTACACTAAAAAGAAATAAAAAAAAGAAAAGAGAGAGAAATACCATATATACAAGATGACGAGAGGTGGAACTAGGTCGTTGAAACTAATCCTTTCTCGGTCAAACTAAATTTTTTAAACACTTACAAACATATATACAAGTATAGAGGCAAGTCAAGGGTTGAACCCAAATGAACGGTAATGTTCAAGCGCTCTCAATTATACGCCTAAGTTAGGTCGAAGTCTAAGGATAAAAGGTAAACACTAATAAAATAACAAAACAAAGAACCAAACAAATAAAACACTAGGAACGGGGATCAACAAGTAATCATAACAATTGTAGCAACTCGGAAATACATGCAAGTCAATGGTTGTGAAGACAAATGGCAAGCTCAATCAAAAGAGTCAACAAGATATCTCCTAGAGGTCAAACTAGCGCCAACTTTGAGAGACTCTAACTAGGAGCATCACTAATCAAGTTCAATCGATAATTGCAATTTCGAAATCAATGGTCCGTATTATTAGAAACTACAATGCAATCTAGCATAATTCTCAAGGCCTAATCGAATTACACACATGCAAACTTCCATTAATCACTTTAATCTCAACAATTAATCAACACAATCCCCAAATTAAGCACAATTAATCAATCATACAAGTTTCACCCAATCCCTAGCAAAACAACTACCCAAACATCATCATCTAATCAACAAACAACTAAAGAAATCAAGAATCAACAGAATATGGAGAACAATTACACTAATCAACAGTCAAACCTCAAAATCAAACCAAACAGATATGAAATCAAACAAAGCAATAAAGTGAGATAGAGTTAGAAATCCTCATTGATTGATTTGATGATCTTCAATACAATTGTCACCTTCAATCTTCAATCACTCAAATCACCATTGAAATTCCTCACTTTCTCTCTCTAAAATCTACTCCTAAAACTAACCCTAAAAGTAGAGAGAGAAACTCTCAACTAAGCTAAGAATATGATTTAAATCTAAAATAAAACTTGCTGCAAAAATTGGGTTCAAAAGGGTATTTATAAGAGGCCCGAAAGGAAGAAGAGCGAAGCCAGAACCCGCAGAGGAGCGCCCGCGCAGCAACAATGCACGCCCGCGCTCTTCTGGGTTTTTTCGGATCTTCTCACGGGTTCATGTCTTCGTTAAGGTCTTCGAATGAACGCATAACAAGATGATGATGAACACTAAGAGAGACAATCCCAAAAGCACTTGATTTTGGGTTCAACACCCCATCTTCATGAGAGCATGGCTTGAGAGCGCAAGAGCCAGGACTTGGAGAATCCACTTCCTTGCATCTTGAGCTTTCCAATTGACATGAGCTATCTCCAAAAGAATCTCCCACCTTAGTAATTCACCAATATTAAGACTTAAACCTCGTACAATAACTACAACCACGAAAATAGAGCAAATAAAGGAGAAAAGAGTACAAAAGCCAACAAAATGCATAAAAGCTACAAAATAAGAGAGGAAAGGTAAAACCAAGACCAAATGCATAAAAATAAGCATTTATTAAGCATGAAAGCCATGAAAAGAAGGTGAAAACAACCTAAATGCTCATCAAATGGGTGCCATTTATGACACCCATCAAATACCCCCAAGCTTACCTTTTGCTCGTCCTCGAGCAAAACAAAAATTAGGGTGAACTGATGAGCTTATTCAAACAAACAAAAAGAAGAGAAGAGACAAGAATATACACTAACTCACTTTTGTAGGAATCACGGTCAATTTTAGCAACTAAAGACATAATTTAAACCCCTAGATTGCTCTAGAGGACGAGTGATGTTCTCGTAATGGTTTTCTAAGAGTTTAACCTATAACTCTCGTAATAATACAAACAAGGCAAAGCACGTAAAAGAAACCAAAATACAAGAAAAGCAAACAAATGTTCATGAAAGGACTTTTTGCAAATGTACAAGCATCAATGAATGCAAATCTTTCTAAACAAGTAAAGGAGTACACGTTCTAAGATATCTAAGGTTGATTGAAACATAGGATATGGTAAGCATAGAGAATTAAAGAAACGCAATGCACTTTCATCTCAAAACATTTTAGCACATTCTCCCAATTAGCTTCAAATCTACTTTTTAGTGAGCGTCTTTATAGTTCCTCGAAGGAACCGGAAAAACAAATAGATTTGAGGTTTCTCGACATCTTGACTTCGCATCCCCTTTCCACAGGCTTTAACTCATAATGCCCTCCCTCGAAATGTGACTCAACCTCTAGGTCGAAAGGTCTTTCCCAATGGTTGTAACGTAAAGGCAAAAGGTCAAGGGTAGGCTAAAATTTAAAAATTTAGTGGTATCCCTAATAGTGAAGCAAAGAACGAGCCCTTTCTTAGAATCACAATCAAGTTGTCACCAAACAAAAACAAACTAACACCCCCAAGCTTATTCAAAGCTATACTCACAAACATACAAAAAGCGTTAACGCTTCTCCCCCAAGCTTAAAGGAAGCATTGTCCTCAATGCTTGAAATGGAGAAAAGAATCACATTAAATATTTTTGAATTTTCTCATTTTCACCTTTTTTTTTTCTTATTATGCATATATTCAAAGCAATTGTCCTCGCCTCTTTTCACTTTGGACGGCTTTTACAACTTTACATTTATTATGTCCTTGCCTTCTTTTTTTTTTTTTTTTTTTTTTTTTTTTTTTTTTTTAAACTTTGGATGGATTTTTCTATCATACATTTGCCATTATTCACAAAATATACACAAAACACAAGCTTGCTTACAAATAGCCAATATCCAACCTTATATAACACAAACTCCAAAAACATAACCATTTGCTTCACAAAAACAAAAAATGGAATAAAAAGAAACAAAAGGCTCAAAATTCTAAAGATATGGCTTGAAAAGAAGAGAAAAGGCTCAAATGGTTAGCAAGAAGGAAAATGTAAACCCCAATGAACTTAAGAAGATTATCCTACCAAAAAGAAAAATTACCACCCTGAAAAGATGCCTTTGTCCTTCCTAGTTGGTTCGGCTTTGTGTTTTAGAATTATGAGTCAAGATTCAAGATTAGGTCCGCAATAGTCAAGGATCCAAGCCGCTCATGCAAGATATGTAGAAGGCTTGAAAATCATGAAACCTCACAAGGTTGTGGCAAAAACACACTAAAAGCTTCAAATTTACCAAAAGGGAGCAATTGCAAATTTTTAAAAACAAATAGAATTTGGTTTCAAGGTCCCAATAGTTCTAAACGACTACCTTAGCATACTCTATCCTAGAATCAACTAAACATACTCTCAAACCATGCACACCGTTACCATTTAAGAAGAACATCATTCAACTATACAACTCCAAAAGTATTATGTCCAAAGCAAGAACAAAACAAAGACACATTGCAAATTTTCCTTGATAGAAACACAAATCTTTTTGGAGTTTTTCAAAATATAAGAATATGGAAAAGTATATACAAAGGTGCATAGCATATGTGAATCAAGATCCCATCAAACATGATAACATACCCTTCCCCGAGCTTGAATGGGGAAATACACTTAACATTAATCATAGAAACCATGGGAGGGGAAAAAAAAAAGATCAATCCAACAAACCAACATATATCCAACAAGTCATCATCCACTTGAGAAAGAGTAAGGAAGGATATTACCGGATATTAGGTGGGTGTAAATACCCGCAAATGACCCAATTAAACCTTTCAAAGCAAATTTCCTCAAGAATTGAACCTTGCCTGCCATATGCTAACAAAAATAGGAGTCAAACTTCCTTGATTCTTGATCCAAATCGAAGCACCAAAGTATATCAAGTCATGTGCCTAGAAAAAGGCACACAAACATTTCAATGACAGAAAATCTATTCTTAAAAGAAAAGAAAATGAAAGCAATAAAACACAAATTACTTCCTGAGAAAGGCTTGCTTAAGGTCCAAGCTTGACCGCTTTAGAAAATAATAATTCAATGCACGCAAGAGCTTGTCAAATGCACTTCTACACATTTCATATGAAATCAAGTATGCACATGGCAAAAATAAGGCATGCAACAAGCTTAGTGCACACCTAAGAGGTTGAGAAGAGGAATGCCAAGAAGAAGAAGGAGAGAAGGGAAAAACAAGAATATAAGAAAAAGGAAGAGAAATAATAGAAAAAGAAGGCATACTCTTCTCAACAAAATATTTTTTGTTGGAAATCCCACCATTGTCCTCAAAAGTCATCAAATGAGGCACTTTGGGGACTAAAGGTTCTTCAAGAGGAGGGGATATGAGAAAAGAAGGTAATGACATGGTATAGGAGGGAACAAGATCAAGCTTTCTTGAAAATGAGGTGTAAGGTGAAGAAATGGGAATTGGTTGCTCACTTACACCACTATCCATTGAAACACAATCTCTCTCAACCAATGAACTCACATCCTAAGGGCTATCCTCCAACTCTTCATTATTCAAATTTAGCTTATTCTCAATCACACCCTCCTCATAAACTTCACACCCTAAATGAGCTCTAAAAAGCTTTATATCATCATTATGGTTCAAAGGAAGCTCATCCAAGGTTTGAGGGTCAAACTTGGGAGGTAGCTCAAAATAAACATGAGAAGTACGATCTTCTTCTAAAAAGGCCTCACCATTCTCAATGATGGAAAGTGTAGAAGAGAAGGGATCAATCAAAGGTGAAAGAGGAAAGCAATAGTTTAAGATTTGAGATAGGAGTTGGAGACTCAACCTCACCAAACACTTCATTCTCATCTTTATAATCATTAAAAGTAAGCTCTACCTCCTCAACCTTATCATATGGAACCTCTTCTCCATCAAAATCATCTAAGCTCAAGGCCTCACCCTCAAAGCAACCATGGTCATCAATCAAAGGAGATGGGGTGGAAGAAGATTTGTTTTCAAAATTAAAGAATGGAGGAATGAGATTACAATCAAGGGAGGTGGGTGGGGGAATTGACTTATCAATTGGATTTTCAACACTCAAAACCTCTAGGTCCTCATCACCCTCAAACATCCAATCTCCCATGGAAACTACTTCATCCTTCTCATCCTCACCCTCTTTCCTCACAACCTTTACACGTTTCAAGAATTTCAATGTCCCATCCTTCTTAACTTGAATTATTGTTTTCTCAAAATTAAGAGAAGCCAACATTTTTAGGTTCACTTCAACTCCATTTAAAGGCTCAATGTAACGAAATTCAAATTTGGAAGGAGGTTCAAAGTGAAAACTCTCTTTTGGAACTTCCACCTCCACACCCTTTTCCTCTCTCATAGGCTCTCTAACATCCTCCTCGCACACCTAGGAGCTCTCAAAACAATCATCATCATCATCTATCTACCAAAGTGGTAGAAACTTCATTTACATTCATCATCGATGACAATTGATTCTCCATCTCCTCATCCTTCCAAAGAACATCCTCATTACTCTCTTCCAACATTTTCACCAATTCCATTTGGCTTCTCATAATCTCCAAAAGTCTCATCTCAATTGGTTCCAAATTAGAATTCATCTCTAATTCTCTCAATGAGCCACAAATTTTATTATGAGGAGACTCAAAGCTAGACCCTAAAGATTGGAAAGATGAAGAGCATTAAGGAGCATCATGGGGGAAAGAATTATGTGCCAGCATGCGAGGATCAATATTAGAGATATGAGTAGCATCATCAAAATGGGGAATGGGGGAACAAGAAGGCATGCAAGATTCATTATTCATGGAACATGGACCATAACAATCATCAATAGAAGCATTTGAATAACCATGATCACGAGTATAAGTATCTTTAGCAAACCATACATAAAAATCCCAAGCATCATCGATTGACAATGCCCGAAATCTACCATTAAACATGCTTTCAACAATGTCTCTAGTTTGCTTAGTCAAATTATGATAACAAATTCCACAAGCCTCCCAAAGATCATAACCATGGTAACTAATGAAGTTCTCTAGTCTATTTAAGTACACACAAAATCGCTCATTCTCAAATTGAGGAAACAAGTTATTTCTTATTTTTTTATACAAACAAAAAAAAATCAAATAAAAGAAAAGTATATACAATTACCTAGACTAAAGCAATCAAAAGCACACAAACATAGACACCATTCCACGGCAACGGCGCCATTTTGACGAGGGGTGGAACTAGGTCGTTAAAACTAATCCTCCCTCGGTCAAACTAAATTTCTAAACACTTAACAAACCTATATACAAGTATAGAAGCAAGTCAAGGGTTGAACTCAAAGGAACGGTAATGTTCAAGCGCTCTCAATTATGCGTCTAAGCTAGGTCGAAGTCTAAGGATAAAAGGTACACACTAAACAACTAACAAAACGAAGAACTAAACAAATAAAACACTAGGAACGGGGATCAACAAGTAATCATAACAATTGTAGCAACTCGAAAATACATGCAAGTCAATGGTTGTGAAGACAAATGGCAAGCTCAATCAAAAGAGTCAACAAGCTATCTCCTAGAGGTCAAACTAACGCCAACTACAGGAGACTCTAACTAGGAGCATCACTAATCAAGTTCAATCGACAATTGCATTCCTAAATCAATGGTCCGTATCATTAGAAACTACAATGCAATCTAGCATAATTCTCAAGGCCTAATCGAATTATACACATGCAAACTTCCATTAATCACTTTAATCTCAACAATTAATCAACACAATCCCCAAATTAAGCACAATTAATCAATCATACAAGTTTCACCCAATACCTAGCCAAACAACTACCCAAAGATCATCATCTAATCAACAGACAACTAAAGAATCAACAAAATATAGAGAACAATTACACTAATCAACAATCAAACATCAAAATCAAACCAAACAAATATGAAATCAAACAAAGCAATAAAATGAGATAGAGTTAGAAATGCTCATTGATGGATTTGATGATATTCAATAAAATTGTCCCCTTGAATCTTCAATCACTCAAATCACCATTGAAATTCCTCACTTTCTCTCTTTAAAATCTACTCCTAAAACTAACCCTAAAACTAGAGAGAGAAACTCTTAACTAAGCTAAGAATATGATCTAAATCTAAAATGAAACCTACTGCAAAAACTGGGTTTTAAAGGGTATTTATAAAAGGCGCAAATCAAAGAAGAGTGAAGCCGAAACCCGCGGAGGAGCGCCCGCGCGCAGCAACAGTGCGCGCCCGCGTAGCAGGGCAGCGCGCCTGCGTAGCAGGGCAGCGCGCCTGCGCTCTTCTGGGTTTCTTCAAGTCTTATCGCAGCTTTGTGCGTTCGCTAAGGTCTTTGAATGAACGCATAAAATGAGGATAATGAACACTAAGAGAGGCAGTCTCAAAAGCACTTGATTGTGGGTTCAACACTCCATCTTCATGAGAGCACGGCTTGAGAGCGCAAGAGCTAGAACTTGGAGAATCAACTTCCTTGCATCTTGAGCTTTCCAATTGCCATGAGCTTGCTTCAAAAGCATCTCCCACTTTAGTAATTCACCAATATCAATACCCGAACCTCGTACAATACCTACAACCACAAAAATAGAGCAAATAAAGGAGAAAAGAGTACAAAAGCCAACAAAATGCGTAAAAGCTACAAAATAAGAGAGGAAAGGTAAAAGCAAGACCAAATGTATAAAACTAAGCATTTATTAAGCATGAAAGCCATGTAAAGTAGGTGAAAAAAACCTAAATGCTCATTAAATGGGTGTCATTTATGACACCCATCACAAGATCTCCCCTCAAGCCAAATCAAGCAATGCCCTCATTGACTTGGGAGTGTAGCTAGGACTAGCTACTCCTCATCATCATCCTTATCCTCCTTCATCCTAGCATAACCACCACCATGGCTAGAGCCAACGCCACCATGACTCAAACCAACACCTTCATGACCCGAACCACCTGAAAAATAGTTAGGGTCTACATTCCCCCAATCCCACTAAAAGGTACATTGGCCCAATAACCATGGATCGAAGAGTAGTCCACATAACTACCAAGAGCACCGGGGGTTGAATACTCTCCTTGGGGGTATTGAAACCAATTGAGAACAAGAGCCTCGGGGGGAATAGCCCCTTGGTGGGCATAGTCATCATTCATGGGGTATAAACCCGTCCCTTGGTTTTTCTCCACATACCCCACCCGTCTATCTAGAGAACCTACTCTAGAGTCAAGGTTTTGGACTAAACCCTCCACCCTTCCTTGGCCCCTCTTGATCCTATCAAGTTGGCTCCTAAAATCCGAGAATTTATAAGGTGCGTTGGGATCGATGTTGTAGTCAAAGGAAGAGGTGGGGATATCATACATGTGGGGTTGGGGTCGAGGAGGAGGTTGGAATTGGGGTTGTGGTTGAGGCTGTGAGTGGTGAGCCTCTCTAGCCTCTCCTTGGTTCCTAACTCAAAAGTATAAGTAGACTTACCCTTTTCGAACTTGGACAATTTTGGGTTAGGCAAAGTAAAGGCTTGATCCCTCCTACCGTTCTCTATATGGATTATCCACCATATCTCACTAGGGGTAGCTTGGATCCAATTGAGGCTCCCATAATATGCTAGGTCCATAAGGGTACGACATATTACTTTTCTATGATCATTAGGTTTAAAACTCATCAATTTAACTGCCATATGGGTGACTAACCCACCAAAGTAAATTGGGGTCCTAGATCTACCGGCCTCGGTCTTCTTACCACTCCTTTGAAATTGTTGAGCCATCTTAAGAGGAATGTTTAGTTTTTCACTACTAGGGATCATGTAGGTGGATAGCAACTCTAACTCATCCCTCCTCATGTTCGCCGGCTCATGCCTCCCAAAGATGGTGAGGCCAACAAACCGTTGCCAAAATTTTGGCACGAGATGTTGAATCCAAGTTCCCTTGGCATGTTAGAGGTTTTCAAGTACATTTCCTGTCAAAGCCAAGTAGATTTCGGCACAATAATCCCTAGGAGGTTTCGTTGGCTTATCGGCTTTTAACTCAAAAATCCTACCAAATTCTTTCAATGACAATTTAAAATCTTTATTAAGCAAACAGAATTAAACATGACACACAAACACATTAGACTTAATAAAATTAAAAGTACAAATAAATTTAACGGTCAAATAATCATAAGTATCGTAATGCAAATTGAATAAACCACTCATTCCAATTCCTTTGAACAATTTTTCCACATTCTTGTCAATTTCAAACTTAGACAAAGTTAGGTGGTGAACAAAACAAGTAGAATTTACCTGCCTCTCAATGAGATTGAGCATCCTAGTCTTTTGCTTTGGTGCTTGTGACCACCACCTTGCTCCATCCCGGTATTTGAAGCTCCGAGTTGACCGTGGGTGTTGGTGGTTGCCTTGATGAGTCACCCCTTTGTGTCCTTGATCTCTTAAATGCCATTCTTGACAAGTTGAAGCTTTCTCTCTCTTAGGGTTTCCTAAAAAATTGAGAAAAAACTAGAGAAATTATATGTAGATTGTAGAGGAAAGTGAGAGGATAAAGAATATGTAAAAAATTTTGAGTTTTAATGGGAGAATTTGAGAAGATCTTGAGTTGAAAAGTGAGTTTGAAGGGTTTTTTAATGGAGTTTAGAGAGAGAAAGAGTGAATGAAGGAGGAGAAATAAGGAAGAAAGTGAAAAGAAAAAGGAGAAAAAGAGGTTTAGTAACCCCTGGTAAAAGGCATGCCCAATCGGGCTCATGTCCGCCCGATCGGGCAAACCTTCAGCATTTAAGTTTCCAAGTTGCGTGCCCAATCGGGTGAGCACCACCCGATCGAGCTCGAGAGGAGGTCGATTTTGCTCGATCACCTTGCCCGAAATATCTTTTTAGGTCATTCGAATTCTCCAATTTCGCGCCCGATCGGGCGAATTTTTCTTCAATTTCTTCATCACTTGCGCGCCCGATCGGGCAAGTGTAGCCCAATCGGGAAATTTTTACACTCGATTTTCGCTCACTTTCACGCCCGATCGAGCGAGCGTAAAGCTCGAATTGAACTTCACTCTTGCGCCCGATCCAGCGAGGTCTTCCCGATCGAGCCCCTGCCCATCTTGGAACACTCAATTTTTTTTTTTTTACTTTAAATCTCCTTACTTGTTGACTCGAAACCTGTACAAAAACACTTTAAAAAGGTAAAGTTACACTCTCCTCACCTCTCTAAAAAAAATAAAAATAACAATAATGAAAAACTAGTCTAGAAAGCAAGAAATACGGGTTTCTTCCCGTAAAGTGCTTGTTTATCTAGGTCCTACACGACCCTATTACCACAATGTTGATCAAGTTGAATTGGAATCGATTAGGTGAAGTAATTCAACCGCACCAATCGTAGCCCCTTCATGGTATAACTTAAGTCTTTAACCATTTACCTTGAACTCATTACCATGCTCATCGATTAATTCCACACAACCAAACTTATTAGCCCTTTTGACAGTAAAAAGGCCCGACCACCTTGACTTTAACTTTCCTGGGAAAAGTTTAAGGCTATGGTTGAACAACAACACCTTGTCACCCTCTTTAAACTCTCTCGGAAGGATCATCTTGTCGTGCCATCTCTTAGTCTTCTCCTTGTAAACATGTGAACTATCATAGGTCGTCAACCTAAACTCGTCAAGTTGTTTAAGTTAAAGTAGCCTCTTTTCTCCCGCTAGTTTAGCATACAAATTGAGCTCCTTGATTTCCCAATATGCCTTGTACTCTAATTCCAGCGGGAGGTGACATGCTTTCCCATACACAAGTCTATAAGGAGTAGTGCCTATTGGGGTCTTGAATGCAGTTCTGTATGCCCAAAGGGTATCATCCAACTTATCACTTTAATATTTCCTTGACTTTGCTACCACCTTCTCTAGAATGGCCTTGATCTCACGATTAGAAACTTCAACTTAGCCACTAGATTGGGGATGATAGGCTAAACAAGTCCTATGGTTTACACCATACTTCTTGAGAAGGGTATCTAATTTCCGCTCATGAAAGTGAGATCCTCCATCACTAATTATAGCTCTAGGTACTCCAAATCTTGGAAATATGTTCTTCTTGAAAAGTTTATGGACCACCTTGGCATCATTGGTAGGAGTGGCAATGGCCTCAACCCACTTGGATATATAGTCAACGAAGACAAGTATATAGCAATTCCCTCTTGAAGAGGGAAACGGTCCCATGTAATCCACACCCTAAACATAAAAAATTTAAACTTCCAAAATCCCAGTTTGAGGCATCTCATGCCGCCGCGAAATGTTGCCAATCCTTTGGTAAGAGTCAAAAGCCTGCACAAAAGTGTTAGCATCCTTGAACATGGTGGGCCAATTAAAACCTAACTCATTAATCCTGACCACCGTTTTGGTGGGGCCATGATGTCCTCCATAAGGTGAGGTGTGACAGCTAGTAAGAATGCCGTGAACTTCCCATTCGGGAACACACCTGCGAAATAATCAATCTGCACACTCACGAAACAAAAAAGGATTATCCCAAAAATAATGTTTAACATCATAAAGAAATTTATTTTTCTGTTGGTAGGACACGTCAAAAGGTAGAGTACCACCCACTAAATAATTAGCAAAATCGGCATACCAGGTGTGTTCCTCTACAACTGCATATAAGTGATCATCAGGGAAAGAGTCATCTATAGGAAGAGAATCCTTACCCTCATCATAGCTGATACGTGACAAGTGATCTGCCACAACGTTCTTTGCACATTTCTTATCCTTTATTTCAACATCAAAATCTTGGAGCAAAAGAACCCAACGGAGTAGCCTAGGCTTTTATTCTGCCTTGGCTATTAAATACTTCAAAGCTACATGGTCATTAAAATCAATAACTTTAGAACAACCTAGAAATGATCTAAATTTTTCTAAAGCATAAATCAAAGCAAGAAACTCTTTCTCCGTAGTGGCATAGTTGGCTTGTGCTTCATCCAAAGTTTTACTTGCATAATAGATAGCATGCGAAACTTTGTTCTTTTTCTGTCCTAGCACAACACCTAATGCAAAATAACTTGCATCACACATGATTTCGAAACGAAAAGTGTCCAATATGGTGCACATATGATGGGTGCCAATATCAATGCATGCTTTAACCTGTGAAAAGCCTCAAGAAACTCGTCAGTAAAATCAAAGGGGGCATCCTTGAATAAAAGGTGAGTTAGTGGTTTAGCAATTTTAGAAAAATCTTTGATAAAGCGACGATAAAACCCCGCATGACCTAAGAAACTTCTAACCCCCTTAACATTAACAGGAGGAGGCAATTGCTCAATCACAGAAATTTTAGCTTTATCTATCTATATACCCTTATTTGATACAATGTGACCAAGAAATACTCCCTCTGTCACCATAAAGAGACACTTATCCCAATTTAGAACCAAATTGCATTCTTCACATCTTTTCAAGATTTTAGCGAGATTTATTAAACATGCATCTAATGAAGACCCATACACACTAAAATCATCCATAAAGACTTCCATAATAGACTCTATGAAATGAGAAAAAAATACTCATCATGCAACGTTGAAAAGTAGCAGGTGCATTACACAAACCAAAGGGCATTCTACGATATGCAAAAGTACCATAAGGGCATGTAATTGTAGTCTTTTCTTGATCTTCAGGGTGAATCGGAATTTTGAAAAATCCCGATTACCCATCCAAATAACAAAAGAACTGGTGATTAGCTAACCTCTCAAGAATTTAATCAATAAAAGGGAGGGGGGAGTGGTCCTTTTAAGTGACGATATTTAATCTACGATAGTCAATGCACATACGCGACCCTGTAACAGTTCTAGTGGGAATCAATTCATTTTTAACATTTTTAATCACAATCATCCCACCCTTTTTAGGAAACACCTGAACAAGACTTACTCGCTTTGAGTCAGAAATAGGATATATAATGCATGTATCAAGTAATTTAATAACCTCTTTCTTGACTACTTCCTGCATATTAGGATTCAACCTTCTCTGGGGTTGAATATAGGGCTTTTAGTTGTCCTCTAAATGTATCTTGTTGTAGGGAATATTTCAAGCATTACCCCAAACTTGAACCCCACTGTGATCATACACTTAAGCATGGTGGCGTCCAAAGGGACGGAAGATAAAGCAAAAGAGTCGCCAACAAGTTTTAGGAACTTGTAAACCGTTCACAGGGTGAACGTTACACCCCTTAACGATCCAGGAGTTCGTCAACTCCAATAGGTCTAGAACCATGACTGGTCGTTCGGGGATGAAGGTACAAATCCAACCTAAAAAAGATTGAACCTGCCCTAATAATAGGCCTCTACTTTATTCTGATCGTATTCATGTGCGCTTTTTGACTAACATGCAATCAATAGGATTAACCCTAAACCTGTTTATCTATGTTGGTTTAATATTAATGCACAAACAAATCTATTATTGGTGATCACTTGAATTATAATCAAATTAACCCTAAACAAGATTATTAATTATCTTATTAAGCGTGATTACAAGTACAAATTCCCTTTAAACACGCATAAAAGGTGTGATCAAGCAATGACAAATAAATATATATTCAAGCAACATATTAATAATATTCATAATAATAATCATAATCATCATGTTAAAGCATAATAATAACAAGATCCTAGGCATGATACTAACAATATTAATAACAAACCCTAGCATGTCACTAAACATCAAAGATCAAATATATAGCCCTAACATGATACTATTAGGAAAGACAATAAAAGGCATCATAAAAATCATAATTGACATTATATTATTTACCCTAAACATGATACTAGAAACTTATTGTTGTCACTCTAAACATCAAATTAAGAAAAACATCCTAACATGATACTAGGAATCAACATAACAATCTAAACATGATCTCTATATCATAATATCAATTAAACAATTAAAGCACTTACTTGGATGCCTCGTACCTCTTTCTAATAACAAAATACACACATTAGTAACTTCAAGGGAAATATTGAAATTAAAGAATTAAATTAAATTATTGAAATAGAGATTTGGGACCAAACCCTAAGAAATATCAACCCTTTCATGTCTAGGGTGAAGGCAACTTCGAACTTGGCTAGGTGTGTCTAGTGCTAATGTATGAGGAATTGTGTTTGTAAAAGGCTAGGCTTAGAAAGAGGGGGGGAGAATCAATAAATTCTTGATGAGAGTTGATGATAGAGAGAATTGATGTTAAGAATTGATGATTAAAAACGGAGTTTTAGGAGGCTATTTATAGAGAAAATCAGCCGGATATGATAAAAAACGAATCATAGTTTTGAAAAGAATAAAACACGACCGCAGCGCCAAACACGCGCGTGTCACCAAACGCTTGAGTGCAACGCCAAACGCCAAGTATGGCGCCAGGCGCTGATCCTGTCGTCAAACGTTGGAAATAAATTTCCACGCATTTCCTTAATTTGATAAAATTTAGCCGTACAAGAGGGCAAAATCGTATTTTCCTTAAAAACACTTCTTTTATTCTAAATAAAACTCTTAAAAGTCAACTAAAGTCAATTTATCAATGCTAATTAAATTATGATTGAAAAGAACCTTCTAGAAGAATCTAGAAGACTATAATCAATTCTAATTGCATTAGGAATGATAAATCAATATTAGGCCCTCCTCTAGATCATTGGGCCGCATATAAATATCAAACCGGGCCGAGTTTAGTAATTTGGCCATAACTTCCTCATTATTCATCGAAATTGGGCTTATAATATATCGTTGGAAAGCTCTTTTCGAAGCAGACCCAACTAGACTATTATTGGACCCTTCCATGGAACAAACTAAACTGGATTGACTGTTTTCTTAAAATAGGTTTTCAAAAACAGAGAGAAAGAGAAGAAATAAAAACTAACCGCAAACTAGACTTTCCACACTTTCACTTCATTCAATTATAATTTGACGTGAAAGGTACTTATCACTGGGTTTGGTTTTGGGGAGACACAAATGGGTGTCTACAGAAGCCCCCACTTTGAATGAGATTGGTGAAACGCAAGTTTCGAAAACAAAAGTCAAAGTATCGATAGGGACGGAGAATGATTCTGAACGTTCTGCGATCCTAAACCTTTTTGTAACGGCGATACCTGCAAACTAGTTTTCCATTTTTAACATGAATTATGGCTCGTGGAGTATGGAGAAAAGGCCTACCTAATATAATGGGGATTTGTGTATCCTCAGCCATGTCTAACACAACAAAATCAATAGGAATAAAAAATTTACCAACTCTTAATGGAAAATCCTCTAAAATACCTCTAAGGTATTTAACAGAACGGTCTGCCATCTGTAAAGTAATGTTAGCAACTTTTAAATCACCCATATTAAGCTTAGTACACACAGACGATGGCATAACACTGACACTAGCACTTAAATCACATAATTCTTTATCAATGAAGACATTACCAATATGACAAGGGATAGAAAAACTACTAGGATCCTTTAATTGCGGAGGGGATTTATTTTGCAATAAATCACTACATTCATCTGTAAAAGCTACATTCTCTGCCTCATCAAAGGCCCTTTTCCTAGTAAAAATATCTTTCATAAATTTAGCATATGTAGGAACTTGAGTGTTTAAATCAGTGAAAGGAACTGTTACCTGCAAGTTTTTTCACAACCTCCAAAAACTTACCGAATTGCTTATCAAAATTTCTCTTCAAATGTCTATTAGGGAATGGTAGTTTGATAATTGGGCTCTACATATCTTCTCCCTTGTCCTCAGATTTCCCTTGCAAATAAACATTAGAAGGGTTAGCATCTTTTTGTACCCCTGCAGGGTTAATAAGATTAGCATTTGGTACAAAGGAATCAGGATTAGCAACAAGTCCATCTTCTTTGGGCATAGGAGGCCCATCATAATGTGAACCACTCCTTAGAGTGATTGCATTATCATGATCTGTAGGATGGATTGGTTGCGATGGTAGAGCTCCCTGCTGACGCGTTTGTAGGGTAGATGAAACCTACGCAATTTGATTATCCATGATTTTATTATGGGCTATAATTGAATCAATATGTGCATCCCTACTCTCCATGTGCTTTTGCATGCTTGAAAGAATTGCTCTAAATTCTGTCATGGCAGGGTCAGAAGATGATGAGGATTGTGACTGGTTTTCTATCAAGAATTAGGATGGAAATATTTTTGCTATGAAGGGTTGCTGTTGTGTTTGTTGTGGAGGTGGAGGGTTTTGTACATTGGTACTCCAGTAGGAAATATATGGGTGGTTCCGGAGGCTAGGATTATAAGAGTTGGAGTGTGGGTTATTTTGCCTATAGGTTTGAAAGGCATTAACTTGTTATATAGAACTCCTACAATCTTGCACCCAATGTCCTACATTCCACAATTTTCATAAAACGCTTCATTATTAGAAACAACATAAACATTAGATACAGAGTTAGGAACAACAATAAGATTATCTAGTTTTTGACAAAAAGATGTTAACTGAGCTTGCAAAAAGGATACGGAATCGACATTATGTTTTCCTTTGTTAGCAAACCCTCTCGGATTCTCGGATTCTCATATTGGGAATTATGTATTGACATATCTTCAATAACCTTACCTTCATCTTCAACATTAAGATTCATGAATCTCCCACTAGCTGCAGAATCTAGAATTGATCTAGATGAATTTCCAAGTCCATTGTAAAATACTTGTATCAACTGCCATTATGCCAAATTATGGTGGGGGCATTCTATCTGTAGAGCCTTGAACCATTCCCAAGCCTCATATAGATCTTCATCTGTCTCTTGGCAAAGTTCTGAATAGCACTCCTTAGTAAAGTTGTTCTCTCTGCAGGGTAATATTTATTATAAAAATTCAAGGCAAGAGTTTCCTAGTCAGTAATATCAAGTGCAGTTCTATTCAAACCATTAAACCATAATTTAGATTTTCCACATAATGAAAAGGAAAAAAGAATATTCCTAATTTGGTCTTGCGTGACCCCATCTTGTCTAATGGTGTTGCAATACTGGTAGAAATCTGCAATATGAAGATTAGGATCTTCACCCTTAGCTCCAATAAATTGTTTCCTCTCTATCATCGTGATAATTTAGGCTTTAATTTCAAATTGCACTCCATCAAGGGCCGGATTAGGAGTAAGGTGTGGAAAATCTGTCAGGGACGGCTGCGAATAATCGCTGAGCTTCTTAGGTGCTGTCATCTCTAATTCTGAATCTAAAGGGATTTCTGAATCACTAGAATCAGTTGGAGGGTCTCTGCGATTATTGTTATCCTAAGAGCCCGCCAGGAATTGTCAGTAAAGATTCTTTTGTCTATGGAAAGAGCGCTCGATCTAAGGATCAAATGGAATATAAACTGATCTGGAACACCTGGGCATAAACAAAGAACTAAAAGACAAATATGAAAATTTCCTCAAAGACCGAACGTTCTCTGAGACAAGAGGGGATAATCTAGACTACAAAATAATCAGAAATAAAAAATAAAAAATCGTCTCCTCGGCAACGGTGCCAAATTTTAACAGGCTAAAGTCGTACTCACCTAATAAAAAATAATACCTAAATCAAGTGACTATGTAGATAGGGAAGAAGGGTCAAACCACAGGGAAACAAGTCAATTTATTCCTAATTAATCAATATAATCTAAATTATCAAGTAAACAAATTGTTATTATAAAAGGGAACTAAACTACTAAGAGTAAAAGTGGGAAGGGATAAAAGTAGGAGGAAAATCAACGAAATAAAAGCCTACGGCATAGGTTCACCAATAAACAATATTCCAGGGTAAAACATAACAATCAATCATCAATGCATCAATTAATTAGATCCTAAAGGGCTTTCGCTACGCATTACAATCACATAGTTAATTTACCGGTATTAAATCTCATCTCTCTAATCTCGACTTAACCATTTATAAATTAGCCCGTTTATTTAAACTAAGCCTAAAAATCAATTCTCATCTCTCGAATCTCTAATCAATATTGCTAAACTCATACAATTAAACCAGGCCTAATCTAATTTCATAGCATTAAATCAATCAGTACGAAATTAATTAAGCATTGACAAACAACAATAACAAATTACCCCTTCATATTATTTACGGATCCACACAAACCCTACAAAGAGAACTACTCACACATAATTGAATCTAAACTAATAAAAGTAATTAAAGGAAACATGATGAATTAAAGAAATAAAATTACTGAACTCAATAAAGAAGAAATTCTTACCGAAGTTATCGTAAACAAGGAGTTGAATCAAGAACAAAGTATGGAGTTGTAGAGAGAGAAAATAAAACTAAGTAGAGAGTGAAAGTCTAAGAGAAGAGGTGCTAAACAAAACACTCTAAAACGTACTTATACAAAACTCATAATTACTTCTAATTAAAACTAAGTAATTCGCTAAAAAAAACTCCTCATAATATTGCGCTCGATCGGGCCCGCCTTTTTCATCACCCTCTCGTTCTAGGCAGTCGCCCAATCGGGTTTGGCTATAAGATGGACTTGTATTGGGCTTCATTCTTGGCCCAATTTGAATCTCCACTTCAGATATTGAATACTCGGGGTCCAATGCTAGTGGCCGTGCACTCCAATGCTCGTATTTGTTCCTCAATAATCCCGGGTTAAAGCTCTAAAGATGGAATTTCCTACAAAACTCAACAAAAACTATGTAAACACTAGAAAACACCAATTAGTAATAAAAGTGGCTCTAAAGAGCCAAAAACACTACTAATTATGACCAAGGGACGGGGGTAAAACACTATATAAAATAAACATATCAGGAAGTAGGAGAGAGAAAGTGGTCCCTTTTGTGTTTTTTTGCCTGTGGGCTGATTTGGGCGGCAAAGTGGAGAGAGAAACTGGTTTTTTTTTTTTTTTTTAGTTTTGGCAGGAAACCTGTCCAAAAAAGAGAACAGTACTTTCCCTCTCAAAATTTGTTGTGAAATTTTTAAAATTTCACTTTTCCACCTAAATTTTCAATTTAAATCATTTTCACAACCAAATTCAAATTTCATTTCAAAATTAAGCATACCATTTAAACATAAAGTTGCCTTCTTATAAATAGGCAACCAACATTCAATGTGCATTAACTACAATCCAAACTCACATTGGGCACCAAATCAACAATTTAGTTTCCTTAAAAAAAACAACCCATTAATTACAACCATAATTTGTCCAAAATATGTATTGCCTAATCTGATGTTAATCCTAAATTAAGGGCAGCATTTGGGTTCCATTCATCACCACTTCTTCAAAAAACGAAAGCAGCCAAAAAACTTCATCACCTTGCTTGAAATCTGCACACACCATCAAAACAGAAAAAAAGAAACATGGAAGAGTACTTTGATCAGGAATTTTTTGATGTTGACCAACTGTTAAATAGGGGACCATATGAATACAATAGTGGGGATAAAAGTGATGATGATAGTATGGATAACTATGAGGAGGACCCACAACACATTGAGGTGGAAGAAGAAGTTCAACAACACTAGTAGAATACAGGGGAAAGGCATTGGTTCAAACCCCTTGTATGCCACCGGTTTGAACCGGTCAATTTGTGGGGCGTGCCAATTCCTCCCACATTTGCCACCGGTTAAAAACCGGTGGTATAAATAGATTTTCGCACCAGTTAACCGATGCCATTAATATTTTTGGCCACCGGTTAACCAGTGCCAATAATATATCCCCACGTAATTTTTTTTGGTGGTAAGTCACTTTTTGGCACTGGTTAACCGGTGCCATTTTACTATATAAATTTTCTTCCTTGTTTTCTTGCAATAATAAATAAAAAAAAACCCTACATGTTAAAGGTGATAAAAGATGCCAACATGTCTCAAACTTCATTAAGTTCCTTGATTGTCAACGGACCATCCTTTTGTACCTTGCAAAACTTGAAATACAGAAAAATTATGTAAGAATTAATTAAATAGGCTAAACATTATGTATTTTATCAAAAACGGCCTATATGACTTCTACTTTGCTCATTTTCTATAGTTCTTATCAAATGAACTATTTCTTTCTTATAACATGTCAATTTTGTCTATTATAAGGTGTCTAAGGCTTGAAATCACATCAATAGAGCATTTTATTAAGTTTTAAGACGCATTTTACTCAAAATGGCTCAAATGTGGCCTATATGACTTCTACGTTGCCCATTTCCTATATTTCTTATCAAAAGAACTATTTCTTTCTCATAACATGTCAATGTTACCTAGAATTAGATCTCTATGGCTTAAAATTGAAAAAAAGAGCATTTTACAAAAAAATGCCCTAATATAGCCTACATGCATGACTTCTATTTAGCCCATTTTCTACATTTCTTATCAAATTATCTATTTATTTCTCATAACATGTCAATATTATCAAATTTTTGGTGCATAAGGTTAGAAATGAAAGGAATGGTGTCCTTCGAACAAGTGTATTATTAAGATAGTGGGTTCAGAATTATTAGAAAGCTAATATATTCAGTAAAGTCAAGTGATCGGAATGCCTAGGTGGAGGCTGCTTCTGATCAGTGATATTAATGCATAATTAATATTACAGCTTAATCTTGACTGAACCCTTCGGGTCACACCCTTAACCGTAAATGAACCGACTCGACGAATTAATTCGGAAGACATTAATTCGTCGCCCGAGTATTAAACATTTAGACATTGGTAATTCGAGCTTATAGCGTCGAAACCGAGCGTCAGAAGTTGAGTCAAAAATAGTAAATGACGAGACGCGTAAAATAATAATAAATCGACAATATTCCCAAAATACCACTAGCATCGGAGTTCCCCGAGCATCCGAATGCAAGGGGCAAAATACGCTAGCATAAGTAGCTAGCATGCGCACCAAGCCGAGCCAAGCATGACTGGCTGGTGCGTGCTAGCGCACCATAGCTAGCAACAGCAAGAAACGCATGCTAGCAGCAGTTAGCAGTCACAAGCATTGCGTGCTATCAGCAGCTAGCAGCCACGAGCACACACAAGGCAGCAGCCCGCACTTGGAGTGCGTGGCTTGCTAGCCACAACAGCAGCCCGTATCTCCAAGTGCGGGGCTGGGCTTCGGCTAGGCTACGGGGGGCCCTATGGGGCGGGTAGTAGGGCCGAAGCATGTGGGAGCATAAGGGATGCAATTAGGGTGAGGGACATGTGGCACAAGGAGAGTATTGAGTGGGGAGCAAGTATGGTCCCCTACTCTTCAAGTGGTCCTCACCACCGTTTACATTTAATAGTGCCACTTGTAGATTTATTATTAGTTTGCAAATTTATTTTAATTTAACTTTAAAATAAATTGTGGAATTTCATGATCCCACATTAATGGGATAGTTCCCACTCTCCCTCTTGCTTATAAATACCCATCTTGGGTTTTTAGGAAGAGTGCTTGAGTAGGAGTTCAATAGAGCATTGCATTAGCAAAAACTCTTAAACTCATATAATACTCGGGTTTTGGTCGGACCTCGCTAACCTTGAGGTAACGGACCTAAAAGTCGCTAGTAGTTTTGCGGGTGGATTTCAGTAGGAGGCTCGCGTATTTTCGGAGCTCGAGCTTTCAAGTAAGAGCCCGTCTTTAAGGGTGAAGCACGCTTCAAAGGTAAATTTTGATTTTACCCTTTTGTTATTATTTGTTATGCTGTATGGTTTTATTAATTGCGAGTGGTTCCTTGGGTCGGGGTTGTTTCCGCGGTGAGTCGGACTCACCAAACCCCAACAGCGGTATCGGATCCCCTCTCGTTTATTTTTAATTATCATATTTTTCAAGGTTTTTTTATGGCTTAATTTTTCTGGTTTGAGTTTCTAATTAGATTAGTAGCTCGTATTATCTATTTTAACCTCGTATTAGAGCTAACTTCAGCTCCCGAACCTAGATTTTGACCCAAAAATAGTGAATTTTTGGTGGAAAAGGTGTTCTGGAAATGGTTTTACCCTTTTTGGACTCGGTTTTAGTCAAAAAACGACCAGAATTGCATTTTTCGAGGGTTTTTCGTTTTTACGAAAAATTTTTAGTCTTTCTAACCTTGAAAATTAATCGCATATTTATGGTGGTTATGTAATTGGTTCAATACATATTTTATATGCAATTTTAAACCTCTTTAGGCATGATTACTTGGTGGTAATTTGTGTTTGAAAGCTTGGTTTTATTTTTCACATAATTGCAAATTAATTGCATTAAGTGTGAGAACTTTGTTTTTTGAGGCTTCTAAAGTGCTAAAGATTCAATCTTTAATTATGTTAAGTGATTGAAACTTTAAAAGCTACTAAATTACATGAATTTTATGTTAAACTTTGTTGTTTTAATCATTTTTTGTTGATTGGAAACATAAAGTTTCAAACTTTGTGATAGAAATTTGTTATCTTCGTATTGGAAGATATAATTTTTCAAGGACTAACAAATGTTAGTAGTTGGATTTTTCACTTGAAAATTAAAGTTCATATTTTTCCAACTCCCTCTTACTTTGTCAATAATCTCAATATTAATTTAAATTGATTAAATTAATAATGAGAAAATGCCTTATTATTTTTGTTGCACCAAGTTAAACCAATTTAATTGAAGAATGGTTCTTGGGAATTATATTGGTTTGATGTACTTTGAGAATTTTATTTTAAGTTAGACTTGTTTAAATTTTTAATTTTGCTCATTGAATTAGTTCTAAGATTAATTTAGAATTAATTATAAAGTCACGCAAAATTTGGGATCAAATCCCATGGCTATGGCACGACAAACAAAGGCGGAAGCACCCTTGGCTAGCCGGGCTGCATAGCAACCCGCATGTGGATGCCAAGGGGCTTCCATGGTGTTACGTGCAGCCACTGCCGTGGCTTGTGCGCACAGCCACAAGCAGCAGCGTCACAACAGCAGCAACACGCTGCCATGGCTTGGTGCTTGCGTGCGTGTTGTGAGGGCTGTTGTGGTGCGGGTGATGGTGCACGTTGTAGACACCTATTTGTGTCTCCCCAAAACCAAACTTGGTGATGAGTACCTTTCACGTTGAATCATAATCGAATGAAGTGAAAGTGTGGAAAGTCTAGTGTTGAGGATAGTTTTATTTTCTTTTCTTTTCTCTCTATTTTTGAAAACCTATTTTAAGAAAACAGCCAATCCAGTTTGGTTGGTACATAGTATGGGTCCAATAGTGGTGTAGTTGGATGGGGCTTGAAAAGGGCATTTCAACGATGTATTATAAGCTCGATTCCGATGACTAATAAGGAAGTTATGGCCAAATTACTAAACTGGGCCTGGTTTAAGCCTTATATGCGGCCCAATGATCTAGAGGAGGACCTAATATGGATTTATCATTCCTAATGCAATTCGGAATGGTTTTAGTCTTCTAGATTCGTCTAGAAGGTTCTTTTCATTCCTAATTCAATTAGCATTGATAAATTGACTTTTGTTGACTTTTTGGAGATTTAATCATAATAAAAGAGTGTTTGTAAGAAAAATACGATTTTGTCCTTCTATACGGTTAAATTTTATCTGAATTTAGAAAAGGCGTGAAAGAATTAATTAGCGCCTAACGCCAGACATTAGCGCCTGACGCTAGTGTTAGCGCCTGGCGCTAATGGTCAGCGCCTGGCGCTGACTTGTTTTTTTCCTCGTTGAAACTCTGATTTGTTTTTTCTATATTTTTGGCTGATTTTCTCTATAAATAGCCCCCTAAAATCTCCGTTTTTCATCACCAACAATCATCAATTCTCTCTAATTCTCTTATATTCTCTTGTTTTCTTATTCTCTAGTTTTTAAGAATTCTTTTCTCTTTGATTTTATACACAAAATTCCGCATTCACATGACCAAGAAACACCTAGCATTGTTCGAAGTTACCTTGGCCCTAAACGTGAAAGGTTTTAATTTCTGAGGGTTTGGTCCCAAATCTCTCATTCAATTATTCAATTTAATTGTTGTCTATTATTTTCATGAAGTTACTAACGTGTGTATTTTGTTATTAGAAAGAGATACGAGGCAGCCAAGTAAGTGCTTTAATTGATATTATGATGTAGAAATCATGCTTAGGTTGTTATTATGATTCATAGCATCATGTTAGGATGTTTTGATCTTCCTAGTATCATGTTTAGGGTAACAACTAAAAAATGCTAATATCAAGTATGATGCCTTTTATATTCTTCCTAATATTTATGGTTGTTAGTATCATGTTAGGGATAAATCTTTGATTTTTATTGTTTAGTGACATGCTAGGGTTTGTTATTAATCTTGTTAGTATCATGCCTAGGATCTTGCTATTATTATGCTTTATTATTAACATGATTATTTAATTATTATTGTTATAATTTTTATGATTATTATCATGTTTCTTTATTATATTATTATTATTGCTTGATCACGCCTTTTATGCATGTTTAAAGGGAATTTGTACTTTTAATCACGCTTAATAAGATAATTAATAATCTTGTTTAGGGTAAATATGATTATAATTCAAGTGGTCGCCAATAATAGTTTATTTGTGCATTAATATTCAACCAACATAGATAAACAGGTTTAGGGTAAACCTATTGATTGTATGTTAGTCAGAAAGCGCACATGAATACAATCAGAATAAAGTAGAGGCCTATTATTAGGGCAGGTTCAATCTCTTTTAGGTTGGATTTGTACCTTCATCCCCGAACTACCAGTCATGGTTTACAGACTTATTGGAGTTGACGATCTCCTGGATCGTTAAGGGGTGTAACCTTCACCCTGTGAACGATTTACAAGTTCCTAAAACTTGTTGGCGACTCTTTTGCTCTATCTTCTTTCCCTTTAGACGCCACCATGCTTAAGTGTATGATCACAGTGGGGTTCAAGCTAGGGATAATGCTCGAAATATTCCCTATTGTTTTTGTCGACTCCACTGAGGAGGATTTCTATTTTAATTCCTGAAATTTATTTTGGCAATGATTTAGAATGAGTGGATGAGACTCGAAAAGTTCTAAGTATTTCATGTGTGTAATTTTGATTAACATTATTATCATATGCATAAAAAAGATCTCATTGGACAGACCATCCGTAATGAGTTAAAAATATAGGATTTTTACACGTAGGAAATTTGAGGAATATCTTTCACAACTAGAAGCGAAATAATGCTGCGCGAAACTGGAAAATTTTATCGAGCACAGAAAGCTGCTGAGGCATGTAGTAACTAGCATCAGCGAATAAATTCTAGCGCCATTAATTTGACGTTAGCACCAGGCGACAGCTTCTGTCGCCAGGCGCTAAAGCCAAAAGGGGGCGCTGGCGCCAAGTTCTTCCAATACCGAGCCAGAAATATGCGTTCTAATTTTGACTAGTTTTTAAGCATTGTTTGCTCGATCCTACTTCATGATTGAGTTTTTCTCACTTTTTTGAAACCCATATGTGTTTTACATATGGACATAACCCCTTGGGAATTCATTCTCCATTTACCTGATTGAACGCTCTGAGCAACAAAG
This sequence comes from Chenopodium album, assembly GCF_948465745.1. Lineage (NCBI taxonomy): Eukaryota > Viridiplantae > Streptophyta > Magnoliopsida > Caryophyllales > Amaranthaceae > Chenopodium > Chenopodium album. The sequence continues at coordinate 55,298,726 of NC_137837.1, forward strand.
GGTACATCCGAGAATGTTGAATTCACCAAACCATGGAAGCGAGTTTTTTCTAAACTCGCGGTGTTCCATCAGCTCGCGCCAACCCTTCACGATTAGGCTTCCGTGCGGTGCATCCGGACAATTAACCATGGACCCTCTTTGACTAACCCATATCCCGAACTTTAGAGAACTAGAGCCATGGTTAGGTTGCAAACTCATTGCATCATGTTGTGCCTACTTGACTAATTGTGCATTATTGGTTGTGCATACTCTGTGTTTTTTCCTAACCGTTTGTTCGACATGTGCTAAGATTAAATAAATTGATTTATGACTAAAAGAACTTTGCCTAATTAATAAATTAATTAATTAATTAATTAATTTGAGTAATTAAGGTCTAATAATTTAATTAGAGTTGACTTAGTACGACTTTAGGCATACCCTGTAGAGTAATAATACCGAAAGCAGTTCCAGATCGACGTTCCAGCAATGGGGCCAAGATTTAAACTGCAGCGCCACTCCATGGAGTGTAGCGCCTGGCGACAGTCCTGTCGTCTGGCGCTATACTGCAAAGAGAGGCGCTAGTCCTGTCGTTTTGGCGACAGTTCGGTTTATTGCTCGAGTCATCACCTTATGTCTAATTACACAGTTGTCTAGTCGATTCGGTTATTTTTTTGTACTGGTAATAATATCTTGTCAAGTCATTAATCGAGTCTAAGCACTAAGTCCCATGGTCTTACACAAGAGTCAAAGCATGTCACTTACACTCACCACATAAAGCACACACTAATGTACACTTTGACCATGTCTAAGGGAGTCTTGTATGCGCGTATTTTCCATCAGTTTTTTTGGCGGGGGTAAGTCGGATATTAATCCTCCAATTAAATCAACTTGCTTGAACCCTATACTTAACACCAAAAAATATATACCTTGTTTTTGCCAAAAATATGCACCTATTTTTGCTATTTTTTATCTTTTTCAAACCGTGAAGTCAAAGTCAATTTGAGTCAAGTAATAAAACAAAAATGGTTTAATTTACAGCGCGTGATCAAGAAAGGAAGGGCGTTTGATCAAAGACAACCTTTTTATTCAAGTCCAACTTTTCGACAAACCCATTGCTCGTAAAAGGAAAGCTAAGACAATAATGGCAACTCAAGAAGAAGTTAATAAGCTCAGGAACCAACTAATTACTGTGAATGAGGCGTTAAAAGTTCTAACCCTCAAGATTGATGATCCTGTGAAACAACGACAGATGGACCTCATGCAAGAGAGTCTGATCAAACTTTCTAGTGACTATAAGTTTCAAGGAATTAACTCACAAGGGGTCTCGGTGGACAAGGATCTTCTTCCGCAGAAGTTCAATGCCAACGACATCCCGAAATTCAAAGCGACTGACAACCCTTATTTTCATATAATATCCTTCGAAACAATAATGAGTAATAAGGGTATTGACAAGAAAGTGTTTCCCTCTTTATTCTCACTATCTCTCGATAGCGTTTGCCAGCAATGGTTCTTTTCTCTTGAGAAAGAAAGAACCTCTTGTAGACACCCATTTGTGTCTCCCCAAAACCAAACCCAGTGATGAGTACCTTTCACGTCGAATCATAATCGAATGAAACGAAAGTGTGGAAAGGTCTAGTGTTGCGGGAAGTTTTTATTTCTTTTCTCTTCTTTCTGTTTTTGAAAACTTTATTTTAAGAAAACAGCCAATCCAGTTTGGTTGGTCCATGATATGGGTCCAATAATGGTGTAGTTGGATGGGGCTTGCGAAGACCTTTCCAATGATATATTATAAGCCCAATTCCGATGAATATTGAGGAAGTTATGGCCAATTTACTAAACTGGGCCCGGTTTGAGCTTTATGTACGACCCAATGATCTAGGGGAGGGCTTAATATGATTTATCATTCCTAATGCAATTAGGAATGGTTTTAGTCTTCTAGGTTCTTCTAGAAGGTTCTTTTCATTCCTAATTCAATTAGCATTGATAAGTTGACTTTGTTGACTTTTCAGAGTTTTAATTAAAATCAAATAGCATTTTCGAAGAAATTATATTATTTTATCCTCCAGTACGGTAAATTTATCGGATTTTCGAAAACGCGTTGAAATCAAGCTTGGCGTCCAACCCCAGGCCTTGGCACCTGGAACCAGGCATGGCGCCTGGCGCTAAGGCTTGTGGCTGGCGCCAGCTAGCCAGGGTTGGCGCCAGCTCTGTTTCCTGAGCGTCAGACTCTGTTTTGTTAATTTAACTTTTTTGGCTGATTTTCTCTATAAATATCGTATTAAAAACCCCGTTTTCATTCATCAACAATCAGTTTTCATTCGCAATCACTAATTCTCTAATTCTCTCTTAATCATTCACCAATTCTCATCAAGTTTTCTTTATTGTTTCATCTCTCTCATTCATCTTTCCCAAAACTTTGTGTTCTCATACAAAATTCCGCATTCACAAGATTTAGAAACACCTAGCCATATTCGAAGTTGCCTTCGCTCTAGACGTGAAAGGTTTAATTTTTGAGGGTTTGGTCCCAAATCTCTCTTTCAATTATTTAATTTAATTGTTTTGATTATTATTTTCCTTGAAGTTACTAACGTGTGTATTTTGTTATTAGAAAGAAGTACGAAGCATCAAAGTAAGTGCTTTAATTGATTAATTGAGGTTATGATGTAGAAATCATGATTAATTGTTATTATGATATTCCTAGCATCATGTCTAGGGTATTTTTAATATTAAATATGATTGCTATGATGTCTTTTGTTCTCTTCCTAATATTTATGATTGTTAGTATCATGTTAGGGTTAAAGATTTGATTTTTAATGCTTAGTGACATGCTAGGGTTTGTTGTTAATCTGGTTAGTATCATGCCTAGGATCTTACTTTTATTATGCTTTAACATGAATATTGTTATAATTTATGATGATTATGAATATTATTATTATTTTGATGATGATTATTTTATTGTTCATGATTATTATTTTATGATGATTATTTATTATGTTGCTTGATGCTTATTACTTGATCACCTTTATTGCATGTTTAAAGGGAATTTGTACTTGTAATCACGCTTAATAAGATAATTAATAATCTTGTTAAGATTAATGTGATTATAATTCAAGTGATCACCGATAATAGTTTATTTGTGCATTAATATTCAACCAACATAGATAAACAGGTTTAGGGTTAATCCTATTGATTGCATGTTAATTTGAAAGCGCACATGAATACGATCAGAATAAAGTAGAGGCCTATTATTAGGGCAGGTTCAATCTCTTTTAGGTTGGATTTGTACCATCATCCCCGAACCCTTATTTGGTTCATGACCTTATGGAGTTGACGGTCTCTTGGATCGTTAAGGGGTGTAACCTTCACCTCGTGAACGGTTTACAAGTTCCTTAAAAAACTTGTTGGCGACTCTTTTGCTCTATCTTCTTCCCTTTTGGACGCCACCGTACTTTAGTGTATGATCACAGTGGGGTTCAAGCTAGTGGGATTTTAAAGGCTTGAAATTATTCCCTACAGTTTTGTGGCGACCCCACTGGGGAGGATTTCTATTTTAATTCCTGAATTTGTTTCGGCAATGATTTAGAATGAGTGGATGAGACTCGAAAAGTTCTAAGTATTTCATGTGCGTAATTTTTATTAACATTATTGTCATATGCATAAAAAGGATCTCATTGGAAAGACCATCCGTAATGAGTAAAAAACATAGGATTTTACACGTAGGAAATTTGAGGAATGTCTTTCACAACTAGGACTGAAATAACACCGCGCGAAACTGGAAGATTTTATCGAGCACAGAAAGCTGCTGAGGCATGTGGGAAGTAGCGTCAGGGGCCAGAGCTTGGCACCAGACTTTTAGCCGTAGCGCCAGACGCCAGCATTGGCGCCAGGCGCTACAGTTAAAATCTGGCGCCAGTCTCTGTCTGCTGGCGCCAATTTCCCCCAATACCGAGCCAGAAATATGCGTTCTAATTTCGACCGGTTTTTCGTTATGTTTGCTCAATCCTACTTCCTGATTGAATTTTTTCTCCTTTTTCTGAAACCCATATGTGTTCTACATATGGACATAACCCTCTGAGAATTCATGCTCCATCTACCCGATTGAACGCTCCGTACAACAAAGGGTACATCCGAGATGTTGAATTCACCAAACCATGGAAGCGAGTTTTTTCTAAAGATTGCGGTGTCCCATCCACTCGCGCCAACCCTTCACGGTTAGGCTTCCGCGCGGTTCATCCGGAAAATTAACCATGGACCCTCTTTGACTAAACTATATCCTGAACTTTAGAGAACTAGAGCCATGGTTAGGTTGCAAACTCATTGCATCATATTGTGCCTACTTGACTAATTGCGCATTATTTGTTGTGCATATATATTCTTTGTTTCCCTTAACCGTTTGTTGACTTGTGTTGAGACTAAATAAATTAATGGCTTAAAGAACTTTGCCTAATTAATTAATTAATTAATTAATTTGAATCAATGAAGTCTAATATTTTAATCGGAATTGACCTAGTACGACTTTAGGCATACCCCAGTTGACTAATAACACCGAAAACAGTCCCGGACCGAAGCTCCAATATTGGCGCCAAGGTCTGAGTTGTAGCGCCACACTATGGATTGCAGCGCCTGACGACAGCTATGTTGTCTGGCGCCAAGCTCCACAGTGTGACGCCAGTCCTGTCGCTTGGCCGACAGTTCGGATTATTGGTCGAGTCATCACCTAGGGTCTAATTAACCAGTTTGCTAATTAATTCAGTTAATTTTCACTGTCAATAACACCTTGTCAAGTCATTAATCGAGTCTTGGTCACATAGTCTAGCCACATGGTCATGACACGAGTCTTAACATGTCACATACACTCACTAGTCTTAGCACACACTTTGAGTACATCGCCATGACCATGTCTTAGGTCCATGCATGAGTCGGTCCTTCCGTCATTTGAGTTGGGGGGTACATTCTATTCCTAATTCTTCATATCCCTCCACCTAAATCTTCTTCACATTCTATTCCCATCTTTCTTCACCTCCTCCATCCATTACATGTTGTATAAAGTTTGAGTCAAATAATTAACAATAAGTACCCCCAAATTCCTTTTCCACGGTACTTGGTCGAGGAGAGAAGGGAGATTAATCAAAGACAACCTCTTTATTCAAGTCTCACTTTTTGATAAACCGATTCGTCAAAAGAGGAAGGCTAAGAAGATAATGGAAACTGAAGAAGAAGTCAATGATCTTAAGAACCAACTGGCTACTGTGACTAAGACACTGAAACTTCTCGCACTTAGGGTCAATGACCCCGTGAAGCAACAACAGATGAACCTCATGCAAGAGAGTCTAAGCAAGCTATCTAGTGACTATAAATTTCAGGGCATGAGTTCGCAAGGGGTCTCGGTGGACAAAGATCTTCTTCCGCAGAAATTCAACGCCAACGACATCCCAAAATTCAGAGCAATTGACAACCCTTACTTTCATTTAAGAGCATTTGAAACAATAATGAGTATCAAAGGTATCGATAAGAAGGTTTTCCCTTCTCTGTTCTCACTATCTCTCGAGACCGTTTGCCAACAATGGTTCTTTTCTCTCGAGAAAGAAAAGACCTCTACCTGGGAGTCTATAGCAAACGCTTTCGTTGATAGGTACAAGTGCAACATCCAAGTTGGAACCGACCATAGACAACTTGAGATGCTAAGACAAAAAGAGAATGAAGGTTGTACTTCTTTCTTTAATAAATGGAGGGAAACTTCCGCCAAGATGATTGAGGTCCCCACCGAAAAGGAATCTGTGAGGATGTTTATCAAGAATCTCCAATAAAAGTATTCAAAGCACTTAAAATATCAACACAACTTGAATACTTTCAAGGCCGTTTATGACATCGGAATTGAAATCGAAGATGACCTCGCAAAACAAAAAGCTACTAACAATAATAACCACGGTGGCTGGAAAAGAAAGAAGAGCGACAATCCTTCTTCTTCCGAAAACGCCCACTCTAGTAATAATGTTAGTACCTTTGACCATAATGGTGTCTTAGCCATAGATAATCAAGGATCTAAAAGGAAACCCGGGCGAGAGTTCACACCCATTGGAATGACCTATGATGCTGCTTTCGATCGTCTCTATGATCGAGGATTTATCAAACCTATTGGCCCTACCGAGGATCCAACACCAGAAAATCGATCTTCGAGATGGAATCCAAACTCCTATTGCAAGTACCATCGAGGGCGCGGTCATACTACTGATGAATGCTACAGGTTTCAAAACCTCATTCAAGATTTCATAGAGGCAAATAAGATCCCATCGCCTCTAGCTAGCGATAAGACTGGATGATGTCGGAGCAAACAACACAAGACAAGAGGTGAGCTTCAATGACAAGATTTCATGACCTCTTTTTCTATTTCTTTTTCATTTTTTCCTTTCCCCAATAAGTCTAGCATAGGCACCTTTTCTTTTCCTTTAGATTATTTTTGTAGTTTTTCTTTTCTTTTCCCTTTTTAATAAAATGAGCATTTATTTCCTTATATATGATCATTTCATTATATTACATCAAATATAATAAAAAAAAATAAAAAAAAAAGAAAAAAAAAGAAAAAAAAAATCCATGTCAAATTAAACACAAGGTATACCAATGATTTGAGGCACCCCTTGTAGCCACATCATATCTCCTTTCGCCTTTCTAATTTACAAATCCTTTCTTCATAAACCACTTTGAGCCTCGTCTAACGATAGACCTTTCTTTTTTCAACCCAAATCTATCTAACCTTGGGATGGGATGGTGTGCAACTTATGCAATTTTCAAAGAACAAAGCTTGAGTGATTTAACTAATTCAAAAGATAGCAAAAATAGCAAAAAAAAAAAAAAATAAATGTGTACAAAAGGGTAAGTGTTCCAATGTCTTTGATGTGAAAATATCTTTGATAAGAACACGTCTCAGATTGCGTCTCTTATCGAGTGCTCGAGAAACATGAATGCCAAGTGAGTAATAGACCGCATGATCGAGATTGCCCACACCTATAAAAATGAAATAAATGCTAAAGCAAAAGATAGAGCTAAAAAAAGAGTAGAAACTCAAGCATAAAAATATAAAGATTCAAAAGCGAGGTTGCACACCTTGGGGGCTTATCTAGGGTCTTGAGCCTTTATCCCCTTCTTCTTCAAACCTTTAGCCTAACCACGTTACAACCCTTAAAAGACCTTTTTGAGGTATACACACACTTGTGCGAGGTTTGGCTAGAGCTACGTTCGGCCTTATTCCTAACGGATACGTAGGCAACCTCACATCGAGGTGCGGCCGTAATAAACATGCATTCATATTCACATTCACACACTTACACCATGATCATATCAAGAGATCTCCAATGCTCATCCCTATTCACTTAGAGCTAAACTTGGGGGCTTGATCCCTACATCATTAGTTTACCTAGCCTAAGAGTCACCCCCATTTGACTCTTTTCAATAATATTTTCTCCACACACTTATCTCTTGTGGCTTAGCTTTAGTGTCACTATCACACACAGCACAGATACATGACCAAATACTTCCCTTAGGAACCCTTTGTCATGGAATCTTAACACAACGCTGAAGCATGCCTTGTCATATCAACATCACTCATCAATCATAATCAGCATTGCATCACGAAGTATGAAGTGCTTAGCCTCCATGCCTAAGTTACCCAAATGCTTTCATCATAGAGTCAACAGTTGAGATAGCCTAGGATGGATTTATCCTTGCACCTTGAGAGATAGTATCAAACAACATTTGACTAAGCTCATTCAACATGCACCTTCAAAACTTCGATTCTTTCTTTTTCGCGTCTTTCTTTTTCGAGAGAAAGTCGGTACCCTCCACAAAATTGACGGAAAATTTTTGCTTTTATGCATTTTTTGAGTCGCACGATCACATTACAATGCACACACGAGTCATGTACACATTGAGTCATGTCATGTCATATCACTTTGATTTGAGTCCAACACATGTGTCATTACACTTCGAGTCGAGTCAACCTCAAGTCAGTCAAACATATCGAGTCAAGTTTATACCTTGAGTCGTGTTAAGTCTATGAGTCAAGCAACATTAAGCCTTAGGTCAACCCTAAGATGGCTGAAGATATTGGCAAAGTTCTATAGTAAAAAATAAATACAAGTGCAGCAGAATAGGGAAGACCCTACTCCAATTCTTGGCGCCAGAGATATTTCAGCAGCGATAGAGCTCGAAGCCTCTCAAAAAGGTGGTTTTGACCTCATACAACAATTTCGGGTTCCTTGGTATGCCAGTTAGCCCCTATAAGCAATTTGACATGATTAAGTAGTCAGTTTGATTACAATTGCAATAAGTGATCGACCTGATGAAAGATCGTCTCACTTAGCTTAAAGCGCCTAATCACGGAGACACCGACATACTGGTTTTAGCGGAATAAAGTTCAGGCGAGCTTTAGAGATTGACAAACGTTGGTCTTCGGAATTTTTTATTCTTCAAGACATTATTGCAACAAACGTTCAAATACTGAAGCTCTATTGTTCAGAGACGCGTGAACATTTCCATCAAGCTCTTTTGCTCCAGAGACGCGTGGGCATATCATTCAAAACCTCTTTTGCTCCAGAGACGCGTGGACAATCCTTTTCAAGCTCTTTTGTTCAGAGACGCGTGGACATTTCCTACAAGCTCTTTTGCTCAGAGACGCGTGGGCATCCTATTATCAAGCTCTTTGTTCAGAGACGCGTGAACATATTAAAAAGAAGCTCTTTGTTCAGAGACGAGTGAACATCGAAACAGCAAGGTGGCGTTCCCTGGATTATGGAGAGTTGTCACAAATATCTGAGGATTGTTTCAAGAGAAGCAACCTTTGATGGTATTCCCTAGGATGTGGAATATTATAAATGCGGATGGAGATTGTTTCAAGAGAAATAATCTTTGATGGTATTCCCTAGGATGTGGAATATTATCAATGCGGATGATGATTATTTCAAGAGAAATAATCTTCGATGGTATTCCCTAGGATGTGGAATATTATCAAAGCAGAAGAGGATAGTTTCAGGCGAAGCAATCTTCTAATTTGGAAGCAGTTACGGGCGTAGCGGTTTTCAAGCGGGATGGCATTCTCTAGCTTGCAGGAGGTCATCAAAACAGTAAAGCAGCAACAATCGGTTACTTTCAGAGACGTGTGCTCGACGGTGCAAGATACGCGTTTCTTAACTCTTTTATCTGTTTAACTAATGTTAGTTTTGCAGGTATCGGCGTTGCAAGATTGATTTAGGATCGCAGAACGTTATGAATCATTCTCCGTCCCTATCGATACTTTGACTTTTGTTTTCGAAACTTGCGTTTCTCCAAACTCAGTCAAAGTGGGGGCTTCTGTAGACACCCATTTGTGTCTCCCCAAAACCAAACCCAGTGATGAGTACCTTTCACGTCGAATCATAATCGAATGAAACGAAAGTGTGGAAAGGTCTAGTGTTGCGGGAAGTTTTTATTTCTTTTCTCTTCTTTCTGTTTTTGAAAACTTTATTTTAAGAAAACAGCCAATCCAGTTTGGTTGGTCCATGTTATGGGTCCAATAATGGTGTAGTTGGATGGGGCTTGCAAAGAACTTTCCAATGATATACTATAAGCCCAATTTCGATGAATATTAAGGAAATATTGGCCAATTTACTACATTGGGCCCGGTTTGAGCTTTATGTACGGCCCAATGATCTAGGGGAGGGCCTAATATGATTTATCATTCCTAATGCAATTAGGAATGGTTTTAGTCTTCTAGGTTCTTCTAGAAGGTTCTTTTCATTCCTCATTCAATTAGCATTGATAAGTTGACTTTGTTGACATTTCAGAGTTTTAATTAAAATCAAATAGCATTTTCGAAGAAATTATATTATTTTATCCTCCAGTACGGTAAATTTATCGGATTTTCGAAAACGCATTGAAATCAAGCTTGGCGTCCAACCCCAGGCCTTGGCGCCTGGAACCAGGCATGGCGCCTGGCGCTAAGGCTTGTGGCTGGCGCCAGCTAGCCAGGGTTGGCGCCAGCTCTGTTTCCTGAGCGTCAGACTCTGTTTTGTTAATTTATCTTTTTTGGCTAATTTTCTCTATAAATATCGTATTAAAAACCCCGTTTTCATTCATCAACAATCAGTTTTCATTCGCAATCATTAATTCTCTAATTCTCTCTTAATCATTCACCAATTCTCATCAAGTTTTCTTGATTGTTTCATCTCTCTCATTCATCTTTCCCAAAACTTTGTGTTCTCATACAAAATTCCGCATTCACAAGATTTAGAAACACCTAGCCATATTCGAAGTTGCCTTCGCTCTAGACGTGAAAGGTTTAATTTCTGAGGGTTTGTTCCCAAATCTCTCTTTCAATTATTTAATTTAATTGTTTTGATTATTATTTTCCTTGAAGTTACTAACGTGTGTATTTTGTTATTAGAAAGAAGTACGAAGCATCAAAGGAAGTGCTTTAATTGATTAATTGAGGTTATGATGTAGAAATCATGATTAATTGTTATTATGATATTCCTAGCATCATGTCTAGGGTATTTTTAATATTAAATATGATTGCTATAATGTCTTTTGTTCTCTTCCTAATATTTATGATTATTAGTATCATGTTAGGGTTAAAGATTTGATTTTTAATGCTTAGTGACATGCTAGGGTTTGTTGTTAATCTGGTTAGTATCATGCCTAGGATCTTACTTTTATTATGCTTTAACATGAATATTGTTATAATTTATGATGATTATGAATATTATTATTATTTTGATGATGATTATTTTATTGTTCATGATTATTATTTTATGATGATTATTTATTATGTTGCTTGATGCTTATTGCTTGATCACCTTTATTGCATGTTAAAAGGGAATTTGTACTTGTAATCACGCTTAATAAGATAATTAATAATCTTGTTAAGATTAATGTGATTATAATTCAAGTGATCACCGATAATAGTTTATTTGTGCATTAATATTCAACCATCATAGATAAACAGGTTTAGGGTTTATCCTATTGATTGCATGTTAATCAGAAAGCGCACATGAATACGATCAGAATAAAGTAGAGGCCTATTATTAGGGCAGGTTCAATCTCTTTTAGGTTGGATTTGTACCATCATCCCCGAACCCTTATTTGGTTCATGACCTTATGGAGTTGACGATCTCTTGGATCGTTAAGGGGTGTAACCTTCACCTCGTGAACGGTTTACAAGTTCCTTAAAAAACTTGTTGGCGACTCTTTTGCTCTATCTTCTTCCCTTTTGGACGCCACCGTACTTTAGTGTATGATCACAGTGGGGTTCAAGCTAGTGGGATTTTAAAGGCTTGAAATTATTCCCTACACCTGTACTTAGGAGTCTATAGTAAACGCTTTCATTGATAGATATAAATGCAATATTCAAGTGGAGACTGACTATAGGGAACTTAAAATCCTCAAACAAAAAGAGAATGAAGGCTTTACCTCTTTCTTCAACAAATGAAGAGAAACCTTTGCTAAGATGATCGAGGTGCCAAGAGAGAAAGAATCTGTGAGGTTATTCATCAAGAACCTTCAAGAGAAATATTCCAAGCACCTCAAATACCAGAATAATCACCATACTTTCAAGGCCGTCTATGACATTGGAATACGACCAGGCTAAGCTGAAAGCTGGTGACTGTAACTCCAACAGTGGCTGGAAAGGCAAGAAGAACGACAATCCTTCTTCTTCCAAAACCACCCACTCAAACAATGTTAGTACCTTTAACTTAAGTGAAGTCCTTACTATCAATAATCAAGGACAAAAGAAACCATTTAGGAAGAACTTTACTCTTATAGGTATGAGTTTTTTTTTTTTTTGAACGGTTATAGGTATGAGTTATGACACCGTATTTGACCGATTAAATGCAAAAGGTCTTATAACTCCTATTGGGCCATTTGGGGACCCACCGGCTGAGAAGAGAACGACTAATTAGAACCCCAATGCACATTGCAAGTATCACCAAGGTAGGGGCCATCTTAACGAGAATTGTTGGAAGCTTAAGGAAGTTATCCAAGATTTAATCGACAACAACAAACTGCCATTGCCTCCTGCCAATAAGAAGCCGAGTATTGATAATGCACCTCTTGCTCACTCCTTGGCAATTTATGATGAGGAAAAAGAGGTTGATCCCTCATCTCTCATCAAGCCCATCGAAGAAATCCATGCTATCGAAGAAGAGGAGGAGATATTTTTTTATGCCATGGATAACCTTCCAGAATAAGCAAGTAAAGAGGAAATACAGTTGCTTACACTGTCCATGTTGGAAGGATCAAACTTGCTAAGTGAAGCTCTCGAAGTTGCGAAGAAACAATTAGAGGAGCTTCAGAAAAAGGGTGACAAGATTCCATCCATAAAGAAGAAACCCTTTCCTCTGCAAGTAATTGACAAACCCAAGAAGAGTAATAGACTCTATACTCCAATTGGGATTCCATATGCTCAAATGTTCAAAATGCTCTCCGAGAGTGGCGAGGTCAAACCTCTCGAACCGAGACCATTTGAATCGTTAAAAAGAACATATAGGTTTTACTGCCAATACCATCAATCAGAGGGTCACACTATTGAAAACTGTTTTAAATTTAACGATTTAATTAATAAAATGATTGATGACCAAAGGCTAGTCCAAATTCCACAAGAGGAAGACATAAGTATTAATGGAGTTTGGGACAGTGATGAAGAAGAAGTTTATTTAAAAGACATGGTAGGATTTGGTGTCATATGCCATGGATGATTTCTGGGTTGAAGAAGATTCATCCATAGACGTCCTCACAAGATCCGAGAGAATGCAACCTCCTATTTCGACACAGCCTATGTCAACCACGCAGCAAGTTCCCATACCTATCATAGAAGACAATGATATTATCAAACAATAGGCAAAGCAAATGAGTATAAGAAACCAACGATTCTTTCAAGAAACAAAAGTTAAAATGAATGTATGGAAACTTCTAGCAACATCTCGAGAGCATAGGTTGGCAGTGATCAATGCCTTGGATAAGATAGGGATAGATTCTGACACCACTCCTGAGGGGTTGGATAACTTCCTTACGAGTGATCTCCCTAGTCCTATAAAATTGATCACTTTTTCCGACAAGGACTTACCTCCAAAAGGTGACAAGCATTATAAGGCATTAAACCTCACAGTGGTTTGAAAGAGAATGAATGTCCCTATGACTCTTGTAGACAATGGACCGACCATTAATGTCTGTCCACTCAGAACTGCGAGGATGCTAGGCATAAGAGATGAAGACCTAACCCCGTCAACACAAGGAATAAGGGCTTACGGCAACACTCGTCGTCAAGCTCTTGGTAAAATTACTATGAATAGAACACGCTACTACATTCCAAGTAGTAGATATTAAGGCTTCATTTAATCTATTGTTGGGACTCCCTTGGCTTCATCTCTCCACCAACAGATAACGGCCATAGTTGGAGGAATTCCCATTACAATCGATGCTTCACCTATGAGGATTAGAGCTATAGAAAATCCAATAATTAATGTGGAGCACGATGAAGATGATGGAGATTTGTGGGGCTTTAATGAAGAGGTATCCTTAATCGAGGAGGCTGAAAGGACCCTTCTCTGCCACGAACCCCACTCCAATCTGATAGTGAACACTATTTAGAAGAAATAAGGACATTTTCCTAGGATGACCCTAGGAAAGAAGAAAGGAATAGCAAAACCGCTGGAATCACCTGGCCTCCCTAAATTAGACACTTTCAGACTTAGTTTTGAAGCGACTCGAGAAGATCTCAAGCGAGCCCAGGAAAAGTCAAAAGCACCTAGGGACGCTCGCATCCAAAAGAAAGCAATCAAAATGGATCAGTATCCTCTTTCCCTCAATGGACAATTCATACAAGAATGAGAGGACTATCCATGCTACGAATTTCCTGAACCGTTTGTTGTAAATGGCATAAGGGAATCGGGATTCGAGATTTTCCTAGATTGCTGTTTTATAGATGAAATCCCAACTCCTATTCATAAGGAGAAGGCACCCCCATGCTTTGACTTTAATGTCATGGGATTACTATTTGGGAGAGAAAAAGATGAGCCAACATACAAAGAGGATAACTCCTCGCTCATTTAAACAGTCTTACAAAGAGAAAGCTTTGATCCCTCAAAGCTCATCACTCAAGCGGAAGGATCACTACAAGGGTGGCGCAAGACCGTCAAGGTAACTACTCCAAGCGGAAGGAAAATCTCCATCACAACGGGGCAAGGACCGATGTTCGAAGAGCCGTCTGAGTCAGAGTCAGAGTCAGAGTCTCTCCCTATAAAGTCATCTAAGTCTTTAATTGTAGCACCCCCTCATTCTATATCTTCCCCTAGAATAGTAAGTGATCAAGTCCCTAAGGATATATCCCTCTTCGATGTAATGATCTCTGAATTTAAGAATATGTCTTCTTCTTCTTACTCCTTGTGTTCTTCTTTAACAATTAAAATGACAAAGAACTTATTAAAGCAATGGAAACACTTGAAAAGAAAACACCAATAATTGAGGAAATTGAGACGGTTGATATCTCAAACAATTCAGCAAATAAAAGAGAAGTTAAAATCGGATTAACACTTAATGAACAAGAAAGAACCGATTTAATCAACTTGCTTAAAGAATTCATCGATGCATTCGCTTGGTCATATGAAGATATGCCAGGAATTAATAGAGAAATAGCTCAACACACTATACCGCTAATTCCAGGAATGAAACTTGTAAAACAAATTTTGCGTCGAATGAAACCCGACGTAGCTCTTAAAATAAAAGAAGAAGTTCAAAAACAAATAACTGCAGGTTTTATCAAGGTATCCAAATACCCTGAATGGGTCGCCAACGTCATCCCAGTTTCGAAAAAGGATGGAACAGTAAGAATGTGTGTCGACTATCGAGATCTGAATAAGGCAACTCCAAAGGACGACTTCCCTTTACCACACATCGATATCCTGGTAGATAACACAGCGAATCATGCACTTCTCTCGTTCATGGATGGATACGCAGGCTATAATCAAATTCTCTTGGCAGAAGAAGACATGGAGAAACAACCTTCATAACACCATGGGGTACTTACTGCTACACGGTAATGCCATTTGGGTTGAAAAACGCGGGTGCTATTTACCAATGAGCAGCGACTGCCTTGCTCCATGACATGATGCATAAAGAAGTTGAGGTATATGTGGACGATATGATTGTGAAATCAAAATATCGCCCAGGCCATCAAATAGCCTTAAGAAAATTCTTCGAAAGGCTAAGAAAATACAACATAAGGTTGAATCCATCTAAGTGTGCTTTTAGAGTCACCGAAGGCAAGCTTTTGGGTTATGTCATAAGCTCTCGAGGAATAGAGATAGACCCAACAAAGATCAAGGCAATCATGTCAATGCCACCGCCCAAAACCGAGAAGCAAATTCGAGGATTTATTGGCCGGTTGCAATACATAAGCAGGTTCATATCAAAATTGACAACAATATGTGAACCAATCTTCAAAAAGCTAAAAAAGAATTTACCAGTAATATGGGATGACAAGTGTCAAAAAGCCTTTGAAAAGATCAAAGCCTATCTTGCAAATCCTCCCGTATTAGCACCAGCAACTCCATGAATACCTCTTAGGTTGTACTTAACAGTCACCAAAGAGACAATGGGAGCCATGCTAGCGCAAGAAGTAGAAGGCAGAGAAAATGTGATCTACTATCTAAAGAAAAAGATGCTCGAGTATGAAGTACACTATACACCACTTGAGAAATTGTGCCTCGCATTGGTGTGGGCCACAACCAAGTTAAGACATTACATGCTCGTGCATACAGTCTTTGTAGTTTCCTGATTAGGTCCACTCAAGTATTTATTCGAGAAATCTACACTCAATGGGCGCATATCAAGATGAATAGTCTAGCCTCAATGGTTAGGATTCCTACGGAAATCGAGAAAATGCCTCTAACTATAGGAAAAAGGCATAAACTGGCTTATATTCAAGCTATAGAAGATGATGAAGTGATCTAAGAAGAAGAAGAAGAACCGTGGTATACGGATATACTCCACTATGTCACCAAAGGAGAATACATTCCCCATGCTGATAAAAGAGCAAAACGAGCATTAAGACTCTTGGCTTCCCAATACGTACTCATAGACAACGAGTCACACAAAGGGTACCTAAGGGTCGAGCTCTCTTATGTGCAGGAAAAAAAGATGCTCAAAGAGCAATGAGGATAGTCCACGAAGGAGTTTGTGGAACTCACGTAAATAGCAAGATGCTAGTCCGAAAGATAATGCAGGAAGGATACTATTGGACTACTATGAATAGGGATTGTCATCAATACGTAAAAAGATGCCCTAAGCTCCAAATCTACGCCAATTTACAACATGTTCCTCCATCTCTTTTCTATAACTACACTTCGCCATGGCCATTCTCTACATGAGGAATTGACATCACTGGCAAAATCACTCCCCTAGGAACAGGAACAAATATATCTTAGTGGCAATTGATTACTTCACAAAGTGGGTCGAGGCACAATCATATGCTAAACTCACCGCAAAACATGTAGCACTCTTTATCAAAAGAAATATTTTTTGTCGATATGGAGTCCCACATGAAATGATAAGTGACAATGGAACTCACTTTCAAGCTGAGTGTGAAGAATTGCTACAACAATATGGTATTCAACATCATTATTCTTCTCCTTATAGACCTCAGGAAAATGGAGCAATCGAAGCGGCTAATAAAAATTTAAAGACTATCATCGAGAATATGACAAAAATTTACAGGGATTGGCCTGACAAACTCCACTTTGCATTTTGGGGTTATCGCACGTCAAATCGCACATCAACAGGAAATACGCCATTTTCCTTGGTTTATGGAATTGATGTTGTACAACCTGTAGAGCTAGAGATACCATCTATACGCATTGCGTTAGAAAGAAAACTCGATGAAGTTGAATGGACTAGAGCGAGATATGAGGAGCTAATTATACTTGATGAAAAACGACTAGAAGCTCTACATCATACTCAATGCTACCAAAATCGTATGGCTAGGCATTTTAATAAGAAGGTCAAGACAAGAAACATCAAAGTAGGAGACTTTGTGTTAAAAGCATTAAGGAAAAATGTTTTAGATCTAAGAGGAAAATTTAAGCCTAATTAGTCTTGACCCTATATTGTCAAAACAATCCTGTTAGGAGGTGCAGCAAAATTAACTGATATGGATGGCAATGAGTTCTCAAACATGACAAATCTTGACCAACTTAAAAAGTACTACTCATAATTACTCGAGTAGGACACCCAAGAGAGCTACGTTTGGCCTGATTCCTTAAGAAAGGATACGTAGGCAACCCTTTACGGGTGCAACCACTTTATTTTTTTCAAACCTCGCATCCCAGACTTAATAAAAAATTTGACAGAAGATAGACGAAACATCGGCGTCACAGAAAAAATCCTGACGCCAGCCGATGAACCTTAGCGCCAGACGACAACACCTGTCGCCTGACGCCAGACTGCCGCAGCTAGCGCCAGTCGTAAGATCGTGACGCCACTTTTCTGGAAAGTACCTAGGAATATTTCGGTGTTTTTGGGAAAATTTTCGACTTCTGTACTTGAAAAATTTCTGGAAATTTAAATTTTCAGTTTTCATTGCTTTAATAAATTAAATTTAAAGGAGATAATTTAATTAAAAAGCTGCAATTTCATTAATAAAATAAACTAACAATTACATTATTGATGGAATTAACTTTGAATTTAAAACTAAGTCTAATAATTGGAAGTTAAGAAATGCTTTAATCTTTTTTTCTCTTTCTTTGCTCTCTTCCAATTTTTATCTACATCCTCTTCTTCATCCATAACTTTAGCAAGTAGGCATCCTTTAGAGGACCTACATTCAATCTTGGAGTAAATAGTTTCTCCCTTAGCTAGGACCCCATGTTTCTTCTCTACCCAAGCCTTCTTCTCTGTAGCGTCAGCTTTTATTTTTCCCTTATCCTTCGTAGAGCTTTTCTTCTTAGGCATTGTAGGCGTTTTAAACTCAACTCTTTCACCCAAGCATTCCTTAACGAGAATAACTTTGTCACCTAGACGACTCTTCACATCAGTTTTACTCTGATTTTTCTTCATGTCCTTTAAAGGTTTCTTCAGAAGCCATTTCTTCACATCATTGGGCAAGGAAGGAGGAACCTTTTGGGTAATCACTTCCCATAGAGGTCTAGCGCTCCAATAAGCATCAAATTTGTCTACTTCTTGAGAGACAGGAAATTCATAGGGACGTCGAAGATCCCCGGAAGGAATTGTTTGCAATAGGTCGCACTGTCTTTTTACCCTGCAGGGATAATAAAAAGTCATTCTGGACAAGCTTGGAAGACGGCAGAAAGGTTGCTTGTTGACACCAACCATCTTTTCTATTTTCCACCAAGGGATGACCCACTTGATGGTAAAATTGCAAGATCCGAAGACCTTTTTCCATTTAGGGTGCCCCATCTTAGAGAGGCGTTTCTTCCTTCTCACAAAGCAGTTTGGAGTGTACTTTTCAATGTTGTCTGGAGGACTAATTAATTCTAGTCTTTCCATTAGTCACATCTGTAAAAAAAAATTCAATGCAAATAAATTAATATTACTATACAAAAATATGTTTTTGTAATTAAAATTATAATTTTTCTACCTGTAATAAAATTGGAGAGCCCCGAAAAGGCGCTTTTGGATTCTTCTTAATTTAACAAGACTAAGCATAGTCTCTTCAACAATTAATGGCATTGGATTTCTCCCAGATTCAATCTGCTCCAAAACAGTTGATATGATTGCTTGACCCTCAGTAGTTCTACCACTAGTGAGAATATATTGATTAAGCATGCAATAAAGAAAAGCCCTCCTTCTATAAACATAAAAAGACTCAGAATTAGGTCTATCAAAATATTGGCGAGCAAATTCTTTCAAATTAACTATGCTACCATCTACTATATTTGTTAGATCTTTGTCTTTTAAATTAAAGAAGCGCTAAAAATCCTTATTATAATATTCATTTATTCTAGGGATTACTACAAGATCTAATGCAGGGAAGCCTAAGATAGCATCGAATTCTTCCGGCAAAAGGGCTAATTTCGTCATACCCTAATCTAAAACAATGAGTATCCACATACCAATATTCAAAGGCGGTATGAATAAAGTCTAAATCAAGATCTACCCCTTTGACACCATAAATACCCCCCATACGAAAAACATCTAACTCTTTTCTCTCTTAGCAGTTAGAGACCGACACCATTCATGAGTGAAGTTGGTAAAACTTTTAGAGATTAGAGACATGATTATTATTTTCAAGAGCTAAAGTTATATTTAATCTGCTGAAATTATGAAGAAAATCGGCTAGGCAGGGGGCTATTTATGCACAAAATCGGCGCAGTTTTAATCCGAAAAGGATTCGGAGTCAGCGCTCATCAGCGCCAAACGGCAGACATTGGCGCCAGACGCCAGAGCCTGGCGCCAAGCGCTAAAAGTTAGCGTCTGGCGCTAAAAGTTAGCGTCTGGCGCTAACTCAAAACGCGTGGCGCCAGATGGCGCTGATGTGTCTTATCATATGAGCTTTTCAAAGCCGCATTTTTTGCCTGATTCGAGTCTGACCAATGGCTTTACGGTCTTTTATTCTTTTTTTATCCTTTTTCTAATTATATTTTTTCCTTCTTCTTTATTAATATATCAATCATATTAATTATATAATTTTTTATTTTATTTAGACCTAACTTTCAAGTTTTTATAAATCCAATATTTTTACTTTTATTTTTTCATTTTTTCTTTTTGGGGGAGAAAGTCGGATACCCTCCATCAATAATAAAAATGAGAATTTTTACGCAAAATCAATTCTTTGCAGACACAAACATGCAAAAATTAAAAAAAAAATATTAAATAAACTCATAGTAATATGTACATACAAATATGTCTAAATAATGAGTCTAGATAAAGGCAAAGTTCTATACAAAATCAAGATAAAAAAAGAAGCACATGAATAAACTACGGCGCCGGAGGACATATACCCATCATCTCATAAAACTGCGTCGTACGAGGAGTAACCTCTCCACTAGCTCCAGCTCCAGCTCCGGTCTCCTCGGGAGGTGGAAAACTCAGCACAGGACCCGTCCACCCGAGATCAACCTGAGGCTGAGGCTGCGGAGGCTGCTGCGATGACGAGCCGACCTCGTACATCCCACCACCTCTAAGAGCCGAGGTAGGCTCTCCCTGGCCTACCAGCGCAGCGTGTGCACCCTCAGATGAAGAGCCTGATCCCTCTACCGCCTCGGTGCGGGCATCCTATGAACGACCACCTCGATCGCCAGAACCAGTACGGCGACGTATCGAGCTAGACCTCGCCGGCTCTCTCCGCACCTCAGGTCTCGTACGGGTATAAGAAGGAATGGGCTGACCCTGCAAAAGAAACTAAATTAAAAACAAGCAAAAATAGAAGCAGTAATGCAAACATAAGAAAGAAAACTACCTCCTGAACAGCATCGTCGCGACGACATGTAGCCACATTCCTCATCCGAACGAGCTGGCTCCGGAAGGCATCTATGCACCGTGCCATCGCTGTGACCACCTCGTGCGAGAACTTTCAAGGAAATAAAGTCAGTAATGATGCATAACATATATGGACAAAAGTTGCAAATAAATAAGCTTACCCGAGTCTGGTGACGAGGGATCGACCGCTCCACGAAGCGCTCACCCTAAGGAGCCGGAGGAATCATCTCCTCGATCGGCCTGTATGTCCCCTAATAATGGATGGACATACGAGGTGGCACGAACTTAGTAGGTCCAGCATTACAAAAGCAAATCAAAGTCAGTAAAACATTGCTTGGGGGCTACTTAACGAAAGGTCAAAGCTGAAAATCATACTGCCACTTCCTCAGCCAGTACAGGGACTAGAGCTAACAACGGCAATAGCTCCTCCTCATAGCACCGCCCAAGGATCGTAGAAGATCGCAAAGGGGTACCAGCTCTCTCTAACATGCTCACCAACCTCGCGGCGTTGAACATGTGACGCCATGGAGGAGCAGGAACGACAAAAGTTTCCAAGGAATGCTGAGTAGCAACCCTCTCTCCAAGATATGCAATCGCTCCATATGTCCCCAAGAAGTAGCGACGCTCAGCAGTATACTGCGCGGCTAACCTAGGGACAACCAAGCCGACCTACGGCCGGTACAACACTTCAGGCTCCTGCAAAGAATGCCTATCAGATAAGAATCCATCGAAGGTAATGCAAAGTGTTCAAATATATAAAAGAACCATACCGAGATGATCCAATCTCAGACATAAGCAGTAGACATCCCAGCGCGGCGGCTTCCCCAAGAGGCACTCACTAGAAACCTGCGCGGCGACGGTGTCGCCAGTGCAACCGAGGGAAAGTACTCGTGGAACCAGATCTACAAAAGGCAAAAATCATTAGCAAGTGCTAATCATAGCTTAGAGCTAAACTTTATGGGAGATAAAGTATACCTCTACGACCCTTCAGAAGCCCGATAGAGCGACGTTCCCCGTGAAATACTGGTGTCGACACGAGTCTCGTAACGCTCGAACAAAGTCAGCATAGGCCAAGCTGGCCCATTCATAAGTCCCGATCAAGTGTAGATCACGGACCGCATGTAGGTAGTAAAGCAACACTCTACTACCCTTGTCAGGGGAGAACGTCCTTGACAGCAATATATACACAAAGATGTGCACCCTCAGCTCTCGGGTGGTCGCATCATCATCAAAAGCCGCTGCTAGAGTCGAACGGCGAATCCCCTTCGCGCTAAATTGAGTCGACTCTACCTCAGCATGAGCCCGAACAGCAATCGGACCCAACAGCTCCTCGACCTCAGGAGAAAAGAAGCTGATCTTATTGTCAAACGGTAGCGCAATAGAGCTAAACTCTAGTCCCGTAATGAGACTGAAGTCGGTCGGGCTGACCATCATCTCACCCCAAGGAAAGTGGAAAGTGTTGGTGGTGTCCCAAAAGAACTCCACTAGAGCACGAACCACGTGATGACCCCCGTTAGAGGCAATCATGGCCTCTAAGGTCTCAAAAAGCGCAGTCAGTCCGCAAGACTCCCAGAGAAGTCTCACCTCTCCGTCATTGTCGATGTACATCTTGTACATGTCGCCCAAGGTATCGCAACCTGAACCGTGGCAGCGCGTCCTGCCAACCGTGATCCCACGTCGCACCCTCTTAGAAATGTGGTGGACGGGGGAGAAGTACAGAGTCCGCTCATTCCACTCTGGGAGAGGATCGAGAGAAGTGGACGGATCGATGTTATCCTCTACGGGCTCGTGCTCCCGTCGTACGTCTCGGGACTGTGAACCCGAACCTCGCTATCTAGATATGCTACATTATGCAGAACCATTATAAATTAAGGTTATATATTATCTAAGGTATGCCTAGCAGCATGATACTATGTTCGAAAAAAAAAATAGAATACGTATTACTAAAACAAAGCACAAATTCAAATTGAGCATATACGACATTTTTCAAGCATTTAAACAATTTCTTGCAATACTATAGTAATTATTGTGACAAATTGGACAAGAATTGCTAGCAAAAACATCAAGAACAAGCCATAGTGCCTTCCCGACCTTAAGAGGTCCAACAACGGTGATTTGTTCGTTTCTTCACCAAATTGAGTCAAACAAGTCTCAAATTAATCCCAAGGCAATATATAAACATAACCAAGCAATTTCATGGCATAAAACTTGACAAACAAAGAGAATTAAGCAATTCAATTTTCAAATTTTCAAGAAATTTGTGAACAAACATATGCGAAATTCATTAAAATCGAAGTGAGTTTGAAGAAAACTTACATAGATCAGGAAAATAGATGGAATAAGCTTTTATTTGCAACAAATTTGAGCGAATTCGGTTGAGAAACGAGTAAGAACGGATGAATTGAAGTTCTGAGCGATTCTCGAGCAAAAAACGAGCAACAGTAGCGGAAATGAAGAAGAAAGGGATACTTATGGAAAACCTGAATCTAGCGCCAAGCGACAGGCCTTGGAGCCACGCAATAAGGCTTAGAGCCTGGCGCTAGTGCCAGCGTCTAGCGCTAGATCCATATGCGTGGCGCTAGCATTATATCAGCGGCGACAGTATGTTCAGCCACTCAGTGCGGTTGTTCCAACCTCTTGTAATACATTTTGGGTTCCTTGGTATGCCAGTTAGCCCCTCTAAGCAATTTGATATGATTTAGTAATCGGCTTGATTACAATTACATAAAGTGATCGACTTGATGAAAGATCGTCTCACTTAGCTTAAAGCACCTAAGCATTGGATCATCGCAAGGCACCGACATACTGGTTCATACAGCAAAAGCACCGACATACAGTTTCAAAAGCAGAAAAAACGCCGACGTATAGGCATAGAGGAAGTAAAGTTCAAGCGAGCTTTAAAGATCGACAAGCGTGGGTCTTCGGTAATTTTCCTCGGAATATTATTGCAACAAATGAGGATAGATTCAAGCGAGGATATCTTCGACAGCGTTCGCTAGCTTGCGGAGAGTTGTCACAAATAACTGGAGGTGATTTAAAGCGAAGTTATCTTCAATCGTGTTCCCCGGCTTGCGGAAGATGGTCACAAAGTGCTAGAAGGTGGGTTCAAGCGAAGCAATCTTCGATGGGGTTCTCTAGCTTGCAGGAGTCTATCATAGCAGAATTAGAGACGGGTACAAGCGTAGCAGTCTTCAGGCGGCATTCTCTAGCTTACAGGAGGTCGTCAAAAATATAGATATACAGCAATGCAGCAGCAAATCGGTTACCTTCAGAGACGTGTGCTCGACAGTGGAAGATACGCGTTTCATAACTCTTATATCTGTTTAAATAACGCTAGTTTGCAGGTATCGGCATTACAAGAGTGGTTTAGGATCACAGAACGTTCTGAATCATTCTCCGTCCCTATCGATACTTAGACTTTTATTTTCGAAACTTGCGTTTCTCCAAACTCAATCAAAGTGGGGGCTTCTGTAGACACCCATTTGTGTCTCCCCAATATAAAACCCGGTGATGAGTACCTTTCACGTCGAATCATAATCGAATGAAGTGAAAGTGTGGAAAGTCTAGTGTTGCGGATAATTTTATTTTCTTTTATTTTCTCTCTGTTTTTGAAAACCTATTTTAAGAAAACAGCCAATCCAGTTTGGTTGTTCCATATTATGGGTCCAATAATGGTGTAGTTGGAAGGGGCTTGAAAAGAGATTTCCAACGATGTATTATAAGACCAATTCAGATGAATAATGAGGAAGTTATGGCCAAATTACTAAATTGGGCTCGGTTTGAGCCTTATATGCGGCCCAATGATCTAGATGAGGGTCTAATATGGATTTATCATTCCTAATGCAATTAGGAAAGGTTTTAGTCTTCTAGATTCTTCTAGAAGGTTCTTTTCATTCCTAATTCAATTAACATTGATAAATTGACTTTTGTTGACTTTTTGGAATTTTAATCAGAATAAAAGAGTTTTTTAAGGAAAATACGATTTTGTCCTTCTGTACGGTTAAATTTTATCTTAATTTAGAAAACGCGTGAAAACGCGTGGCGCTAAGCCTAGCGTCTGGCGCTAGCGTTAGCGCCTGGCTAACTTGTTTTTTTCCTCGTCGAAACTCTGATTCGTTTTTTCTATCTTTTTGGCTGATTTTCTCTATAAATAGTCTCCTAAAATCTCCGTTTTTCATCACCAACAATCATCAATTCTCTCTAATTCTCTTATTTTCTTATTCTCTAGTTTTTAAGAATTCTTTTCTCTCTAATTTTATACACAAAATTCCGCATTCACAAGACCAAGAAACACTTAGCATTGTTCGAAGTTGCCTTCGCCCTAGACGTGAAAGGTTTTAATTTCTGAGGGTTTGGTCCCAAATCTCTCTTTTTATTATTTAATTTAATTGTTGTTTATTATTTTCCTTGAAGTTACTAACGTGTGTATTTTGTTATTAGAAAGAGATACGAGACATCCATGTAAGTGCTTTAATTGATTTTAATTGATATTATGATGTAGAAATCATGCTTAGGTTGTTATTATGATTCCTAACGTCATTTTAGGGTGTTTTGATCTTCCTAGTATCATGTTTAGGGTAACAACTAAAAAATGCTAATATCAAGTATGATTAAAAGTATGATCCCTTTTATATTCTTCCTAATATTCATGGTTGTTAGTATCATGTTAGGGCTAAAGCTTTGATTTTTATTGTTTAGTGACATGCTAGGGTTTGTTATTAATCTTGTTAGTATCATGCCTAGGATCTTGCTATTATTATGCTTTATTATTAACATGATTATTTTAATTATTATTGTTATAATTTTTATGATTATTATCATGTTGCTTGATTATATTATTATTATTGTTTGATCACGCCTTTATGCATGTTTATAGGGAATTTGTACTTGTAATCACGCTTAATAAGATAATTAATAATCTTGTTTAGGGTAAATATGATTATAATTCAAGTGATCGCCAATAATAGTTTATTTGTGCATTAATATTCAACCAACATAGATAAACTGGTTTAGGGTAAACCTATTGATTGTATGTTAGTCAGAAAGCGCACATGAATACGATCAGAATAAATTAGTGGCCTATTATTAGAGCAGGTTCAATCTCTTTTAGGTTGGATTTGTACCTTCATCCCCGAACTACCAGTCATGGTTCCAGACCTATTGGAGTTGACGATCTCCTGGATCGTTAAGAAGTGTAACCTTCACCCTGTGAACGGTTTACAAGTTCCTAAAATTAAAACTTGTTGGCGACTCTTTTGCTCTATCTTCTTTCCCTTTGGACGCCACCATGCTTAAGTGTATGATCACAGTGGGGTTCAAGCTAGGATAATGCTTGAAATATTCCCTACACACGTGCACCGTGTTTTTGTACTTGGTGCATCTGTCATGTGCCGGGGCTATGCCGTGGTAAATGCGGCATGGTGCACATGTATTTTGGCAATTATTTGTAATTTTTATGTTTTATTTATTTTAATTAATTTTTTTTTATTTTAATTAAAATTTTGGAAGCTAGGCCTCGGTTTTGAGCGACATTGGCAAAATTTATTTTGACAAGTTTGGGTTCTACCGGCTTAATTAATTAGATTAATTAATATGGATGTGGAATTTAGTGGGAGCTTCAATCATTAATTACGTCAATTACATAATCGGTTAAACAACTTTGACTAGTTTTAATTAGGCGAGTTAATTGGATTAACCACCTAGATTAGTTACTAGTGCGCGAGCGTGTTTAATGCATTATTACTTGTTGGTTGAACACCATTCCAAATTTCCAATGTATCGCGTCTACCATACATCCAACCACGATCCTTCTCCATTTAGTAAATTATCTCTAAACATATATAACAACATATAATGAATAATGTGTAATTGCTACATATTTTATGTAAATCAAATTCAAGTACACATCGTGAATGTACCATTCATATAGTAAAAAAATACATGTTTCCAAAGGGTCCTTATCACTCCAACCTAACCCATCATTGAATGTCTACTCTCACTACAAATAAATTACTTATAGAAGCAAGTAAAAATGCCTCTAATAATAATGATATTGCCTCTAATACCTTTTAGAGATAATTAATTAAGTGCCTCTAAAAATTCCGTCGCTAATTAATGGTTGCCCCTAAAGCCTCTTTTAGAGGCAATACAATGCATTGCTTCTAAAAACCCATATATTTTGAGGCAACCGTATAACCTTGCCCCTAAATATAATTAGAGGAAACCGTATAATCTTGCCCCTAAATATATTTATAGGCATTTTGTAAATTTGCTTCTAAATACCATAGATATTTAGGGGCAGCCATATTATTTTGCCTCAAAATGTAATTAGAGTCATTATACCTATTTGCTTCTATATATCATATACATGTAGAGGCAATCATGTAATTTTGTCTCAAAATATAATTAGATGCAATCTTGTATATTAATGCTAATGATATTTAGATGCAAATCAGTAATTTGACATGAAAGGTTCTTAGAGGCAGAATGTATGATATATGCCTCTCATGTATGTATATGCCTCTCATGTATTGATTATAAATGTACAGAAATATATATTACAACAATATTACATTTTATGATATAATTTTTGTACATTAATAGACAAAATCATTTTAAAGAATTAACTATGTCAGTATAGCCTTATAAAGCATGTTGATTTCATTGAATCAAACAACAATGATATTATTAATAATTTAGTAGTCATTACATTATGATCCCAAAAAATTTAATGGAGTTACTAAACTACTTAACTTCAAAACATGCATATGAATACATAAATAAAAAATAATAAATAAAAAAAATTGAATAATATATTTGTGTGAATAAGAGGGAGTTGTCATCTAAAACTATAAGCTTAAAAGCAACATTATTTTCTTCAATTTCTTCTAATTCGATCTCTATCCATCTTCATTATATAATTTCCTGTCATTAAAAAGTATAAAATTAATATTAGTCATAATGACAAAAAATTAAATTAAAATAAGTATAAATCACTTATCCATAAAATAAAAAAAAAAACTATAAATTATAATAAAAATTATAAAATCCAAAGAAAGATTAAAAAATTTAAGTCAGTAAAACTTACAATGAATTAAAAAATTAGTACTGTTACTCTTTATCTACTTGCATTTCATCGTCATCCTCATCATCATCCTCATCGTCATTGACGTTATCCTTAACCTATAATTTCATAATTTTTATGCAATGACCAATAAAATATATTTGGAATACATAATGTTAAATAATAACATGCCAACATCATTGAATGTATTAAAAGTTGAATAACAAACTAAATATATAAAAAAAAAAAAAAAAAAAAGGCAATACCTTTTTGTTTGAAGATACATTGTGAGTTTCTTTCTCATACTCAACTTCCTCATTCTCATCGGGTAGATAATCACCATCTTTCTCAAGAGATGCATTATAATTTTGTTTACTTTTCTAAACTTTTGAGCTATCTACTAAGCTTGTTAAAGAAGCAGCAACGCGCTTTATGTCCAACGTTTTCATCCTCGTCTTGTTAGCTTCAATTATCTTGAGTCTTCGTAGTTCATACTCATTTTCAATTGAAAGAGTCTTTCCTCCTGATTTTGACATTTTGGAGCTAGAGAACAAAAAAAATATTAGAAATCAAAGTTTTGATAAACGAACTACAATAGATACGTGCTTTAAACAAATCATTACAATAGATTAAAACTTTGTAGAATTTTAATTTTAAAAAAAAAATTAATTCCTGGATTAATTTGTCAATTTGACACATTAAGAAACTTATAATGTCATAAAATTGTCTATATATGTATTTGACCCATACATATAAAAGTAGTTTACACTCGGCTATTTAACCAAACAAAACAAAATTCCATCCCTTAATCAAAGTGTACAGTCAAACGGAGGAACCAGCATTGAACATACGCTTTCCGCCCAAATCACGCATCACCCTAACTAGCTATTCAACACTCACCCTTTTCTTTCTTCCCTCCTCCCATAGTAAAATTTACACCTTTCTACCAGCCCTTTATTTATATTTCTATTACAAATATATCTTTGAATAGTAGTTATTAGTATTTTGATTATAGAGAAAATTAAAAATATGGTAGAATGAGAAAGTTACTTTAAAGATATATGTCCTATGTTATCTATTCTTCTATACCTCACATTTTTCTCACACAAGACATTGTTATATGTTATTTATTCTTATATATCTCTTTTTTTCCTCACAAAAATCATTAATCTACACATGCATATTTACAAAAAATTCAAACACAATTTAATTCAACTTATGTAAGTTAATCAAAACATCCCCTATAGTATAATAGTAGACCGTAAACATCAAACTTGCTACAATTTTTCATTCAATTACAATTCACATGCAAAATAGTTCAATTTAAAAACTATGAATAATAACCCTAAATTCGTGTTCAATCTAAAAATTTAGAATACTCTTAAATTAAAAAAAAAATAAAAACAGCCGGCAAATATTACTTCTATTGATTAATTAAAGATACTAATTACCTTGGACGGTGATAAGTACTCCAACAAATAAATCAAATTTGGTTGCTTCCAATCGATAATTTTCTTGGTTTGTTTCCTCTCCGAGTTCGAGCAGTATGATTTTATAAGATTTATCTTTTGCGATTGCATAGGGTAAAATTAAAGGAGAAATTTTTTATAAAGAAAGATAGACAAAGGGAGGGAATAACAGATGAAAAAATAAAAATTCCCTCTCAATTTCACTATTTTGAGTCCTAATTCCGCCAAGATAATCAAGAATTTCATTTTTTTTTTCCATTTTAATTCATGAGTTTTTGAAATTGAAGAAAAGATAAGAAGATTTGGTGGGTTATTTGGTTCTTTTGGTGGAAGCTATGAAGGCTTATTTTTGGGGAAATAATGGCAGAAGAAAAGATAAGGGGTTGGGGTTTATTTTTCTTTGTTTGCTTGCCTCCGTTTTTTTGTAGGGATGGGAAATAATTGAGATCTACTAAGTAATTGAGTATAATATACAACATACATTCATGCTAAAAATAACAAAAATGTTTGACTTCTATTATACTATTTATACTAGTATATCAATTTGACTAAAGCTTTTTATGAATACATATGATGTTATGTAAAATATCTTATGTACCGTATAAAAAATTGAAGTAGTGGTGGCTTTGGGTGTAGATAACGGATTCACGATAGTGTATGATTTTTTAAAGTATTTCGTATTATTTTATAATGGAAGTGGAGTTGGTTAAAAACTAAAAAAAAAAAAAAAAAAAAAAAAAAAAAAAAAACCTCAAAAACCAAACTGATATAGATGTGGAGGGGACAGAATATAAAAATATATATATTAACATATGATATGTGGAGACTACTAGCAAGGAAGAAAGTTGTAAAATATTGTTAAAAGTTTCTAAAAATGTAAATGAGCAAGTAATAAGGTACAATGTTAAAAGGAAAATTGAGAAAGTAATTAAAAAAATATGAAGTATCAACTTATTACAATTTGTTACAAATCAAGATAATATATTAAAATCAACAACAAAGGATGACAAAAAGTATCACTGCATGCATAATAATACACAAAAATTACTATTAAGGGCCTTCTCCTTTTAGCTTATATTTAGTTCAGTTTAGTTCAGCTCCAATCAGTTCAGTTCAGTTTCTAATTTTTTTTCTCTCGTAAAATATTCAGTTCAGTTCACTTCTTAATTTCCTTCTCACATAAAATATTCAGTTCAGATCCAATCAGTTCAGTTGAGTTCAATTTAGTTCAGCTGAACTCAATAAATCTGAACAGGCAATAAGACAACATATACTTTAATGACACATTATACATGCATAATAATATACATTAATGTACTACTGTAAAAAAAAAACAACAAATGAAAAAAAAAAACCCATAATGCCCTCCTATATGCATGCTTAACATATAGGTGTTATACGCTTATATGCACTATGTTGCTATGTAAAATACTTTTGGATTAGTCTTATGTATATTATCATAATATAAGCTATTTATATGTATTATTAAATGTACTAATACTTCTTAATGCATGTTCTCTTTAGCTTAATTTCAGTTCAGTTGAGGCCAGTTTTGCATCATAGGGGTTACTTTGTTTGTGATATTACAGGGGGTTACCTAGTCAGTGTAAGGGGTTATTCGATCAATATTACAGGGGGTTACTTAGTCAATGTTATAGGAGTCACCTAGTCAGTGTCATAAGGGCTACTTTTTTCCTTTTATAAGTGACCACACTGTGTGGCTAGCCACACACAAGATGCGATGACTTTTATCACAACCAATTGTAATTAATTATGTTAAATTTTTCTAAAATTATTTTAAATTAGGTGACAGTTAAATTGTAATAACTACAATAAAAAATTAAAAAAATACCAATAAAAAAAATAAAGTAAATAGATTTTTATGTACTGGACATATTCTTAAATGGAAAATGATAAACATAGCGCTTAGGGTAATGTATAAGAAGCTAAAACGGGAAATATTGAGGAAAATTTAACATTAATTACACCGATCTACGCGTGGTTTTGTCATGAATTCCCAACTTAATTTCATTTTAGAAAGTATATTTAATGCTTATATATAGTCCTAAGGACTACATATAACATTACTCATCTTGAATCTAGATACTCCCTCCGTGTTTTATTAAGTGTTATACTTCTCAAATCCGGCCGTGTTTTAATAAGTGTTACACTTTCTTTTTTTTGGCAAAAAGCTACATTAAAATATTATCTCTCTCCTCTCATGGTTCCCGCCCAAACCCACTACTACTTTTTTATTATATTTTTCCTCTCACATTCATTACTTTTAAATAAACTATTAACCCCACTATCTTTATTTTACAATTTTTTAATACTACAACTACCCAACTTACGTGTTATTCTATTTAAGTCAATTAAATTGCCTAAAACTATGTGCTAGTCAAACTGTAATACTTAAAAAAAACACGGAGGGAGTAATTAAAATGCCAATAAAAAGAAAGAAATAAACAAAAATACTTCCTCCGTTTTCTTTTACTTGCAACACTTCTCTAAAAAGGAAATGTCACAATACTTGCAACACACTATAAAAGAAAAGTTACTTTAGGGAAAAACAATACTATTTCCCTTATTTAAAGCACAGACCCACTAAATTACACTCTTAACAACCACTCATCCTATTTTAAAGTTTATTATATCATGTAAACCCCACCTTTTTTAATTACCTCGCTAAAGGGTGTGTTGCATATAAAAGAAAACGGAGGAAGTATTTACTTTATGTTTCAAAAAAAAAAAAAAAAAGAGAAAGAAACGAGAGCATTCCTCCTACTGCCTTATCATACGCCTTACAACATTAAAAAATTAATATATATAAAAAAAGAAAAAAAAAAGTAAGAACCCAAACAATGATAATGGTGGTAAGAGAACCATGTCCTCCATTTCAATGACTCTTTAGCTCCTGGTAGAATTCGAATTGATGGTTCGTGGCAGAAGTTTAGCAAACAGTATGGGGTTGGTTGGGCAATAGAGATGTTTAGTACAGGTGAATTGGAAGTAGGTGGAAACTCTGGAATTGCGGCCTCAGCCTTACATTCGGAGCTCTTGGCATGTTTATATGCTTTACGCTGGGCTAAAGATAATGGCTACCGTTCAATCAGAGTTTTAACCGATTGTGCCTCTCTTGTGACGATGCTTAACAGGGAAACACCCTTGAAAATTAATATTTACTAGACTTGGAAGGATATTATTAAAATTGGAAGCACCTTCCAACATTGCATTATCCTCAAAGTTGATAGAGCACAGGTCAACCTCTCTCATTGTATTGTTAATCAGTGTCGTACTTCTTTAAACTGCTTTTCTAATTTGGTAGGATTTGATTTTTTTAGTTTAGCTTTTCTCCTTTTTCTTCCTCTCTTTCTACTGTTGTAAAAAAAAAAAAAGAAATAAAAAAAAAAATAATTGCGGTAAGGCCTTTGTATATTCCACCATTATTTTCCCAAAAATCAAAATATCCCACCAAAGTTACTTTATCTAAATTTTGGTAAATTAACCTTTGCCTAAATTTCTTTATCAAAGTTTCCTTTTATACTTTCACCATAAGCAATCTAAAAAGTCAATTTTGTAGGAATAATACTACTCAATTTCTGGAACGAAACAGAGGAACAAGACGAAGAAAAAAAAGCTTAGATTCAGCCGAATTTGATTTTTTTTGGAGTACGTCTCACTGTTCAAGGTAATTTGATTTGTTTACTTAATCAATAGAAATATAGTGGTTCTGAATTTAGGGTTCCTGTTCTTCAGTTTATTGTCATAATTTTATATTGAAATTTGATGGTGGAAGTGAAATTGAATGTTGAAATTTCAATTTTTCATGAGTTTCATCCTATTATATAATGTATTAATCACCATAAAAGGCACCTAACCAAATTTTGTTGGCTTTGGGAAAACAATTGTGAGGAACTAAATTTTGTTGATTAAATCATATTAATCAAATATGTGTGCAAACTGCTTCATGATATTTTGAGTATCTTTATATGCCAATTTTGACAAACTAATGCAGTAATTAAAGTATTGTTGACACATTAACTAATTTAATCAGCCAAGTACTTTTTTTAATCCCTTGTAAATTTTTATTTGCTTCATTTTGTGTTATTAATTCATAGCTATGTTACAACATCTTTTAATGTAACCAACTTGTTTATACATTTTAATATGATAATTACATAGGACATCATGGTGTCAAAGAATCGTGAGTGGATGCAATACAAAAAAAAATGATCCTAGATATAAGATTGGCGTAAAAGAGTTAATATGATACTACCTATAATTAGATTAATATTGTCAGATAAGATGAATAAATAATATAACTGAAATCAAGTAATCAAACTTCATGACTTTAAGTTTAACTAATTCGTCTATTATCTCAAGCAGTCATGTTAGTTTCAAGTTAGTGGTTTTAACTTTTAAGTGATCCATCTATTTTAGAACCCCATCAGCCCCTTATTAATTGTGCTATATTACCAACCTTATATGTCTTAATCTTTTTCATAGTGGAATTACCCAAGTCCTTAAGTTGTCAAATTTTTAATTATTATGATTATTAAATATTATATAATGATAATTGGTTTATATAAAGTTTCTTGCAAACATATAAATTAAATTGTTATGATATTTCGGTTTAATTTTTTTTACGGCTTTTTATGATAATCTTCTATGTTTACATGTATTTATCTATTTTATAGGTGTAGGGAATATTTCAAGCATTATCCCTAACTTGAACCCCACTGTGATCATACACTAAAGTACGGTGGCGTCCAAAGGGAAAGAAGATAGAGCAAAAGATTCGCCAACAAGTTTTTAGGAACTTGTAAACCGTTCATGAGGTGAAGGTTACACCCCTTAACGATCCAAGAGATTGTCAACTCCAATAGGTCTGGAACCATGACTGGTAGTTCGGGGATGAAGGTACAAATCCAACCTAAAAGAGATTGAACCTGCCCTAATAATAGGCCTCCACTTTATTCTGATCGTATTCATGTGCGCTTTCTGACTAACATGCAGTCAATAGGTTTAACCCTAAACCTGTTTATCTATGTTGGTTGAATATTATTGCACAATAATCTATTATTGGCGATCACTTGAATTATAATAAAATTAACACTAAACAAGATTATTAATTATCTTATTAAGCGTGATTACAAGTACTAATTCCCTTTAAACATGCATAAAAGGCATGATCAAGCAATAACAATAAACAAGCATCAAGCAACATAATAAATAATCAAAATAATAATAAAAATAATCATGTTAAAGCATAATAATAGCAAGATCCTAGGCAAGATACTGACAAGATTAATAGCAAACCCTAGCATGTCACTAAACAATAAAGATCAAAGCTTTAACCCTAACATGATACTATCATGATATTGGGAAAGAAAATAGGAAGCATACTTTTAATCATACTTGATATTAGGAATTTTTAGTTGTTACCCTAAACATGATACTAGGAAGATCAAAACACCCTAACATGACATTAGGAATCATAATAACAACCTAGACATGATTTCTACATCATAATATCAATAAAACCATTAAAGCACTTACTTGGATGCCTCATATCTCTTTCTAATGACAAAATACACGCGTTAGTAACTTCAAGGAAAATAATAAAATCAAACAATTAAATTAAATAATTGAAAGAGAGATTTGGGACAAAACCCTAAGAAATTAAAACCTTTCACGTCTAGGGCGAAGGCAACTTCGAATTTGGCTAGGTGTTTCTTGGTCTCGTGAATGCGGAATTTTGAATAGAAAATTAAAGAGAAATGAATTCTTAAAACAAGAAAACTAGAGAATATTTGAGAATTAGAGAGAATTGATGATAGTTGATTGTATTTGATGATGAAAAACGGAGGCTATAGGAGGCATATTTATAGAAATAATCAGCCAAACGGATAGAAAAACAAATCAGAGTTTCACCGAGGATAAAACAGATTAGCACCAGGCGCTGAACGTTAGCGCTAGGCGCTAAGGCTAGCGCCAAGCATTAGCGCCAGGCGCTAATGTCTATCGTCAAGCGGTAATTATTATTTTCACGTGTTTTCTTAATTCTGCTAAAATTTAGCCGCACAAAAGGGCAAAATCGTATTTTCCTTAAAAACACTCTTTTATTCTGATTAAAACTCCAAAAAAAGTCAACCAAAGTCAATTTATCAATGCTAATTGAATTAGGAAGGAAAAGAACCTTCTAGAAGAATCTAGAAGACTAAAATCAATTCTAATTACATTAGGAATGATAAATCCATATTAGGCCCTCCTCTAGATTATTGGGCCGCATATAAGTATCAAACCGGGCCCAGTTTAGTAATTTGGCCATAACTTCCTCATTATTCATCGGAATTGGGCTTATAAATATATCGTTGGAAAGCTCTTTTCAAGCCCTATCCAACTACACCGTTATTGGACCCTTGCTATGGACCAAACCAAATTGGATTGGCTATTTTCTTAAAATATGTTTTCAAAAACAGAGAGATTAGAAAAGAAATTAAAACTATCCGCAACACTAGACTTTTTACACTTTCATTTCATTCGATTATGATTCGACGCGAAAGATACTCATCACCGGGTTTGGTTTTGGGGAGACACAAATGGGTGTCTACTGAAGCCCCCACTTTGACTGAGTTTGGAGAAACGCAAGTTTCGAAAACAAAACTCAAAGTATCGATAGGGATGGAGAATGACTCAGAACGTTCTGCAATCCTAAATCATTCTTGTAATGTCGATACTTGCAAACTAGCGTTAGTTAAACATATTAAAGATTTAATAAACGCGTATCTTGCACCGTCGAGCACACGTCTCTGAAAGGTAACCGATTTTCTGCTGTATTGTTGATTTTTTTACGACCTCCTACAAGCTAAAGAATGTCGCTTGAAGACTGCTACACTTGTAACTGCCTCCAATTCTGCCATGATAGACTTCTGCAAGCTAGAGAACCCCATCGAAGATTGCTTCTCTTGAAACCACCTTCTAGCACTTTCTGACCATCTTCCGTAAACTAGGGAACACTATCGAAGACAACTTCGCTTAAAATCAGCTAGGGAATGCTTCCGAAGATATCCTCGCCTGAAGTTATCCTCACTTGTTGCGATAATATTCCGAGGAAAATTACCGAAGACCCTTGCTTGTCGATCTTTAAAAGCTCGCTTGAACTTTGCTTCCGCTATGCCAGTACGTCGGCGCTTTTGCTGCTTTTGAACCTGTATGTCGAACCAGTATGTCGGTGCCTTTGCTGTGCGAACCATTACGTCGGTGCTTTTGCAAAGAGCCAATGCTTAGGCGCTTTAAGCTAAGTGAGACGATCATTCATCAGGTCGATCACTTTATGTAATTGTAATCAAGCCGATTACTAAATCATGTCAAATTGCTTAGAGGGGCTAACTAGCGTACCAAGGAACCCAAAATGTTGTAAGAGGTTGAAACAACCGCACTGAGTGGCTAAACATTCTGTCGCCGCTGAAATATTGCTAGGGCCACATATATGGCTCTTGCGTCAGGCGCTGGCTCTAGCGTCAGGGGCTGGCACTAGCGTCAGGCGCAAAACCTTATCGTCTGGCGCCAAAGCCTGTCGCTTAGCGCTAGAGTTGGGATTTCCATATATACCCCTTTCTTTTTCATTTTCGCAGTTGATGCTCATTTCTACTCGAGAAATCGTCCGCGAACTTCAATTAACTCGTTCTTGCTCGTTTCTCAACCGAATTTGCTCAAATTTGTTGCAAATCAAAGCTTATTTCATCCATTTTCTCGATCTATATAAGTTTTCTGCAAACTCACTCCGGTTTTGATGAATTTTGCACATGTTTGTTCACGAATTTCTTGAAAATTCAAAACTTAAATTGCTTAATTCACTTTGTTTGTCAAATTTTATGCCATGAAATTGCTTGATTATGTTTATATATTGCCTTGGGAGTAATTTGAGACTGGGTTGACTCAATTTGGTGAAGAAACAATCAAATCACCATTGTTGGACCTCATAAGGTCGGGAAGACAATGTGGCCCGTTCTTGGTGTTTTTGCTAGCAATTCTTGTTCAATTTGTCACATTAATTACCATAGTATTGCAAGAAATTGTTTGGATGCTCGAAAAATGTCGTGTGCTCAATTTGAAATTGTGCTCTGTTTTAGTACTACGTACTCTGTTTTTTTGTGAACATAGTATCATGCGGCTAGGCGAACCTTAGATACTATAGAACCTTAATTTATGATGACTGTACTTCTCCCCCGTCCACCATATTTCTTAGAGGGTGCGACGTGGGATCACGGTTGGTAGGACGCGCTACCATGGCTTAGGCTGCGATACCTTGGGCGACCTGTACAAGATGTACATCGACATTGATGAAGAGGTGAGACTTCTCTGGGAGTCTTGCGGGTTGATTGCGCTTTTTGAGACCTCGGAGGCCATGATTTCCTCTAGCGGGGGTCAGCGCGTGGCTCGTGCCCTGGTGGAGTTCTTTTGGGACACCACCAACACTTTCCACTTCCCCTGGGGTGAGATGATGGTCACCCCGACCGACTTTAGTCTTATTACGGAACTGGAGTTTTGTTCTGTTGCGCTGCCGTTCGATAACGAGATCAGCGTCTTTTCTCCTTTGGTTGAGGAGATGTTGGGTCCGATTGCTGTTCGGGATCATGCTGAGGTAGAGTCGACTCAGTTCAGCGCCAAGGGCATTCGCCGTTCGACTCTAGCGACGGCTTTCGAGGATGATGCGACCACTCGAGAGCAACGAGTCCGCATTTTTGTGCTTATCTTGCTGTCAGGGACGTTTTCCCCTAACAAAGGTAGTAGAGTACTGCTTTACTACCTACCTGCGGTCCGTGATCTACACTTGATCGGGACTTATGACTGGCCAGCTTGGCGTATGCTGACTTCGTTCGAGCGTTACAAGACTCGTGTCGATACCGGTCCTTCACGGGGAACGTCGCTCTATCCGGCTTCTGGAGAGTAGTAGAGGTATACTTTATCTCCCATAAAGTTTAGCTCTAAGCTTTGGTTAGCATTTACTGATACTTTTTTCCTTTTGTAGATCTGGTTCTACGAGTACTTTCCCTAAGTTGCGCCGGCGAGACCGTCGCCGCGCAGGTTTCCAGTGAGTGCCTCTTGGGGAGGCCGTCGCGCTAGGATGTCTACACTTTCGTATGTCCGAGATAAGATCATCTCGGTATGGTTCTTTGTATAGTTGAACACTTTCGTATTACCTTTTGTAGATTCTTATATGATAGGCGTTCTTTGTAGGAGCATGACGTGCAGTATCGGCCGTGGATCGGCTTGGTTGTCCCTGGGTTAGCTGCGCAGTATACCACTGAGCGTCGCTATTTCTTAGGGACATATGGAGCTGTCTCATATCTTAGAGAGAGGGTTGCTATTCAGCATTCCTCAGACACCTTTGTCGTTCTTGCTCCTCCGCCGTGTCATATGTTCAACGGCGCGAGGTTGGTGAGCATGTCAGAGAGAGCTGGTACCCCTTGGCGATGTTACACGATCCCTGGGCGGTGCTGTGAGGAGGAGCTATTGCCGTTGTTAGCTCTAGTCCCTGTACTGGCTAAGGAGGTGGCGGTATGATTTTCATCTTTTACCTTCCGTTAAATAGCCCCCAAGTAATGTTTTTCTAACTTTGATTTGCTTTTGTCAGGCTGGAACTACTGAGTTCGTGCCACCTCGTATGTCGATCCATTATCAAGGGACATACGGGCCGATCGAGGAGATGATTCCTCTGGCTTAGGTTTGGACAATCGGTTTAGGTTCCTTTTTAATCTTGTTATTTAATCAAGTGATCACAATATTTTAGAATTATATGTTGCATTAATATTCAACCAATTTAGCTTAGTAATAGTTTGGAGCAAATTGAATCTTTGTTTGCATGCCTTTGAGATCGCATGAATCACTTTTCACTATAAGAATCGAGTATAGGCCAATACGGACGAATGTGACTCCATCACTCACTTCGTACCATCATCCCCGATCCTCCTTTCGTGGTTCCGAACCATATGGAGTTAGTAATCTCATGGATTATGAATGGGGTGTAACCTTCACGGGTCAATCGTTGTTGCCTATCGTTGTCCCTTTATCGTGGTTGCCTTTTATGATCCGTGAACGGTTTACAAGATCCTTAAGAACTTGTTGGCGGCTCCCTACTTTCCTTGTCACTAATCGTATTCGTCAATTCGCACTTCCTAAGAGTGCCAAGCATATTCACACATGCTTTAAACGTAAGCGCACTTCGAACGACGCCTACAATTTGGCGACTCCACTGGGGAGGATTTTTTGTTATTTATCAATTTGAGTGATCGATATTTAATTAAGATGAGTGCATGAGACTTGAAATATTCTTGAATTGTTTTCCTGCAATTTAATTGGCATTGTCACATATGCATATGATTTTCTTAGGTTACCTATTTTGCCACAATAGTACGTGTTCTACGTATGTGTCTAGCCCGGGGGGATTTATGCTCTATCAACCCGAAAACGCTCATGGCAATAAGGGTTCATCCGAGTTTTTAAATCCACCCAAACCATGGAGTCGAGTTCGATTTCATCACGAACTCGCGGAGCCGCCCGTTGGCATACACCCTCAAGGGAGGCTGCCTTGCTGACGGGTCCAAACTCTTAACCATGGTACCCTTTGACACCCAAAAGCTTGACCATAGTCGAACATAGAACTTGACTTTAGGTTGCGAACTTCATTGCATCATGCGTGACGATATTCTTATGTGTGCATTTTTTTATTGACCTTTTTTTAATTATTTTTTTTCTCTTATCAAACCCCTTTTTTTTTTTTTATTATTATTATTAGAGTCGAGCCATAGATTTTTTTTTTTTAATTTTTGAGTCACCCGGATTTTAATTCCCGTATACTGCACAAGAGTCAACTTGTTTTGGTCATATCAGGAGTTCTAGAAAGAGTTACGTGTCGTGTAACCTATGGATCTGTAGCCCCGGGTTTTAACTTTCATTTGGCGTTGGTTTTGTCTCAATCAGAGTCACAGATAAAAATTTATAACCGATATACTACAGCCTGTCCGGTTTAGGTGTCTTTTTAGCGTCAACTTTCTTTTGTTTTATGTTTAATTTTTTTTTATATATATATCTTTTCGTGTCAAGTTAGTTTTAGCCAAATCCTTTAATCCGTGTCAGCTCATATAACATAGGATTATATATTTTGATTTTTTATTTATTTATTTATTTATTGAATCCTAACTCTTCTAGAATTCTAGTCCTCTTCCTAGTGCTAACCTTAACATGTGTTCTTTGTCTTTGATTGTGGTTGATCTTATTTATGAGAATTATGACTAATGATTTTCAATGGACCGTTTTCACCTAGTAAATAGCATAAACATCAAAATTAGACAAAATTAATCAAGTTAGTTTGTCTTTTAATCTTCCGTGCTATTTGGTCATTGGGTCTTTTGTTTTTCACAATGTCCTCATGTCTAGACATGCGATCATACCATGAGTCTTAATATACTCACCTAATCACACATGTTGAGTCATTGCACACACTTTGTCTTCGAATAATGCACTATAATGTTTATATTCGTATACTAGGACCATGCATGCATCGTTTTCCGTGGTAATAGGAATGAGTGAAGTATTTCCCATTAGTTTTAAAAATTGTTTCATAAACCTTTCCTTTTTAATTCGAGTATTGATTAAATGCATTAAGTGAGTTCATCCTTACACAGTACTTGAGTCTAAAATCACTAGGCAATAGTTGGAAGAATAAGGGGAACGTCATTCCTTCCTTCTTTTCTTCCAATCAAAGCATCCGCAATAACAAACTTCTTGTCCCTCATGGCGGTAACAAGTAATTCATAAGCAACCATGAAGATGAAGCACAAGATAAGTCTCCATATAAGTTTTCATGCTTTTTGTTTTATTTATTTATTTTTTATTTTATCCCTTTTCCCCTAAAAAGTCTAGCATAGGTTCTCCTTATTCATGTGTCTATGTGTCACATTTCTTACCTTCTTCATAAATGAGCATCTCTTTCTTACATTCAATCATGTCATTCGCAAAAAAAAAAAAAAAAAAAAAAAAAAAATTCATCAAATACCGAACTACACACAAGGTACACCAATGGCTTCAGGCACCTTTGCAACCCTGTCATTCCCTGTTAACCGCTCAATCACATTCCATTTCTTCATCAACCACTTTGAGCCTCGTCTAACGTTTGGCCTTCATTTCTTCAACCCACATTCACTTAACCCTGGGATTGGAAGATGTGTAATTGTATAACACTCAAAAAGCAAGTAAAAAAAAAAGCAGCAAAGCA
Organism: Chenopodium album; assembly: GCF_948465745.1. NCBI lineage: Eukaryota > Viridiplantae > Streptophyta > Magnoliopsida > Caryophyllales > Amaranthaceae > Chenopodium > Chenopodium album. The sequence continues at coordinate 55,339,977 of NC_137837.1, forward strand.
ACAATAAAACAATGTCTAAAGGCAAGTGTTCCAACGTCTCGAATTGCGTATCTTATCGAGTGCTTTGTACTGTGCCTGAGAAACATGAATGCTAAGTGAGTGATGGACCGCATGATTTGAGATGCCTACATTGATTCAAAAGAATGAAAAAAATAATGATAAGCCAAAAAAAATAAAAAATGAAAATAAACTTGCAAAATTAAAAATTTTCAAATTCACAATTACACATCTTGGGGATTCCCTCAGGTCTTGAGCCTTATACCCTTTTCTTCTTTAAACCATCAACTTAACCACATTACAACCCTTGAAAGACCTCTTTGAGGTGTACACACACTTGTGCAAAGTTCGACTAGAGCTACGTTGGCCTGATTCCTAACGGATACGTAGGCAACCTCACATAGAGGTGCGGTCACATTCATATTCATATTCATATCCATGCATGATCGAGTCAAAGAATATCCAATGCTTATTCCAAACCATTTAGAGCTAGACTTGGGGGCTTGAACCCACATCATTTAGCCTACCTAGCCTAAAGAGTGATCATCTTTGACTCTTCTCACATCTCTTTCCATCGCCATAACCCTTGCAGCCAGCCTTAGTATCACATTCACACACTTCACTCACACATCCATATCCATATCAATCATCCTTCCTTTTAAGAGCCCTTTATTATCATGAAATCTTATTTCAACACTGTGCATGTTTCATCATATTTAAAGACAACATTCATTAAAAGAAACATTGTATACTTGCTTAGCTTCCTGACCTGAGCAATATTTATTGTTTCATGCATCGCATAATGTGCTGAGCATACAAAGCATGTCGTGCTTTAGCTCCTTGACCTAAGCAACGTTCATTATGCAATAATCACTTCATCTGTATACGTGCTTAGCTTCTAGACCTAAGTGACTTTCAAGATCGTTTCTTTACACCATATATGATGCTTAGCTCCATGACCTAAGTTCATTCATCGTGTCACATGATGTAATTGTCCTTAGCCTCCTGGCCTAAGGACATGCATTATGCATACATTACTTTCAAGAAAAGTAATTCAATCCATGCGATTCATTTTAATTTGTCTTGCTCCACGAGGAAGTTCAAAACTTCTTTCCTTTTTTCGCGTCTTTTCTTTTGGGGAAGTTTAAAAAAACTTTTTCAAAATTTTCTCATCGAGGGAAGTTCGAAAATAAAAGTTCAGTTTTCACATCTTTCTTTTTCGGGGGAATGTCGGTACCCTCCACTCATGACAAAATTTGACGGAAAATTTTTGCTTTTGCATCTTCGTTTGCTTGTGTCTGCACACACACATATACACACACACACTCACAAGTCATACACATGTCATGTCACATCAAGTCAAACTTGGTCAAGTCAGTGGTCAAGTCAATCACAATATATATGAGTCCATTGGAAAATTTATTTTTGCAGGTCTCATCTACAGCCCACGTTCGGGGACAAGCGAACCAACTACAACCCACGTCCGGGGACAAGTGGACTATCTACAGCCCACGTCCGGGGACAAGCAGCCCATCTACATCCCACGTCCGGGGACAAGCAGCCCGTCTACAGCCCACGTCCGGGGACAAGAGAACCATCTACAGCCCACGTCCGGGGACAAGCGGACCATCTATAGCCCACGTCCGGGGACCAGCAGACCATCTACAGCCCACGTTCAGGGACAAGCAAACCATTTACAGCCCACGTTCGGGGACAATCGAACCACCATCGTTTCATGGCGCAAGGTTCTCGATACATAAAGACTTGCAATCTCATCATCAAAAAAGTCTTTCCTCAAGCATGGAAAGCATTATCGGTGGATTTTTTCTTCAAGGGTAGAAAACCGCCAAGTCGGCTTTGCTCAAGCATGGAAAGTATTATCCGGTGGAATTCTTCAAGCATAGAAAAACCGCCAAATTCCTTTGTCGTCTTTCCTCAAGAATGGAAAGCATTATCGGTGGATCTCATCAAGCATTGAAAAACGCCAAAATCATATGTCGACTTTCCTCAAGCATGGAAAGTGTCATCCGGTAGGTTTCTTCAGGCTTAGAAAGCTACAAAACTCATCTGTCGGCTTTCCTCAAGCATGGAAAGCATTTCAACAAACGTCACCCGGTGTATTCCGTCAAGCATAGGAAAATACCAAACTCATTTGTCAACGATACACTGGTGTCAGATAAGCGTTCTATCCCTTTACTCTTTTATTTGTGGAATTAACAATTTTTGCAGGTATCGGCGTATACAAGTGATTTAGGATCGTAGAACGTTTTAAATCATTCTCCGTCCTTATCGACTACTTTGACTATCATTTTCGAAATTGACGTTTTGACAAAATCAGTCAAAGTGGGGGCTTCTGTAGACACTTAAAAATGTCTCCCCAAAACCAAACCTGATGATGAACAACCTTTCACTGCCATTATTGGTCGGGTTGAGTATTTAATCTTGTAGTGCTTAAATCCATATTTCCATTTCATAAACCAACCCAAATTCTATCCCATTTCCCGAAACCATAACTTATTTTCCTCTTTTCGTGCCTTAAACCCAAAATAATTCATTTCGTGTCCTTTAAAATCATTCATTTCGTGTCCTTTTTATAAAAACGTTTAATCTAGTTTATTTTGATCCACAATTTGGGTCCAATGATTGAATAGTTCGATGGGGATTTAAAAGATCTTTCAAACGATATATTATAAGCCCAAATCCGAGTTATAACGAATAAGTTATGGCTAAAATATTAAATTGAGCCCAAACCGAACCTAAGCCCACCTTACCTACGACCCAATGATCATGTGGAGGGTCCAAATTATTTAATCCAATTCCTAAACCAATTAGGATAAATTAGAATCTTCTATAAGTTTCTAAAAGATCCTAATTATCCTTTTGAAAAGATAAGATTAAAGAGTTTGAAATTGAATAAAACTCCTTTTTTTTATAAGTCCTAATTTTATTCGAATTGAAAGTCATTCAAAGATAGAAAAATATTATTTTCATGCCTCATAGTTTTCATCCAAATTTTACATGGTTGGATAGCCCTTGAAATTATCTTTCCAATGATATATTATACTATCAATTCCGAGCTATAACAGAAAAGATATGAATAAAATGTCAAATTCTATCCAAAACTGACACCGTCTCATTATTTCGGCCATATCTTTTATTCTATATAATATTTCACTCTGTTTCTAATTGGGTTAAAAAGTAGACTTTAATAGATTTCCAACAATATCTTCTTCATCTTATTCCAATTTTTAGATCAAAATATATGATAAAAACAAAAACCGCAAAAACAGGAGTCTATCGAGTTTTATTCCGATTTAATTCGGATCTTATCTTAATTCTTCGACCCTTCTTTTTTTTCTCTATAAATAGAGGTCATATCACCCCTTTTCCAATCATCAACAAGCTTGATCATAAAATCCTTCTCTCTTTCTCTCTTTTACACCAAAATCATTCTCTTCTCTCTCTCCCATATTCTAAGCCTTAAACATATATTCCTAATTACACCACTCCAAGGAGTCTATACTTAACCCGAGGGTCCGTCCTTAAACCAAGGCGTGAAAGGTATAAATATCTGAGGGATTGGACCAAATGAAATCTATATTTATTTAATTTAATTTCCATTTGCTTTATATTTTTATTGAAGTTACTAACAATTTATTCATGATGTAGAAATTTAAAGGAAGGCGCAGAATGTGAGTAATTAATTAATTTAATTACTCTTATTTTATTTTAATATTGCTAGTATCATTATTAAGTTAATTTTATATTTGATTTGACTAACATTATAATTGTTGAATTGCTTCCAATATTAATGTTTGTTCTATTATTATTATGATCACCATATTCCATGTTTAAAGGGAATATATAATTGAAAATCACGCCTAATAAGATAATTTGGACAACCGGTTTAGGTTACTTTTTAATCTTGTTAATTAATGAAGTGATCACAATATTTTAGAATTATATGTTGCATTAATATTCAACCAATTTAGCTTAATAATAGTTTGGAGCAAATCGAATCTTTGTTTGCATGCCTTTGAGATCGCATGAATCACTTTTCACTATAAGAATCGAGTAGAGGCCAATACGGGCGAATGTGACTCCATGACTCCCTTCGTACCATCATCCCCGATCCTCTTTTCGTGGTTCCGAACCATATGGAGTTAGTAATCTCATGGATTATGAACGGGGTGTAACTTTCACGAGTCAATCGTTGTTGCCTATCGTTGTCCCTTTATCGTGGTTGCCTTTTATGATCCGTGAACTGTTTACAAGTTCCTTAAAAACTTGTTGGCGGCTCCCTACTTTCCTTGTCCCTAATCGTATATGTCAATTCCCACTTCCTAAGAGGGCCAAGCATATTCACACATGCTTTTAACATAGACGCACTTCAAATGACACCTACAATAGTCCACGAAGGCATTTGTGGAACTCGTGTTAACGGCAAAATGCTAGTCCAAAAGATAATGCGAGAAGGGTACTATCGGACAACCATGAATAGAGATTGTCGTCAATATGTAAAAAGATGCCCTAAATGCCAAATTTACGCCAATTTACAACATGTTCCTCCATCTCTACTTTACACCTACACTTCACCATGACCATTCTCTACATGGGGAATTGACATTATTGGTAAAATTACCCCTCCTGGGATAGGAGGTCACGAATACATCCTAGAAGCAATTGATTACTTCCCAAAGTGGGTTTAAACACAATCATATTCTAAACTCACTGCAAAAACATGTAGCACTCTTTATCAAAAGGAATGTCATTTGTCGATACGGAGTCCCACATAAGATGATAAGTGACAATGGAACTCACTTTCAAGCTGAATGTGAAGAATTGTTACAAAACTATGGCATTCAACACAACCATTCTCCCCCCTATAGACCTTAAGCAAATGGAGCCGTTGAGGCAGCTAATAAAAATCTAAAGACTATTATCGAAAAAATAACAGAAAGTTATAAGGATTGGCCTGACAAACTCCATTGCGCACTTTAGAGTTATCGCACGTGAATTCGCACATCAACGGGAAATACGCCATTATCCGTAGTTTATGGAATGGATGACGTGCAACCTGTAGAGCTAGAGATACCATCTTTACGCATTGCTATCAAACCCGTATGGCTAGAGCAAGGTATAAAGAGCTAATTCTACTTGATGAAAAGCGACTAGAAGCTCTACATCATACCCAATGCTATCAAACCCGTATGGCTAGAAATTTTAATAAGAAGGTCAAGATGAGAAACATCAAAGTAGGAGACTTGGTGCTGAAAGAATTAAGGAAAAATGTTTTGGATCCAAGAGGCAAATTTAAGCCTAATTGGTCTGGACCTTGTATTGTCAAAACAATCCTATAAGGAGGTGCAGCAAAACTAACTGTCATGGATGGTAATGAGTTCTCAAACATGACGAATCTTGACCAACTTAAAATGTACTACCCATAATTACTTGAGTAAAATACTAAAGAGAGCTACGTTTGGCCTGATTCCTTAGGAAAGGATACGTAAGCAACCCTTTATAGGGTGTGGCCACTTTAATTCTCGCAAACCTCGCATCCCAAAAATAAAAGAAATTCGATGGAATGGTAGCGTAATAGAGAGAAGTCTGTTGCCAGCCGACAGACTGCCGCGCAAGGCGACAGCGCCTGTCGCTGGCCGACAGAAGCAAAACGGCGGCGCCGCTCTTCCGGGAGTACCTAGGCAAATTTTGTTGTTTTTCGGAAAATTTTCGACTTCCGTACTCGAAAAAATTTCTGGAAAATAAAATTTTCTGTTTTCGTTGCTTTAATAAATTAAATTTAAAGAAGTTGATTTAATTAAAAAGCTGAAATTTCATAAATAAAATAAAATAAAAATTACATTGTTAATGGAATTTAAATGAAATCTTAATAAAACAAATTAACTTAATACTAAGTCTAATAACTTGGAAGTAAAGCAATGCTTCAATCTTTCTTCTCTTCTTTGCTCTTTTCAAATTTTTATCCGAATCCTCTTCACCGTCCATGACTTTAGCTAGTAGGCATCCCTTATAGGACCTGCATTCAATTTTAGAGTAAATGGTTTCTCCCTTAGCTAGGACTTCATGTTTCTTTTCTACCCAAACCTTCTTCTCTGGAGTGTCAGCTTTTCTTTTCCGTTTATCCTTTGTAGAGTCTTTCTTCTTAGGCATCATAGGTGTTCTGAATTCAATCTTTTCACCCAAGCGTTCTTTAACAGGAATCACTTTGTCACCTAGACGATTCTTCACATAGGTTTTACTTGGATTTTTTTTTCATGTCCTTTGAAGGTTTCTTAAGAAGCCACCTTTTTACATCATTGGGCAAAGAAGGAGGAACATTTTGGGTAATTACTTCCTATAAAGGTCTAGCGCTCCAATATGCATCAAAATTCTCTACTTCTTGTGGAACAGGGAATTCATAGGGACGACGGAGATCCCCAGAAGGAATTATTTGAAGTAGGTCGTACTATATTTTTACCCTGCAGGGATAATAAAAAGTCATCTTGGTTAAGCTTGGAAGACGACAAAAAGGTTGCTTGTTGACACCAACCATCTTCTCTATTTTCCACCAAGGGATGACCCACTTGATATCAAAGTTGCAAGAGGCAAAGACTTTATTCCATTCATGGCGGCCCATCTCAGAAAAGCGAATTTGGAGTATATTTGTCAACATTGTCAGGAGGACTAATTAATTCTAGTCTCTCTATTATCCATATCTGCAAAAAAATTCAATGCAAATAAAATAATATTACTATACAAAAATATGTTTTTGATTTCTGTGATTAAAAATATTATTTTCTACCTGTAATAAAATTGGAGAACCCCGAAAAGGTGCTTTTGGATTTCTCTTCAATTCATCAAGACTAAGCATAGTCTCTCCAACAATTAATGGCATTCGATTTCTTCAAGATTTAATCTGCTCCAAAACAATTAATATAATTGATTGGCCCTCATTAGTTTTACCACTAGTGAGAAGATATTGGTTAAGCATGCAAAAGAGAAAAGCCCTTCTTCTATAAAAATGAAAAGATTCAGAATAGGGTCTATCAAAGTAATGGCGTTCAAATTCCTTTATATTAACTACACTACCATCTACTATATTTGTTAGATCTTTGTCTCTCAAATTAAAGAAGCGCTCAAAATCTTTATAATAATATTCATTTATTCTAGGGATTACCTCATGATCTAATGAAGGGAAGCCTATGATGGCACCAAATTCTTCCGGCAGAGGGTTAATTTCATCACACCCTAGTCTAAAACAATGAGTATCTATGTCCCAATATTCTTAGGCGGTATGAATAAAATCTATATCAAGATCTACTCTCTTAACAAAATAAATACCTTCCATGTTAAAAAAGTCAAGTTCTTTTCTCTCTTTAGCAGTTAAAGACCGACACCATTCACGAGCGAAATTGGTAAAACTCTTAATAACTAAAGACATGATTATTTGTTGAGAAGCTAAGATTATGATTAATCTATTGGAATTATGAAGAAATTCGGCAGATTAGGGGGCTATTTATGCACAAAATCAATGAAGTTTTACTCCGGAAAGGACTCGGAGTCAGCGCACTGCAGCGCCAAACGACAACCCTGTCGCATGGAGACACCAGCAGCGCTTGGCGACAGAGCAAAATGCGTGGAGACACGTGACGCTACAACATTTTTTCAACGAGCTTTACAAACTACATTTTTCTTGCTATGATTCAAACTCGTACAATGACTTTACGATTTTATCCCTTTCTACAAATACCCTTACATAATAATTTCATATATTTTCCTTCAATTTTTCTTTTTTGGATTTATTAAGACTTAATTTAATTTTAGGTTTGTTGCAAGTCCAATTTATTTTTCATTTTTTCTTTTTGGGGGAGAAAGTCGGATACCCTCCATTAATAATAAAAATGACGGAAATTTTTGCGCAAAATTAATTTTATCACAATTTTTTGCACACACACATGCACATAAAAATGAAAAAATATGCAAAAAAAAATGCAGTCATAATAGATAATAATATGTATATACAAATATGTCTAACAAGTGTGTCAATCAGGCAAAGTCCTAGAAAAGTCAAAATAAATAAACAACACAGGTACAACTACGGCGCTTGAGGACGCAGTTGATGAGTGATGTTCATCATATAAAAAAACTACGCAGAACGAGGAGTATGCTCCCCACCAGCTCTAGCTCCAATCTCTCCAAGAGGGGGAAAACTCAGCTCAGGACTCGTCCACCCACGGTCGCCCTGGTGATGAATCAACAGAGGCTGAGGCTGCAGAGGCTGCTGCGACGATGAGCCAACCTCGTACGTCCCACCACCTATCGGAGCTAAAGTCGCCTCTCCCTAGCCTACCGGCCTAACATGTGCACCCTTAGATGAAGAGCCTGAGCCCTCCACTTCCTCGGCCCAGGCAGAGTCAAATCAACCACCCCGACCGCCTGAATTAGTGCAGCAACGCCTCGAGCTAGACCTAGTCGGCTCTCTCCAAACCTTAGGTCTCGTTCGGGTACGGGAAGGAATGGGTTTTCCTTGCAAGGAGAAATCGAATCAGAAGCACTCAGAATAGAAATATAAACAATGTAGAAATAAAGAGAAAAAGCTACCTCCTAAGCAGCGTCGTCGCGACGACATGAAGCCACATTCCTCATCCGCACGAGCTGGCTTTGAAAGGCGTCTATACACCTCGCCATCGCCGTAACTACCTCGCGCGGGAATTGTCAAAGAAATAAAATCAGTAACAATACAAGACAAATATGAACAAATAGTGAGTAAACAACTCACCCGAGTCTGGTGGCGAGGAATTGATCGCTCCATAAAGTGCTGATCCTCAGGAGCCGGAGTAATCATCTCCTCGATAGGCCCGTATGTCCCCTGGTAATGGATGGACATACGAGGAGGCACGAACTCAGTAGGATTGGTTTGGAAAAAAGAAAATCAAAGTGAATAAAATATCTCTTGGGGGCTACTTAGCAAAAGGTAAAAGATAAAAATCATACCGCTGCCTCTGTAGACAGAACAGGGGCCGGAGCTAACAATGGCAAAAACTCCTCCTCGTAGCACCGCCCAAGGATCGCATGAGATCTCCAACGGGTACCAGCAGGCGACCTCTCTGACATGCTGAGCAGCCTCACGTCATTGAACATGTGACGTGGCGGAAGAGCAGAGACGACAAGAATCTCCTAGGAGTGCTGAATAGCAACTCTCTCTCTCCTTGGTACACCGCCACCCCATATGTCCCTAGCAAGTAGTGACGCTCAGCAATGTACTGCGCAGCTAGCCCAGGGATAACCAAACGGCCCCATGGCCGGTATAGCACCTCAGGTTCCTGCGAAGAATGCCTATGAGATAATGATTGATATGTCCATTTTATATAGTAATTTACCCCCGTCCCTTGGTCATAATTAGTAGTGTTTTTGGCTCTTTCGAGCCACTTTTATTACTAATTTGTGTTTTCTAGTGTTTTCGTAGTTTTAGTTGTATTCTACAGGAAATTGCACTATTGGAGCATTTTCCCGGGCTTTATGGATCAACTACGGAAGCTAGAAGGACACGACCACTTTTGAAGCCCAGGATCAGTGAAAGCCGATGATTAAGGGCTCGGTATGAGACACCGAGGCTATTGGATCGTTTAATCAAGATCCGATGAGGAAACTAGATTGGGCCGAGGAATCGAGCCCAATCGAAATCCGAGCCTCGAAGAAGAAGATCGGGCCCGTCGGGCAAGCTTGCGCCCGATCGGGCGGGCGCGCATAAGAAGAGCACCAGCAAGAAGGCGCGCCTGATCGGGTGAGCGTTAGCTCGATCGGGCGCGGCTGCCTTGATGAATCGTGAAGAAAAAGGCGGGCCCGATCGGGCGGCCCTTTTCGCCCGATCGGGCGCGTGTTTTCTTAAGACCTGATTAGTTAGTTTTAATTTTTGTTTTAGGGAACGTTTAAGTACGAGATTTGGATGTAATTTTGGATTACCTTCTTTTTTAGACTTTCTCTCTCTACTTAGGATATTTCTCTCTCTTAAATTCTCTCTCAACTTTTGTTCTTAATTACTTCCGTTAATCCAGTTTTCTTTTGGTAACTATTTCTTCTCTTTTAATTTCAGCTATTTTACTTGCTTCTTTGATTATGTTTTGTTTTATTTATTTGATTAGTTTAGTTATGATTATGTGTGAGTAGTTTCATTCTAGGGTTTATGGGGATCCATAAATAATATGAAGGGATAATTTGTTATTATTAATTGTTGATATTGCATGATAATTTCTTATCAAATTGTTTTAATTCTTTGCAATTAGATTATGAATCCAGCAGATGTAATTTGATTATTGTGAATGTTTAGCAATATTGAATTAATGAATCGAGCAGATGTTAATTTAATATTAAAGGCTATTTTCAATAGGAACTTAGATCTAGTAAATTGCGAGAGCCTGTTGGATCTATGTTGATTAATAAATTGCAAGAGCCTGTTAATAATCATGTTATTTGTGCAATGTTAATTATTAATTACTTCGTTTTATCCTATAATATTAATTATTGGTAAACTTGTGACCCTAGGCTTCCTTATTATTGTTTCTTTTCTCCCTAAACTTATTCCTCATAGTATAGAATTTATTCCCAAAAATATTGGTTACTTAGATAATTTATATTATAATAAATAATTAGGAGTAAAAAGACTTGTTTCCCTGTGGAGTTCGACCCTACTTCCATATCTACTTTAGTTAGAGGACTTAGGTATTTTTTTTTTATTAGAGGATATGACTTTACCCTGTCAAAATTTGGCGCCGTTGCCGGGGAAACGGTTTTATTTTTGTAGTCTAGATTATCCCCTTTTGTCTCAGAGAACGTTAGTTCTTTGAAGCAATTCTCATATTTGTCTTTTAGTTCCTTGTTTATGCCCAGGTGTTCCAGATCAGGTTACATCCCATTCGATCCTGAGATCGAGCGCTCTTTTCATAGACAAAGGAAGATCTATAGACAAATTATGGCGGGTTCTGAGGAGGACAACAGTCGAAGAGATCCTCCCTCTGATTGTAGTGATACAGATATTCCTTCAGATTCAGAATCAGAGATGACGACCTAGAAGAAACTCAGTGACTACTCGCAACCGAAGCTCACAGATTTCCCGTACCTTACTCCCACTCCAGCACTAGATGGAGTTCAATTTGAAATCAAGACCCAATTTATCACTATGATAGAGAGGAAGCAATTCAGCGTAGCTAAGGGTGAAGATCCTAATCTTCACATCGCAGATTTCTGCTAATATTGTAACATCATTATACAAGCCGGGGTCACGCAAGACCAAATCAGGGAGATTCTTTTCCCTTTTTCATTATGTGGCAAAGCTAAATTATGGTTTAATGGTTTAAATAGAACTGCACTTGGTATTACTGACTGGGAAACTCTTGCTTTGAATTTCTATAATAAATACTATCCTGCAGAGAGAACAGCGGTGCTAAGAAGTGCTATTCAGAACTTCGCTCAAGAGGCCGACGAAACGTTATATGAGGCTTGGGAGAGGTTCAAGGATCTATAGAGAGAGTTCCCCCACCACAATGTAGCACAATGGCAATTGATCGAAGCATTCTATAATGGACTTGGAAATTCTTCTAGATCAGTGCTAGATTCTGCAGCTAGTGGGAGGTTCATGAATTTAAATGTGGACGATGCAGGACAGGTTATCGAAGACATGGCAATACACAATTCCCAATATGGGAATCCGAGAGGGTTTGCAAATAAAGGAAAACATAATGTCGATTCCGTATCCTTTTTGCAAGCTCAATTGACGTCTATTTGTCAAAAATTAGATAATCTTACTGTTGCTCCTAACTCTGTAGCTAATGTTTCTGCTGTTGCTAACAATGAAGCTTTTTGTGAAAATTGTGGAATTGTAGGTCATTGGGAGCAAGATTGTAGGAGCTTTATGGAACAAGTTAATGCCTTTCAAACCTATAGGCAGAATAACCCCTATTCCAATTCTTACAATGCCGGTTATAAAAATCATCCATATCTTTCATACCGGAGCACCAATGTACAAAACCCTCCACCTCCACAGCAATCACAACAGCAAACCCCACCAGCAAAAATATTATCATCCTAATTCCGGCCAGAAAAGCCAAGCATCACCCTCATCATCTTCCGACCCTGCCATGACAGAAATTAGAGAAATGTTTACCAATATGCAAAAGCATATGGAAAGTAGGGATGCACAAATTGATTCTATCCTAGCCCATAATAAAATCATGGACAATCAAATTGCACAACTTTCATCTACCCTACAATCCCGTCAGCAGGGAGCTCTACCATCACAACCTATCCATCCTATAGATCATGCCAATGCAATCACTCTAAGGAGTGGTTCACATTATGATGGACCTCCTATGCTAAAGGAAGATATACCAGTTCCTGATCTAGATTCCTCTATACCAAACGCTAATCCGGCTAGCCCTGCAGGGCTACAAATAGATACTAATCTTACAAATGTTTTTGTGAATGGTAAATTGCAGGATAAGGGAGGAGATGTGCAGAGCCCAGTTATCAAGCTTCCATTCCAAAATAGACATCTGAAGAGTAAGCTTGATAAACAATTCGGTGAGTTTCTAGAGGTTGTGAAAAACCTGCAGGTAACAGTTCTTTTTACCGACTTAATCACTCAAGTTCCTGCTTATGCTAAATTTATGAAAGACATTCTGACTAGGAAAAGGGCCTTTAATGAAGTAGAAACTGTAGATTTCACAGAGGAGTGTAGCGCCTTATTGCAAAAAAAATCCCTTCCTAAATTAAAGAATCCCGATAGTTTTTCTATCCCTTGTCATATAGGGAATGTTTTTATTGATAAAGCTTTGTGTGATTTGGGTGCTAGTGTCAGTTTCATGCCATTGTCTGTCTGCGCTAAACTTAATATGGGAGAATTAAAAATTACTAATATAACTTTGCAAATGGCAGATCGTTCGGTAAAATACCCTTTAGGTATTTTAGAGGACGTCCCTTTCAGAGTTGGTAAATTTTTTATTCTTGTCAATTTTGTTGTTTTAGACATGGCAGAGGATACACAAATACCCATTATATTAGGCAGGCCTTTTCTCCATACTGCAGGAGCAATTATTGATGTTAAAAATGGTAAACTAACCCTTTTTGTAGGTGACGATAATGTTACTTTTAATTTAGGGAAGGTTTTTAAAGGGCCTATGCTAGAGGAGAATTGTTGCTATATTGTTGTAATTGATATAATGGATAATATTTGTGATGATAGCTTGCCACGAGTTCTTGCGAAGGATCCCCTATAGGAAGTTCTCTGCGGGAATTTATCTAGGGACAATGCAAGCGTTTGGGGTAATGAAGTACAAGATATTGAAAAAGCTCTTTCCTTAACAAAGTTAAGCCCCAAGGAAACAATGAAGGTAGTAAATTTAGTTCAGGAATCAAAACCTGTAGAGGTCAAGAAACCTGAGCTAAAACCTCTCCCTTCTCATTTAAAATATATTTTTCTTGATGAACAGGAACTACACCCCGTGATCATCAGTACTGCACTTACTGACCTACAAACTTCCCAACTTCTAGGGGCTCTGAAAACCCATAAGAAAGCTATTGGGTACAATATTGATGATCTCAAGGGTATTAGCCCTGATTTTTGTATGCAAAGGATACATCTAGAGGACAACTATAAGCCCTGCATTCAACCCCAATGAAGATTAAATCCCAACATGTAGGATGTAGTCAAGAAGGAGGTTATGAAATTACTTGATGCAGGTATTATCTATCCTATTTCTGACTCCAAATGGGTGAGTCCTGTGCAGGTAGTGCCGAAGAAAGGTGGGATGACTGTGATAACCAATGAAAAAAATGAATTAATTCCCACTAGAACTGTAACAGGGTGGCGTATGTGCATTGATTATAGTAGATTAAATATCTCCACTAAAAAGGACCTCTTCCCTCTTCCCTTTACAGATCAAATGCTTGAGAGGTTAGCCAATCATAAATTCTTTTGCTATTTGGATGGGTATTCGGGATTTTTCTAAATTCTGATTCACCCTGAAGATCAGGAAATGACTACTTTTACATGCCCTTATGGCACTTTTGCATATTGTAGAATGCCCTTTGGTTTATGTAATGCACCCGCTACCTTTCAACGTTGTATGATGAGCATTTAATCTGAATTTATAGAGTCTATTATGGAGGTCTTTATGGATGCTTTTAGCGTATATGGTTCTTCATTTGATTCATGCTTAATTAATCTCGCTAAAATTTTGAAAAGATGTGAAGAGTGCAACTTAGTTCTTAATTGGGAAAAATGTCACTTCATGGTGACAGAGGGAGTAGTCCTAGGTCACATTGTATATGATAAGGGCATACAAGTAGACAAAGCTAAGATATCAGTGATTGAGCAATTACCTCCCCTAGTTAATGTTAAGGGAGTTAGAAGTTTCTTGGGTCATGCGGGGTTTTATCGCCGTTTTATCAAAGATTTTTCTAAAATTGCCAAACCACTGACTCAGCTTTTGCTCAAGGATTCTCCTTTTATTTTTACTGACGAGTGTCTTGAGGCTTTCAACAGGATTAAGCAGGCTTTGATATCGGCACCCATCATATGTGCTCCCGATTGGGACCTTCCTTTCGAGATCATGTGTGACGCAAGTGACTTTGCGCTAGGAGTTGTGCTCGGACAGAGGAAGAACAAGGTTTTGCATGCTATTTATTATGCAAGCAAAACCTTGGATGAAGCTCAAGTCAACTATGCCACTACGGAAAAGGAGTTTCTTGCTGTTATTTATGCTTTAGAAAAATTTAGATTATATCTTGTTGGTCCTAAAGTTATTGTTTTTACTGACCATGCAGCATTGAAGTACTTAATAGCCAAGGCGGAATCAAAGCCAAGGCTACTCCGATGGGTTATTTTGCTTCAAGATTTCAACATTGAAATAAAAGATAAAAAGGGAGCAGAGAATGTAGTGGCAGATCACTTGTCACGAATCAGGTATGATGAGGGTAAGGATTCTCTTCCTATAGATGATTCATTCCCTGATGACAAACTGTATATAGTTGTAGAGCAACAACCTTGGTATGCGGACTTTGCTAATTATTTAGTGGGTGGTACTCTACCTCCTGACTTGTCCTACCAACAGAGAAAGAAATTCCTTTCTGATGTTTCTGATGTTAAACATTATTTTCGGGATGATTCTTTTTTGTTTCGTGAGTATGCAGATGGATTATTTCGCAGGTGTGTTCCCGAATGGGAAGCTCATGGCATTCTTACCGCTTGTCACACCTCACCTTATGGAGGACATCACGACCCCACTAAAACGGTGGCTAAGATTAATGAGTCAGGCTCTATTGGCCTACTATGTTTAAGGATGCTAACACTTTTGTGCAGGCTTGTGACTCTTGCCAGAGGATTGGCAACATTTCGCAGAGGCATGAGATGCCCAAAACCGGGATTCTTGAAGTAGAAATATTTGATGTTTGGGGTATTGATTATATGGGGCCGTTCCCATCTTCTAATGGGAATTGCTACATACTCGTAGCCGTCGATTATGTGTCTAAGTGGGTCGAGGCCATAGCTTCACCAACAAACGATGCCAAGGTAGTCATCAAGCTCTTCAAGAAGACCATATTTCCGAGGTTTGGTGTTCCACGGGCTATTATTAGTGATGGAGGTACTCACTTCCATGAAAGACAATTGGATAAACTCCTTAAGAAGTAGGGTGTATATCACAGAACCGGGCTTAGTTACCACCCTCAAACTAGTGGTCAAGTTGAGGTCTCTAATAGGGAAATCAAGGCGATCCTAGAAAAGGTAGTAGCCAAGTCAAGGAAAGATTGGAGTATGAAGCTTGATGACACACTTTGGACATACATAACGACATTCAAGACACCAATTGGTACTTCGCCTTATAGATTAGTCTATGGTAAGGCATGTCATCTTCCCATGGAGTTGGAGTACAAGGCTTTTTGGGCATTCAAGGAGCTTAACATGGACTCTAAGGTCGCGGGTAAGAGAAGACTCCTCCAACTCAATGAGTTAGATGAGTTTAGATTGTCAGCATATGATAGTGCGCGAATATACAAGGAGAAGACCACGAAGTGGCATGACAAGAGGATTTTACCAAGAGAGTTTGCACCGGGTGATAAGGTTCTTTTCTTCAATTCTAGATTAAAGATTTTCCCAGGAAACTTGAATTCTAGGTGGTCCGGTCCCTTCACTGTCACAAGGGTGAACAAATTTGGCTCGGTAGAGTTGGTCAATGACAAGGGTGAAGAGTTTAAGGTAAATGGCCAACGACTGAAAGTTTATCATGAGGGCGCTACTAGTAGAAATGTGGAGGAAACCCTCCTAACTCCACTTCCAACCTGAGCATCAAGGTGGTAAGAAGGTCGTGCGGGACCTAGATAAACCAGCGCTTTGCGGGATGCAACCCGTATTTCTTGCTTTCTAGACTAGTTTTCCTTTTTCTTTATTTTTTATTTTTATTTTAGAGAGGCGAGGAGAGTGAAATTTTACCATTTATAAGTGTTTTTGTATAGGTATAGGTTTGAGAGGTAAAGAGACTTAGAAAAATTTGAAGACGAAAAGAAATCGAAGAAAAGCTAAGGAAATCCGACTGGGCACGGGCCCGATCGGGCGGAGCTCGCCCGATCGGGCGCGCAAGCAAGGATAATTTTCAGCTCTAAATTCGCCCGATCGGGCGAGGTTGCCTGATCAGGCGCGCAAATGGAGTTGGAAACTGGAGCTAAATTCGCCTGATCGGGCGAGGCTGCCCGATCGGGCGCAAATCGAGTGAAGGAAAAGAAATGTCGGGTGAAGCTCGCCTGACCGGGCGAGTGAAAGGGTGAAATTTTCGTTCGTATTCACGCCCGATCGAGCGCGCAACCAGGTTTCTAGATTTCAGCATAATTCGCCCGATCAGGCGCGCCTATTTTAGGTCGTCCTCTATATTCTTCTCCCTTATTTCTTTTCTCACTTTCTTCTTCTTTCATCTTCCTCACCACTACTTTATCTCTCTAAAACCTCCATTTTTACACCTTTAAACTCTCTTATTTTCAAGATCTTCTCAAATTCTTCCATCAAAACTCAAAATTTTATGCATATTCTTGATCCTCTCATCTTTCTATACAATCTACACCTAAATTCTACCACTTTCTCTCAATTTTCTCAAAACCCTAAAGGAGAGAAAGTCTCCAATTCCTACCTTTTCTCATCACAAATGGCTCTCAAGAGATCGAGGACTGTAAGCGGGGAAAGCTCAAGGCAACAAGAGGCTAGAATTAACCCGGAATTGCAAGTTCCGGGATGGGAGAGGGTGGTCATCACCACCAAAGAGAAAAAGCAAAGGATAATCAATCTCACGTCGAGGCAGGTAATTCCTACGCGTTTTGTTCATCACCCCACCCTTATTAAATTAGGAATTGATAAACCCGTAGAAAAGTTGTTTAAGGGAATTGGCATGAGTGGTTTGTTTAACATGCATTATTATACTTATGATTACTTAAACTTGGAATTCATTTCTAGTTTTAATGTCATTAAATCTAATGCTTTAATTTCTCATGTTCAATTTAGATTACTTAATAATGATGTTAGATTGTCGTTGAAAGAATTTGGCAAAATTTTTAAGTTAAAATCGGATAGGCCAATTGAACCTCCTCAAGACAACATTGTCGTTGTCTACCAATCCCTTACGAGGGATGCTAATTTGAACCTCCAACATGCCAAGGGCACTTGGATACAACATCCCGTGCCAAAGTTTTGGCAACGGTTTGTTGGCCTTACCATCTTTGGAAGGCATGAACCCGCCAATGTTAGGCGGGATGAGCTAGAATTGTTAGGGTCATATATGATACCTAGGAGTGATAAGCTCAACATAGTCCACAAGATGGCCAACCACTTCCAAAGGGTGGCTAATGCGGCCGAGGCGGGTAGGTCTAGAGTACCCATTTATTTTTGTGGCCTAGTAACTCACATATCGGTCAAACACCTTAACTTTGTCCCTAACAACAACGGTAAGGTAGCCGACCCAACTATTATGGACCTACCCTATTTAGGTGGCCTTAATTGGATTAATGTCATGGGAGGTGAGACTTGGTGGGTTATTCATAGGGAATCGGGTAGAAGGGACAATGCTTTTACTTTGCCAAACCCCATCTTGACCAAATTTGAGAAGGAGAAGCCTTCTTATACTTTCGAGATTAACGGCCAAGGTGAGGTTCAACCACCTCACCCTTCACCACAACCCCACCAATATCCCATAGACCACTCACCTCATCACCATTCACCACACTACCCACCACCTCCACCCTTTACATATGACATTCCCACTTCCTCAACCAACTACAACATTGACCCCAACACCCCTTATGACTTTTCGGATTTTAGGAGCCAATTTGATAGGATTGAGATGGGGCAAGGGAGAGTTGAGGGTATGGTTAGGGACTTGGACACTAGAGTTGGATCTCTAGATAGACGGGTGGGGTACGTGGAAAGGAACCTCCGGAGGGGTTTGTACCCCATGTATGATGATTATGCCCGTCGGGGGGCTATTCCCCCCGATTCACTTGTTCCCGATTGGTTCCAATATCCGCAAGGTGGATATACGGACCCAAGTGCCTACGGTACCTATGTATACTACTCATCGGTCCATGGTTATGGGACCGATGTACCTTTTGGTGGGCTTGGGAGGAGTGTGGACCCTAACTACTTTGCAGGTGGTTCGGGTTATGGAGGTGGTGGTTCGAGCCATGGAGGAGCCGGTTCTAGCCATGGAGGGGGCTATTCGAGGATGGATGAGGATGAGGATGAGGAGTAGACTACACTCCCAAGTCAATGAGGGCATTGCTTGATTTGGCTTAGGGTGATCTTTCACTTGGTAATTCTCTTCCTTTTGTTTTTTTATTTGCTTTCTAGTATAGTTTTTATTGCTTTCTTATATATGAAAAATACAAAAAAAATTGAAAAAATAAAAAAAATGCAAAAATATGTTCCAATGAATTGTAAATCATGCTTCCCTGTGCCCCTTACTTGAGAAAATTTGTTTTGATTCTTGGTTATTGATAATGAGCATTGTAGATTTGATGGTCATGATTTGAAGTCTAATTGTTTGGATTCCTAAACATGCGTCTATTTTGCCAACTATTTGTCAATATAGTGTTTGACTAGTTGATTTGGTTAGGAAATGTGTGATTGTTCCATAATTCCTGGTATGTCAATGAATTTGAGTATTGATTTGCAACTATGAGTAGTGTTTCGTGACTTATTATTATGCACATGAGGAGGATGAAGGCGTTCATTCTTTTAGATAGCCTTCAGAGTATTTAGATACATTTGTTCCCTTCTTGTTACCCATGTTGTTGCTTGTGCCCTTTTATTGTTTATTTAGCCACATTACAAGCCTATATGAGCCCCATTGGTTACTAGTCCCAAGCTTGGCTTGGGGGAGCTATTAGTTGGTGAGGTGAGGGAGTTGTGGTGTGCACATTATTTCCACAATGTGGGAATAAAAGAAGAGTTATTGTTCTTTGATTTTTGATTGGAAAATAATGATATGTTTTGTTTCAAAGTTGAAATTTCCAATATGAGTTAAAAAGAAAAAAAAAGAGCAAAAGAAAAAAATTTAATGCTCAAGTGTTCTATTTGAAGGTTGTTCAAGAAAAAAAAAAAGAAAAAAATTCAAGTTTGAAAAAAGAAAAAAAAAGAATGAGTTCAAAGTTTGTATTTCACTCGAGTTCTACATTATCATATCTTTATAAGTGAATTTTGTAAGTGTTGGGATTGTTTATGATGATTGGATTTGTATTTGGTGGTTTTTGTTGGAGTTAGTTATGTTGTTGGAGATGTATGATCATCATTTATTTAGATCATGGGTTTATAAGGATTTGGCTCCCTTAATGCATAGCTTTTCTCTCACATTTTCCCAAATTTATCCTACCCTTTACCCTAGCCTTACATTACAATCTTTAAAGACCTTCCGACCTTGTGCATAGAAGTTGTGTAAATGTGAAAGTGTTGTTTATCAATGCAAGTTATGACTTGACATATTTCGAGTCGACTAGTAGGTTGAGCGTTCATTGTTTTATACACACGAGAGTTTGAGATGGGAGGGCATTGTTCACATTAAAGGGGTTGGTTGGAGAGCGATCGAGTATATATTTTACTCGCCACATAAATGAGAGTTGAGTGTGTGAGAACTAGTCTTGAATTCTATATGCTCTTGTGGTTTGCTCTATTTGACAAATTGTTGGGGAGGAAGGGTGATTAGATGAATAAGATTGATTGATGTTAAAGCATGTTCATTAGATTTGCCTTGAATCGTTCATGCTTGATTTGATTATTGGGGTGAAGTATGTTTTATATGTTAATTGATGAGCTCTTTGCTTAGGGACAAGTAAAGGTTTGGCTTGGGGGATTTTGATATGTCCATTTTATATAGTAAATTACCCCCGTCCCTTGGTCATAATTAGTAGTGTTTTTGGCTCTTTCGAGCCATTTTAATTACTAATTTGTGTTTTCTAGTGTTTTCGTAGTTTTAGTTGTATTTTAGAGGAAATTTCACTCTTGGAGCATTTTCCCGGGCATTATGGATCAACTACGGAAGCTAGAAGGACACGACCACTTTTGAAGCCTAGGATCGGTGAGAGCCAATGATTAAGGGCTCGGTATGAGACACCGAGGCTATTGGATCGTTTAATCAAGACCCGATGAGGAAACTTAGATTGGGCCGAGGAATCGAGCCCAATAAAAATCCGAGCCTCGAAGAAGAAGACCGGGCCCGATCGGGCAAGCTTGCGCCCGATCGGGCGGGCGCGCATAAAAAGAGTACCAGCAAGAAGGCGCGCCCGATCGGGTGAGCGTTAGCTTGATCGGGCGCGGCTGCCCAGATGAATCGTGAAGAAAAAGGCGGACCCGATCGGGCAGCCCTTCGCCCGATTGGGCGCGTGTTTTCTCAAGACCTGATTAGTTAGTTTTAATTTTTGTTTTAGGAACGTTTAAGTACGAGATTTGGACGTAATTTTGGATTACCTTATTTTTTAGACTTTCTCTCTCTACTTAGGATATTTCTCTCTCTTAAATTCTCTCTCAACTTTTGTTCTTAATTACTTCTGTTAATCCAGTTTTCTTTTGGTAACAATTTCTTCTCTTTTAATTTCAGCTATTTTACTTGCTTCTTTGATTATGTTTTGTTTTATTTATTTGATTAGTTTAGTTATGATTATGTGTGAGTAGTTTTATTCTAGGGTTTATGGGGATCCATAATTAATATGAAGGGATAATTTGTTATTATTGATTATTGATATTGCATGATAATTTCTTATTGAATTGTTTTAATTCTTTGCAATTAGATTATGAATCGAGCAGATGTAATTTGATTGTGAATGTTTAGCAATATTGAATTGATGAATCGAGCAGATGTTAATTTAATATCAAAGGCTATTTTCAATAGGAACTTAGATCTAGTAAATTGCGAGAGTCTGTTAGATCTATGTTGATTAATAAATTGCGAGAGCCTGATAATCATGTTATTTGTACAATGTTAATTATTAATTACTTAGTTTTATCCCGGAATATAATTATTGGTGAACCTGTGACCCTAGGCTTCCTTATTATTGTTTCTTTTCTCCCTAAACTTATTCCTCGTAGTATAGAATTTATTCCCAAAAATATTGGTTACTTAGATTATAATAAATAATTAGGAGTACAAAGACTTGTTTCCCTGTGGAGTTCGACCCTACTTCCCTATCTACTTTAGTTAGAGGACTTAGGTATTTATTATTGATTAGGGGATACGACTTTACCCTGTCAATGATCTACCAAAAAGCGATACAAAGATGTTAACTATACAAAAGATCATACCGAAAGAATTAGCTCTCGAACATAGGCGGTAGTCACCCGGCTGTAGCAGCCTCCCCAACAGGCGGCAACAGGAAACTCGTGTAGTGATGGCCTCGCTGGCGCAAGTGAAGGAAAGTACTTGTAGAACCAAATCTACAGAAGACAAAAGATATCAGCAAATGCTAACAAGAGCTTAGAGCTGACTTTGTAAGAGACGAAGTTTACCTTTACGACTCTCCAGGAGCCAGAAAGAGCGATGTCTCCCATGTAAGACCGGTGTTGAAAGGAGTCTCGCAATGCGCGCAAAAAGTAAGCATAGGCCAAGCTGGCCCAGTCATATGTACTGATCAGATGAAGATAGCGGACAGCAGGTTGGTAGTAAAGCAGCACCCTACTACCCTTGTTAAACGACCATGACAGCATAATAAGTGCAAAGATGTGCACCCGCTACTCTCGAGTGGTCGCATCGTCCTCAAAAGCTGCCGCCAGAGTAGACCGGCGAATTCACTTGGAGCTGAATCGTGATGACTCCACCTCAGCACGGGCCCGAACATCAATCGGACCCAGCATCTCATCAACCTTAAGAGAGTAGACGCTGATGGTGATGTCGAACGGCAGCGAGGTAGAACTAAACTCCAGTCCTGAGATGAGACTTAAGTCGGCTTGGGTGACAATCATCTCACCCCAAGGAAAGTAAAAAGTTTTGGTGGTGTCCTAGAAGAACTCCACTAGAGCGCGAACCACGCGGTGAACCCGTCAAAAGAGCTCATGGCCTGCGTTGCCCGAAATAGGGCAGTCAGCCCGCAAGACTCCTAAATAAGTCGCAACCCCTCATCGACGCCAAAGAAAGTCCTGTACAGCTTGCCTAGGGTGTCGTTACCCGAGTCGTGGCAGGGCGTCCTACCAACTGTAATCCCGCGACGCACCCTCTCAGAAATGTGGTGGTCCGGGGCAAAGTACAATGTCCGCTCATCCCACTCGGGGAAGGGACCAAGAGAAGTGGACAGGTCTGCGTCCTCTTTAACGGGATCGTGCTCCTATCGCGTGTCTCGATATCATGAACCGGAACCTCGCTGTCTAGCCATACTACATTGTGCAAAATTGACAAAAATTAAGGTTCTATAGTATCTAAGGTTTGCCTAGCCGCATGATAGTGTGTTCGCAAAAAAAAAAAAAAAAAAAAAAAAAAAAAAAAGAGTACGTATACTAAAATAGAGCACAAATTCAATTCAAGCATATATGGCATTTTTCAAGCACCCAAACAATTTCATGCAATGCTATGATAATTATTGTGACAAATTGGACAAGAATTGCTAGCAAAAACATCAAGAACGAGCCACATTGTTTTCCCGCCCTTAAGGGGTTCAACAATGGTGAATTGTTCGTTTCTTCACCAAATTGAGTCAAACAAGTCTCAAAATACTCCCTAGGCAATATACAAACATAATCAAGCAGTTTCATGGCATAAAATTTGACAAACAAAGCAAATTAAGCAATATATGTTTCGAATTTTCAAGAAATTCGTGAACATGTGCAAAATTCATCACAATTTGAGTGATTTTGGAAAAAACTTAAATAGATTAGGAAACTAGATGAAAAAAGCTTTGATTTGCAAAAAATTTGAGCGAATTTGGCTGAGAAACAAGCAAGATTGAGCAAATTGAACTCTCGCGGAGAATTTCGAAGAAAGAAGAGCAGTAGCAGCGAAATGACGAAGAATAGGGGATTTATAAGGAATTCCCGATTCTGGCGCCGAACGACAGCTCTGTCGCCTAGCGACAGAGTGCAGCGTCTGGCAAAAGAGCAAAATTATGGCGCCAACGGCGTTGTAGTGGCGACAGAACTCTAAGCCACTCATAACGGTTATTTCGACCTCGTAAAAAAATTTTTGGTTACTTGGTACGCCAATTTGCCCCTATAAGTAATTTGAGATGATTTAGTAATCGGCTCGGTTATAATCACATTAATTGATCGACCTAATAAATAATCGTCTCATTTAGCTTAAAGCGCCTAAGCATTGGCTCATCGCAAAGACACCGACATAATGGTTATAAGCAGCAAAGACACCAACATAATGGTTCACAATACAGCAAAGGCACCGACATACTGGTTCACAATTCAGAATAAGACATACATGTTTAAAATTAGCAAACCACCGACGCACTGGCATAGCAAGAGCAAAGGATCGACAAGCGTTAGTCTTCGGTGATACTCTTCAGAGTATTTTCGCAACAAATGAAGATAGTTTAAGGCGAAGCAATCTTCGATCGTGTTCCCTTGCTTGAGGAAGATGGTAACAAAGCGCTAGAAGGTCGTTTCAGGCGAAGAAATCTTTGATGGGGTTCTCTAGCTTGTACAAGTCTATCACAGCGGAATTAGAGGCAGTTAAAGGCGTAGCAGTCCTCAGGCGGTATTCTCTAGCTTGCGGAAGATCGTCAAAACAAACAGCAGAATGGCGTTCCCTAGCTTATGGAAGGTTGTCACAACATCAAGTGCAACAACAAATTGGTTAACCCAGAGACGTGTGCTTGATGTGCAAGATACACGTTTCTTAACCCTCTTATCTGTTTTAACTAACGCTAGTTTTTAGGAATCAGCAATATGTAGGCGTCGCTCGAAGTGCGCCTACGTTAAAAGCATGTTGTGAATATGCTTGGCACTCATAGGAAGTGGGAATTGACATTACGATTAGGGACAACGATTAGGGACAAATAAAGTAGGGAGCCGCCAACAAGTTTTTAAGGAACTTGTAAACCGTTCACGGATCATAAAAGGCAACCACGATAAGGGACAACGAAGGCAACAACGATTGACCCGTGAAGGTTACACCCCATTCATAATCCATGAGATTACTAACTCCATATGGTTCGGAACCACGAAAGGAGGATCGGGGATGATGGTACGAAGTGAGTCATGGAGTCACATTCGCCCGTATTGGCCTCTACTCGATTCTTATAGTGAAAAGCATTCCTGTGATCTCAAAGGCATACAATAAAATATTCAATTTTCTCCAAACTATTATTAGGCTAAATTGGTTGAATATTAATGCAACATATAATTCTAAAATATTTGTGATCACTTCAATTAATAACAAGATTAAAAAGGATCCTAAACCGGTTGTCCAAATTATCTTATTAGGCGTGATTTTCAATTACATATTCCCTTTAAACATGCAATATGGTGATCATAAATATAATAAAATAAACATTAATATTGGAAGCAATTCAACAATAATAGCGTTAGTCAAATCAAATATAAAATAACCTAATCATGATACTAGCAATAAGAAAATAAAATAAGAGTAATTAAATTAATTAATAATTACTCACATTTCGCGCGTTCCTTTAAATTGCTACATCATGAATAAACTGTTAGTAACTTCAATAAAAATAATAAAGTAAATGAAAATTAAATTAAATAAAAAGTAGAATTGATTTGGTCCAAACCCTCAGTTATTTGTACCTTTCACGCCTTGGTTTAAGGACGGAACCTCGGGTTAAGCATAGACTCCTTGGAGTGCTTAGGGGATTTATTATGGAAGAATAAGGAGGCTAGAAATTAGGTTAAAGAGGGAGAAGAGGATGATTTTTGGTGCAAGGTGAGAGAGAATGATTATAGCTGCCCCGAACTGCAGAAAGGAGGGGGGTATTTATAGGGAAAATGAGCAGAGGGAACACACGGAACCCTAAAAAGATAAAAACCCTAAAAAAGGCTACCGCGACACGGTCAGACTGTACTGTGACACGGTCAGACTCTACCGTGTCACGGGGGAAATTAGCGTGACGCGGGAAATATTTGACCTACGGGAGTAAAAACGCGTGAAGGGATTACGCGGAAAAAACACGGAGTTGTCCCGTGTCTCAGCACTGGCACCGTGACACGGGAATTCCTACCGTGACACGGCAGTAATTCCCGTGTCGCGGCACAGTTCCCCGTGACGCGGGAAAGTTTTAAGCACCGTGACACGGCAGCAACCCACCGTGACACGGCAGAAAACGCCGTGACGCGGCAAAGTCCAACGTGTCACGGCATATGGCGCCGGGTCACGGTACTTATGCCAAGTCACGGGGCACTAAAAAACATGAAAATTCCCTCTAAATTACCGTGTCACGGGAATTTCTCCCGTGCCACGTTAGATCTTACCGCGTCGCGGCATTTTAGCTGCTGCGCGGTAATTCCAGTTTTTTACCCGTTTTTAAAATCATCATAACTTTTGATCCGTAACTCGGAATAAAGCATATAATATTTAATTGGAAAGCTTATCAAGTCTACTTTTCAACCCAGTTAGAATCAGGTCAAAATAATTTGTATATTTTAAGATATGGCTGTTTTAGTAGAAGGGTGTCGGTTTTGGGCCGAGTTTAATGTTTTGCTCATATCTTTTTCGTTATAGCTTGGAATTGGGCTTATGATATATGGTTGGAAAGCTTATTTAAAGGCCTATCTAAAAAAATAATAATTGGATCAAAATTTTATATCCATAAAATCAGTTTCTCTCAGTTTTGCGATGTGGACACGAAAAGTGGAAAATAGGTTATGGTTTAGGGAAATGAGCTAGAAATTGGATTGGTTCATGAAATATATTGGATAGAACATGGATTTAAGCACTCCAAATATTAAATACTCAACTCGACCAATAATGGCGGTGAAAGGTGTTCATCAACGGGTTTGGTTTTGGGGAGACATTTTTAGGTGTCTACAGAAGCCCCCACTTTGACTGAGTTTGTAGAAACGCCAGTTTCGAAAACGATAGTCAAAGTAGTCGATAGGGACGGAGAATGGTTTAAGACGTTCTGCGATCCTAAATCATTCTGTATACGCCGATACCTGCAAAAAATGTTAATTCCACAGATAAAAGAGTAAAGGGATAGAACGCTTATCTGACACCAGTGTATCGGTGGCAAATGAGCTTGGTAGCTTCCTATGCTTGAAGGAATCCACCAAATGATGTTTGTTGAAATGCTTTCCATGCTTGAGGAAAGCCGACAGATGAGTTTGGTAGCTTTCTAAGCCTGAAGAAACCTACCGGATGACACTTTCCATGCTTGAGGAAAGTCGACGTATGAATTTGGTGTCATTCTATGCTTGAAGAATTCCACCGATAATGCCTTCCATGCTTGAGGAAAGCCGACTTCTTGGCGGTTTTCTATACTTGAAGAAAAATCCACCGATAACGCTTTCCATGCTTGAGGAAAGCCGACTTGGCGGTTTTCTATACTTGAAGAAAAATCCACCGATAACGCTTTCCATGCTTGAGGAAAGCCGACTTGGCAGTTTTCTATGCTTGAAGAAATCCACCGGATAATACTTTCCATGCTTGAGGAAAGTCGACAGATGATGAGATTGCAAGTCTCTGTGTATCGAGAACCTTGCGTTATGAAATGATGGTGGTCCGCTTGTCCCCGGACGTGCGATGTAGAGGGTCCGCTTGTCCCCGGACGTGGGCTGTAGATGGTCCGCTTGTCCCCGGACGTGGGCTGTAGATAAGACCTGCAAAAATAAATTTGCCAATGGACTCGTACATACTGTGATTGACTTGACCACTAACTTTACCAAGTTTGACTTGATGTGACATGACATGTGTATGACTTGTGAGTGTGTGTGTGTGTGTATATGTGTGTGTGCAGACACAAGCAAACGAAGATGCAAAAGAAAAAATTTTCCGTCAATTTTTGTCATGAGTGGAGGGTACCGACTTTCTCCCGAAAAAGAAAGATGTGAAAACTGAACTTTTATTTTCGAACTTCCTTCGATGAAAACTTGGAAAAAGTTTTTTGAACTTCCCCAAAATAAAATAATGAAAAGGGAGGGAAGTTTTGAACTTCCTCCTTGAGCAAGACGAAATAAATCGTATGGATTGAATTGCTTGTCCTGAAAATAATGTATGCATGATGCATGTTCTTAGGCCAGGAGGCTAAGGACAATTACATCATGTGACACGATAGATGAATGAACTTAAGTCATGGAGCTAAGCATCATATATGGTGTAAAGAAGCGATTTTGAACGTCACTTAGGTCTGGAAGCTAAGCACGTATAGTGATTATTGCATAATGAACGTTGCTTAGGTCAAGGAGCTAAGCACGATATGCTTTGTATGATTAAAAATCATTGATATATAAATGTTTCTTAGCACATTATGCGAAACAATGAACATTGCTCAGGTCAGGAAGCTAAGCAAGTATACAATGTTTCTTCTACTTAATGTTGTCTTTAAATATGATGAAACATGCACAGTGTTAAAACAAGATTTCATGATAAAAGGCTCTTAAAGGGAATGATGATTTGGATATGAATGTGTGAGTGAAGTGTGTGAATGTGATACTAAAGCTGGCTGCAAGGGTTATGGTGATGGAAAGAGATGTGAGAAGAGTCAAAGATTATGGCTCTTCAGGCTGGGTAAGCTAATGTGATTTGGGTTCAAGCCCCCAAGTCTAGCTCTAAATGCTTGGATATGAATATGAATGTGGCCGCACCTCGATGTGAGGTTGCCTACGTATCCGTTAGGAATCAGGCCGAACGTAGCTTTAACCGAACTTTGCGCAAGTGTATGTACACCTCAAAGAGGTCTTTCAAGGGTTGTAATTTGGTTAAGTTGATGGTTTAAGGAAGAAAGGGGTAAAAGGCTCAAGACCCGAGAGAATCCCCAAGATGTGTAATTTTGAATTTGAAAATTTTGAATTTTGCAAGTTTATTTTCAACTTTTTTTTTTCTTTTTTTTTTTTTTTTGTTTTGGATTTCTTTTTTTTTTTTTTTTTTTTTTTTTTTTTTTTGAATCAATGTAGACAATCTCAGATCATGCGGTCCATCACTCACTTAGCATTCATGTTTCTCAGGCACGGTACCAAGCACTCGATGAGAGACGCAATTTGAGACGTGTTCATATCAAAGACATTGGAACACTTGCCTTTAGACATTGTTTTATTGTTGCTTTGCTGCTTTTTTTTTTTTTTACTTGCTTTTTGAATGTTATACAATTACACATCTTCCAATCCCAGAGTTAAGTGAATGTGGGTTAAAGAAATGAAGGACAAACGTTAGACGAGGCTCAAAATGGTTGATGAAGAAATGGAATGTGATTGAACGGTTAACAGGGAATGACATAGTTGCAAAGGTGCCTCAAGTCATTGGTGTACCTTGGGTTTAGTTCGGTAATTGATTTTTTTTTTTTTGTTTGAGAATGAATGAATGAATGAAAAATTCTATGATCGTGATGTAAAGGAAAATTGCTCATTTTAGTAATGGAAACGGTGAACGAAACACATGAAACATATAAAAAAATTCAAAGTGGAAAACCTATGCTAGACATGAATGAGGGAATGGAGAAGAATGATAAAGAAAGAAATCATGAAATCTTGCATAAAGAATCTGCGTGCCTTGTATTTATTACTTCTTGCCGCCAGGAAGTTTGTTTGCATCCATCAAGTCTTGAATGACGTCCTTCAAATTCCAACATTGCTCTGTAGTGTGGCCCCTTCCTTGATGGTACTTGCAATAGGCATTGGGATTCCATTTGGCGCTCCTTTCTTCAGGTTTTGGCTCTGGAAATGGTCCAATAGGCGTGATCAAGCCTTGACCGTAAAGGCGATCAAAGGCCGCATCATAAGTCATTCCTAAATGAGTGTAAGTTCTTTTCTTCTTGGGCAATGGAGTATCAAGATCTAACACTTCATTGATATCAACATGGCTTATATTGTTGGTAGTATTTTCGTGCTTAGAAGACGAAGAAGAACGATGGTCGTTCTTCTTGTTTTTCCAAGTGTTATTATTGTTACTACCAGCAGTCTTTATTAGCTCATCCTCGATATTGATGCCGATGTCGTATACAGCTTCGAAAGTGTTCAGTGGAAGAAATTTGAGATGTTCCCTATATTTATGAGTCAGATTTTGAATAAAGAGGCGAACCATCTCTCTTTCTTTGGGAGGATCTACCAAGAGTGAAGCTGTTTCCCTCCACCTGTTCAGGTAAGCGGTGAAGCCTTCATTCTCTTTCTGTTTGAGAATTGAGAGTTCACGTTCAGAAGTTTTAGTTTGAATGTTACACTTGTAACGATTCATGAAACTGTCGGTGACATCTTGCCAAGTCGCAGTATGCTTGGCATCTAAGGAATAAAACCATTGTTGGCAAGCATGTTCTAAGGAGAAAGGGAACACCGTAGGGAAGAGTGTTACGTCCAATCCCTTAAGAGCCATGGTTGCAGAGAACGCCTTCAAATGGAATATTGGATTGTCAGTAGGCTTGAACTTTGGAATATCAGCAGTGGAGAACTTTTCAGGGAGTCTGTCCTTCACATCCAAAGGAGTGGGAGGCCGTTCCACATAAGTGAAATCCTCAGAGATCTTACTCATTTGTTCCTTCAGTTTATCAAGGGTGGAAACAGTGACCTTGTTTTGTTCCATGGTAGTGACCCTAGTGGTAAGGGTTTGCATCATGGAAGACAGTGCCTCAATGGATTTGTTGATGTTCTCAATGTCTTCTTTAGTGGCCATTGAAAGGTGATGAGTAACGGAGATGACAAAGTTCTCTTTGAACGCCTGTTAGATCTGAGAGATTGTTGCGGTAATGGCTCGAACCATATTGATCTATCCCTGTTCCTTGACCAAGTACCGTGAAATAAAATAATTCACTTAATTGTTTGACTCATTGCTCAAGATAGGAAAGGGAGGAAAAAATAGACCTTTGAAAATAGGTGAGAAAACTCCACTCATTTTTTTATTATGACGAAAAAAAAGGTGCATGAACCTAATATACGATCATAAACAACCTGGTGCACGACTCGAGTCGGAACATAAAGAAAGTGTGTGGACTATACTTGACTCGTGAGTGACTAAGTGATGTTATAAGACTCGTGGTATGATCGTATGGCTAGACATGTGAACAATAACCAAAATGACTGACGCGAGGACCAAATTAACACGGAAGACTAAACTGACGCTTTTTTTTTTCTTTTTTTTCATAGGGGGTGACGTGGCACGGGACACTTTTCCCGTCAGACGGGATAAATTCCCGTGTCACGGCAAATTTTTTTTTTTTTTTTTTTTTTTTTTGAAAAGGGGTGACGTGGCACGGGACACTTCTCCCGTCAGACGGGATAAATTCCCGTGTCACGGTCAAAGTTTTTTTTTTTTTTTTTTTTTAAAGGTGACGTGGCATGGGACACCTCTCCCGTCAGACGGGATAAATTCCCGTGTCACGGTCAAAAATTTTTTTTTTTTAAAAAGGTGACGTGGCACGGGACACTTCTCCCGTCAGACGGGATAAATTCCCGTGCCACGGTCATTTTTTTTTTTTTTTTTTTTTTATTTTTTTTTTTTGAAACGGTAAAAAAAAAAAAAATAATTTTGAAACGTTGCTTGTTTGTTTTTAAAGGGAGGATACCATCCGACTTAAAAAAAGACATAAAAACAAGACTTTCCCTAAAATACGGTCAAAAAAGTGGTGCACGACTTAAAGCAAAAAAGTGTGTAAACACGACATGTGAGTGATTAAGTGAGGTTATGGACGCGTGTTTTGACCGTATAGCTAGACACGACCCAAAACTGGACACAGCATTCGCACAAAAATCGAGAACAAGACTGACAGGACACTTTCCTGGGCACCGTGTCACGGTGCAAACTGTCGTGACACAGTGCAGTCTACCGTCAGACGGTAGACTTTCCCGTGTCACGACACTGTTCACCGTGACACGGCAGAACATGCCGTGACACGGTGCGCAGTTCCAGGTCAGTTTTGATTTTTTTTATATTTTAATCGATTTTAAGTCCGTACTAATTACTATGTGAGAATAAAAACCCTCGGTCATGGGTCAAACAAAAAGAGCAAACACATTAGGGTTAGCACCGAACAAACACATAGCATTTAGGCACGATGATGCAAAAAAAGTTCGCAACCTAAAGTCAAGATCTATGTTCAATTATTGGTCAAGCTTTGGGTGTCAAAAGGGTACCATGGTTAAGAGTTTGGACGCGTTAGCAAGGCAGCCTCCCTCGAGGGTGTATGCCAACGGGCGGCTCCGCGAGTTCGTGATGAAATCGAACTCGACTCCATGGTTTGGGTGAATTTAATGACTCGGATGAACCCTTATTGCCATGAGCGTTTTTGGGTTGATAGAGCTTAAATTCCCCGGGGCTAAGACGCATATAGAACACATATGTTTTTTCAGAAAAATCGAAGGAAGTCGACTGTGGGAAAAGAAAATAGGTCACCGGACTGATTTTAGGACTGCCGTGACACGGCAGAACTTCCCGTGTCACGGTACAGTGTACCGTCAGACGGTACACTGTACCGTGACACGGCAGACTCTGCTGTGACACGGCAGTCAGAAAATCTGACTGGTGCCCTGTTTGCTTTTGCGCGCAACCAAGTTATCCAATTTTTCCTACGGGACAGACCTGAATGCGACGTTAAAACGTCTATGTAGATGCAAAAATGCCAAATTAATCACAGGAATATTTTTTCAAGAATCTTTCAAATCTCATCCACTCATCTTAATTAAATACCGATCACTCAAATCGATAAATAATTAAGAATCCTCCCCAATGGAGTCGCCAAATTGTAGGCGTCGCTCGAAGTGCGCCTACGTTAAAAGCATGTTGTGAATATGCTTGGCACTCATAGGAAGTGGGAATTGACATTACGATTAGGGACAACGATTAGGGACAAATAAAGTAGGGAGCCGCCAACAAGTTTTTAAGGAACTTGTAAACCGTTCACGGATCATAAAAGGCAACCACGATAAGGGACAACGAAGGCAACAACGATTGACCCGTGAAGGTTACACCCCATTCATAATCCATGAGATTACTAACTCCATATGGTTCGGAACCACGAAAGGAGGATCGGGGATGATGGTACGAAGTGAGTCATGGAGTCACATTCGCCCGTATTGGCCTCTACTCGATTCTTATAGTGAAAAGCATTCCTGTGATCTCAAAGGCATACAATAAAATATTCAATTTGCTCCAAACTATTATTAGGCTAAATTGGTTGAATATTAATGCAACATATAATTCTAAAATATTTGTGATCACTTCAATTAATAACAAGATTAAAAAGGATCCTAAACCGGTTGTCCAAATTATCTTATTAGGCGTGATTTTCAATTACATATTCCCTTTAAACATGCAATATGGTGATCATAAATATAATAAAATAAACATTAATATTGGAAGCAATTCAACAATAATAGCGTTAGTCAAATCAAATATAAAATAACCTAATCATGATACTAGCAATAAGAAAATAAAATAAGAGTAATTAAATTAATTAATAATTACTCACATTTCGCGCGTTCCTTTAAATTGCTACATCATGAATAAAAAGTAGAATTGATTTGGTCCAAACCCTCAGTTATTTGTACCTTTCACGCCTTAGTTTAAGGACGGAACCTCGGGTTAAGCATAGACTCCTTGGAGTGCTTAGGGGATTTATTATGGAAGAATAAGGAGGCTAGAAATTAGGTTAAAGAGGGAGAAGAGGATGATTTTTGGTGCAAGGTGAGAGAGAATGATTATTGCTGCCCCGAACTGCAGAAAGGAGGGGGGTATTTATAGGGAAAATGAGCAGAGGGAACACACGGAACCCTAAAAAGATAAAAACCCTAAAAAAGGCTACCGCGACACGGTCAGACTGTACCGTGACACGGTCAGACTGTACCGTGACACGGTCAGACTCTACCGTGTCACGGGGGAAATTAGCGTGACGCGGGAAATATTTGACCTACGGGAGTAAAAACGCGTGAAGGGATTACGCGGAAAAAACACGGAGTTGTCCCGTGTCTCAGCACTGGCACCGTGAAACGGGAATTCCTACCGTGACATGGCAGTAATTCCCGTGTCGCGGCACAGTTCCCCGTGACCCGGGAAAGTTTTAAGCACCGTGACACGGCAGCAACCCACCGTGACACGGCAGAAAACGCCGTGACGCGGCAAAGTCCACCGTGTCACGGCATATGGCGCCGGGTCACGGTACTTATGCCAAGTCACGGGGCACTAAAAAACATGAAAATTCCCTCCAAATTACCGTGTCACGGGAATTTCTCCCGTGCCACGTTAGATCTTACCGCGTCACGACATTTTAGCTGCTGCGCGGTAATTCCAGTTTTTTACCCGTTTTTAAAATCAACATAACTTTTGATCCGTAACTCGGAATAAAGCATATAATATTTAATTGGAAAGCTTATCAAGTCTACTTTTCAACCCAGTTAGAATCAGGTCAAAATAATTTGTATATTTTAAGATATGGCTGTTTTAGTAGAAGGGTGTCGGTTTTGGGCCGAGTTTAATGTTTTGCTCATATCTTTTTCGTTATAGCTCGGAATTGGGCTTATGATATATGGTTGGAAAGCTTATTTAAAGGCCTATCTAAAAAAATAATAATTGGATCAAAATTTTATATCCATAAAATCAGTTTCTCTCAGTTTTGCGATGTGGACACGAAAAGTGGAAAATAGGTTATGGTTTAGGGAAATGAGCTAGAAATTGGATTGGTTCATGAAATATATTGGATAGAACATGGATTTAAGCACTCCAAAGATTAAATACTCAACTCGACCAATAATGGCGGTGAAAGGTGTTCATCAACGGGTTTGGTTTTGGGGAGACATTTTTAGGTGTCTACACAATACAAGAGGATTTAGGATCGCAGAACGTTCGGGATCATTCTCCTTCCCTATCGCTACTTTGACTTTTGTTTTCGAAACTTGTGTTTCTCCATACGCAGTCAAAGTGGGGCCTTCTGTAGACACCCATTAGTGTCTCCCCAAAACCAAACCCGGTGATGAGTACCTTTCAAGTCGAATCATAATCGAATGAAGTGAAAGTGTGGAAAGTCTAGTGTTGCGGTTAGTTTTTATTTCTTTTCTTTCTCTCTGTTTTTGAAAACCTTTTTTAAGAGAACATTCAACCCAGTTTAGTTTGTTCCATGCCAAGGGTCCAATAATGGTGTAGTTGGGTCGAGTTCGAAAAGAGTTTTCCAACAATATATTATAAGCCCAATTCCGATGAATAATGAGGAAGTTATGGCCAAATTACTAAACTAGGCCCGGTTTAATCTCTATATGCGGCCCAATGATGTAGAGGAGGGCCTATTATGATTTATCATTCCTAATGTTATTAGGATTGATTATAGTCTTCGAGAATCTTCTAGAAGGTTCTTTTGAATCCTAATTTAATTCTCATTGATAAATTGACTTTTAAGAGTTTTAATTGGAATAAAAGAAGTGTTTTTAAGGAAAATATAGTTTTACACTCTCATACGCTTAAATTTTATCAAAATATGAAAACGCGTGGAAAACTTATTGCAGCGCCGTACGACACGTCTGTTGCCTGGCGTCTTGCGACACGTCTGGCGTCTGGCGACAAGCGCGTAGTTGGCGATAGCGTCGTAATTTATTCTTTGCAAAACTCTGATTCGTTTTTTATCATATCCGGCTGATTTTCTTTATAAATAGCCTTATAAAATCTCCATTTTCAATCACCAATTCTCACCAACTCTCATCAAGAAATTCTTGATTACTCTCTCTCTCTTTTCTAAACTAGCCTTTTCTCATAAAAAATTCCGTATTCATCACAAGATCTAGACACACCTAGCCAAGTTTGAAGTTGCCATCGCCCTACACGTGAAAGGTTTAATTTATGAGGGTTTGGTACCAAATCTCTATTTTAATTATTTAATTTAATTGTTTGTCTTATTATTTTCCTTGAAGTTACTAACGAATGTATTTTGTTATTAGAAAGAGTTACAAGGCATCCAAGTAAGTTCTTTAATTGTTTGCATTGATATTATGATATAGAAATCATGACTAGATTGCTATTTTAATTCCTAGTATCATGTAAGGATGTTTGATGTTTTGAATGACATCAATGATTCCTAGTATCATGTTTAGGGTAAAGGTTATAATATCAAATATGCTTATTATGATTCCCGCGATGCTTCCTATTCTCTTTCTTTATATTCATGTTAGTATCATGTTAGGGCTATATATTAGATCTTTGATGTATAGTGACATGCTAGGGTTTGTTAATAACCTTGTTAGTATCATGCCTAGGATCTTGCTATTATTATGCTTTAACATGATTATGTTAATTATGATGATTATGATTATTATTAATTTTTTTATTATTATTATGTTGCTTGATATTTATTATTATTGCTTGATCACGCCTTTTATGCATGTTTAAAGGGAATTGGTACTTGTAATCACGCTTAATAGATAATTCATAATCATGTTTAGGGTTAATATGATTATAATTCAAGTGATCGCCAAAAATAGTTTTTGTTGTGCATTAATATTCAACAAACATAAATAAACAGGTTTAGGGTTAACCTAATGATTGCATGTTAGTCAGAAAGGGCACATGAATACGAGAAGAATAAATTAAAGGCCTATTATTAGGGTAGTTTCAATCTCTTTTAGGTTGGATTTTTACCTTCATCCCCGAACTTCTTGTCATGGTTCAAGACCTATTGGAGTTAACAATGTCCTGGATTGTTAAGGGGTGTAACCTTTACCTTGTGAACGGTTTACAAGTTCCTAAAACTTGTTGGCGACCCTTTTGCTCTATCTTCCTTCCCTTTGGACGCCACCTTGCTTAAGTGTATGATCACAGTGGGGTTCAAGTTTTGGGTAATGCTTGAAATATTCCCTATAACAACCAAGATTGAAAGAATCAACATTAAGATCATGAGCATATACATCACATTGGGGAGTGGGGGCACAATCAAACACATGAAATTTATCATCAAGAGAATGAAGCACATCACAAAAAGGCATGGTAAATAATGACGAATATTGAAACACACCATTAGAATCAACTTAAGAATGCACATCATCATCATGAACAAAAGGGGAAATAGAGTTGAAAACATGTGTTCTAGGTTCACTTAAGGGATCATGTAACAAATCATGGGAATTCATGCTAATATTTGAAGATCCAACACATTGCACATCAACATTAGAAACATGATTACCCCAATTATAGACATCCCTAGCAAACCAAACAGTAAAATCCCAAGCATCATCAATTGACAATGCTCTAAATTCACCATCATGCATGCATTAAACTTCATAACTAGTTTGCTCATTCAAACCAAAATAACAAATCTCACAAGCCTCCCAAATATTACAACAATTATAGTACAAAAATCCCTTAAGTCTAATGAAATATTCACAAAAAGGCTCATTGTCATATTGAGGAAATGATAGGCATGCTATTTTTTTTTTCACAAAACAATCAAAAATTCAAATAAAAGAAAACATACACAAAGACCTAGACTCAAGCAATCAAAAGCACTCAAACATAGACACCGTCCCCCGGCAACGGCGCCATTTTGACAAGGGGTAGAACTAGGTCGCTATCTAATCTTCCCTCGGTCAAACTAAATTTATAAGCACTTAACAAACCTAAATACGAGTATAGAGGAAAGTCAAGGGTCGAACCCAAAGGAATAGTAATGTTCAAACACTTTCAACTATGCGCCTAAGCTAGGTCGAAGACGAAGGTAAGAGAGAATACTAACAACTAACAAAACAAGTAACCAAGGAAATACAACACTAGGAACGGGGATCAACAAGTAATCATGTCAATTGCAACAACTTGGGAAGAGCATGCAAATCAAAGGTTGTGAAGACTAATGATAAGAGCAATCAATGGGAATCAAAGAGCTATCTCCTAATTGTTAAGCTAAGGTTCACTATGAATAACAAACTAAGAGAATAACAATCCAAACCAATCGATAATTGCAATTTCCTAAATCAATTGTTCGAGTCATTAGCAATTACAATGCAATCTAGCATAATTCTCAAGGCCTAATCGAATTACACACATGCAAACCTTCATTAATCAATTTAATCTCAACAATCAATCAACAAAATTCACAAATTAATCACAATTAATCAATCATACAAGTTTCGCCCAATTCCTCGCCAACAACTACAAAAATATCATCATCTATCAACAAATAACTAAAGAAATCAAGAATCAACAATATATCAAGAACAATTACACTATCAAGAATAAAATATCAAAATTAAACAAAACAAACATGAAATTAAACAAAGCAATAAGGTGAGATAGAGTTAAGAATTCTCATTGATAATAGAGAAGATCTTGAACACAATTGTCACACTTGTATCTTCAATCTCTCAATCACCATTTAAATCCTTCATTTTCTCTCTCTAAAACTACTCCTAATCTTGAGAGAAAACCTCTTAATCTAACCTAATTCTAGAGACAGACTATTCTAATCTAAAGTATTTCATCTATGAAGAATAAATAAGGATGTACACTATATATACAAAAGGAGAAAATAAATGAAATCGCAAAAAAAAAACCAGAAACCCGCGCCCGCGAAGGAGAAAACCCCCAAACCCGCGCCTGCGGCTGGAACCCACGCCTACGGCCTGCCCTTGGGATGTTCCTACCAAAAATGGTTGCTAAAAGGCTACAGCAGGGCCCGCGCCCGCGGCTGTGCTGTTGTGCGGCTCGATATGCGGCTGAGCTTCACGGTGCGTGGTTGCTTATGCTGCGCACACTAGGCTTGGGCTGCTGCAATTCTAGGAGCTTGGGATTGCTTCCTTGACGCTCGGGATCACAACCTCGGAACTCGAGCTTGCTTGGATTGGCTTGACTTGCGTGCTTGGCTTCCGAAACTTAGCTCTGTTAAATTCCTTGAATGCACTTAAGATCCCTCATTGATTATTAAATCCGCGGGAATTCGACATACCTACAAAACAAGACAAAGAAACGAAGAAGTGAGAGAAATAGCCGAGAAATGAATAAAATAATAAGAAAACCATTAATAGCACGCATTTCTCTAAGCTAACACACAAACACACAAATCGAGCATTAATGGCATAAACAACTAAAAACGAGCATAAAAATATTAAGAAAACATAGCCTAAAGGTGCCATAAATGGCACGGATCAGTAGTCGTACTGGCGGGCAGTGGTGGAGCAAGTAAGGGGGATGTTTATTTTTTATTTTATGCTTTTTTTTTTTTAATTATTTATGTTTTTTTTTAAATTACTAAAAAAATTTAGGACCAATTGAAAGGTGACATGTGGTAAGTCACTTTCTCAAACTGGTTACCATTTTTGAAAAACCGATTAAAGGATTGTTTTGAGAAAATAGGGGAAAAAGTTAGGATTGCTCTTAGATAACGTAAAGGTTGACATGTTTTGAGCACATCGCGCAAAAGGGGGAACTATGTTTTTTTTTCCATTTTTCCTTATTTTTCTAAACTAATAATACGGTGACCACACGGACCCAAGTTAGTGGATTTTTGGACGACAATGATTAAGTGGTGGTAAAATCAAATTTTTAAAACTTTTGATTGTGTTAAAGAATTTTTTTTTTTTTTTTGGTAGTGTTAAAAACTGTAGACACCTGATTATGTCTCTCCAAAAACAAAACCTAGTGATGAATACCTTTCACGTCATTAATTATCGAACAAAGTGAAAATGTGAAAAGTCTTTTGATGCGATTGTTTTAAATAAAATACTTTCTTTCTGTTTTCTAATACGTGCTCTATTTATAAAAATGTCTAGTCCAATTTAGTTTGGTCCATGATAAGGGTCCAATAATAGTGTTGTTGAATTAGGTTCAAAAAGAGCTTTCCAACGATATATTATAAGCCCAAATTCCTATGAATGATGAGGAAGTTATGGCCAAAATACTAAACTAGGCTCGAAATGTGTTCTATATACCGCCCGATGATCTAGTGGAGGGCCCATATATTATTATTCCTAAAGTCATTAGGACTGATATTAATCTTCTAGAATAATCTTAAAGTTTATTTTAAATTCTAGTTGGAATTAGGATAAATAATTATATTTTTAGAAAATATAGAATTTTATTTGGAATAAAACAAATGATAAATATGATTTTAACACCATCGCATATACATGGAATATTTCAAGCATCCCACCCTTGAGCACACATTGTGATCATACACTTATGCATGGTGGCTTCCAAATGGAAGGAAACCAGAGCTTAAGAGTCGCCGACAAGTTTTAGGAACTTGTAAAACGTTCATATGGTGAAGATTACACCCCTTCATAATCCATGAGATCGCTAACTCCATAGTGGTTTGGAACCATGACTGGATATTCGGGGATGAAGGTACAAATCCAACCTAAAAGAGATTGAATCTGCCCTAATAATAGGCTTCTACTTTATTCTTCTCATATTCATGTGCGCTTTCTAACTAACATATATACAATCAATAGGTTAACCCTAAACCTTTTTAATCTATGTTGGTTGAATATTAATGCACAAACAAATCAATTATTGGAGATCACTTGAATTATAATCATATTAGCCTAAAAACTATTATTAATTATCTTATTAAGCGTGATTACAAGTACGAATTCCCTTTAAACATGCATAAAAGGCGTGATCAAGAAATAACAATAATAATATCAAGCAACATAATAATCACAAATCATCATCATCATCATAATATTCTCATGAATTAGCAAGATCCTTGGCATGATACTAACAAGATTAATAACAAACCCTAGCATGTCACTAAACATTAAAGATAAAAGCTTTGACCTTAATATGATACTAACATGATAGAAGGAAAGAATAAGAAGCATCCCATAGAAACATACATGATATTAGAAATCTTGGTTATTACCTTATACATGATACTAGAAATCATAAAGACATCCTAACATGATACTAGGAATTAAAATAATCAAAGAACGATTTCTAAATAAAAATAATAACAATTAAATTACTTAATTGGATGCCTCGTATCTCTTTCTAATAACAAAATACACGCGTTAGTAAATTCAAGAAAAATATTAAATCAAACAATCAAATTAAATAATTTGAATAGAGACTTGGGACCAAACCCTCATAAATTATCAACCTTTCACATCTAGGGGAAGGCAACTTCGAACATGGCTAGGTGTATCTAGAACTCGTGAATGTGGAATTTTGTAAGAGGGAAGCTTTAGAAAAAAAATAGAGAGAGAATAAGCTTCTATCTTTAGGGAGAGAATAGAGATTTAGAAATTGTAAATTGGTAATGAACAAAAATGGGGAGATATGACCCCTGTTTATAAGAAAATAGTCCGGAATCAATAGAAAAAAATCAGAATTTTAATCGGAATAAAACTGCTCCCTATCGCGAGCGACAGAGCCTGTCTCCATGCGACATGATCGAATCACACATGGCGACAAACCCTATTGTTTGGCGACAGGTTTGTCGTTATGTGACAATTAAAAGATAAACACGCTTTTGTATGGAATCCTTTTCCTAATATAATTAAGTGATAAAAACTCCGTTTAATCAATTTTAAATTAGATTTTTCAAAATAAAACACTTGTTTTATTTCAAACCAAATTCATTATTTTTCTAAAATATTAATTATTAATTCTAATGCCATTAGAACTCAAAATAACCTTCTAGACTATTAAAGACTATAATAAATCCTAATAATTTTAGGAATAATAATTGATAGGACCTTCACTAGATCATTGGGCCATAAAACCATTTCAGACCCAAATTAGTATTTGGACCATAACTTCCTCATTATTCATCGGAATTGGGCTTATAATAATATATCATTAGGAACCTCTTTACGAACCCTACCCAACTACATTATTAATGGACCCTTATCATGGACCAAACAAAATTGGACTGGCTATTTTCAAAAAATAGAGTTCTTTTTGAAGACAGAAAGAAGATTTTATTAAAACAAACACATCACAAGACTTTTCACACTTTCACCTTGTTCGATAATCAAGAGACGTGAAAAGTATTCATCATTGGGTTTGGTTTTTTGGGAGACACAATTGGGTGTCTACAGAAGCCCACACTTTGACTTAGTTTGGAGAAACGCAAATTTCGAAAACAAAAATCAAAGTAGCGATAGGGAAGGAGAATAATTTAGAACATTATGCGATCCTAAATCATTCTTGTAACACCGATACCAGCAAACTAGCGTTAGTTAAAACAAATAATATAGTTAAGAAATGTATATCTTGCAATGTCGAGCACACGTCTCTGGAGTAACCGATTTTTGTTGCTGCTTTTTTTTAGGTGACGACCTCCACAGTGCCTCGTGAACGCTATCTAAAGGTAACAGTGCCTCGCTATCTTCGTTTGTTTGTGACAATTCTCCACAATGCCTCAGAAACATCATTGAAGGAGACTGTGCCTCTCCATCTTTAGGGTTGTGGCAGTACCTTGCCACAGTTGTGCCTCGCCGCGATAGACAATCTCCATTCTGCCTCGGGACATTGTCGAAGACCGCTGCTTGTAGCTATTTTAAGAGTTGTGGTTGTACCTCGCCACGGCTGTGCCTCGCCGTTGTAGAAAATCTCCTGTCTGGATTGGGACATTGTCGAAGACCGCTGCTTGTAGCCATCTTCAGTTTTATAACGTTAACCTTCCACTAGTAGAAAATACGTAATGGCAAGCGGTTCAAACCCCCTAATGGGAATCGGGAAATGAAGGGAGGGGTTGGTGGCTAAGTATGATTAGTTTAGGGTTTTTTTTTTAAATGGCAAGCGGTTTGGGGTTCAACCGCTTGCCAATATATCTAATGGAAAGCGGT
Source organism: Chenopodium album (assembly GCF_948465745.1). NCBI lineage: Eukaryota > Viridiplantae > Streptophyta > Magnoliopsida > Caryophyllales > Amaranthaceae > Chenopodium > Chenopodium album. Next base: position 55,382,347 of record NC_137837.1, read on the forward strand.
TCATCCCCAAACCGCTTGTCATTATATATATTGGCAAGCGGTTAGCGCCAAAACCGCTTGTAATTTAATATTACATGTTTTTTTTTTAAAAAAAATTGGGTAAATGGCAAGCGGATTTTTAAAACCACTTGCCATTTGAGGCTTCCCATCACTTATTTTCTACTAGAATTCCCAGGAAAGTTATCGAAGATAATCGCTTGTTAATTGATCCTTAGTGCTTTTCTTCACTTTTTTATTTGTTGTTACTTCGTTGTAATTTCTCGATGTGCCAATACCTCGGCGCACTTTGTAAATGATCCGGTGCCTTGGCGCTTGTGCTTGATTGTGAACCATTACCTTAGAGCTTGTGATGAGCCAATACTTAGGCGCTTTAAGCTTAGTGAGACTACTAATCATGGCAATTTGCTTATATGGGCTAAATGGCGTACCAAGGAACCCGAACTGTTGCATGAGGTCCGCATAGACGAGTATGGGGCCGAGTGTCCTGTCGCGATAAGGATCACGTTGTGCATGATTTATGTCGTTTGGCGACATATTCGGGTTTTTCGGATTTAAACCCCTTCTTCCACATTTCGCCGTTGCTACTCGTTTGGCTCAAGTTTTTCGCAAAAACTTCATCTTGCTTGTTCTTGCTCATTTCTTAACCAAATTCGCTCAAGTTTTTTGCAAATCGAAGCTTGCAATCTTTAGTGTCCTGATCTATGTTAGTTTTCTCCAAACTTACTCCGGTTTTTCTCAATTTCGTGCATCTTTACTCACGGGCTTTCGAAAATTCAAACCATAACTATGCTTAATTTTCTTTGTTAATTTTATGCCATGAATCCATTTGTTTATGCTTGTATATTCCCTTGAGAGTGTTTTGAACTTATTTGACTCAATTTGGTGAAGAAACGAACATTTTGCCATTGTTTACCTCTTTGAGTTCATGAGAACAATGTGGCTCATTCTTGATTTTCTTGCTAGCTATTCATGCTCAATTTGTCATAATTTTTTCTACATCAATGTAAGAAATTGTTTGATTGGTTCAGAATGCTATTCTTGTTTTAATCAAAATCATACTCTATTTTAGTACTACGTACTCTGTTTTCCGTTTTAACATAGTATTATGCGGCTAGGCGAACATTAGATACCATAGAACCTTTTATTTATTATTATTTTGAATAATTTAGTATTGCTAGACATCGCGGCTTTGATTCTCACTCCCGCAACGCTCATCGGGAGGACGAACCTGTTGCCACAGGCGGGGGAGCTTCTATTAGACTCGGGGAGGTCCATGAGTGGGACGAGCGCACTCTCTAATTTTCTCCTCACTTTCACATCTCAGAGTGCGTGCGGCTCGGGATGACAGGCGACCGCATTCGTTTCCATGGCTCAGGCAACGCAGCTCTCGGTTAGATATATGACCTATGCTTTCGCGACCACATCGAGTTGCGCGAGCTTTGGGAGTTATGCGGTCTGACTCCTCTTCTTGTGGCTGCGCGGGCCATGCATTCTTTCACGTCAGGCCGCTGTTTTGTTCGAGCTTTGGTTTAGTTCTTTTGGGACACCACAAAATCTTTTCAATTTCTGTGGGGCGAGATGACTATCACTCCTCTCGACTTTTCTCTCATCACTGGTTTAGAGTTCCAGGCAACTGCGGTGTCTTTCGGCAGCAACATAACAGTCTACTCTCCATAGGTAGAGGAGTTGATCGGCCCCACAACTATTCGAGCTCGTGATGAGGCTCGATCGACTCAGATCAACAATCGGTGCATTCGCTTGACCATGCTAATGGTGGCCTTTCAAGACGGCGTGACTACCCTTGAGCAGCGAGTACGCATCTTTGCTTTGATTGTTTTGCCGGGGACCATCTTCCTTGACAAGGGTAGCCGTGTACTACTCTACTACTTGCCTGCTCTTCGTGACCTTCGTATGGTCAGATCATACGATTGGGCCAGCTTGGCATATGATGACTTCCTGCTTGGATTGCGACTCGCTTGTCGTCATTGCAGTTATAAAGGGGAGGTCAAGCTTTCTAGTTTTGGGGGATCGTAGAGGTATATTCCTCTTAACCTAAGCTTGTTTTAGGTTTTGTGTTTAGCTTTTGCCGACACTTTATCCTATCTCATAGGTCTGGTTCTACAAGTATTTCCCTTCTTTTTCACCAGCGAGGCCTTCGCCAAGTGGGCTCCTCATTGCTGGCAGTTTGGGAGGTCCGGTGAAGGATCAGACTGCCACTGTTTGTGTTCGAGAGTTACTTCTCTTAGTATGCTTCTTAACAATCTGAGTTTATATTAGCCTTAACAGGACTTGAGCTGATAGATGTTAGTTTTGTAGGAGCCTATGGTTCGATTTCGGCCGTGGGATGGCTTCATCTTCCATGGGATGGTTCGAGAGTTGTGATTCAGCACTCCTCGAATTCTCCTGTTGTTCCTACTCATCCTCCTGGTCACATGTTTGATTAGACGAGGTTGAGAGCTCGGACGGCTAGGACGCCTGGGGGTTCGGATTGGAGGAGTCACATCCATTCGAACCGTAGTTAGGAGGAGGGGATTTTCCAATGCTTGGCTCCACCACCTTGCTTGCCAGAGAGGACACCTGCGGGTTCGGATTAGAGGAGTCACATCTTTTGCATTTTTTATTTGTTTATTTAATATCCCCTGAGCCATTCCTAATTATTTGGGTTCAATTTTACAGGCTTTGACCAGAGAGTTTGTACCTTAGCCGGTGTCCATTGTCTAATAGAGCACTTTTGGTCCTATTGAGGAGATGGTTCCCTTGGCTCCTGAGCTATGGCGCTTCATAGAGGAGTCGATACCTTGACACTAGACTTTGGTGAATCACTTTTTTTGTTATCTTATTTGTGTATATGCTTCTTTATTTCTGACTTTGTTATTTGACAGTTTTCTTGCGAGGTGATGTTGAGGATGGCAAAGGGCATGCACGCCTTCCGCTACCAGCTCGTGAGGGTGAGCCACCAAGCTATGTGTCGTCATGGTGACGACGGCATAGAGGTACTTCTCTTGACTCCTTTTATGTTTATATTTGCCTTTCTGTACTTGAATTAATTTACCTTTTCTATTTCAGCATGTTCCTCCAACGCGCGCTCGTGTTAGACTCGAGGCTAGGAGAGAGAGATTGGAGTCTGACTTGAGGCGTCGTCAGACCTCGGTTGGGAGTTAGGGCGATCATAAAGATTCGGACCGTACCCTCAGATTAGAGGGTTTCGGCTCTTCGTCTGAGGGTGCGTAAGGGGGACCGAGTGGCCAGGGAGGCATGACGTCATCTCCTTTGGTGGTTTGTGAGAGGTACGAGGTTTTCTCGTCGTCGCAACAGCCACTGTAGCCTCAGCATTTAGGAGTGCAACAATATGGTGAGCTTGGGTGGGCAGGCCCGACTATCTCGATTCCGGCTCCTTCTGATCACGCTGAGGGCGAGGGTTTGACTCCTCATATTGTACAATTTTAAGATATGTTTGATGTTCCTCCACATTTGCAAGGTCCGCCATCGCAGATGTACCTGTAGTTGTTTTTATTTAGACTTTGTTCGACTTTGCTTATTTAGACTCTAACACTTGTATATATGATTCTATGTTTATTTTAAGCTTTCCATTTTATAATTTTCTTTTTATTATATGCACAAGCGAAAAATTATGACTAATTTTTCAAAAATTTCCGTAATTTTTATTATCTATGGAGGGTATCCGACTTTCTCCCCCAAAAGAAAAAATGAAAAATAAAATCGAGCTTAAATTATACAATAAAGGATTTTGCTAATTTTCTGAAAAGAAAGGTTAAAACCGTAAAATTGCAGTACAAAACTAAGTCGAAGTCAAGAAAAATTTGGTTTGCATAGCGAATAATGCTGGCACGACAGAATACTGTCTGGCGCGATGCGACAGGCCACACACGATGCGTGATTTCTGTCATATTGTGCTGGGATGATTTATTCAAATCCGAGCAGGATTCGGATTGCGCCTATATTGTGCATAAATAGCCCCCAAATCTGACGATTTTTGCATAGTCGAACAGATTAAAAATCGTCTTAGCTTTTATTTTTTCAATCATGTCTAGTGTTTTAGCAATTTCAGTTGTGAGTGGTGCTGGTCTCTAACTGCTAAAGATAGAAAAGAACTTGACTTTTTTCCATATGGGGGGTATCTACGGTATAAAGGGGGTAGATCTTGACATAGACATTATTCATACCGCCTTAGAGTATTGGGATTCAGATACTTAATGCTTTAGACTTGGTTATGATGAAATTTGCCCTTTACCAGAAGAATTTGGGGTCATACTAGGCTTCCCTTCCCTAAATCTTTCGATAATTCCAAGAGTAAGCGAGTATTAGTACAAAGATTTAGAGTATTTCCTTAATCATAAGGAAAAAGATTTGAATAATATTGTGCATGGAAATAATGTTAATCTGAAAGAATTTGCACGCTTTTATTTTGATAGGCCACACTCCGAATCCTTTCATATTTATAGGAAAAGAGCCTTCCTTTTTTCCATGTTAAATCAATATCTGCTTACTAGTGGTAATATTAATGAGGGCAAAGCTATTTTAGCACTTGTCATGTAGCAGATTGAATCAGGTAGAAATCTAATGCCTTTGATTATTGGAGAAACCATGGTTGGTCTAGATGCACTAAAAAAGGATCCAAAAGCACCTCTTCGAGGTTCTCCAATATTATTACAGGTAGAAAATCAATACTTTTAATTACAGAAATAAAAAATGTTTAACTTTGTAAATGTAGACACCTATTTGTGTCTCCCCAGAACCAAACCTGGTGATGAATACCTTTCGCATCGAATCATAATCGAATAAAGTGAAAGTGTGGAAAGTCTAATGTTGCGGTTAGTTTTTATAAAAATCTTTCTTTCTATTTTTGAAAACCTACTTTATTTTATGAAAATAACCAATCCAGATTAGTTTAATCCTTGAAAAGGGTCCAATAATAGTGTAGTTGTATGGGGCTTTTAAAGACGTTTCCAACGATATATTATAAGTCCAATTCCAATGAATAATGAGGAAGTTGTGGCCAAAATACTAAACTGGGCCCAAACTAGATTTTACCTACGACCCAATGATCATGTGGAGGGTCCAAAGGTTTAATCCTTTTCCTAAACTAATTAGGATTAATTAGAAACTTCCAGAAGTTTCTAAAAGTTCTTAATTATCCTTTTTGAAAAGATAAAATCAAAGAATTTGAAATTGAATGAAACTTTCCTTTTTTGAAATCCTAATTCTACTCGAATTTAAAGATGGTCAAAGATAGTAAGATATTTTTTTTGTGCCTCATAATATTTATACCAATATTATATGGTTAATTAGATCTTGAAATTATCTTTCCAATGATATATTTTAATATAAATTCCGAGCTATAACGAAAAAGATATGAATGAGATACGAAACTATGTCCAAAACTGGTACACTTCCACTATTTCTGTTATATATTTATATCTACAAATTATTTTAATCTAATTTTTATTGTCTTTGAAAGTAGACTCCAAGAGCTTTCCAACGACATATCATTTGACTTTTTTGGACTTCTGGATCAAAAGATATGATAAAAACAAAACACATAAAAACTGTCTTGCACCGCCTGACAACAGATTCGTCGTCTAGCGACGAGCTCTGTCTTTGGCTACAGGAGGGTGTTTTATTCCTGTTTGAACTCTAATTCGTTTCTATTGATTCCGGAATATTTTCTTATCAATAGGGTCCCTGGACCTCTATTTTTCAATAACAAGATTTCTCTAATTCTACTCTCTCTAAGCTAAAGCTTATTCTCTCTCTCTCTTTCTAGCCTAACATTTTACAAACACAATTCCTCATACATTAGCACTAGACACACTGTAGACACCCATTTGTGTCTCCCCAAAACCAAACCCAATGATGAGTACTTTTCACGTCAAATCATAAACGAATGAAGTGAAAGTGTGGAAAGTTTAGTGTTGCAGATAGTTTTAACTTCTTTTCTCTTTTCTTTATTTTTGAAAAACTATTTTAAGAAAACAGCCAATCCAGTTTTTTTGGTCCATAATATGGGTCCAATACTAGTGTGTTGGATGGGGTTTGAAAAGAGATTTCCAACGATATATTATAATCCCAATTCCGATGAATATTGAGGAAGTTATGGCCAAATCACAGAACTGGGCCCGATTTGAGCCTTATATGCGGCCCAATGATCTAGAGGAGGGCCTAATATGGGTTTATCATTCCTAATGCAATTAAGAATGGTTTTATTCTTCTAGAAGGTTCTTTTCATTCCTAATTCAATTAGCATTGATAAATTGACTTTTGTTGACTTTTTAGTGTTTTAATCAGAATAAAGAATGTTTTTGAGGAAAATACGATTTTATCCTCCTGTACGGCAATTTCTATCTGATTTAAGAAAACGCGTCAATAACTTAGTCAGCGCCAAACGCCAGCATTAGCGCCTGAAGCTAAGCTTGGCGCCTGGCGCTAGCGTTAGTGCCTGGCGCTACTGTTAGCGTTTGCCGCTAACCGGGTTTTACACGTCACAACTCTGTTTTGATTTTTTATCTTTTTGGCTGATTTTCTCTATAAATAGCATTCTAAAAACCCTGTTTTATTTACCAATTTTCACCAACTCTCATCAAGATTCTCTTGATTACTTTCTCCCTCTCTCTTTTCTAAACTATCCTTTTCTCAAATACAAAATTCCGCATTCGCAAGACTTAGATACACCTAGCCTTATTTGAAGTTGCCTTCGTCCTAGACGTGAAAGATTTTAATTTCTGAGGGTTTGGTCCCAAATCTCTCTTTCAATTATTTAATTTATTGTTGTTTTATTATTTTCCTTGAAGTTACTAACGTGTGTATTTTGTTATTAGAAAGAGGTACGAGACATCCAAGTAAGTACTTTAATGGTTTAATTGATATTATGATATAGAAATCATGCTTAAGTTGCTATTTTGATTCCTAGTATCATGTCTAGGGTAATTTTAATATTAAGTATGATTAAAAGTATGATGCTTCCTATGTTCCTCCTAATATTTATGATTGTTAGTATCATGTTAGGGTTAAAACTTTGATTTTTATGCTTAGTGACATGATAGGGTTTGTTATTAATCTTGTTAGTATCATGCCTAGGATCTTGCTATTATGCTTTAACATGATCATGATTATTATTATTATGATTATTGTTATAATTATTGTTATGATGATTTATTATGTTGCTTTATATATATATATATATATATATTTATTTATTGTTATTGTTTGATCACACCTTTTATACATGTTTAAAGGGAATTTGTACTTGTAATCACGCTTAATAAGATAATTAATAATCTTGTTAGGGTTAATATGATTATAATTCAAGTGATCGCCAATAATAGTTTTATTTTTGTATTAATATTCAACCAACATAGATAAACAGGTTTAAGATTAATTCTAATGATTGCATGTTAGTCAGAAAGCGCACATGAATACGATCAGAATAAAGTAGAGGCCTATTTTTAGGGCAGGTTCAATCTCTTTTAGGTTTGATTTGTACCTTCATCCCTGAACTACCAGTCATGATTCAAGACCTATTAGAATTGACGATCTCTTGGATCGTTAAGGGGTGTAACCTTCACCTCGTGAACGGTTTACAAGTTCCTAAAAAAAACTTGTTGGCGACTCTTTTGCTCTATCTTCTTTCCCTTTGGACGCCACCTTACTTTTGTGTATGATCACAGTAGGGTTCAAGATAGTGGTTAACGCTTGAAATATTCCCTACAATTTTTTGGCGACTCCACTGGGGAGGATTTCTATTTTAATTCCTAAAATTTATTTCGGCAATGATTTAGAATGAGTGGATGAGACTCGAAATGTTCTAAGTATTTCATGTGCGTAATTTTGATTAACATTATTGTCATATGCATAAAAAAGATCTCATTGGAAAGACCATCCGTAATGAGTTAAAACATAGGATTTTTACACGTAGGAAATTTGTGGAATATCTTTCACAACTAGAATCGAAATAATGCTGCGCGAAACTGGAAAATTTAATCGAGTACAGAAAGCTGCTGAGGCATGTAGGAACTAGCGTCAGGGAACAAAGTCTAGCACCAATTATTTGACTTTAGCGCCAGGCGAAAGCTACTGTTGCCAGGCGCTAAAGCCAAATTGTGGCGCTGGCCTCTTTTTGCTGGCGCCAAGTTCTTCAAATACCGAGCTAGAAATATGCGTTCTAATTTTGACCAGTTTTTAACACTGTTTGCTCGATTCTACTTCCTGATTGAGTTATTCTTACTTTTCTGAAACCCATATGTGTTTTACATATGGAAATAACCCCCTGGGAATTCATGCTCCATGTACCTGATTGAACGCTCGAGTAACAAAGGGTACATCCGAGAATGTTGAATTCACCAAACCACGGAAGCGAGTTTTTTCTAAAACTCGCGGTGTCCCATCCACTCGCGCCAACCCTTCACGGTTAGGCTTCCGCGCGGTGCATCTGGACAATTAACCATGGCATATCCCGAACTTTAAAGAACTAGAGCCATGGTTAGGTTGCAAACTCATTGCATCATATTGTGCCTACTTGACTAATTGCGCATTATTTGTTGTGCATACTCCATGTGATTTTTTCCTAACCGTTTGTTTGACTTGCGTTAAGACCAAAATAAACTGCTTAATGGGTAAAAAGGACTTTGCTTAATTAATTAATTAATCTTGGTAATTAGAGTCTAATAATCTAATCAGAGTTGACTTAGTTGACTTTAGGCATATCCTGTAGAGTCTAATAATCTAATCAGAGTTCACTTAGTTGACTTAGTACGACTTTAGGCAGTTCTAGATCAATGTTCCAGCATTGGCGCCGAGATTTGGACTGCAACGCTACTCTATGGAGTGTAGCACCTAGCGACAGCTCTGTCGTCTGGCGCTACATTACACACTGCGGCGCCAGTCCTGTTGTTTTGGCGACAGTTCGGTATATTGCTCGAGTGATCACTTTGTGTCTGGTTAAACAGTTTGCTAATAAATTCTGTTAATTATACCTTGTTAAGTCATTAATTGAGTCTAGTCACATAGTCTAGCCACATGGTCATGACACGAGTCTTAACATGTCACCTACGCTCACTAGTCTTAGCACACACTTTGAGTATATGTAACCATGACCATGTCTTAGGTTCATGCATGAGTCGGTTTTTTCCGTCGTTCGAGTTGGGGGTACATTCTATTCCTAATTTTCCACATCTCTCCATCTACATGCTTTCTCCATAAAACCACCCTCATTTTTCTACTTTCTTCTATCCAATGCATGTTGAATGAATATCCCCAAATTCCTTTTCCACAGTACTTGGTCGAGGAGAGAAGGGCGATTAATCAAGGATAACCTCCTTATTCAAGTTTTACTTTTTTATAAACCGATTCGTCAAAAGAGGAAGGCTAAAAAGATAATGGCAACTCAAGAGGAAGTTAATGAACTTAGGAGTCAATTGACTGACGTGACTGAGGTGTTAAAGGCTTTAACCCTCAAAAATGATGACACTGTGAAGCAACAACAAATGAACCTCATGCAAGAAAGCTTGAGCAAGCTATCTAGTGACTATAAATTTCAGGGCAGTAGTTCACAAGGGGTCTTGGTGGATAAAGAACTTCTTCCGCATTAGTTCAACGCCAACGACATCCCAAAATTCAAGGCAACTAACAACCCCTATTTTCATCTAAGAGCTTTTGAAACTATAATGAACATTAAGGGGATTGATAAGAAAGTCTTTCATTCTTCGTTTTCTTTATCCCTTGAGACCGTTTGTCAACAATTGCTCTTTTCCCTTGACAAAGACAAAACCTCTTCTTGGGAGTCAATAACAAATGCTTTCATAGATAGATATAAATGTAATATCCAAGTTGAAACCGATTATAGACAACTTGAGATGCTAAGACAAAAATAGAATGAAGGCTTTACTTCTTTCTTTAATAAGTGGAGGGAAACTTCCGCTAAGATGATTGAGGTGCCCACTGAAAAAGAATCTGTGAGAATGTTTATCAAGAATCTCTAAGAGAAGTATTCGAAGCATTTAAAATATCAACATAATCTGAATACTTTCTAGGCCGTTTATGACATCGGAATTGAAATCGAAGATGACCTCACAAAACAAAAAGCTACTAACAATAGTAACCACAGTGGCTAGAAAAGAAAGAAGAACGACAATCCTTCTTCTTCCGAAAACACCCACTCTAGTAATAATGTTAGTACCTTTGACCATAATGGTGTCTTAGCCATGGACAATCAAGGATCTAAAAGGAAACCAAAGAGAGAGTTCACACCAATTGGAATGACCTATGATGCTGATTTCGATCGTCTCTATGAGCGAGGATTAATCAAACCTATTGGCCCTACCGAGGATCCAACGCCAGAAAATCGATCTTCGAGATGGAATCCCAACTCTTATTGCAAGTACCATCGAGGACGCGGTCATACCGCTGATGAATGCTACAGGTTTCAAAATCTCATTCAAGATCTCATAGAAGCAAATAAGGTCCCATTACCTCTAGCTAACGAGAAGACTGGGTGATGATGAAGCAAATGACACAAGACAGAGGCAAGCTTCAACGACGATATTTCATGACCTCTTTTTTTTCTATTTCTTTTTTATTTATTTTATTTACCGTTTTCCCTAATGAGTGTAGCATAGGCACCTTTCTTTTCCCTTAGGTTAATTTTGTAGAATCTTTCTTTTCCTCTTTTAATAAAATGAGCATTTATTTCCCTGCATATGATCATTGCGTTGCACTGCAAAAAAAAAAAATTAAAAACAAAAATAAAAATAAAATCCATGTCAAACTAAGCACAAGGTATACCAATGATTTGAGGCACCCCTTGTAGCCACATCATATCACCTTTCACCCTTCAAATGTGCAATCCTTTTTTAATAAACCACTTTGAGCCTCGTCTAACGATAGACCTTCCATTTTTCAACCTACATCTACCTAACCTTGCGATGGGGTGGTGTGCAACTTATGCAATTTTCAATTTCATAAAAAGCTTGAGTGACTTCAAAAGATTAAAATAGCAAAAAATAAGCAAATAAATAAATAAAAGTGTACAAAAGGGCAAGTGTTCCAATGTCTTTGATATGAAAATATCTTTGATATGAACACGTCTCAGATTACGTCTCTTATCGAGTGCTCGGTACCGTGCCTGAGAAACATGAATACCAAGTGAGTGATAAACCGCATGATCGGGATTGCCCACACTTGTAAAAAAAATGCAAAAGCAAAAAAAATAAAAAAATAAAAAAAATAAAAAGCTAAACCTCAAGCATGAAAATATAAAGATTCAAAAGCAAGGTTGCACACCTTGGGGGCTTATCTAGGGTCTTGAGCCTTTTATCCCCTTTCTTCAACCTTTAGCCTAACCACGTTACAACCCTTAAAAAGACCTTTTGAGGTATACACACTTGTGCAAGGTTCGACTAGAGCTACGATCGGCCTGATTCCTAACGGATACGTAGGCAACCTCACATCGAGGTGCGGCCGTAATAAAAATGCATTCATATTCACTTTCACACACTCACACCATGATCATATTAAGGGATCCCCTGTGCTCATCCCTATTCATTTAGAGCTAGACTTGGGGGCTTGATCCTTACATCATTAGCTTGACTAGCCTAAGAGTCACCATCATTTGACTCTTCTAAAAATAATATCTTTCTACACACTTAGCTCTTACGGCCTAACTTTAGCGTCACTATCATACACTGCACAGATACATGACCAAATAGTCTTTCCCTTAGGAACCCTTTGTCATGAAATCTTAACATATCACTGAATCATGCCTTGTCATGTCAAAATCACTCATCAATCATAATCATCATTTAATCGAAGTATAAAGTGCTTAGCCTCCGTGCCTAAGTTACCCAAATGCTTTAGTAAACAATTGAGATAGCCTAAGATGAAATAATCCTTGCACCTTGAGAGATAGTATCAAACACAAACATTTAACGGACCAAGCTCATTCAACATGCACCTTCAAAAACTTCGCTTCTTTCTTTTTTCGCGTCTTTCTTTTTCGGGAGAAAGTCGGTACCCTCCACAAAAATGACAGAAATTTTTTGTTTTTTTGCATTTTTCGAGTCCCACGATCAAAATACAATGCACACACGAGTCATGTACATGTTGAGTCATGTCATGATATCACCTTAATTTGAGTCTAACACATGTGTCAAACACTTTAAGTCGAGTCAACCTCGAGTCAATCACAACGAGTCAAGTTCATACATTGAGTCACGACAAGTCAATGAGTCAAGCAACACTAAGTATTAGGTCAACCCTAAAGAAAAATAAGCAAAGTGTTATGGTCAAAGATATAAATGCAGGTGCATCCCAGCAAGCGAGGACATTTCCGGATTTTTTTTTTCGAAAAAACCGCGAATATGATACAGGAGATTCCTCCAAGATAAGAGGAGTTACATGGATCAGTAAATTAGAGATGAAGTGATTTAATTTACAAAAGATTTGAGCGGATTTGGTTGAAAGGAAACGACCAAGTTCAAAGTTCTGAGCAAAATCGGGCAACAGCAGGAGCAAGAGCAAAATAGGGAAGACCCGATTTCAGCGCTAGACAACAAGGCTGTCGCCTGGTAACAACATCTTTCATGTGGTGACAGAGTTCAGCGCCTGGCTCTAGATCCCAGCGTCTAGCGACAGAGCCAATTCTTGTTGTTGGCGATATTTCAGCAGTGACAGAGCTCGAAGCCTCTCAGAACGGTTATTTCGACTTCATACAACAATTTCGGGTTCCTTGGTACGCCAGTTACCCTCTATAAGCAAATTGACATGATTAGTAGTGGGCTCGATTACAATCATAATAAGTGATTGACCAGATAAAAAATTGTCACACTTAGCTTAAGCGCCTAAAACACTGGCTCATTACAAGGACCAATGCATCGGTTTAAAACAAGCACTTAAAGGACAATATTTAAAAATATGGATTGTCGTGCATCTTCTTCAACAACAATTTTTTCCAAGATTAGATTGTCATCTCTGGCAAAGTTTCCAAGCGTGGATTGTCGTGCTCCTTCTCTATTTGGAAATTTTTTCCATGTTCGGATTGTCATCGCTGGCAAGTTTTTTGAGATTGGATTTTCATACACCCAATTCCCTATGGCAAAATTTCCCAAAGGATTGTTGTAAGACTCTATTCATCATAAATTTCGGCAAAGGTTCCTCAACGTGGATTGTCATTCATTTCAGTAAGTGGCAAATTTTCCCGAAGTGGATTGTCGGTCGACTCTTTTTTGCAAATGTTCCAAGACGCGGATTGTCAATTGTGGCTTGTGGCAATATTTTCCTAAAAGGATTGTCGCATAGCGTTGACAAATTTCCAAGAAGGATTGCTTTCAAGAGTTATATTCCATTATGTGGATTGTCGATCGTAGCAAAATTCTTATGACAGATTGTTACGAAGCATTGGCAACTTTTCCCAAAATTGGATTTTGGCAAATTTTCCAAGATACGGATTGTCGCTTCATCGTAGCAACATTTCCAAGGTTGGATTGTTACGAAGCATTGACAACTTTCCCTAAATCGGATTGTCATACATCATACAAGAGAGTTGTGTTGGCAACTATTCCTAAAGAAAAGAGGATTGTCATCACAGCAAAAGCACCGACATACTGGTTCAAAAACAGCAAAAGCGCCGACATACAGGCATAGCAAAAGCAAAGTTCAAGCGAACTTTTTCAGAAGATCGACAAGCGGAGGTCTTTGGTAATTTTTCTTTGAAAAATTATCGCAATAAATGAGGATAGCTTCAAGCGAGGATATCTTCGGCAACATTCCCTAGCTTGCGGAGAGTTGTAACAAACAACTGAAGGTGATTTCAAGCGAAGTTGTCTTCGATTGTGTTCCCTAAGATGTGGAAGATGGTCACAAAGCGGAAGAGGATCGTTTCAAGCAAATCAATCTTCGATAGTGTTCCTTGGCTTGCAGAAGATTATCATGGAAGAATTGGAGGCAGTTACAAGCGTAGCAGTTTTCAAGCAGGATGTCATTCTCTAGCTTGCAGGAGGTCATCAAAACAACAAAAGGCAGCAACAAATTGGTTACTTTCAGAGACGTGTGCTCGACAGTGCAAGATACGCGTTTCTTAACTCTTTTATCTGTTTAACTAATGCTAGTTTACAGTTATCGGCGTTACAAGAGTGATTTAGGATCGCAGAACGTTCAGAATCATTCTCCGTCCCTATCGATACTTTGACTTTTGTTTTCGAAACTTGCGTTTCTCCAAATTTAGTCAAAGTCGGGGCTTCTGTAGACACCAATTTGTGTCTCCCCAAAACCAAACCCAGTGATGAGTACTTTTCACGTCAAATCATAATCGAATGAAGTGAAAGTGTGGAAAGTTTAGTGTTGCGGATAGTTTTATTTTCTTTACTCTTTTCTCTGTTTTTGAAAACCTGTTTTAAGAAAACAGCCAATCCAGTTTTGTTGGTCCATGGTATGGGTCCAATAGTAGTGTAGTTGGATAGATCTTGAAAAGAGCTTTCCAACAAGCCCAATTCCGATGAATATTGAGGAAGTTAATTATGGCCAAATTACTTAACTAGGCCCGGGTTGAGCCTTATATGCGGCCCAATGATCTATAGGAGGGCCTAATATGGGTTTATCATTCCTAATGCAATTAGGAATGGTTTTAGTTTTCTAGATTCTTCTAGAAGGTTCTTTTCATTCCTAATTCAATTAGCAATGATAAACTGACTTTTGTGGACTTTTTAGATTTTTTTTATCAAAATAAAAGAATATTTTTTTAGGAAAATACGATTTTATCCTCCTGTACGGCAATTTCTATCTGATTTTAGAAAACGCGTCAATAACTTAGTCAGCGCCAAACGCCACCATTAGCGCCTGGCGCTAGCGTTAGCGCCTGGCGCTAACCTGGTTTTACGCATCAGAACTCTGTTATGATTTTTAATCTTTTTGGCTGATTTCCACTATAAATAGCTTTCTAAAAACCCCGTTTTCATTCACCAATTTTCACCAACTCTCATCAAGATTCTCTTGATTACTTTCTCTCTATGTCTTTTCTAAACTAGCCTTTTCTCAAATACAAAATTCCGCATTCGCAAGACTTAGATACACCTAGCCTTATTCGAATTTGCCTTCGTCCTAAGCGTGAAAGATTTTAATTTCAGAGGGTTTGGTCCCAAATCTCTTTCAATTATTTAATTTAATTGTTGTTTTATTATTTTCCTTGAATTTACTAATGTGTGTATTTTGTTATTAGAAAGAGGTACGAGGAATCCAAGTAAGTACTTTAATGGTTTAATTGATATTATGATATAGAAATCATGCTTAAGTTGTTATTTTGATTCCTAGTATCATGTCTGGGGTAATTTTAATACTAAGTATGATTAAAAGTATGATGCTTCCTATGTTCTTCCTAATATTTATGATTGTTAGAATCATGTTAGGGTTAAAGCTTTGATTTTTATGCTTATTGACATGATAGGGTTTGTTATTAATCTTGTTAGTATCATGCCTAGGATCTTGCTATTATGCTTTAACATGATCATGATTATTATTATTATGATTATTGTTATAACTATTGTTATAATGATTTATTATGTTGCTTTATATATATATATATATATATATATATATATATATATATATATATATATATATATATATATATATATATATATTGTTATTGCTTGATCACACCTTTTATACATGTTTAAAGGGAATTTGTACTTGTAATCACGCTTAATAAGATAATTAATAATCTTGTTAGGGTTAATATGATTATAATTCAAGTGATCGCCAATATTAGTTTTATTTGTGCATTAATATTCAACCAACATAGATAAACAGGTTTAGGGTTAATTCTAATGATTGCACGTTAGTCAGAAAGCGCACATGAATACGATCAGAATAAAGTAGAGGCCTATTGTTAGGGCAGGTTCAATCTCTTTTAGGTTGGATTTGTACCTTCATCCCCGAACTACCAGTCATGGTTCAAGACCTATTGGAGTTAACGATCTCTTGGATCGCTAAGGGGTGTAACCTTCACCTCGTGAACGGTTTACAAGTTCCTAAAAAAAACTTGTTGGCGACTCTTTTGCTCTATCTTCTTTCCCTTTGGACGTGTAGACACCCATTTGTGTCTCCCCAAAACCAAACCCAGTGATGAGTGTTTTTCACGTCGAATCATAATCGAATGAAACGAAAGTGTGGAAAGGTCTAGTGTTGCGGAAAGTTTTATTTCTTTTCTCTTCTCCTTGTTTTTGAAAACTTTATTTTAAGAAAACAGACAATCTAGTTTGGTTGGTCCATGATATGGGTCCAAATAGTGGTGTAGTTGGATGGGGCTTGCAAAGACCTTTCCAACGATATATTATAAGCCCAATTCCGATGAATGTTGTGGAAATTATGGCCAATTTACTAAACTGGGTCCGGTTTGAGCTTTATGTACGGCCCAATGATCTAGGGGAGGGCCTAATTTAATTTATCATTCCTAATGCAATTAGGAATGGTTTTAGTCTTCTAGAACATTCTAGAAGGTTCTCATCATTTCTAATTCAATTAGGACTCTTAAGATTTTTAATCAAGATCAAATAGCATTTTCGATGGAATTATATTATTTTATCTTCCAGTACAGGAAATTTATCAGATTTTCGAAAATGCGTTGAAAATCAGTTTGGCGTCCAACCCCAGGCCTTGGCGCCAGGCGCTAGCCATTGGCGCCTGGCGCTAGCCACTGGTGCTGGCGCCAACTAGCTAGGGCTGGCGCCAATGTGGTTTTTCGATCCTCAGACTCTGTTTTGTTAAATTATCTTTTTTGGATGATTTTCTTTATAATATCGTATCAAAAACTCCGTTTTCATTCATCAACTCTCTTTATTCACCAACTCTCATCAAGATTTTCTTAATTATTCTCTCTCTCTCTTTTTCTAAACTAGCCTTTTCTCAAATAAATAATTCCGCATTCGCAAGACTTAGGAACACCTAGCCATATTCGAAGTTGCCTTCGCCCTAGACGTGAAAGGGTTTTAATTTCTGAGGGTTTGGTCCCAAATCTCTCTTTCAATTATTTAATTTAATTGTTTGATTTATTATTTCCCTTGAAGTTACTAACGTGTGTATTTTGTTATTAGAAAGAGGTACGAGACATCCAAGTAAGTTCTTTAATGGTTTAATTGATATTATGATGTAGAAATCATGCTTAGATTGTTATTTTGATTCCTAGTATCATGTTAGGATGTTTTCCTTAATTTGATGTTTAGGGTGACAACAATAAATTCCTAGTATTATGTCTAAGGTAACTTTAATATTAAGTATGATCAAAAGTATGATGCCTTTTATTCTCTTCCTAATATTTATGATTGTTAGTATCATGTTAGGGATAAAGTTTTGATTTTTAGTGTTTAGTGACATGCTAGGGTTTGTTATTAATCTTGTTAGTATCATGCCTAGGATCTTGCTATGCTTTAACATGATTATGATTAAGATCATGATTATCATTATTATTATTATTAATGATGTTGATTATTTATTATGTTGCTTGATACACATTATTTATTCTTTATTGCTTGATCACACCTTTTATGCATGTTTAAAGGGAATTTGTACTTGTAATCACGCTTAATAAGATAATTAATAATCTTGTTTAGGGTTAATTGTGATTATAATTCAAGTTATCGCCAATAATAGTTTATTTGTGCATTAATATTCAACCAACATAGATTAAACAGGTTTAGGGTTAATCCTATTGATTGTATGTTAGTCAGAAAGCGCACATGAATACGAGCAGAATAAAGTAGAGGCCTATTATTAGGGCAGGTTCAATCTCTTTTAGGTTGGATTTGTACCTTCATCCCCGAACCCTTATTTGGTTCATGACCTTATGGAGTTGACGATCTCTTGGATCGTTAAGGGGTGTAACCTTCACCTCGTGAACGGTTTACAAGTTCCTTAAAAACTTGTTGGCGACTCTTTTGCTCTATTTTCTTCCCTTTTGGACGCCACCGTACTTTAGTGTATGATCACATTGGGGTTCAAGCTAGTGGGATTTTAAAGGCTTGAACTATTCCCTACAGTTTTTGGCGACTACGCTGGGGAGGATTTCTATTTTAATTCCTGAATTTGTTTCGGCAATGATTTAGAATGAGTGGATGAGACTCGAAAAGTTCTAAGTATTTCATGTGCGTAATTTTGATTAACATTATTGTCATATGCATAAAAAGGTTCTCATTGGAAAGACCATCCGTAATGAGTCAAAAACATAGGATTTTACACGTAGGAAATTTGAGAAATTTCTTTCACAACTAGGACTGAAATAACACCGCGCGAAACTAAATGATTTTATTGAGCACAGAAAGCTACTGAGGCATGTGGGAAGTAGCGTCAGGGGCCAGAGCTTGGCGCCAAACTTTTAGCCGTAGCGCCAGACGCCAGTATTGGCGCCAGGCGCTACAGTTAAAAGTTGGCGCCAGTCTCTGTTTGCTGGCGCCAATTGCCCCCAATATCGAGCCAGAAATATGCGTTCTAATTTCGACCGATTTTTCGTATTGTTTGCTCGATCTTGCTTCCTGATTGAATTTTTTCTCACTTTTCTGAAACCCATATGTGTTCTACATATGGACATAACCTTCTGGGAATTCATGCTCTATCTACCCGATTAAACGCTCCTGGCAACAAAGGGTACATCTGAGATGTTGAATTCACCAAACCATGGAAGTGAGTTTTTTCCTAAAAACTCGCGGTGTCCCATCCACACGCGTTAACCCTTCACGGTTAGGCTTCTACGCGGTGCATCCGGACAATTAACCATGGACCCTATTTGACTAAACCATATCCCGAACTTTAGAGATCTAGAGCCTTGGTTAGGTTGCGAACTCATTGCATCATATTGTGCCTACTTGACTAATTGTGCATTATTTGTTGTGCATATATATTCTATGTTTCTCTTAACCATTTGTTGATTTGTGTTGAGACTAAAATTAATGACTTAAAGAACTTTTGCCTATTTAATTAATTAATTAATTAATTTGAGTCAATAAAGTTTTTTTTTAATCGAAATTGACCTAGTACGACTTTAGGCATACCCCAGTTGACAAATAATACCGAAAACAGTCCCGGACCGAAGCTCCAATATTGGCGCCAAAGTCTGAGCTGTAGCGCCACAGTATAGTGTGTAGCGCCAGACAATAACTAAATTTTCTGGCGCCAATCACCATATTGTGACGCCAGTCCTGTTGCTTGGCCGACAGTTCGGATTATTTGTCGAGTCATCACCTAATGTCTAATTAATCAGTTCTCTGTTTAATTCGGTTAATTTTGCTGACAATAATGCTTAATTGAATCAATGTTCCAGTTTAGGCACTAAGTCCCACGGTCTTACGCGAGAGTCTCAACATGTCACCTACACTCACTAGTCTTGGCACACACTTTGAGTACACATCACCATGGCCATGTCTTAGGTTCATGCATGAGTCGGTCTTTCCGTCATTTGAGTTGGGGGGGGTACACTCTATTCCTAATTTTTCATATCCCTCAATCTCCATCATTTTTCTTCACATTCTTCCATCTTTCTTCATCTCCTCCATCCATTGCATGTTGAATAAAGCTTGAGTCAATAATTAGCAATAAATATCCCCAAATTCCTTTTCCACAGTACTTGGTCGAGGAAAGAAGGGTGATTAATCAAGGACAACCTCTTTATTCAAGTCTCGCTTTTTGATAAACCGATTCGTCAAAAGAGGAAGGCTAAAAAGATAATGGCAACTCAAGAAGAAGTCAATGAGCTTAGGAACCAATTGGTTACTATGACTGAAACACTGAAGCTCCTCACACTTAAGGTCGATGATCCCGTGAAGCAACAAAAGATGGATCTCATGCAAGAGAGTCTAAGCAAGCTATCTAGTGACTATAAATTTCAGGGCATGAGTTCTCAAGGGGTCTCGCTGGACAAGGAACTTCTTCCGCATAAGTTCAACGCCACTGACATCCCAAAATTCAAGGCAACAGATAACCCCTACTTCCATTTAAGAGCATTCGAAACAATAATGAGTATCAAGGGTATCGATAGGAAAGTTCTCCCTTCTCTGTTCTCACTATCTCTCGAGACCGTTTGCCAACAATGGTTCTTTTCTCTTGAAAAAGAAAAGACCTCTACCTGGGAATCCATAGCAAACGCTTTCGTTGATAGATACAAATGCAACATTCAAGTCGAAACTGACCATAGAGAACTTGAAATCCTCAAACAGAAGGAGAATGAAGGCTTCACTGCTTTCTTTAACAAGTGGAGAGAAACCTCAGCCAAAATGATCGAGGTACCAAGTGAAAAAGAGTCCGTGAGACTGTTCATCAAGAATCTCCAAGAAAAGTATTCAAAGCACTTAAAATATCAACACAACTTGAATACTTTCAAGGCCGTCTATGACATAGGTATCGAGATCGAAGATGACCTCGCAAAGCAAAAAGCTACTAACAATAGCAACCACGGTGGCTGGAAAGGAAAGAAGAGCGACAACCCTTCTTCTTCCGAAAACGCCCACTCTAGTAATAATGTTAGTACCTTTGACCATAATGATGTCTTAGCCATGGAAAATCAAGGATCTGAAAGGAAACCCAGGCGAGAGTTCACACCCATTGGAATGACCTACGATGCTGCTTTCGACCGTCTTTACGATCGAGGATTAATCAAACCTATTGGCCCTACCGAGGATCAAACACCAGAAAATCGACCTTCGAGATGGAATCCAAATTCCTATTGCAAGTACCATCGAGGAAACGGTCATACTACTAATCAATGCTACAGGTTTCAAAATCTCATTCAAGATCTCATAGAAGCAAATAAGATCCCATTGCCTCTAGCTAGCGAGAAGACTGGATGACGTCGGAGCAAACAACACAAGACAAGAGGCGAGCTTTAATGACAAGATTTCATGACCTCTTTTTCTATTTCTTTTTCATTTTTTCCTTTCCCCAATAAGTCTAGCATAGGCACCTTTTCTTTTCCTTTAGATTAATTTTGTAGATTATTTTCTTTCTTTTCCTTTAAAAAAACTGAGCACTTATTTTCTTGCATATGATCATTTCATTATATTGCATTAATAAAAAAAAATAAAAATAAAAATAAAAAAAAAATCCATGTCGAGCTAAACACAAAGTATACTAATGATTTGAGGCAACCCTTGTAGCCACATCATATCTCCTTTCGCCTTTCTAATTTACAAATCCTTTCTTCATAAACCACTTTGAGTCTCGTCTAACGATAGACCTTTCTTTTTTCAACCTACATCTACCTAACCTTGGGATGGGATGGTGTGCAACTTATGCAATTCTAAAGAAAGCTTAAGCAAATTCAAAAGAAAGCAAAAGCAAAAAATAAGCAATAATAAAAAAAGAAAACAAGTGTACAAAAGGGTAAGTGTTCCAATGTCTTTGATATGAAAGTATCTTCGATAAGAACACGTCTCAGATTGCGTCTCTTATCGAGTGCTCGGTACCGTGCCTGAGAAACATGAATTCCAAGTGAGTGATAGACCGCATGATCAGGATTGCCCACACTTGTAAAAGTAAAATAAATGCTAAAGCAAAAAGAGCTAAAAAAGAGTAGAAACTTAAGCATAAAAATATAAAGATTTGAAAGCGAGGTTGCACACCTTGGGGGCTTATCTAGGGTCTTGAGCCTTTATCCCCTTCTTCTTTAGCCTTTAGCCTAACCACGTTACAACCCTTAAAAAGACCTTTTTGAGGTATAAACACTTGTGCGAGGTTTGGCTAGAGCTACGTTCGGCCTGATTCCTAAAGGATACGTAGGCAACCTCACATCGAGGTGCGGCTGTAATAAACATGCATTCATATTCACATTCACACACTTGCACCATGATCATATCAAGGGATCTCTAATGCTCATCCCTATTCACTTAGAGCTAGACTTGGGGGCTTGATCCCTACATCATTAGCTTACCTAGCCTAAGAGTCACAACCATTTGAATCTTTTCAATAATATATTTTTCCACACACTTAGCTCTTGTGGCCTAACTTTAGTGTCACTATCACACACTGCACAGATACATGACCAAATATACTTCCCTTAGGAACCCTTTGTCATGAAATCTTAATACAACGCTGAAGCATGCTTCGTCAAAATCACTCATAATTGTCATTGCATCACGAAGTATGAAGTGCTTAGCCTCCGTGCCTAAGTTACCCAAATGCTTTCATCATGGAGTCAACCATTGAGATAGCCTAGGATGAATTAATCCTTGAACCTTGAGAGATAGTATCAAACAACATTTGACTAAGCTCATTCAACATGCATCTTCAAACTTTTGATTTTCTTTTTCACGTCTTTCTTTTTCGGGAGAAAGTCGGTACCCTCCACAAAATTGACGGAAAATTTTTGCTTTTTTGCATTTTTCGAGTCGCAAGATCACATTACAATGCACACACGAGTCATGTACACATTGAGTCATGTCGTGTCATATCACTTTGATTTGAGTCTAACACATGTGTCATTACACTTCGAGTCGAGTCAACCTCGAGTCAGTCAAACATATCGAGTCCAGTTTATACCTTGAGTCGTGTCAAGTCGATGAGTCAAGTAACATTAAACCTTAGGTCAACCCTAAGATAATTTTAAGCCTTAGGTCAACCCTAAGATAATTAAAGAAATTGGCAAAGTTCTATAGTAAAAAATAAATACAGGTGCAGCAGAACAGGGAAGACCCTACTCCAATTCTTGGCGCCAGAGATATCTCAGCAACGACAGAGCTCGAAGCCTCCCTGAAAGGTGATTTCGACCTCATGCAGCAATTTCGGGTTCCTTGGTACGCCAGTTAGCCCCTATAAGCAATTTGACATGATTAGTAGTTGGCTCGATTACAATCGTAGTAAGTGATTGACCTGACAAAAAATCGTCTCACTTAGCTTAAGCGCCTAAAACACTGGCTCATTACAATCGGTTCAAAAGCAAGCACTTAAACGACTATATTTTCAAATATGGATTGTCACGCATTCTTATTAAATGACAAAGTTTTCCAAAAATTGGATAGTCATCCCCAACTGACAATATTTCCAAAAATGGATTGTCGTGCACCTTCTTCAACGACAATTTTTCCAAGATTGGATTGTCATCTCTAGCAAAGTTTCCAAGCGTGGATTGTCGTGCTCCTTCTTTGATTGGCAAGTTTTTCCAAGTTCGGATTGTCATCGCTGGCAAGTTTTTCGAAATTGGATTGTCATACACCTAGTTCCCTATGGCAAAATTTCCCAAAGGATTGTCGTAGGTCTTTACTCATCATAAATTTCGGCAAAGGTTCCTCAACGTGGATTGTCATTCATTTCAATAAGTGGCAAATTTTCCCGAAGTGGATTGTCGATCGACTCTTTTTTGCAAATGTTCCAAGACGCGGATTGTCAATAGTGGCAATATTTTCCCAAAAGGATTGTCGCATAGCGTTGGCAAATTTCCAAGGTGGATTGCTTTCAAGAGTTATATTCCAAGATGTGGATTGTCGATTGTAGCAAAGTTCTTATGAAAGATTGTTACGAAGCATTGGCAACTTTTCCCAAAATTGGATTTTGGCAAATTTTATGAGATACGGATTGTCGCTTCATCGTGGCAACATTTCCAATGATGGATTGTTACGTGGCATTGACAACTTTCCCTAAATCGGATTGTCATACATCATACAAGAGTTGTGTTGGCAACTATTCCCAAATAAAAGAGGATTGTCATCACAGCAAAAGCACCGACATACTGGTTCACAAGCAGCAAAGCGCCGATGTACTGGCATAGCAAAAGCAGTGATCTTTTCGAAGACTATCACAGCGGAAAAAGAAGCTCTTTGTTCAAGAGACGAGTGAACATCGAAGCAGCAAGACATCATTCCCTATCTTGCGGAGAGTTGTCACAAACAACTGAGGATTGTTTCAAGAGAAGCAATCTTCGATAGTATTCCCTTGGACGTGGAATGTTATCAATGCGGATGGAGATTGTTTCAAGAGAAATAATCTTCGATGATATTCCTTGGACGTGGAATATTATCATAGCGGAGGAGGATCGTTTCAGGAGAAGCAATCTTCTAATTTGGAAGCAGTTACAGGCGTAGCGGTTTTCAAGCGGGATGACATTCTCTAGCTTGTAGAAAGTCATCAAACAAAATATAGCAACAAATCGGTTACTTTCAGAGACGTGTGCTCGACGGTGCAAGATACGCGTTTCTTAACTCTTTTATCTGTTTAACTAACATAAGTTTGCAGGTATCGGCGTTATAAGATTGATTTAGGATCGCAGAACGTTCTGAATCATTCTCCGTCCCTATCGATACTTTGACTTTTGTTTTCGAAACTTGCGTTTCTCCAAACTCAGTCAAAGTGGGGGCTTCTGTAGACACCCATTTGTGTCTCCCCAAAACCAAACCCAGTGATGAGTGCCTTTCACGTCAAATCATAATCGAATGAAACAAAAGTGTGGAAAGGTCTAGTGTTGCGGAAAGTTTTATTTCTTTTCTCTTCTCCTTGTTTTTGAAAACTTTATTTTAAGAAAACAGCCAATCCAGTTTGGTTGGTCCATGATATGGGTCCAAATAGTGGTGTAGTTGGATGGGGCTTGCAAAGACCTTTCCAACGATATATTATAAGCCCAATTCCGATGAATGTTGAGGAAATTATGGCCAATTTACTAAACTGGGTCCGGTTTGAGCTTTATGTACGGCCCAATGATCTAGGGGAGGGCCTAATTTAATTTATCATTCCTAATGCAATTAGGAATGGTTTTAGTCTTCTAGAACATTCTAGAAGGTTCTCATCATTTCTAATTCAATTAGGACTCTTAAGATTTTTAATCAAGATCAAATAGCATTTTCGATGGAATTATATTATTTTATCTTCCAGTACAGGAAATTTATCAGATTTTCGAAAACGCGTTGAAAATCAGTTTGGCGTCCAACCCTAGACCTTGGCGCCTGGAACTAGGATTGGCACCAGGCGCTAGCCATTGGCGCCTGGCGCTAGCCATTGGTGCTGGCGCCAACTAGACAGGGCTGGCGACAATGTGGTTTTTCGATCCTCAGACTCTGTTTTGTTAAATTATCTTTTTTGGATGATTTTCTTTATAAATATCGTATCAAAAACTCCGTTTTCATTCATCAACTCTCTTTATTCACCAACTCTCATCAAGATTTTCTTGATTATTCTCTCTCTCTCTTTTTCTAAACTAGCCTTTTCTCAAATAAATAATTCCGCATTCGCAAGACTTAGGAACACCTAGCCATATTCGAAGTTGCCTTCGCCCTAGACGTGAAAGGGTTTTAATTTCTGAGGGTTTGGTCCCAAATCTCTCTTTCAATTATTTAGTTTAATTGTTTGATTTATTATTTCCCTTGAAGTTACTAACGTGTGTATTTTGTTATTAGAAAGAGATACGAGGCATCCAATTAAGTGCTTTAATGGTTTAATTGATATTATGATGTAGAAATCATGCTTAGATTGTTATTTTGATTCCTAGTATCATGTTAGGATGTTTTCCTTAATTTAATGTTTAGGGTGACAACAATAAATTCCTAGTATTATGTCTAAGGTAACTTTAATATTAAGTATGATTAAAAGTATGATGCCTTTTATTCTCTTCCTAATATTTATGATTTTTAGTATCATGTTAGGGCTAAAGCTTTGATTTTTATTGTTTAGTGACATGCTAGGGTTTGTTATTAATCTTGTTAGTATCATGCCTAGGATCTTGCTATGCTTTAACATGATTATGATTATTATTATTATTAATGACGTTGATTGTTTATTATGTTGCTTGATACACATTATTTATTCTTTATTGCTTGATCACACCTTTTATGCATGTTTAAAGGGAATTTGTACTTGTAATCACGCTTAATAAGATAATTAATAATCTTGTTTAGGGTTAATTGTGATTATAATTCAAGTTATCGCCAATAATAGTTTATTTGTGCATTAATATTCAACCAACATAGATTAAACAGGTTTAGGGTTAATCCTATTGATTGTATGTTAGTCAGAAAGCGCACATGAATACGAGCAGAATAAAGTAGAGGCCTATTATTAGGGCAGGTTCAATCTCTTTTAGGTTGGATTTGTACCTTCATCCCCGAACCCTTATTTGGTTCATGACCTTATGGAGTTGACGATCTCTTGGATCGTTAAGGGGTGTAACCTTCACCTCGTGAACGGTTTACAAGTTCCTTAAAAACTTGTTAGCGACTCTTTTGCTCTATCTTCTTCCCTTTTGGATGCCACCGTACTTTAGTGTATGATCACAGTGGGGTTCAAGCTAGTGGGATTTTAAAGGCTTGAACTATTCCCTACAGGACGCCACCGTACTTTAGTGTATGATCAGAGTGGGGTTCAAGCTAAGGGTTAACGCTTGAAATATTCCTTACACACACCTAGCCAAGTTCGAAGTTGCCTTCGCCCTAGGTGTGAAAGGTTTGATATTTATGAGTGTTTGGTCCCAAATCTCTATTTCAATTATTTAATTTAATTATTTTGATTTTATAATTTTCCTTAAAGTTACTAACGTGTGTATTTTGTTATTAGAATGAAGTACGAGGCAGCAAAGTAAGTAATTTAATTGTTTCATTGATCTTTTGATATAGAAATCATACTTAGATTATTTTGTTGATTCCTTGTATCATGTTAGGATGTTTTATTGCTTCCTACTATATTTTTTAGGGTGATTATTAAGTCTCTTATATCAATTATGATTTCTATTATGCTTCCTATTTCTTTCCTAATATCATGTTAGTGTCATGTCAGGGCTAATTGATTTTTGATATTTAGTGACATGCTAGGGTTTATTATTAATCTTATTACTATCATGCCTAGGATCTTACTGTTATTATTAAACTTTAATGATGATATTGTTATGATTGTTATTATGATTATTATTATTATGTTGCTTCATATATTTATTGTTATTGCTTGATCACGCCTTTTATGCATGTTTAAAGGGAATTTGTACTTGAAATCACGCTTAATAAGATAATTAATAATCTTGTTTAGGTTAATATAGTTATAATTCAAGTGATCACCAATAATAGATTTATTTGTGCATTAATATTCAACCAACATAGATTAAATGAGTTTAGGATAAATCAATTGATTGCATGTTAGTCAGAAAGCGCACATGAATACGAGAAGAATAAAGTAGATGCCTATTATTAGTGCGAGTTCTTTCTCTTTTATATTGAATTTGTACCTTCATCCTCGAACACCAATTATGGTTCTAGACCTATTGGAGTTAACGATCTCCTGGATCGTTAAGGGGTGTAACCTTTATCCTATGAACGGTTTACAAGTTCCTAAAACTTGTTGGCGATTCTTTTACTCTAGCTTCCTTCCCTTTAGACGCCACCATGCTTAAGTGTATGATCACCGTGGGGTTCAAGTTTGGGATAATATTTGAAATATTACCTACAGTTTTTTGTCGACTCCACTGGGTAGGATTTCTATTTTAAATCCTATAATTTATTTTGGCAATGATTTAGAATGAGTGGATGAGACTCGAAAAGTTCTAAGTATTTCATGTGCGTAATTTTGATTGACATTATTGGCATAAGCATAAAAAAGGTTTTCACTGGAATGACCATCCGTAATGAGTAAAAAACATAGGATTTTTATACGTAGGAAATTTGTGAAATATCTTTCACAGCTAGAATCGAAATAATACTGCGAAAACTGGAATATTCTAAGAACACAAAAAGCTGTTGAGGCATGTCGGAACTAGCACTGAGAAAACATAGTTCGTCGCCAGGCGACAGAATTGTCATCTGGCAATGGAGTTATTTCTTGCGACAGACTCTGTTGTCTCGCGTCGTGTTCTTCTTATACCGAGTCAGAACTCTGCCTTCTTGTTTTGACTTATTCTAGCACTGTTGGCTAGATTCTACTTCCTGATTATGTTTTTCTCTCTTTTTTAAAACCTAAATGTGTTCTACATATTGACATAACCCTCTGGGAATTTATGCTCCATCTACCCAATCGAACTCTCCTGGCAACGAAGGGTACATCCGAGAATGTTGAATTCACCAAACCATGGAAAGCGGATTTAACTCGCGGTGTCCCATCCACACGCGCCAACCCTTCCAAAAGTAAGGCTTTCGTGCGGTGCATCAGGACTCATAACCATGGACCATCTTTGACTAACCCATATCCCTAACTTTAGAGAACTAGAGCCATGGTTAGGTTGCAAACTCATTGCATCATGTTGTGACTATTTGACTACTTGTGCATTATTTGCTTGTGCATGCTTAAATGTGATTAAACTAACCGTTTGGTTTGACTTGTAATTATGAATATGCTTAAATAAACTAACAAAGGACTAAAGAACTTTGCTTGATTAATTAATTTGAGCTAATAAATATGTCTAAAATCGAGTCATATTTCCTTTGAGTTAACCCGGATTTTTATTCCCGTATACTGCACAAACATCAACTTGTTTTGGTCATACCCGTAGTTCTAGGAAGAACTATGATTCTTACAACCTATGGATCTTTAGCCCCAAGTTTTATCTTTCGTTAGGTATTGGTTTAGTCCCAATCAGAGTCACAGATAAAAAGTTATTACTAAAATACCACAGCCTATCCAGTTAATGCATATACGTGAGGTCTTAACTTAGTCTTTGCTTGAGTCTAGTAACATAGTCTAGACACATGGTCATGACACAAGTCTTAATATTTCACCTACAATCACTAGTTTCGCACCCACTAATATGTATGTACACCACGACCATATCTTAGGTTCATGCATGAGTCGTTTTCTGTCATTCGAGTGGGGGGTCCAATCTATTCCCATTGTTTTCCACCTTCTCTTCCATGTTTAATAGAGCTTGGGTCAAGATAAATAAATAATGAAAACTTATCCCTAATTTCCCTTTCCACTGTACTTGGACAAGAAGAGAAGGACTATTAATGAAAGACATCACCTTCGTTAAAGTTCAACTTTTTGATAAACTAGTCAGTCAAAAAAGAAAGGCTAAGAAGATAACGACAAGTCAAAAAGAAGTCAATGAGCTTAAGAAGCAAATGGCTAACATGACTGAGGTGTAGAAGACTTTAACCCTTCAAATCAATGACCCTGTGAAACAACAACAAATGGAGCTCATGCAAGAAAGCTTGAGCAAAATATCCAATGACTATAGATTCCAGGACATTAGCTCACAAGGGGTCTCAATGGACAAGGAGCTTCTTCCGCAGAAGTTCAATGCCAATGACATCCCTAAGTTCCCGCCTACAGATAATCCTTACTTCCACTTAAGGGGATTAGAGACCATAATGAACATTAAGGGGTTTGATAGGAAAATTTTTCATTCCTTGTTTTCTTTATCTCTTGAAACAACAATGGTTCTTTTCCCATGACAAAGAGAAAACCTCTACTTGGGATGCTATTGTAAACGCTTTCATTGATAGATATAAGTGTAATATTCAAATTGAAACCGACTATAGACAACTTGAGATGCTAAGACAAAAAGAGAATGAAGGCTTTACTTCTTTCTTTAATAAGTGGAGGGAAAATTTTGTTCAGATGATTGAGGTTCCCACTAAAAAAGAATCTGTCAGGATTTTTATCAACAATCTCCAAGAGAAGTATTTGAAGAAATATCAACATAATTTGAATACTTTCAGGGCCGTCTATGACTTCGGTATTAAAATCGAAGATGACCTCACAAAACAAAAAGCTACTAGCAATAGTAACCATAGTGGCTGGAAAGGAAAGAAGAACGACAATCCTTCTTCTTCCGAAAACGCCCCCAACTCTAGTAACAATGTTAGTACCTTTTACCACAATGAAGTCTTAGTCATGGTTCATCAAGGATCTAAACAGAAACCAAAATGAAAGCTCACACGTATTAGAATGACCTATGACATTGCTTTCGATCGTCTCTATGGTAAAGGATTAATCAAACCTATCGGCCCTACTGAAGATCCAATGCCAGAAAATCGATCGTCGAGATGGAATCCCAACTCCTATTGCAAGTACCATCAAGGAAACGGTCATACCACGAATGAATGCTACAGGTTTCAAAATCTCATAGACCAAACAAGATCCCATGGCATCTAGCTAGCAAGAAGACTGGGTGATAATAAAGCAAATGACACAAGGCGAGCTTCAGCGACAAGATTTCATGACCACTTTTTTTACTTTCTTTTCTCCCATTTTATTCCTTTCCCCATAAGTCTAGCATAGGCACCCTTTTGATTTCCTTAAACTCATTTTGTAGGACTTTCTTTTACCTTTTCATTTTAATAAAATGAGCATATTATTTCTTGCATATGATCATTGCATTGCATTGCACAAAAAAAAAAATTAAAAAAATAAAAAAATAAAAAAAAAATCATGTCGAACTAAGCACAAGGTATACCAGTGATTACAGGCACCCCTTGTAGCCTATCATATCATCTTCACCCTTTCAAATATACAATCCTTTTTTGATAAACCACTTTGAGCCTCGTCTAACGATAGACCATTCTTTCTTCAACCCACATCTACCTAACCTTGGGATGGGATAGTGTGCAATTTATGCAATTTTAAAAAGCTTGAGTGATTTGAAAAGATTAAAATAAATAAAATAGCAAAAACAATAAAAGTGTACAAAAGGGCAAGTGTTCTAATGTATTTGACATGAACATGTCTTTGATATGAACACGTCTCAGATTGCGTCTCTTATCGGTGCTCGGTACCGTGCCTGAGAAACATGAATTCCAAGTGAGTGATAGACCGCATGATCGGGATTTCCCACATTTATCAAAAAGGTTCAAAATAATAAATGCAAAAGAAAAAAAAAGAGAGCAAAAATATAAAAGAGAATTCAAAAATGAGAAAACTCAAGAATAAAAATACAAGGATCCAAATGCAAGGTTGAACACCTTGGGGGCTTATCTAGGATCTTGAGCCTTTATCCCTTTCTTCTATAACCTTTAGCCTAACCCCGTTACAACCCTCAAAAGACCTCTTTGAGGAATACACATACTTGTGCGAGGTTTGGCTAGAGCTACGTTTGCCCTCATTCCTAACGGATACGTAGGCAACCTCACTTCGAGGTGCTGCCGTAATAAACATGCATTCATTTTCACCTTCACACACTCACCTCATGATCATATCAAAGGATCTCCAATGCTCATCCCTATTAATTTAGAGCTAGACTTGGGGGCTCAATCCTTACATCGTTAGCTTACCTAGCTTAAAGAGTCACCATCATTTGACTCTTCATGAAATAATATTTTCGCACACACTTAGCCCTTGCAACCTAGCTTTAGTGTAACTTTCACACACATCACAGATACATGACCAAATATACTTCTCTTAGGAACCCATTGTCATGAAATCTTAACATAATACTGAAGCAAGCCTTGTCAAATCAACATCAATCATCATTGCATCATAAATTATAAAGTACTTAGCCTCCACGCCTTAGTTACCTAAATACTTTCATTATTAAGTCAACTAGGATAGTCTAAGATGATACAATCCTTGTACTGTGAGAGACAACGTTAACAAATTAAGCTCATTCAACATACACCATTAAACACTTCTTTTTTTTCGCGTCTTTCTTTTTCGGGAGAAAGTCGTTACCCTCCATAAAAATGACGGAAATTTTTATTTTTCTGCATTTCGATTCATGTACATATCGAGCTTCATGAGTCAACACTATGCACACACGAGTCGCACAAAGTGAGTCATCATTAAGTCAAGTTGATACCTTGAGTTATGCCAAGTCAATGAGTTAAGAAACATTAAGTCTTAGGTCAACCCTAAAGAAAGATAAGTAAAGTCCTATAGTACAAAATATAAATGCAGGTACATTCCAGCGAGTAAGAACATTCTCGGATTTTTTGAAAAGCCGCAAATGAAAACCTGACTCCAGCGCCAGACGACAAGGCTGTCTCCTGGCGACAAAATCTGTCGCCTGGCGACAAAATCTGTCGCCTGGCGACAAAGAGAGAACGCGGCGACGATATGTTCTGGCGAGCTCAAGTGCAGCGACAAGATATAGGGCCCCATATTAAATTATGCGGACCTCTTACAACAATTTCGGGTTCCTTGGTACGCTAGTTAGCTCGTATAAGCAAATTGACACAATTAGTAGTCGGCTCGATTACAATCGCAGTAAGTGATTGACTTGAAGACGATCATCTCACTTAGTTTAAGTGCTTAAGCATTGGCTCATTACAAGCACTAAGGCGTCGGTTCAAGAGCAAGGGCTTATACGACAATTTTTCCAAAATTAGATTGTCATCCCCAACTGACAATATTTTCAAAAGTGGATTGTCGCGCATTCTTCTTAAACGACAATTTTTCCAAGATTGAATTTTCATATCTGGCAAAGTTTCCAAGCGTGGATTGTGGTGCTCCTTCTCTGTTTGGCAATTTTTTTTCAGTTTTGGATTGTCATCTCTGGCAATTTTTCCGGGATTGGATTGTCATACACCCTATTCCCTATTGGAAAAATTTCCCATAGGATGGTCGTAGGTCTCTATTCATCATAAGTTTCGGCAAAGGTTTCTCAATGGGGATTGTCATTCATTTCAGTAAGTGGCAAATTTTCCCGAAGTGGATTGTCGGTCAAATCTTTTTTGCAAATGTTCCAAGAGGCAGATTATCAATAGTGGCAATATTTTCCTACAAGGATTGTCACATAGCGTTGGCAAATTTCCAAGGTGGATTGCTTTCAAGAGTTATATTCCAAGATGTGGATTTTCGATTGTAGCAAAGTTCTTATGACAGATTGTTATGAAGCATTGGCAACATTTCCCAAAATTGGATTTTAACAAATTTTTTGAGATACGGATTTTTGCTTCATCGTGGCAACATTTCCAATGAAGGATTGTTACAAAGCATTGACAACTTTCCTTAAATCGGATTGTCATACATCATACAAGAGTCGTGCTGACAACTGAACCTGAAGAAAAGAGGATTGTCATCACCCAAAGCATCAATAGAAAAATTCAAACAGCATTAATGTAGACACCCAAATGTGTCTCCCCAAAACCAAACCCAGTGATGAGTACCTTTCATGTTGAATCATGATCGAATGAACTGAAAGTGCGGAAAGTCTAGTGTTGCGGAAAGTTTTTATTTCTTTTCTTTTCTCTCTGTTTTTGAAAACTTATTTTAAGAAAACAGCCAATCCAGTTTGGTTGGTCGATGATATGGGTCCAATAGTAGTGTAGTTGGATGGGGCTTGCCAAGACCTTTTCAACGATATATTATAAGCCCAATTCCGATGAATATTGAGGAAGTTATGACCAATTTACCTAACTGGGCTCGGTTTGAGCCTTATATGCGGCCCAATGATCTAGGGGAGGGCCCAATATGATTTATCATTCCTAATGCAATTAGGAATGGTTTTAGTCTTCTAGAATCTTCTAGAAGGTTCTTTTCATTCCTAATTCAATTAGCATTGATAAATTGACTTTTGTTGACTTTTCAGAGTTTTAATAAAATCAAATAGCATTTTCGAAGAAATTATATTATTTTATCCTCCAGTACGGTAAACTTATCGGATTTTCGAAAACGCGTTAAAATCAAGCTTGGCGTCTGACCCCAGGCCTTGGCGCTAGCCATTGGCGCCTGGTGCTAGTGCTGGTGCCTGGCGCCAGCTAGCCAGGGTTGGCGCCAGCTCTCTTTCCTGAGCGTCAGACTCTGTTTTGTTAATTTATCTTTTTTGGCTGATTTTCTCTATAAATTTTGTATCAAAAACCCCGTTTTCATTCATCAACAATCATTCATTCTTTAGCATTCTCTTATTCATTCATCTCTCTCATTCATCTCCTTTCTTACTTTGCTTTTATACAAAATTCCGCATTGGCAAGATCTAGAAACACCTAGCCATATTAGAAGTTGCCTTCGCCCTAGACGTGAAAGGTTTAATTTCTGAGGGTTTGGTCCCAAATCTCTCTTTCAATTATTTAATTTAATTGTTTTGTTTATTATTTTCCTTGAAGTTACTAACGTGTGTATTTTGTTATTAGAAAGAGGTACGAGGCATCAAAGTAAGTACTTTATTGATGTTATGATGTAGAAATCATGTTTATATTGTTATTATAATATTCCTAGTATCATGTCTAGGGTAATTTTAATATTAAGTATGATTGTTGTGATGCTTCCTATGTTCTTCCTAACATTTATGATTGTTAGTATCATGTTAGGGCTAAAGATTTGATTAATAATCTTGTTAGGGTTAATTGTGATTATAATTCAAGTGATCGCCAATAATAGTTTATTTGTGCATTAATATTCAACCAACATAGATAAACAGGTTTAGGGTTAATCTTGTTGATTGCATGTTAATCAGAAAGCGCACATGAATACGAGCAGAATAAAGTAGAGGCCTATTATTAGGGCAGGTTCAATATCTTTTAGGTTGGATTTGTACCATCATCCCCGAACCCTTATTTGGTTCATCACCTTATGGAGTTGATGATATCTTGGATCGTTAAGGGGTGTAACCTTCATCCTATGAACGGTTTACAAGTTCCTAAAAAACTTGTTGGCGACTCTTTTGCTCTATCTTCTTCCCTTTTGGACACCACCGTACTTTAGTGTATGATCACAGTGGGGTTCAAGCTAGTGGGATTTTTAAGGCTTGAATTTATTCCCTACAATTAAGTATCGACAAGAGTTGATCATCAATAATTTTCTTTGGAATATTATCACAACAACCGAGGATGGCTTCAGGCGGAGCAATCTTCGATCATGTTACCTGGCTTGCAGAAGATGGTCACAAGGAGGTTGAAGATCGTTTCAAGAAAAGCAATCTTCAATAGTATTTTCTGGCTTGCAGAAGACTATCACAACGGAAATTGGAGGCAGTAACAGGCGTAACAGTCTTCTGGTGGTATCCCCTTGTTTGAGGAAGATCATCAAAGCTCTTTGTCCAGACACGCATGGACATATCAAAAAAGATCCATTGTTTAGAGACTAGTGAACATCAAAACATCAAGACGGCGTTTCCTAGCTTGTGGAAGGTTATCACAATGGCAAATACAACACAAATCGGTTACCCCTAGAGACGTGTGCTCGACGGTGCAAGATACGCGTTTCCTAACTCTTTTATCTGTTTAACTAACGCTAGTTTGTAGGTATCGGCGTTACAAGAATGATTCAGGATAGCAGAACGTTCCGAATCATTCTCCATGCCTATCGTTACTTTGACTTTTGTTTTAGAAACCTAAGTTTCTCCAAACTCAGTCAAAGTGGGGGCTTCTGTAGACACCCATTTGTGTATCCCCAAAAACAAACACGATGATGAATACCTTTCGCGTCGAATCATAATCGAATAAAGTGAAAGTGTGGAAAGTCTAATGTTGCGGTTAGTTTTTATAAAAATCTTTCTTTCTGTTTTCGAAAACCTACTCTATTTAATGAAAATAGCCAATACAATTTAGTTTGGTCCCTGAAAAGATCCAATAATGATTTAGTTGGATGGGACATGAAAATAACTTTCCAATGATATATTATAAGCCCAATTCTGATGAATAATAAGGAAGTTATGGCCAAAATACTAAACTAGGCCCAAACTGGATTTTACCTACGACCCAATGATCATGTGAAGGGTCCGAAGGTTTAATCCTATTCCTAAACTAATTAGGATTAATTAGAAACTTCTATAAGTTTCTAAATGATCTTAATTATCCTTTTTGAAAAGATAAAATCAAGGAGTTTGAAATTGAATAAAACTTTCCTATTTTGAAATCCTAATTCTATTCGAATTTAAGATGTTCAATGACGGTCAGATATAATTTTTTTGACTCATAATCTTTATCCAAATATTACATGGTTGGATAGATCTTAAAATTATCTTTCCAATGATATATTGGAATATTAATTCCGAGCTATAACGAAAAAGATATGAATGAGATACGAAACTATATCCAAAACTGACGTCCTTCCACTATTTTGGCCATTTTTTTCTCTATAAAATATTTTGATATGATTCTAAAAGATATGATAAAAACAAATCCGTAAACATTGTCTTGCACCGCCTGAAGACAGATTTGTCGCCTGGCGACGAGTTCTGTCGTTGGCAACAGGAGGGTGTTTTATTCCTTTTCTAACTCTGATTCGTTTCTATCGATTCCGGACTATTTTCTTATAAATAGGGTCCCTGAACCTCCGTTTTTTCAATAACAAGAATTCTCTAATTCTTCTCTCTCTAAGATAAAGCTTATTCTCTCTCTCTTTCTAGCATAGTGTTTTACAAACACAACTCCTCATACATTAGCACTAGACACACCTAGCCAAGTTCGAAGTTGCCTTCGCCTTACAGGTGAAAGTTTTGATATTTCATAGGGTTCGGTGCCAAATCTCTATTTTAATTATTCAATTTAATTGTTTTGATTTTATTATTTTCCTTGAAATTACTAACTCATGTATTTTGTTATTAGAAAGAATTATGAGGCATCAAAGTAAATAATTTAATTGTTTCATTGATCTTTTGATATAGAAATCATTCTTAGATTATTTTGTTGATTCCTAGTATCATGTTAGGATGTTTTATTGCTTCCTAGTACCATGTTTAGGGTGATAATTAAGTTTCTTATATCAATTATGATTTCTATGATACTTTCTATTTCTTTCCTAATATTATGTTAGTGTCATGTTAAGGAAAATTGATTTTTGATGCACTAGTACATAATTAAACTTAAGTAACACCCAAAAAATGTTACATAAAGTGGTAAAAGTGTTAGTGTAGAAAATAGGTAAAATTTTAGTGGGTGATACATCTGCCCATGTTACCTAAGATCTTATGTAACACTTTGGGAAACATAAGGTAACACTTTTAAAAGTGTTATTATAAACCCTCTTATGTAACACTTTTTTATATTATTGGTATCATTTTAAAAGTGTTACTTAATATTTCTTATGTAACACTTATTTATCTTTAGTAACATTTTTCAATTAAATAGTAACACTTAATCAAACATTGTGTATAATTTTTACGAACTACTATAACACCTAATTGATTATTAGGTAACATTTTTCAAACATCGTTTGATATATAGTTTCACTGTATTCAACGTTAAGTATCACTTTTAACAAACTAATATAACACTTTTTATATTAATAGGTAACATTTTATATTATTTTTAATATTATTATTATTATGCTTTAATTTTTTAAATATATAAAGTGATACTACGTATAAACATATTCAACAACAAAGAATGTGAATTAACATAAACGTTAGAGAACAATTAGAATTGATATAATTTCATATTTACTTTAAAAAAATAAATCCATAAACACCAATTTTTTTTTTGTTTGGCAAAACAAACTAATAATCAGATGAAATAGAAAGACAACTTTGGTCTCTAGACCACCGAATATAAAAACAGAATAAGCAAAATAACAGCCAGCCAGCTTATTTGCGAATAGAGAGCAGTAACAGCAGACAACAGCACCCGCAATAACCGCAACTGCTAACCAGTGATAACTATAACAGAAGCACAATAAGCCTGGATTAAATATGCAAAGTCTGGATTAAATATGCAAAGCCTTGATTTAAAAAAAAAATCAATAAAAAAGTATTATGTACTGTATATTTATGCAAAGAAGACATAATTCAGTGGTATAAGGATCATGGAAATGTCTAATTTAGCAATCATATAGCCATTTTAAATTGATTTCTCCTCATGCCAGAATAAGATAGACACCAGTGTGGGACTAAGCACCTCAAACCAGGAAGAATTCATAAAACTTAAAAGAAATAGCCAAATCTTATCCTAGGACAAGAAAATATACTGTGAGACTGCAACAGGTTATCACACAACTCAAGTTCTCAAGGTGCCTATCTATAATCAGAAAGTAATTGTGGGCCAATATCCATAACATCTAAATCCCAACATCTTCTATCTACTATGATTAAAGAGGCCAGGATTGAGAATGTGATTGCTTCAGACTTATAGTTTGTAAGAACGCTGAAATAGATCATCCTTAAACACTCTAATGCTAAGTTGTCTTTCCATCTGTTGTAGACTTCTTTTTGTGTAAGATATATCAGGATTTTAATTAGTTTTGTTAATCTTGGAGAATCTTTCTTCTTACAAGTTAAAAAAATATTATGGAGAGAGAATTTTCCGAATATAAAATATGATCTTAATTAGATATACTATTCTACTCACATTTGTATCTTGAATTCCTACAGTAGCTAAAATAAGTAGGACTTTCATAAGCTTTTTAGACTAATAGCTAGGTGAATGAGAAGTTGCTGGACACTTTTATGCAATTTAATCAACTAATAAATAGGTACTACGTACCTTTTTGAATAGAATTAATAATTTATATATCTGTAATCATTAGAGTTATGACTAATGCTATATAACCAATTTTCAATTAGTTATTAGTCTTGGTACACATACAAGAAGTAACATATACAAGTAATTAGTATTGAAAAAACACAGAAATTATTGTCAATTACTTCATAGTAGCAAGCACCCAACCGTTGAGCATAGATATAAAACTCCCATTCCAATTATATACCTCTTTAAATGGCCAATTTATACACTATCAAGGTTCAAAATGCATCAGCAATAATTGTCACAACAAGATATTTCTTAAACCTTCTAATTATCAAGCATATAAGAGTATTGTTTATAAAAAATTATATAAACTATTAAAGTTGGTATTGGTTGATACCTCCTTTGAGCTCTTTGTCAATGCCTTAGCAAAAGTTCACCTGAAATTACTTGTTGTCAGAATCTTAGGTATTTAACTTGAAAATCATCTTACTACTCTCAATAAACTTTATGACTAATTTCACAAAAAATACGAATGCAGTCTTGTTGTCGGAAGAAATGTGATGCATAATTGTAAATTTAATTAATTAGAACAACTAATTAAGAAATTATAATGTTGACATCAAAGTATCAAATAGCTTGATAGGAAACTCATAGTGACGAATCACTGTGATCAAAATGAAAATGAAGGCAGGTAATGTAAAAATTCCAAAAATTATGAATACAGTTCAGAAATTCAACTATTAAAGAAGAAAAACAAACCAGACCTAGAAATCGTTTCTTCTTTCTTATTCTAACTGTCTATTGCAACATTTCTCTAATTGTTGAAGCGTTGAGAAAATTTCATTAATCTCGCTGAAAATCAAGCCCGAATTTCATAAATTAAGATTAATTTTTCGAAATAAAATCATAAATTTTTTCAAGCTCTATAATAACAAGATGGAGGAGAGAAAAAGTGAGAATTGCATAACCTAACTCTCATAAACTCTAGAATACCAAGCTAGAGGAGTGAGAAAAGGAAGGGGAGAAAGAATTTTTCGCCGGCGGTAGTTACGGTTGCGGCAACGACAGCGGCTGCGACTTCATGTCTTAGGATAGAGAGAGCACAAATATTTCAGAGAGAATGAGAGTAGGAGATACATTACACTGAAAAATTAAATATTTTTTTTTTTTTTTAAAAAAAAAAGAGTGGTAGAATTCAAGTTAATCTCTGAGATTGACATGAAAAGTTAATCTCCTCTCACAATATATTGTTTTACTTTGACTTTTTAAATAATTTAAGTTAAATAGTTAAGTGGCACAAAAACCTTTGCATAAAGTTGTGAGAGGAGATTAACTTGGAATGTTAATCTCGGAGATTAACAAGGGCTCCCTCAAAAAAAGTAAAGGGTTCCGATTAGTTTTTAATTTGTATTGGTATTACCGTATTAAATATGTTCATTTGTATAAAGCCGCTAAGTGTTACTACTAAGTTATACCTAATATCAAAGTGTTACCGTAAAGTGTTACATAATATTAACGCGTTACAAAAAATGTTACCTAATACTACAATGTTACAAAAGTGTTACGTGAAAATCAAATAATCTTGAAATTTTAAAAGTGTTACCAATCGGTGTTACTTAAGACCACTTTTGTAGTAGTGATGTTTAGTGACATACTAAGGTTTCTTATTAATCTTGTTAGTATCATGCCTAGGATCTTACTATTATTATTAAGCTTTAATGATGATATCATTATGATTGTTATTATGTTTATTATTATTATGTTGCTTGATATATTTATTGTTATTGCTTGATCACGCCTTTTATGCATGTGTTGAAGGGAATTTTTACTTGAAATCACGCTTAATAATAATTAATATTCTTGTTTAGGTTAATATGATTATAATTCAAGTGATCACCAATAATAGATTTATTTGTGCATTAATATTCAACCAACATAGATTAAACAGGTTTAGGATAAACCTATTGATTGCATGTTAATCAGAAAGCGCACATGAATACGAGTAGAATAAAGTAAAGGCCTATTATTAGGGAGAGTTCTTTCTCTTTTAGATTGGATTCGTACCTTCATCCCCGAACACCGGTTATAGTTCTAGACCTATTGGAGGTAACGATCTCCTGGATCGTTAAGGGGTGTAATCTTGACCTTGTGAACGGTTTACAAGTTCCTAAAACTTGTTGGCGAATATTTTACTCTAGCTTCCTTCCTTTGGACGCCACCATGCTTAAGTGTATGATCACATTGTGCTTCAAGTTTGGGATAATGCTTGAAATATTCTCTACAGTATAGTAATAATAATTATTTGCATTTGAATTTTTACAGATGTGGCTAATGGAGAGGCTATAATTAATTAGCCATCATGAGAATATCGAAAACTATACTACAAATTGCTTTGTGAGACGGAAGAAATGTTTTTCCATAAAGATGGGCCACCGGGAGTGGAGTAGGATCTTTGAATCTTGCGACTTTAACATCAAGTGGGTCGTTCCTTGGTGGAAAATTGAGAAGATAGTTGGTGTCAATAGCCAACCTTTCTTCCGTCTTCCTAGCTTGTCAAGGTTGACCTTTTATTATCCTTCCAGAGTGAGGACACAATATGGTTTAGATTAAACCGTTCCATCTGGTGATCTTCGTCATCCCTATGAATTTCCTATTTCACAGGATGTAGAAAGATTTGATGATTATTGGTGTGATAAACCTTTATGGGAAGTTGTTACCTAAAAGGTTCCTCCTTCTTTATCCAGGGATGTGAAGCAATGGTTACTTGGTATATCTCAAAAGGACAAGAACAAAGCTCGAAGACTGAATAAGACCAATGTGAAAGACCGCTTAGGGGACAAGAAAATACCTCCTAAGGA
Organism: Chenopodium album; assembly: GCF_948465745.1. NCBI lineage: Eukaryota > Viridiplantae > Streptophyta > Magnoliopsida > Caryophyllales > Amaranthaceae > Chenopodium > Chenopodium album. The sequence goes on from NC_137837.1 coordinate 55,423,427, forward strand.
ATGTCTGTGTGAAAAATTGTTAAATTCAAGACTCCTGTCATGCCTAAAAATAAGAGTCCTAAAGGCAAAGAGAAAAGAAAAGATGACTCTATAGAAAAGAAAGTGTGGGTTGAAAAGAAACATGGTGTAATGGCTATTGGAGAAACTATTAACACCAAGATTGAATGTAGGTCTTCAAAAGGATGCTTACTCATGAAAGTAATGAATGATGAAGAGGAAGCGGAAAAGAATTGGAAGAGAGCTAGGAAGGAGATGATAGATTTAAGCATTGCTTTTCTTTCCATTTATTAGACAATTTTAATTTTAAGTCAATTTTATTTTTAAGCCTTATTTAAATTCCATCAATAATGTAATTTTTACTTTATTTTATCAATAAATTAAATTAACTTTTTACATTTAAAATTCTTATTAAAGCAATGAAAACAACTTGAATTATTTTGAAAATTATTCGGGTACGGAAGTCAAAATTTTCAAGAAAACACCGAAATTTGCCCAGATTAGTGCTGAAAATTTCGGTGTTTGTTGTCGTCCACAATAATTTTCAATTCATAGTTTGTTGTCGTCCACAATAATTGTCGCAATGCGCTGGAGTTTGTCGTTGTGCGATAACTAATTTTTGTCGCGCTGGACTTGATATTTGCACGCTTACTACTCTGTTGCTGGAGAACCGAATTTTGTGAGAATTAAAGTGGATGCACCCTATAAAGGGTTGCCTACGTATCCTTTCCTAAGGAATCAGGCTAAACGTAGCTCTCTTGAAATTCCTACTCAAGTAATTTAATTATTAAGTTGGTCAAGATTTATCATGTTTGAAAATTCATTACCATCCATGTCAATTAATTTTGCAGCACCACCCTGATAGGTTGATTTTGACAATGTATGGTCCAGACCAATTGGTCCTGAACTTGCCTCTTTCGTGTAGAACATTCTTCCTTAATGCTTTTAACACCAAGTCTCTTACTTCGATGTTTCTTGTCTTCACCCTATTATTACAGTGCCTAGCCATACGAGTTTATTTGGTCGCATTGAGTATGATGTAGAGCTTCAAGTTGCTTTTAATCAAGTAGAATTATCTCTTCATATCTTACTCTAGTCCATTCACCTTAATTGAGTTTACTTTCCAATGTAATGCGTAGGGAAGGTATTTCTAACTCTACAAGTGGTATAACATCCATTTCATAGAACATGGAGAATGGCAATTTTTCCTGTTGATGAGCGAATTGACGTGCGATAACCCTAAAGAGAAAAATGGAGTTTGTCAGGCCAATCTTTGTAATTTTCCGTCATTTTCTTGATGATAGTCTTTAAATTTTTATTGGATACCTCTACTACACCATTTGTTTGAGGCTTATATGGGGAAGAATGATGGTGTTGAATACCATACTTTTGTAGCAATTTTTCACATTCTTCTTGAAAGTGAGTTCCATTGTCACTTATCATTTCATGTGGGACTCCATATCGACATATGATGTTTCTTTCGATAAAGAGTGCTACATGCTTTACTGTGAGTTTTGCATAAGATGCTGCCTCAACCCATTTTCTGAAATAGTCGATTGCCACTAGGATGTATTCATGTCCTCTTGTCCCAGGAAGAGTTATCTTTCCAATAATATCTATTCCCCATGTTGAAAACGGCCATGGTTAAATGTAGGTGTAAAGGATTGATGAATGAACATGCTGCAAGTTGGCATATATTTGGCATTTAGGACATCAGTCCTTATTCATGGAAGTCCAATATAGGTACGACTAAAAAAACTGAAATTTAATCCCCGGGCTATTGCCCATGGCTGCTGCAGCTGCTCGGGACTCTTCCATGGCTGTTGTAGATGCCGGGGCAGCTGCCTAATGGCTGCTGCAGCTGCCTTGGCAGTTGCCTCGGCTGCTGATGCAGCAGCCTGGGCAGCTGCTTGGTGGTTGCTGCAACTACCTGGGCATATACCTGGGCTGCTGCTGCTGCTAGGCAAAACCCGAGGCAGCTGCCTCAGGTGCTGCAATTGCCTCAGGTTCTCACTTTCCCATTTTCTACATTTTCTATCAAATGAACTACTTTTTTCTTATAGCATGCCTATATTACCTAGTCTTATATAAGGTTTGAAATCACTTCAAAAGAGGGTTTTAATAAGTTTTAGGACGATTTTTATCCAAAATAGGCTATTTAACTTTTACTATGCCCATTTTCTACATTTCTTATATAATGAACTATTCTTTATCATATAATGTCAACATTACCTAGTCTTACGTTTTAAGGTTTGAAATCATATCAAAATAGCATTTTACTAAGTTTTAGGACGGTTTTTATCCAAAATCTGTTATTTGACTACTTTTCCCTTTTTCTACATTTCTTATATAATGAACTATTTCTTTATCATAACATGTCAATATTACATAGCCTTACGTGTTTAATTTTTGAAATCATATCAAAATAGTATTTCACTAAGTTTTAGGACGCCTTTTATCTAAAATCGGCTATTTCATCTCTACTATGCCCATTTTTTACATTTTTTTCATATGAACTTTTTGTTTATCATACCGTGCCCATATTTCCTAGTTTTAGGCATGTAAGTTTTAATATCACATCAAAAGATCACCCAACTAAGTTTTAGTATGCTTTTTATCCAAAACCGGCGTGACTTTTTTACCATATTCACTAACAATTACGCACCAAGTTCACAAAATGTCATGAGGTACGACTAAAATCACTTAAAATTAATCCCCGGGCTGCTGCAGCTGTTCGGGATGCTTCCATGGCTGCTGCAGCTACCTGGGCTGCTACTCCAACTGCCTGTTGGCTATTTCAGCTGCCTGGGCATTTTCCTGGTGGCTCCTATAGCTGCCTAGGCATGCCTCGGGTGCTGTAGTTGCCTCGAGGTCTCACTTTGCCTTGGGTTATCACTTTGCCTTGGGTTCTCACTTTGCCTCAGGTTCTAAATGATTCATCATTAAACTATGAGGCTTTTCACCAGATTCCATTCTTCCAAGTTGAAAAATCGAAAGCATTCAAATTTTGAACTTGGAAAAAGGAATCTGGCAACAAACAGCATAGATGTAGGAAATAAAAACTATTTCCTACATAAATGAATCATCATTAAACAGCATAGATGTAGGCTATTCACCTCGAGTTCTCACTTTCCCATTTATGTGTTCGTTGCAATAATGGAAGAAAGTAATTATCGAACGAAAACAAAAAAAACCATACCTCCTCAATGCAATGAGCTTCCGTGCACCTATTAACCATGTCAAACATAAACCTCATCATGTATAGGGCACAATCAACGTTGTTGTCATTTTGCGTACACTGACATGACACAAATCTAATCTAGTCATACATAGCCATAATTGTAGGCAAGTTTATTATTAAACAAATCACTATATCAAGGCATTACCTTCGAATATTTCCACGTAGGACCCATAATCAAACGACAATTTAGCTTCTTCAAAACACTTCTGGAAAATAAGTTCAAAATTAGAAACATAACCACTCAATGACTTAGGTGAGGACATAAAAAAATAGGAAGCGGTATGTACCCATTTAGTAGGTTATTCACTAGCAACTTATGTGGCCAAATACGAGCTGAATCAAAGTATAAGATTGTGTTATTGGAAACAAAAATCCCCATAAGGCTCCAATGAAGACTACATATATATATTCAGCAAATAACAATCCATCAGTTGTTAGATGTCAACATCTATACTAAATAAACAACTTAGGAGTGACATATTTAAACTTACTCCTCAAAGCAGGGTGCTAATATGAACTTGTTTCCCACATGCATTGATTCTCTAATACCCCGCTCAAGGTAATTTACCACATCACGAGGGTTATGTAAGCATTTGGTTATGGAGGTCTACTCGGGGCATAATCACCCAACTGCTGCCTCATCATCGGGTCTACTACTTAGGAGCTCCTGTAGTGACCTTCAAGAAAGTAATGTGGGCAAATAATTACTATTTACGTACGAAAATATAAAATTGCAATATGATTAGGAATAGTTGCATTGAATTACGTCATGAAAGTCTAAATGATGGGAATGTTAAGCATGGAACCGGTTAGAAATTTCGTTACATCCTCTTTGGAAATGTATGCGATCGCATCCTTATCGTAGTGGAATAATGCCTTAGTCAAGTTGACTTGAATACGTCTATCCGTAGGCAACTCACTAACACGGTTGTGAAGAAAAGTACATGCTTTCAAAAGCGACTTAAGGACATCGACTTCTACTAGTGGAGTACAAGAAGCTTTGGAACTCTTCTTCAACACTTGTCCTTGTTCCATGTTCGGAGGACCTTCTTCCGTGGATTTTGCTTCTCCACCTTCTTCCTTTTAGCGGACTAATTTTCCTTTGTAATCTAGTTACATAAAAGAACATAGTCATTGCACAAAGCACATGATAATCTAGTTACATACAAGTAGTTACATAAAAGTGGTGTATACTCACCCCTCCTACCAATCTCAGCCGATCACATGGCCATTGCACAAAGCTACCGGTCGCATCACACATCTTAAGGAAATCACGTTCCTCTCTAGGCATTAGTAGTGGTAAGTCCTCAAACCCAACAACTATAGAATCGATCTCGACCGAGATATAGTGGGTGCTAGTATTAGACTTGAAATAAACCTTGTCAAAAGGTTGTGCACTACCATACCCAACAAACTACAACTGTCCATCCTTTTTTTCCTCGGGGTGAAGTAGCTCACCAGGCGTCTCTTCCTACATATTTGATTAGGACATAAGTTATGAAACAACAGATGAAATCCTAAAAGAAACAAATTTGATTAGATACTGAAGTTTACCTTAACATGTGGGAAAGGTTCAGGCATTGAATTTGCAATCTTCATAGACTTTGCATCCATAAAACTAGGAACCTGCAAAAGTAAAATAATTAAGCATGCAAAAGGCCTCATTTGACCAACTTCATATGGCGTAATTTGTCCTTGTACTGAAATTACCTCTCTCACAACTACTGGATCGTCCTGGGGACCTCTTTGGTGACTACATGAGTCCATTGGGGTAATTGAGGGTAATGGTAAAATCGGCAAGTTCATGTGCTTCAGAATGACATTGAATTGACTTTGCATATGTTCTTGCAGCTCTGCGCATATCTGAAAGGAATGGTGTCCTTCGAACAAGTGTAATATTCTGATAGCGGGTTCAGAATTATTAGAAAGCTAATATATTTAGTAAGGTCAAGTGATCGGAATGCCTGGGTGGAGGCCGCTTCCAATCAGTAATATTAATATAATTAATATTACAGCTTAATCTTGACTGAACCCTTCGGGTCACACCCAAGCAAAATATAAGAACCGACTAGACAAATTAATTCGGAAGAAATTAATTCGTCGCCCGAGTGTTAAATATTTTGACGTCAGTAATTCGAGCTTGGAGCGTCGAAACCGATCGTCGGAAGTCGAGTAAAAAATAATAAAAAGACGAGACGCGCAAAATAATAATAAATTGACCATATTCCCAAAATACCCCTAGCATCAGAGTGCCCCGAGCATCCGAATGCTAGGGGAAAAAATGTCCAAGCATAGGTGGCTAGCAAGCGCACCAAGCCGAGCTTAGCATGGCTGGCTAGGTGCGTGCTAGCGCACCGTGCTAGCAGCTAGCAGCCGCGTGCACGTGGTGCGTGCAGCAGCTAGCTGCCGCAAGCTAGGCGTGCTAGCAGCGCACGCACTAGCAGCCACGCTCAGCAGCAAGCCTGCAACAAGTGCGTGGCTTGCGTGCACAGCAGCAGCCCGCATCTTGGTGCGGGGCTGGGCTCGGACTGGGCTCGTGGCTGGGCCATAGGGCCGATCACTATGGGGAAGCTTGAGGAATATGGGAGCAAGTGGGTAAGGACATGTGGCACAAGGAGAGTATTGAGTGGGGAGCAAGTATGGTCCCCCACTCTCCATGTGGTCCTTACCAACCCATTTCACATGGTAATGCCACTTGTAGATTTATTATTAGTTTGCATTTTTAATTTAATTTAGCTTTAAATTAATTTGTGGAATTTCATGATCCCACATTGATGGGATAGAAATTCCCACTCATACTTTCCTCTATAATTACCAACCTTGGGATTTGGAGTAAAGTGCTTGAGTGGGAGTTAGAAAGAGCATTCCATAATTTGGAAAAACTCTTAAACTCCATTAACACTTGGGTTTTGGTCGAACCTTGCTAACTCAAAGGTAACGGACCTAAAAAGTCGTGTTCGTCGTTTGTGGGTGGATATCGTTGGAGGCACGGCATTTGTGGTGCTCAAGGGTTTCAAGTAAGAGCCCGTTTTGAGAGGGCGAAGCTCGCTTCAAGGGTATGATTCATTCTTCCTTTTCTTGTGTTTGTTTATTTATGCTTTATTAATTACGAGTGGTTCCTTGGGTCGGGGTTGTTTCCGCGGTGAGTCGGACTCACCAAACCCCAATAGTGGTATCAGAGCCCTGCTCGTTTATGTTCATAATCATATTATTCAAGGTTTATTTTGGCTTATTTTTCTGGTTTAAGTTGCTAATTAGATTAGTAGCTCGGTTTTATTTATTTTAATCCCGTGTTTAATGTCGAATTTGGCCCAGAACCCAGATTTTAGCCCAAAAATAGTGAATTTTGGGTGGAAAAGGTGTTCTCAAAAGGTTTTTTTTTTCTAAAGGACCTGTGATTTTAGCCAAATTCTGACCAGAAATGCCTTTTTTGAGGGATTTTTCGTTTTTTACGAAAAAATTTAAGTCTTTTCTAACCTTGAAATTAATGGCATAACTTGTTGATTATGTGGTTGATTATTTGCATTATTTTATGAATTTTTAAGTCCCCTTAAGGCACACTTACTTGGTAGTATTTGATACTTAAAGGTTGATTTATTTTCACATAATTGCAAACTAATTGCTTTTTAGTGTAAAAATTTTTGTTTTGAGGCTTCCTAAGTGTTAAAGATTCAATCTTTATTTGTGATAAGTGATTAAAACTTTAAAAACCACTAAATTCCATGTTATTTTGTGTTAAACTTTGTTGTTTTAATCATTTTGAGTTGATTGGAAACATAAAGTTTCAATTTTTGTGATAGAAATTTGGTTATCTTCATGTTGGAAGATATAATTTTCAAGGATTCATTAAATTTAGATGTTGGAATTTTCATTTGAACAATAAAGTTCATATTTTTCCAACTTCCCTTTACTTTTTAAAATTCTCAAGTTTAATTTAAATTGATTAAATTAAAAGTGAGAAATTGCCTCAACTTTTTTATTGCACCAAGCAAAACCAATTTAGTTAAGAATGGTTCTTGGAATTATTTTGGTTATTTTCACTTTGAAATTTTATTAAGTTAGACTTGTTTAAAATCTTTATTTTTTGCTCATAAAGTTAGTTCTAAAATTAATTTAGAATTATTTAATTATGTCTCGTGAAATGGGATCAAATCCCGAGGCCATGGCACGCAAAACGAGGCAAATAAATACCCTTGGCTAGCCGGGGTGCATAGCAGCCCGCATGTGGCTGCCAAGGTGGCTGCCCCGCCTTGCGTGCGGCCACACGCGCGGCAGCAGCTCACGGCCGCAGCAGCCACGCACCAGCATCCATGGATGTGCGTGCGAGTGCGTGCGGCAGTGGCAGCAGCCCATGGTTGCTTGCCGCGGACCGTGTGTGCGGAGTTTTTTGTATGTGCATATGCTTGGTGCGGTGAGGTGAATAGTCGTAGTATCCTTGGTTTGCATGAGCCGCGATTATTCAAGTTTCCTTGGCAAAACGCTTAAAGCGAAAGCCACTTGAAATGCGGTTGGCTTAATATTGCTTATTTTGCCGTTTTATTTATTTTAATTAATTTTGTTTATTTTAATTAAAATTTTGGGAGGCTAGGCCTTGGTTTTGAGCAGCATTGGCAAAATTTTATTTTGACAAGTTTGGGTGCTACCGACTTAATTAATTGGATTAGTTAAGGGAAATGCGGAATTTAGTGGGAGCTTCAATTAATTAATGACGTCAAATTACATAATCGGTTTAACAACTTTGACTAGTTTTAATTGGGCGTGTTAATCGGATTAACCACCTAGATTAGTTACTAGTGCGCGCGTTGTTTAAATGCATTTTACTTGTTTGATATTGTAAATTGCATGGGCCATTCACAAATAGTGAATGGATGAATGGAATATATATTCTTTCTCACAGGTTTTATGAAATGGCAACTAGTGGGACCCAATTAGGATAGAAAATACGGATTACGTGCCGCTAAGTATTTTTGTAAATTTAAATACGGTGTACGCACCGTTAAGTATTTTTGTACCTTAATATTTAGATTATTCCTAGTCGTAGACACTAGTATTTGCATAGTTTGGTTAAGTCTTGAAGACGGCGTATCTTGGAAGACAAAGCCTTGAATTGCAAATGAAGACCTTTTGAAGATTTGAAGAATTCAAGGGGTCATGCTAGCTGCCAATATGCATCTATAATTTCGCTTTATATTTTATGCTTATATATACATGTGAATTATTCGTTAGATGCATGTTTAGGTTTTCTTTATGTTGCGATGATTAATTAAGTTCACTTAAATCAACCAAAATAGAAATCCTAGGTCCCTAATAATATTGAGGCAAACTTGCCTTTCCAAAACAACACTTACCAACCGAACGAGGGTGATGGTAGGCTATGCCAAAGCGAGGTGCCATCACTTCTCCAAGGCTCATAAGGCACACCGGGTGTGCACGTTAGTTTTGGTTTAACTCATCGGTATGAGTGAGGAGTCCTCACATACCGTGGCAAAAGAGATACATTGTCAAAGATGCATTAGATGCGACGATTGTCTAACCAAGAGTGGCTTAGAGCCATTACCAAGGCAATCTTACCCTGGAAGATTGAGTGTTAAGACAAGCAAAAGCATGCTTATTCACTCTTTATTTCTTCTAATCTTGAAATCGCCTTATTTTCACAAAATAGGGACAATTTTACGTGTAAATAAGACGTTAAATAAGTATTGAAAATTTGCATGAATAAAATTCAATCTTATTTAAGTAATTTTGAATGGTTTTTCATTAAAATTCTTTCATTGTAGAATCATGTCTTTAACCTCGAACAACCAGTTTTCATTACGCTCAATTCCCGACAAGGACAAGTTGAGTGGTACCAATTTCCTAGATTGACAAAGGAATTTGCGCATCGTTCTAATGAAAGAACAGAAAGAGTATGTCCTTGATGAGGAAATGCCCGAGGCTCCCAATGAGGAGGTAACTCAAGCAGCCCTTAACCGATGGCAAGTAGCCGATCGGGATGTCAAGTGCGTAATGCTAGCGACTATGTCTCCTCAACTTCAGAAAACCTTCTTCGAGAAGGAATCGGCCTATGAGATCATTTCTGAGTTACAGAATATGTTTCAAGAACAGGCTCGAACTGAAAGGTTTGAAACCCACAGGCAGATCCTTGAGACTAAGCTCAAGAAAGGAGAGCCAGTCAGCCCACATGTGCTCAAAATGATCGGATTATTTGAGAACATGGGAAGGCTTGATGCGGGGTATTCAACTGAAATGGCTATTGACATCATTCTCCATTCCCTTCACAAAGGCTATGACCAGTTCAAGATGAACTATAACATGCATAGCATGTAGAAAACCCTTACCGAGCTTCATGGGATGTTGAAGCAAGCTGAGCAGACGCTCAAGGATGAGGGAAGGCATGATATGCTAATGATTAAGAAGCGCAAGCCATTCAAAAGGGCGGGCAAAAAGAAGAAGGGCTTCAAGGGGAAAGGAAAGAAGAACTTTCCGCCTAAGCCGAAAGCTACCAAAGACAACAAGGAGAAAAAGGTAGCATCTTCTAAGTCTGATTCAGAATGCTTCTATTGTAAGAAGAAGGGACATTGGAAGAGAGACTGCCTCAAATTCAAGGAAGATAAGAAGAACGGAACCGTTTCTTCTACATCAGGTATTTCCGTTATAGACTTTAACTTCACTAGCTCGGCTTCATGGGTATTAGATACCGGATGTGGCTTACACCTTTGTTCCGATTCACAGGCACTAAGGAACACTAGGAGGCTAGCGAAGGGAGAGATCGAGCTCCGGGTAGGAAATGGAGCAAGGATTGGTGCTATATCCGTAGGATCTCTTAGTTTGTCTTTGCCCACGGGGCTAGTTTTGGAACTTGACAATGTTTATTGTGTTCCCAACATTACCAAAAACATCATTTCATTTTCGGCGTTGGACGCCAAAGGTTTTGAATTTCGAGTTAAGGACCAATCATGTTCATTTTATCTCGATAATGTTTTATATGGTACGGCACATTCAGAAAATGGTCTTTATGTGTTATCTCTAGATAAAGAAATTTATAATGATAATAATCCTGCAAAGAAATCTAAGACTACACCGTCTAGTCAAACTTACTTTTGGCATTGTCGTCTTGGCCACATTAACATCAAACGCATCAAGAAGCTTCTTCAAGAAGGTATTCTTGACTCATTTGATTTAGAATCCTTTGAGAATTACGAAGGATGTTTATTAGGCAAGATGATAAAGCAACCATTCTCCAAGTTGGGAGAAAGGGCCGGTGACTTGTTGGGACTAATACACACCGATGTATGTGGGCCAATGAGTAAACCCGCAAGGAGTGGTTATCGGTATTTCATAACCTTCACGGACGACTATAGTAGATATGGTTATGTCTATCTAATGTCGCACAAATCTGAATCGTTTGATAAATTCAAGGAATTTCAGAACGAAGTTGAAAACCAACTCGGCAAGAAAATCAAAGCTCTTCAATCGGATCGAGGTGGCGAATATTTGAGCCAAGAATTCGATGACCATCTGAAAGAACATGGAATACTTTCAGAGTTGACAACTCCGGGAACTCCTCAATGAAATGGAGTATCTGAAAGGAGGAATCGAACCCTGTTAGACATGGTCCGATTGACTATGGGTCTTAGTGAACTTCCAATCTCTTTCTGGGGACATGCACTTTTAACTGCGGCACTTACACTGAATCGTGCTCCATCAAAGGCAATGGAAAAGACTCCATATGAATTATGGACAAATAAACCTCCAAGGTTGTCTTTTCTCAAGATTTGGGGATGCGAAGCATATGTCAAAAAACTCATTTCTGACAAACTTCATCCGAAATCTGACAAGGTTTACTTTGTGGGTTATCCAAAAGAAATCAAAGGGTATTACTTCTACAACAAATCCAAGAATAAAGTGTTTGTTGCTCGTGATGGTGTCTTTTTGAAGAAGGAGCATCTCTCCAAAATGACAAGTGGGAGGAAAATCGAACTCGACGAAGTTCGAGAGGACGAGCAACAAGGACAAGTTGACAATAAAAGTGCTCACGAAGCATCTGTTGACATTGGTCAAAGTCAAAATATGCAATGTCAAACTGACAATGCAAATGATCAATCCATTACCCTACGTAGGTCAACTCGGCCAAGATCTCAGCCTGACAGATATCTCGGTGTTGTATTAACCGAAGATCAGGACATCCTAGTAGTGGATAGAGATGAGCCGGCAACCTAAAAGCAAGCTATGACGATCCCCGACTCTGCAAAATGGAAAGAGGCCATGAAATCCGAAATGGACTCCATGTTTGAAAATCAAGTATGGGACTTGGTTGATTTACCCGTAGGTTACACACCTATCGGATGTAAATGGATTTTCAAGATGAAAACCGACAAAGATGGAAATGTATTCATTTACAAAGCAAGGCTTGTAGCAAAAGGTTACAGGCAAATTCACGGCGTTGATTATAATGAAACCTTTTCTCCAGTAGCTATGCTTAAGTCCGTTCGAATTCTTCTAGCGATTGCTGCATATTACAATTATGAAATATGGCAGATGGACGTCAAAACCGCCTTCTTCAATGGAATTTTGGAAGAAACTGTGTACATGACACAGCCTGAAGGTTTTGTCGACCAGAACAATCCTAAGAAGATATGCAAGCTTAAGAAGTCCATTTATGGATTAAAGCAAGCAAGCAGAAGTTGGAATCTGCGATTTGATGAAGCCATTAGTAAGTTTGGTTTCATCAAGAATCTAGATGAGTCTTGTGTTTACAAGAAGGTTAGTGGGAGTGACATCACTTTCCTAGTCTTATATGTCGATGACATTTTGCTTATTGGAAATAGCATTCCGTTGTTAGAGTCTATAAAGGCTTGTCTCGGGAAATGTTTTTCAATGAAAGACTTGGGAGAGGCTCAATACATACTAGGCATCAAGATCTATAGGGATAGATCAAAGAGGATGATAAGAATGAGTCAAAGTACTTACATCGATAAGGTACCAGCTCGATTCCAAATGGAAGGAGCCAAGAGAGGGCACCTACCCATGTCACATGGCATAACCTTAAGCAAGAAGAAGTTTCCAAAGACACCTGATGAGCGAGAAAGGATGAGTCGTATTCCATATGCTTCGCTTAATGGATCGATCATGTATGCCATAATATGTACTAGGCCGGATGTATCGTATGCCTTGAGTGCTACGAGCCGATACCAATCAGACCCAGGAGAGGCGCATTGGACTGCGGCCAAGAATATTCTAAAGTACCTGAAAAAGAACAAGGATAAATTCCTGGTCTATGGCGGTAAAGATGAATTGGTTGTTGAGGGATATAAAGACGCAAGCATCCAGACAGACAGAGACGACTCCAAGTCACAATCCGGATACATATTCTGTCTCAGTGGAGGAGCGTTTAGTTGGAAGAGTGCAAAGCAAAGCACAACCGCTGATTCTACAACCGAAGCCGAGTACTTGGCAACATCTGAGGCAGCCAAGAAGGCAGTTTTGATTCGCCTTGGTGTTGTACCCTCCATCAAGGGTCCAATAGACCTCCATTGTGACAACAATGGAGCTATTGCTCAGGCTAGAGAGCCACGAGAACATCAGAAGGTCAAACATGTCAAGACGCGATTTCACATGATTCGAGAATGGAAGACAGAGGGTGAAATCAGAATTTGCAAAGTGGGAACGGATGACAATGTAGCCGATCAACTTACTAAACCCTTGTCTCAAGTGAAGCACAACAAACACATTAAGGCAATGGGAATCAAGCATGTCGCGAACTGGCTTTGATTTCCATATTATAGTGTTTTAATTAAATTTTGGACAATGTTAATGTAAAGCACTATGATGAACCATTCAGTTTTTGGAGTAATTAAAATTTTTCATGCAATTTAATTCACTCCGTCTCTATTTAATTGTGGTTTAGAATTAAATAATGAGTCCATTTGATTTTAATAAATATTCAAAATAGGGTATCAAGTCAATGGCTTGGATAAAGAAACACCTATTAAGTGAACATTGAATATTTTAATCGAAAATTATCCCTAATCAAGGTCATATTTTTTGTGGACGATTAATGACCATTAGAGATTAGTGTGTAGTATGATTTATAGCACCATTTCTTGTGCTATGAGGATATAAATCATTTGAACAGGTATTGGTTTAGAACCATACTGGATCGAGCTATGAGAATACTTTAAGAGATTTAAAAATCGTCATAAGTATTTTTCTCATTATTACTATCGGAACTCTTTTCTTTGACCATGAGTAGTGGGAGGTCTCTTGTTTGAGTACTAGTCCACTTTTGTATCCGCCAAACGTATGCCCTAACTGGGGATTATAACGAAAAATATCGGGCGGCTAGGTCCTCTTAGTAAGAGAAGCTACATTACAAGACTGGAAATGTCCCCCTACTAACAATAGGAAACATGTCTTGTTGTTTACATGGCATCTCGAAGAGCGAGACTGTGAAAATGCATGGCCGTGCTCAGATGGATTTCAGAAATCATCTGCTTATTGAGAGTCAAACTCGGATTTCGAGAAAAACTTCTGGACGTAACAGAGATGACGAGTAATCTTACTCTGTAGTTCGTGAAGAGACATAGGAAAGGGGCTACACTAAATGCACACTTGTCCGGAAGGACAAGTGGGAGATTAAAAGGAATGGTGTCCTTCGAACAAGTGTATTATTCTAATAGCGGGTTCAGAATTATTAGGAAGCTAATATATTCAATAAGGTCAAGTGATCGAAATGCCTGGGGGGAGGTCGCTTCCGATCAGTAATATTAATATAATTAATATTACAACTTAATATTGACTGAACCCTTTGGGTCACACCCAAGCAAAATATACGAACCGACTCGACGAATTAATTCGAAAGAAATTAATTCGTCGCCTGAGTGTTAAATATTTAGACGTCGGTAATTTGAGCTTGGAGCGTCGAAACCGATCGTCGGAAGTCGAGTCAAAAATAATAAAAAGACGAGACGCGCAAAATAATAATAAATCGACCATATTCCCAAATACCCCTAGCATCGGAGTGCCCCGAGCATCGGAGTGCCCCGAGCATCCGAATGCTAGGGGCAAAAATGTCCAAGCATAGGTGGCTAGCAAGCGCGCCAAGCCGAGCCTAGCATGGCTGGCTAGGTGCGTGCTAGCAGCCACGCACAGCAGCAGCTAGCTGCCGCGTGCACGTGGTGCGTGCAGCAGCTAGCTGCTGCAAGCTAGGCGTGCTAGCAGCGCACGCACTAGCAACCACGCTCAGCAGCAAGCCCGCACCAAGTGCGTGGCTTGCGCGCATAGCAGCAGCCCGCATCTTAGTGCGGGGCTGGGCTCGGGATGGGCTCGTGGCTGGGCCATAGGGCCGGTCACTATGGGGAAGCTTGAGGAATATTGGAGCAAGTGGGTAAGGACATGTGGAACAAGGAGAGTATTAAGTGGGGAGCAAGTATGGTCCCCTACTCTCCATGTGGTCCTCACCAACCCATTTCACATGGTAATGCCACTTGTAGATTTATTATTAGTTTGCAATTTTAATTTCATTTAGCTTTAAATTAATTTGTGGAATTTTATTATCCCACATTGATGGGATAGAAATTCCCACTCATACATTCCTCTATAAATACCAACCTTTGGATTTGGAGTAAAAGGGTTGAGTGGGAGTTAGAAAGAGTATTTTATATTTTGGAAAAACTCTTAAACTCCATAAACACTTGGGTTTTGGTTGAACCTTGCTAACTCCAAGGTAGCGGACCTAAAAAGTCGTGTTCGTCCTTTGTGGGTGGATATCGTTGGAGGCACGACATTTGCGGTGCTCAAGGCTTTCAAGTAAGAGCCCGTTTTGAGAGGGCGAAGCTCGCTTCAAGGGTATGATTCATTCTTCCTTTTCTTTTGTTTATTTATTTATGCTTTATGGTTTTATTAATTACGAGTGGTTCCTTGGGTCGGGGTTGTTTCCGCGGTGAGTCGGACTCACCAAACCCCAACAATATCTCAGCCTTTGTTGATTCCTTTTCCTTTTTATCCATACGTTGTTGCAAATTAACACTTGATCTACTTTTTCATAATCTAGTTTATTTTGAACCCATCACCTTCTTCCACCCTAGTTGTTTCCCGCTAGAACCAATAACTCGTCAAGGGTGGTATGGTTTTCCCAAAGCTAAGGTGAAAGGATCTTTTTCAATGCTTGGAGTGCACTTGCCTTCAATCGCTTCCGATGTATGCTCGACCTGTACCAACACAAAACGTTATCGGTTCTAATTACGATGTAATTTACATGAAAATATAATTAATAAGTAGCACACCACCAGTCAATTGCACGATTTACCAAAGTTGTGACCGTGGAAGAAAACTGTTTCTCAAATGATGACATTATGGATTTAGGGTATAGACCCTCTTTGATCCACTTTGGTATACATTCCGCCAATATCTTACAAACCATATGATGGCTATACAATTTCTTCCCGGCATTGATTCTAGCTTGTGTAGTTTTTTCCTACATATTCAGAAATGTTAGCATCAGTCTTTGTAGTAAACAAAAATTTAGTAGCCTACTCTAGTGATAAATAAAAACATACAAGTGTGGTTCTAGTGGATGATTTTTCCACAAACTTCTCCCAGTCCTTCACCGTTATTTGTGGATATAAATCCAACAGTTTTTTATCGGGTTCCTTCTCTCCTTCAGCAAAAGTCACATTTTTCTCTGGTCTTTTCCTTGTTTTCTTATGGATCCATCTCGTTCTCAAGTAACTTTTGAAGTTTTTTAATCTCTCTTATACAAAAGCTTCAAAGCACTTTCTCATGGATGGCTCATCAGGAATACATAACACACTCTGAAATAGGCGCAAAAGTCTAGGTTAGGCAAGAAAAAAACACAGATTGAGGTTGCTGCAGCACCCAGGCTAGTGCCCAGGCAGCAACACCAACCCAGGCAACAGCCTAGGTAGCTGCAGCGTCCCATGCAGCTGCAGCACACCTAGGCTGCTGCCTAGGCAACTGCACCTAAGCTACGTCCTAGGCAGCTGCACCAGCTTAGGCTGCTGTCCTAGCAGCTGCACCAGCCCAGGCAGCAGCCTAAGTAGCAGCCTAGGCAGCTGCAGCATCCCAGACCGTTGACAAGGCAGCTGCACCAGCCTAGGTAGCTACACCACACAGGCTGCTGCCCACGCAGCAGCCTCAGCGGCTACATTAGGCCTCGGGTTATGCTCGTGCATGTTATGTGTGGGTTATGCGCTATGATTCTAAGCTCGTGAGCGGGTTATGTGCTATGTTCCTAACTCATCATACTTACCATTGTATAGTCCCAAAATGTTTGAAGCAACCCATGAGGTATATCAGCCCACTCAAGTGTGATGGGTATTTTCCGAGTTAGTATGCCAATGTAACTAGAAAATTTGTTGCGCCATTAGTCAGTAGGGTTACCTAACTCGTTAAACTCAAGCACCTTTGGAACCACGGGTTTCTTGAATGCTTTTTTTGCACCCCTACTCTTTCTGTTCACTGATGCTTTTACCCCTCTTCCACCACCGGTGGTTTTCACTTGGCTTTGCATCCGAATTTGTCCTTGTGAATCACCTACAAACGCAGAAACCACATTATCATGAATAGGCGTGGCACTTTCAGCTATACGCTCATATTCATCAAGCTTACGTTGCAACTCGTCGTGAGCTTAGTCTTCCGGTTCTCCCAAATCTGTCTCCTTATTAATATCATACAACTCGTCATCCGATTCATCATCCATATCCTCATCACTATGAAGGTTCTTATCAGGATCCATGATATATAACTAGCAAAGCAAGTTGTTAGTCATAAGTAATGGTAATCAAATCTCAGGCACTAAAAAAGCCAAACACTTACCCAACTTCATATTTTTCATAACAAATTCAAATATAATCCTCTTAAAAATACATATTTAGTGTATATTACATGCTTATACGTTGAAAATGCCAAAAAGTAAAATACTTCATGTAATAAACAAGGTTGTAGGAGCGAAAGATATTTAGTAAATAAAACATGCATCAATAAAAGTACCTCATTCGAGTATTCCCTCATTGTAGTCAGATCGAATATACGTAGCATTATCATCTACATCAGTTGCTACATCAAGTTTAGGAGCAGTGATAGGGGTAGAATCATCAAATGCATCATATTCTTCCTTGTCTTCAACCTCTCTAACCCCTAAAATTCTCCTTTTTGCCAACAAGGATGATTGACCATTTTGGATCAGATGGGTCAGTTACATAGAACACTTGCTTCGCTTGAGATGCAAAGATGAATGGTTCCAGACTATTCCGCAAGTGGCTAAGGTCTACAAGAGTGAAGTCGTCATTTCAGACGTCGCGCCAATTACACTTGAATAGACCTACCTTGAACTCACGGTAATCTAGTTCCCATATTTCCAGAATTCGTCCGTATTATGGTAATAGTGCATCAACTGGTGATGTATCCTTCGCACTTACAAACTCTCTTGATGAAGCCACAAGAGTGATTTTGAGTCGATGAGGATTTCTGATCCTCACTCTTAGTCTCGAATGTGTACCCATTTATGTTATATCCATCAAATGAATGAACATCTTCCTTTAGACCATAATCTAGCCACTTTATTTTATCAGACATAGTCTCATCGAATTGACGCATCACATGATCATCAAGCCACTTCACAAACATCTTATTATGCAACTGCATTAGTGTCATTTCCCTTTTGATGGAAATTCAACACGCAAATGTGTTCTTCTAAATATGGGTGAACCTCCGCAATATGATGCAGCACAAATAGGTGAGTTTGCAAGATTTTATCTCGACCAGCCCAAATCCGTTTCGACCCGATTGTGCCATGACCATCAAGTCTCCCTTCATGTCGGGAAGAGGGAAGCCCAATAGGTTCTGCAACGGCAACATACTCTGCCACGAAATTCCTAATCTCGTCGGACACAATTCCTTATATCATACTGCCCTTCCAATTGGGCAAGTCTTTATATTGCGGTGTACCCATGTGTCTTTCAAAAGGGTAGCACCACCTCATAAATACTGGACCGCAAAACTTAATCTCACGAACTAAATGCAGAATCAAATGCACCATTATGTCAAAAAGTGACGGTGGGAAATACATCTCAAATTTGCACAAAGTTACCACAACATTTGCATGGAGAGTATCAAATGTAAATGGATCAATCACTTTGCAGCAAATAGTATTGAAAAACCTACAGAGGCTTGTAATAACTTCTCTCACGTGCTACGATAAAATACCACGAATTGCAATCGGTAGGAATACTTGCATTATCATGTGACAATCATGGGATTTAATACATGTCAACATAATTCTCTATTTAAGGAAACAAACCTTTTCATGTTTGGCGAGAACCCAGACGGAAGGTTAATGTCATACAAACAAGAATAAAACCTTTGTTTTTCTTCCTTTAATAATGTTTAGCAAGCTGGAGGTAAATACAACTTTTGGTTCTTGCTTTTTCCGTCACCTTTCATCTTTGAGATACCCGTGGCCTTTTCCTTGCGCTTCCCCTTCAGTTTTTGTCCACCATCATTGGTTCCCTTTTCCTTTACCTTTGCTTTCCCTGCATTTTTTTGAATCCATAATTCCAGACGTACACCCCACACTTGTAAATCTAATCGCGCACTTGTAGGCGTCGTTTGAAGTGCACCTACGTTAAAAGCATGTGTGAATATGCTTGGCAATCATTGGAAGTGGGAATTGACATTACGATTAGGGACAACGATTAGGGAAAAATAAAGTAGGGAGCCGCCAACAAGTTTTTAAGGAACTTGTAAACCGTTCACGGATCATAAAAGGCAACCACGAATAAGGGACAACGATAGGCAACAACGATTGACCCGTGAAGGTTACACCCCATTCATAATCCATGAGATTACTAACTCCATATGGCTCGGAAACCACGAATGGAGGATCGGGGATGATGGTACGAAGTGAGTCATGGAGTCACATTCGCCCGTAATGGCCTCTACTCGATTCTTATAGTGAAAAGTGATTCCTGCGATCTCAAAGGCAAACAAACAAAATATTCAATTCACTCCAAACAATTATTACGCTAAGTTGGTTGAATATTAATGCAACATATAATTCTAAAATATTGTGACCACTTGATTAAACAATAGGATTAAAAAGAAACCTAAACCGGTCGTCCAAATTATCTTATTAGGAGTGATTTTCAATTACATCTTCCCTTTAAACATGCAATATGGTAATCATAAATAATAATAGAATAAACATTAATATTGGAAGCAATTCAACAATATGGTAATCACACCTTGGCTTAAGGACAAAACCACGAGTAAAGTATGGACTCCTGAGAGTGCTTGAAGAAGGAATTTTGAAATAATAAGGGTAGGCTAGTGTTTAGGCTAGAGCATAGAAGAGAGAAAAAACTAGAGAATTAATTGATGCCCCGTACATCAGAAACGAGGGGGGTATTTATAGAAAAAATGTTCTAAGGGAACACACGGAACCCTAAAATGATATAACCATAAAAAAGTATCCCGCGACACGGCAAAGTGTACCGTGAAACGGGAAATCCCACAGTCACATGGGAAATATTTCCGTGACACGATGCACATTTTGTGTGACGCGGGAAATATTTAGTGAACGGGGAAGAAAATGCGTTAAGGGTTTACGCGGAAAGGACACAGAAATTCCCGTGACACAGTAGATTTCCCGTGTCACGGGAAATCCCATCGTCATACGGGAGAGATTCTCGTGACACGGTGGACTGTTGCTGTCACGCGAGAATTTCAGCCCGCTTTTTCGTCTAAATTCATTTTTAACCCTAATTTCGTTCAACATTTTAAGTGTCGATTGATAATTTCGGGCCATTTTCTGATTTTATTATTATTTGGGCTAAAATAAATAAAATAAATAAAAAGTTTAGGCAAAAATAAATAATAAAACAGTAAAATAAAAAAAGGTTTGGGCTAAAATTAAATAATAAGTTTGGGCTGAAATTAAAACTATTCTTTGACCAAACATCAAGACTAATCCATGGACTGTTCAAAAATACGAATTTAATTAAATATGATTTTTTAAGCACTCTCGGGATTAAATATAGAACCCGACCAATAGTGGTAGTGAAAGGTTGTTTATCATTGGGTTTGGTTTTGGGGAGACATTTTTAGGTGTCTACAGAAGCCCCCACTTTGACTGAGTTTGTAGAAACGTCAATTTTGAAAACGATAGTCAAAGTAGTCGATAGGGACGGAGAACTATTTAAGACGTTATGCGATCCTAAATCACTCTGTATATGCCGATACCTGCAGAAAAATGTTAATTCTACATATAAAAGAGTAAAAAGATAGAATACGTATCTGGCACCAGTGTATCGGTGGCAAATGAGTTTGGTAGCTTCCTATATTTGAAGGAATCCACCGGATGACGTTTTTTGAAACGCTTTCCATGCCTGAGGAAAGCCGACTGAGGAATTTGGTAGCTTTCTAAGCCTGAAGAAACCTACCAGATGATACTTTCCATGCCTGAGGAAAGTCGAAGTATAAATTTGGTGTCATTCTATGCTTAAAGAAATCTACCGATAATGCTTTCCATGCTTGCGGAAAGCGGACTTGTCGGTTTTCTATACTTGAAGAAAAATCCACCGATAACGCTTTCCATGCTTGAGGAAAGCCGACAACTACTGTAATCGCCGAAATTTGCAAGTGTATGATGGTTCGATTATACCCGAACGTGGGCCGTAGATGTTTTACACCTTCAAGTCGATTATCCGACCATATTAGGTGTTTAAAATATTGACAAAATTAATTTTGACGCTTCCTAGGGGCAAAATATTAATTTTGATACCCTTCGACCGTCAGTTAGAATTTTCCGTGTAATTTTAATGAAAAATTAACTGTCCAATTTGCGCGGAAAATCGTGCAATTTTGGTCAAAATTCCAGGAATATTCGCTGCCAGCTTCGAAAAGTGTGCAGGACAAAAGCCCGAACTCCGTGCAACGTGGATAAATCCCGCGACACGGTGCTGGATTGCCGTCAGACGGGAAGAACTCCCGTGTCGCGGGAATTTTTTTTGGCACAAAAAATCCCACACGCCTTAACACTCTTACTCAGTAACGGGAAACGTGGAACAATAACGGGCTCGTGCAACGGTCATTTTTGCCTTTAAATATCAGACATTGCTCCCATTTTTGTTCACTCACCATTTCTCTTTCTGCTTTTACTCCCACTTCTCCTCTCAATTTTTCATTTCAATTTGCTCAGGTTCCTTTGCAACGGCGACGACGTACCGGCGCTCGGCTACTTTTCCCGTCAATCGGAATACTTCCCGTGACACGACGGTTTTGCGGGTTTCCTTTTTTTTTCTTTCAGCTTTTGCTGAAATTTCGCTGCTGCTCATTGCTGTGATGCTGTTCTGAGCTCGTTGTTGTTGATCGGAGCTCCGTCGACTCCTAGAATCACCATGACACGGTATCTGATCACCGTGTCGTGGCGTAGCTTGACCGGGTCGCGGTGGCTGCTCTGGTGTCTTCACGTTTTTGCGAATTTCGGAGCTCAAACTTTCATCAATTTGGTTCTCCTCAAGGAGCTATGTAAGTTTCCTTTGATTTTTTTCTCGAATTTGCTTCAAATAATTTCATGTAAAAACCCTTAAAAATCAATTTGGGGATTTTTGATTTTGAGGTTTCTATTAAAATTCTTGCCATGAATTTACTTGTAAATGTATGTATCTGTGTTTGTTAGCGATTTAAGACAAAAATTGCATGGTTTGGGGAAGAATTGAGCAAATCACCATTTTTTGTACTACTTGTGGTAAATGGTGTTCTTTGTTGTTCATGTTGTTCTTTTCCACTTCAAATGATGACATATTGGTTGTAGATATCGTAAAATATGCTATGGTGCGTCGATCTATTGTTTTTGTGCAATTTTGAGACATGTTTTGTGTTGTGTATGTACTACATTGTCATGGGTTACATAGTATCATGCAATTAGGAGAACATAGTATTAGTTCGTCATGGAGAAACTAAATACTATAAATAATTTCATTATTTTGCTAATTTTAGCCTTGAGGTAAAAAATTAGCGCATAATACATTAAATAACTAAATAACTTGAAATGATGCTAAGCATTTAGATTTTTTTATTAAAACCCAACTCGATATAAATAACTAAATGTCTTAGGAAATGATGCTAAGAATTTAGATTTTTATTTTTATAATAGCATGCCTAGACGACGGGATCACGATCTTTCCACTCATGGCCGGCGTCAGGCTTTTCGGGAGGACACTCCCACGATTCCCGAGGGTATGGATGATGACGTCTTAGAGTCTGAACCTCGGTCCTCTAAGGGTAGAGGTAGGTGGGCTCCACCTCCGTGGACCTCAGACCAGTTGGTTTTCTGTCATGAGAACCACGTTTCTCATCGTCCACTTGTCGGCATAGTTGACGGCACGCTTCGCCATCATGGTTCTGGAGCCGAAGATTTGATTCCTCGACTTCATCGGATTATCACGAGAGATCCTGCTACGAACGCCTTATGGGAATCAGCTGGTTTAGTAGACTTTTATTCGGCGATCGTAGGGTTTCGAAGCCCCAGGGGTTGTGGTGCGACAGTCGTTCGCGCGTTGTTGGAGTATTTTTGTGATACTACCAACACCTTTCACTTTGCTTGGGGGGAGATGACAGTGACCCATCTGGACTTTAGCATGATTAGCGGTTTACGCTTCACTGACCGGGTCGTAGCACAAATATCTGATTTTTCTTGGGGTGCGGCTGAGGCAGCTGATTTATTAGGTCCGATCGTTCAGCATATCATGACCCAGCCATTGTCTCGAGGTGGTCCTAGGAGCGGGCGATCAGAGTTGGCTTTGGTTCTAGCCCGTGGTTTTGACATGGAGGAGAGTTCACATGAGCAGCGAGTGCAGATCTTTATTTTTATTCTCATTTCCATGACTCTTTCTCCTGATAAGAGTTCGCGTGCACTCCTTTGCTACCTTCCTTCTTTAGTCAGGATCAGTGAGATAGGATCCTTTAGCTGGGCTACCTCGGATATGCCGAACTTCTCCTACCGTTATGTCATGGCTGTAGGCAGCTGAACGACGAGTCCCCTGTCACTGTCTACGGTTTATGAAGTCGTAGAGGTGACGATCCTTTCCTCTTCTTGTTTTATTTTAATTTGTTCGACTCATGTGCTCAAAGATTACTTTTCATTGCAGCTATGGTTCTACGAGTACTTCCCTGGATTGGCTCCTCGACGGAGTCGTGGAGCGGTTCATGACTTCCTTTTTGGGGCCAGGTGGCGTGACCGAGGAGACTCACGGGTGGAGTTGGTCTCTGCGCTGCGCGGGCTGCTACGCCGAGGCTCTTCTTCTGTTGGCCTAAGAATTTCTTTTGTAGCCTTTTTTTTTCTCTCTTGACGTTATTTCCGGTGCTTCATTGCAACTTTTTATGGTTTTAAGGTTGCTATTGATGTCTAGTATCGTTCTTGGGCTACGATGACTAATCTTCCGGAGGCCTTGCAGCTTTCAGCGTACCGCACTGTTTTGGTTGGTACCGGACGCTTTGTATGGTATCTAGGGAAGCATGTCGTTCGTCAGCACAGTGGTGATCGCTTTATGGTGCCTTTATCTCCACTAGAGTCGATGCTGGACTCGCGCTTGCTTAGGGAGTAGATAAAGAGGGGAGAGGGCTACACTTTTCCTTGGCAGGAGCTTGTGCGCATGGAGGATAATTATGCGCAGGACTTGCTTCCCTCTCTGGCTCCTCAACCCCGCCTTCCTGAGGTATGATTTCTTTATAGGAGTTTTGCCGCTAGTCTCTGTTTAAATAGTCGAATAACTTGATTATTCGATCGTATTTTCAGACGACTGTTCGCCGTGTGGGGAGGATTGAGATTCCGCCTCAATATTTCCGCTACCCAATGTCGATTGGTATTACCGAGGACCATATTGCTGACGCGCCACAGGGTTTCAGACAGGCGCAGCAGTCTCTGCCTGAGGTTTTTGAGCCGGTAAGTTTTTGATACATTATTCATCCCTTTGAACACCGCTTGTTACTGATTTTTATCTTTTTTATTCTCAGCCTACCCGCCTGGAGATGATGGGATTCATGTAGCTGGTTGACGCTCTGAAGTACTACATCATAAAGCTTCGGCGTGGTGCGAGTTGTCGGAGTAGTTCTGGCGATGTTCTTGAGGTATGTTCACTTTTTCCCATTTCTACCATTTGTTTTATTTTGCATTGTTGACGTCTTTTGATTTTGTATCTTTCAAGAGCAACGGAGGTCCCGCTCGCGCTCGTGGCATAGAGGCTCGGACGAGGGAGAGCCTAGTCGTGGTAGACGATCTCCTGAGGTTCATCGGCATTCTCAGTCTTAGCGGGAGCCTTAGATTTCATAGCCGTTTCAGGAGGCTTAGTGGCAGCAGCCTTAGTCTTTCCAGCGCCTTCAGGGTCAGGGTCAGTGGCAGCGACAATCGTTTTGACAGCCTTCATAGCTTGAGTTTAGGCAAGTTTTTACTCCCGTGGATCCTGGCTTATTTTCAGCTCCATCATCTAGGGTTCCTCCGCCAATGTCAGGCTTGTTTTCAGTTCTGGTGTATGGAACGATGCCTCCACCGACGTTTCCTGTTTCTTTGAGTCAGTGTACACCGTTTTCCAGATGGACGGGTCATGCTTTGAGTTTGACTACTACTGGAGTTACATGGACAAGTACGTAGGGATACTACTCCTTGTACTCGGATGATGGCGGGACTCTTTGGCTCACCGTTTCCATATTCACAGGCTGGAGATGACACTAATCCTAACTCTTCTAGTTCTGCAGATTTTTGACCGAGGGTCTTTACATACTGTATGTGATAACACTTGACCCTGTTTTATTAGGACTCATTTTATACATTACTCATAGTTTATGTATTTATTGGTGTGTGTTAGTGTGTGCTTAAGACTTATTGTGTGTGATTGTGTAGTTATTAATGACGCGGAAAAAAGACGTAAGTGGAGTGAGTGGAGGGTACCGACCTTCCCCAAAAGAAATAAAAAGAAAAGAAAAATCTGAATATATAATTTTTACAACTACTCCAAAATAAATATATTTGGAAATGGGACGAGGTTTATAACTTCCCTAAAGAATAATAATAGAAATAAAATAATAAATAATAACGATGAATAAAATAATAAAAATAAAAAATTAAAAAAAAATAAAATGATAAAAAAAAAATTAAAAAAAAATAAAAATTAAAAAAGGTTGAGAATTTAATTAGGAATGAAACTCTAGAGAAACAGAAAAAAAAAATAAATAAACGGTGAAGATAAAATAATAAAAAAGATCTGGATAGATACAAGAAAAGGATAAAAAAAGAAAACGCGTGGGCGCCGTGACACGGCACAGTACACCGTGTCACGACATAATCTGTCGTGTCGCAGAACAAATTCCCGTGACACGGTGGGAATTCCCGTGTCACGGTGCGCGTATTCTACAACAGTGTGGTTTACGCGTATAGAAAGATAATTTCTGAGTAGTTCCGAGCGTTTTTGCTATAAAATAGGACTAGTATATTCGTGATATGCATAATTTCGAAACACAAAATAATTAGAATTTCATATTTCAATAATAATGTCTCAAAATTTTTATAATACATTGCGCGACTGGTCTTATTCTTTGACCAATGCTGACAAAAGAGAGTTGAAATTGTTTCATGTCAGGGGTTTACTAGCCCTAAGGCATGTAGCGATTGAACATGATTTTCTTAAGGCAGCATCATACTATTGGGGTCTAGAAACACATTGTTTTAAATTTGATTACGATGAAATATGTCCCCTGCCGGAGGAATTCGGTGCCATCTTTGGATTTCCTGCCAGAAATCTTATTGAGATGCCTACCCTATGTGAGTATTATTACCAAGACTTTGAACGCCATCTGAATCTAACAGATTCAGATTTAAATAGAATTATGTGTGGTAATGAGGTAGACTTAGAAAAACTTGCAAATTTATATATCAATCACCCTGTCTCTGAATCTTATCATGTATACCGTAGAAGGGCATATATTTTTTTCATGTTTAGCAAGCTTTTATTTGCAAACGGTAGGGTAGGACACACTTGTCTAGCATCCGTGCTTGAACATGTGGAATCTGGGAGGTCTCCTATGCCTACGTGACTTGGAGAAAAATTTTGTGGCCTTGACGAAGCAAAAGCTGACCGGAAAGCCATCAGAAAGGGCTCTCTAGTACTGCTGCAGGTAAAAACACGCTCCGAGTAGCCCCCGTGACACAAAACAGGCACCGTGTCACGGTGGCCTTCTGCCGTGACACGGTGAACTCTGTCGTGTCACCGTGGAATCTGCAAATATTTTTTTTTAATTTTTTTTTTGGAAGATTTGGTTGATATAGTGTTTAGAACTATTTGAAGCCCCCGACGATATTGAAAAATATGGCCCTAACGATCTAGTCCGCAGGAAGAAGAATTACTCTGTGAACATGTCGTTTGAAGACTGGAAGAATTTCTTTGTAAAGAGAGAATTTTCCATTCGTTGGGTGGTGCCTTGGTTGAGGCTCACTAGGATGGTTGGTACGAATGATACTCCCTATTGCCGTGTTCCTAGTATCTCAACACTGACTTTTTATTGTCCTTCTCGACTGATGCGACAATATGGACATGAACAAGTAGTTCCACGCTATAACGATAGTCCTCGTGAAGTATTGTTGCATGAAAGTAACGTTCACAAATACGAGATTTATTGGATTGGAAGACCTTTGTGGACCGTTTCTCCAAGTAACCAAGCTCCACCTCCCTTATCTAGTGCATACAAGGCATGGTTGAATCCTAGAAGTAGGAGGGAACGAGTCGGATCACGCAATTCCGATGTGAAGAGCCGTCTTAGAAATAACAAAGCGCCTCCTAAGGATAGTCTAGGTCCAAGAACACAAGGAATTGAGTTTAAGACTCCTATAACGCCGAAAAGGAAGAATTATGTGAAAGGGAAGGGTAAGGAGAAGATGGTTTATAGAGAGAAACAACCAAAGAATTTTAAGAAAGGTGAAAGGGGTGAAAGTTCGACTAGGGGTGTGACGGTTCGGGATACAAAAGACACATTAAAGGTGAAGGCCGACCTAGTTGAAAAAGAGAAGGAGGTTCCTAAAGTGAAGAGGGATTAGATCAGTATTGCTTTGCTTTTATTATTTATAATTTTTAAAAATAAGGCGCATGATGCCAATAATTGTAGTCACATTTATTTCAATAATGATAGCATATTTATTTTCGCCTTAAATAAAAAAATTACAATGAATTTCTTTTTTTTTTTTTAATATCGGACGCAATGGAAGAATGAAAATAAAAAACATCGAACAAATAACTGAATTCGCAAAGACTGCGTCACTAAAAAAAATCGGAAAATCTGAAATTCCACCGTGCCACGGTGAAAAATTCCGTGACACGTTGGAAATTCCCGCGTCACAGAATTTTATTTTATTTATTTATTTTTTCAAGTCCACCACGCCACGGTGTAAATTTTCCGTGACACGGTACAGTTTCTCGTGGCGCGGCAAATCCCCCTCTTTTTTTTTCTTGTTATGACGCAATGCTGAACTGGCGCGTGTACTCGATCCACGGTGGAAGAATTTATTTTTGTAAAGTGGTCGTGCCCCCTTGAGGGGTTGCCTACGTATCCTTAAAAAGGAATCAGGCCAAACGTAACTCTATTGGGTCATGAACCCATGCAACTGGGCATAGAATTTCTTGAGTTGATCCAAGTTGGTTAAATTGTGGAAACCGTTACCGTCCATTTCTACCAATTGTGCCACTCCGCCAGACAAGATGACTTTAACAATGTACGGACCTGACCAATATGGTCTTAATTTTCCTCTTGGATCCAACACATTTTTGCGGAGTGCCTTAAGCACCAGGTCACCTTCTTTGATGTTCCTAGTCTTGACTTTTTTATTGAAATGTCGCGCCATATGCTGTTGGTAGGTTTTGACATAATGCAAAGCTGCCAAGTGTTTTTCATCAAGTAAGACTAGTTCATCATATCTTGCTCTAATCCAATCGACTTCTTCTAGTTGGCTTTCCAACGCGATTCGGAAAGAAGGAATTTTGAGTTCTATTGGTTGTACAACTTCAAATCCATAGACTAAAGAGAAAGGGGTAGCCCCCGTTGATGTACGAACAGAGGTTCGATAACCCCAAAGGGCGAAATGTAGCTTACTTGGCCAATCTTTGTAATTTTCGGTCATCTTTTCGATGATAATTTTCTCATTGTTGTTTGCCGATTCGACCACACCATTTGTTTGTGGTCTGTAAGGTGATGATCTGTGATGCTTAATATGATATTTCTTTAATAATTCCGCGCATTTGGCTTGGAAATGTGTTCCATTATCACTGATCATCTCATGAGGTACCCCATAGCGGCATATGATATTTTTCTCAATGAATTGAGCTACGCGTTTCGCCGTTAGCTTAGCATATGAGGCAGCTTCGACCCATTTGGTGAAATAGTCAATTGCTACGAGGATGAATTCATGCCCCCCTTGTCCTGGTGGCGTTGTCTTTCCAATGATTTCGATGCCCTAAGTGGAGAAAGGCCATGGAGAAGTATATGTGTATAGAAGCGAAAGTGGAATGTGCTGTAAATTTGCGTAGACTTGACACTTCATACATTTATAGAAGTATTCTTGACAATCTCTCTCCATAGTAGTCCAATAATAACCTTGTCGTTGAATCCTTTGGACTAACATCTTCGCATTCATGAGCGTTCCACATATACCGGCATGAAGGTTATCCATGGTTCTGTGTGCTTCTTTATTTGCTATGCATAAGAGATTTCTCCCCATTGCAGTCCTCTTGTGGAGTTCTCCCCTGATGAGCACATAATGTGATCCCAGGAGCCTCAAAGCACGGTGTGCCCTTTTATCAGTATTAAGAGGGTATTCTCCTCTTGTCACGTAATTAAGGATATATGTATACCATGGCTCTTCATCTTCTTCTTGCGATTCTTGTTAATCATCAAGTGCGTGAACGTAAGCCGATTCATAGCTTCTTTCTATGGTCAACGGCATTTTGATTGTATCCGTTGGAATTCGCACCATTGATGCTAATTTAGCTAGTGCGTCGGCGAACTGGTTTTCTTCTCTCAGCAAATACGTATATTCCACTTCATCTAGTTGCTCCGTGAGAGTTTCTAAATGAGCTTGATAAGTAGCGAGACTTTCACTTCTCACCTTCCATCTCTTAGAGATTTGGTTAATGATTAGTGAAAAATTACCGTTGATTCTAAGCTTCTTAATTCCCAAGGCGACAGCTGTTTCTAACCCCAAAATACATGCTTCATATTCTGCAGCATTGTTGGTGACATCAAAGTCGAGCTTTATGGAAATTGGGATATGCTCTTCATTGGGTGATACAAGCAAGACTCCTACACCACAACCTTTTTGGTTTAATCTCCATCGAAATAGAGCGTCCAGCTATCATCTTCGGTCATGTGTAAATCTTCGTTAGGGAAATCATACTCATCTTCTTCTTTCTCAACTTCTTCTAACGGAAAGTCTGCTAAGAAGTCAGAAACCGCAGAACCTTTGATGGCTTTTTGTGGTACAAATTTCAAGTCCAACTGAGCAATATTGACTATCCACCTTGATAATCTACCATTAAGTGTTGCTTTTTCGAACAAGTATTTGAGAGGATCCATCTTGGACACGACATGCACTGTATGAGTGAGCATGTAATGTCTTAGTTTCTGTGCGGCCCACACAAGTGCGAGACACAACTTTTCAAGTGGTGTGTATCGTGTCTCGTATATTTGAAGCTTCTTGCTCAAGTAGTAAATTGCATTCTCCTTGCTTTCGATCTCTTGTGCTAGCATTGCCCCCATCGTTTCTCTTGTGACCGTAAGATAGAGTCGAAGAGGAAAGTCAGGTATTGCTGGTGCTAGCACGGGTGGGTTTGCCAGGCACTCTTTGATTTTATCGAAATATTTTTGACAATCATCATCCCATGTGATCGGGACATTTTTCTTAAGCTTCTTAAATATAGGTCCACATATCGCCGTGTGTTTTGATATGAACCTACTTATATATTGCAAACTTCCAATGAAACCTCGAATTTCCTTCTCATTCTTGGGCGGTGGCATGGCCATGATCGCTTTTACTTTTGTGGGATCTATTTCAATTCCTCGAGAACTGATCACATATCCAAGTAATTTTCCTGACATGACTCCGAATGCACACTTTGCTGGATTTAATCTCATGTTGTACTTGCAGAGTCTTTCAAAGAACTTGCGAAGTGCAATGATGTGGCCTGGGCGATCTTTAGACTTAACGATCATATCATCGACATATACTTCCACCTCTTTGTGCATCATATCATGTAACAATGCTGTGGCTGCTCTTTGGTAGGTGGCACCCGCGTTTTTCAACCGAATGGCATTACCATATAGCAATATGTACCCCATTGTGTGATGAATGTGGTTTTTTCCATATCTTCTTCAACCATTAATACTTGATTATATCCGGCGTAGCCGTCCATGAACGATAGGAGTGCATGGTTTGCTGTGTTATCGACCATAATGTCAATGTGAGGTAGAGGGAACCCATCTTTCGGGCTTGCTTTATTGAGGTCCCTGTAATCAACACACATTCTGACCCTTTCATCCTTCTTTGGAACTGGAACCACATTTGCTATCCATTCTGGATACTTGGATACTTTGATGAAACCTGCGGCCAACTGCTTTCTGATTTCTTTTTTGATTTTGAGAGCCACATCCGGTTTCATACGACGCGGCTTTTGTTTGACATGCTTCATACCTGGAATGAGTGGTATCGTATGCTGAGCTATATCCCTGTCAATTCCTGGCATATCTTGGTATGACCAAGCAAATACATCAACAAATTCACTAAGCAAGTTAATTAGCTCTTTGCGTTCATCTTGACTTAGTGTTAATCCAATTTTTACTTCTTTAACAGTGGTATCATTGGAAATATTAACTGTTTCTGTATCTTTGATAACTGTCGTTTTATTTACATGTTCTTCCATTGCTTGTATTATTTCTTTGTCATTTTTATCATTAGCAAAGCAATATTGATCAGGGTTAGGGGGATGACACGCATCGTAAGCAAAGGTACTCATTTTATTGAATTCATCGGTGAATACATCAAGAGAGGCAAGGTTAGCTGCAACCTCACCGGAATTATTTGGGCTAGAAAGAGAGGACTCAACATCAAACTCAGGATTGGAATCTATGGCAGAAAGAAGGTCGGCCTCAGACTCTAAGGACTCATCTACAGACTTAGACTCAGACTCATCAAACATAGGACCTTTGCCAGCAGTTATTTCCAACTTCTCTCCGCTTGGTGTAGTGATCCTCAATGTCTTGCACCATCCCTTTGAAATATCATCAGCCTGGACGATTAACTTGGAGGGGTCAAAATCCTTTTTTGCTTTGACAGCTTGAATGAGCTCGGAATCATCATTGCAGGTAGACTTGGATTCATTCTTTTCTAGTCCGAAAAGAAGGTTAATGTTGAGATCATCATAGCTTGGACTAGCTGGTTTCTCAGTTGTGAAGAGTTCTTCGCCTTCATCGACAAAGTCACAATCGAGGAACATCTCAAATCCTGGTTCACACTTCCCATCGTAGACGAAAGGCTCAGGGAATTCATAGCATGGGAGGTCTTCCACTTCTTTGATGTACTGGCCATTGAGAGTGAATGGATATGGATCCATGGCCATTTCCGTTTTCATGATTCGAGCATTATTACGAGCCTTCATTTTCAAGAGGGCTTGTCTCACATCTTCTTTTTTTGGCTTGAATCCCAAGCCAAAAGTATCCTTCTTGAGTGCACCAGGATGACCCCAAAGTTCAGCCATTTTCTTTTTGAGCCCGAGGGTCATTCTAGGGAAATGCCCTTGCTTCTTCATAATGGGATTAATGTTGGTGTTTGAATAGGGATCGAAGTCGAGATGACACTTCTCCTCTTCTTCGATCATGAGAACATCATCGAGTGAAAACCCCCAAAGATCTTCGTCTTCTTTTTCATGTTCGACATGGACGATAGAAGTGTCGATAACTTAAGTGCGCATGGGAGAAGCATCAATGGTAATTGGAACCCCTCCAACATTGGCTTTCACTTTCTAGTGCAACGATGATGGAATCGCCTTTAGCTAATGAAGCCAAGGGAGTCCTAACAACAGATTGAAAGAGGCCTTAATTTCTAGCACCTGAAACATGGTGCGACGTTCAATGGCCCCACTAGTTATGTTTAGTGTGATAGTGCCCACGACTTGAAGGATAGTATTATCATAAGCGCGAATCCCTTGAGTAGAGAGAGTCATTTCTTCATTCTTTATGCCCAATTTCTTTGCAGTGCAGAGTGGGCATACATTGATTACATAGCCATTATCAACCAGGCTCATAGGAACATTCATGTGCCTACACACCACAGTGTGGTGTAAGGCCTTATTATGTTGATCCCCTTCCGAGGGCAGATCCTTCTCAGAAAACGAAATCAGATTGCTAGTACTTTGCAATTCAGTAGTGAGAAAGTTGACCAGTCCTTGAGGAGTTATATCATCATCAACTCCTATTTTCACTAGAGCATTCATCACAGCCTTTCGATGCTCGTGAGAGGTGGCCAAAAGCTTCCATACATTCATCTCCACCTTGGTCTTTTGTAATTGTTTGACCACATTGTTGTTCACAGGGTCGATGGAATCAACTATCAGATGTGATTGCGGTGGAGGTGGAGGTGGACTAGGTTGTTGCAACCGTCAACTTCTGGTGAGAACTTTGACCTCAAGGTCTCCCTAAATATCTTCACTTGTGCCAAGAGATGAACAGGCTATATCCTTGAGATAGACGTCTTCATCATCACTATCCCAAATTCCATTCACTTCTTCATAACTCGAGACAAATACAACTTCCGGCAGAGGTTCATTCACAGGTTGAATGAGTATTGACGGATCAAAGGAGACTTCATCTCCCATGATAGCCAAAGCATCGGAAAGAGGACCTATTTGAATGTTAGGCTTCTTGCCCCTAGAGGGACAGGAAGTTGATTAGCATCAATTACGTCTTGGATCGCATCCTTTAACCTCCAAAACGTCTCAGTATTATGACCCTTTCCTTGATGAAACTTGAAATAAGCATTGGGGTCATAGCTAGCGGTCCTATTCTCTGGTCGAGGTTCTCGAAATGGTCCAATTGGCATAATCAGTCCTTAACCATGCAAACGGTCAATAGCAGCATCATAAGTCATTCCCAAAGGCGTGTAAACCCTCCTTTGCCTTTGGAATCTTTGAGGAGGAGCATTAAGGGCTATCACATCATTGATATTGATATTGTTGGTAGCGTTATTGGGCTTGGAAGATGAAGAAGAAGGAGTGTCGTTCTTCTTGTTTTTCCAAGTGCTGTTATTATTGTTGCTACCAGTAGTCTTCATCAGTTCATCCTCGATATTGATCCCAATATTGTATACAGCTTCAAAGGTACTTAGAGGCAGAAACTTCAACTGTTGCTTGTACTTATGAGTCAGATTGGCAATGAACAAGCGAACCATCTCTTTTTTCCTTGGGGGGAACCAAGAGCGCGGTTGTTTCCCTCCACCTGCTTAAGTAAGTGGTGAAGCCTTCATTCTCTTTCTATTTGAGAATGGAGAGTTCACGTGCAGAAGTCTTAGCCTAAATGTTACACTTGTAACGATTCATAAAGCTTTCAGTAACATCCTCCCAGGTCGCGACATGTTTGGATTCCAAAGAGTAGAACCACTGTTGACAGGCATGCTCCAAGGAAAGAGGGAACATTGTAGGGAAGAGTGTCACATCTACTCCCTTAAGAGCCATGGTTGCAGAAAAAGTCTTCAAATGTAAAAGCGGATTATTAGTAGGCTTGAACTTGGGAATGTCAGCAGTGGAAAAGTTCTCAAGAAGCTTGTCCCTTATGGAAGAAGAGGTGACAGGTTGTTCCACATAAGTGAATTCTTCAGAAATCTTACTCATCTGTTCCTTAATCTTGTCCATTGCAGCGGCAATGACATTGTTTTGATTGTCTTGCTCTACCGTGTTGACTCTAGTGGTGAGTGTTTGCATCATGTTAGATAACATTTCAATTGTCCTGTTGATGTTCTCGATATCTTCCTTAATAGCCATTGGTTGAAAGTAGACTAAAGATGGATCTTGTGGAGATGATTGTGGTGGTTTCCTTGTACCCCTCTTTGGTATAAGAGGTTGTTGAGGTATTGACTCGAATTGTAACAATCTACCCCTGCTTCTTGACCAAGTGCTGTGACACCGAAACAAACACACCTTTAATGACAAAACTTAACCTTAACCCATCCGGATAAAAAAATTGAATTTTAAAAATCTATAATTTTGAAATTCTATTTATTTATTTATTTTTCTTTTTTAAAAAAATATGGGTGGATACTATCCCACTTACTCTGAAAAAAAACGACACAAAAAAAAGACTACCCTAAAATACGGTCAAAAAGTGGTGCAAGACTAAAGAAAAAAAAAGTGTGTGAACACGATATGTGAGTGATTAAGTGAGGTTATGGACGCGTGTTTTGACTGTACAGCTAGACATGACACCAAACTGGACATATAAACCACATACGTACGCACAAAAACCGAAAACAGACTAACGGGACACTTTTCCTGGGCACCGTGTCACGGTGCTGACTGTCGTGACACGGTGCAGTCAACCGTCAGACGGTAGAAAGCGCCGTGTCACGACACTGTTCACCGTGGCGCGACGGAATCTGCCGTGGCACGGTGCGCAGTTCCAGGTCTGTTTTGTGATTTTTCCAGATTTTAGTCGATTTTAGGTCCGTACTAATTACTATGTTGAAATGAAAACCCTCGGTCATGGGTTAAACAAAAAAGAGTAAACATATGAAGGTTAGCAACAAACACACCATGTAGCATTTAGTCACGATGATGTAAAAAAAGTTCGCAACCTAGAGTCAAGATCTATGTTCAACTATTGGTCAAGCTTTGGGTGTCGAAAGGGTACCATGGTTAAGAGTTTGGACGCGTTAGCAAGGCAGCCTCCTTTGAGGGTGTATGCCAACGGGCGGCTCCGCGAGTTCGTGATGAAATCGAACTTGACTCCATGGTTTGGGTGGATTTAATAACTCGGATGAACCCTTATTGCCATGAGCGTTTTTGGATTGATAAATCTTAAATCCCCCGGGGCTAAGACGCATGTAGAACACACACGTTTTTTCAGAAAAATCGAAAGAAGTTGACTGTGAGAAGAGAAAATAAGCCACCGGACTAATTTTAGGATTGCCGGGACACGGTAGATATTCCCGTGCCATGGTACTGCACACCGTCAGGCGGTGTACTATACCGTGACACGGCAGTCAGAAAATCTGATTGGTGCTCTGTTTTCCTTCGTACGCAATCAAGTTATTCAATTTCTCTTACGGGACAGACCTAAATGTGACGTTAAAACGTCTATACATATGCAAAAATGCCAAATTAATCACAGGAATATTTTTCAAGAATCTTTCAAGTCTCATCCACTCATCTTAATTAAATACCGATCACTCAAATCGATAAATAACCAAGAATCCTCCCCAATGGAGTCGCCAAATTGTAGGCGTCGTTTGAAGTGCGCCTACGTTAAAAGCATGTATGAATATGTTTGGCACTCATAGGAAGTGGGAATTGACATTACGATTAGAGACAAGTAAAGTAGGGAGCCGCCATCAAGTTTTTAAGGAACTTGTAAACCGTTCACGGATCATCAAAGGCAACCACGAATAAGGGACAACGATAGGCAACAACGATTGACTCGTGAAGGTTACACCGCATTTATAATCCATTAGATTACTAACTCCATATGGTTCAGAATCACGAAAGGAGGATCGGGGATGATGGTACGAAGTGAGTCATGGAGTCACATTCGCTCGTATTGGCCTCTACTCGATTCTTATAGTGAAAAGTGATTCTTGCGATCTCAATGCCATACAAACAAAATATTCAATTCTCTCCAAACTATTATTACGCTAAATTGGTTGAATATTAATGGAACATATAATTCTAAAATATCGTGACCACTTGATTAAACAATAAGATTAAAAAGGATCCTAAACTAGTCGTCCAAATTATCTTATTAGGTGTGATTTTGAATTACATATTCCCTTTAAACATGCAATATGGTGATCATAAATAATAATAGAATAAACATTAATATTGGAAGCAATTTAACAATAATTCTAACAATACAAAATTGATAGAAAATAATAGAAATAAAAGGGACATAATTCTTACTTTGATTATGTTTGTTTGCAACTTTCACGCCTTGGCTTAAGGACAGAACCACGAGTAAAGTATGGACTCATGAGAGTGCTTGAAGAAGGAATTTTGAAAGAATAAGGGTAGGCTAGTGCTTAGGCAAGAGCATAGAAGAGAGAAAAAACTAAAGAATTAATTGATGCCCCATACATCAGAAATGAGGGGGGTATTTTTAGAAAAAATGTGCTGAGAGAACACACGGAACCCTAAAATGATAAAAACCCTAAAAAAGTATCCCGCGACACGGCAAAGAGCCCATGACACGGGAAATCCCACCGTCACACGGGAAACATTCTCGTGACACGGTGCACATTTTGTGTGACGCGGGTAATATTTATTGAACGGGGGAGAAAACGCGTTTAGGGTTTACGCAAAAAGGACACGGAAATTCCCGTGACCCAAGAGATTTCCCGTGTCATGGGAAATCCCACCGTCAGACGGGAAAGATTCCCGTGACACGGTGGACTGTTGCTATGATGTGGGAATTTTCAGCCCGCTTTTCCGTCTAAATTCATTTTTAACCCTAATTTCGTTCAGCATTTTAAGTGCCGATTGATAATTTCGAGCCATTTTCTGATTTTATTATTATTTGGGATAAAATAAATAAAAAGTTTGGGCCAAAATAAATAATAAAACGGTAAAATAAAAAGAGGTTTGGGCTAAAATTAAATAATAAGTTTGGGCTTAAATTAAAACTATGCTTTGACCAAATATCAAGACTAATCCATGGACTATTCAAAAATACGAATTTAATTAAATACGATTTTTTAAGCACTCTCGGGATTAAATTCTTAACCCGACCAATAGTGGCGGTGAAAGGTTGTTCATCATCGGGTTTGGTTTTGGGGAGACATTTTTAGGTGTCTACAACACTCTTTCCATCCTTCGTTTTTCCAGGAATATTCATAATTGTCCCAATAATTACCTCACAAACATTCTTCTCTATATGCATCAAGACAATGTCTAACATCATGTTCTTTCCAGTACTCAAGCTTTTAAAAGATTGATTCCTTTTTAAAGAGAGAATGTGGGTCAATTGGTTTCGTTGTTTTACCAAAAACAAATGGTATACCCTTCACTCTAGCATAAACCTCCTTTCCACTCAATGGCCTAGATGCAACCCCCTCCTCAACTTTCCCTTTGAAGGCCTTTTTTTGCTTATGATATGGGTAATCACGCCAACGAAATCTTCAGGTCCTCACGTACACATCTTTGCCATAGTGATCAAGGTACAGGTTCGGTGTGTCATCAATACAAATGGGACATGCTTTATGCCCTTTGTTCTTGTACCCAAAAAGGTTGCCATATGCTGGAAAATCATTGATGGTTCACATAAGGGCAGCACGCAATAGAAACATCTCGTTCTTATGGGAATAAAAAACGATAACTCCTTCGTCCAACCTCTTTCTTAAATCATCAATAAGGGGCTCAAGGTAAACATCAATGTCGTTCCAGGTTTCCTTGGCCCCGTTATCAAAAGTGAAAGCATTATGTATTTCCGTTTCATGCACAACAACGAAGGCAAGTTGTAAATCACTAAAAGTATCAGCCATGTGCTATGTTTGGTACTAAGAGTGTCAAATGGATTCATACCGCCCGTGCACAACCCAAGCCTTAAATTTCTAACTTCATCAATAAATGCCCTAAACTTCATATTGATGTTGTTCCATTATGGAGAGTCAGCAGGATGCTTTAACAAACATTTACTTAGACTTAGTTTTTAGTGTAGCTTAGCTTTAGTTCAAACATTTACTTCGTTTTATACATATGGGTCGAAAGTCTTTCAAAGTCCTTCAATTCATGTCCAACATGGTAAACTCCTTTACACGTTCAAACATTTTATCAAGTCTATACAATCGAACTTAATACCCAATACGTACTAAGTATCGTCTTTTGCTTGGTCCATTGTCGAAAATACTTTCAAATCTAAGCATTTATCATTTGATAGTTATTTCACAATAGAGTTGTAAACTTATCGTTAGACCTTTAATTTTGCTCCCACTAAACTTCTTATTCATGAGAATGTCTATGTTTCTCCATAAGTCGATTCTCTTATTAACTTTATGAGAAAACACGTTCCAATTCCTATATGCAATGCTTCCTTTAATCCCATGACAGATTCCTTGAGCTTGCTTTCAAATCTAGCATTATTTAGATTTTCAAAACCCTTAGACTATTCCATAGTCACTTCAAAAATCCTATTTTAGGAAGGCGGTTTTGGTATCTATTTTGCCATGTTTCATATGACCAATTTTGCTAAAACAATAACGAAAAGACTTTAGCATTCCGATTGGTGAATATGTTTTTATTAAAATCAACTCCGTGAATTTAATTATATTCTTTTCATCCAATCTAGCTATGTATGCATATACATTTCCATATTTATTAGTTTTCTCCTTGAAAACTAATTTGCAATTGATGGATCTTTCACCCTTTATGCAAATTAATCAAGTTTCATACATGATTATCAAACATGGGGTCTGTTTTGGATTTTCATGGCGTCTAACCATTATTCGGAATTTGGATTTGTCGCAACTATCTTACAAGATATTATTCCTTTACTATATAATAGTAAATAGTATGCTTGTAAGTCTTAGGTTTATTTCTAACTTAATAGAAATTTATAGGATTCAATCCAAGCCTTTGGTGAATTCTATACCTATACGGGGCAATTGCATCAACCACTCAGTTTCAAGGCGCTTCCAAATCCCTTTTATTATGTTGATCTTACTCCAACATTTCTGATGTTTTGTGAGTAATGAATTCTCTTTTAAGGCACTTGTAAAGTCCTTTTGAGTGTTCTTGATCAAGCATTCTCACGAATTCCTTTTAAGGTCTTCTAAGATTCTCAGTTCTAGTTGGTTGCTAAGCTTGATTGTCATCGACTTTGTTTTCCTCCCACTTGTCGTTTTGGAAACGTGTTACTTTCCAAAAAGACACCACTTAGAGAAACAAACATTATGTTCTCAATTAGGTTGTGGAGGTAATGCCCATGGTCTCACTTGAATGCTTACAAAGAGACATGTATATTATCTTTGGGTAAAAGTTCGTTGTGATGAAACAAACAGTTAGCTCCCACTTAAGCTGTCTTAGCCTTTAATGAGCCATTAAGCTCCCACTCAACCACCTATCTCTTACTAAGTTGGTGAGCTCCCACTGAGTCACTTAGCTCCCCCTGAGCCAATGAACTCCCAGTGTGGCTAAGAGTTTTAGACATATACTTGAAAAGACATTTAGAAGATAATTCTATCCATAACTGAATGTGGCATCTGTTTCGGGGGTTTTTGTCCCTTGGGAGAGTTGCAACACTGAGACTGGATTCAACAAAGGACGCCTGCACCTACAACGCAAACGGAACGCCGAATGGTCGGTGGTCCGCCTCCGAAGATTAATTTAGTAAGCGTTCGGTAATAAAACGTGCGGAAGTAAAGTTTATCTGCTCGGATTCCAAGCTCAGGTAAAGGGCTGTGTGTTCCTTGAAAACGACAGCTCTGTGGTAAGTGACGTGTTGTCTCTTATTGCGTGTATATTCTCTGTCCCGTCATAAATGGAAGAATGTCCCTATTTATAGGGTCCTTTTGGAAAGTGTGCCCCTCCTTGGATCTGGTGACCTAGGAAATAGGTCACGCTGCTTTTTAAGGGCCCCTTGGGATTTGGGCCTTGAAAGCCGCCAATCCCAGGGGGCAATATCTGCTCGACACGTGTCACCATCTGGATGGTCCAACTAAGTGCCCCTTCCAGTGACACGTGTCATGCTCTGATTAGGCCACTTGGCAGGGTATAAAATACCCAAATCATTTGCCCCTCACAGGGGTCACGTGTATTACACGTGGCACCTGTGACAGGTGTCGGTATCCGAGTGGTCGGATTCAAAAAGTTACTGTTGGAGGGAAATTTTTTAGGGTTTTACCCCCCTATATATAGTAAGGTTTGACCCCCCCCCCTTTAGATTCACACCTTTGCGAATCTTTGGAGAATCTTGGACTTTTTGACTTAAAGAATCTCAAAATTCCCTAAGTGTTTTAAATTTTCAAGCATCCGACACTCGGCCAACTGTCCGACCACTCTTCAGCCAACCAAGCGTCTTTTACCCTTCTTCTAAAGGTAACGCCTGTTTTTTCTTCATTTTCTCTCTTTTTTTTTCGAAAAAATGGTTTCCCAATCGCATGCGGCACGACATAGGATAGTGATCAGCTGGTCACGGGGGACGGCTAAATCTAGAACAAGCAGTGTCGAATGCTTGGCCAAAGACCCTACTTTGCAAACTTCTCCGAATCTGACCGTTTCCGTGTTTGTGCAGAACACTATGGCCAGAACCAAAAGAACAGCAAGACAATATAGCTCCGATGGAACTTTCTACCATTCGGATGGGTCGACTGTATATTTAGAGGGCTCAATAAGAGTACCTCGAAGTGAGGTGTCGGAGCATCCTAACAGCCCTTCTTATCTTCCTCCAACCCCCCTATTACCATTCGCCCACATCTAGTGGGACTCCCAGTGATGGAATCCTGGAGGAGGCGGATAAACAATATCAACCCGGGCCTTCTGGACAGGCGTCGGAAGAGAGTATGGGGGAGGACCCCGCTGGCACCAGTCGGCGGTCCCCTAGTTCTAATGAGAGCTCTGATGACGAGTCGGCCTCGTCATCTTCTTCAGAGAACGCCTCCATAACTTCGGAGGAGGCAAGAACGAAAATAGATTCTGCCAGGGAGTCCCTTGCAGTGGATAAGGGGGAAAGATGGGCCGAGCCGAGCGCTTCCAGGCGCTTGGGGAGAGCCCCCTACTATCATCATGTTCCGCACAGCAGGCGGAACTCCATGGAATCCGGCCTTGCCAATTTTAGGCGCAAGGTCGTTCTGGGCTATGGCTATACTTTGTCGGTCCCTAACAAGGACGACACCATTACCTGGCCGAGCCTGGCCAGCTATGAGGACAGAGCATTCGGCTGCTATGAAGCGGCCTTCCAAGCTGGCCTCCGCTTCCCTCTCCATCCGGTCGTGGAGAGGATCTTGGATGGATACCAACTGGGTATCTAGCAACTTGTACCCAACTCCTGGATTAATATTCTGGGGTACGTTGCCGCCTGTGAGACGCTGCAGGTGGAGGCGAGCTTTGAAGCGTTCGCCCACATGCACTATATGAGCAGGGCGCCTGCTAGGGGCGGTGAGGGCTGGTACACCTTGACCACTTGCAAGGAGTACATGATGGCTGTTGGCAAAGAGAACAAGTGTAAAGACTGGAGGACTAAGTTTTACATAGTCAAGTCTGCCGACAGCCGCCTGAACCAAAAGTATAACAGGTGGAATAAGAATCCACCTATCCTAGCAGGCAGGAGTGCATTGCTGCCTCTTCCTAGGCGGGCAAAGGAGGAGATCATGGACAAAAGGGTTGTTTACCGTGTCCGTGAGGACGAATGATGAGGGGGGACAAGGAGGTCACCCCTCAATGCTATCTCCCTTTGTACAAATGGTCTGAGGAGGGAACGTTCTTAGCCGCCTGTGGGCTAAGCTCTGAAATGCCGAGAGGTAGTCGGCCGTCTGTTTAATATGCAATTTCATTTTGCTTTCCAATACTTGTTTGATGGTGCTAACACTTGTTCATTTTTGCAGACAAGGCAATGGAGAAGCTCTCGGCCTCAAGGAAGCCGGTTGTATCTGCTGCTCGATACAGATCAAATGTCCTAAACAGGGCAGAGGCAACTACCCACATTAAGGTGGATGAGCGGAAAACTGGCGGCACCCCCAAGGTGAGAACTTGTTATACTTGCCATTTCTGACTAATGCTAAATTTGACCGAATGATTTCTGACTTGTTTTATCTTGTGTTGATGTAGGGTGCCCCTACCAAATCTCCCTCAAAAACATCAGACCCTAAAATCTAAAAG
This sequence comes from Chenopodium album, assembly GCF_948465745.1. NCBI lineage: Eukaryota > Viridiplantae > Streptophyta > Magnoliopsida > Caryophyllales > Amaranthaceae > Chenopodium > Chenopodium album. The sequence continues at coordinate 55,465,787 of NC_137837.1, forward strand.
ACAAAGGCGGGTGATGTGAGCGCATCCGGCAAGGGCGGCCGGAAGCACATTGCTCAGAAGCCCAAGAGAGGCCTAGACGCCTCTTCTCTCGAAGCTGATAGGGGGATCAACAAACCGGATGTCCAGAGGACATCGAAGGGTGGCTTCAAGCAACCCACCACTACTGTCGGCTCAGCAGGAGAGAGGAGGAGTCTGGGGAAAGAGGAGGAACCACAGGACGACGGTAAAAACCATTCGCCTTTTTTTGTTCTTCCATTTGATGTATTTGCGTTATTTTTCTAACTCTCTTTCCTTCTCAGTCCCTCTGCAGATGCCGACTGTAATCCAGATGGCCAAGTCCATGCTGAGGGCGGTTGATCCTGACGACAAAGCTTCTGTCAGAGGGGTCGGCACTCTGGACTTAGATGGCATCTTGGGGAACCTCGACGAGGTATGAGTCTTAACTTAAGCAATTCTTCTCTTTTTTTATTTTTTATTTTTTTTTTTATTTTTTGCTCAAGTATTTATCCGCGTGGTTTTAACCATTCGACTCTATTTGCAGGCCATGCTGCGCGTCCAAGGGCTCAGGTAACCCCTCAAGGACAAGTCCAAAGTGGTAACAACCGCTAAAGCTCGGGCCGAGTCCGCCTTGGATCGAGCTCAATTTGAGATTGCTCAAAATGAGCTTCTGACGCTTGATATGATGTATTCGCAGGCGGAAGCCAATATGCAGGTGAAGAAGGATCCGGACTCGGCCCACCTGCACATCACTTCCCTTAAGAAAGAAATCACAAGTCTTAAGGAGAAGCTGGAGCCTCTTCAGGATGCCAAGGAAGAGGCCAAGAGAGCCAAGCAGAGGGTGGGCCGCCTGAAGCAGCGCCTCACCAACCAGGAGGATTTGCTGAAGACCAAGTTTGAGTCCGTAGCTAAACAAGAGAGAGAAGCTCTTGTTAAGAAAATGATGAGCGACTATGATGCCATCATGCGGGACACTTGGGCGGCTGTGCAGCCGGACTCGGACTATCAGACTTGGAAATCCAAGTTTGATGAAGCCAGCAAAGCATTCGACGCTCGCCTTCTTGACGAGGCTGAGAATGAAGCTAGGGCTGCTGCTGAGGCCGAGGAAAGCTCTGGGTCCGACTCTTCTGGGGAGTCGTCCTCTTGTGGAGAGGAGGAAGATCAGGTGGAGGAACGAGAGAAAAATGATGAAGAGCAGCCGAAGGGCAACAGGCCGGCTGCCAATGAAGAGGCTCTCCCCTGATCACTAAAGCTTTTTATTTTTTCTGCGGCCGAATAGCCATGTACTTGCTTTTCCGGCCTGCGTGCCGAGTATTGATGTTTCTTTACCGACCGAGGGGTCGGGTACTTTGACGATTTCTCTGGCTTTGCCAGAAAACAATCTTAACCAGTCGTCTGATGGCGATTGGTCTTTTTAATTTTAAATCATTCGGCCATTTGGCTGAAGTTATTCATATTGTTGTCCTTTGCATTTTTGAATTTTTCATTGCATGTTTTTGGCCAAGTATTATAACATGTATACCATGCGAATGTTCTTGCCCCTGGACGGATGTCGAGTGGTTTCGGTTTATTGGATTGATTGACTTAGAAATTATTGATACTAAGAAGAGTATTCATGGTTTCTAAGTCAATCAATCACTATGGTGATTGCCCCAAACCACTCGGCAGACGTCCATCCAGAATTGGCAACTTAAAGTTTTCATTCGGCCATTGGCTCAAACAAAACTCAAATTTCCAACTTAGCAATTTTTGCTAGGGGAAAACTTCCGCCTGTTTTGCCCCGTGAGCTAAAAACAGGCGCATCCGGCCATAGGCCTCTTTAAGATAAGATAAGTTTATAACTTAGCAAATGGTCTTTAAAAAGAATTGTCCGCCTGTCTTGCCCCAAAAGCAAAGAACAGGCGTCATCCGGTCAAAAGCCTCATTAGGTGCTTAAGTAGTTAACTTGTATATTAACAAGAATGTTCCGCCTGCTTTGCCCCTGGGAAAAAACAGGCGCATCCGGCTTAATGCCTCTTTAGCCTCTACTTGTGAAACAGTGACCATTTTCGAGCTGTGCTAGAACAGTTAGAAAATTTAGGCCTTTTATATTTCACTTTCGATTAAAACAAATGACTGCGAATGCTGCCTTAGCAGGTAGGGCCGCTTGTTATATTTGTAGAGCAATGTGCCACCCAAATGGGAGATGCTTCTCCTCGACGAATTCGCCCGATGGGACGTCGCCGGTTATCTGACTCACATTGGAGCAGACGGTCATACTCATGTTGGAGCAGACTGTGACCATTCGGTCTCTTTTGTTTATTAATATCCGGCCATGGGCCTCATCATTATTTTATCTGGCCTTAAGCCTCTTAAATGGTTGAGTAAATATTTGTTAACTGTCGATATTAACTTAATGAATTTTGCAGGAACGACTGTTCTAAAGCTATCGGCTCCTTCAGAAGGATTGGGGCGTCTGCTGTTGGGACAGACGCTTTCGAAACGCATTGGTCGTCTTTACTTTGTACAGGCGACACTAAGAAACTTAAATAAAAAGACAAGTTAGGAAATGAAGGCATATTCTCATTAACAAAACTTGAGATAACAAAATTGAAGTCTTTACATTCGTACTTAGAAGTAGTACTTTTTCAAGTCGTCTACATTCCAAGTTCTAGGCAGCTGCCTGCCGTCAGGGTCTTCCAGGCGGTAGGTGCCGTCTCTTACTTCCTCATAGGTTCGGTAGGGGCCTTCCCAATTTGAGGTTAGCTTTCCCTGTTCATTCGCCCTACCGACTGCCTCCATTTTCCGTAGTACAAAGTCCCCCACTTTGAGAGGACACTTGTGTACTCTCTTGTTGTAAGCTCGAGTCATTCTTAGACGGTATATCTCATGACGCAAGGCAGCATTGCCCCTGTGCTTCGGAAGTGAGTCCAATGTTAGGCGCATGGCCTCCCAGTTCGCCTCTTCATCATACAGCATGATTCGAAGAGTCGGCTCATAGTGCTCAATGAGCAGAATAGCTTCTGCTCCATACACCATGAGAAACGGGGTTTCTCCAGTTGCCCCTTTAGCAGTCGTTCTGATGGACCAGAGGACGTGTGGTTATTCATCCGCCCAGAGACCACCAGCCCGTTCAATTTTCTTTTTAATCCCGTCTGAGATTAACTTGTTGAAGGCTTCGACCTGGCCGTTTGCTTCAGGCCGCCCGACTGATGCAAAGAAGCTTGAGACCCCTTGCTCTCCTAACCAAGTCTTGAGTTGAGGTGTCTCAAATTGAGGACCATTGTCAAAAACCATAGACATGGGCACCCCAAAGCGAGTGATAATGTTCCTTCAGATGAAAGAAATGACATCTTTTGTCTTGATGTTTTTGACTGCCTCCGCCTCTACCCACTTTGTAAAGTAATCCACAGCCACCAGTATATAGCGCTTGCCGCCTGGTGCAGCTGTATATGGCCCCAGAATGTCCATGCCGCATTTGGCAAAAGGTATTGGGCTGTGGATGGCCGTCAGGTCTGTGGCCGGACGATGGATGAGCTTGCCAAATTTTTGGCACTTGTCACATTTTTTTACCATTTTCATTGCATCCGACTCCAGAGTTGGCCAGAAGTAAAGCCGCCTGGCCTTGACAGCGAGGAATCTGCCGCCTATATGGGAGGCGCAGAATCCCGAATGCAACTCTTCGAGGACTTCCTTACCCTTATAAGGGGTTACACACTTCAACAGGAGTTTCAGAAAACCAGCCCTGAAGAGTTCTCCTTGTCGCAACTCGAAGTTAGCCGCTCGTTTTTTAAGAACAGCCGCCTCCTGTGGTGAGTCAAGGAGCGTGCCGTCTGCAAGATAGGCCCGGATGTTGTCCATCCAGGTTGAGCTTCGGTCAAGAATTCCAATGGGGTCTTCCTCAGATATACTTCTTCTTTCCATGACCTCCCAGAAAACTGACCAAGGTGTTTCACGGGAGGCGGATGATGCCAGCTTGGACAGAGCATCCGCCTAATTGTTTGAAGACCTGGGCACTTGACTTAGATTGAACTCTTCAAGTGTCCCAACTTCATTCTTGACCGCCTGCAAGTATTTAATCATGGCCGGATGAGTGGCCTCGTACGTCCCATTGACTTGGAGTACGACTAGTTGTGAATCCGAGCAGGTGTCAATTTTCTTTGCCCCTGCTGCCTTACAGTACCGAATGCCAGCAAGCAGGGCTTCATACTCGGCCTCATTGTTAGAGACCTGGAACTTGAACCGTAGTGCATACTTGTATTTGTCTCCATCAGAAGACTGACAGATAATTCCTGCACCACAGCCGTTCGCAGTGGAGCTCCCATGCACATACACTTTCCAAACCTGACTAGTATCATCCGGAGCAACCGGCCTTGTCATTTCCACAATAAAGTCGGCGAATGCTTGCCCCTTTATTGCTTTCCTTGGTTCGTAGGTGATTTCCAATCCTTGCATTTCAATCGCCCATTTGAGCATTCGTCCAGAAGACTCAAAGGTTGTGAGTGGCCGTTTGATCGGTTGGTCAGTATAGACTTCTACCGCATGCGCCAAGAAGTAGGGTTTAAGCTTCTTGATGGCCATGTAAAGGGCAAGGCCGAATTTCTCAATCATGGGGTACCGAAGCTCCGCATTTCTCAAAACATGGCTAATGAAATACACCGGGAGCTGGATGATCAGAGACGGCTAAGTACAAAGAAGAGCTTCTCTTTGGGCATGATCAGAGACGGCTAAGTACATGAAGAGCTTCTCTTTGGGCAAAGGGCTGACAAGCCTCGGCAAAGAGTGCAGATGAGTTTTCAGCTTTTGAAAGGCCGCCTCTGCATCATCCTCCCATTCAAAATTTGTCTTCTTTTTGATTGCCTGGAAAAAATAGAGGCACTTGTCACCTGACCGACTGAGGAATCTCCCCAAGGCCGCCAGATAACCTGTTAGTTTTTGCACTTCCTTTACAGTACGGGGCGACTGCATGTCGATTACCGCCTGTATTTTCTCAAGGTTGGCCTCTATTCCCCTTTGGTCAATCAAAAATCCGAGAAACTTTCCAGACTCAACACCAAAGACACACTTTTTTGGGTTTAGCAAGACCTTGTGCCGCCTGAGTGTGGCGAATGTTTCTTGGAGATCAGCAAGATGATCCGCCTGTTGTTTGGATTTGACAATCATGTCAACAATGTACGTCTCTACATTCCTTCCGATTTAATTAATGAAGACCGTGTTAATCATTCGTTGGAAAGTAGCAGGCGCATTCTTCAAACCAAACGACATCACCGTATAACAGAACAACCCCTAATCAGTGACGAATGTCGTCTTTTCTTGATCTTTTTTCTATAGGGAGATCTGATGGAAACCTGAATAGGCGTCCATAAAACTCATCAAGGCAAGTCCGGCTGTTGAGTCGACCAGACTATCGACCTTAGGCAATGGATAGCTATCCTTTGGACATGCCTTGTTGAGGTCTGTGTAGTTAACACACATCCGCCAAGTTCCATTCGGCTTTTTTACTAACACAACGTTAGCTACCCACTCAGGGAAATTGCACGGCCGAATGAACTTGGCATCTAACAGCTTTTTTATTTCGGCAGCTGCCGCTTGACTTCTTTCTTCGCCGTGGTTTCTTTTCTTTTGCCGGATGGGCTTCTTTTTAGGATCCACGGCGAGTTTGTGGACAGCGAGATCCGGGCTGATGCCTAACATCTCCTCCACTTCAAAGGCAAAGATGTCTTTGAATTCTCTGAGTAGCTGGTGAAGGCTTTCACCCAGCTTTGCAAATGCAACCGTCCCCACCTTAACAATCCGTTCTGGACGGCTGTCGTCCAGAGGGATATCAATGTGTTCACCAGTAGGCTGGGGACGGAGGTCATCCGACCGTTCCCCGGTCAGTGATTGCTATTGTTTTTCTTTTTTGACCACCACCAGCTGATTAGTCTTTCTTTTCTTTCCGGCTTGTGAGGCCGACTGTTCTTCCTCGACATCGTCGAGGTCGATTGTTTGCTTGCCCCGACCGGATGCTACGACCGCGGGCTTGACGTCCAAGAGGTAACACTCTCGAGCCGTCTTTTGGTCCCCATTAAGGGAGCCGACTGTTCCATCATCCTTCTCATACTTGAGTAGCATGAGAGCAGGGATGATGACGGCTTTACACTCGTTAAGAGTGGGACGGCCAAAGATGAGGTTGTAAGCTTTGAGCTCTTCAACCACTAGGAAACGGATGGTCATGTGCCGACCGTCTTCCCTGCTTCCCAGGCGGACAGGTATGTCAATTCGTCCGACTGGGTGCACAAGTCCTCCCCCAAACCCAACAAGGGTGTGAGAGACCTCCATCATACTATCCGGTTTGTACTTGAGATTAGATAAGCATTTGAGGCAGATGAGGTCAGAGGAGCTTCCCGTGTCAATCAGAATTCAGCCAACCAACTGGTTGGCGACCTTGCACTCAATGACAAAAGGGTCATCATGCGGCCGACGGACTTTGCCTCTGTCCTGCTCGGTGATGACAACTTTAGGAAAGGTGGATGTGCCTGCCGCATCCCCTATCTCAACAGAGTTGACTATCTTTCTCAGATGGTCCTTGATGCCCCGAATGCTCTGGCCACCACCGGCAAATCCGCCTGCTATGGTGTATACCGGATCTTCATCAGTTTCGGCACTCACAACAGGCTGGGGAGTCTTTTTCTTGGACTGCCCCGGATTTGCCTTTGAAGTCACTTTGGACTTCACATAGGACTTCAGTTGTCCTTTGTCGGCCAGACGGTCGAGCTCCCGCTTGAGACTAAAGCAGTCGTTCGTGTCATGGCCAACATCCTCATGGAAATGGCAATGCTTGTTTTTGTTCCGATTTTCAGCGGAACCTTTCATAGGAGTCGGCTTTTCAAGAGTCAGTCGATCCTTAATTTCCAAGAGGATGGAGCAGCAGTCCTTGTGGAATTCGTACCTTGGAACGTACGGTTTCCACTCCTTTTTCTTCTTCTGGGCCGGTTGATTAGAGTTATTAATGGCCTAGACTTGCTTTTTCTTTTTGCTCTCTTCTGGCTTAGGAGCCGGCTGAGCAGGCCGACTCTCTTTCTGCCGGTCGGACTTCTTATGGTCCGACTACTTATTGGAGGAGCAGAGTTTGGTCGCCTGTATATAGGCTTCCGCCTCTCGCAAGGCTCCTTGCAGAGTAAAGATTTATTTGCGGACGAGTTCGTACTTAAAAGTAGACCCGTCCTTCAGACCCTTGAAGAAGTCTGTGAAAGCGACCTCATCAGACAGCCCATGAATATGGATTCGGACCAGATTGAACCGCCTGACGTAGGAACGCAAGCCTTCTCTATCTCCCTGCTGTACATTGCCCAAGTCAAGACTTGTCTTTTTGGCATGGATGTTCATAGAGAAGTTTGAAGCAAACATGAACGCAAGCGTCTTGAAACTATTTATGCAACCAGCCGGTAGATTGCCAAACCAGTTCTGGGCTATGCCCTTCAGGGTGGCTGGAAAGCAACGACACCATGCGGCATCATCCAACCCTTGTAAATACATGAGATGGGTGTATGCTAGCAGGTGGTCTTCTGGGTTGGAGGTCCCGTCATAGGCTCCAACCAGAACGTTTTTAACTTTAGCCGGCTGTACGGCTTCAGTTATTTCCCTGGAGAAAGCAGAGGGTTGATCTCCAAGGTATTGCAGCCTAAGCTGCCAGTCCATCGGCTGATAGTCGTATGCCGCCTGTCCTCCAAAGAGGGCAGGTTGCATGTAAGGTAAAATTGGCGCCTGGTACAATGGTTGTGCCATGTACTGGGCCGACTGAATCATATGAGGACCAGACTGAACCCGTTGGCTGCTTTCTTGACTCTCATGTAAAGACTAGGAACACCTCACAGAGGTATTCCGAAAGCTATCATGATAAATCGACGTTGAAGCCGACTCTGATAGCTGGGTTCTCTTCTCCTCAATGTATTGCCGAGCGTCAGAGAACGTTTTCTTGCTACCATCCGGCTGTATGTGCCGGATGGCTTTTCTTGTGCCCATTTCTAGGAAACGGAGCCGAGTAAGGTCAAACTAGGGCCAGGCCTTCTCCTTAGGGGAAGGATGAGGAGTTGGCTGACGGTCCCTGACCGACTTCTGTTTGCCAGCTTGGGCTGGCTTCTTGGCCGACTGCTCCTTTCTAGGAGCAAGCGACTTCTTTGAGGCGATTTATTTGATTTCACCCCTGAGGCTGCTCAGGAGTGTCATTAATTCATCTCGAGTGACGGGAGTCGATCCTGCCGCCTGGGAAGGATCAACTGGCCGCCCCGAGGGCTTCTTTGGCTGACCAGTAGTTTTGCTTGGGCCTGCCTGGTCATGGTGGCGCTCCCGCCTCTCCTTACTGCGGATGCATTTAGAGATGAGGGATCCATTTGGATCCACATAGGTTTCGACATCAGCGTCGTCACCTGAGTCATGATCCGTTTGGACCTCTACATCTTCTGGAGGCTGATTAGCCTCTGGGTTCGGTACAGGTGCTTGTGAAGCCATTTCAGAGGTACTCTCCCCACAGACGGCGCCAAATTTTTCGAAGGTTTTTGTCCCTTGGGAGAGTTACATCACTGAGACTGGATTCAACAAAGGACGCCTGCACCTGCAAAGCAAACGGACCGCCGGATGGTCGGTGGTCCGCCTCCGAAGATTAAGTTAGTAAGCGTTCGGTAATAAAACGTGCGGAAGTAAAGTTTATCTGCTCGGATTCCAAGCTCAAGTAAATTGCTGTGTGTTCCTTGAAAACGACAGCTCTGTGGTAAGTGACGTGTTGTCTCGTATTGCGTGTATATTCTCGGTTCCGTCATAAATGGAAGAATGTCCCTATTTATAGGGTCCTTTTGGAAAGTGTGCCCCTCCTAGGATCTGGTGACCTAGGAATTAGGTCACGCTGCTTTTTAAGGGCCCCTTGGGATTTGGGCCTTGAAAGCCGCCAATCCCAGGGGGCAATATCTGCTCGACACGTGTCACCATCTGGATCCAACTAAGTGCCCCTTCCAGTGACACGTGTCATGCTCTGATTAGGCCACTTGGCAGGGTATAAAATACCCAAATCAGCGTCCTTTCTTAGCTTCAACATTTTGTTTAATGTAACATTATTCCTTCATGCAAATTTTAAGAACTTTTATGGGAAGGGATGTGATCCATCATTGTTCGAGTCATTTTTAAATGGTAATCGAGGTTTTCGTGAAGACACACTATGCTCTTTGTGGAGTTATTTATGAAAATTTCAATTTCATAACTTTGTGATGGTCACGCTTGGCTCAAGAAAACATCGCTCGATCTAATCTAGACGTTTTGATATCTTCCCAAGTCGATTCTGTACTTCACTGAACTCTTGAACTATTCAAGGTCAACTTTGTTCACATGTGATGAATATAGGCATATTCTTTCAAATTCTTTGTGAGACGTCGAAGTAAATGAATCCTCTTTTGCATTCGAAGTCAATTGTCTATACCAAAAACCATAGCTCTTTACTTTGTCGGTTTCAACAATTAAGACTAGCTTGTCTTGGAACGATTCCGAATCAATCAATTATCAAGAGCCTATCTAATAGAGCCTTGAGTACGTTCTTGTCGATGTTACATTGCTTAAGATGTTCGGAACGCAAATCATGCCCATGAATTTGAGCTTTTGTTAGTTTATCATGTTAAGATAGTGTTTGTTTATAATCAAGCATTCTTGACTCATGGTTTAGACAACCATGCCATTCAAATAAATTTACAACTATTGCTCATTGCTTTGAATGTGAGTCTTTTCGTGTGTAAACGGATCAATTGCTGATTATGGAACACAATAACCATTTATTTGTTTCAGCCTTAGCTTAAAGGTCTTTAAACTAAGTATATGTCCTTACAACTGATGTAGAACCACTTCCTTCATTCTTAGCTTGTAAGTAGATAACTTAACTTATCTTCAATAGTTTGAGGTCACTTTCAAATTGGAACACTCAAGCAATATCCGATACTAGTGAAGATAACAAATTGCTAAGTCAACTACAATAACATGAACTCATGGGTTGAAATGGAATCTTATTCCTTTTCTTCGTTCCTTGTTTCCTATATTTCTTGTCATACTTTATCTAATAATATTTTAAGAACAATTTCTTTAAGAGTCTTTGACTTTTATACTTTTTTAGGCATAATTAAGCATCTAATACGCCATAAAACAAAATTCCATCTTTTCCTTTAATTCACGCTTGAATTACTACATCAATGAGTCCTACTCATCTATGTATTAAGCGAAAATATATGTTGGTTGTCAATATTGACAATTTGAGTTTGCAACTTAATACCTCATGTTTTATCAAAACTACCTAGTATTTCGAATTCATGATATCAAACCGTCCTTTCGGACTTTGTTATAAAAGTCATTTTTGAGAATTGTATTTTAGAAACGCTTTACTTTTCTTTGAGAACCATTCTCAAAGATTTCCTTTACCAATAAAGAAATACAGTTTGATTTGGAATTCTATAAATATAAGTGCAAAGTATAACCATTAATCAAGTAAATAACATAATAAGTTTGAAAATTAAAAGGTATTCATGCAAATCTTCAATCTTATTAAACGTCTTAACCACGCATTAAACTTGTCCCCATTTGGCGAGAATAAGTCGACTCTAAGATCCAAAGAAACAAAGAGTGGTTAAGCATGCTTTGACTTGTCTTAACACTCAATCTCCTAAGGTAAGTAACGCTTTGCTAATGGCTCCAAGGCACTCTTGGTTGAATAAATCGTTGCATCTAATGCTCTCTCAACAATTTATTCACTTTTCCACGACATGTTAGGACTCCATCACTCATATCGCTGAGTACAACAAAAACCAACTTGCATACCCGGTATGCCTTAAGTTCCTTGAAGAATTAGGGATGCCTCGCTTTGGCGTAGCCCACCACTACCCTCGTTTGGTTGGTAAGTGTTGTTTTGGAATAGCAAGTTTTACTCAATATTTAGGGACCTTGGGTTTCTATGTTAGTTAGTTGATTTAAGTGAACTTAATTAATCATCACAACATTCGAAATCCTAAACATGCATCTAACATATAATACATATAAATAAACACACACACACAAATATATATATATATATATATATATATATATATATATATATATATATATATATATATATATATATATATATATATATATATATATATATATATATATATATATATATATCGAAAAACATAAATATAGATGCATTTGGCAACTAGCATGGCCTATGAGATCTTCAAATCTGCAAAAGGTTTTCATTTGCAACTTCATGGCTTCGTCTTCCAAGAACCTCCATCTTCAAGACATGACCATAATTAAATGCAAGTACTAGTATCTACGATTAGGACTAATCTAAATATTAAGGTACAAAAATACTCAACGGTACGCACACCTTATTTAAATTTGCAAAAATACATCACAGATCACAGTCCGTATTTTCTATCCTAATCGGGTCCCACTAGTTGCCTTTTCATAAAACCTGTGAGAGAATATCTATTTCATTCATTCATTCACTATCTGTGAATGGCCCATGCATTTTACAACGATAAACAAGTAACAATGCATTAACACGCGAGAACTAGTAACTAATCTAGGTGGTTAATCCGATTAACACGCCTAATTAAAACTAGTCAAAGTTGTTTTAACTGATTATGTAAATAAGCGCAATTAATATTTGAAGCTCCCACTAAATTCCGCTTCCAACTCAATTAATCCAATTAATTAAGCTGGTGTAGACACCCATTTGTGTCTCCCCAAAACCAAACCCAGTGATGAGTACCTTTCACGTCGAATCATAATCGAATGAAACGAAAGTGTGGAAAGTCTAGTTTTGCGGAAAGTTTTATTTTCTTTTCTCTTCTCTCTGTTTTTGAAAACTTTATTTTAAGAAAACAGCCAATCCAGTTTGGTTGGTCCATGATATGGGTCCAATAATAGTGTAGTTGGATGGGGCTTGCAAAGACCTTTTCAACGATACATTATAAGCCCAATTCCGATGATTATTGAGGAACTTATGGCCAATTTACCAAACTAGGCCCGGTTTGAGCTTTATATACGGCCCAATGATCTAGGAGAGGGCCTAATATGATTTATCATTCCTAATGCAATTAGGAATGGTTTTAGTCTTCTAGAATTTTCTAGAAGGTTCTTTTCATTCCTAATTCAATTAGCATTGATAAATTGACTTTTAGACTTTTCAGAGTTTTAATCAAAATCAAATAGCATTTTCGAAGAAATTATATTATTTTATCCTCCAGTACGGTAAACTTATCGGATTTTCGAAAACGCGTTAAATTTAAGCATGGCGTCTGAACCCAGGCCCTGGCGCCTGGAACCAGGCCTGGCGCCTGGCGCTAGCCATTGGCACCTGGCGCTTGTGCTAGTGCCTGGCGCCAGCTAGCCAGGATTGGCGCTAGCTCTGTTTTCTGAGCGTCACACTCTGTTTTGTTAATTTATCTTTTTTGGCTGATTTTCTCTATAAATATCGTATTAAAAACTCCGTTTTCATTCATCAACAATCAGTTTTCATTCGCAAATCATTAATTCTTTAGCATTCTCTTAATCATTCATCTCTCTCATTCATCTCCTTCTAAAATGTGTGTTTTCATACAAAATTCCGCATTCACAAGATCTAGAAACACCTAGTCATATTCGAAGTTGCCTTCGCCCTAGACGTGAAAGGTTTAATTTCTGAGGGTTTGGTCCCAAATCTCTCTTTCAATTATTTAATTTAATTGTTTTGTTTATTATTTTCCTTGAAGTTACTAACGTGTTTATTTTGTTATTAGAAAGAGGTACGAGGCATCAAAGTAAGTACTTTATTGATTTATTGTTATTATGATGTAGAAATCATGTTTACATTGTTATTATGATATTCCTAGTATCATGTCTAGGGTATTTTAAATATAAAATATGATTGTTATGGTGCTTATTATGTTCTTCCTAATATTTATGAATGTTAGTATCATGTTAGGGTTAAAGATTTTATTTTTATTGCTTAGTGACATGCTAGGGTTTGTTATTAATCTTGTTAGTATCATGCCTAGGATCTTATTTTTATTATGCTTTAACATTAACATGAACATGATTATGATTATAATTATTATTAATTTATGATTTCTATGATTATGATATTCGTTATCGTGATTATTATTATTATTATGATTATTATTGTTGCTTGATTTTTATTATTTATTGCTTGATCACGCCTTTTATGCATGTTAAAGGGAATTTGTACTTGTAATCACGCTTAATAAGATAATTAATAATCATGTTAGGTTTAATGTGATTATAATTTCAAGTGATCGCCAATAATAGTTTATTTGTGCATTAATATTCAACCAACATAGATTAAACAAGTTTAGGGTTAATCTAATGATTGCATGTTAGTCAAAAAGCGCACATGAGTACGAGCAGAATAAAGTAGAGGCCTATTATTAGGGCAGGTTCAATCTCTTTTAGGTTGGATTCGTACCATCATCCCCGAAGCCTTATTTGGTTCATGACCTTATGGAGTTGACGATCTCTTGGATCGTTAAGGGGTGTAACCTTCATCCTATGAACGGTTTACAAGTTCTTAAAAAAAACTTGTTGGCGACCCTTTTGCTCTATATTCTTCCCTTTTGGACGCCACCGTACTTTAGTGTATGATCACACTAGGGTTCAAGATAGTGGGATTTAAAGGCTTGAAATAATTCCCTACAGTTTTTGGCGACTTGCTGGGGAGGATTTCTATTTTAATTCCTTAATTTGTTTCGGCAATGATTTAGAATGAGTGGATGAGACTCGAAAAGTTCTAAGTATTTCATGTGCGTAATTTTGATTAACATTATTGTCATATGCATGAAAAAGATCTCATTGGAAAGACCATCCATAATGAGTTAAAAACATAGGATTTTACACGTAGGAAATTTGAGGAATGTCTTTCACAACTAGGTGTGAAATAACACCGCGCGAAACCATAAAATTTTATCGAGCACAGAAAGCTGCTAAGGCATGTGGGAAGTAGCGTCAGGAGCCAGAGCATTGACGCCAGCATTTTAATCGTAGCGCCAAACGCCAGTATTGGCACCAGACGCTACAGTTAAAAGCTGGCGCCAGTCTCTGATTGCTGGCGCCAATTTCCCCTAATACCGAGCCAGAAATATGCGTTCTAATTTCGACCGGTTTTTCGTATTGTTTGCTCGATCCTACTTCCTGATTGAATTTTTTCTCACTTTTCTGAAACCCATATGTGTTCTACATATGGACATAACCCTCTGGGAATTCATGCTCCATCTACCTGATTGAACGCTCTGTGCAACAAAGAATACATCCGAGATGTTGAATTCACCAAACCACGGAAGCGAGTTTTTTCCTAAAACTTGCGGTGTCCCATCCACTCGCGCCAACCCTTCACGGTTAGGCTTCCGCGCGGTGCATCCGGACAATTAACCATGGACCCTTTTGACTGAACCATATCCCGAACTTTAGAGAACTAGAGCCATGGTTAGGTTGCGAACGCATTGCATCATATCATCCCTACTTGACTAATTGTGCATTATTTGTTGTGCATATATATTCTATGTTTCTCTTAACTGTTTGTTGACTTGTGTTGAGATTAAATAAATTATTTACTTAAAGAACTTTGCCTAATTAATTAATTAATTATTTAATTTTAGTCAATAAAGTCTAATATTTTAATCGGAATTGACCTAGTACGACTTTACGCATACCCCAGTTGACTAATAACACCGAAAACAGTCCCAGACCGAAGCTCCACTATTGGAGCCAAGGTCTGAGCTGTAGCGCTACACTATGGAGTGTAGCGCCTGACGACAGTTCTGTCGCCTGGCGCCAAGCTCCACAGTGTGACGCCAGTTCGGATTATTGGTCGAGTCATCACCTCTGGTTTAATTAATCAGTTTTCTGTTTAATTCAGTTAATTTTGCTGTCAATAATATTTTATTGAATCAATGATCAAGTTTAGGCACTAAGTCCCATGGTCTTACACAAGAGTCCAAGCATGTCACTTACACTCAACGCACACACCAATACACTTATTTTGACCATGATTAAGAGAGTCTTGTGTGCGCGTTTTTCCGTCATTTTTTTAGGGGGGTAAGTCGGATATTAATCCTCCAATATAAAAATAATAATACTTGGTTCCCTAAAAATATGTACATTATTTTTTCCAAAAATATGCACCCTTTTTTCTTTTTTCTTTTTTCCCTTAAAATAAACCATAAAGTCAAGTTGATTTGAGTCAAGTAATTAAAACGCAAAATGGTTTAATTTACAGCGCGTGGTCAAGAAAGGAAGGACGATTAATCAAAGATAACCTCTTCGTACAAGTCCAACTTTTCGACAAACCTATAGCTCGCAAGAGGAAAGCTAGGGTTATAATGGCAACTCAAGAAGAAGTCAATGATCTTAAGAACCAACTGGCTACTGTGACTGAGACGCTGAAGCTTCTTGCACTTAGGATCGACGATCCCGTGAAGCAACAACAAATGGACCTCATGCAAGAGAGCCTAAGCAAGTTGTCTAGCGATTACAAGTTTCAAGAGCTTACATCACAAGGGGTCTCGGTGGACAAAGATCTATTTCCGCAGAAGTTCAACGCCAACGACATCCCAAAATGTAGAGCAATCTACACTCCAGTTGGGATCCCATATGCGCAAATGTTCAAAATGCTCTCCGAGAGTGGCGAGGTCAAACCTCTCGAACCGAGACCATTTGAGTCATTAAAAAGGACAGATAGATATTACTGCCAGTATCATCAATCAGAGGGTCACACTATAGAAAACTGTTTCAAATTCAAGGATTTGGTACAGAAAATGATTGATGAAAAGAAACTAGTCCAAGTTCGACAAGAAGAGGATATAACCATTAATGGAGTTTGGGACAGTGATGAAGAAGATGTCTATCTAAAGGACATAGTAGGACCTTCACCTTCTGTGTCATACACCACAGATGACCTTTGGGCTGACGAAGATTCGTCAATAGACGTCCTCACAAGATCTGGGAGAATGCAACCTCCCGTTTCAACACAACCTATGCCCACCATACATCAAGTTCCCATACCTATCATCGAAGACAATGACATTGTTAAACAGTTTAAGAAGACAAAAGTTGAGATGAATGTGTGGAAACTTCTGGCAACATCTCGAGAGCATAGGTTGGCTGTAATGAATGCCTTGGATAAAATCGGGATAGATTCTGACACTACTCCTAAGGGACTAGCCAACTTCCTCACAAGTGACCTTCCTAGTCCGATTAATTTGATCACCTTTTCTGACAAAGATTTACCCCCAGAAGGTGACAAACATTACAAGGCATTAAACCTAACGGTAGTCTGCAAAAAGATGAATGTTCCCATGACTCTTGTAGACAATGGATCGGCTATCAATGTCTGTCCACTTATAACTGCGAGGATGCTCGGCATAAGGGATGAAGACTTAAGGAATAAGAGCCTACGATAATACTCGCCGTCAAGCTCTTGGCAAGATTACCCTAAATGTAATGGCAGGAGCAATAGAACATGCCACTACTTTCCAAGTAGTTGACATCAAAGCTTCATTGAACTTATTGTTGGGACGCCCTTGGCTTCATGATCTAAAAGTCGTCCCTTCATCTCTCCACCAACAAGTGAAAGCTATAGTTGGAGGAATTCCAATCACCATCGATGCTTCCCCTATGAGAATCAAATCCATAGAGAATCCAATCATTAATGTGGAGCACGACGAAGATGATGAAGACCTATGGGGCTTTAACGAAGAAGTCTCCTTAATCAAGGAGGATGAAAGAACATCTCTTTGCCATGACCCCCATTCCAACATGACCGTCAACGCCATGCTGAAGAAACAAGGACACTTTCCTGGGATGACTTTAGGAAAGAAGAAAGGAATAGCAAAACCGCTAGAGTCACCTGGCCTCCCTAAGTTAGATACTTTCGGACTTGGTTTTGAACCGACTCGGAAAGATCTCAAGCGAGCCCAGGACAAGTTGAAAGCACGTAGGGACGCTCGCATTCAAAAGAAAGCAATTCCAATGGATCAGTACCCTCTTTTGCTTAATGGTCAGTTCATAAAAGAAGGAGAGGACTATCCATGCCATGAATTTCCCGAGCCATTTGTCGTAAACGGCATAAGACAACCGGGATTCGAGATTTTCTTGGATTGCTACTTCACTGATGAAATCCCAACTCCCGTCCATAAGGAGAAAGCACCCCCATGTTTAGACTTTAACGTTATGGGATTACTGTTTGGGCGAGAAAAGAATGAGCCAACTTATGAAGAAGATAACTCCTCACTCATTTAAACGGTCCTACAAAGTGAAAGCTTCGACCCCTCGAAGCTAATAACTCCAGCCGAAGGTTCACTACAAGGGTGGCGCAAGACTATCAAAGTGACTACTCCAAGCGGAAGGAAGATATCAATCACGACAGGGCAATGACCGATGTTTGAAGAGTCGTCTAAGTCAGAGTCAGAGTCAGAGTCTTTTCCTTTAGAGTCTTCTAAGTCTTTAGTAGTAACACCTCCCCTTCCTATTTCTTCTCCTAGGATAGTTAGTGATCCAGTCCCTGAGGACATATCACTCTTTGATGTAATGATCTCAGAGTATAATAATATTTATCATTCTCCTTACTTCTTGTGTTCCTCTCTAACCCAAGATGACGAGTACTTCTTAGCTAACGATGAAAAAGACAAAAAAGTTATTAAAGCAATGGAAACACTCGAAAAGAAAACACCGGTAATTGAAGAAACTGAAACAGTTGACATCTCGAATGATTCAACTCATAAAAGAGAAGTTAAAATCGGACTAACATTGAATAAACAAGAAAGAACCGATTTATTAACTTACTTAAAGAATTTATCGATGTGTTTGCTTGGTCATATGAAGATATGCCAGGCATTAACAGAGAAATAGCTCAACACACTATACCACTAATTCTAGGAATGAAACATGTATAACAAAAGTTACGTCGAATGAAACTCGACGTAACAGTTAAAATAAAAGAAGAAGTTCAAAACAAATAATTGCAGGTTTCATCAAGGTATCAAAATACCCCGAATGGGTCGCCAACGTCGTCCCAGTTCCAAAGAAAGACGGAAGGGTAAGGATGTGTGTCGACTATCGAGATCTAAATAAGGAAAGTCCAAAGGACGACTTCCCTTTACCACACATCGATATTCTGGTAGATAACACGGAAAATCATGCGCTTCTCTCATTCATGGATGGATACGCAGGCTACTACCAGATTCTCATGGAAGAAGAAGACATGGAGAAAACAACCTTTATAACACCATGGGTCACTTACTGCTACACAATAATGCCATTCGGGTTGAAAAACGCGGGTGCTACTTACCAACGTTCAACAACTGCCTTACTCCATGACATGATGCACAAAGAAGTCGAGGTATATGTCGACGACATGATTGTAAAATCAAAAGACCGTCCAGGCCATCAAGTAGCCTTAAGGAAATTTTTCGAAAGGCTAAGAAAATATAACATGAGGTTGAATCCATCAAAATGTGCTTTTGGAGTAACCTCAGGCAAGCTCTTGGGATACGTCATAAGCTTTAGAGGAATAGAGTTACATCCAACCAAGATTAAATCAATCATGTCAATGCCACCGCCCAAGACTGAGAAGCAGATTCGAGGATTTATTGGCCGGTTGCAATACATAAGTAGGTTCATATCAAAGCTGACGACAATATGTAAACCAATCTTTAAGAAGCTCAAGAAGAATGTACCAGTAATATGGGATGACGAGTGTCAAAAAGCCTTTGAAAAGATCAAAGCCTATCTCGCAAATCCTACCGTATTAGCGCCAGCACTTCCCGAAATACCTCTTAGGTTATATTTGACGGTTACCAAAGAGACAATGGGAGCCATGCTAGCGCAAGAAATAGAAGGCAAAGAGAACGCAATCTATTACCTAAGTAAAAAAATGCTCGAATACGAAACACGCTATACACCGCTCGAGAAATTGTGCCTCGCCTTAGTGTGGGCCACAACTAAATTAAGACATTACATGTTGGTGCATACCGTTTTCGTAGTCTCCCGATTAGATCCACTCAAGTATCTGTTCGAGAAATCTACACTCAATGGACGCATATCAAGATGGATAGTCAATCTAGCCCAGTTCGATGTAAGGTTTATGCCACAAAAAGATATTAAAGGATCCGTGGTGTAAGACTTTCTAGCAGATTTTCCAATAGAAGACTCGACGCCAATACAAGACAATGAATTTCCAGATGAAGACCTAATGGTCACTGAAGATGATACTTGGACCTTGTATTTCGACAAAGCCTCAAACCAAAAGGGATGTGGCGTTGGAGTACTACTAGTATCACCTAAAGAAGAGCATGTTCCAATCTCTATAAAGATTGATTTCGACGTTACCAACAATGCTGCTGAATACGAAGCATGCGTGGTAGGCCTTGAAACAGATTTGGCATTGGGAGTAAAGAAGTTAAGGATATTCGGAGACTTTTCTTTGATCATCAATCAGATATCTAAAAGGTGGAAAGTAAGGAGCGAAAGCCTAGCCCCTTACCAAACCTATCTGGAAACTCTTACCGATCAGTTAGAGAAGGTAGAATACACATATCTACCTAGAGAGGAAAACCAATTTGCTGATGCCTTGGCAAGATTAGCCTCAATGGTTAGGATTCCCACGGAAATCGAGCAAATGCCTCTTACTATCGAAAAAAGGCACAAACCAGCATATATCCAGGCTATAGAAGACGACGACTTAGTCCAAGAAGAAGAAGAAGAACCGTGGTACACAAATATACTCGATTATGTCACCAATGGAGAATACCCTCCTCATGCTGACAAAAGAGCAAAGCGAGCATTAAGACTTTTTGCTTCTCAATATGTACTCATAGACAACGAGCTACATAAAAGGGTACCTAAAGGTCGAGCTCTCTTATGTGTAGGAAAGATGGATGCACAAAGAGTAATGAGAATAGTTCACGAAGGAATCTGTGGCACTCATGTAAATGGAAAAATGTTAGTCCAGAAAATAATGCGAGAAGGATATTATTGGACTACAATGAATAGGGATTGCCATCAATACGTAAAAAGATGCCCTAAGTGCCAAATTTATGCCAATTTAACACATGTCCCTCCATCTTTGCTTAACACCTACACATCGCCATGGCCATTCTCTACATGGGGAATTGACATAATTGGCAAAATCACTCCCCCAGGAACAGGAGGCCACGAATTTAACCTAGTAGCAATCGATTACTGTACAAAGTGGGTTGAAGCGCAATCATACGCTAAACTCACAGCAAAACATGTAGCACTCTTTATCGAAAGAAATATTATTTGTCGATATGGAGTCCCACATGAGATGATAAGTGACAATGGAACTCACTTTCAAGCCGAATGTGAAGAATTGCTACAAAAATACGGCATTCAACATCATTATTCTTCCCCTTATAGACCTCAAGCAAACGGAGCAGTCGAGGCAGCTAATAAAAATCTAAAGACTATCATCGAGAAAATGACTGAAAATTATAAAGATTGGCCTGACAAACTTCACTTTGCATTGTGGGGTTACCGCACGTCAATCCGTACATCAATAGGAAATACGCCATTTTCTTTGGTATATGGAATGGATGCCGTACAACCTGTCAAATTAGAAATACCATCTCTACGCATTGCGCTAGAGAGTAAACTCGATGAAGTCGAATGGACTAGGGCAAGATACGAAGAATTGATTCTACTCGACGAAAAACGACTAGAAGCTCTACATCACACTCAGTGTTACCAAACTCGTATGGCTAGGCATTTTAACAAGAAGGTCAAGACAAGAAATATCAAAGTAGGAGACTTGGTATTAAAAGCGCTAAGGAAAAATGTTTTAGACCCAAGGGGAAAATTTAGACCTAACTGGTCTGGACCCTACATTGTCAAGACAATCCTATCAGGAGGTGCAGCAAAACTAACTGATATGGATGGAAAAGAATTCTCAAACATGACCAATCTTGACCAACTTAAGAAATACTACCCATAATTACTTGAGTAGGATACTCAAGAGAGCTACGTTCGGCCTGATTCCTTAAGAAAGGATACGTAGGCAACCCTTTACGGGTGCGGCCACTTTATTTTTTGACATCTCCGCGTTCCAGAATTGATTAAAATTTCAACAGAAAATCGGCGAATTATTGGCGTCGCAGAACAAAGCCTGGCGCCAGCCAGAAGTCATCAGCGCCAGCCGATGGAATTGGCGCCTGGCGCCAGACTTCAATGGCAGGCGCCAAATGCCAATGACTGACGCCAATTCGGGAATAAAATCTGGGCGAATTTCGGTGTTTTTCGGAAAATTTTCGACTTCCGTACTCGAGGAATTTCTGGAAAATTAATTTTTTTCGATTTTCATTGCTTTAATAAAATAAATTTAAATTAAACAATTTAATTGAAAGCTAAAATTTCATTAATAAAATAAAATTACATTATTGATGGAATTTAAATAAAAGCTGAAATAAATTAACTTTAAATAAAAATAACAATCTAAGTCTAATAAATCTAAAGCTAAGCAATGCTCTTAATTTTTCTTTTCCTTTCGAGCTCTTTTCCAATTCTTGTGTGCTTCCTCCTCTTCATCCATAACTTTAGCTAGTAGGCATCCTTTAGAGGACCTACATTCAATTTTGGAATAGATAGTCTCCCCTTCAGCTAACACTCCATGCTTCTTTTCCACCTAAGCTTTTTGTCTGTGGTGTTAGCTTTCCTTTTACCTTTGTCTTTGGTAGTATTTTCTTCCTAGGCATCGTAGGTGTTTTGAATTTAATTCTTGCACCTAAGCGTTCTTTGGCAGAAGTCACCCTGTCACCTAGACGATTCTTCACATTAGTTCTACCCTGATCAATCGAAGATTTCTTCAGCAACCACTTCTTTACATCATTGGGCAAAGAAGGAGGAACCTTTTGGGTAATCATTTCCCATAAAGGTCTAGCGCTCCAGTAAGCATCGAATCTATCTACTTCTTGAGATATAGGGTACTCATAGGGAGGACGAAGATCCCCGTAAGGAATATTCTGAAGCAAGCCGTATTGTCTTTTTACCCTGCAGGGGTAATAATAAGTTACACGAGACAAGCTTGGAAGACGGCAGAAAGGTTGCTTGTTAACACCAACCATCCTTTCTATTTTCCACCATGGGATGACCCACTTGATAGCAAAATCACGTGATTCGAAGACTTTTCTCCACCCATGGCGCCCAATTTTAGGGATGCGCTTCTTCCTTCTCACGAAGCAATTGGGAGTATATTTTTCAATATCGTCTGGAGGGCTAATTAATCCTAGCCTCTCCATTAGCCACATCTATAAAAAATTACAATGCAAATAAATTGTTATTACAATACAAAAATATATTTTTTGATTTCTGTAATTAAAAATATTATTTTTCTACCTGTAATAAAATTGGAGAACCGCGAAAAGGCGCTTTTGGGTCCCTTTTTAATTCATCTAGACTAATCATAGTCTCTCCAACTATTAATGGCATTGGATTTCTCCCTGATACAATTTGTTCTTGTACAGTGGTTATAATTGATTGACCCCCATTATTTTTACCACTACTAAGAAAAAATTGGTTAAGCATGCAAAATAGGAACGCCCTTCTTCTGTATATATGAAAAGATTCAGAAAGAGGTTTATCAAAATAATAGCGGGCAAATTCATTCAAATTAACTATGTTGCCATCTACTATTTTTGATAAATCCCTTTCCTTTAAATTAAAGAAGCGCTCAAAATCCTTATAATAGTATGCGTCTACTCTAGGGATTGCTATAAGGTCTATTGCAGGGAAGCCTAGGATAGCACCAAATTCCTCCGGCAAAGGGCTAATCTCATCATACCCTATTCTGAAACAATGAGTATCAACATTCCAAAATTCTAAAGCGGTATGTATGAAGTCTAGGTCAAGATCTACCCCTTTGATGCCATAAATTCCCCCCAAGTGAAATAAATCTAATTCTTTTCTGCCTCTAGCATTAAGAGATCGACACCATTCATGAGTGTATTGGGTGAAGGTTTTGGTGACTAAAGACATGATTATTGTTTTTTTCTAAAGAAGAGAATTATTTTATTCGCTGGAATTATGAGAAGAATCGGCTGGGCAGGGGGCTATTTATACACAAATTGCGAAGAATATTAATCAACGTCAATTGGCGTCAAACCCCCGTGATTGGCGCTAGCCGCCAGTGCTTGGCGCTACACGCTACGTGTAGCACCTGGTGCCACGCGCCATAGTGTGGCGCTAGCTGGCGCCAAGTTGCCAGACCAGCCGCACGTGCTCAACTTGCGTTTTAATATTTGACTCGAGTCGGTTAATGACTTTATGACTCCGTTTAATCTTTTTTATCCTTTTTTTAATTAATTAAATATAGCTATTATTTTTTTAATTTATATTATTCTTTTTGGACTTTATTTAAATTCCAAAAACCTGACATTTTTATTCGATTTTTTCCTTTTTTTATTTTTTTCTTTTTGGGGGAGAAAGTCGGATACCCTCCATCAATAATAAAAATGACGGAATTTTTGCGCAAAATTGTTTGTCACACTTTTCTTGCACACACAAACATACACATAATAATAAACAATCAAATAAATTCATAATAGCATAAATATACAAAATGTGTCTAAATAATGAGTCTAAGGCAAAGTTCTATAAAAAAAAGTCAAAATAAAATATACACAGGAACAAACTACGGCACCGGAGGACGTAGGCCCATCATGTAATAAAATTGCGTCGTACGAGGAGTCACCTCTCCACCAGTTCCAGCTCCAGCTCCAGTCTCCGTAGGGGGAGGAAGACTCAATATGGGACCACTCCAGCCAGGATCAACCTGAGGCTGAGGCCGCGGAGGCTGCTGCGATGACGAACCTACCTCGTACATCCAACCACCTCTGAAAGCCGAGGTAGCCTCTCCTACCGGTGCGACATGAGCACCCTCAGAAGAAGATCCCAAGCCCTCTGCAACGTAGGCTCGAGCAGCCTCAGAGCGACGACCTCTACCCCCTGACGAAGTGCGACGACGTCTGGAGCTAGACCTCGCCGAATCCCTACGCCCCTTAGGTCTCGTGCGGGTGTGAGAAGCAATAGGCTGGCCCTGCAAAAAGAATTAAATCAGAAACAGGGTAAAATTGAAAAGCAGCAATGCAAAAATAATGAGAAAGGTTACCTCTCGGACGACATCATCCCGACGGCAGGTGGCCGCTTTCCTTATCCGGACGAGCTGGCTCCGGAAGGCATCTATGCATCGTTCCATCACCGAAACAACCTCGAGTGAAAACTGTCAGAAAAATAAGTCAGTAAAAATGCTTGATAAATGAATATAAAAAATTTGGAATTAAAACTAGGCTTACTCTAGTCTGGTGGCGAGGAATCGACCGCTCTACGAAGCGCTCGCCCTCGGGAGCCGGAGGAATCATCTCCTCGATCGGCCCGTACATCCCTTGGTAGTGGATGGACATACGGGGCGGCACGAACTCAGCAGCACCGTCCTAATAAGACAGAAAAAATCAGTAAAATATTACTTGGGGGCTACTTAGTGAAAAATAAAAGCTAAAAATCTTACCCTCACATCCTCAGCCGGCATAGGGGCTGGAGCTAATAAAGGTAGTAGCTCCTCAGCATAACACCGTACGAGGATCATATGGGACCGCCAAGGGGTACCAGCTACCTCAGACATGCTCGACGACCGCGCCTCGTCGAACATATGACGTGGTGGAGCAGCGGGAACGACGAAGACATCAGAAGAGTGCTGTCTAGCGACCCTCTCTCCTAAGTACGCGACCGCTCCATAAGTCCCAAGAAAATAGCGACGCTCAGCAGAGTACTGTGCGGCTAATCCAGGGACTGTCCAACCGCCCCACGGTCGGTATACCACCTCAGGTCCCTATAAAAAGCATCAATCAGGCAAGAATATATCTAAAGCACCGCGGAAGAGCAAAATAAATAATAAAAGTCGTACCGAGATGATCCAGTTCTGGACACGTGCAGTAGACATGTCCACGTGGTGGCTGCCCCAAGAGGCGCTCACTGGAAATCCCCTCGGCGATGGTCTCGCCGGCGCAACGGAAGGAAAGTACTCTTAGAACCAGATCTACAAAGAGTTAAAAGTGTGTGAAAATGCTAACTAATATGCAGAGCTAAACTTTATAGGGAATAAATGTTTACCTCTACGACCTTCCAAAAGGCAGACAAAGTAACGTTCGTCCTAAAGGACCGGTGTCGACACGAGTCCCTCAGCGCACGAACGAAGTCAGCATAGGCCAAGCTGGCCTAGTCATAAGTCCCGATCCGGTGGAGATCACGGACAGCAGGGAGGTAGTAAAGCAATGCCCTACTACCCTTTTCAGGGGAGAATCTCCCTGACAACAACATCAGCACAAAGATGCGCACCCGCTGCTCTCGGGTGGTCGCATCATCATCAAGAGCCGCTGCTAGCATCGAGCGGCGAATTCCCCTAGCACTAAACTGATTCGTCTCGACCTCAGCTCGGGCCCGAATAGCGATCGGCCCCAACAACTCCTCGACCTCCGAAGA
The DNA here is from genome assembly GCF_948465745.1 of Chenopodium album. Lineage (NCBI taxonomy): Eukaryota > Viridiplantae > Streptophyta > Magnoliopsida > Caryophyllales > Amaranthaceae > Chenopodium > Chenopodium album. The sequence continues at coordinate 55,491,299 of NC_137837.1, forward strand.
GAAGACGTCAATTCCACTGTCGAACGGCAGTGGCACAGAGGTGAACTCCAGTCCTGTGATTAGACTGAAATCCGTGGGGGTGACCATCATCTCGCCCCAGGGGAAATGGAAGGTGTTGGTGGTGTCCCAGAAGAACTCCACCAAAGTGCGCACTACATGATGACCCCCGCTGGAGGCGACCATAGCCTCAGAGGTCTCGAACAGAGTAGCTAGCCCGCAAGACTCCCACAGGAGTCTCGTCTCAAGATCCCTGGCGATGTACATCCTGTACAAATCGCCTAAACCGTCACAGCCAAACCGTGATGCCGTGTCCTCCCGGGCTCGGTGCCTCCTCTCACCCTCTCGGAAATGTGGTGGACAGGGGCGAAGAACAGAGTCCGCTCATCCCACTTCGGAAGCCGACCAAGCGAAGTGGAAGGCGTGGTGTCATCCTCTACGGGCTCATGCTCCCGTTTACTGTTTCGGGACCGTGAACCCGAGCCTCGTTGTCTAGCCATGCTACATTGTGCAAAATTATCGAGAATTAAGGTTCTATAGTATCTGAGGTTCGCCTAGCCACGTGATACTATGTTCGCAAAAACAGAGTACGTAGTACTAACATAGAGCACAAATTCAAATTGAGAATAACAACATTTTTCAAGCAATCAAACAATTTCTTGCAACACTATAGTGATTATTGTGACAAATTGGACAAGAATTGCTAGCAAAAATGTCAAGAACGAGTCACATTGTTCTTCACGACCTTAAGAGGTCCAACAATGGCAAATTGCTCATTTCTTCACCAAATTGAGTCAAACAAGTCTCAAATTACTCCCAAGGAAATATACAAACATTATCAAGCAATTTCATGGCATAAAACTTGACAAACAAAGCAAATTGAGCATTATAAGTTTCGAATTTTCATGAAATTCGTGAATAAACATGCCAAGAATTCATAAAAACTGATGTGAGTTTAAAGAAAACTTACATAGATCAGGAAAAGAGCTTTGATTTGCAACAAATTTGAGCAAATTCCGTTGAGAAACGAGCAAGCAATGAGCAATTGAAGCTTTCGGGTTTCTTCGAGCAGTTTTGCGATGAACAGAGGAGCGAAATGAAGAGGAAAGGGGTATTTAAGGAATTCCCCGTGCTGGCACCAGGCCCTATGCATTGGCGTCACAAATTTGGCTTGGCGCCTGGCGCCAACACCAGCATCTGGCGCTAATACTAATAAGGTGGCGCTGATGGTTTTTCAGCGACGCCAAAGCATGCAGCCACCTGATGAGGTTGTGCTAGCCTTCTGCAACATATTTTTGGGTTCCTTGGTACGCTAGTTAGCCCTTATAAGCAATTTGACATGATTTACTAATCGGCTAGATTACATAAAGTGATCGACCTGATAAGAGATCGTCTCACTTAGCTTAAAGCGCCTAAGCATTTGCTCATTAGCAAAAGGCACCGACATATAGGTTCAAGAGCAAAAGGGCACCGACATATAGGTTCAAAGCAACGGAAGCGCCGACGTACAGGCATAGCGGAAGCAAAGTTCAGGCGAACTTTTAAAGATCGACAGGCGTTGATCTTCGGTAATTTCCTTTGGAAAATTATCGCATCAAATGAGGATGACTTCAAGAGAAGATATCTTCGACAACGTTCCCTAGCTTGCGGAGAGTTGTCACGAGCAACTGGAGGTAATTTCGGGCGAAGTTATCTTCGATAGTATTCCCTAGGATGAGGAATATTATCAATGCGGATGAGGATTATTTCAAGAGAAATAATCTTCGATAGTATTCCCTAGGATGAGGAATATTATCAATGCGGATGAGGATTATTTCAAGAGAAATAATCTTCGATGGTATTCCCTAGGATGTGGAATATTATCAATGCGGATGAGGATTATTTCAAGAGAAATAATCTTCGTTGGTATTCCCTAGGATGTGGAATATTATCAATGCGGAGGAGGATCATTTCAGGCAAAGCAATCTTCTAATTGGAAGCAGTTACGGGCGTAGCAGTTTTCAAGCGGGATGGCATTCTCTAGCTTGTAGAAGGTAATCAAAACAACAGTAAAGCGGCAGCAAATTGGTTACTTTCAGAGACGTGTACTCGACGGTGCAAGATACGCGTTTCTTAACTCTTTTATCTGTTTAACTAATGCTAATTTTGCAGGTATCAGAGTTACAAGAGTGATTTGGGATCGCAGAACATTCTGAATCATTCTCCATCCCTATCGATACTTTGACTTTTGTTTTCGAAACTTGCGTTTCTCCAAAACTCAGTCAAAGTGCGGGCTTCTGTAGACACCCATTTGTGTCTCCCCAAAACCAAACCCAGTGATGAGTACCTTTCACGTCGAATCATAATCGAATAAAACGAAAGTGTGGAAAGTCTAGTGTTGCGGAAAGTTTTATTTTTTTTTCTCTACTCTCTGTTTTTGAAAACTTTATTTTAGGAAAACAACCAATCCAGTTTGGTTGGTCCATGATATGAGTCCAATAATATTGTAGTTGGATGGGGCTTGCAAAGACCTTTCCAACGATACATTATAAGCCCAATTCCGATGAATATTGAGGAAGTTATGGCCAATTTACCAAACTGGGCCCGGTTTGAGCTTTATATACGGCCCAATGATCTAGGGGAGGGCCTAATATGATTTATCATTCCTAATGCAATTAGGAATGGTTTTAGTCTTCTAGAATCTTCTAGAAGGTTCTTTTCATTCCTAATTCAATTAGCATTGATAAATTGACTTTTTGACTTTTCATAGTTTTAATCAAAATCAAATAGCATTTTCGAAGAAATTATATTATTTTATCCTCCAGTACGGTAAACTTATCGGATTTTCGAAAACGCGTTAAATTTAAGCTTGGCGTCTGACCCCAGGCCTTGGCGCCTGGAACCACGCCTGGCGCTAGTGCTGGTGCCTGACGCCAGCTAGCAAGGATTGGCGCCAGCTCTGTTTTTTGAGCGTCAGACTCTGTTTTGTTAATTTATCTTTTTTGGCTGATTTTCTCTATAAATATCGTATTAAAATCTCCGTTTTCATTCATTAACAATCAGTTTTCATTCGCAAATCATTAATTCTTTAGCATTCTCTTAATCATTCATCTCTCTCATTCATCTCCTTCAGAACTTTGTGTTTTCATACAAAATTCCGCATTCACAAGATCTAGAAACACCTAGCCATATTTGAAGTTGCCTTCGCCCTAGACGTGAAAGGTTTTATTTCTGAGGGTTTGGTCCCAAATCTCTCTTTCAATTATTTAATTTAATTGTTTTGTTTATTATTTTCCTTGAAGTTACTAACGTGTTTATTTTGTTATTAGAAAGAGGTACGAGGCATCAAAGTAAGTACTTTATTGATTTATTGTTATTATGATGTAGAAATCATGTTTACATTGTTATTATGATATTCCTAGTATCATGTCTAGGGTATTTTTAATATTAAATATGATTGTTATGGTGCTTCCTATGTTCTTCCTAATATTTAGGAATGTTAGTATCATGTTAGGGTTAAAGATTTGATTTTTATTGCTTAGTGACATGCTAGGGTTTGTTATTAATCTTGTTAGTATCATGTCTAGGATCTTATTTTTATTATGCTTTAACATTAACATGAACATGATTATGATTATAATTATTATTAATTTATGATTGCTATGATTATGATATTCGTTATCGTGATTATTATTATTATTATGATTATTATTGTTGCTTGATTTTTATTATTTATTGCTTGATCACGCTTTTTATGCATGTTAAAGGGAATTTGTACTTGTAATCACGCTTAATAAGATAATTAATAATCTTGTTAGGTTTAATGTGATTATAATTTCAAGTGATCGCCAATAATAGTTTATTTGTGCATTAATATTCAACCAACATAGATTAAACAGGTTTAGGGTTAATCTAATGATTGCATGTTAGTCAAAAAGCGCACATGAATACGAGCATGATAAAGTAGAGGCCTATTATTAGGGCAGGTTCAATCTCTTTTAGGTTGGATTTGTACCATCATCCCCGAAGCCTTATTTGGTTCATGACCTTATGGAGTTGACGATCTCTTGGATCGTTAAGGGGTGTAACCTTCATCCTATGAACGGTTTACAAGTTTCTAAAAAAAACTTGTTGGCGACTCTTTTGCTCTATCTTCTTCCCTTTTGGACGCCACCGTACATTAGTGTATGATCACAGTGGGGTTCAAGCTAGTGGGATTTAAAGGCTTGAAATTATTCCCTACAGCTAGTAAAACCCAAAATTTGTCAAAATAAATTTTTCCAATGCCGCTCAAAACCCGTGGCCTAGCCTCCCAAAATTTATTATAATAATTAAAACCAAATTAGATTAATAAAATAATTAAAACGACAATTTAAGAAAAAATTACGTAGTCCAAAATGTCTAAGTGCCTAGCACTAAGACATGCAGTGCTCACATCCTGCACAACCGTTTGATGCTCAATGAATGTGGGAGTGGGCCCGATGTCGCTAAGCGTTACACCGCCCACATCATCGAACTTTCACACATCAATAACGTGGCCCTTGATGGCCATGTTGTATGAACTCATTGCACTACATTGCTTTGCAAGCAACGTCTACGTATATTCCCCTTTCCTCGACGTATGCACCACGCACCACAGCACGCACGCACGCATCAAGGTAGCGTGCTGCTGTTGTGATACTGCTGCTATGCGGCCGTGCGCACCAGCTACGGCTTGGCTGCACGCACCCCCTTGGCAGCCACATGCGGGCTGCTATGCAGCCCAGCTAGCCAAGGGTGCTTATGACTTGATTTGCGTGCCAAAGCCACGGGACTTTGATCCCAAAATTTTCCGTGACATTATAATTAATTCACTAGTAGAAAAAAAAGCATTAGGCACCCCCCATATGGCACCGGTTCAGGCTAAACCGGTGCCCAAAACCGGTCTGGAAATGGGCGGGATTTTACCAAAAGAGAAAAGGCACCGGTTTGGCCTGAACCGGTGCCAAAAATTAAAAAGGCACCGGTTTGAACCGGTGCCATTTGAACCGGTGCCAAATTCAAAATAAAAAAAAACCGCGGCTTTCGTCCTTTCTTCTTCCTCTCTTTCTCTTTCATTCCCGTCATTCGTTCTATCCCTTAGCTTCACCAGAGCGAACTGAAGTGCGTGCCTCCCCCTTTTCCCTCCACCATAGCCGCCACCTTCACCGGCCACCAGAGGTGTCAAAAACCACCGCCCCTCTCTGTCATTCCTCCCCTGCCCTTCTGTTTTCCCTTTCTTTCTCTTTCAATCCCTTAATTGCATTGTTCGAAACTCAACACCCACTGCTGCTTGTTCCACCACCGCGCACCGCCTCCACCACTCCACCGCAGCGCTGCCTCCACCATTGCGCACCACCGTTGCTTCCTCCACTACTAGGGTCGTCCTCCTAGCTGCTGCGTGCCCTCCTTGTCTCCTCCTAGCTGCTGCCCTCCTTCTCTCCTTTTATTCAAGGTTTCTTTTTAATTTTTTTTTTTTTACATTATTTTCCAATTATATAATTATATATATATTAATTTGTTTTGCATTTTGAACCATTGTTAGTAAATTAAAATTTAGGTTTGAATATAATTTTTCTCAATTTTAGGTTTGAATATAATTAGGAAATTGTGAAAATATTAGAGACTAGTTACCTTGTTACTCAATTAGTTGGATTTTATTATGTTTTAATGGTTAATTTAATGTGTTTTGGTGGATAATTTTGAAATAATTATAGAATATATATTAACCTTGGTACTTAAATAGGTGAAATTTGGTATTTTACTTTTAATGGTTAATTTGAAGTTGTTTTGATGGATTATTTTGAATAAGTTAGAGATTATTTAACTTTGTTATTAAATTAGTTGAATTTTGGAATGTTTAAACGGTTAACATTAAGTTGTTTTGATGGGTATATTTGAATTAATTTGAGATTAGTAACCTTGCTTGTTACTAAAGTAGATGAATTTTGGAATGGGTGAATGGTTACTTTTAAGTTGTTTTGATGGAAAATTTTGAAAAAATTAGAGATTAGTAACCTTGTTAGTTTAGCAATTGTTAGTTTAATGAATGATGTGTTTTAGCTTATAAATAAATGAGTGAATTGACATGTTAGTTTAGCAATTGTTAGTTCAATGAATGATGTGTTTTTTTTAACAGATTTGTGAATTGAAGCAAGAGTTTAATTAGCTTGAGGACTACATATTGAGCTCAAGTGGGTAGTTGCTATATTGGTATGACTACTAAACTTTACTTAGATATATTTCTTTCTATTCATCCATTTAATAAAATTAAAGTTTATTCATGAAATTGCAACTTGTGTATTGTTTAATTGCAAATAAATACAACAATATATAGAATACTTGAATTGCATCATCATATGCCTAGATACCCGTTCAAGGCTTTCTCATTAGGAGAAAGTCTTGAATAGTCCCCGGTTGGGACTGTTCTTGAATGTGTACTCTCACTTAGGTGGTGAATGTATGTTTTCTTTTCGATTTTAAGGAACATCTCGGCTTACCATTTCCTCACTATGTTCTCTGGGTACAAATGTGGGTAATTAATTATCTACATCGTGTACTTGGAGAACTAGGGGGAAATGCTGCCGGATTTTCCTTAAAATTGGAAAGTTGACATACATTCACTAGTGAGAGTAGACATTCAAGGATGGGTTAGGTTGGAGTGATAAGGAACCCTTTGGAAACATGCATTTTTTCACTATATGAATGGTATATTCACGTTTTGTACTTGAATTTGATTTACATAAAATATTAGCACTTACACATTATAATTATATGGTGCTATATATATGTTTAGAGACAATTTACTAAATGGAGAAGGATCGTGGTTGGATGTATGGTAGACGCGATACATTGGAATTTTGGAATGGGGTTCAAGAGTTTTGCGAGAGGGCTTTAGCTTATCAACGCACACTGGGAGGCAAAGGCCTTTATTGTCCTTGTGTTGATTGTAATTGTGTGAATGTGGTCGATAGTGTTGAAATCATTAGAGATCATGTATTATGTCGTGGGTTTAGGCAATTTTACCATGTGTGGATTTGGCACGGAGAAAGTGGAGAGTACAGTGGGGATCTTGATCGGAATGATGTGCGTGTTAGAAGCACTGAGATTCATGTGGACGAGGAATACGAGAATGATGAGTATATTGTTGATAATGGTGAGGATGGAGCCGATGAAGATCAGGCAGATGAGGTCGAGGATGAACAAGTGGATGAGATGTTGCAAGGTGTTGAAGGTGAAGTGTTTGAATTATTATCGGAGGCTTCCAAAAAGCCTTTGTATCCCGGGTGCAAAAAATACTCCAAACTATCGGCCGTGCTAACACTTTTCAACATTAAGTCGAAGCATGGGTGGACGGACATCAGTTTTACTTCTTTGTTGACCGCATTAAGTGATATGTTGCCTGATGGGGATACTGCGCCTAGACCATTGACTGGTGCTGAGATTAGTGCTCGGGTGAAAGGGATACAAACTGTGTTTGGAAAATCAGAAAAAACTGTGGTCTTAGCTGCTCTGTTTAAGAAAGAATCAATCTTTTGGAAGTTGTCGTACTGGAGAGAACATGACGTTAGGCATTGTCTTGATGTGATGCATATAGAGAAGAATGTGTGTGATGCTCTTTTTGGGACGCTTATGAATATCCCAGGCAAAACAAAGGACGGGAAGGGTGCACGGTTAGATTTGCAAGAGATGGGGATTCGTCCAGAATTGTGGCCTCAAGAAAAGGTCAGAAAGGGAAAGGAGCCGAGAATAGAAGATGAAAGTGTTTCGAAAAAAGGGAAGGAGAAGAGCAAGGGAAAGGGAAAGGCCAAAGATGCGTCAAAGAAGAAAGTTAAGGGTAAAGGGAAGGATGAAAAGAATTATTTACCCCCGGCTTGCTATACATTGTCAAGGGTAGAGAAACGTATGTTTTGTGCATGTTTGTACGGCATTAATGTTCCATCAGGGTACTCATCTAACATGAAAAGATTTGTAACCTTAAATGGAGAATTGAAGCTGACAAGTATGAAATCCCATGATTGTCACATTATGATGCAAGTATTCCTACCGATTGCAATCCGTGGTATTCTACCGAAACACGTGAGGGAAGCGATTACAAGCCTTTGTTCGTTTTTCAATACAATTTGTAGCAAAGTTCTTGATCCTTGTACACTAGATTCTTTGCAAGCTGATGTGGTTGTGACTTTGTGCAAATTTGAGATGTATTTCCCACCCTCATTTTTTGACATAATGGTTCATCTGGTTCTTCATTTGGTGCGTGAGATTAAGTTGTGCGGTCCAGTGTTCATGAGGTGGTGCTACCCTTTTGAAAGACACATGGGTACATTAAAAGATAAAGTACGGAACCGAGCTCAACCTGAAGGAAGTATAATGCAAGGGACAGTGGGTGAGAAAATAGGTAACTTTGTGGTGGACTACATAGCCCTTGCTCAACCTATTGGTATTTCTACTTCTCGACATGAAGATAGACTTGATGGTCATGGCACAATTGGGTCGAAACGAATGTCACCAGACCGAGATCAGTTCTTACAAGCACACCTTTATGTGTTGCACCATGTTTCAGATGTGCACCCATATTTAGACGAGCACATGGCTTGTTTGCGTGCCGAATTTCCATCCAAAGGTGAAAGGGCACTTATGCAGTTGCATAATAAGAAATTTGTTGATTGGTTTCGTGAACGAGTAATGAGTGGATTGAATGATACTAATGTGACCGATACAGTACGGTGGCTTGCGTACGGTCCTAGGGATGATGTCCGTTCATTTGAGGGATATGACATCAATGGGTACACTTTTTGGACCGAGGCTCGTGATTTGAAATCTTCCTCCACCCAAAACAGTGGTGTAACTCTTGTGGCATCGTCAAGGGAGTTTGCAAGTTCTAAGGATAAATCACCTGTCGATGCAGAGTTGTCATACTATGGTCGAATTCAAGAAATATGGGAGCTTGATTATTGTGACTTCACGGTTGCTCTTTTCAAGTGTAAGTGGGTTGATAATATCAGGCGAAACGTCAAACATGAGGACTTTACTCTTGTAGATCTTGGCCACTTGAATGATAGTGCGGAACCATTTATCCTTGCATCTCAAGCTAAGCAAGTGTTCTACGTAACTGACCCAATGGATTCAAAATGGTCTATAGTGCTAGCTGGCAAAAGAAGAATCCTAGGCATTGGAGATGTTGAGGATGAGGAAGAATATGATGCGTTTGATGATTCAGCACCTTTCACTGTTCCTAGACCTGGAGTACTAAATGACATAGACAACGAAGCAGGTTATATGCGATCAGACCACAACGAAGGAATTTCAGAATGAGGTAGTTTGATTAAAAGTTAGTAATGGTTTCATTGCAAATATAGTTTAGTTATCATGTATATAGGAGCATAAGTAGGCGAAAATGATATATTTGTAGTTTGAAATTGCCTAAGTGTACTCATTATCATGCATATACAAGGTTATAGGACCATAAGTAGGTGAAACTGGCATAAATAGCTTCTACTTAACCCAACTCCTTTGTTTTGTGTATGAACTAACATTTATTCATTCTAACAACCTATTTTCCATATGTAGATTGAAATTGGCATTTTGTACTCATTATCATGCATATACAAGGTTATAGGACCATAATAAGTAGGTGAAAATGGCTAAAATAGCTTCTACATAACCATAATAACAATCATGCATATACTTTACTATACACTAATATTGTTTTATGATTGCTTTGACAGGTGCTTATATCTCATGGCGGACGATCATGATCCTCGTTTGGTAGAGGACATTGACGATGATGAGTATGAGGACGAGTACGAGGATGACGACTCCGATGATAGTGATGCTCCTTATGATGTGAATAAGGAGGATGACTTGGGTGAGCCAGAGGATCAGGCTCAAGATGAGTTCGAGCGTAGGCTTGACGATTTTGAAATGCCAGCTGAACGTGCACCGGCCATTGAAAATACAGCACGTGAGATTGTTGGTGAGAACCCGACTCCTAAAAGTCAAGGCCAAGGACAAGATGAAAACAACACAGGTGGTGGAGGGGGGGGAAAAGGCACCGGCTGAAAGAAAAACAAGGGGTCCGACGAGAAGCTTTAAGAAACCGGACGGTCCCATGGTCTTAGAGTATGACAACAAAGGCCAACTCGGGCCCAAATGGCGTCGACAATATGCTAATCAAGTTGGCTTATGTTCGCGGAAAATCCCCATTACACTTGTAATGTGGCAAGTACCTCCGGGTTTGATTCAAGAATTTTGGGATGATACAAGGGTAAGTGTGTTTTTGGCACATTTAGACAATTTAAGATACCTTAACCTTATGATTGTTTTTAAATAGAAACTAATAATCGGTTTTAATTTGTGCTTGCAGAGGCAGTTTTCTATTCCTAATGATCCCGAGAAGAAAAGGGTGTTTGTCTCTTTATTAGGGGAAAGATTCAGAGGCTTTAAGACCAAGTTGACTAATCGGTGGATCCATAAGAAGAAGAAGGTGCAAACAAAGAAGAAGAATGCCAAAGAGGATAACCGTCTCCCGTGGCAAATATGGCCGATCGTGTCTAAAGATGATTGGGAAGAGTTCGTTAGAATGAAGAGTCAAAAGAGAGCCATTGTAAGTTTTTGTAAATCTGATGTCAATTGAATAATAGCTTGACACTTTTTGTATTAATGAGACTAACATTTTTTGTTTTGTAGGAACTTCGAGAGCAAAATCAAGCGAATGCAGAAAAGAAGGAATACGTCCATCGTATGGGTCCTAAGACTTTTGCTGAAAAGAGACCTGAGTGGGCCGCTTCGGGTTTATACCCTAAAGCGCTTCTAGTGGCATCGAAGGAACCCTCTAGTTCCACGATCACTACCTTGGTGAGTCGTGCCGGTGATTTCTTTTGTTCTCTCCATTCGTTTGATAAGAAAACCGGAAAATGGTTCATCAAGGGTCCGGAAGCCAAAAAACTGGCGGATAAGCTAGTAAGTTACCTATGAATTGTTGAAATTAAGTCACTTTTGCATCTAATCACTGTACAAACCATTAACTGTTTTACTGACCTCATTTTTCCTTATGCTATAGCTTGAGCACACTCAAGAGATGGTGGAGGGCAAATTTGAACCAAGTGTGGAGAATGACCCTTTCACCATGGCTTTGGGAAGGCCATACCATCCAGGACGAGTAGTAGGTTCGGGAGGGTCATTGCTTGGATGGAATAAGGTGATGGGTCCCGAATACACAAAATCGGGGACATCTCGAGCCAGTGTTAACTCACCGGGGGAGTTGGATGCCAAGGTGGCATCAATTAAGGAACAAGTACGCAGCGAGTTAGTTGGTGAATCGAATGCTTGGGCGAAGCTGATGAACTTACCGACTTTGCCGTTTCTCACTCGTACCCCGGTCGACTCATGTTCTGAACCAAAAGGACAAGGAGAAGGTGATAGACATGGAGGAGATGAGATACGTGGTGAAGATGTGCCACCTCAGGTAAAATCAATTGGGTTATTAAAAGTTTTAAAATACCGAGTTAATTGAGATTTTAGGTGCAATGATTGATGTACTGTTGCAGGTTCCTACTCCTACACATGCGGACTCGAGGGAGCTTGAAAATCCAACACCGCATGAATTTCCAGAGTTACAGGTGATTTGTAACCCTCTACCTTAATGAATTTTGTTATATCTATGCTGTTGTAAAAGTCCTATTTAACTATCTTCTTTATATATATATACTTGTGTAGGAAGACACCCGGTGTGCACTTCTAGCCCCGGGGCATGCAAATAGTACCGTGTTGAGTTTGGTGGCGTATGGTAGTGCCCAACCGACGACGGGTGCTACGGCGGGGCCACATCATTACTCGGTTGGGATCGATTCAGTGGTTGCGGGGTTCGAAGACATCCCACTAACCGTACCGATAGAGGAGGTTGAGATAACAGCTCTTTGGCAAGTTGTAGGTAGCTTCGTTGATTGGCCACGTGCATGGGTGAAGTTGATTAATAAGGAGGTAAATTAGCTACTCACTTGACTATTTTCTTCATTTCTCAACTTTTAAACTCCTTGCATATCAAAACCACTCATAATCACATATTTATAAGTGTTTGTCATTTGAAATTACATTAAAATCGCTAAGTTCTAAGGTTTTGGGTCCAATTCATCAATCTAAAGCCACTTTGAGCCAAAATGGCTACTCACTTGCCTATTTTCTTCATTTCTCAACTTATAAACTACTTGCATCTCAAAACAACTCATAATCACATATTTATAAGTGTTTGTCATTTGAAATTACATAAAAATCGCCTAGTTCTAAGTTTTTGGGTCCATTCATCAAAAAAAGCCATTTTGACCCGAAATGGCTACTCACTTGCCTATTTTCTTCATTTCTCAACTTATAAAATCCTTGCATCTCAAAACAACTCATAATCACATATTTATAAGTGTTTGTCATTTGAAATTACATAAAAATCGCCAAGTTCTAAGTTTTTGGGTCCGATTCGTCAAAAATAGCCATTTTGACCCGAAATGGCTACTCACTTGGCTATTTTCTTAATTTCTCAACTTATAAACTCCTTGCATCTCAAAACAACTCATAATCACATAATTATAAGTGTTTGTCATTTGAAATTACATAAAAATTGCCAAGTTCTAAGTTTTTCGGTCCAATTCATCAAAAAAAGCCATTTTGACCCGAAATGGCTACTCACTTGGCTATTTTCTTCATTTCTCAACTTATAAACTCCTTGCATCTCAAAACAACTCATAATCACATATTTCTAAGTGTTTGTCATTTAAAATTACATAAAAATCGCCAAGTTCTAAGTTTTTGGGTCCAATTCGTCAAAAATAGCCATTTTGACCCGAAATGGCTACTCACTTGGCTATTTTCTTCATTTCTGTACTTATAAACTCCTTGCATCTCAAAACACCTCATAATCACATATTTATAAGTGTTTGTCATTTTAAATTACATAAAAATTGCCAAGTTCTAAGTTTTTGGGTCCAATTCATCAAAAAAAGCCATTTTGACCCGAAATGGCTACTCACTTGGCTATTTTCTTCATTTCTCAACTTATAAACTCCTTGCATCTCAAAACAACTCATAATCACATATTTATAAGTGTTTGTCATTTAAAATTACATAAAAATTTCCAAGTTCTAAGTTTTTGGGTCCAATTCGTCAAAAATAGCCATTTTGACCCGAAATGGCTACTCACTGGGCTATTTTCTTCATTTCTCAACTTATAAACTCCTTGCATATCAAAACACCTCATAATCACATATTTATAAGTGTTTGTCATTTTAAATTACATAAAAATTGCCAAGTTCTAAGTTTTTGGGTCCAATTCATCAAAAAAAGCCATTTAGACCCGAATTGGCTACTCACTTGGCTATTTTCTTTATTTCTCAACTTATAAACTCCTTGCATCTCAAAACAACTCATAATCACATATTTATAAGTCTTTGTCATTTAAAATTACATAAAAATTGCCAAGTTCTAAGTTTTTGGGTCCAATTCATCAAAAAAAGCCATTTTGACCCGAAATGGCTACTCACTTGGCTATTTTCTTCATTTCTCAACTTATAAACTCCTTGCATCTCAAAACAACTCATAATCACATATTTATAAGTGTTTGTCATTTGAAATTACATAAAAATTTCCAAGTTCTAAGTTTTTGGGTCCAATTCATCAAAAAAGTCATTTTGACCCGAAATGGCTACTCACTTGGCTATTTTCTTCATTTCTCAACTTATAAACTCCTTGCATCTCAAAAAAACTCATAATCACATATTTATAAGTGTTTGTCATTCAAAATTACATAAAAATCGCCAAGTTCTAAGTTTTTGGGTCCAATTCGTCAAAAATAGCCATTTTGACCCGAAATGGCTACTCACTTGGCTATTTTCTTCATTTCTCAACTTATAAACTCCTTGCATCTCAAAACAACTCATAATCACATATTTAAAAGTGTTTGTCATTTGAAATTACATAAAAATTGCCAAGTTCTAAGTTTTTGGGTCCAATTCATCAAAAAAAGCCATTTTGACCCGAAATGGCTACTCACTTGGCTATTTTCTTCATTTCTCAACTTATAAACTCCTTGCATCTCAAAACAACTCATAATCACATATTTATAAGTCTTTGTCATTTGAAATTACATAAAAATTGCCAAGTTCTAAGTTTTTGGGTCCAATTCATCAAAAAAAGCCATTTTGACCCGAAATGGCTACTCACTTGGCTATTTTCTTCATTTCTCAACTTATAAACTCCTTGCATCTCAAAACACCTCATAATCACATATTTATAAGTCTTTGTCATTTGAAATTACATAAAAATCGCCAAGTTCTAAGTTTTTGGGTCCAATTCATCAAAAAAAAGCCATTTTGACCCGAAATGGCTACTCACTTAGCTATTTTCTTCATTTCTCAACTTATAAACTCCTTGCATCTCAAAACAACTCATAATCACATATTTATAAGTCTTTGTCATTTGCAATTACATAAAAATCGCCAAGTTCTAAGTTTTTGGGTCCAATTCATCAAAAAAAGCCATTTTGACCCGAAATGGCTACTCACTTGGCTATTTTCTTAATTTCTCAACTTATAAACTCCTTGCATCTCAAAACAACTCATAATCACATATTTATAAGTGTTTGTCATTTGAAATTACATAAAAATCGCCATGTTTTAAGTTTTTGGGTCCAATTCATCAAAAAAAGCCATTTTGACCCGAAATGGCTACTCACTTGGCTATTTTCTTCATTTCTCAACTTATAAACTCCTTGCATCTCAAAACACCTCATAATCACATATTTATAAGTCTTTGTCATTTGAAATTACATAAAAATCGCCAAGTTCTAAGTTTTTGGGTCCAATTCATCAAAAAAAGCCATTTTGACCCGAAATGGCTACTCACTTAGCTATTTTCTTCATTTCTCAACTTATAAACTCCTTGCATCTCAAAACAACTCATAATCACATATTTATAAGTCTTTGTCATTTGAAATTACATAAAAATCGCCAAGTTCTAAGTTTTTGGGTCCAATTCATCAAAAAAAGCCATTTTGACCCGAAATGGCTACTCACTTGGCTATTTTCTTCATTTCTCAACTTATAAACTCCTTGCATCTCAAAACAACTCATAATAACATATTTATAAGTGTTTGTCATTTAAAATTACATAAAAATCGCCAAGTTCTAAGTTTTAGGGTCCAATTCGTCAAAAATAGCCATTTTGACCCGAAATGGCTACTCACTTGGCTATTTTCTTCATTTCTCAACTTATAAACTCCTTGCATCTCAAAACAACTCATAATCACATATTTAAAAGTGTTTGTCATATGAAATTACATAAAAATTGCCAAGTTCTAAGTTTTTGGGTCCAATTCATCAAAAAAAGCCATTTTGACCCGAAATGGCTACTCACTTGGCTATTTTCTTCATTTCTCAACTTATAAACTCCTTGCATCTCAAAACAACTCATAATCACATATTTATAAGTGTTTGTCATTTGAAATTACATAAAAATCGCCATGTTTTAAGTTTTTGGGTCCAATTCATCAAAAAAAGCCATTTTGACCCGAAATGGCTACTCACTTGGCTATTTTCTTCATTTCTCAACTTATAAACTCCTTGCATCTCAAAACAACTCATAATCACATATTTATAAGTCTTTGTCATTTGAAATTACATAAAAATCGCCAAGTTCTAAGTTTTTGGGTCCAATTCATCAAAAAAAGCCATTTTGACCCGAAATGGCTACTCACTTGGCTATTTTCTTCATTTCTCAACTTATAAACTCCTTGCATCTCAAAACACCTCATAATCACATATTTATAAGTGTTTGTCATTTTAAATTACATAATAATTGCTAAGTTCTAAGTTTTTGGGTCCAATTCATCAAAAAAAGCCATTTTGACCCGAATTAGCTACTCACTTGGCTATTTTCTTTATTTCTCAACTTATAAACTCCTTGCATCTCAAAACAACTCATAATCACATATTTATAAGTCTTTGTCATTTGAAATTACATAAAAATTTCCAAGTTCTAAGTTTTTGGGTCCAATTCATCAAAAAAGCCATTTTGACCCGAAATGGCTACTCACTTGGCTATTTTCTTCATTTCTCAACTTATAAACTCCTTGCATCTCAAAACAACTCATAATCACATATTTATAAGTCTTTGTCATTTGAAATTACATAAAAATCGCCAAGTTTTAAGTTTTTGGATCCAATTCATCAAAAAAAGCCATTTTGACCCGAAATGGCTACTCACTTGGCTATTTTCTTCATTTCTCAACTTATAAACTCCTTGCATCTCAAAACAACTCATAATCACATATTTATAAGTCTTTGTCATTTGAAATTACATAAAAATCGCCAAGTTCTAAGTTTTTGGGTCCAATTCATCAAAAAAAGCCATTTTGACCCGAAATGGCTACTCACTTGGCTATTTTCTTCATTTCTCAACTTATAAACTCCTTGCATCTCAAAACACCTCATAATCACATATTTATAAGTGTTTGTCATTTTAAATTACATAAAAATTGCTAAGTTCTAAGTTTTTGGGTCCAATTCATCAAAAAAAGCCATTTTGACCCGAATTGGCTACTCACTTGGCTATTTTCTTTATTTCTCAACTTATAAACTCCTTGCATCTCAAAACAACTCATAATCACATATTTATAAGTCTTTGTCATTTGAAATTACTTAAAAATTTCCAAGTTCTAAGTTTTTGGGTCCAATTCATCAAAAAAAAGCCATTTTGACCCGAAATGGCTACTCACTTGGCTATTTTCTTCATTTCTCAACTTATAAACTCCTTGCATCTCAAAACAACTCATAATCACATATTTATAAGTGTTTGTCATTTGAAATTACATAAAAATCGCCAAGTTCTATGTTTTTGGGTCCAATTCATCAAAAAAAGCCATTTTGACCCGAAATGGCTACTCACTTGGCTATTTTCTTCATTTCTCAACTTATAAACTCCTTGCATCTCAAAACAACTCATAATCACATATTTATAAGTGTTTGTCATTTAAAATTACATAAAAATCGCCAAGTTCTAAGTTTTTGGGTCCAATTCGTCAAAAATAGCCATTTTGACCCGAAATGGCTACTCACTTGGCTATTTTCTTCATTTCTCAACTTATAAACTCCTTGTATCTCAAAACAACTCATAATCACATATTTAAAAGTGTTTGTCATTTGAAATTACATAAAAATTGCCAAGTTCTAAGTTTTTGGGTCCAATTCATCAAAAAAAGCCATTTTGACCCGAAATGGCTACTCACTTGGCTATTTTCTTCATTTCTCAACTTATAAACTCCTTGCATCTCAAAACAACTCATAATCACATATTTATAAGTCTTTGTCATTTGAAATTACATAAAAATCGCCAAGTTCTAAGTTTTTGGGTCCAATTCATCAAAAAAAGCCATTTTGACCCGAAATGGCTACTCACTTGGCTATTTTCTTCATTTCTCAACTTATAAACTCCTTGCATCTCAAAACAACTCATAATAACATATTTATAAGTCTTTGTCATTTGAAATTACATAAAAATCGCCAAGTTCTAAGTTTTTGGGTCCAATTCATCAAAAAAGCCATTTTGACCCGAAATGGCTACTCACTTGGCTATTTTCTTCATTTCTCAACTTATAAACTCCTTGCATCTTAAAACAACTCATAATCACATATTTATAAGTGTTTGTCATATGAAATTACATAAAAATCGCCAAGTTCTAAGTTTTTGGGTCCAATTCAGAAAAAAAAGCCATTTTGACCCGAAATGGCTACTCACTTGGCTATTTTCTTCATTTCTCAACTTATAAACTCCTTGCATCTCAAAACAACTCATAATCACATATTTATAAGTGTTTGTCATTTGAAGTTACATAAAAATCGCCAAGTTCTAAGTTTTTGGGTCCAATTCGTCAAAAATAGCCATTTTGACCCGAAATGGCTACTCACTTGGCTATTTTCTTCATTTCTCAACGTATAAACTCCTTGCATCTCAAAACAACTCATAATCACATATTTATAAGTGTTTGTCATTTGAAATTACATAAAAATCGCCAAGTTCTAAGTTTTTGGGTCAAATTCATCAAAAAAAGCCATTTTGACCCGAAATGGCTACTAACTTGCCTATTTTCTTCATTTCTCAACTTATAAACTCCTTGCATCTCAAAACAACTCATAATCACATATTTATAAGTTTTTGTCATTTGAAATTACATAAAAATCGCCAAGTTCTAAGTTTTTGGGTCCAATTCGTCAAAAATAGCCATTTTGACCCGAAATGGCTACTCACTTGGCTATTTTCTCCATTTCTCAACTTATAAACTCCTTGCATCTCAAAACACCTCATAATAACATATTTATAAGTGTTTGTCATTTGAAATTACATAAAAATCGCCAAGTTCTAAGTTTTTGGGTCCAATTCATCAAAAAAAGCCATTTTGACCCGAAATGGCTACTCACTTGGCTATTTTCTTTATGTCTCAACTTATAAACTCCTTGCATCTCAAAACAACTCATAATAACATATTTATAAGTGTTTGTCATTTGAAATTACATAAAAATCGCCAAGTTCTAAGTTTTTGGGTCTAATTCATAAAAAAAAAGCCATTTTGACCCGAAATGGCTACTCACTTGGCTATTTTCTTCATTTCTCAACTTATAAACTCCTTTCATCTCAAAACAACTCATAATCACATATTTATAAGTGTTTGTCATTTAAAATTACATAAAAATCGCCAAGTTCTATGTTTTTGGGTCCAATTCGTCACAAATAGCCATTTTGACCCGAAATGGCTACTCACTTGGTTATTTTCTTCATTTCTCAACTTATAAACTCCTTGCATCTCAAAACACCTCATAATCACATATTTATAAGTGTTTGTCATTTTAAATTACATAAAAATCGCCAAGTTCTATGTTTTTGAGTCCAATTCGTCAAAAATAGCCATTTTGACCCGAAATGGCTACTCACTTAGCTATTTTCTTCATTTCTCAACTTATAAACTCCTTGCATCTCAAAACACCTCATAATCACATATTTATAAGTGTTTGTCATTTTAAATTACATAAAAATTGCCAAGTTCTAAGTTTTTGGGTCCAATTCATCAAAAAAAGCCATTTTGACCCGAAATGGCTACTCACTTGGCTATTTTCTTCATTTCTCAACTTATAAACTCCTTGCATCTCAAAAAAACTCATAATCACATATTTATAAGTGTTTGTCATTTAAAATTACATAAAAATCGCCAAGTTCTAAGTTTTTGGGTCCAATTCGTCAAAAATAGCCATTTTGACCCGAAATGGCTACTCACTTGGCTATTTTCTTCATTTCTCAACTTATAAACTCCTTGCATCTTAAAACACCTCATAATCACATATTTATAAGTGTTTGTCATTTGAAATTACATAAAAATCGCCAAGTTCTAAGTTTTTGGGTCCAATTCATCAAAAAAAGCCATTTTGACCCGAAATGGCTACTCACTTGGCTATTTTCTTAATTTCTCAACTTATAAACTTCTTGCATCTCAAAACAACTCATAATCACATATTTATAAGTGTTTGTCATTTGAAATTACATAAAAATTGCCAAGTTCTATGTTTTTGGGTCCAATTCATCAAAAAAAGCCATTTTGACCCGAAATGGCTACTCACTTGGCTATTTTCTTCATTTCTCAACTTATAAACTCCTTGCATCTCAAAAAAACTCATAATCACATATTTATAAGTGTTTTTCATTTAAAATTACATAAAAATTGCCAAGTTCTATGTTTTTGGGTCCAATTCGTCAAAAATAGCCATTTTGACCCGAAATGGCTACTCACTTGGCTATTTTCTTCATTTCTCAACTTATAAACTCCTTGCATCTCAAAACACCTCATAATCACATATTTATAAGTGTTTGTCATTTTAAATTACATAAAAATTGCCAAGTTCTAAGTTTTTGGGTCCAATTCATCAAAAAAAGCCATTTTGACCCGAATTGGCTACTCACTTGGCTATTTTCTTTATTTCTCAACTTATAAACTCCTTGAATCTCAAAACAACTCATAATCACATATTTATAAGTGTTTGTCATTTGAAATTACATAAAAATCGCCAAGTTCTATGTTTTTGGGTCCAATTCATCAAAAAAAGCCATTTTGACCCGAAATGGCTACTCACTTGGCTATTTTCTTCATTTCTCAACTTATAAACTCCTTGCATCTCAAAACAACTCATAATCACATATTTATAAGTGTTTGTCATTTGAAATTACATAAAAATCGCCAAGTTCTAAGTTTTTGGGTCCAATTCATCAAAAATAGCCATTTTGACCCGAAATGGCTACTCACTTGGCTATTTTCTTAATTTCTCAACTTATAAACTCCTTGCACCTCAAAAAAACTCATAATCACATATTTTTAAGTGTTTGTCATTTGAAATTACATAAAAATTGCCAAGTTCTAAGTTTTTGGGTCCAATTCATCAAAAAAAGCCATTTTGACCCGAAATGGCTACTCACTTGGCTATTTTCTTCATTTCTCAACTTATAAACTCCTTGCATCTCAAAACAACTCATAATCACATATTTATAAGTGTTTGTCATATGAAATTACATAAAAATCGCCAAGTTCTAAGTTTTTGGGTCCAATTCAGAAAAAAAAGCCATTTTGACCCGAAATGGCTACTCACTTGGCTATTTTCTTCATTTCTCAACTTATAAACACCTTGCATCTCAAAACAACTCATAATCACATATTTATAATTGTTTGTCATTTGAAGTTACATAAAAATCGCCAAGTTCTAAGTTTTTGGGTCCAATTCGTCAAAAATAGCCATTTTGACCCGAAATGGCTACTCACTTGGCTATTTTCTTCATTTCTCAACGTATAAACTCCTTGCATCTCAAAAAAACTCATAATCACATATTTATAAGTGTTTGTCATTTGAAATTACATAAAAATCGCCAAGTTCTAAGTTTTTGGGTCAAATTCATCAAAAAAAGCCATTTTGACCCGAAATGGCTACTAACTTGCCTATTTTCTTCATTTCTCAACTTATAAACTCCTTGCATCTCAAAAAAACTCATAATCACATATTTATAAGTGTTTTTCATTTAAAATTACATAAAAATCGCCAAGTTCTATGTTTTTGGGTCCAATTCGTCAAAAATAGCCATTTTGACCCGAAATGGCTACTCACTTGGCTATTTTCTTCATTTCTCAACTTATAAACTCCTTGCATCTCAAAACACCTCATAATCACATATTTATAAGTGTTTGTCATTTTAAATTACATAAAAATTGCCAAGTTCTAAGTTTTTGGGTCCAATTCATCAAAAAAGCCATTTTGACCCGAATTGGCTACTCACTTGGCTATTTTCTTTATTTCTCAACTTATAAACTCCTTGCATCTCAAAACAACTCATAATCACATATTTATAAGTGTTTGTCATTTGAAATTACATAAAAATCGCCAAGTTCTATGTTTTTGGGTCCAATTCATCAAAAAAAGCCATTTTGACCCGAAATGGCTACTCACTTGGCTATTTTCTTCATTTCTCAACTTATAAACTCCTTGCATCTCAAAACAACTCATAATCACATATTTATAAGTGTTTGTCATTTGAAATTACATAAAAATCGCCATGTTTTAAGTTTTTGGGTCCAATTCATCAAAAAAAGCCATTTTGACCCGAAATGGCTACTCACTTGGCTATTTTCTTCATTTCTCAACTTATAAACTCCTTGCATCTCAAAACAACTCATAATCACATATTTATAAGTGTTTGTCATTTAAAATTACATAAAAATCGCCAAGTTCTAAGTTTTTGGGTCCAATTCGTCAAAAATAGCCATTTTGACCCGAAATGGCTACTCACTTGGCTATTTTCTTCATTTCTCAACTTATAAACTCCTTGCATCTCAAAACACCTCATAATCACATATTTATAAGTGTTTGACATTTTAAATTACATAAAAATTGCCAAGTTCTAAGTTTTTGGGTCCAATTCATCAAAAAAAGCCATTTTGACCCGAATTGGCTACTCACTTGGCTATTTTCTTTATTTCTCAACTTATAAACTCCTTGCATCTCAAAACAACTCATAATCACATATTTATAAGTGTTTGTCATTTGAAATTACATAAAAATCGCCAAGTTCTATGTTTTTGGGTCCAATTCATCAAAAAAAGCCATTTTGACCCGAAATGGCTACTCACTTGGCTATTTTCTTCATTTCTCAACTTATAAACTCCTTGCATCTCAAAACAACTCATAATCACATATTTATAAGTGTTTGTCATTTGAAATTACATAAAAATCGCCAAGTTCTACGTTTTTGGGTCCAATTCATCAAAAATAGCCATTTTGACCCGAAATGGCTACTCACTTGGCTATTTTCTTAATTTCTCAACTTATAAACTCCTTGCACCTCAAAACAACTCATAATCACATATTTTTAAGTGTTTGTCATTTGAAATTACATAAAAATTGCCAAGTTCTAAGTTTTTGGGTCCAATTCATCAAAAAAGCCATTTTGACCCGAAATGGCTACTCACTTGGCTATTTTCTTCATTTCTCAACTTATAAACTCCTTGCATCTCAAAACAACTCATAATCACATATTTATAAGTATTTGTCATTTAAAATTACATAAAAATCGCCAAGTTCTAAGTTTTTGGGTCCAATTCGTCAAAAATAGCCATTTTGACCCGAAATGGCTACTAACTTGGCTATTTTCTTCATTTCTGTACTTATAAACTCCTTGCATCTCAAAACACCTCATAATCACATATTTATAAGTGTTTGTCATTTTA
Organism: Chenopodium album; assembly: GCF_948465745.1. Lineage (NCBI taxonomy): Eukaryota > Viridiplantae > Streptophyta > Magnoliopsida > Caryophyllales > Amaranthaceae > Chenopodium > Chenopodium album. The sequence goes on from NC_137837.1 coordinate 55,514,088, forward strand.
AATTACTTAAAAATTGCCAAGTTCTAAGTTTTTGGGTCCAATTCATCAAAAAAAAGCCATTTTGACCCGAAATGGCTACTCACTTGGCTATTTTCTTCATTTCTCAACTTATAAACTCCTTTCATCTCAAAACAACTCATAATCACATATTTATAAGTTTTTGTCATTTAAAATTACATAAAAATCGCCAAGTTCTAAGTTTTTGGGTCCAATTCGTCAAAAATAGCCATTTTGACCCGAAATGGCTACTCACTTGGCTATTTTCTTCATTTCTCAACTTATAAACTCCTTGCATCTCAAAACACCTCATAATCACATATTTATAAGTGTTTGACATTTTAAATTACATAAAAATTGCCAAGTTCTAAGTTTTAGGGTCCAATTCATCAAAAAAAGCCATTTTGACCCGAATTGGCTACTCACTTGGCTATTTTCTTTATTTCTCAACTTATAAACTCCTTGCATCTCAAAAAAACTCATAATCACATATTTATAAGTCTTTGTCATTTGAAATTACATAAAAATTGCCAAGTTCTAAGTTTTTAGGTCCAATTCATCAAAAAAAGCCATTTTGACCCGAAATGGCTACTCACTTGGCTATTTTCTTCATTTCTCAACGTATAAACTCCTTGCATCTCAAAACAACTCATAATCACATATTTATAAGTGTTTTTCATTTGAAATTACATAAAAATCGCCAAGTTCTAAGTTTTTGGGTCCAATTCATCAAAAAAAGCCATTTTGACCCGAAATGGCTACTAACTTGCCTATTTTCTTCATTTCTCAACTTATAAACTCCTTGCATCTCAAAACAACTCATAATCACATATTTATAAGTGTTTTTCATTTGAAATTACATAAAAATCGCCAAGTTCTAAGTTTTTGGGTCCAATTCGTCAAAAATAGCCATTTTGACCCGAAATGGCTACTCACTTGGCTATTTTCTTCATTTCTCAACTTATAAACTCCTTGAATCTTAAAAAACCTCATAATAACATATTTATAAGTGTTTGTCATTTGAAATTACATAAAAATTGCCAAGTTCTAAGTTTTTGGGTCCAATTCATCAAAAAAAGCCATTTTGACCCAAAATGGCTACTCACTTGGCTATTTTCTTTATGTCTCAACTTATAAACTCCTTGAATCTCAAAACAACTCATAATCACATATTTATAAGTGTTTGTCATTTGAAATTACATAAAAATCGCCAAGTTCTAAGTTTTTGGGTCTAATTCATCAAAAAAAGCCATTTTGACCCGAAATGGCTACTCACTTGGCTATTTTCTTCATTTCTCAACTTATAAACTCCTTGCATCTCAAAACAACTCATAATCACATATTTATAAGTGTTTGTCATTTGAAATTACATAAAAATCGCCAAGTTCTAAGTTTTTGCGTCCAATTCATCAAAAAAAGCCATTTTGACCCGAAATGGCTACTCACTTGGCTATTTTCTTCATTTCTCAACTTATAAACTCCTTGCATCTCAAAACAACTCATAATCACATATTTATAAGTTTTTGTCATTTAAAATTACATAAAAATCGCCAAGTTCTAAGTTTTTGGGTCCAATTCGTCAAAAATAGCCATTTTGACCCGAAATGGCTACTCACTTGGCTATTTTCTTCATTTCTCAACTTATAAACTCCTTGCATCTCAAAACACCTCATAATCACATATTTATAAGTGTTTGTCATTTTAAATTACATAAAAATTGCCAAGTTCTAAGTTTTTGGGTCCAATTCATCAAAAAAAGCCATTTTGACCCGAAATGGCTACTCACTTGGCTATTTTCTTCATTTCTCAACTTATAAACTCCTTGCATCTCAAAACACCTCATAATCACATATTTATAAGTGTTTGTCATTTTAAATTACATAAAAATTGCCAAGTTCTATGTTTTTGGGTCCAATTCATCAAAAAAAGCTATTTTGACCCGAAATGGCTATTCACTTGGCTATTTTCTTCATTTCTCAACTTATAAACTCCTTGCATCTCAAAACAACTCATAATCACAGATTTATAAGTGTTTGTCATTTGAAATTACATAAAAGTCTCCAAGTTCTAAGTTTTTGGGTCCAATTCATCAAAAAAAGCCATTTCGACCCGAAATGGCTACTCACTTGGCTATTATATGTGATTGTGAGTTGAAACTTATTATTTCTCAAACTATTTCAGTTTTCCAATGGAAGCAAAACTTCAAAGAGAAAGAGGGTGGAGAAGCCTAAAAGAATTGATCAACCTAAGAAGAAGCTTAGTGAACAACAGTCCAAGAGTGAACAAGCGTCGAAGTTGCACTCTTCGAAAGGTTTACCCATGCCACCTACTCCAATTGTTGAAGACATTGTTATTCAATCACTCTCTACTGACAAGACCTTTAATTTCTTCACAACCGTGCTTGTCATTTGGTCGATCCCATGGAAGTTGCACTTCCTAAGGCAATGTTCCACTATGATGAGGATGCAATTGCATGGATCAGCAAAGAAGATGTGAAGGAATTTCTACGTGGTGCAAAGCTTAACATTTCCCTCATTCAAACATTCATGAGGTACTTCAATGCCCACATAAAGTTCATACTTTTTTCAAGTTATTCAAATTGATGGTGATTATCCTACATCTGATAAATTAATCAATGTTCATGCACGCAGAGCACTACAGGAGCACTTAACTGACACTGATTCTCCTTGTAAAGTTGGGTGGTTATGCCCCGAGCAGTTATCCACTACTAAAATCATAGGCAACCCCCATGACGTGTTGTACTATGTTGAACAGAGTATAAGGGAATCAACGCGTGCGGGAGACAAGTTCATATTCGCCCCATGTTATAGAGAGTATGACTAACCATGTCAAATTCAATCGATTTGGCCTCATTATATGTTGACTCCTAAATATTAATTACCTTGTCTATTGTGAAATTATGTAGGGAGCATTGGAGCCTCATGGTGATTTGTAATTCCATTAACACAATTTATCACCTTGATTCAGCTCGATCATCGGAGAAGTGGCTCGTGAAGTCTATATTGCAAAAGTAAATATATATAGCAACCTATAGTGATGATTATTGATAATAATAACTAATTTAGTAATCATACGACTAATCAAATTTGATTGTATTTTTTTATACTACAGTGTTATGAAGAAGCTACATTGTCGTGCTCCAAAGGGTCCAACATGGAAGACACCGTTGGTAATTTACATGATATTATTGTGATTATCTTGAAAATCTATGGTAGTAAATATTTGCTCATTTCCTTTGCATGTTTCACTGATGTGATTTGTTTGTCATATGCTAGTGCGCATAACAAGAGAATGGACTTGATTGTGCTTTGTATGTGATGAGATTCATGCTTGACATTGTGACTCATTGTACGAACACTCAACAGCTTGATGAGGTAAGTCCTAAAACTTCTTGAAATGATATATTGATGTGATTTCACGCCTTAGACACTTAATATTACCCAACAATGGCATGTTATGAGAAACAAAAAAGCTATTTCACAAGAAAGGTAGAAAATGGGCTGAATAGAAGTCATATGGGCCATGTTAGGGCCATTTTGTGTTAATATGCTCTTTTGATGTGATTTCTTTCCTTATACACATATAACTAGATAATATTGACATGTTATGAGATAAATAAAGTTCATTTAATAAGAAATGTAGGAAATGGGCAAAGTAAGGTCATATAGGCCATATTCGGGCCATTTTGAGTAAAAAGCGTCGTAAACCTTAATAAAATGCTCTCCTATACAATTTTAGGGCTTACACACATACAACTACCCAACATTGACATGTTATGAGAAAGAAATAGTTCATTTGATAAGTAATGTAGAAAATGGGCTACATAGAAGTCATATAAGCCCTATTTGGGCCATGTTGAGTAAAATGCGTTGTTAAACTTCTTGAAATGCTATATTGATGTGATTTCTAGCCTTAGACACCTAATATTATCCAACAATGGCATGTTATGAGAAACAAAAAGGCTATTTCACAAGAAAGGTAGAAAATGGGTTGAATAGAAGTCATATGGGCCATATTAGGGCCATTTTGTGTTAATATGCTCTTTTAATGTGATTTCTTTCCTTATACACCTATAACTAGATAATATTGACATGTTATGAGATAAATAAAGTTCATTTAATAAGAAATGTAGGAAATGGGCAAAGTAAGGTCATATAGGCCATATTCGGGCCATTTTGGGTAAAAACCGTCATAAACCTTAATAAAATGCTCTCCTATACAATTTTAGGGCTTACACACATACAACTATCCAATATTGAAATGTTATGAGAAAGAAATAGTTCATTTGATAAGTAATGTAGTAAATGGGCTATATAGAAGTCGTATAGGTAATATTTGATAAAATACATATTTTTTGCCTAATTAATTATTTTTAAAATAATGTTTTTGTATTTCAAGTTTTGCAAGGTCCAAAAGGATGGTCCGTTGACAATCAAGGAGCTTAATGAAGTTCGTGACATGTTGGCGTCTTTCATCACCTTCAACATGTAAATGGCATGCATTGTAATTGTAAATTATTTATGTTAACTTTTGAACTATATATAACTTATTATTCATTATATATGTGTACTTACTATTATTTGTATATGTAAGCAACTTTTTTTTTTTTTTTTGTATTGCGTTTGGGAATATTTATATCTATATATATATATATAATTGAATTCTTGTATCTAATATTATTTTTGTATATAATAATTAATAATATTATTATTAGTTATTATAATAATAAAATTATTAATTATTATATTTAATATAATTGCTGGAATTACAGGGTATTATTATTGCAGGTTTTTTTTTAAAATATTATTGCACGATTGAAAAAAAAAATTATACAAAAGGCACCGGCTAGGCAGGAACCGGTGCCTAAACTATCCACCACCCAAAAAAAAAATGGCGGGAGAGCAGTATTAGGCACCGGTTAACCGGTGCCTATTCTACCCTATGGCACCTGTTAACCGGTGCCTATTAAACCCTATGGCACCGGTTTTGAACCGGTGCCAAATAGGGGGTTTTTGGCACCCCTCAAATAGGCAGCGGTTCAAACCGGTGCCTTAGACCGGGTTTGAACCGCTGCCTAATGCTTTTTTTCTACTAGTGATTCAAAATTAATTTTAGAACTAATTCGTTGAGCAAAATGAAAAATTTAAACAACTCTAGCTTAAAATAAAATTTTCAAAGTGCATCTAACCAAAATAATTCCCAAGAACCATTCTTTAATTAAATTGGTTTAACTTGGTGCAATAAAAATAAGAGGGCAATTACTGACTATTAATTTAATTAATTTAAATTAATCTTGAGTTTTTGACAAAATAAGAGGGAGTTGGAAAAATGAACATAAGTTCAATAAAGATTCCAACTTTAATACTAGTGAATCCTTGAAAAAATATATCTTCCAATATGAAGATAAACAATTTTCTATCACAAAGTTTAAAACTTTATGATTCCAATCAACAAAAAAATGATTAAATCAACAAAGTTTAACAAATATTCATGGAATTTAGAAACATAAAGTTTCGATCACATAACATAATTAAAGATTGAATCTTTAGTACTTGGAAGCCTCAAAGAACAACAATTTCACATTGAATGCAATTAGTTTGCAATTATGTGAAAAATAAAACCAAGATTTCAAACTTAAATTACCACCAAGTAATCATTCCTAAAGAGGATTAAAATTGCATATAAAATATGTATTGAACCAATTACATAACCACCATAAATATGCAATTAATTTTCATGGTTAGAAAGACTTAAAAATTTTCGTCAAAACGAAAAATCCCTCGAAAAGCGCATTTCTAGTCTTTTTTTGGCTTAAAAACCGATGCCTAAAAGGGTACAAACATTTCCAGAACGCCTTTTCCAACCAAAATTAACTATTTTTGGGTCGAAATCTGGGTTCGGGGTTGATGACAGCTTTAATATGAGGTTAAATAAATAAAACGAGCTACTAATCTAATTAGCAACTCAAAACCAGAAAAATTAAGCCATAAAAACACCTTGAAAAATATTATGATTTTAAAAATAAACGAGCGAGGCTCCAATACCGCTATTGGGGTTTGTGAGTCCAACTCACCGTGGAAACAAACCCAAAACCAAGACCGCACTCGTAATAAATAAAACCATAAACATAAATAAATTAATCACAAGATTAAGACAAGATAATTACCTTTGGAACGTGCTTCGCCCAAACGGAAGGGGCTCTTACTTCGAATGCTAGCCTCGAAAATACGACGGCCTCCAACGATAGTGCAGCCAAATCTTGACCACCAAAAACGGTTTAATGCCTTAGAGTTAGCAAGGCCCGAAAAAAACCCGAGTGATTAGCGAGTTCAAAGGTTTTCACAATGGTGATGCCTTTTTCAACTCTCACTCAAGTGATTTTCCCAATACCCCAACTTGGGTATTTATAGGAAAAATAAGAGAGTGAAAAGCTCTCCCATCAATGTGGGAGAATTTGATTTTTCCATTTTATTTTAAAGCTAAAATAAAATTAATAATCAAACTAATAATAAATCAACAAGTGGCAAGCTCATGTGAGAGGTTAGGTGAGGACCATTTAGAGGAGGGGGACCAAACTTGCTCCCCACTCTCTCCCTCACCTTGCGCCACTTGGCAACTCCAACTTGGGCACCAAGGCACCCAAGTGGGCTTCTAATTTTGCTTCTGCCCTTCTCTCGGCCTAGCCATCCCCACAACATAAATGCAGGCTGCTGCTCGCATTTTCTCGGCCAGCACCCATGCACTTGCGTGCGGGCTGCTGCTGTCGAGAGCTGTTGCTAGCATGCCGCGCACCTAGTGCGGGCTGCTAGCTGTATCATGCTAGCACGCCACGCACTAGGTGCGAGCTGCTAGCTCGGCTATACCCCCTAGCACTCGGTGTTCCGTTTCTAGTGGTATTTTGGTCTTTGTTGATTTATTATTATTTTAATGCCTCGTCTTTTACAATTTTTCGATTCGACTTCCGACGTTCGGTTTCGACGCTCTAAGCTCGAATTCCTGACATCTAAATATTAATTACTCGGTTGACTTATTAATTTATTTATAATTAATTCGTCGCTTCGGTTCGTTAGTTGCATGGGTGTGACCCGAAGGGTTCTGTCAAGATTAAGCTGTAATATTAATTATGCATTAATATTACTGATCGGAAGCGGCCTCCAACCAGGCATTACGATCACTGGACCTTACGGAATATATTAGCTTTCTAATAATTCTGAACCCACTAACGGAATAGTACACTTGTTCGAAGGACACCATTTTTTTCATATATATAAATAAATATATATATATATATATATATATATAGGGGAGGGATCCGGTAAGAACCCTTCCTTATATAAGAACCCTATTTATATAGGAACCAATCTTAGTCGTAGGATTAGATTGATTTGAACGGATTGAATTAAAGGAAGGCGTTGATGGCACTTTTGTAAATATATATGAAACCACCACAACCACCGTAACCTATTACTACTTAAACCTAAAAAATTAGAACGTTCACTCTCCTACCTATACTTTCTACCCATTCAACTTCACTTTCTCTCTCCTAAAACCAAAAAATTCTCTACAAACCACAATTAATGAACCAAAATCAAGCTTTGATCACATATTTTGCTCAAAATTTCGGTCACAATCAACTATTATTGTTCATAAACTTGCACCAAACAAGTATAATTTGTAATTTTGAGTACATTATTTGCAAACCCCTAGATCTGCGCAATTCATCAGATTCGGGTACTTTATATTTTTAGATTCATTAGATGATCATTGCTTACGTTTATTATATGTTTGAATTCGTTGTTTTTGTTTAATCGTTGTTCAAATTTGTCATTTTTACTGTTCTAATTTGAGTTTGAGTATATAGTACGTTGTTTATGTGGTTTAAATTCAATAAATTTGTTGTTTTTGATTTTTCACCCTAAATGTCTTTTGTGTTTTTCTGAATCTGAATTAAATACATATTCGCTATTTGTGGGGATTTAACTATTTTTGTGGTTAGTATAATGTTAGGAATTTTGTACTTGGAGTAAAGGTGTTAAACATAGGATTAATAATTTAGAACATAAAAGAAAATTTAGAACATAAGTTTAAAACATAGGGTGAAAAAAATTTAGAACATATGAAAATAATTTAGAATATATATTTAGAGCTTAGACAGAAAATTTAGAACATAGATGGAAAATTTTAGAACATAGGAAAAAATTTAGAACATAGATAAAAAAATGTCGAATATGAAAAAAAAAAAAAGTTTAGAACATAGGGTGAAAAAAATTTAGAATATAGGAAAAAAGTTTAGAACATAAGGGGAAAAAATTTAGTATATAGGAAAAAAGTTTAGAACATAGGGAAAAATTTTAGAACATGGGGTGAAAAAATTTAGTATATAGGGAAAAAATTTAGAACATAGGGTGAAAAAATTTAGAGCATAGGAAAAAAAAATCAGAACATAGGGTGAAAAAATTTAGAAATGAGAAATTTAGAACATGGATGAAAATTTTCATAAATATGCGAAAAATTCAGAGCATAGACAAAAATATTTAAAGTAATGGATGAAAAATTTTAAATGATAAGTAAATAATTTGGAACATATAAAAAGGCATAAGCAGAAAAACTTAATGTATTAGCAAAAAAAAGTTTTGAAAAATTAAAGTAAAAAACTTTTGAACATTTACAATAAATGAAAAAAAAGAACTTATGCTAAATCTTATTAGCTCAATTGGTAGAGCACTATGCAAATGCATAGAGGATGCAAGTTCGATTCCTACATAGGTTATCTCTACAAAAAAAACTTTCCAAAGTAAACCATAATAACTTAATAGTAAAACATGAAAATAAATCAAATTATTTTTTCAACTTATGTTCTAAATTATTTTTCTTATGTTCTAAATTTTTGTTTATGTTATAAAAATTTTTCTATGTTCTAAATTTTTTCTAGCTTATGTTTTAAATTTTTTCTGCTTATGTTCTAAAATTTTTCCTATTTTCTAAATTTTGTTTCTATCTTCTAAATATAAACTCTTCAAAATTACAGAAATGCCATTATTGAAGGATCATTTTAGATAGTTAGATCAAAACTAATAAAGGGCTGAGATTGGTTCTTATATAAGAAGAGGGTTCTTAATATATATATATATATATATATATATATATATATATATATATATATATATATATATATATATATATATATAACATTTAAATAATTAAAGTAACAATTAACATTATTGAATTAACAAACAAATAATAAAACAATTAAAATAAAATTGTGTAAACTACATTTGAAACCCTAACTTTAAACTTTGGAATAAACAAACAATTAATACCAATTAATACATATGGAAGTAAAATTTAGCAAGAACTCACCCAAATTTAAGAGTGAGAAAGAGAAGTATTGAGGTGGTGGCTCCAATAAGTTAGGGAGGAAGAGAGAGAGGTGTGGTGGTAGGGCGAAAATTAAGAACCGACGAACACCACCACCCATCCACGAACATCACTAGCAGTAGCCTTAAACTCCACCAGCAGCAGCCACGAACATCAACAGCCGCAACCCACAACACACAAACAGCCGCAGTCCTACTCACGAACACCCACTCGAACAACAACATCTTCAGACCAAAATAAATAAATAAAATGAAAAGGTGAGTGAATGGTGGTGGTGGAAGTCGTCTGGTAGAGAGGAGAGTAAATGGGAGGAGTGTGGACATGCAATGTAGAGAGGAGAGTTGGAGAGTAAATGAGAAGTGAGGGCAGGAGTGGAATAGTTCACAAAAATTCGACTAAGGCAAGGGCTGAATACGATCCTGTTTTTTTTTTTTTTTTTTTAAGTTGGCAAGAAGTTTGGGGTTGAACCGCTTGTCATTTGTTATAATGGCAAGCGGTTCAACCCAAAACCGCTTGTCAATCAATATTAGAGGTTTTTTTTTTAAAAATAAAAACAACTAATGGCAAGCAGATTTTTAAAACCGCTTGCCATTTGGGCCTTCCCATTACTTATTATCTACTAGTATATGAGATTGCCTAAATTAATTCAAAAGAATAAAAAAAAGACAAATTCAAAACAAAAAAATATATGAAAAATAAAACTTGCAAAGTCAAAATTTTCAAATACACAATTGCATATCTTGGGGGCTTCGCTCGGGTCTTGAGCCTTTTACCCCTTTTTTTTTTAAATCCTCAGCTTAACCACATTACAATCCTTGAAAGACCTCTTTGAGGTGTACATACACTTGTGCAATGTTTGGCTAGAGCTACGTTCGGCCTAATTCCTAACGGATACGTAGGGAACCTCACATCGAGGTGCGACCACATTCATATTCACATTTATATTCATATCCATGCTTGATCGAGTCAAAGAATATCCAATGCTTACCCCTTTCAATCTAGAGCTAGACTTGGGGGCTTGAACCGACATCATTTGGCCTACCCAACCTAAAGAGGTATAATCTTTGACTCTTCTCACATATATTTCCATCACCATAACCTTTGCTGCCAGCCTTAGTATCACTTTCACACACTTCTCGCACACATACATAGCCATATAATCTTTTTCTTAGGAACCCTTTATCATGAAATCTTGTTTCCCTACTGTGCATGCTTCATCATCTTTCAAGACAACATTCATTAGAAGAAACGGTGTATACTTGCTTAGCTTCCTGACCTGAGCAATATTCATTATTTCATGCGTCGCGTAATTTGCTTTGTACCATTTATATATCAATTATTTGTTATCATAGAAAGCATATCGTGCTTAGCTCATTGACCTAAGCAACGTTCATTATGAAATAATCACTTCATCTATATACGTGCTTAGCTTCTAAACCTAAGTGACGTTCAAGATCGCTACTTTACACCATATATGATGCTTAGCTCAATGACCTAAGTTCATTCATCTATCGTGTCACATGATATAATTGTCCTTAGCCTCCTTGCCTAAGGACATGCATCATGCATACATTATTTTCAAGACAAGCAATTCAATCCATACGATTCATTTCGTCTTGTTCAACGAGGAAGTTCAAAACTTCTTCCCTTTTTCATGTCTTTTCTTTTGAGGAAGTTCAAAAAAGTTTTTATAAATTTTTTCATCGAGGGAAAGTCAAAAACAAATTTTTTTTTTCTTTTTCGGGAGAAAGTCTGTATCCTCCACTCATGACCAAATTAACGAAATTTTTTTGCTTTTTGCATTGTCGATTGCTTGTGTCTGCTCATATACTCATATCATACTTATATACACACAATCACAAGTCATACGCATGTCATGTCGTGTCAAGTCAAGATTGGTCAAGTCAGTTGGTCAAGTTAATCACAGTATATGCGAGTCCCATGGAAAATTTCATTTTGCAGGTCTCATTTACAGCCCACATTCGGGGACAAGCGAACCATCTACATCCCACGTTCGGGGACAAGTGAACCATCTACATCCCACGTTCGGGGGCAAGAGAACCATCTACAGCCCTTGTTCAGGGATAAGAGAATCATCTAAAGCCCACGTTCAGGGACAAGCGAACCATCTAAAGCCCACGTTCGGGGACAAGAAAACCATCATCATTGTAATGATCATCTCCCAAACAAAGATGATTTACGGCGCAAGGTTCTCGATACATAGAGACTTGCAATCTCATCATCAGACAAATCTTTACTCAAGCTTGAAAAGTGTCATCCGGTGGATTTCTTCAACCATAGAAACCTGTCAAAATCATCTGTCGACTATCCTCAAGCATGGAAAGTGTCATCCGGTGGATTTCTCCAAGCATAGAAACTCGCCAAATTCATATGTCGACTTTCCTCAAGCAAGGAAAGTATCACAACAAATATCATGCATTAGATTTCTTCAAGCATAGAAAGCTACCAAACTCATTTGTCACCGATACACTGGTGTCAGATACTATTGAACATGTTTACTATCGATACAATGGTGTTAGATACGCATTATATCCATTTACTCTTTTATTTGTGGAACTAACACTTTTCTACAGGTATCGGCGTATACAGAGTGATTTAGGATCGCAGAAAGTCTTAAACCATCCCTATCGACTACTTTGACAATCGTTTTCGAAAGTGGGGGCTTTCTAAACACCTAAAATGTCTCCCCAAAACCAGACCCGATGATGAACAATCTTTCACCGCCATTATTGGTCGGGTTGAGTATTTAATCTTTGAAGTAATTAAATCCATGTTTCCATTCAATACATTTCATAAATCAATCCAACTCATAGCTCATTTCCCTAAACCATAACTTACTTTTCACTTTTTGTGTCCACATCACAAAACCTAGTGAAACTAATTTTGTGGCCCTATAATTTTGATCCAATTATTATTTCATTGGGTAGGCCTTGAAATAATCTTTCCAACTCTATATCATAAGCCCAATTTCGATATAAAATGAAAAGATATGAGCAAAATACTAAACTCGAGCCAAAACCAATACCCTTCTATTAAAAACACCATATATTAAAATCAACAAATTATTTTTAGGTCATTTTAATTGTTCTGGAAAGTAGACTTCATAAGCTTTCCAATGAAATATTATGTGCCTTAATCCAAGATACGGATCAAAAGTTATGATATTTTTAAAAACGCATAAAAAACTGGAATTGTCGTGCCACACATACCGTGACACGATGCTTTTTCCACGTCTTTTATGCGTTATTCTCACGCACTTTTCTTATTGTGCCACGGTGTATTGTACCGTGCCGCGGTGGACACTGCAGCATCGTGGTGTGCTATGCCGTGACACGGTACATGTTCCATGTCACAAGAATTTCCTGTGTTTTCTGCGCGTTAACCCGGACGCGTTTTACTCTCCGTCGGACTATTTGTGTCCCGCATCACACCAAAGTACCCCACGTCACGAGAATCCTTTCCATGTCGTGGCAAACTTTGCCGTGTCGCGGCATTATTTTTAGGGTTTTTTATATTTTTAGGGTTTTGTGTGTTCCCTCTTCTCTGTTTTCTATAAATACCCCCTCATTTCTACAGTTCGAGGCATCAATTAATTCTCTCTTCTATTCCCTAGCCTAAACACTAGCCTACCTTGTTCTTTCAAAATTCCTTCCTTACGCACTCCAAGGAGTCCATATTTTACTCGAGGTTTTGTCCTTAAACCAAGGCGTGAAAGGTAGAAATGTTTGAGGGTTTGGCCCCAAATTAACTCTATTTAATTTAAATTAATTTTAATAATTGTTTTATTAATTTTCCTTTAAGTTACTAACTCGTTTATTGTTTTATAGTTGTAAGCAAACAAAATTAAAGTAAAAATTATGTTCCTTTTATTTCTATTATTTTTCTAACAATTTTATATTGTTGGATTATTGTTAAATTGCTTCCAGTATTAATGTTTATTCTATTATATTTATTGATCACCATATTTCATGTTTAAAGGGAATATGTAATTGAAAATCACGCCGAATAAGATAATTTGGACAACCGGTTTATGATCCTTTTTAATCTTGTTATTAATCGAAGTGATCGCTAATAATTAGAATCATGTGTGCATTAATATTGAACCAACTTAACATAATAATAGTTTGGAGCAAATAGAATATTTTGTTTTCATTCTTTTGAGATCGCAAGAATCGCTTTTCACTATAAGAATCGAGTAGAGACTAATACGGGCGAATGTGACTCCATGACTCACTTCGTACGATCATCCCCGATCTCCCTTTCGTTGTTCCGAACCATATGGAGTTAGTAATATTATTGATTATGAATGGGGTGTAACCTTCACGGTTCAATCGTTGTTTCTTGTCGTTGTCCCTTTATTCGTGGTTGCCTTTTATGATTTGTGAACGGTTTACGAGTTCCTTAAAAACTTATTTGCGGCTCCCTACTTTGCTTTGTCTCTAATCGTTGTCCCTAATCGTAATGTCGATTCCCACTTCCTATGAGTGCCAAGCATATTCACACATGCTTTAACGTAGGCGCACTTCAAACGACACCTACAGTAGGAGTTGGGATATCATATAGGAAGTTGCAATCTAGGGATATCATATAAATCTTTATTGTTCTCATCGTGCTCCACGTTTATGAGAGGTTTATTAATTGTTTTGATTCTCAATTGGGAAGCATCGATGGTGATAGGAATTCTTCCAACTATGGCCTTCACTTATTGATGAAGTGATGAAGGGACGGCCTTAAGGTCGTAAAGCAAAGGGCGTCCCAACAATAAGTCGAAGGAGGCTTTGATGTCAACCACTTGGAAAGTTGTAGCATGCTCTATAACTCCCGCAGTGACATTCATAGTAATGATCCCAAGAGCTTGACGACGAGTGTTGTCATAAGCTCTTATTCCTTGTGTTGATGGAGACAAATCTTCATCCCTTATCCCCAACATCCTCGCACTTCGTAATGGACAAACTTTAATTTTTGACCCATTATCTACAAGAGTCATTGGGACATTCATCCTCTTGCAGACTACTTTGTGATTCAAGGATTTATTGTCTTTATCACCTTCTTGAGGCAAGTCTTTGTCAGTAAATTGATTATATTGATGGGACTTGGAAGATCATACACTTAAGCATGGTGGCGTCCAAAGGGAAGGAAGCTATAGCAAAAGAGTCGCCAAAAAGTTTTAGGAACTTGTAAACCGTTCACAGAGTGAAGGTTACACCCCTTCACGATCCATGAGATCGCTAACTCCATAGTGGTCTGGAACCCTGAATGGATATTTGATGATGAAGGTACAAATCCAACCTATAAGAGATTGAACCTGCCTTAATAATAGGCCTCTACTTTATTCTTCTCATATTCATGTGCGCTTTCTGACTAACATACAACCAATAGGTTAACCCTAAACCTGTTTAATCTATGTTGGTTGAATATTAATGCACAAACAAATCCATTATTCGCGATCACTTGAATTATAATCATATTAGCCTAAACAAGATTATTAATTATCTTATTAAGCGTGATTACAAGTACAAATTTTCTTTAAGCATGCATAAAAGGCGTGATCAAGAAATAACAATGACAATATTAAGCAACATAATAATCACAAATCATCGTCATCATAATAATATTCTCATCAAAGCATAATAATATTAGCAAGATCATAGGCATGATACTAACAAGATTGATAACAAACCCTAGCATGTCACTAAACATTAAAGATCAAAGCTTTAACCCTAACATGATACTAACATGATAGAAGGATAGAATAGGAAGCATCCCATAGAAGCATATACATGATATTAGAAATCTTAGTTATTACCCTAAACATGATACTAGAAATCATAAAGACATCCTAACATAATACTAGGAATAAAAATAATCAATGAACGATTTCTATATCAAAATAATAACAATTAAATTACTTACTTGGATGCTTCGTATCTCTTTCTAATAACAAAATACACGCGTTAATAACTTCAAGGGAAATAATAAATCAAACAATTAAATTAAATAATTGAAATAGAGACTTGAGACCAAACCCTCAGAAATTATCAACCTTTCATGTCTAGAGCAAAGGCAACTTCGAACTTGGCTAGGTCTATCTAGAACTTGTGAATGTGGAATTTTGTAAGAGGAATGTTTAGAAAAAGAATAGAGAGAATAAGCTTCTAGCTTTAGAGAGAGAATAGATATTTAGAAATTGTGAATTGTTAATGAATACTAACAAGGAGATATGACCCCTATTTATAAGAAAATAGTCAGGAATCGATATAAACAAATCAGAACTTGAATTGGAATAAAACTATTACCTGTCGCGAGCGATAGAGCCTGTCGACATGCGACAGGAATCACGCATGGTGACAAGCCTTGTCGTTTGGTGACAGGTTTGTCGTTATGCATGATGAGTGACATTTATGTCACTCTTAGGGAGTAGTTTTAGAGTCATTTTCGTGTTTATTTTATCTTATTTTCCCTTTCTTTCTCTTGTTTTCTTTTTAATAAAGTTTCTTGTTTATTCGGTAATTTTGGAGCGTTTTAGTTTATTTTCTTTATTTTATTAGTTTTAGTCTATTTTCGTATTTTATTTTACTTTGTTTGCTTGTATAGTTTTTGTTTTATTTTTATTAGTTTAGTTTTATGTCCCTTATTTTCTATTTTATTTATTTTATTTTTATTTTGTCTTTTGATTATGCCCTCGTGTTTTTGTTGTAGGTCGAGTTTGGTGTTTCGGGTTTTAAAGTCGTGTTCGAGTTCAAAGTCCGGGATTCGAGGTGCAAATTTGTTCTAAAGCTGCTGCCCTGTTGCTGCCAGCTTAAACTACACCACCCTCCCTCTTTATCCTTCACCACACAACACCACCTCACCTCCCCTGCTGCTCCCTGCTTTCCACTCACAAATCACGCACAACCGCAACACACACCAACAGCAACTGCAACATCAACAACAACCACACACACCAATACCCAGCCACCGCACTTCACCCAACAAAACCATCACGCAACTCCACCACTCACAGCCACCAATTCACCAATAACAACAGCAGCCACGCAATCCCTGCTCCAATCCGCAGCCTGCAACCGCGCAAAAACCAGCAACAGCAGCCACCAATTAACTCCACCTCACCACCGTTCCCAACCTCCAACCAATTGCAGCAGCCGCACTACTCAACCCACCTTCATCCACCTTCGCGCAACCCCTGCTCCACCTCACGCAACCCACAACAGCCATTACCACCAATACCCAGCCACCGTCAGCCGCCAAAATCGCCAGCTACCATCTCCTCCACACATAGCAGCAGCCTGCGACCTGCTATCGTCCCTCGCATCACAGCCAACATCACCAAAATCAGCACAAAACAGCAGCAAATCAAAGCAAATTCGATTTCAATCGGGTTCGGGCAAACCGTTGGTGGTTCGGTCGAACTTCGAGTCAGAGACTTTGGGGGTTTCGTTAATCGAAGAGGAGTGGACGAACATACCCATGGTTCGACCGAACCAACCCCGTAGTTCGGCCGCACCAACCCACGGTTCGATCGAACCATTTCACGAGCTATGCACATGGCTTTTAATGAGGATCGAACGGCCTCGATTTGATGATGATGGTTGATGAACGGTGGTGATAAGATGAGCTTCAATGGAGATAGAGCAGCCAATGTGAAGGAGAAGAGGAAGGAAATCGTGGTGCTGATGTTTTTGGGTGGGGAATTGATTTTGATTCATTTTATTTTTCTTTTCCTTTTTCTTTTATTTTTACTTTCTTTTCCTTTTTCCTTTTCTTATTTTCTTTTCTCTTTTATTTTCTTTTTCTATTTTTATTTTCTTTTTATTTTCCTTTTCTTTCTTTATTTTATTTCCTTCTTTTATTTTTCTATTTTTCCTAGTTTTATTAGCTTAGTATAAATACCCAATTTTGGGGTAATTAGAAGGAGGGGAATAATTATCTATTCTTCTCTCTAATTAGTTTTTAGGTTAGGTTAGGATTAGTCTTCTTTGGTAGAGAGAGAAAGTGAGGTTTTCTTCATTAATGAACTTGGATTTTGAAGAAGGAGCTTGTTCAATACTTTGTAGACCTTCATCTTCAATTAATGAGCAATTTCTTACTCTCTCTCCTCTATTTTTATTTGTTTATTTTGATTATTATTTTAGTTGTTGGTATTGCTTGTTGATCATGTTGATTCTTGATTATTTTTTGATTAATCTTGTTATTATCATGATTAGTGAGTAATTTCCCCATTAAGGGGATGGTTGTGGTGTAGTTGGACCTTGAGCATGTTCTAGGGTTTAGAATTGATTTATTTGTGATTAAAGTCTTTATATGCTTGATATTCTTTAATCTTCTTGCAAGTGCACATTGTTGGTTGATTAAAGGTGAATCTTTGCTAACAAGAAACGGAAGTTGACTTAGTTAAGGTTCATTACTATCGATTGTTATTTAATAGTACCTCCTAGTATATGGTTCTAATGTGGAAACATAGAGGCTATGTTAGGAGAAGCCAATTGACCCCGAAAGGCGGCTAGATTGAATTCTTAATTTCGATATTCGAGCATGTTTAGTTCATAATTAATTCAATTTCTATGCCTTTGTTTATGTTCAAGTGAATGCTATACCTAAACCATTTCCCTTAATGTTTTATTTCTTGTTTTAGCATTTTTAGACTTTAGTTTATTTATCCCCTATTCCGGACTAGCTTAATTGTCGATAACATTTGGTGGTGTTTACCGTTCTCTGTGGTTCGACCCCTATGCTTGCCTTATACTCGTATTAGGTTTGTTTAGGTTGTATAAATTGTATTTGATCTAGGGATAGACAATTGACGACGCGTTTATTCCCTTGTCAATGCAACATTTAAAAGATAAACGCGTTTTTTTACGGAATCCTTTTCCTAATAAAATTAAGTGATTAAAACTCCGTTTAATCAATTTTAAATCAGATTTATCAAAATAAAACAATTATTTTATTTCAAACCAAATTCATTATTTTTCTAAAATATTAATTATTAATCCTAATAACATTAGAATTCAAAATAACCTTCTAGACTATTCTAGAAGACTATAATCAATCCTAATAATTTTAGGAATAATAATTATAGGACCTCCACTAGATCATTGGGCCATAAAACCATTTAATACCCAAATTAGTATTTGGACCATAACTTCCTTATCATTCATCGGAATTGAGCTTATAATATCATTGGGAAGCTCTTTATGATCCCAAACCAACTACACTATTAATGGACCCCTATCATGAACAAACTAAATTGGACTAGCTATTTTAATAAAATAGAGTTCTTTCGAAAACAGAAAAAAGATTTTATTAAAAACAAAAACATCACATGACTTTTCATACTTTCACTTCATTCGATAATCTAGCGACGTGAAAAGTATTCATCACTGGGTTTGGCTTTTGGGGAGACATAATTGGGTGTCTACAACTAGCCTACCTTATTCTCTCAAAATACTTCCTTTAAGCACTCCAAGGAGTGCGTACTTTACTCGAGGTTCTATCTTTAAACCCAGGCGTGAAAGGTAGAACTATTTGAGGCTTTGGCCCCAAATTAACTTTATTTAATATAATTTCAATTATTTTTAATTTATTTTGTTGAAGTTACTAACTCATTTATTGTTTTATAGTTGTAAGCATGCAAAATAAAAGTAAGGAATCATGTTCCTTTTATTTCTATTATTTTTCTAACGATTTTATATTGTTGGATTATTGTTAAATTGCTTCCAATATTAATATTTATTCTATTGTTATTATGATCCCCATATTGCATGTTTAAAGGGAATATGTAATTCAAAATCACACTTAATAAGATAATTTGGACAACCGATTAAGGTTCATTTTAAATCTTGTTTTTAATTGAAGAGATCACAATATTATAGAATAATGTGTTGCTTTAATATTCAACCAATTTAGCCTAATAATAGTTTGGAGTGAATTGAATATTTTGTTTGCATGCCTTTGAGATTGCAGGATTCGCTTTTCACAATAAGAATCGAGTAGAGGCCAATACAGGCGAATGTGACTCTATTACTCACTTTGTACCATCATCCCCGGGGGATTTAGGCTCTATCAACCTAAAAACACTCATGGAAATAAGGGTTCATCTAATTTATTAAATCCACCCAAACCATTGAGTCAAGTTTGATTTCATCACGAACTCGCGGAGCCGCCCGTTGGCATACACCCTTAAGGGAGGCTGCCTTTCCAACACGTCCAAACTCTTAAACATGGTACCCTTTGACACCAAAAAGTTTGACCATAGTTGCACATATATCTTGACCTTAGGTTGCGAACACTTTTTTTTGTATCATCGTGACTAAGTGCTACGTGGTTTATGGTGCTAACCCCACATGTGTTTGTTAATTTTGTTTTTTGGGCTAACCTATGACTAAGGGTTTTTATTTCCACATTGTAATTAGTACGGACTTAAAATTGAATAAAATCTGGAAAATTCACAAAATCGGACCTGGAACTGTGCACCTTGTCATGGCAGCTCTGCCGCGCCACAGTGTGCAGTGCCGTGACACGGCGCTTTGTACCGTTTGATGGTATACTGCACTGTGTCACGACAGTCAGCACCGTGACACAGTGCCCAGGAAAAGTGTCCTATCAGTCAGCTTTTTGTCTTTGTGTGTACTTATGTGGTTCGTATGTCGGTCTAGTATCATTTCTAGCTGTACGATTATAACACTCTTCCATAATCTCACTTAATAACTTACAAGTCATTCTGAGTCTACACACTTCTTGAGTCATGCACCATATCATTTATAACCGTACTTTAGGATGGTCTTGTGTCGTTTTTTTCAATTTTTTTTAAGAGTAAGTTGACTGGTATCCTCCATACATACTTTCTCAAAAAAAATTTCAAAAAAATTTCTTGCCTTTTCTTTTCCGAATGGGTCATGGTTAAGTCTAGTCATTAAAGGTGCATTTGTTTTTATAATTGTAGCACTTGGTCAAGAAGCAAAGGTAGATTATTACGGTTTGATTCACTACCCCCAACAACGTCTTAAACCTAAGAGGCATACAAGAAAACAACCACAATTATCTCCACAAAATTCACCTTCATCTCCAGTTCATTTTCAGTTCATTCCAAAGACCACTAAGGAAGAAGTTGAGAACCTAAACAAGACCATCAAGACACTACTGCTATGGTGCAAACGCTCACCACTAAGGTCTCCGTCTCCACCATGGAGCAAACTAATGTCACTGTTGCTGCGATGGACAAGATCAAGGAACAAGTTAGCAAGATTTTTGAGGACTTTACCTACGTGGAACAACCTGCCACATCATTAGCTATCAAGTTAGCAAGCTTCCTGAAAATTTTTCCCGAGTCTACACACTTAATCACTCACGAGTCTTTCTGAGTCTACACACTACCCTCGATAAGTTAGCAAGCTTCCTGAAAAGTTTTCCACTGCTGACATCCTAAAATTTAAGCCTACTGATAACCCTATGTTTCAGTTAGTCTTTTTTTTACAACTATGGCTCTCAAGGGAGTAGATGTAGCACTCTTCTCTACTATGTTCCCTCTTTCCTTGGGGCACGCTTGTCAACAACGGTTTTACTCTTTGGATTCCAAGCATACTACGACTTGGGAGGATGTTAATAAAAGATTTATAAGTCATTACAAGTGTAACATCCAAGCTAAGACTTCTGAACGTGAACTCTCCATTCTCAAACAGAAGGAGAATGAAGGCTTCACTACATATCTAAACAGGTGGAGAGAAACGACTGTTTTCTTGGTGGATCCTCTCAAAGAGAAGGAGATGGTTCACCTCTTTATTTCAAATATAACTCATAAGCACAAGCAGCATTTGAAGTTTCTGCCATTGAACACCTTTGAAGTTGTGTACGATATTGGGATCAATATTGAGGATGAGTTGATGAAGGCTGCTGGTACCAACAATAACAACAACAACACTTGGAAAAACAAGAAGAATGATAGTCCTTCTTATTCGTCTTCCAAGCCTAATAATGCTACCAACAACATTAACCTCAGTGATGTGTTTGCTCTTAGTGCTCATAATCAGAGATTCCAAAGGCAAAGGACGGTTTACACGCCTTTGGGAATGAGCTATGACGCTACTTTTGATCGCCTACATAGTCAAGGATTGATTATGCCTATTAGGTAATTTCCAAAACCCAGACCAGAGAACATAACTGCTAGCTATGACCCCAATGCTCAATTAAAATTTCATTAAGTTAAAGGTTATACTACTGAGAAATGTTGGAGGTTAAAGGATGCGGTCTACGACTTGATTGATGCTAATCAGCTTCCTATTTCTCTAGAGGGAAAGAAGCCCAATATTCAAATAGGTCCTTTTTCTAATGCTTTGGCTATCTTAGGAGATGAAATATCCTTTGATCCGTCACTACTCTTCCAATCTGTGGATGAACCTCTACCAGAAGTTGTCTTTGTTTCGAGTTGTGAGGAAGTTAATGGAATTTGGGATAGTGATGACAAAGACATCTATTTCAAAGATATAGTTGGTTCATATCTTGGCACTGTCAACCACGAAAATGTTTAGGGGGACTTTGAAGTCAAGGTTCTCACCACAAATGGAAGGTTACGACAACATAGTCAACCTCCACCTCCACTGCAAGCACAATCAACAGTTGATCTCATCGACCCTGTAAGTAACGATGTGATCAAGCAACTGCAAAAGACTAAGGTGGAAATGAATGTTTGGAAGCTATTGGCTACCTCCCACGAGCATCGAAAGGATGTGATGAATTCTCTAGTGAAGATAGGAGTTGATAATGACATGACTCCTCAAGGGCTAGTCAACTTTCTCACTATTGAATTGCTGAGTACCAACAATTTGATTTCCTTTTCTGATAAGGATTTGCCCCTGAAGAGTACTAACATAACAAGGCCTTACACCTTAATGTGGTGTGTAGGCAAATGAATGTTCCCATGAGCGTAGTTGATAATAGCTCAACAATTAATTATATGCCCACTACGCATTGCGAAGAACCTGGGCATAAAAGATGAAGAATTGATTCCCTTTACTCAAGGGATTCGTGCTTATGATAATACCCTCCGTAAGGCCGTGGGTACTATCATGTTAAACATAACTACTGGAGTCATTGAACGTCGCACCAAGTTTTAGGTTGTGGACATTAAGGCTTCTATTCAATCTGCTATTAGGTCGTCCTTGGCTTCATGAGCTAAAGGCGATCCCACCATCGCTGCATCAAAAAGTAAAAGCCATAGTTGGAGGGTTTCCAATCACCATTGATGCCTCTCCAATGCGTATCCAAGTCATTGATACTCCCATCCTACATGTTGAACACGATGAGGAAGATGAAGATCTCTTGGGTTTCTCTCTAGAAGACATTCTCATGTTTGAAGAAGAGGAGAAGTGTCATCTCGACTTTGATCCTTATTCGAATACTAACATAAATACAATTATGAAAAAGCAAGGGAATTTTCCTGAAATGACCCTTGGAGTAAAAAAAGAGATGGCTGAACTTTGGGCCCCCTGGTGCACCCAAGAAAGACACCTTTTGCTTGAAATTCAAGCCAACAAAGGAAGATATGAAATAAGCTCTCTTGGAGATGAAAGCTCGTTACAATGCTCGAACCATGAAGACAGAAATGTCCATGGATCCTTATCCTTTCACTCTTAATGGCTAGTATATCAAAGAAGGGGATACTTCCCATGCTATGAATTTCCCAAGCCTTTCATCCACAATGGGAACGTGAGCCAAGTTTTGAGGTGTTTATGGACTTTCATTTCATCGACAAAGGCGACGAGTTCTTAACAGCTAAGAAACCAATCAGTCCGAGCTCTAATGATATGAATATTAATCTTGTTTTTTGGCTGGAAAAGAATGAACCCAAGCCCATTGGCAATGACAATTTTGAGCTCGTTCAAGCTGTCATGTCGAGCAAAGATTATGAACCCTCTCAGTTAATTATCCCAGCTGATGGTGTTCTAAAGGGATGGCGAAAGATGGTGAAGATCACTACGCCGAGTGGAGAAAAGTTGGAAGTGACTGCTGGCAAAGGCCCTATATTTGATTAATTTGAATTGTCTGGGTCCAAGTCCGAGTCTGAGTCTGTTGATAAGTCCTTAGGATCTGAGGTAGACCCCCTTTCTGCTATTGATCGGGATAAGATAGGTCGTTAAACTACTACCCTAATCAAATTAATCATTTATATACCTAAAATACTCTAATACAAGTATAGGGGAGAGTAAAAGGTGGAACCACTATGGAAGCTCACTCATTCAACATCAATTTTCACTAATGCAAGAGTAAAAGGGGAATGTTTTTGTTGGTTTTTTAATAAAGAGCACTAAAACTACAAATAAGCAAAGATAATGATGATTAAAATCAAGAGAGACGATGCTAGGGATATGGGGGGTGTCCAATATGATTAAAAAGAGGGGAATAATGATGATTATCATGAAACACATGCCAAAGAACACAAGATTCTACCTAAACAACTCATCATTCTCATGTAATAGTCTATGCAAATCAATGAAAGAGATCTACATTAATAAGGATCATTGTCATGCATCCTATTAGTTACAATCAAATCAAGAGAATAAAGAAGCACAATCCATAAAAACTCCACTTTAGTAACTCATTCTCATGCAATCATTAAAATAGAGATGATCTTAATATAGTTCAAATCACTTTCATGCATTTAAACTAGAAAACATCAAATATAGTGCAACAATAATCTCAAGCTATTAAAAATCATGTCTTTCATCAATTTATGGCATAAGTTCAATCCAACCATCAGCATTCATCCAATATCAACTCATATTTTCCACCCCTTCCCCTAGCTAAAATCAAGGGAAATCAAGGGTGCCCGCACAGTAAATCAAGGGAAATCAAGGGTGCCCGCACAGTAAATCTGCGAGCCCGCACAAAGGCCGCACAGTAGGTCACACAAACTTTCTGGCTTGGCTCTGTTTCATCAGCTTGGTTGCGCGGGTTCTGACAGGGCTGCGCACCCGCGCAATAGTCGCACAGTAGCCCGCATAGAACAGTTTGCTTTGATCCTTGAAATCCTCTTTCTTTTGGCACATGATACCTACAAAACACAAGGATGGAAATTAAAATAAAGGGAAGGCAAGAAGACTAAGACAAAGGAAGATAAAGGAAAAAGGAAAGGAGGAAACAAAACTAAGTAAAAAATGCTTAGAAAAAGGGACAAACAAGTGCAAATGAGGGGAGAATCCTTAGAGAAAAAGGATAAAATAGTTGCATAAATGCCACTCTTCAAAATCCCCCACACTTGCCTCTTGCTTGTCCTCAAGCAAGGAAAACAGGAACAAAGAGACAAACACAACAAACATAACATGACAAGGTTTTAGCAAAACCAATCAAGCCTCAAGGTAATGAAATGCTCCATTTGGACTCACACACAAGTAAATGCACCAAAGAATACTTATCTTTCTCAATTCAAAGAGGGAAAGCACGTTCCAAGATGCTCAAGGTTGAAAAAGACAAACCAAAGCTAAGCATAGAGAACTAATGATTTCATTCTCGCCCTAGCCCCAACCTAGACGGTCAGCGTTCTCTCCACTAGCTTCAATTCATCTCTTAACTAGCTCCTCATGATTCCTCGAGGGAATCGGAAAAAGAAGGTTTTATATGGAATCATAAGGTCATCCCTACATCTCAACTATGAATACTCTCTCCATAGGGTTGAAATCTATCTCCCTCCACCGTTCTTTGACCATGCCCCTGTAAAATCCAAGGGTCTTAACTAGGGTTGTAATGTCATGGCTAGGGGTTAAGGTTGGGAAACAATTTAAAAATTTTGGTGGCAATTCCTAAGTGAAGCATAAGAGTGTCCATATCTCAAGAACATCCGAAGAAATGAACCTATTCTCAAACTTACAACCTTTCAAAACAAACTACACCACATTACTTCAATCCTTTTCATTTCCTTCGTTTTTTTTTTTTTTTTTTTTTTTTTTGTGCTTGGCTTTCATGAGTTTCAACTTTCTTGCCAAACCTTTTTGAATACTCTTTTCATGAATAATATTTCAAACACTTACTTGAACCAAATTACACAACTTTCTTGCTCAATTTCAACATTATCAAACTCGAACCTCACAAGCCAATGATTTACTAACTACAAGGGTTGGTAGAATAAAGGCCGATAGATTTGTAATATGACTATGTCAAGAAAGGGGAAATAAGGCTTAAATTGGTTAGCAAGTGGGTGAATGCAAAAATGAAAACCAAATTTGTAACAAAACACAAAGAAAACAAAGAAAAATGAGAGAAATGCCCTCTTCCTCCTCTAGAGTTATATGGTCACGATTCTGGGAGCTAGACGCCAACACAAAGATTAAGATATGCATTGTTAAGGATCCTAAATGCCGCTCACAAGAATGATGAAGGCTAGAACAAATCATGCTCACGCGGGATAAGAAATATAGCAAATACAAACCAAGGGAATCGTATCCACCATAGAGAGCAACACCATCTTACCACTTTCCCGTGAACTAGGGGTTCAAACGTCCTCAAAAGTTCTAAACCGGGCTACCATAGCTTACAATGTGTCTAATTCAACCCTAAGCATTCTCAAACCGTGTAAACCCTCATCAACTAGGAAGATAAGCATTCTAAGACATATCGTCAAGAGAGGCAAACCAATCCAAAATATTGAGCAAATTACAAATCAAAAATCATTTCAAATTGTCATAGTTATGCTTGTAGCACAAAAAGGGGAAAACAAAACAAAAGAAAGGGGAAGAAATCAAAAAGGTTCACACACGAGGCATATAATCCATTAAAATCCCAATCGTCATACAAGTGATCGTTCGATAACAACATCAACGATCCGAGGTTCCATAGAACGAAAAGAAAACATCTTCGAACCATTCAACTTCTTACTAAGCTAAACCTAAGCTAAACACCCAAAGAAAAAGAAAATAAAAGAGAGGAAAGTTCTCACCAAACCCCGCTTGAAATGAAGACAAGATAAATTATACAATCTCACCGAGGGAGCTCGATTTGCCCTTTAACTTCCTTCATCTCCATTTCCAAGCTTGAAAAGCGAGCCAAAACAAAAGAAACGACTGAGATAAAAAAATAATAAAAAAAGTTAAAAATCAAAGAAGAAACTAAAACTTTAAACAAAATGAAAAAATAGAAATAAAATAAAACTATCTAAAAAAAATTTGGATAAAAGGAAATTTTGATTATTAGGAGTTTGGATTTTCCTTCATAGGAGCGTCATCACCTACAAAAACACTTGAAAATTCATTAGCAAAAGCTCATCAAAATCACCTAGAGACATCATCATCACAATCAAGAAGATAAATCAACATCAAAACATGATAAAGCCAACCGAACCATGTAAGCTCTACCACCTACAATGAAGTCCCCCCCACACTAGCATGATGCTAAGCCTTTCCCCACACTACGAAAAAAAAACATCCCTTCGCTTCTTACAGCCCCCCACACTAAAACAATGCACTGTCAGCGGTGCGCAAAATTAAAACATTGGGAGGGGGCAAAGGGGAGAAATAAAGAACAAGGGGGGCTAGTGGCCACTAAGGCCGGCTTCGTCATCATCTCCATCACCCTCGGTGTCATAAGAGAACCCGTTCGGAGGGATGCCATGTGGGTCCCAACAACCGGTGAAACCCGGAGGCCAACCATAGTGACCTCGAAAGAGGTCTTGTTGCCATTGAGGTAACGAGTCGAAAGGGGCGGGAAGCTGGAGAGGGGAAGGGTGGGTAGGGTCGACAAATGGATAGTTGGGGTCACCCCTAAAATTGCTTCCCCCCGGGGCACAATAATCGTACTCAGTTTCCGTCGGGTAGTCTACCCGGGAAACACCTTGGGAGGAGGGCTCTTGCCAATAGGGCCAAGTAGGTTGCGATCCCTGCCACTGAGGGACCGAGCCTTGTTGGGGTGGCTAATAGGGGTAATTGACCGGGGGGGTGACCTCACCTCTATCCACGGCCGCACCATAGAGAGCTTGGGTTTGCATAAACATACCCTGCTGGTTGTCCATCAGGCTTTGCATGCCAAGTTACATGCTCATCATTTGTTGTTCAAGGCTACTCATGCCTTGATGTTTTTGCTGTTGTTGATGATGCTGTTGTTGTTGTTGTTGTTGCTGATGTTGTTGTTGCTATTGTTATTGCTAATGTTGTTGTTGTTATTGTTGTTGTTGTTGATCAACTACCATAATCCTTGCGCTACTCAAAGCAGTGGGTAACACACCATTGTCTCGCGGAATTTTCCATACATTCCTACATTCAGCTCCAAGGATGTACGGCTGGGGTAAGGCAAGATACAATGGTGCTTGCGCTCAACAATCCAAGCATGAATATTGTTGGCATCTGAAGTTCCTTGGAGAAACCCCGACCTTCTCATTTGTTGTATGTAAATGAATAAGTCCTTGTCGGCCCCAATTTGAGTGCACGAGGGGAAGAAGCGTTCATAGTTAAGCTTCTTTGCAATCCTAGTGATCATCACACCAAGGGAAATTTCTCCCGTCTTGTGACCCGACTTGATTGCCTCGCAACACATGACGAACCAGTACCCCATGTTGAGCCGCCCTCTCAACTCCTCCCTAGTAGAAACCCACAAAGTAAAGAGCTCTTCATGCGAGATTTTACTTAAGTCTTGCTTGCTAAACACCGCATACCCCAGAATGCGGTGAAGGATATGGAGAACAGGGTGGATAATTTGGTTGGCCACCGAATACCTAGTGTTGAACTCTTCAAAATCGGTAATCGTTTGCCACCATCAAAATTCATCGTACTATGGGAATAGGCTCAATGAAGGGGCAAGGAGGTCCGCCTCGGGGTTCAAATCCAACAATGTATTGAGATTACTTAGAGTCATAGTGTGCTGGTTGTTGAATAGTTGGATGGAAATTTGGAAGTCGTTGTTCCCATAAGACTCTTTTTCAAATGAGGCCAAGAATTCAAAGGTGGGCGCTTTATATGTTCGAAATTGATGCTTGATGAACTCATTCATCCATAAGTTGTCAAGGAGCGACCTTATGTCATCGTCAATCCCCAAAGCTTTCATGGAGCGTTGATCATAGTGTCTCGTGGGATTTAGATTTCGTCCTTTAAGTTCATTGAAGAAGGTAACATGGACCTTGTTCAAGAATTTCAATCGAGAGGGAACATTTGGTCCTTGAGCTTGAGTTTGAGTTTTAGTACTAGGTTCCTCAACCCTTAACCGAGGCTCCTTTCTACTCTTCCTTTTGCTCATTCCGGCCTCAAGCAATACAAATAACCAAACCAAAAGAGAACTGACTTCAAACTCAACCAATAATTGAAACACAACAACAACAACCCAAGCCTTAACAATCTGCAAAAAGGTTTGTACCAACAACTAACCACACAAATATAGCTCCAAAAACAACTAGAATCAACAAAAAAGCACTCAATCACAATACATTATGATAATAAGAAATTTTCATGAAAATAGTTGCATTATCATCAATACTAACATAAAATCTGTCAACTCAATTCCATGAAAATAGCTTCCAAATCAATAATGTTAACAACAATGTTCCAAAATCACTAAATATCACACTAACAACTGTAGGGAATATTTCAAGCATTATCCCTAGCTTGAACCCCACTGTGATCATACACTAAAGTACGATGGCATCCAAAGGGAAAGAAAATAGAGCAAAAGAGTCGCCAACAAGTTTTGGGAACTTGTAAACCGTTCACAGGGTGAAGGTCACACCCCTTAACGATCCAGGAGATCGTCAACTCCAATAGGTTTGGAACCATGACTGGTAGTTCGGGGATAAAGGTACAAATCCAACCTAAAAGAGATTGAACGTGTCCTAATAATAGGCCTCTAATTTATTCTGATCGTATTCATGTGCGCTTTCTGACTAACATGCAATCAATAGGACTACCCCTAAACCTTTTTATCTATGTTTGTTGAATATTAATGCACAAATAAAACTATTATTGGCGATCACTTTAAACTATAATTAAAATTAACCCTAAACAAGATTATTAATTATCTTATTAAGCGTGATTACAAATACCAATTCCCTTTAAACACGCATAAAAGGCGTGATCAAGCAATAAGAATAAATAATGTATCAAGCAAAATAATGATAATCAATAATAATAATTAAAATAATCATAATAAAATAATCATCATAATAATAACTATAATAATAATATTCATAATCATCATAAATTATAAAAGTTATAATCATAATCATGTTCATGTTAATATTAAAGCATAATAATAGCAAGATCCTAGGCATGATACTAGCATGATTAATAACAAACCCTAGCATGTCACTAAGCAATAAAAATCAAATCTTTAACCCTAACATGATACTAACAATCATAAATATTAGGAAGAACATAGAAAGCATCACAGGAATCATAATAAGCATATTTAATATTTAAATTACCCTAGACATGATACTAGGAATATCATAATAACAATTTAAACATGATTTATACATCATAATATCAATTAAAACCATTAAAGCACTTACTTTGATGCTTCGTACCTCTTTCTAATAACAAAATACACACGTTAGTAACTTCAAGGAAAATAATAAACAAACAATTAAATTAAATAATTGAAATAGAGATTTGGGACCAAACCCTCATAAATTCAACCTTTCACGTCTAGGGCGAAGGCAACTTCGAATATGGCTAGGTGTTCCTAGATCTTGCGAATGCGGAATTTTGTATGTAAAAAGCTAGTTAGAAAAGAGAAAGAGAAGGAAGAATGATTAAGGAAATCTTGATGAGAATTAGCGAATGATTAAAGAGAATGAAAGAGAATTGAAAACTGGTTGTAGGTGAATCAAGATGAATGTTGATGAGAATTGGTGAAAAACTAAGAATTGATGAAATCTGGTTATCGAAAACGGAGTTTTTAATACTTTATTTATAGAGAAATCAGCCAAAAAGATAAAATAACAAAATAGAGCATTGGCGCACCTAAAACAGAGCTGGCGCCAGCACCGGCTTATTGGCGCCAGGAATTGGCTATTGGCATTGGCGCCAGGCGGCAAGCGCCAATGCTTGGCGTGTGACGCAAATCCTGTTTTTGACGCGTTTTCTAAAATCAGATAAATTTTGCCGTACAGGAGGATAAAATTGTATCTTTTCCTCAAAAATGCTCTTTGATTTTAATTAAAACTCTAAAAAGTCAACAAAAGTCAATTTATTAATGCTAATTGAATTAGCAATGAAAAGAACCTTCTAGAAGAATCTAGAAGTCTAAAAACCATTCCTAATTGCATTAGGAATGATAAATCATATTAGGCCCTCCCCTAGATCGTTGGGCCGCACATAAGGCTCAAACCGGGCCCAGTTTAGTAAATTGGCAATAACTTCCTCAATATTCATCGGAATTGGGCTTATAATATATCGTTGGAAAGCTCTTGTCAAGCCCCATAAAAATACACTACTATTGAAACCATATCATGGACCAACAAAACTGGATTGGCTGTTTTCTTAAAATAAGTTTTCAAAAACAGAGAGAAGAGAAAAGAAATTAAAACTATCCTCATCACTAAACTTTCCACACTTTCGCCCCATTCGATTATGATTCGACGTGAAAGGTACTCATCACTGGGTTTTGTTTTGGGGAGACACAAATGGGTGTCTACAGCCGCGCAGTATACTGCTGAGCGTCGCTATTTCTTGGTGACATATGGAGCAGTTTCATACCTTGGAGAGAGGGTTGCTATTCAGCATTCCTCGGACACTTTCGTCGTTAGTTCTTGCTCCTCCACCGCATCACATGTTCAACGTCGCGAGGTTGGTGATCATGTTAGAGAGAGCTGGTAACCCTTGGCGATCTTATACGATCCTTGGGCGGTGCTATGAAGAGGAGCTACTACCGTTGTTTGCTCCAGTCCTTGTACTGGCTGAGGAGGTGGCGGTATGATTTTTAGCTTTTACCTTTCGTTAAGTAGCCCCCAAGAAACGTTTTACAGACTTTGATTTGCTTTTGTCAGGCTGGACCTACTGATTTTGTGCCACCTCATATGTCCATCCATTATCAGGGGACATACTGGCCGATCGAGGAGATGATTCCTCCGGCTCTTAAGGGTGAACGCTTCGTAGAGCGGTCGATTCATCGTCACCAGACTCGGGTGAGCTTTATTTATTTGTAATTTTTGTCCATATATGTTATTCATCATTACTAACTTTATTTCCTTGACAGTTCGTACGCGAGGTGGTCACAGCGATGGCACAGTGCATAGATGCCTTCCGAAGCCAGCTGGTTTGGATGAGGAATGTGGCTACATGTTGTCGCAATGACGCCGTACTGGTTGGCTCGTCATCGCAGCAGCCTCTGCAACCTCAGCCTCAGATTGATCTTGGGTGGACAGGTCCTGTTCTGAGTTTTCCACCTCCCGAGGAGACTGGAGTTGGAGCTAGAGCTGGAGCTGGTGAAGAGGTTACTCCTCGTATTGCGCAGTTTTATGACATGATGGGCGTAGGTCCTCCTGTGCCGTAGTTTATTCCTGTGCTTTTTATTTTATTTTGACTTTGTATAGAACTTTGCCTTTATTAAACTCATTATTAGACATATTTGTATATACATACTACTATGAGTTTATTTTAATTGACATTTATTTATCATTTTTTTTCATTTTTATGTGTATGTTTGTGTGTGCAAAGAATTGTGATAACTACTAAATTTTTGTGCAAAAATTCGGTAATTTTTGTTATTGATGGAGGGTATCCGACTTTCTTTCCTAAAAAGAAAAATGAAAAAATAAATATATTTGATTTACAAAAACTTAAAAGTTAAGTTTAATCAGAATCCGAAAATAATATAATTAATATGATGGATATATTAATTAAGAAGAAGGAAAAAATATAATTAGAAAAAAAAAGGTATAAAAAGAATAAAAAATCGTAAAGTCATTGGTCAGACTCGAATCAGGCAAAAAACGCGGTTTTGAAAAGCTCGTATGATAAGACACGTCAGCACCATCAGGCGCCACGCTTTTTGGGTTAGCTTCAGGAGCTAACCCATTAGCGTTTGGTGCCAGGCTCTGGCGTTAGGCGCCAATGTCTGGCATCTGGCGCTGATGAATGCTGACTCCGAATCCTTTCCGGATTGAAACTATGCCGATTTTGTGCATAAATAGCCGCCTGCCTAGCCGATTTTCTTCATAATTTCAGCAGATTAAATATAACCTTAGCTCTTGAAAAAATAATAATCATGTCTCTAGTCTCTAAAAGTTTTACCATCTTCGCTCATGAATGGTGTCGGTCTCTAACTGCCAAGGAGTGAAAAGAGTTAGAGGTTTTTCATATAGGGGGTATTTATGGTGTCAAGGGGGTAGATCTTGATGTAGACTTTATCCATACCGCCTTAGAATATTGGGATGTGGATACTCATTATTTTAGATTAGGGTATGATGAAATTAGCCCTTTGCCAGAAGAATTCGGTGCTATCTTAGGCTTCCCTGCATTAGATCTTGTAGTAATCCCTAAAATAAATGAATATTATTATAAGGATTTTGAGCGCTTCTTTAATTTAAAAGACAAAGAACTAACAAATATAGTAGATGGTAGCATAGTTAATTTGAAAGAATTTGCTCGCCATTATTTTGATAGATCTTATTCTGAGTCTTTTCATGTTTATAGAAGAAGGGCTTTCCTATTTTGCATGCTTAATCAATATCTTCTCACTAGTGGTAGAGCCAATGATGGTTAGGCAATCATATCCACTATTTTGGAGCAGATTGAATCTGAGAGAAATCCAATGCCATTAATTGTTGGAGAGACTATGCTTAGTCTTGATGAATTAAAGAAGAATCCAAAAGCACCTTTTCGGGGCTCTCCAATTTTATTTCAGGTAGAAAAATAATATTTTTAATTACAGAAATCAAAAACATATTTTTGTATAGTAATATTAATTTATTTGCATTAAATTTTTTCTTTACAGATGTGGCTAATGGAGAGACTAGAATTAATTAGTCCTCCAGGAAATATTGAAAAGTACACTCCAAATTGCTTTGTGAGAAGGAAGAAACACTTCTCTAAGATGGGGCGCGATGAATGGAAGAAGGTCTTCGGCTCTTGCAATTTTACCATCAATTGGGTCATCCCGTGGTGAAAAATAGAAAAGAAGATTGGTGTCAACAAGCAACC
This sequence comes from Chenopodium album, assembly GCF_948465745.1. Lineage (NCBI taxonomy): Eukaryota > Viridiplantae > Streptophyta > Magnoliopsida > Caryophyllales > Amaranthaceae > Chenopodium > Chenopodium album. The sequence continues at coordinate 55,547,612 of NC_137837.1, forward strand.
TTTCTGCCGTCTTCCAAGCTTATCCAGAATGGCTTTTTATTATCCCTGCAGGGTAAAAAGACAGTACGGCCTACTTCAAACAATTCCTTCCGGGGATCTTCGTTGTCCCTATGAATTTTCTGTCTCTTAAGAAATAGACAAACTTGATGCTTATTGGAGCGCTATACCTTTTATGGGAAGTGATCACCCAAAAGGTTCCTCCTTCCTTGCCCAATGATGTGAAGAAGTGGCTTCTAAAGAAACCTTCAATGGACATGAAGAAAAATCAGAGTAGAACTGATGTGAAGAGTCGTCTAGGTGACAAAGTGATTCCCGTTAAGGAACGCTTGGGTGAAAGAGTTGAGTTCAAAAACCCGACAATGCCTAAGAAGAAAAGCTCTACGAAGGATAAAGGAAAGAGAAAAGCTGACACTACAGAGAAGAAGGCTTGGGTAGAGAAGAAACATGGAGTCCTAGCTAAGGGAGACACTATTTACTCCAAGATTAAATGTAGGTCCTCTAAAGGATGCCTACTAGCTAAAGTTATAGATGAAGAGGAGGATGCAGATAAAAATTGGAAGAGAGCAAAGAAAGAGAAGAAAGATTAAAGCATTGCTTAACTTTTAATTATTAGACTTAGTATTAAATTTAAAGTTAATTTATTTATATTCCATCAATAATATAATTGTTAATTTATTTTATTAATGAAATTGCAGCTGTTTTTAATTAAATTACTTCCTTTAAATTTAGTTTATTAAAGTAATGAAAACTGAAAATTTAATTTTCCTGAAATTTTTTCGAGTACGGAAGTCGAAAATTTTCCGAAAAACACCGAAATATTCCCATGTACTTTCCAGAAAAATGGCGCCGCGTATTTATGACCGGCGCCAGCTGCGGCAGTCTGGCGTCAAGAGACAGGAGTTTTTATTTGGCGCTAAGGTCCATCGGCTAGCGCCGGGATTTTTTCTGTGACGCCGATGTTTCGTCAATTTTCTATCAAATTTGTTATTAAGTCTGGGAGGCGAGGTTTGAAAAAAATAAAGTGACCGCACCCGTAAAGGGTTGCCTACGTATCTTTCCTAAGGAATGAGGCCAAATGTAGCTCTCTTGAGTGTCCTACTCAAGTAATTATGGGTAGTACTTTTTATGTTGGTCAAGATTTGTCATGTTCGAGAACTCATTGCCATCCATATCAGTTAATTTTGCTGCACCTCCTGACGGGATTGTTTTGACAATATAGGATCAAGACCAATTAGGCCTAAATTTCCCCCTTGCATCTAGAACATTCTTCCTTAATGCTTTTAGCACCAAGTCTCCTACTTTGATGTTTCTTGTCTTGACCTTCTTATTAAAATGCCTAGCCATACGAGTTTGATAGCATTGTGTATGATGTAGAGCTTCTAGTCGTTTTTCATCAAGTAGAATTAGCTCCTCATATCTCGCTCTAGTCCATTCAACTTCATCGAGTTTGCTTGCTAATGCAATGCGTATAGATGGTATCTCTAGCTCTACACGTTGTACGACATCCATTCCATAAACCAAGGAAAATGGCGTATTTCTTGTTGATGTGAGAATTGACGTGCGATAACCCCACAATGCGAAGTGGAGTTTGTCAGGCCAATCCTTGTAATTTTCTGTCATTTTCTCGATGATAGTCTTTAAATTTTTATTAGCTGCTTCAACTGCTCCTTTGCCTAAGGTCTATAAGGAGAAGAATGATGATGTTGAATACCATATTTTTGTAACAATTCTTCACACTCGGCTTGAATGTGAGTTAGTTTTATTGTCACTTATCATTTCATGTAGGCCGGGACTCCATATCGACAAATAATATTTCTTTCGATAAATAGTGCTACATGTTTTGCAGTGAGTTTAGCGTATGATTGCGCTTCAACCCACTTTGTGAAGTAATCAATTGCTACTAGAATAAATTCGTGACCTCCTGTTCATGGGGGAGTGATTTTACCAATAATGTCAATTCCCCATGTAGAGAATGGCCATGGCGAAGTGTAGGTGTAGAGTAGGGATGGAGGAACACGTTGTAAATTTTCGTAGATTTGGCACTTAGGGCATCTTTTTACGTATTGATGACAATCCCTATTCATGGTAGTCCAATAGTATCCTTCTCGCATTATCTTTTGGACTAGCATTTTGCCATTTACGTGAGTTCCACAAATGCCTTCATGGACTATCCTCATTGCTCTTTGAGCATCCTTTTTTTCCTACACATAAGAGAGCTTGACCCTTAGGTACCGTTTTGTGTAACTCGTTGTCTATGAGTATGTATTGGGAAGCCAAGAGCCTTAATGCTCGTTTTGCTCTTTTGTTAGCATGGGGAGGGTATTCTCCTTTGTTTACATAGTTGAGTATATCCGTATACCACGACTCTTCTTCTTCTTCTTCTTCTTCATCTTGGATCATTTCATCATCTTCTATAGCTTGAATATAGGCCGGTTTATGCCTTTTTTCTATAGTTAGAGACATTTGCTGGATTTTCGTTGGAATCCTAATCATTGAGGCTAGTCTTGCTATGGTATCAGCAAATTAATTTTCTTCTCTAGGTAGATACGTGTATTCCACCTTCTCTAACTGGTTTGTGAGAGTCTCCAGATAAGTTTGGTAAGGGGCTCTTTCGCTTCTTACTTTCCATCTTTTAGAAATTTGATTGATGATCAATGAAGAATCTCCAAATATTCGTAATTTTTTCACTCCCTATGCCAAAGTTGTTTCAAGGCCTACCACGCATGCTTCGTATTCAGCAGCGTTGTTGGCAACGTCGAAATCAAGCTTCATGGAGATTGGAACATGCTCTTCTTTAGGAGATACTAGTAATACTCCAACTCCACATCCCTTTTGGTTTGAAGCTTCATCGAAGTATTTGGTCAAAGTATCGTCTTCGGTGGCCATCAAGTCTTCATCTGGAAATTCATTGTCATGTATTGGCGTCGAATCTTCTATTGGAAAGTCTGCTAGAAAATCCGAAACCACAGATCCTTTAATAGCTTTTTGAGGTATGAATCTTACGTCAAATTAGGATAAGTTGACTATCCATCTTGATATGCGCCCATTGAGTGTAGATTTCACGAATAAGTACATGAGTGGATCCAATCGGGAAACTACAAAGACTGTATGCACGAGCATGTAATGTCTTAACTTGGTTGTGGCCCACACCAATGCAAGGCACAATTTCTCAAGTGGTGTATAGCGTACTTCATACTCGAGCATCTTTTTGCTTAGATAGTAGATTGCGTTTTCTTTGCCTTCTACTTCTTGTGCGAGCATGGCTCCCATTGTCTCTTTGGTGACTGTTAGGTACAACCTAAGAGGTATTCCCGGAAGTGCTGGTGCCAATACGTGAGGATTTGCGAGATAGGATTTGATCTTTTCAAAGGCTTTTTGACACTCGTCATCCCATATTACTGTTACATTCTTTTTTAGCTTCTTAAAGATTGGTTCACATATTGTTGTCAATTTTGATATGAACCTGCTTATGTATTGCAACTGGCCAATAAATCCTTGAATTTGCTTCTTGGTTTTGGGCGGTATCATTGACATGATTGCCTTGATCTTGGTTGGGTCTATCTCTATTCCTCTAGATCTTATGACATAACCCAAAAGCTTGCCTGAGGTGACTCCAAAAGCACACTTGGATGGATTCAACCTCATGTTGTATTTTCTTAGCCTTTTGAAGAATTTTCTCAAGGCTATTTGATGGCCTTGGCGATCTTCTGATTTCACAATCATATCGTCTACATATACTTCAACTTCTTTAGGCATCATGTCATGGAGCAAGGCAGTCGCTGCTCGTTGGTAAGTAGCACCCGCGTTTTTCAACCTGCATGGCTTTACCGTATAGCCGTAAGTACCCCATGGTGTTATGAAAATTGTTTTCTCCATGTCTTCTTCTGCCATGAGAATTTGATTGTACCCCGCGTATTTATCCATGAACGAGAGAAGTGCATGATTCGCTGTGTTATCTACCAAAATATCGATGTGTCGTAAAGGGAAGTCGTCCTTTGGACTTGCCTTATTTAGATCTCAATAGTCCACACACATCCTTACCCTTCCGTCTTTTTTCAGAACTGGGACGACGTTGAACTTCTTCTTTTATTTGAAGAGCTACGTCGGGTTTCATTTGATGTAACTTTTGTTTTATAGGTTTCATTCCTGGAATTAATGATATGGTGTGTTGAGATATTTCTCTATTAATGCCAGGCATATCTTCATATGACCAAGCGAATACATCGATGAATTCTTTAAACAAATTAATTAAATCGGGTCTTTCTTGTTCATTAAGTGTTAATCCGATTTTAACTTCTCTTTTATTGGTTGAATCATTTGAGATATCAATCGTCTCAATTTCCTCAATTATCAGTGTTTTCTTTTCAAGTGTTTCCATTGCTTTAATAAGTTCTTTGTCATTTTCATTGTTAGTTAAGAAATGCTCGTCATCTTGGGTTAAAGAAGAACACAAGGAGTAAGAGGAAAAAGACATATTATTAAATTTGGAAATCATTACATCGAAGAGAGATATGTCCTCAGGGACTTGAACGCTAACTATCCTAGGGGGAGAGATAGAAGAAGAGGTCGCTACAACTAAAGATTTAGATGACTTTACGGGGAAAGACTCTGACTCTGACGACTCTTCGAACATCGGTCCTTGCCCCGTTGTAATGGAGATTTTACTTCGGCTTGGAGTAGTCACATTGACGGTCTTGCGCCACCCTTGTAGTGATCCTTCAGCTGGAGTGATGAGGTTTGAGGGATCAAAGCTTTCACTTTGTAGGACCGCTTGGATGAGCGAAGAGCTATCCTCTATGTACGTCGGCTCATCTTTTTCTTGCCTAAATAGTAATCCCATGACATTAAAGTCAAAGCATAGGGTGCTTTCTCCTTATAAATAGGAGTTGGGATTTCATCTATAAAATAGCAATCTAGGAAAATTTCGAATCCCGGTTTCCTTATGCCATTTACAACAAAAGGTTCGGGAAATTCGTAACATGGATAGTCCTCTCCTTGTTTTATGAATTGTCAATTGAGGGTAAGAGGATACTGATCCATTGGGATTGCTTTCTTTTGGATGCGAGCGTTCTTACGTGCTTTTGACCTTTCCTGGGCTCGCTTGAGATCTTCCCGAGTCGGTTTGAAACCAAGTCCGAAAGTGTCTAATTTAGGGAGGCCAGGTGATTCCAGCGATTTTGTTATTCCTTTCTTCTTTCCTAGGGTCATCCCACGAAAATGTCCTTGTTTCTTCAGAATAGCGTTCACTATCATATTGGAGTGGGGGTCGTGGCAGAGAGGGGTCCTTTCATCCTCCTTGATTAAGGAGACCTCTTCATTAAAGCCCCACAAATCATCATCATCTTCATCGTGCTCCACATTAATTATTGGATTTTCTATGGCTTTACTCCTCATGAGTGAAGCATCGATCGTAATTGGAATTCCTCCAACTATGGCTTTTACTTGTTGGTGAAGAGATCAAGGGATGGCCTTTAGGTCATGAAGCCAAGGGCGTCTCAGCAATAAATTGAACGAAGCCTAAATGTCTACTACTTGGAATGTAGTGGCGTATTCTATTGCTCCCGCCGTTATATTCATGGTGATCTTGCAAAGAGCTTGACGACTAGTGTTGTCGTAAGCTCTTATTCCTTGTGTTGAGGGGGTTAGGTCTTCATCTCTTATGCCTAGCGTCCTCGCAGTTCTGAGTGGACAGACATTAATGGCCAATCCATTGTCTACAAGATTCATAGGGACGTTTATCCTCTTACAAACTACCATGAGGTTTAATGCCTTATAATTCTTGTCACCTGCTGGAGGTAAGTCCTTGTCGGAAAAGGTGATCAAGTTGATAGGACAAGGGAGATCACTAGTAAGGAAGTTGGCCAACCCCTCAGGAGTGGTGTCAGAATCTATCCCTATCTTATCCAAGGCATTCATCACTGCCAACCTATGTTCTCGAGATATTTCTAGAAGTTTCCATACATTCATTTCAACTTTGGTTTTCTTTAATTGCTTGACAATATCATTGTCTTCTATGATAGGTATGGGAACTTGCTGCGTAGTTGGTATAGGTTGTGTCGAAATAGGAGGTTGCAGTCTCCCAGATCTTGTGAGGGCGTCGATTGATTAATTTTCTTCAACCCAGAAGTCATCCATGGCATATGACACTAAAGGTGGAGGTCTTACCATGTCTTTTAAGTAGACGTCTTCTTCATCACTTTCCCAAACTTAATTAATACTTATATCTTCCTCTTGTGGAATTTGGACTAGCCTTTTGTCATCAATCATGTTCTGAATTAAATCTTTAAATTTAAAACAATTTTCAATAGTGTGAACCCCTGATTGATGGTATTGACAGTAAAACCTATATGTCCTTTTTAATGATTCAAATGGTCTCGGTTCGAGAGGTTTGACTTCGCCACTCTCGGAGAGCATATTGAACATTTCAGCATATGGGATCCCAATTGGAGTATAGAGTCTATTACTCTTCTTGGGTTTATCAATTACTTGCAGAGAAAAGGGCTTCTTCGGGTTTCTCGCTAGCTAGAGGCAATGGGATCTTGTTAGCTTCCATGAGATCTTGAATGAGGTTTTGAAACCTGTAGCATTCATTCGTGGTATAACCGCTTCCTTGATGGTACTTGCAATAGGAATCGGGATTCCACCTTGAAGATCGCTTTTCTTGTGTTGGATCCTCGGTAGGCCCAATAGGTTTGATTAGTCCTTGATCAAAGAGGCGATCAAAAGTAGCATCATAGGTCATTCTCATGGGTGTGAACTCTCTCCTTGGTTTATTTTTCGTGGGTGGAACCTTGTCACCCTTTTTCTGAAGCTCTTCTAATTGTTTCTTCGCAACTTCGAGAGCTTCATGTAGCAAGTTTGATCCCTCCAACATGGAGAACGTAAGCAACCGTACATCCTCTTTACTTGCTAATTCTGGAAAGTCATCCATGGCATCGAAAAAGATCTCCTCCCCTTCTTTAATATCATGGATTTCCTCAATAGGCTTGATGAGAGACGAGGGATCAACCTCTTTTTCTTCATCAGAAATGACCAAAGAGTGAGCGAGAGGTGCATTATCAATGCTCGACTTCTTACTTGCAGGAGGCAATGGTAGTTTGTTGTTGTCGATTAAATCTTGGATAGCTTCCTTAAGCTTCCAACAATTTTCAGTAAGATGGACCCTACCTTGGTGATACTTGCAATGTGGATTAGAGTTCCAATTAGCCGTCCACTTCTCGACCGGTGGGTCCCCAAATGGTCCAATAGGAGTTGTAAGACCTTTTGCATTTAATCGGTCAAATGCGGTGTCATAACTCATACCTATAGGAGTAAAGTTCCTCCTAAATGGTTTCTTTTGTCCTTGATTATTCATATCAACGACTTCACTTAAGTTAAAGGTACTAACATTGTTTGAGTGGGTGGTTTTGGACGAAGAAGGATTGTCGTTCTTCTTGCCTTTCCAGCCACTGTTGGAGTTATCGTTAGTAGCTTTCAGTTTAGCCAGGTCGTCTTCAATATTGATTCCAATGTCATAGACGGCCTTGAAGGTATGAAGATTATTCTGGTATTTGAGATGCTTGGAGTACTTCTCTTGAAGGTTTTTGATGAATAACCTTACGGATTCTTTTTTCACTAGGCACCTCTATCATCTTAGTAGAGGTTTCTCTTCATTTGTTGAAGAAAGAGGTAAAACCTTCATTCTCCTTCTGCTTGAGGATTTCAAGTTCCTTATAGTCAGTCTCAACTTGAATATTGCACTTGTATCTATCACTGAAAGCGTTTACTATAGACTCCCAAGTAGAGGTTCTTTCTTTCTGAAGAGAAAAGAACCATTGTTGGCAAACGGTTTTGTGAGATAGTGAGAATAAAGAGGGAACCACCTTCTTGTCAATACCCTTAATACTCATTATTGTTTCGAAGGCTCTTAAATGAAAGTAAGGGTTGTTAGTCGCTTTGAATTTCTGGATTTCGTTGGCATTGAACTTCTACAGAAGAAGATCCTTGTCAACCAAGACCCCTTGTAAGCTAATTCCTTGAAACTTATAGTCACTAGATAGTTTACTTAGAATCTCTTGCATGAGGTCCATCTGTTGTTGTTTCACAGGATCATCGATTTTGAGAGTTAAAACCCTTAACGCCTCAGTCATAGTAATCAATTGGTTCCTGAGCTCATTAACTTCCTCTTGAGTTGCCATTATTGTCTTAGCTTTCCTGTTACGAGCGATCGGTTTGTCGAAAAGTTAGACTTGAATAATAAGGTTCTCTTTGATCAAACGCCCTTCCTTTCTTGACCATGCACTGTAAATTAAACCATTTTTGTTTTCATGACTTGACTTAAATTGACTTTGAGTTTATGGTTTGGAAAAAAGAAAAAAAGCAAAAAAGTGCATATTTTTGGCAAAAAATAAGGTATATATTTTTAGGAGTTAAGGGTTCGAACGTGTGGTTTAATTGGAGGATTAATATCCGACTTACCCCCCTAAAAAAATGACGGAAAATACGCGCGTACAAGACTCCCTTAAACATGGTCAAAGTGTACATTAGTGTGTGCTTTATGTGATGAGTGTAAGTGACATGCTTTGAATCTTGTGTAAGACCATGGGACTTAGTGCTTAGACTCGATTAATTACTTAACAAGGTATTATAACAAATAAAAATTAACTGAATCGACTAGAAAACTATTCAATTAGACATAAGGTGATGACTCGAGCAACAAACCGAACTATCGCCAAAACGACAGGACTGGCGCCACTCTTTGCAGTGTACGTAGCGCCAGACGACAGGACTGTCGCTAGGCGCTACGCTCCATAGAGTGGCGCTGTAGTTTAAATCTTGGCACCATTGCTGGAACGTCGATCTAAAACTGCTTTCGGTATTATTTACTCTACAGGGTATACCTAAAGTCGTACTAAGTCAACTCTGATTAAATTATTAGACTTTAATTACTCTAATTAATTAATTAGGAAAAATTCTTTTAGTCATAAGTCAATTTATTTAATCTTAGCAAAAGTCAAACAAACGGTTAAGAAAAATACATAGTGCATACACAACCAATAATGCACAATTAGTCAAGTAGGCACAACATGATGCAATGAGTTTGCAACCTAACCATGGCTCTAGTCCTCTAAAGTTCGGGATATGGGTTAGTAAATAGAGGGTCCATGGTTAATTGTCCGGATGCACCGCGCAGAAGCCTAACCGTGAAGGGTTGGCGCGAGTGGATGGGACACCGCGAGTTTAGAAAAACTCGCTTCCATGGTTTGGTAAATTCAACATTCTCGGATGTACCCTTTGTTGCTCAAAGTGTTCTATCAGGTTGATGGAGCATGAATTCCCATTGAGTTATGTCCATATGTAGAACACATATGGGTTTTAAAATAGTGAGAAAAACTCAATCAGGAAGTAGGATCGAGCAAACAGTGCTAAAAACTGGTCAAAATTAGAACGCATATATCTGGCTCGGTATTGGAAGAACTTGGCGCCAGCAAGCAGAGGCCAGTGCCACAATTTGGCTTTAGCGCGTGGCGACAGAAGCTGTCGCCTGTCGCTAACGTCAAATTGTTGGCGCTAGACTTTGTTCCCTGACGCTAGTTCCTACATGTCTCAGCAGCTTTCTGTGCTTGATAAAATTTTCCAGTTTCGTGCAGCATTATTTCGATCCTAGTTGTGAAAGATATTCCTCAAATTTCCTATGTGTAAAAATCCTATGTTTTAACTCATTACGGATGGTCTTTCCAATGACATTTTTTTTATGCATATGACAATAATGTTAATTAAAATTACGCACATGAAATACTAAGAACTTTTCGAGTCTCATCCACTCAGTCTAAATCATTGCTGAAATAACTTTAAGGAATTAAAATAAAAATCCTCCCTAGTGGAGTGGCCAAAAACTGTGGGGAATATTTCAAGCATTATCCCTAGCTTGAACCCCACTGTGATCATACACTAAAGTACGGTGGCGTCCAAAGGGAAAGAAGATAGAGCAAAAGAGTCGCCAACAAGTTTTAGGAACTTGTAAACCGTTCACAGGGTGAAGGTTACACCCCTTAACGATCCAGGAAATCGTCAACTCCAATAGGTCTGGAACCATGACTAGTAGTTCGGGGATGAAGGTACAAATCCAACCTAAGAGAGATTGAACCTTCCCTAATAATAGGCCTCTACTTTATTCGGATCGTATTCATGTGCGCTTTCTGACTAAAATGCAATCAATAAGACTAACCCTAAATCTGTTTGTTTATGTTAGTTGAATATTAATGCACAAATAAAACTATTATTGGCGATCACTTGAATTATAATCAAATTAACCCTAAACAATATTATTAATTATCTTATTAAGCGTGATTACAAGTACTAATTCCCTTTAAACATGCATAAAAGGTGTGATCAAGCAATAACAATAAATATATATTATCAAGCAACATAATAATCATCATCATAAAAATAATCATGTTAAAGCATAATAATAGCAAGATCCTAGGCATGATACTAACAAGATTAATAGCAAACCCTAGCATGTCACAAAACATATAAAAATCAAATACATAGTCCTAACATGATACTAACATGAATATTAGGAAAGAAAATAGGAAGCATCATACTTTTAATCATACTTCATGTTAGGATTTTTTAATTGTTACCCTAAACATGATACTAGGAAGATCAAAATACCCTAACATGACACTAGGAATCATAATAACAACCTAAACATGATTTCTACATCATAATATCAATTAAAATCAATAAATCACTTACTTGGATACCTCGTACCTCTTTCTAATAACAAAATACACGCGTTAGTAACTTTAAGGAAAATATAAAACAAATAATTAAATTAATTAATTGAAAGAGAGATTTGGGACCAAACCCTCATAAATTAAAACCTTTCACGTCTAGGGCGAAGGCAACTTCGAACAATGCTAGGTGTTTCTTGGTCTTGTGAATGCGGAATTTTGTTTGAGAGAATGTTGGTTAGAAAAGAGAGAGAACTTAGAGAGAGAAGAGAATTAGTGAGTATAAGAATTTATGAGAATTGGTGATAGTTGGTGATAAAAAAACGAAGTTTTTATGATGCTATTTATAGAGAAAATCAGCCAAAAGAATAGAAAAACAAATCAAAGTTTCGACGAGGAATAAAGTGATTAGCGTCAGGCGCTGACCATTAGCGCCAGGCGCAAGTCATTAGCGCTAGGCACTAATGTCTGGCGTCAGGCGCTAATTAATTTTTTCACGCGTTTTCTAAATTCAGATAAAATTTAGCCGTACAGAAGGGGCAAAATCGTATTTTCCTTAAAAACACTCTTTTATTTTGATTAAAACTCTAAAAAGTCAACAAAAGTCAATTTATCAATGCTAATTGAATTAGGATTTAAAAGAACCTTCTAGAAGACTAAAACCAATCCTAATTGCATTAGGAATGATAAATCCATATTTGGCCCTCCTCTAGATCATTTGGCCGCATATAAGGCTCAAACTGGGCTCAATTTAGTAATTTGGCCATAACTTCCTCATTATTCATCGGAATTGGGCTAATAATATATCGTTGGAAAGCACTTTTCAAACCCCATCCAACTACACCATAATTGGACCCATACTATGGACCAACAAAACTGGATTGCCTGTTTTCTTAAAATAGGTTTTTAAAAAACAGAGAGAAAAGAAAAGAAATTAAAATTATCCACAACACTAGACTTTCCACACTTTCGCTTCATTCGATTATAATTCGACGCGAAAGTTGCTTATCACAGGGTTTGGTTTTGGGGAGACACAAATGGGTGTCTACAACAACTAATAAATCCTTAGCAAAGAAAATCAAAATCACATGAAACTCACTCAAGCTAAACCATGCTTAATAACTAAAAATTTTGCATAAACAAGTGAAAATAAGCAATAAAATAGCAAAATTTAGAGTTATACCACTTAGTAGAAGCTTGAACACCACTAAAAACCCCCAAGAACACCACCTTTAACTAAGCTTGCACACCATAAAAATGGAGGATTTTTGGGTATTTTGAAGAGAGAAAGTGGGTAAATTTGTGAGTAGAGTGAAAAATTTTGATGGATTTGAGGGGAAATCAATGGAATTTGTGAGAAATGGGTGAAATTGAAGCGTTAGGGTTTGAGTTTGTGATGAGAGAGAAGAGATCATGAAACAGGGCTTGCAAAAATATGAGGGCAAAATGGGGAAGAAGAGCTTAAAACACGATTTTCCCAGCTCTGCGCGCCCGCACAGGGGATCTGCATGCCCGCACAGGGGATCTGCGCGCCCGCACAGGAATCTGCGCGCTTGCACATGAGTTGCACACTAGGTCGCGCAGACTCACTGCCTCAAATCTCCAATTCTGAGCAAAAGTGTACAGGTTCTGACAGTGCTTGCGCGCCCGCATACCCTTCCCGACGCGCTCGCACAGAGGTCGCGTACAGGGTGGCGCAAACCTTCTGTCTCAACTCTCCAATTTTGAATAAAAGTGTGCGGGTTCTGACAATGTTTGCTCGCCCGCGCACCCTTCCCTGCCCGGCCGCACAGAGGTCGCGCACAGGGTCGCGCAAACCTTCTGTCTCAAATCTCCAATTTCGAATAAAAGTGTACGGGTTCTGACAGTGCTAGCTCGCCCACACACCCTTCCCTGCGCGCCCGCACAGAGGTTGCGCAAACCTTCTGTCTCAAATCTCCAATTTGGAATAAAAGTGTGCGAGTTCAGACAGGGCTGCGCGCCCGCACACTTTTCACTGCGCCCCCGCACACTTTTCACTGTGCGCCCGCAGAGTAGTAGCGCACAGGGTCGCACGAGCAAACTTCAATTCCTTTCTCCTCTCATCTTCGATATAGAAAAACCTTTACTCCTTCATCATCTAAACACCTATCAACTAAAAGGGGAAAAAATAAAATTCAAATTCAAAAAAGAAAGTGAAATCGGAATGTATAAAAAAAATATAGAAAAGAGTTAGGAACTCGGGTTGCCTCTCGAGAAGAGTTTTTTTATGAGGTCACTAGCTTGACCATGAGGAAAATTCTTCAAGGGGGAGGATAGGGATCTAAAGGATCAAGCATTATACATTCGATGACACCAACTTCTTCCTAGAAAAAGTAATGTTTTAAACGATGACCATTGACCATAAACTTGTTGCCTTCCGAATCTAACTCAAAGGAGCCATAAGGAGTAGTCTTCGATATCACAAAGGGGCCCGACCATTTGGACTTGGGTTTACCCGGAAACAAATGAAGCCTTGAGTTGAAAAGCAAAACCTTGTCTCCAACCTTAAAGCTCTTGTTTCGAATATGTTGGTCATGCCACTTTTTTCTCTTCTCCTTATATAACCTTAAGCTCTCATAAGAATCATCCCTAAGATTTTCAAGTTCATTGAGTTAAGCAATCGGTTCTCACCGGCCAACGATAAATCCATATTGAGTTCTTTGATGGCCCACCAAGCCTTGTATTCTAACTCAACCGGCAAGTGACAAGCCTTTCCATAGACCAACCTATAGGGGGTCGTGCCAATTGGAGTCTTGTACGCCGTCCTAAGAGCCCATAGTGTGTCATCAAGTTTGAGAGACCAATCTTTCCTTGATTTATTCACCATCCTTTCAAGAAGATTTTTGATTTCACGATTCGAGACCTCCATTAGTCCTTGAGTTTGAGGGTCGTAAGGTAATCCAACCTTGTAATGAACGCCATACCTCTTGAGAAGAGCTTCAAATTGCTTTTTTGGCAAAATGGGAGCCTCCATCACTAATTAATTAGCACCCTCAGAACCCCAAACCTAGGAAAAATTATCTTCTTTCGAAGCTTAAGCAAAACCTTGTGATCATTGGTAGGTGAGGGTATGGCTTCAATCATTTCGTCACATAATCAACCGCTACCAATATATATAGACTTCCACAAGAAGAAACGAAAGGCCCCATAAAGTCCACTCCCCATACATCAAAGAGTCAACTTCCAAGACATTTTGTTAAGGAATTTCATCTCTTTTGGTTATGCCACCACTCCTTTAACACCTATCACATTGTGTAACGAACTTGTGGGCATCCTTATGCATCGTTGGCCACCACAATAGAGATTGAGAGATTTTTGCCACCGTCTAATCAACACCCCCATGTCCTCCACATGGTAGTGAATGGCAATGCTCAAGAACTCCTTAAATTTCATGATCCGGAACACATTTTTAAAAGAGGCCATCTCCGCATTGTTTGAACAAGTATGGGCCGTTCCAAAAATATCTCCTCACTTCCTTGAAAAACCTTTTCTTTTGTTGAGGAGAAATCTCCGGGGGAGTGACTCCACAAGCAAGATAATTAGCAATGTCTGCATACCAAGGGCTACATGTTGAAGCCATAGCCATGAGAGCTTCAAATCCTATCTCATCATTGATTGGTACATCATCTTTGTTCTCAAAAGGTAGCCTAGACAAATGATCTGCAACGTAGTTCTCCGCTCCATTTTTGTCCCTCATTTCCATGTAAAAATCTTGAAGAGAGAGAACCCAACAGATTAGGCGAGGCTTTGCTTCCTTCTTAGTCATGAGATATCGCACCGCAATATGATCCGTGTACACAATCACCTTAGAGCAAATAAGATAGGACCTAAACTTATCAAAGGCAAAAACAACTGCTAGCATTTCCTTCTCCGTTGTTGTATAGTTCTTTTGAGCTTCATCAAGAGTCCTACTTGCATAGTAGATGACACATGATTTTCCTTCTTTCTTTTGTCCAAGTACGACACCCAGTGCAAAATCACTGGCATCGCACATTAGCTCAAAAGGCAAGCTCCAATCCTTTAAGGCAGGCCTCATTGAAGTTAAAAGCAACATCCTTTTTGAGTAATTCGGTCAAAGGTTTGGCGATTGATGAAAGTCTTTGATAAATCTCTGGTAGAAAACGGCATGCCCAAGAAAAGCTCGTACTCCCGTGATAGAAGTAGGAGGGGGCAATTTCTCAATCACCGAAACTTTGGTCGGATCAACCTCAATGCCATTTTTTGAAACTTTATGGTCAAGGACAATGCCCTCCTCGACCATGAAGTGGCATTTTTACCAATTCAAAACCAAACTCGTCTCTTGACACCTTTTCAAAACTTTTTCAATGTTAAAAAAACAAGTGTCAAAAGGCGAGCCACCAACACTAAAATCATCCATGAAAACTTCTATTTCTTTTTCAATCATCTCAGAGAAAATGGAGGTCATGCATCTTTGAAAGGTAGAAGGAGCATTGCATAAACCGAATGGCATTCTTCGGTATGCAAATGTCCCATATGGACATGTGAAAGTAGTTTTCTCTTGATCGCTTGGATGTATAGGGATTTGGAAGAATCCGGAATACCCATCCAAGAAACTAAAGAAAGCATGTTGAGACATCCTCTCAAGCATTTGGTCCATGAATGGGAGAGGAAAATGATCTTTCTTGGTGTTTTTGTTCAATCTCCAATAATCAATACACATTCTCCACCCGGTCACCGTCCGGGTGGAGATTTCCCCTCCTCCTTCACCTTTTATTATGGTCATCCCACCCTTTTTTGGAACTACATGAATCGGGATAACCCATTTGCTATCGGAGATAGCATAGATGATGTCTGCCTCACATATCTTTAAAATTTATTTCTTCACAACCTCTTGAAGGTTGGGGTTCAACCTTCTTTAAGGTTCAATGGAGGTGGAATGATCATCTTCAAGATGAATCAAATGCATGCATAAAGAAAGGCTAATACCTTTGATATCATCAATTCTATACCCTATCACATCCTTATATTTTCTCAAAACATCAAGAAGCTTTTCCAAATTAAGACCATCTAGGGTAGCATTGACAATAATAGGGTATTTTCTCTCATTATCAAGAAAAGCATATTTCAAAGAAGGGGGAAGGGGCTTGAGTTCTACCTTGGGAGGAGGCTTAGAACTCTCCTCCTATTTCTCCGCCTTGGACTTAAGCTCGATCTCAACTTGTTGTTCAACCTCCTTCTTTGAGGATTCCTCTATTACCATGATAAACTCTTTAGCCTCTTGAGAGTAGAACTCTTCTTTGCATGTAAGAGCTTCTATCATTGGATCTTGAGGCCTCATCATAACCCTCTCCAAGCGATCTAGCTCCTCATTCACAACATCAAATTTATAGCATTTTTCAACCATGGGGGTCTTGAGCAACTTAGAAAACTCAAAGACAATCTTCTCATCGGCCAACTCACATGTGATGGTGTTATTTTTACAATTTATGACCGCCCCCAAAGTTTTAAGAGCTTCACGTCCCAAAATCAAAGGGGTGTTAACATCTTCCTCCATATCCATCACTACAAAGTCACAAAGCACGTAGATGTGTCCTACTTGAATTGAACATCCTCAAGCTCTCCACAAGGTAATTTCACCGACTGATCAGCCAATTGAATTGTCTTCCTTGTAGGAATCATCTCTATTTTGAGTTTTTGAGCAATGGATAGAGGGATTAAACTAACACTTGCTCCAAGATCGGCTAAGGCACCCCTAGCTTCCATATTCCCAATTTTCATCGGCTAATTGAAACTTCCCGGGTCTTTTTCCTTCTTGGGCATCTTATGTTGGACAAGCGCACTCACTTGATGTGGAAGGGTGATAAGCTCATCATTGAGATTCCTCTTGTTGGTGAGAATATCTTTGAGGAACTTGAAGTAAGATTGAATTTGTGTCACAAATTCAAGAAAAGGGAGGTTGATATGCAAGTTTTTCATGACACTAAGGAATTTTGCAAACTTGTCATTCAACTTCCTCTCCGCAAGCCGACCGCGAAAAGGAACCGGTCCATCAAGATTCCTAGCCTTACTAGGCATTGAAGTTGTCTTCTCATTGTCAAGCTTCTTCTTCTCCAAACCTACTTCTATCTCATCAACCTTTTCTTTCTCACCTCCCTTGTTTTCATTCACACTCTCCTCTCTTCCCTTCTTTTCCTTACTATCCCCTTCATTTGGCCCTTCATAGGAAGTTCCCGACCTCAATGTGATTGCCTTGCATGTATCGGGTTTTGAGTTGTGAGATGGGTTAGGTGGTGGTTGTCCGGGTAGAGTAGATGGTAAATTGAAAGGAGTTTTCTCGGCCAATTGAGATAGTTGTGAAGCAACCATTTTGTTGTAAGCTCTTATCTCTTGCATTTGTTGCCCAAAAGATTGCATTTGCGCATGCATGGCTTGGAGGAGTTGAGTTTGAGTCAGCTCCGCTTGAGGTGCTTGTTCTTGATGATTTCTTTGAGGTGCTTGGGTTTGATTGTTATATTGGTTGTTCCTTGGATAGCTTCCTCTTGGGTTTTGGGGTTGAGATGGAGGTGGATTTTGATATTGAGGGTTGGAATTGTAGGAAGGTTGAGCTTGTTGGTTCCATTCACTACTACAATTCCCTTGCTTTTTCGACGCTTTTGGGTCGACGCTGTGCGTAAGGTGTCAATGAATAAATTTATATCCTGTTTCTTCTTGACGCTTTTTTTGGGGTCTTCATAATGTCGTGACATTAAAAAGCGTCTAGAAACTCATATGCCTTGCACGTGCTTTCAATTGGAAGCTACTCGGATAAAAGTTATTCCCCACTGTACATTACTCATTCAACGCTAGAACTTCTTCCATCAGCCTAAACCTAATTACCGAATACCTCTTCGTCAATTCCATCAAAACTTCTTCAATTCAATTGGTTTTGCTTCCCAAAACTTTAAAAGTTCAGCGAATTGGGCGAATTGGGCTTGAAATGGTGGTAATTTCTTTCGTTGCTCTTCAATTTCTAGTAATCTTCTTGCTCTTTATAAATTTGTTGGTTATTTTGCTAATATATCATTCGAATTCCTCTATCAAATCATTTTTTTTAATTTCCTTGCTATGATATAAATTTTCTTTGATTTCGATCTCCATGCCCTCTTTGTCTTGCATAATTTCCAAATCTACCACAAATTGAGGAAACAAGTTTGACAAAATTAAGGGTATATTCTTCTCCCTCTGTAGATTATCGATTTTTTGGGGTTTTGTTTTTGCCCATCTATTACATGTTTCGATTGGTGATTAAGGGTTTCATTTGTTTAATTTTGTTTTCAAATATGTAATTACCGAAATATTTCAAATAATTCATTTTTTTCAAGGGTTTCGAGATTCATGCCAAGGTATCTTCTCCCCTTTCTAGTTCATTTGTTAATTGATTTTCTGCCCTTTTTCTTCTGAAATTAATCAGAATACTGGTTTTTCTTATAATTGTTCTATGATTTTCGTTTCTATAAATTTGATTGTATTCTTGAATGAAATTAATGAATCTTTAGGATGAATTGAGCAAGCTAAATTAAGAGTAATTGATATCTCTTAACAAATTATTTGTGGGAATGTAGTTAACAGTAAGATTTGCATGTCTTAGCTAGTTTATTATCAGTATGACAGTATCATCCTTTTGAATCTTATACTGAAAAATATGACCCGAAAATTCTCCTTTAACATGTATTGTCAGTGGTAAAAGATTAAATCCTCTCCGTCAAGAATACTTGGTTGTAATTGAGCACATAATTCTCAATAGTTTTAGGAACTTGGGCTATGAATGTATTATTTTTTGACATTTGCCTTGCATTGTATGATGAAAAAGCTTGATACCCTTGTAATTTGATAAGTGATTAGTACAATGAGTGATTTTTTTATAAGAAAATGAATCAGGTTCTTTGAAGAGCAATGTAATTTCCTATTTTCATTTTCTTTTCCTTTATATTTCTTTGTTTTTTTAAATCCAGGATTCTTATTAGTTCTTAATATTTTTATTTCATTATAGGGCTTTTGTGTCTTAGCTTGTATTATACCCAATAACCCCATCCTAATCACTAATCAAATAACTATTGTTGAACCTTGTTAAAAATTTCGGAGTACACGAAGGTTTTATTTTAAAAAAATTTGATATACTTGTTTTTTCTTGGTGAATTTAATTTTTTTTTTTGGTATTTTGTTGAAAATTTTTTGTTAGAGAGATTTAAATTATCAATTTCAAATCAGAATACTGAACTACATCTCTGCCTTTCTCAAAGAGTTGATCAATTAAAAAGGTGAGATGCATGCTTCTAAGTAAAATTCATATCTTTATCTCTCTTTGAATCAATTTATAGAACTTGAACCAAAATTGTAATATTAAGGTACATACTTTATCTTTAAATCTCTTTGAATCAATTAATAGATCTTGGTTTGATTTAATGTTTTATTTTTCAATAATCTCACATATTATGTTTAGATATGGGTTAGCTTCATGAGTAATTGAGAATTTAGGGTTTCTGTTATGTTTCATTTTGTGCTTTTGGTTTAATTTAATTCAGAAAATTAGGCTTTTGTTTCATGTTTTTAAATGAGCATGATCGCATTGTTTTTCGTCTCACAATTCCATCACAATTCGCATTTATTTTTGTGGAGCTGTTGTGAGTGCTGACTTCATTTGGCTCGTTCTCCTTCATTATAGAAGCTTTTTAGGTGATTTTTTTTTTTATTTGGGTGTTTTTCTGTCTACTTTCTAACTGTAAAATTTCATAATTTTTGGAGTTTATTTTCTATTAAACTAGACTGTTTCTTTCGGACTGGTTTGTTTCTCTGTTTTGTTCGAATTGGTTTATTCTTGTTGTTTGGGTGGGATTTTAATATAGTTATTCTGTAATTTCTCTAGGGATTTCCTCTTAAATTAGGGTATATTTGAGGGTGTTTGAAAATATTATTGCACTCTTTTATTCCCGTGTTGCCTATGTTTTTGTTGCCTATAGAATTAAAGCAGGAATACTTTAGGATTGCTGCTCATATTAGTGCTCTTGACTGCTAATCAATTCTTGTTTTATGTATTCTCTAAGGTAATTGCCTAACATCTTTAAAAGGACTCAAGCATCGTCTTGCTCCCGTTATGATTTGCTTATTTTTTCTTTTTATTTGTGCAACTCTGTCGTCGTCAAGTTGAATTTGAAACTTTGTTAACTCTAGAATTCTTCTGAACATAATATCCTTGTCTGCTTTTGATCTATATGCTAAAACATATGAAAAATGCAAGATATGTTGATGAGTTTGTTGTAGATTATGAGGGTTGTATATTTAATTAGATTATGGATTATTTTTCTGACATTTTGTTGAGTACAGGAACTTGACTTTCATTCCAAGCTAGACTGTTTTAACAACCACTATTTTCTTCCTTGAATTGTGATTCTATGCTAAATAACACTTCAATTATGGATGTCAG
Organism: Chenopodium album; assembly: GCF_948465745.1. Taxonomy (NCBI): domain Eukaryota; kingdom Viridiplantae; phylum Streptophyta; class Magnoliopsida; order Caryophyllales; family Amaranthaceae; genus Chenopodium; species Chenopodium album. The sequence goes on from NC_137837.1 coordinate 55,567,772, forward strand.
TCAAGAGGTGATTACGGAAATCAGTGGAATGAAGGCTATTACGGAGGACACATATGTGATGGTGGTTAGGGATACGTACCACACCCCTATCACCCAAGAATGTATGCAGCAGCAGCAACAGCTTACAAAGCCTACCCGGTGTATGGCAATCAACAACAAGTAAGCTGATGACAAAAACACGAAAAGAAGAAGTAGCGCGCATGAGGAGAAGCCTTAAGATTATCGATAAGCTTATTTTTATATATATGTTTGCTGGAAGTATTATCGATAAACTTAGTAAGAAAAATTACCTTCCTGTTAGTAATTGCTTTGTCAGTATTGTTTAAATATCTAATTCATAGACAGTAGATATTTTAAGGTTTTTTCATTCATGTATACAATGTATTATTATTATGTTTCATTGTGCTTTTATTTTATGCCTATTCTGAAAATTTTGCTTTTTGTTATGCATTTGAAACACGGTTATGATCACTTTTGAGTTGTTTGATAGCCTCTTTTCGATAATTTTTTTATTTTGCTTTATTGTTTTTGGTTTCGTATGTATTATGATTGTTTAGGTAAAAGTCAACATTCTTTGATCTTTTTCTCTTATGTAAATTGTATCTCTAGCTCAGGTGGCCTCTCACACTATTAGCCATGTTCTTGACACGGATATGTGGCCAAACATTCATCGTCGAAAGAAATACCTTTAAGAAGCTTAAGGTGTAGTCATTGACTGTACCACGCTACAGGATACATGTAAGTTTTTTTACTGCTTTACAGATTACATGTCAGTTTTATGTATTTACTAGAAATGGATGTTCTAAAACCCCCTACAAAATTTTTATGTTGAAAATGAAAAAGTATTTGACTTTTCCTATGCTTGCTGACTTATAGTATCTTTTTCAATGGCAACGAGATGCTATTAACAAGTTGATCAAATAAGCTGCTATCAAATGGATAAAAATTCAGATCAACTTGCTTTTTCCATTATGTGACATGATTATAACAAGATTGAATCTTGGTTTTCTGAAATATTTGTGGCTTTTTCCTAAAGTCATAATGAGTCATGATATCTTTATGAACCATGAGCAATCTCAAACTTGCTTAGGAATCGTGATATCTTTGTTCATTGGTAATTTTTGTTTTCCGTGTTATAATCATTAGAAGCTGGTTTGAGTTGTGTCCTTTTATAGACATTTGGTTGTTTTGCTCTATGGTTGTACCTGTTATTGTATACCAAAACTCTTATAATTTCATGGCTCATATTGATGTTTCTACTCATTCATTAGAAGCTTGTTTGAGCTGTGTTAGTTTATAGTCATTTTCTTACTTTTGTCTATGGTTGTAAACATTATTGTGGACCAAAACTCTTATAATTTCAGAACTGAATTCAGATATGAAGTTCAAAACTGAAAATCATATTTGAAATCAGAGCTGAAATTCAAAATGTTTCTGTGTGTGTGTGTGAAATTCATAGCTTGTGTGTGTGTGTATAAGCGTTGATTATCCTTTTTATTAGCTTTGTCATTGTTTATCTTTACTTATATACTTGTTGAACCTCATTTAAATTGTTTTATCTTATGCTTTGATATTTATCATGATATAATTATGGTGCTTCATTGTACTTGGTTGATACAAAGACTTTTATTAGTTTCTATTGTGGACTAGTTCTTAATATGCTCTGAAAGCATGTGTATGTTCTTGTTTAAATACATTGGTCTTTTTATTGTTGTTTAGATGCAGCATGTTGAATCTTTAGCCTATATTGTGTAATGTACTAATTTATACTTTTTTTTTTTAAGATTGGAAAAGGTAATGAATGTGCAACAAGAGAATAGGTCGGGACACTTGAGCATCAAAACAAGCGACTATATCGTCTATAAGGCCACCATCTACCTATTTTGTTTTTAGTCTTATATTAGTGATGTAATTATTTAAGAACAAGCTACTATAATATGCGACGTTTTTTTTTTTTTAATCGTGTTGATGTTTTCTTTCATAAATTTGGTAATTATTTACATACGCTTATTATTGTTGATTAATTATTGTTTTTTTAAATCTAGTTATATAGAATATTTTTTTATTCTATGTTTAATGTTATTAATTTCATTTATGATAAATTTAAATAACTATAATTTATGTATGATGATAATAATTTAATAAAAGGAACAAAAAAAAAAAAAAAGCTTAATAAAAAAATTCTAGACGCTTTTTAATGTCTACATTCTTTGCACATTTTCATATGTCAAAAGTTTCCCGCCATACCATAAGCTGACACGAATAAACGCAAGACAACAAAAAGCGTCGCTAAATTTGAGTATGTGGACATGTAAAAGCGTCGCTAAAAAACTACACAAATTCGGGATACTGCGCAAAATGAGAATGTAATATACTATTTGAGTAAGAAGCTTCAAGGTTATGAGACCCGATACACGCCACTTGAAAAGTTGTGTCTCGCACTCATGGAGGCCACACGGAAATTAATACATTACATGCTTACCCATACTGTTCATGTTGTGTCAAAGATGGATTTTCTCAAGTACTTGTTTGAAAAGGCAACACTCGATGGCAGATTATCAAGGTGGATAGTTAACCTTACTCAGTTTAACTTGAAATTCGTACCAAAAAAGGCCATCAAAAGGTTCAGCGGTTTCTGACTTCTTAGCAGATTTTTCGCTGGAAGAAGTTGAGAAAGAAGAATAAGAGTACAATTTCCCTGATGAGGATGTACTAATGACCGAGGAAGATAGCTAAACGCTCTATTTCAATGGAGTTTCAAACCAAAAGGGTTGTGGAGTAGGAGTCTTGCTTGTATCGCAAAACGAAGAACACATCCCAATTTAAATGAAGCTCGACTTTGATGTCACCAACAATGCTGTAGAATATGAAGCATGCATCCTTGGATTAGAAACAGTTGTTGCCCTGGCAATTAAGAAGCTCAAAATCTATGGTGATTTGTCACTAATCATTAACTAGATCTCCCAGAGATGATTAAGTGAAAGTCTCGCTACATATCAAGCTCATCTGGAAACTCTCATAGAGCAACTAGATGTAGTGGAATACACATATTTGCCTAGAGAAGAGAATTTGTTTGCTGACGCACAAGCAAAGTTAGCATCAATGGTGCAAATTCCAAGAGACAGAAACCAAACGTCGTTAACTATAGAAAGAAGATATGAGCCGGCTTATGTTCAAGCACTTGATGATGAACATGAAACACAAGAAGAAGATGAAGAACCATAATATACAGACATCCTTACCTATGTAACGAAGGGAGAATACCCTCCTAACACTGATAAAAGGGCACGTCGTGCTTTAAGGCTCCTGGCCTCACAGTATGTGCTCCTCAGGTGAGAACTCCAAAAAAGGACTGCTCAAAGGAGAAATCTCTTATGCATAACTAAGATTGAAGCGCACAGAACAATGGAAAATCTTTATGCCGGAATACGTGGAACGCATATGAACGCTAAAATGTTAGTCCAAAAGATCCAACGACAGGGTTATTATTGGACTACCATGGAGAGAGACTGTAAAAAATATGTCAAGAAATGTATAAAGTGTCAAGTCTACGCAAATTTAAAGCACGTTCCACCTTCACTTCTCTACACATACACTTCTCCATGGTCGTTCTCTACTTGGGGAATCGACATCTTTGGAAAGATAACACCACTCGGACAAGGGGGACACGAGTTCATCCTTAAAACAATCAACTACTTCACCAAATGGGTCGAAGCCGCTTCATATGCTAAAATCACGGCAAAACATGTAGCTTAATTCATCAAGAAAAACATCATATATCGCTTGTTATTATTATTAAATATTAATCAAGGCATCTAACCCGAACGCTTCCTCCTCCTCTAGGAAAGCCAAGTGAAAACGTAGGAAATCACTAAACCCAAACACTTTAATGCCCCCCCCCCCCTTGACATACCCTTCCCCTCCCCTAACATGCCATTTCCAAACACTTCCACCCCTTTCTTTCATCCCCGGCCCAAACCACGGGAGTGTTCGAACAAATGGATGATATGGCTTCTTGGACTATATCTAGTTTGAGATTTCAACAAAACCAATTCTCACCTCATTTATACGGATCATAACATGAATTTTCTATTCCTCCTAGCCAAGGTAGCCAAACAACACAAGCCTCCGGGTCGAGTGCACAATCCACCCAAATTCCAAACCCATTAGATGAGTGGTGTACCGAAGATGAATTTGCTCAAACCAGCCGAAAGAGTAATGTTTGATCACGTTATCAATTGAGTAGAGATGAAACCAAAGCTAGGTGTAAGACTTGTAGGAAAATTTACTCGGCCGAAACCAAGGGAGGGGCGGGACACCTTAGTAAACATGCAAAAAAATGTGGTGGACAGTCTAATCATCCAAACCAACCCGAAATTTCACAATTTCATCCACAAGGCTTTTATTATAGTTATGAGAGAGATAGAGATGAACTTGGGAGAATGATAGAACATGCCAAACAACCTTATCGAAAATGATGCCTTTAACAATTACATTAACCTAGCACTTTAACCCCAACATAAAAAATCTCCCAAATAATCGTTCGTTCTGCTGCCATGAAGAATATTCAAGAGTACAAATTGAAATTAGAAAATGAATTTATTAATCTCCCTAGTAGAGTTTCTTTAACTGCCAATGCATGGGATAGTGGTTAAGGACTTCACTCTTTATGTTTTACTTGTCATTGGTTGGATAATGATTGGGTATTACACAAACGCATCATTCATTTTAAAATGCTTGAACCGGTCTTAACATTTCTCATCATTTAATGCAAGCTATTGATGTATATATTCTTTGGGATAAAATCATGTCTATGACTTTTGATAATGCAACTTCTATGAAATTTAGTGCAAATTTGGTTAAACCCCAATTGGCCGATGTACTATTTGATGGAGATGCACTCCATATTAGATGCATTTGTCATGTTCTTAACTTGTATATGAAGGATGGAACATAAGAAATTGGTCCATTTTATTACAAAATTAGAAATGTATGTCTATCAATATTTCTAACTTGAGATATCAGGAATGGAAAGGTTTTTACTGGAAACAAATGATAAAGTCTATAAAAATAGCACCGGATTGTTCAATTAGATGGAACTACATCTATGAAATGTTGAGTAGGGCAAACGAGTACAAGATTTCTCTAACACTTTTTTATAATAAAAAATTTCCACAATTTGCTTTACTAGAAGATGATTGGGCTAATTGTGAAATATATATGCAGTTTTTACAATTACTATATAGTATGACACATTGTTTTTCTTCTGTATATAATCCTTGTTCCCATTCTTTTCTTAGCAATGCATGTTTACTTGCACAACTTTTTGCCGAACACTAATTACAACACGATTTTGATGGATATCTTCCATCTATGGAGGAAAAATGGCGTAAAAATTACACTAATATTCCTATGATTTATATTTTTGCTTCTATTTTAGATCCAAGGCAAAAGTATGATGACACTACTTTATTAATTGATATTTATTTTTCTAACATGGATTTCGAAGATGATGTTGAAACTTTTAAAACTAAGGTAACTAATGATTTTTTCTCTTTATATAGAGTTTATGAATCTAAATATGGAACCATGTCTCGATTTGCCCCTTCTCAAACATCCAAAAACGTAAGTAAAAGAGCCAAAGATTTATTTGCACAAGCTGCTAACATGATGTCTAAGTTTTCAGGTACGGAATCATCATCTAAGAACACAAAGCAATGTTTTCGAGTTGCAAATGTACTTAAGTTACGACTTCATGAAAGGCATGGATGATGAAGAGAAGTTCGGCCTCGACATCCTTGCTTGGTGGAGTTCACATAGCACGAAACATCCAATTTTGGCGGCAATGGCCCGTGATATTGCTATCCAAGTCTCCTCTGGTTCCTCCGAAAGAGGTTTAGTGCGTCGGGATGGGTTTTTAGACGATAGAAGAACAAGACTTAAACCCGAAACACTTGAAATGTGTGTTTGCTTCAAGGATTGGTTGGATGCCGAAACTCGTTCACAAGATCGTACGTATGCACAAAACGACGACGATGAAGGAACGTCGGGTTCTACTAGTTCTCATCAATTCAATTGGCCGATGAACTTGAACAAGAAGAAGACGAACACGAAGAATAATAATTACATATTTACATTACATACTATTGTACAATTTTTGTATTATTGAACCTCATATTCCGTATAATAAAATGAAGTTATTCACCAATTATTGTATGATTTTTAATTATCATTAATTTTTTGTATTATCGATTTATTGTATCGGCATATAATAAAATAAGTTATTCATCAATTTTTTGTGTTATCGGCTTATCGCACTCGTAATATATATATTTTTTTAATTATATGCATTGTTGTTTTTTGCTAAATTATTTATATAAACTTAATTAAATTAAAGTTGTTCAAAAAACAATATATTCACATTAACATAAACATAAATTAAAAACATTATTTATACTCACCATTTTTGAATCGATTTTTTTTTTCTGGTTAATTCATTCGAATTTGATAATCGTTATTGTTCATCAATGGCAAATTCTTCATCTGGAGATTGCGAGCTGTTGTTTCCTTTTGGAGTTCGTTTGGTTGAATCGTTTGCTCAACAGTGTGAGTAATTAGCATTAGAATTTTGTAATTTTTGATAATTTTGTAAGTTTGTAATTGTATAATGCTCTGTTTATTTGAATATTTTGTTTGTTTGGTTGAATTGTTTACTCAACAATGTTAGTAATCAGCATTATAATTTTGTAATTTTTCATAATTTTGTAAGTTTGTAATGTTATAATGCTTTGTTTATTTGAACTTAATTAATATAATATGATTCATTTTTGTTGTTTTAACTTTAAATGTGATTATATTATGCTGAAATTTTGTAAGTTTGATTATATTATATTTTGTAAGTTTGTATTGTGATACTCTGCTATAACATTTCGGTGGTTTAATTTCTTTGCTATGTGTTTTAGAATTGTGTGTTTTTGTTATGAACATTTCGCTGGTTTTATTTCGTAGGTCTAATTAATTTTAAAATTGATCATGTGTTGTTTTATTTTTGAACATTTTATTTATTCATTATTGTTCATTCCTAAAACACTTTAAATTCATTTATAATTGTATATTTAAACTTTGTGCAGTGGAAAAAAAGTATAATATTATTTATGAAGAAGCATCAAAGTCTGAATTAAAGGACAAACAATTTAAATCTAAAGATGAAGTTTTTGATGCGTATAACGAATATGCATTTAGGAAAGGTTTTGGAATTCTAATTGGGAAGAATAAAAGAAGAAGAGATGATTCATTTTTTATGAAAAGATTTTTTTGTTGTAATGAAGGATTCAAAGATGATAAGTGTAAGAATAAAAGGGTTTATAAGAAGCTGGATATTCGAGCTGGTTGTTTAGCTTTTGTGCAGTTTCATATTGATCATTTAGGTGTTTATACATGTACTACCTCCGTTACAAATTAGTTGCAACTCTTTCCATTTAGGGGTGCTACCTATTAGTTGCAACTTTCTTTTTCTTTCTGCTTTTGGTAAATATTTTAGGCTAAAATTACTTCTATACCCTTACTAAAAAATCATAATCTCAATTACATATTTTAATGTCACCAGATTATACCATTTAACCAACATCATTAATTTAATGATTCCCACCTAATTCTTTTTCCACGTATTTATTCACTAACCAACCAATTCATTCATATTTCCAAATTTGGGGAAATTTTAAAACCCTAGTTCATCCTCTTATTCCTCCATAGCTTTCTCTCTCCGTCCTCCATGATTATAAGTCTCCTTCCTCCTTGAATTTCTCTCTCCTCCCTCGATCTAACCCACAAAATCGTTTCGACTACCTCTACAAACCCACACAAATTCCCCAAATCGTCACAAATTGAGCACGAAATCTTCACAAATTGCCCAGATTTTGTGTTCCACTTCACGAATTGCGCACGAAATCTTCACAAATTGCCCAGATTATTTGTATATCTTCACGAATTGAGCACGAAATCTTCACCAATTGCCCAGATTATTTACAAATCTTCACAAATTCAGCATGAAATCTTCACAAATTGCTCAGAAATTGTCACAAACTTCACTCCTTCACCAATTAAGCACGAATTGGGCAAGAAATCATTTCGACTACCTCAACAAACCCACACAAACTTTAATTGAGCACGCAATCCTCTCAAAAACCCACAGATCTACACTTTAATATGTTGAATTTGAAGCCCCTATGTGACGCAACTTTTGAGAGTGATTGTGATGAAGAAATGGCGCTCCTTTGTTAAGTTTATTGAGTCCATTGAGCAGGACACTCCGTGGGCGAAAAATTTGTTCATACATAACAAAGGTCATGAAATTTTGAGTGAGAAATCGCTCGAAGCTTTGCTTGAAGTTCTCGCCGCGGTTGAGGATGAAAAAGCAGAACAACAAGCCGCTGCCGCTTGGAATTGGAGGTAAAAAAGGTTACCGGTCGTGTTGTTGATGGTGGGAATTGCTCCTCGATGAAGGAAAAAAAAAACTGAGGGGAGCGGTTCCGGTAAACGAAGACAGCCATGGCCTCGAAGGGCTAGACTACGTCCTAAGATGGCTAAAATATATGACCTTGATGAAGAAGAAGATGCAGCTTTGCCTTCTCCTCCTGCCCCTGCTGGTCTTAATTCAGAGAAAGAAAAGGTTGGATCGGGCCTAGTTGTGAGGGTTCAACTATCTACCACTGTAACAATTTCAAAAACCTTATCTTTTAGTTTCATTTTTCTTCTTAATTATAAGCATCCCTATCATTAAAAATAGTTATATTGTTGGTTGGTTGTGTGTTGGAGGTTGTTTGTGTATGTTGAATATGGTCGGCAGCAGCTTCACGTTGCTGGCCAGGGGGTGGTGATTGTTGTTTGGCTGGTTGTTTGTGTATGTTGAATATGATGCTTGTTCTTTGTTCTTAAAATGTTCCCTGAATATGATGCCTGAATATGATGTTTGAATATGATGCCTGAATATGATGTTTGAATATGATGCTTATGGTTGCCTGAATATGATGCTTAAATATGATGCTTATGGTTGCCTATTTGTTGCTATAGTCCCTCTTTCTTTGTTGCCTTGTTGCTTGTGGGGATGTAATGTGGTTGATGGATGATGATACATGCTTTTTTCAATCATGTCTGGGTCATGGTCTCAATGACAGTTGCTGATGAGAGACCACTTAAACTAGACTGCCTGAATTGTTGTGAACTTGAGTCCCTTAATTGTTGTTTGTAGAGTCCCATTTTAACATTACTAGCTACCATGCCCTAAATCCATATGATAAAGGGACTGAATTGATATATGTATGGCATGTAAGAATTGCTCTAATTGTTTTAAATGTAATAGTTGTTGAGGTAACTTACATGATGCCAGATTATCTGATTAAAATATTGACCCTCTGATGGATAATTACAATCTTCTGTACTGAAAGTGTGAATACACCGTAAAATAAACATCAAAATACAAAATGCTTTCTATTTACCCAAAAGTCATTTGATTCATTAATCCCATAAGGTTCATTACATTAAGTTTTAGCAAAAGTACATCAAGAGGTTTAACTACAGTGTTCCACTAATTCATAGGCTTCCCTATACATAATAAGCAATAGTGTTATTTTAATTAATAGGTTGCCTTGTACATAATAAGCAAAAGTGTTTCATTAATTAATAGGATGTCTTGTACATAATAAGCAAAAGTTTACACATAACCAACTTGATTTTGCATTTATCATACCAATTTTTACACAAAAGGGTGGTTAGGTGTGGCAGCCTATTTCTAAGTAACTTACCTTAGTCTGCATCCACTTCAAGATGGTTGTCTTCATCTCCTTGTTCCTCATTTCCTGCTGGTCTAAATCTGTCATTAAGGAACTTCACTCCTTGCTCCACTAATTCCTTGCTGTCATCCAAAATATCTGGTAAGGACCCTAGATTCTCAGGCCTTTGTTTCTTCATATGTGGTATCTTTTAATTGTTTCCCCCTTCTTTCTTTAGAATTTCCACCATGCATGACAGTAAAGTAATTCAAGTATACTTGTTCACCGATGGATCAAAGAATTCATAAGCCTCTTCAACTCTTTCAATTAATTCATCAATGTTTTTTGATAATGAATGGTATTGAAGAGATTGAATATCCCAAAATAGACCTAAATCAAGCATATTCAGATCAGGAGATTGTGGTTGTTGGTATACCAGCTAGATGTTGAACCCATTCTGAGTTAATGCAGCCTGAAACTCATCATCATTTGGCATTTGGTGAGGTCGGGCATTGTCCCATTAAATAGTTATGTTCTTGCTTTTTTGTGGTGGCCAATTCTTGACAATTGCTTGAATAACCTTGTTTAGAAGCATGTCCCTTATGACTTCTTTAGTTACATGCTGGTGTGCTTTTGTTTCCCAAGTACCTGCTGCTCTGTTCTTACTGTTTTTTTTTTTTTTTTGCCCTTTGTTGGTAAGTAAAGGGGAAAATTCCATACATACCATCATGAAGCATTTCACGATTTCTGTGAAATAATGGTTTCGAAATGAGTCCCATGAAAATGGCCTTTATCTTGAATCTTCTTGATTCTTGGCACATGTAAGGTTCATCTTGTTTTGCTAATAGGTAGAACCTCCTTTTCTCTAGACTGAGATAAAACCATTTTTCATCTATATAAAAAAAATCTTCCATCGGATCAAATGTTGGATTACTAGGTGGAATTGGTTGTTGAATATGTGAAAGAACCCACCTAATTCTTTGCACCTTGTGATTGTCTGTTAACTTTGAATGGTGCGTAGCTGTGTGAGTTCTTAATATCCCCCTTTTTTCAGCCTATGGATTGTGACATGACTGATTTTTAAGGCACTTGTATAACTTATTTCAGTTGTCCTCAAATATAAAGGGACTGATTGGAGTAATTCAATTGAGTACACTCTTGGCCCTGTTTTCCCAAATTTTTTTGTTCTGACATCAACCACACCCCCTTCTTGTCTTTGTTTGAGCAAATCTTGAAAAATTCGAGTAATTGTTGACTTGTGCACACCATATTCTATTGCAAGCTGTGCTTTATATCCTCTTGGTAATGCACCATCTATTTGTTTTTCTAACATGTCATCAACAATCATTCTTTTTTCTGTTAGATTAAGATCTGGCCTCTTCCTTTTGTTCATAATTTCATGTTGTTGTTTCTCTGTTTCTACCTCTGTTTGTGCACCTGTTTCCGCATCTGAAAACATCGCTGACATGAACTCTTCTTCCATTAAAATCTAATTAATGTTGTAAAATTCTTCACCATCCATTGTTGCTATGTTTGTATTTTCCTTACAAATGCAGAAAAAAGAAAGGTAGATAGAAGGAACTTTGAAGATGCTGGATGAAAAAAAGGCAAGAGAAGTTAAGTTGATTGAAGGCTGAAAATTCAAGAATTGTTTTTAAAAATTTTTTTTTTTACTAGGTCTGTAATAAGTTAATGGACATTCTGTTTAATGGAGGGAGTATGATTTTGGTGAACTTCATTGAAGGAAGGGGTATGTATGTTATGTACTTGTGTATTTATAAGGCCTTAATTTCAGTTGAAAATTTGGAGGGATTTAATTGAATTTTGATGAAAAAACTGACGGAGGGAAACTTTCCCCCTAAAAATTCTTGAAGGAAATAATCCCCCTAAAAATATGGAAAGATTTCTCTCTCCTCCAATTAATGAAAATCTTGTCCCCACTTTCTCTCTCCTCAATGTTAAATTGCTTGCATTTACTCTCTTAATTTTAGCTTACCAAATTTTGTCTAGGAGTCCGCAAAGTTGCCAAAGTTGCAACTAATAAGAAACGGAGGTAGTACAAGACATGAAATGGTTCATAATCATGATATGATTCCTCCTGAAAAAAGGCATTTGATAAGGTCTCAAAGGGCTGTCAATAAAGATTCACTTCTTTTCATTTCTACAATGAAATTGAGCGGAGTCAAAGTTACTGATTCTTTGAGGGTTCTAAAGAGGAAGGTTGGTTGATTCCTAATCTTTCCTTTACTACTCCTGATGTGTACAATGCATTATCATCTAAAAAAGCTGTCAAAATTGAAGGATGTGATAGTAACCAATTGATTAAATATTTTGCGAAGAGACATAGGGATGAGGCAGATTTTTACTATTATTTTGAGCAAGATGATAGTGGTGCTTTAGTTAGCTTTTTTCGGCGTGATGGTAGGATAATGAGAGATTACCATTACTTTGGAGATTTGTTGGTTTTTGATACAACCTATAGAACTAACAAATATGGAATGATATGTGCTCCATTTGTTCGGATGAACCATCATGGTAATAATGTCATGTTTGGTGTGGGTTTTATTCTTAATAAGCGCACCGAGTCTTTTGATTGGTTGTTTGACTCATTTCTACAGTCAATGGGAAGGAAAAGTCCTATTATAATTATGACAGATCAAGCACAAGCGATTGCAGCGGGTATAAGAAACATTTTTCCTTCAACCGTCTATCATCGTTTATGTGTATGACATCTTGAACAAAATTCGAAGAAACACATTGGATCATTGAGAGCTTTTGAAGGCTTTACAAATTTGTTTGGATATCTTTTGAAGTATTGTGAAACTCCTCCTAAATTTGAACATTTCTGGAAAAGGTATATTATTATTTTAATATTTATTTTTAATTTTAATTATGTGATATATTTGATTATTATGTCATATGTATATGAACATTTAGTGTTTTACATATGTTCATACATTTTATGTTTTTTGTATTTTATCATAATATTAATTATTGTCCATGTTGTTTATGAACATTATTCTTTATATAAATGTACATATATTAATTTATATTTTGTTCAAATTTCAATTAATATATGATCATTTCTGTTATACAGGATGTTGGATAAATACAAGTGTGAAAATGTTGATTGGTTATGTGATTTGTATAAAATAAAAGAAATGTGGTGTCGTGCTTACTCTAAGAAGTATTGGTCTGGTGGTGTTTTGTCCTTTCAACGTAGTGAAACTACTAATAAGTCAGTTTCACAACGTCTTAATAAGACCCAAGGTTTATGTGATTTTTATCATTTTTTCTTGATGTCATTTCTTAGTGGAGAAGTAAGGAAGGTGGCTAAGATTATAAAACTTTGAGGGGTAATATGAAACTAGCATTTGCTAATATTGTTATATTAGTTCATGCAAGATCATTGTACACTATTCAAGCTTATGTTCTTTTTGAAGAAGAGTTCATTAAGGGGACTGCTTATGATCATGTTGATAATGGTTTGTGTTTTCCAGAATATTCATATCTTCTTTGGAGACCTGGGAAGGATATGATTAAGCATGAAGTTGTTATCAATATAGAAACACATGCAGTTTGTTGCACATGCATGTACTTTAGTGAGACTGGTTTACTTTATTTGTTCTCCTTCTCTTAGAGTTTATCATTTGCATTGTGTGCATAATATTTCACAAGAGTATATAATAAAATGATGGACAAAGGCTACCATGTGTTGTCATGGTATTGAAGAACCTACTTTGAGGACAAATATTGTGGCTACTAGTGTTTGGAGGTCACAAACACTTAGGATGTTTGTTAAGTTGATAACAAGTTGTCGGAGTTCTTTGAATGCAAGGGCAGAGGTATAGTGTTATTTCAATCTTTTAAAAGAAAAGGTTGAGAGCATATCAAGTGCAATTGATTTTAGTGAAACTGTTGAAGAGGTTGAAATTGTTGATCTTGAGATCAAGAATCCTCCAAAAGCTAGGCCTAAAGGTGAGAGGAATTTCAGGCCTAAGAGTACTTTGGAGAAACAGTGAAACAAGTCAAAGGGTAATTTGAAGAGGAAAAAGTCAACGTACACTCCTTATAAAAGGGGTATAGGGCAAGCAGTTGTACAGGTATATGATCATTTAATATTTCAGTATTGAACATTTGCGCTTTCTAAAATGAACATATATATATTTTTTTTATAGGAACTTGATGAGAATGGGTGTGCTGTTACCTATGCTAATTCTATTAGTGATCCCACTAAATTGATTGTTTTAAGAAATAAACAGTCTCAGGTAAATTTAAATGTCAAAAAAAAAAAATATTTATATTTTATATATTAGTGATTTTTAATTATTTAAAAATATAGGTTGGATTGAATTTAGTTGTTTTAGAAGAAATTCCTTCTAGTTCTAAGGAATCGGATTAGAGTTTTTCTAATGATTTTGATCAGGTATGTTTGTTTGCTATTAATTATAAATTTATTCTATTTTTATGCATATATTATGTATATAATATATTATTTATTTTTTGTAGGGTTTTAGTGAAAGCACTGTTCAATCCAGCATATCTGTTGATGTTGATATTTCATCTCTTGCTAAGGTTTTTTTTTTCCTTATATGTTTATATAAGTGTTTGTAACTGATCATATATTGTTTTAATAATGATCAATTTATTTTTTTTTCAGGCGAAGGATTTAAATGTTGTTGAAGGTGTTTCTGCTGTTCAATCTCGTTCCAAAGTTGGTGCAAATAAAGGTGCTGCTAGTGTTAAAACTTACTCTCAAGTTAATTCAGGAGTTCCAATTCATACTAGTGCTTCAACAAAATCTTTTGCTGGTGTTCAACCTACGATTCCTAGGATTGTTCAAACTGCACCTCATAATTGTTCAAACTTTAATCCAGAAATGTTCAAATCCAATTCTAGAAATGTTCATTCAACAAATTTTCAGGGTATTCCTCCTACAGTTCAAAGAAATTATCAAGGTTCTCGTATTCAAAATGTTCAAGTTATTTCTCCCACAGTTCAAAGAAATGATCAAGGTGCTCGTGTTCAACCTAGTGTGTCAACAAAATCTCCTGCTGGTGTTCAATCTACGGTTGCTAGGATTGTTCAAACTGCACCCAAGAATTTTTCACAATTCAATCCAGAAATGTTCAAATCTAATTCAAGAAATGTTCATTCAACAAATGATCAAGGTTCTCATGTTAAAAATGTTCAAGTTATTCCTCCAACAGTTCAAAGAAATGATCAAGGTGCTCTTGTTCCAAATGTTCAATCTAGAAATGTTCAATTAAGTTCTGGAAAAATTTCTTCAAAGTGTGACAAGTTGTTAGCCATTTTTGATACAGATGTAGCTAAACGTTTGAATAATAAAGATAAATAGGTTAGTATATTAGATCTTTATAAATGTGGATTTCACTTCTTTTTTGTAATGGTGGTTTAAGTAATATTTTGTAATGTTGAATTTTTTGTTTATTATTTTAAAGACATAAAAATTTTCTGCCTATTTCATGTAGTTCTATTTAATTCTATTTTATATATTTTGTAATGTTGAACTTTATAATAGAATTTTATATGTTTTTAAAATTCAACATTTATAAATGATTATATAGTCATTTGTATATGAACAAAAGTAATGATCAATTAGAACTTTATATTAGAATTTTATATGTTTTTAAAATTCAACAGTTATAAATGATTATATAGTCATTTGTATATGAATAAAGTAAAGAACAATTAAAACTTTATATTATAATTTCATATGTTTTTAAAATTTAACATTTATAAATGATTTTTTACTCATTTGTATATGAACAAAAGTAAAGAACAATTATTCATTTTATAAAACTTATAAATTTTTTCATTCATAGATTAAAATGAAATATCAACAATAAATTTTTAACAAAATCATAAGTCTATTTCTTAAAAAGAAAATAAAACATCTATAAGTCTATATATAATATATGAACATATACATATTTGTAAATGAACAAATGATACTATTCCTTTGCAAACTTTCTTGCTTTCCTTGTATTTATTCTTGATTCAGAGTTTTCTTCAAACAACATCAATTCTGATGTGTATTGGATCCTTAGCTTCCTAATTTGGTTTAGCTGTTGAAGAAAATGAATTATCAAATTTTAATTTTTAAACCCTTTTTTATAAATGAACATTATATCTTATATTATTGAACATTTATCATACTTACATTGTTTGGTTTTAAATCACAAATCCAACTCTCATTAGGATCAGTAGTGAAGGTTTCCATATGCTTCATAATGTAAACTCCACATTTTGTATGATCATCGTTGCTACGCCATTTCATCTTTTCCAAAACAATTGTGTAGTCTTCAATTCTATTTGCATCTTCATATCCAAGGTGTTTCATGTATTCTTCAATTTTATGGTCGAATTTGGCCTCGTAAACCTAATTCAAAGTATGGAGAGTCGTCGAATGAAAATTTGTGTGTTTTTTTCAATTTTTTTTTCATTTTTTCTGTTTTTTGGTGGTGGGTGATTGGTCGATTTTTTCAGTTTTTGTTAATTTTAGGTTGTTATTTTCGAAGGCGGTGGTTTTAGGTGGGTGGTGTGGCGGTTTTAGGTGGGTGATGGGGTGGATTTTGGTAAGTGGTGGGGTGGGTCGTGGGTCGTTGAAGCTAGGTGGTGGGTCGAGGGTTCTGGGTGGTGGGTGGTGGGTGGTTGGTTCTGGGTGGTGGGTCGAGGGTTCTGGGTTGTTGGGTGGTGGGTCGTTGGTTATGGGTCGTGGGTCGTGCGTTGTGGGTGGATTGTGGGTTTTGGTGGTTTTTTTTTTTTTTTTTTAATTTTTCATATATAAAGTTTTTGTTTATCATTTCTGATTATTAATTTTTTTGCAGATTTTTTTTTTAATTTTGATTTTTAATTGTGTTTTAATTTTTTGTGTTTTTTTTGCAGATCTATTATTGAAGATTCAAGGTTAATTCAAAGAGCTATTTTTTTTTAAAAAATTGTAAATTAGCTATTTATTCATTGATGAATATACAATGCATGTAATTTATGTATATTATGATTATTTCTCAATTTCTAGGGAAAAAACAAGATGTATATTATGATTATATGTAAGTTTCTCTTGATTTTTAAGTGAAAAAAATGATTTTTTTTTTTTGGGCATTATTGCCACCGGTTCCACCTAAAAATCGGTGGCAATACTTACTAATACCAAAAAAAAAAATGCGGGAAGTGTTATTGCCACCGGTTAACCGGTGGCCTTAAGCCTTTTTGCCACCAGTTTATAACCAGTGGCCAATTCATATTTTCGCCTAGTGATTATGCTTGAACATGATTATTTTAATTATTATGATTGTTATTTCAATTATGATTATAATTACTATTATTATGGTTATTATTTGGCTTGATTATATTTTTTATTTATTGCTTGATCACGTCTTTCATGCATGTTTAAAGGGAATTGGTACTTATAATCACGCTTAATAAGATAATTAATAATCTTGTTTAGTGTTAATTTGATTATAATTTAAGCGATCGCCAATAATAGTTTTATTTGTGCATTAATATTCAACAACCATAGATAAACAGCTTTAGGGTAAACCTATTGATTGCATGTTAGTCAGAAAGCGCACATGAATACGATCAGAATAAAGTAGAGGCCTATTATTAGGGAAGGTTTAATCTCTTTTAGGTTGGATTTGTACCTTCATCCCCAGACTACCAGTCATGGTTCAAGACCTATTGGAGTTGATGGTATCCCGGATCGTTAAGGGGTGTAACCTTCACCCAGTGAACGGTTTACAAGTTCCTAAAACTTGTTGGCGACTCTTTTACTCTATCATCTTTCTCTTTGGACGCCACCATACTTTAGTGTATGATCACAGTGGGGTTTAAGCTAGGGATAATGCTTGAAATATTTCCTACAGTTTTTGGCGACTCCACTGGGAGGATTTCTATTTTAATTCCTAAAATTTATTTTGGCAATGATTTAGAATGAGTGGATGAGACTCGAAAAGTTCTAAGTATTTCATGTGCGTAATTTGTATTAACATTATTGTCATATGCATAAAAAAGATCTCATTGGAAAGACCATCCGTAATGAGTTAAAACATAGGATTTTCACACGTAGGAAATTTGAGGAATATCTTTCACAACTAGGATCGAAATAATGCTGCGCAAAACTGGAAAGTTTTATCGAGCACAGAAAGCTGCTAAGGCATGTAGGAACTAGCGTCAGGGAACAAAGTTTAGCGCCAATTCTTTGACTTTAGCGCCAGACGACAGATTCTGTCGCCAGGCGCTAAAGCCAAATTATGGCGCTGGCCTCTGTTTGCTGGCGCCAAGTTCTTCCAATACCGAGCCAGAAATACGCGTTCTAATTCCGACCAGTTTTTAGCAATGTTTGCTCGATCCTACTTCCTGATTGAGTTTTTCTCACTTTTCTGAAACCCATATGTGTTCTACATATGGACATAACCCTCTGGGAATTCATGCTCCATCTACTTGATTGAACGCTCTGAGCATTAAAGGGTACATCCGAGAATGTTGAATTCACCAAACCATGGAAGCGAGTTTTTTTTAAACTTGCGGTGTCCTATCCATTCGCGCCAACCCTTCACGGTTAGGCTTCCGCACGGTGCATTAGGACAATTAACCATGGAACCTCTTTTGACTAACCTATATGCCGAACTTTAGAGAGCTAGAGCCATGGTTAGGTTGCAAACTCATTGCATCATGTTGTGACTACTTGACTAATTGTGCATTATTGGTTGTGCGTACCCTATGTGTTTTTCCTAACCGTTTGTTTGACTTGTGTTAAGATTAAATAAACTGATTTATGACTAAAAGAACTTTGCCTAATTAATTAATTAATTAATTAATTAATATGAGTAATTAAAGTCTAATAATTTAATCAGAGTTGACTTAGTACGACTTTAGGCATACCCTGTAGAGTAATGATACCAAAAGCAGTTCCAGATCGACATTCCAGCAATGGCGCCATGATTAAAACTGCAGCGCCACTCTTTGGAGCGTAGTGCCTAGCGACAGTCCTGTCGTTTGGCGCTACACTGCAAAGAGAGGCACCAGTGTTGTTGTTTTGGCGACAGTTCGGTTTATTGCTCGAGTCATCACCTTATATCTAATTGAACAGTTTGCTTGTCAACTTGGTTAATTTTTACTGGTAATTATACCGTGTCAAGTCATTAATCGAGTCTAAGCACTAAGTCCCATGGTCTTACACAAGAGTCAAAGCATGTCACTTACACTCACCATATAAAGCACACACTAATGCATACTTTGACCATGTCTAAGGGAGTCTTGTATGCGCGTATTTTCCGTAATTTTTTTAGGGGGGTAAGTCGGATATTAATCCTCCAATTAAACCACTTGTTTAAACCCTATAGTTAATTCCCAAAAATGTACACCTTATTTTAGCCAAAAATATGCACCCTAATATGCCCCCTATTTTTCCAATTAAACCACTTGTTTGAACCCTATAATTAATTCCCAAAAATGTACACCTTATTTTTGCCAAAATATGCACCCTAATATGCACCCTATTTTTGCTATTTTTTCTTTTTAAAAAAAAAAAACGTAAACTCAGAGTCATTTTAAGTCAAGTCATTAAAACAAAAATGGTTTAATTTACAGCACGTGGTCAAGAAAGGAAGGGCGTTTGATCAAATACAACCTTTTTATTCAAGTTCAACTTTTTGGCAAACCAATCGCTCGTAAAAGGAAAGCTAAGACAATAATAGCAACTCAAGAGGAAGTTAATGAGCTCAGGAACCAATTAATTATTGTGACTGAGGCGTTAAAGGTTTTAACCCTCAAAATCGATGATCCTGTGAAGCAACAACAGATGCACCTCATGCAAGAAAGTCTGAGGAAAATGTCTAGTGACTATAAGTTTCAAGGAATTAGCTCACAAGGGGTCTCAGTGGACAAGGATCTTCTTCCGCAGAAGTTCAGTGCCAACGACATCCCAAAATTCAAAGCGACTGACAACCCTCACTTTCACCTAAGAGCCTTCGAAACAATAATGAGCATCAAGGGTATTGAAAAAAAGGTGTTTCCCTCTTTTTTCTCGCTATCTCTTGAAACCGTTTGCCAACAATGGTTCTTCTCCCTTGAAAAAGAAAGAACCTCTACTTGGGAGTCTATAGTAAACGCTTTCATTGATAGATTCAAGTGCAACATTCAAGTTGAAACTGACTATTGGTAACTTGAAATCCTCAAGCAGAAGGAGAATGAAGTTTTCACCTCTTTCTTCAACAGATGGAGAGAAACCTCTGCTAAGATGATTGAAGTACCAAGCGAAAAAGAATCTGTGAGGTTTTTCATCAAAATCCTTCAAGAGAAGTACTCCAAGCATCTCAAATAACAGAATAATCTCCATACCTTCAAGGCCGTCTATGACATTGGAATCAATATTTAGACGACCTGGCTAAGCTGAAAGATGCTAACAGTAACTCCAACAGTGGCTGGAAAGGCAAGAAGAACGACAATACTTTTTCTTCCAAAACCACCCACTCAAACAATGTTAGTACCTTAAACTTAAGTGAAGTCCTTTCTATGAATAATCAAGGACAAAGAAAACCATTTAGGAGGAACTTTACTCCTATAGGTATGAGTTATGACACCACATTTGACCGATTAAATGCAAAAGGTCTTATAACTCCTATTGGACCATTTGGGGACCCACCGGTCGAGAAGAGGACAGCTAATAGGAACCCCAATGCACATTGCAAATATAACCAAGGTAGGGGCCATCTTACCGAAAATTGTTGGAAACTTAAGGAAGCTATCCAAGATTTAATCGATAACAACAAACTGCCATTTCATCCTGCCAGTAAGAAGCCGAGCATTGATAATGCACCTCTCGCTCACTCCTTGGCTATCTCTGATGAGAAAAACGAGGTTGATCCCTCATCTCTCATCAAACCTATTGAAGAAATCCACGCTGTTGAAGAAGAGGAGGAGATCTTTTTCGATGCCATGGATGACTTTCCTGAACTAGTAAGTAAAGAGGATATAAATTTGCTAACATTATCCATGTTGGAGGGATCAAACTTGCTGCGTGAAGCTCTTGAAGTTGCGAAGAAACAATTAGAGGAGCTTCACAAAAAATGTTACAAAGTCCCATCCACGAAGAAGAAACCCTTCTCTCTACAAATAATTGACAGACCCAAGAAGAGTAATAGACTCTATACTCCAATTGGGATTTCATATGCTAAAATGTTCAACATGCTCTCCGAGAGTGGAAAGGTCAAACCTCTCAAACCGAGACCATTTGAATCGCTAAAAAGGATAGATAGGTTCTACTGTCAATACCATCAATTAGGGGGTCACACTATTGAAAACTGTTTTAAATTTAAAGATTTAATTCAGAAAATGATTGATGACAATAAATTAGTCCAAATTCCACAAGAGGAAGACATAAGCATCAATGGAGTTTGGGATAGTGATGAAGAAGATGTCTACTTAAAAGACACGGAAGGACCTCCACCTTTAGTGTCATATGCCATGGATGACTTCTAGGTTGAAGAAGATTCATCTATAGACGTCCTCACAAGTTATGGGAGAATGCAACCTCCTATTTCGACACAACCTATACCGACTACGCAGCAAGTTCCCATACCTATCATAGAAGACAATGATATTGTCAAATAGTTCAAGAAAACCAAGGTTGAAATGAATTTATGGAAGCTTCTAGCAACATCTCGAGAGCATAGGTTGGCAGTGAATACCTTGGATAAAATAGGGATTGATTCTGACGCCACTTCTTAGGGGTTGGCTAGCTTCCTTACGAGTGATCTCCCTAGCCCTATCAACTTGATCACCTTTTCCGACAAGGATTTACCTCCAGAAGGTGACAACCATTATAAGGCACTAAACCTCACAGTAGTTTGCAAGAGAATGAACGTCCCTATGACTCTTGTAGACAATGGATCGGACATCAATGTCTGTTCACTCAGAATTGCGAGGATGCTAGGCACAAGGGATGAAGACTGAACCCCGTCAACACAAGGAATAAGAGCTTATGATAACACTCGTCGTCAAGCTCTTGGCAAAATTACTATGAATATAACGGCGGGAGCGATAGAACGTGCTACTACATTTCAAGTAGTAGATATTAAGGCTTCATTCAATTTATTGTTGGGACGCCCTTGGCTTCATGACCTAAAGGCCGTCCCTTCATCTCTCCACCAACAGGTAAAGGCCTTAGTTGGAGGAATTCCCATTACGATCGATGCTTCACCCATGAGGATTAAGACTATAGAAAATCCAATAATTGATGTGTAGCACGATGAAGATGATGAAGACTTGTGGGGCTTTAATGAAGAGGTCTCCTTAATTGTGGAGGATGAAAGGACCCCTCTCTGCCACGACCCCCACTCCAATATGATAGTGAATGCTATTCTGAAGAAATAAGAACATTTTCCTGGGATGACTCTAGGAAAGAAGAAAGGAATAGCAAAATCGCTGGAATCACCTGGCCTCCCTAAATTAGACACTTTTGGAATTGGTTTCGAACCGTGTCGGGAAGATCTCAAGCGAGCCCAGGAAAAGTCAAAGGCACGTAGGAATGCTCGCATCCAAAAGAAAGCAATCCCAATGGATCAGTATCCTCTTACTCTCAATGGACAATTCATAAAAGAAGGAGAGTATTATCCATGCTACGAATTTCCCAAACCTTTTTTCGTAAATGGCATAAGGCAACCGGGATTCGAAATTTTCCTAGATTGCTATTTTCTAGATGAAATCCCAACTCCTATCATGGAGAAAGCACCCTGATGCTTTGACTTTAATGTCATGGGATTACTATTTGGGCTAGAAAAAGATGAGCCGACGTACATAGAAGATAACTCTTAGCTCATCCACACGGTCCTACAAAGCGAAATCTTTGATCCCTCGAGGCTCATCACTCCAGAAGAAGGATCACTACAAGGGTGGCGCAAGACAGTCAAGGTGACTACTCCAAGCGGAAGGAGAATCTCCATTACGACGGGGCAAGGACCGATGTTCGAAGTGTCGTCTGAGTCAGAGTTGGAGTTAGAGTCTTTTCCTGTAGATTCATCTAAGTCTTTAGTTGTAGCACCCCCTTCTTCTATCTCTTCCCCTAGGATAGTTAGCAATCAAGTCCCTGAGGACATATATCTTTTCGATGTAATTATTTCTGAGTTTAATAATATGTCTTCTTCCTCTTACTCCTCGTGCTTTTCTTTAACCCAAGATGACGAGCATTGCTTAACTAATAATGAAAATGACAAAGAACTTATTAAAGCAATGGAAACACTTGAAAAGAAAACACCGATAATTGAGGAAACTGAGACGGTTGATATCTCAAATGATTCAACCAATAAAAGAGAAGTCAAAATCGGATTAACACTTAATGAACAAGAAAGAACCGATTTAATCAATCTACTTAAAGAATTCATCGATGGATTCACTTGGTCATATGAATATATGCAAGACATTAATAGAGAAATAGCTTAACAGACCATACCACTAATTCCAGGTGTGTATCCTGTAAAACAAAAGGTGCGTCGAATGAAACCCGACGTAGCTCTTAAAATAAAAGAAGAAGTTCAAAAACAAATAACTGCAGGTTTTATCAAGGTATTTAAATACCCCGAATGGATCGCCAACATCGTCCTGGTTCCAAAAAATGATGGAAGGGTAAGAATGTGTGTCGACTATCAAGATCTAAATAAGGCAAGTCCAAAGGACGACTTCCCTTTACCACACATCGATATTCTGGTAGATAATACAGTGAATCATGCACTTCTCTCGTTCATGGATGGATACGTGGGGTACAATCAAATTCTCATGGCAGAAGAAGACATGGAGAAAACAACCTTCATAACAACATGGGGTACATACTGCTACACGGTAATGCTATTCGGGTTGAAAAACGCGGGTGCTACTTACCAACGAGCAGCGACTGCCTTGCTCCATGACATGATGCACAAAGACTTTGAAGTATATGTGGATGATATGATTGTGAATTCAAAAGATCGCCCAAGCCATCAAATATCCTTGAGAAAATTCTTCGAAAGGCTAAGAAAACACAACATGAGGTTGAATCCATCCAAGTGTGCTTTCGGAGTCACCTCAGGCAAGCTTTTGGGTTATGTCATAAGCTCTAGAGGAATAGAGATAGACCCAACCATGATCAAGGCAATCATGTCAATGCCACCGCCCAAAACCGAGAAACAAATTCGAGGAGTTATTGGCTGGTTGCAATACATAAACAGGTTCATATCAAAATTGACAACAATATGTGAACCATATTCAAAAAGCTTAAAAAGAATGTACCAGTAATATGGGATGACGAGTGTCAAAAAGCTTTTGAAAAGATCAAAGCTTATCTCGCAAATCCTCCCGTATTGGCACCAGCACTTCCAGGAATACCTCTTAGGTTGTACTTAACAGTCACCAAAGAAACAATGGGAGCCATGCTCGCATAAGAAGTCGAAGGCAAAGAAAATGCAATCTACTATCTAAGTAAAAATATTCTCGAGTTTGAAGTACCTATACACCACTTGATAAATTGTGCCTCGCATTAGTGTGGGCCACAACCAAGTTAAGACATTATATGCTCGTGCATACAGTCATTGTAGTTTCCTGATTGGATCCAATTAAGTATTTATTCGAGAAGTCTACACTCAATGGGCGCATATCAAGATGGATAGTCAACTTAGCCCAGTTCGATGTAAGATTCATGCCTCAAAAAGCTATCAAAGGATCTGTGGTTTCAGATTTTCTAGCGGACTTTCCAATAGAAAATTCAACGCCAATACACGATAATGAATTTCCAGACGAAGACTTGATGGTCACGGAAGATGATACTTGAACCTTATACTTCCATGGAGCCTCAATCCAAAAAGGATGTGGCGTTGGAGTACTACTAGTATCTCCTAAAGAAGAGCATATTCCAATCTCCATAAAGCTAGATTTCGACGTTACCAACAACGCGGCTGAATACGAAGCATGCGTGGTAGGCCTTGAAACAGCTTTGGCATTGGGAGTGAAGAAATTACGAATATTCGGGGACTCTTCATAGATCATCAATCAGATCTCTAAGAGATGGAAAGTAAGGAGCGAAAGTCTAGCCCCTTACCAAACTTTTCTGGAAACTCTCACCAATCAGTTAGAGAAGGTGGAATATACGTATCTACCTAGAGAAGAAAATCAATTTGCTGATGCCTTAGCAAGACTAGCCTCAATGGTTAGGATTCCCATGGAAATCGAGTAAATGCCTCTAACTATAGAAAAAAAAGACATAAACCGGCTTATATTCAAGCTATATAAGATGATGAAGTGATCCAAGATGAAGAAGAAGAACCTTGGTATACGGATATACTTAACTATGTCACCAAAGGAGAATACCCTCCCCATGCTGACAAAAGAGCAAAACGAGCATTAAGACTCTTGGCTTCCCAATACCTACTCATAAACAACGAGTTACACTAAAGGGTACCTAAGGGTCGAGCTCTCTTATGTGTAGGAGAAAAGGATTCTCAAACATCAATGAGGATAGTCCGCGAAGGCATTTGTGGAACTCACGTGAATGGCAAGATGCTAGTAAAAAAGATAATGAGAGAAGGATAATATTGGACTACCATGAATAGGGATTGGCATCAATACGTAAAAAGATGCCCTAAGTGCCAAATTTACGCCAATTTACAACATGTTCCTCCATCCTTACTCCACACCTACACTTCGCCATGGCCATTCTCTACATGGGGAATTGACATTATTGGTAAAATCACTCCCCCAAGAACGGGAGGTCACGAATATATCCTAGTAGCAATTGATTACTTCACAAAGTGGGTCGAAGCACAATCATACGCTAAACTCACTGCAAAAAATGTAGCACTCTTTATCAAAAGAAATATTATTTGTCTATATGGAGTCCCACATGAAATGATAAGTGACAATGGAACTCACTTTCAAGCTGAGTGTGAAGAATTGTTACAAAAACATGGCATCCAACACGATCATTCTTCTTCTTATAGACCTCAGGCAAACGGAGCAGTCGAAGCGGCTAATAAAAATTTTAAGACTATCATCGAGAAAATGACCGAAAATTACAAAGATTGGCCTGACAAACTCCACTTCGCATTGTGGGGTTATCGCACGTCAATTCACACATTAACAGGAAACACGCCATTTTCCTTGGTTTATGGAATGGATGTCGTACAACCTGTAGAGCTAGAGATACCATCTCTACGCATTACATTAGAAAGAAAATTCGATGAAGTTGAATGGACTCGGGCGAGATATGAGGAGCTAATTCTACTTGATGAAAAACGACTAGAAGCTCTACATCATACTCAATCCTAGCAAACTCGTATGGCTAGACATTTTAATAAGAAGGTCAAGACAAGAAACATCAAAGTAGGAGACTTGGTGTTAAAAGCATTAAGGAAGAATGTTTTACATCCAAGGGGGAAATTTAGGCCTAATTGGTCTGGACCCTATATTGTCAAAACAATCCTATCAGGAGGTGCAGCAAAATTAACTGATATGGATGGCAATGAATTCTGTAATATGACAAATCTTGACCAACTTAAAAAGTACTACCCATAATTACTTGAGTAAGATACTCAAGAGAGCTACGTTTGGCCTGATTCCTTAGGAAAGGATACATAGGAAACCCTTTACGGGTGCGGCCACTTTACTTTTTGCAAACCTCGCATCCTAGACTTACGAATAAATTTGACAGAAACTTGACGAAACATCGGCGTCACAGAAAGAGTTCCGTCGCCAGACGATTAACTCTAGCACCATACGACATTGTCCGTCGCCTGACGCGAGATTAACACAGCAGGCGTCAGTCGTAAAAGAGCGGCGCTATTTTTTTTGGAGTACCTGGGAATATTTCGTTGAATTTTGGAAAATTTTCGCCTTCCGTACTCGAAAAAATTTCTGGAAAATTAAATTTTCAGTTTTCATTGCTTTAATAAATTAAATTTAAAGAAGATGATTTATTTAAAAAAGCTGCAATTTCATTAATAAAATAAACTAACAATTACATTATTGATTGAATTTAAATAAAGCTTAAACAAATTAACTTTAAATTTAAAATTAAGTCTAAGAATTGAAAGTTAAGCAATGCTTTATTCTTTTTCCTCTTTTTTTGCTCTCTTTCAATTTTTGTCTGTATCCTCTTCATCATCCATAACTTTAGCTAGTAGGCATCCTTTAGAGGACCTACATTCAATTTTGGAGTAAATAGTTTCTCCCTTAGCTAGGACTCCATGTTTCTTCTCTACCCAAGCCTTCTTCTCTGAAGTGTCAGCTTTTCTCTTCCCTTTACCCTTCGTAGAGCTTTTCTTCCTAGGCATTGTAGGTGTTTTGAACTAAACCTTTTCACCCAAGCGTTCCTTAACGGGAATCACTTTGTCATCTAGACGACTCTTCACATCAGTTTTACTCTGATTTTTCTTCATGTCCTTTGAAGGTTTCTTCAGAAGCCACTTCTTCACATCATTGGGCAAGGAAGGATGAACCTTTTGGGTAATCATTTCCCATAAAGGTCTAGCACTCCAATAAGCATCAAATTTGTCTACTTCTTGAGAGACAGGAAATTCATAGGGACGACAAAGATCCCCGGAATGTTTAAAGTAGGCCGTATTGTCTTTTTACCACACCCTACAGGGATAATAAAAAGTCATCCTGGATAAACTTGGAAGACTGCAGAAGGGTTGCTTGTCGACACCAACCATCTTTTTTATTTTCCACCAAGGGATGACCCACTTGATGGTAAAGTTGCAAGAGCCAAAGACCTTCTTCCATTCATGGCGCCTCATCGTAGAGAAGCGTTTCTTCCTTTTCACAAAGCAATTTTGGAGTGTATTTTTCAACGTTGTCGGGAGAACTAATTAATTCTAGTCTTTCCATTAGCCACATCTGTAAAAATTCAATGCAAATAAATTAATATTACTATAAAAAAATATGTTTTTGAAATCTGTAATTAAAAATATTATTTTTCTACCTGTAATAAAATTGGAGAGCCCCGAAAAGGTTCTTTTGGATATTTTTCCTATTCATCAAGACTAAGCATAGTCTCTCCAACAATTAATGGCATTGGATTTCTCTCAGATTTAATCTGCTCCAAAACGGTTGATATGATTAATTGATCCTCATTAGTTCTACCACTAGTGAGAAGATATTGGTTAAGCATGCAAAAAAGAAAAGCCCTTATTCTATAAACATGAAAAGACTCAGAATAAGGTCTATCAAAATAATGGCTAGCAAATTCTTTCAAATTAACTATGCTACCATCTATTATATTTGTTAGATATTTGTCTTTTAAATTAAAGAAGTGCTCAAAATCCTTATAATAATATACATTTATTCTAGGGATTACTGCAAGATCTAATGCAGGGAAGCCTAAGATAGCATCGAATTCTTCCGGCAAAGGGCTAATTTCATTACACCCTAGTCTAAAAGAATGAGTATCCGCATCCTAATATTCTAAGGCTTTATGAATAAAGTCTACATCAAGATCTACCCCCTTGACACCATAAATACCCCCCATATGAAAAAAGTCTAATTCCTTTCTCTCCTTGGCAGTT
The DNA here is from genome assembly GCF_948465745.1 of Chenopodium album. NCBI lineage: Eukaryota > Viridiplantae > Streptophyta > Magnoliopsida > Caryophyllales > Amaranthaceae > Chenopodium > Chenopodium album. The sequence goes on from NC_137837.1 coordinate 55,596,093, forward strand.
AGAGACCGACACCATACATGAGTGAAGTTGGTAAAACTCTTAGAAACTAAAGACATGATTATTATTTTTTCAAAAGCTAAGATTATATTTAATCTGCTGAAATTATGAAGAAAATCGGCTGAGCAGGGGGCTATTTATACACTAAATCGGCACATTTTCAATCCGGAAAGGATTTGGAGTCAGCACTCATCAGCGCGAGACGCCAGATCCTGGTGCCAAACGCTAAGAGTTAGCTTCTGGCGCTAACCCAAAACGCTTGGCGCTAGATGGCGCTGACGTGTCTTATCATACGAGCTTTCCAAAAACCGCGTTTTTTTGCCTAATTCGAGTCTGAACAATGACTTTACGATCTTTTATTCTTTTTATACCCTTTTTTCTTAATTAATATATCAATTATATTTTTTGGAATTTATTTAGACTTAATTTTAAGTTTTTTGTAAATCCATTATTTTTATTTTTTTCATTTTTTCTTTTGGGGGAGAAAGTCGGATACCCTCCATCAATAATAAAAATGATGGAATTTTTGCGCAAAATTATTAATTATCAGAATTCTTTGCACACACAAACATGCACATAAAAATAAATAAATGTTAAATAAATAAACTCATAGTAGTATGTATATAGAAATATGTCTAATAAATGATTCTAATAAAGGCAAAGTTCTATACAAAGTCAAAATAAAAAAAACACAAGAATAAACTACGGCGCCGAAGGACGTACGCCCATCATGTCATGAAACTGCGTAGTACGAGGAGTAACCTCTCCACCAGCTCCAGCTCCATACTCCTCGGGAGGTGGAAAACTCAGCTTAGGACCCGTCCACCCAAGATCAACCTGAGGCTGAGGCTGCAGAGGCTGCTGCGATGACGAGCCGACCTCGTACATCCCACCACCTCTAAGAGCCGAGGTAGCCTCTCCCTAGCCTACCGGCGCAGCGTGTGCACCCTCTGATGAAGAGCCCAAGCCCTCCACCGCCTCGGTCCGGAAGCCTCAGAACGACCACCCCGACCGCAAGAACAAGTACGGCAACATCTCGAGCTAGACCTCGCCGGGTCTCTCCGCACCTCAGGTCTAGTCCGGGTACGAGAAGGAATAGGCTGACCCTGCAAAAAGAAACTAAGTTAGAAACAATCAAAATAGAAGCAGTAATGCAAAAATAAGAAAGGAAACTACCTCCTTAACGGCGTCGTCGCGACGACACGTATCCACATGCCTCATTCGAACGAGCTAGCTCCGGAAGGCATCTATACACCGTGCCATCGCCGTGACCACCTCGCGCGAGAACTGTAAAGGAAATAAAGTCAGTAATGATGCATAACATATATGGACAAAAATTGCAAATAAATAAAGCTTACCCGAGTCTGGTGACGAGGAATCGACCGCTCCATGAAGCGCTCATCCTCAGGAGCCGGAGGAATAATCTCCTCGATCGGCCCGTATGTCCCCTAATAATGGATGGACATACGAGGTGATACGAACTCGGTAGGTCCAGCCTGACAAAAGAAAATCAAAATAAGTGAAATATTACTTGGGGGCTACTTAACGGAAAGTAAAAAATGAAAATCATACCGCCACCTCCTCAGCCAGTACAGGGACTGGAGCGAACAACGGCAGCAGCTCCTCCTCATAGCACCGCCAAGGGATCATATAAGATCGCCAAGGGATACCAGCTCTCTCTGACATGCTCACCAACCTCGCACCATTAAACATATGACGTGGTGGAGGAACAGGAACGATGAAGGTGTCTGTGGAATGTTGAATAGCAACCCTCTCTCCAAGATATGAAACTGCTCTATATGTCCCTAAGAAATAGCAACGCTCAGCGGTATACTGCGCAGCTACCCAGGGACAACCAAGCTGATCCACGGCCAGTACTGCACGTCAGGCTCCTGCAAAGAACGCCTATTAGATAAGAATCCATCAAAGGTAATACGAAAGTGTTCAAACATACAAAGAACCATACCGAGATTATCTGATCTCGGACATAAGCAGTAGAAATCCCAGCGCGGCGGCCTCCCTAACAGGCACTCACTGGAAATCTGCGCGGCGACGGTTTCGCCGAGGCAACTGAGGGAAAGTACTCGTACAACTAGATCTACAAAAGGCAAAAAGTATCAGCAAGTGCTAACCAAAGCTTAGAGCTAAACTTTATGGGAGATAAAGTATACCTCTACTACTCTCCAAAAGCCGGACAGAGCAACGTTCCTCCCGAAGGACCGGTGTCTACATGAGTCTCGTAACGCTCGAACAAAGTCAGCATAGGCCAAGCTGGCCCAGTCATAAGTCCCGATCAAGTGTAGATCACGGACCGCAGGTAGGTAGTAAAGCAGCACTCTACTACCCTTGTTAGGGGAAAACATCTCTGACAGCAAGATAAGCACAAAGATGCGCACCCGTTGCTCTCGGGTGGTCGCATCATCCTCGAAAGTCGCCGCCAGAGTCGAACGGCGAATGCCCTTGGTGCTGAACTGAGTAGACTCTACCTCAGCACGAGAAAAGATGCTGATCTCGTTGTCGAACGGCAGCGCAGCAGAACTAAACTCCAGTCCCATAATAGGACTGAAGTCGGTCGGGGTGACCATCATCTCACTCTAGAGGAAGTGGAAAGTGTTGGTGGTGTCCCAAAAGAACTCCACCATGGCACGAGCCACGTGCTTACCCCCGCTAGAGGCAATCATGGCCTCCGAGGTCTCAAACAGTGCCGTCAACCCGCAAGACTCCCAGAGAAGTCTCACCTCTCCATCGACACCGATATACATCTTGTACAGGTCGCCTAGGGTATCGCAGCCTAAGCCGTGGTAGCGCGTCCTACCAACCGTGATCCCACGTCGCACCCTCTCAGATTTATGGTGGACAGGGAGAAGTACAGAGTCCGCTCATCCCACTCAGGGAGGGGACCAAGAGAAGTGGACGGGTCGGCGTCCTCCTCTACGGGCTCATGCTCCCGTCATGCGTCTTGGGACCGTGAACCCGAACCTCGTTGTCTAGTCATGCTACATTATGCAAAATCATCATATATTAAGCTTCTATAGTATATAAGTTTTGCCTAGCCACATGATACTATGTTCGCAAAAAAACTGAGTACGTAGTACAAAAACAGAGCACAATTTCAAATTGAGCATACACGACATTTTTCAAGCATCCAAACATTTTCTTGCAATACTATGGTAATTATTGTGACAAATTGGACAAGAATTGCTAGCAAGAACACCAAGAACAAGACACATTGTATTCCTGACCTTAAGAGGTCCAACAATGGTGATTTGTTCGTTTCTTCACCAAATTGAGTCAAACAAGTCTCAAATTATTCCCAAGGCAATATATAAACATAATCAAGCAATTTCACGGCATAAAATTTGACAAACAAAGTGAATTAAGCAATTCAAGTTTTGAATTTTCAAGAAATTCGTGAACAAACATGTGCAAAATTTATCAAAATCGGAGTGAGTTTGGAGAAAACTTACATAGATCGGGAAAATGGATGAAATAAGCTTTGATTTGCAACAAATTTAAGCGAATTCGGTTGAGAAACGAGTAAGAATGAGTGAATTGAGTTCGCCGGCGATTTCTCAAGCAAAAATGAGCAGCATCAGCGAAAATGACGAAGAAAGGGGTATATATGGAAATCCCGACTCTAACGCCAAGTGACAGGCCTTGGCGCCAGACGATAAGGTTAGCGCCTGGCGCTAGAGCCATATATATGGCGCCAGCAGCATTTTAGCGATGACAAAAATATTCAGCAACTCAGTGCGGTTATTTCGACCTCTTACAACATTTTAGGTTCCTTGGTACGCCAATTATCCCCTCTAAGCAATTTGACATGATTTAGTAATCGGCTTGATAACAATTGTTGATATATTATAAGCCCAATTCCGATGAATATTGAGGAAGTTATGGCCAAATTACTAAACTAGGCCCAGTTTGAGCCTTATATGCGGCCTAATGATCTAGGGGAGGGCCTAATATAAATTTATCATTCCTTATGCAATTAGGAATGGTTTTAGACTTCTAGATTCTTCTAGAAGGTTCTTTTCATTCCTAATTCAATTAGCATTGATCAATTAACTTTTGTTGACTTTTTAGAGTTTTAATCAGAATAAAAGAATGTTTTAGAGGAAAATACGATTTTATCCTTCTGTACGGTTAATTTTTATTTGATTTTAGAAAACGTGTTAAAAATTTAATTAGCGCCAAACGCCAGCATTAGCGCCTGGCGCTAAGCTTGGCGCCTGGCGCTAGCGTTAACCCCTGGCGCTAACTCAGCTTTTTCGCGTCAGAACTCTAGTTCAATTTTCTATCATTTTGACTGATTTTCTCTATAAATAGCCTCCTAAAAACACCGTTTTCATTCATCTACAATCTACAATCTACAATTTACAATCATCAACTCTCTAGTTTTCTAATTCTTTTCTGTCTCTAAGCTTAAAGCTTCTCTCTCTCTCTTTTTTGAACCAACCCTCTCTTTTTACAAAATTCCGCATTCACAAGACTTAGATACACCTAACATTGTTCAAAGTTGCTTTTGCCCTAGACGTGAAAGGTTTTAATTTCTTAGGGTTTGGTCCCAAATCTCTCTTTCAATTATTTAATTTAATTGTTGTTTATATTTTCCTTGAAGTTACTAACGCGTGTATTTTGTTATTAGAATGAGGTACGAGGCATCCAAGTAAGTGCTTTAATGGTTTTTATTGTTATTATGATGTAAAAATCATGCTTAGGTTGTTATTATGATTCCTAGTATCATGTTAGGATGTTTTCCTTAATTTGATGTTTAGGGTGACAACAATAAATTCCTAGTATCATGTCTAGGGTAACTTTAATATCAAGTATGATTAAAAGTATGATGCCTTTTATGTTCTTTCTAATATTTATGATTGTTAGTATCATGTTAGGATTAAAGCTTTGATTTTTATTGTTTTGTGACATGCTAGGGTTTGTTATTAATCTTGTTAGTATCATACCTAGGATCTTGCTATTATTATGCTTTAATATTAACATGAATATGATTATGTTTATAATTGTTATAATTTACGATGATTATTATAATTATTATTATGTTGCTAGATTATATATTATTGTTATTGCTTGATCACGCCTTTTATGCATGCTTAACGGGAATTTGTATTTGTAATCACGCTTAATAAGATAATTAATAATCTTGTTTAGGGGTAATTATGATTATAATTCTAGTTATCGCCAATAGTAGTTTATTTGTGCATTAATATTCAACCAACATAGATAAAAAGGTTTAGGGTTAACATATTGATTGCATGTTAGTCAGAAAGCGCACATGAATACGATTAGAATAAAGTACAGGCCTATTATTAGGGCAGGTTCAATCTCTTTTAGGTTGGATTTGTACTTTCATCCCCAAACTACCAGTCATGGTTCAAAACCTATTGGAGTTAACGATCTCCTGGATCATTAAGGGGTGTAACCTTCACCTCGTGAACAGTTTACAAGTTCCTAAAACTTGTTGGCGACTCTTTTGCTCTATCTTCTTTTCCTTTGGACGTCACCGTACTTTAGTGTATGATCACAGTGGAGTTCAAGTTAGGGGTAATGCTTGAAATATTCCCTACACCTTGGCTTCTTGTAACTCTACCACTTGGCACAACAGGGCTTTTATTTTTGTTTTTCCTTGCAACCATTTCGTATCTTGATTTCCTTTTGGTTAACTGTTCACTCTTTTGAGATGAGGCAGTTGTTTCCTCACTTATTTTTGTGAAATCTTTATCCACATCTTCATCTAGCATATGAGTTTCATCCTCAATTTCAAAATAATCAGATGCCATTTGTAATGCATATTAAATGATCAAATATAAAACATTAAATAAACATTTATGTAAATAGGATGACAAATGTTTAATCTATACAATATAAATGAACATTTCAGATAATGAATATTACCTTTTTTTTAGGCTTTCAATTGCAGTTGTATCTTTCATTTCTTTAGGCTTTGGCATGTCTTGCTTTTTTCCATCTATATAAAATTAATTAGTGGAAATTATTAATCTTCTTGAACATTTTCATTATGTAGATCAAAAATGAATATTTTATTTAATGAATATGTACATTTTTCAATATTTACCTTTCAGATATGTTGTCTTTGGAAAGACATCTTCCACAGTTTTCTCCTTAGGGCTTTTCTCTTTTTTAGGCCCTTTTTTTCCTCTTGTTCTTCTATGTAAATTTAATCAGTCAAAATTGAAATTTATTAATCTTATTGAACATTCAATATTATTCAGATCAAATACGAACATTTTATGTAATAAAAATGTACATTTTAAAATTTTTACCGTTCAAATTTGTTGTCTTTGGAAACACATCTTCCACAGTTTTCTCTTTAGGGATTTTCTCTTTTTCAGGCCCTTTTTTCCCCTCTTGTCCTTCTATGAAAATTTAATCCATTAAAATTGATATTTATTTATCTTATTGAACATTCAATATTATGCAGATCCAATATGAACATTTTATGTAATAAAAATGTACATTTTAATTACCTTTCAGCTCTATTTCCATAGTTTTCTCTTCTACTGGCCCTTTTTCTTTCTGTTTTGCTTCACCTTCAAAAGTAATAGTATTGTTAAAATTGATATTAATTATTAAACATAATATTCAATAAATTTGAACATTTACCTCTCTTGATTTCCTTGCTTGCCTTTTCCATTGTTTTGAGATTTTTCATAATTTTGATTGTCGACTCTTCGTACTCCCTGTGAATGTATGATACTGTTATATAATTTTGAAATATCTACATTATTTTATTTTATTATATTAATTCACTTATTCAAATTTGAACATACTTTGGGTTTCTCTCTATGTCTAAATTTATTTGTTGCATCTTGTCCTTTAAGGTTGTTATTTTTGATTTATTGTTTTTTCCTTGCACGCTTCTGTTGATCATCATCTTTGGGTTTTTTGATAATTCATTAAAAACATGTTTGAATTTACAATTTTATTAAATAAGTTAAAAATTAAAATAAAGTCCATAGAAATGAACATTTAACTTATCTTACTGTTGGCCAGGTGTAGACACCCATTTGTGTCTCCCCAAAACAAAACCCGATGAGGAGTACCTTTCGCGTCGAATCATAATAGAATGAAGTGAAAGTGTAGAAAGTCTAGTATTGCGATATTTTTATTTTCTTTTCTCTTCAATCCAATCCAGTTTAGTTTGGTCCATAGCAAGGTTCCAGTAATGGTGTAGTTGGATGGGGCTTAAAGAGATTTCCAACGATATATTATAAGCCCAATTCCAATGAATAATGAGGAATTTATGACTAAATTACTAAACTGGGCCTGGTTTGATACATATATGCGGCCCAATGACCTAGAGGAGGGCCTAATATGGATTTATCATTCCTAATGCAATTAGAATTGATTTTAGTCTTCTAGATTCTTCTAGAAGGTTCTTTTAATTCCTAATTCAATTAGCGTTGATAAATTGACTTTGGTTGACTTTTTAGAGTTTTATTCAGAATAAAAGATTGTTTTTAAGGAAAAAACAATTTTGCCCCTCTGTACGGCTAAATTTTATCAGAATTAAGAAAACGCGTAAATATAATTGTTAGCGCCTGACGACAGGGATTAGTGTCTGTCACTAATTCTTGGCGCCTGGCGCTAGCCTTAGCACCTGGCGCTAATGTTCAGCGTCTGGCGCTAACCTGTTTATCCTCGTCGAAACTCTGATTTGTTTTTCTATCCGTTTGGTTGATTTTCTCTATAAATAGCCTCTTAAAATTCTGTTGTCAATCATCTATTCTTTTTAATTCTCATCAACAATCATCAAATATCATATATTCTCCAGTTTTCTTATTCTCTCTAGTTTTTAAGAATTCTTCTCTCTCTAACTTTCTATACAAAATTTCGCATTCACAAGATCTAGAAACACCTAGCCAAATTTGAAGTTGCCTTCGCTTTATACGTGAAAGATTTTAATTTCTGAGGGTTTGGTTCCAAATCTCTCTTTCAATTATTTAATTTAATTGTTAGTTTTATATTTTCCTTGAAGTTACTAACGTGTGTATTTTGTTATTAGAAAGAGGTACGAGGCATCCAAATAAGTGCTTTAATGGTTTTATTGATATTATGATATAGAAATCAAGTCTAGGTTGTTATTATGATTCCTAGTGTCATGTTAGGGTGTTTTGATCTTCCTAGTATCATGTTTAGGGTAACTTTAATATCAAATATGACAATTGCGATGCTTCCTATATTATTTCCTAATATTCATTTTAGGACTAAAGCTTTGATTTTTAATGTTTAGTGACATACTAGGGTTTATTATTAATCTTGTTAGTATCATGCCTAGGATCTTGCTATTAATATGCTTTAACATGATTATTTTAATTATTATGTGTAGGGAATAATTTCAAGCCTTTAAAATCCCACTAGCTTGAACCCCACTATGATCATACACTAAAGTACGGTGGCGTCCAAAAGGGAAGAAGATGAGAGTCGCCAACAAGTTTTTAAGGAACTTGTAAACCGTTCACGAGGTGAAGGTTACACCCCTTAACGATCCAAGAGATCGTCAACTTCATAAGGTCATGAACCAAATAAGGGTTCGGGGATGATGGTACAAATCCAACCTAAAAGAGATTGAACCTGCCCTAATAATAGGCCTCTACTTTATTCTGCTCGTATTCATGTGCGCTTTCTGATTAACATACAATCAATAAGATTAACCCTAAACCTGTTTATCTATGTTGGTTGAATTTAATGCACAAATATACTATTATTGGCGATCACTTGAATTATAATCACATTAACCCTAACAAGATTATTAATTATCTTATTAAGCGTGATTACAAGTACAAAATTCCCTTTAAGCATGCAATAAAGGTGATCAAGCAACAAAGAATAAATAATGTATCAAGCAACATAATCAATAATAATTATGAATAATAATAATAATAATCATCATAATAATAATAGTAATCATGAATAAAAATAATCATTATCAAAATAATAATAATAAATTAATCAATCATAATCATAACCATGTTAATATCAAAGCATAATAAACATAGCAAGATCCTAGGCATGATACTAACGAGATTAATAACAAACCCTACCATGTCACTAAGCAATAAAAATCAAATCTTTAACCCTAACATGATACTAACAATCATAAATATTAGGAAGAACATAGGAAGCATCGTAACAATCATATTTAATATTAAAATTACCCTAGACATGATACTAGGAACATCATAATAATATAAGCATGATTTCTACATCATAATATCAATTGATTAATTAAAGTACTTACTTTGACGCCTCGTACCTCTTTCTAATAACAAAATACACACGTTATTAACTTCAAGGAAAATAATAATCAAACAATTAAATTAAATAATTTAAAGAGAGATTTGGGACCAAACCGTCAGAAATTAAACCTTTCACGTCTAGGGCGAAGGCAACTTCGAATATGTCTAGGTGTTTCTAGATCTTGCGAATGCGGAATTTTGTATGAAAACAAAGTTTAGAAAAGAGAGAGAATAATCAAGAAAATCTTGATGAGAGTTGGTGAAAACTAGATGTAGATGATCGTAGATGAGAATTGATGATGACTGGTTAATGAAAACGGAGTTTTTGATACGATATTTATAGAGAAAATAAGCCAAAAACGATAATTTAACAAAACAGAGTCTGATGATCGCAAAACAGGATTGGTGCCAACCCTGGCTAGCTGGCGCCAGGCACCAATGGCTAGCGCCTAGCGCCAAGCCTGGTTCCAGGCGCCAAGGCCTGGGGTTGGACGCCAAACTGGATTTCAACGCGTTTTCGAAAATCTGATAAGTTTACCGTACTGGAAGATAAAATAATATAATTTCTTCGAAAAAGCTATTTGATCTTGATTAAAACTCTGAAAAGTCAACAAAGTCAACTTATCAATGCTAATTGAATTAGGAATGAAAAGAACCTTCTAGAAGATTCTAGAAGACTAAAACCATTCCTAATTGCATTAGGAATGATAAATCATATTAGGCCCTCTCCTAGATCATTGGGCCGTACATAAAGCTCAAACCGGGCCCAGTTTAGTAAATTGGCCATAACTTCCTCAATATTCATCGGAATTGGGCTTATAATATATCATTGGAAAGGTCTTTGCAAGCCCCATCCAACTACACTACTATTGGACCCATATCATGGACCAACTAAACTGGATTGGCTGTTTTCTAAAAATAAAGTTTTCCAAAACAGGGAGAAAAGAAAAGAAATAAAAACTTTCCGCAACACTAGACCTTTCCACACTTTCGTTTCATTCGATTATGATTCGACGCGAAAGGTACTCATCACCGGGTTTGGTTTTGGGGAGACACATTTGGGTGTCTACATTATGATTGCTATTTCAATTATGATTATAATTATTATTATTATAATTATTATGTTGCTTGATTATATTTATTATTTATTTCTTGATCACGCCTTTTATGCATGATTAAAGGGAATTGGTACTTATTATCACGCTTAATAAGATAATTAATAATCTTGTTTAGGGTTAATTTGATTATAATTCAAGTGATCGCCAATAATAGTTTTGTTTATGCAGTAATATTCAACCAACATAGATAAACAGGTTTAGGGTAAACCTATTGATTTCATGTTAGTCAGAAAGCGCACATGAATACGATCAGAATAAAGTAGAGGCCCATTATTAGGGCAGGTTCAATCTCTTTTAGGTTGGATTTGTACCTTTATCCCCAAACTACCAGTCATGGTTCAAGACCTATTGTAGTTGATGATCTCATGGATCGTTAAGGGGTGTAACCTTCACCTTGTGAACGGTTTACAAGTTCCTAAAGCTTGTTGGCGACTCTTTTGCTCTATCTTCTTTCCCTTTGGACGCCACCGTACTTTAGTGTATGATCACAGCGGGGTTTAAGCTAGAGATAATGCTTGAAATATTCCCTACACCAGGAGTATTCTTTTTTGTATTGCTTTGCAAATGAACATAAAGTCTATAGAAAATGAACATTTAACTTATCTTACTTTTGGCCAAGAGTATTCGTTTCTGGATTGCTTTGCCCTTCTGGTTGAACTTCTTTTTGCTTGCTGAAATCAATACTAAAAAATACTTTAAATAAAAATACACATAAATGGTACACAAAATAGATAGTTATCAAAAATAAAATGAACATTATATGTTTATACCTTTGATCAACTTCATTTTTGTCCTTTTCAAGTACAATAGTATCCTGTTTTTGCTCCACATACTTTTCACTGAATAGTGTATATATTTATTAATTAGAATTTGTATTATAAAAAATGAACTAATTTTGTATGTAAAATGAACATTTGTTTATATAAAAGTGAGCATTAGAATACCTTTGATCAACTTCATTTTTGTCCTTTTTGTCAGGAGTATTCTTTTCTGGATTGCTTTGCGCTTCTGGTTGAACTTGTTTTTTATTGCTGAAATCAATATTAAGAAATACTTTTAATAAAAATGCACATAAATGGTACAAAAAATATACAATTATCAAAAATGAAATGAAAATTATTTATTAATACCTTTGATCAACATCATGTTTGTCCTTTTCAAGTACAGTTGTATCATGTTTTTGCTCCACATTCTTTTCAATGAATATTGTATATATTCATTAATTAGAATTTGTATTATAAAAACTGAACAAATTTTTATGTAAAATGAACATTTTTTATATGAAAGTGAGCATTAGTATACCTTTGATCCCTACTCTTTTTGTCAGTTATGGTATGTGTAGCAGACACAATCTAAGTTGTTTCATGAGTAACAGAGATGTTATCACTTTGTTCACTTAAAAAAAATAGAATTATTTTATATAATATGACATTAAAGTATGAACTAATTTATACAGTGAAGAAGATAAATAGTTATTTTTGTATAAAGCTTTTATACCTTATTGTTTGATTTGTCTCTGGTGGTCTTGATTTTGACATATATAAAAAATTTCACTCGAACTTTTTTTTTTCACTAAAATTTTAAGAATTACCTAATAAGTTTGGTATATATACACAATGTACAATGATTGCATGTAAAAACAATTATTTTATAGATATAAACTTACTTGTTTAAAGTATATCTTTAATAAATACTACCATATTCATTTTGTTCTATAACCTTCTTTAGAGTTAATGGTTCAGATTTTCCATCTCTACATTGAAGCAAGTGTATCACTATAAATGACACATCACTACATTATAAATTAATTACAGGACATTAGTTTGAATGCATATCACTGAAATGATTATTATCATATTTATATATGTGCATGATGTTTTAATGAAATGTACATTTGTTATTTAAGCCTCAATGAATACTCAAATGAACAAATATACATATATGATCATAATTATATCTATAAATGAACATTATGAGTATCAACTATGATCACATACAATGATGTTTCTATGAAATTTGCTTTTGTTATTTAACCTCAATGAATACTCAAATGAACAAATATAAATATATGATCATAACTATATCTATAAATGAACATTATGAGTATCAAATATGATCAAATACAAATAGCATATTAAACAATGATAAAACCAATTTTTATCAAATACAACTAGCATATTAAACATGAACATAATATGTTCTGTAAATGATTACTTACCTTGGAAATGGAGTCATTTTTAAATCCGTACCAATTGACTTGTCAATATCTTTTAAAAGTTCAAGATCTACAATTGGAGCCTTTTGGCCGTTTTTTTTTTTCAACTTTTCTACTCTTGACTGAAGAGGTACATCATCATCGTCTATGTTTTGTTTAATAAATTGTTATTGTTTTTATTAATTTGTTAATTTTAAGTAAAATTTTACTACAATTGCAAGATATTGAATAAAAATTAGGGTTCATACATAAAATTGAACAAAATTGAACAAAAATTAGGGTTCATACATTTCTTCAGAATTTTTCAACAAAGTATTCGCCTCTGAAGTGTTCTTCTCCAAAATCATACTACAATTGCAAAAAAATTGAACAAAAATTAGGTTTCACATATAAAATCGCACTATAATTGTCATCGAACGAAAATGAACAAAATTACTTACTCTTTAGATACATCTTGCTACGATTTTGTAGTTTCATCTTGCATGTTCTTCTCTAAAGTGTTTTTGTTTTTTGCAAAATCACACTACAATCGCAAGAAATTGAACAAAAATAAGGTTTCATACATAAAATTGCACTAAAATCGCAAAATGAACAAAATTAACAAAATTACTTACTCTTTTTCAAAAATTTGTTGTGATAGTTTACTTTCATCTCGAATATCAGACATTTGAAGCAATTTTAGACTATTTTAAAGCAAATTTTCAGTAATTTAAAGTGAATTCTGTTCCGATTCGTTGGGTTTGATGAGAGAGAAACTCTAGAGAAATGAAGAAGATGGTTTCTAGAAAGAGAAAATGATTTGAAATTTGTATTTTTTTTATCTAAATATATATGTGGGGTAGTGATATGTCTATTTTATGTAGTATTTTACCCCCGTCCCTTGGTCATAATTAGTAGTGTTTTTGGCTCTTTAGAGCCACTTTTATTAATAATTGGTGTTTTCTAGTGTTTTTGTAGTTTTGGTTGACTTTGTAGGTATTTGCACTTTTGGAGCATTTTTCCGAGATATTATGGAGTGACTACGAGCATTGGAGGAGCACGACCAGTTTTTATAGCCTAAGGCCAGTTAGAGTCATCGAACCGGTGATTTAGGGCTTAACATTTGAGATTCTGAGGCATTTGGACCGAGTATTCAAGACCCGATGAGGATATCCGGATTGGGCCCGGGCCCTGTAAAAGTAGGCTCCCACCCGAAGGCGCGCCGGGCCGGGCAGGGAAGAGTAGTTCGCGCTCGAGTTTGCGCCCGGCCGGGTGCGAGAGAAGCTCTTATAGAAGAAAAGGCGGGCCAGATCGGGCGGCCCTTTGCCCGATCGGCGCGCGAGATTTTTTGAGTGTTAATTCCGGCAATTTATTTAGTTTTAATTAGCAGTAATTGTTTTAGATATAAATATGATTTTAATGCTTTCGATTAGTACCCGATGTAATTCCTACGTGAATTGGTATGTGTAAATAAAATCAACTAACATAGTTTTAGGTATCGCGTTGTATATATTGTTTGGTAATGAAATTGTAAAAAAGGAAGAGCTAGTAGAGGCCGAACTAGGGCTAGGATAACGATTCCCCTCTAAAGGGAACATTATTTTAGTACCCTCGCTCCCGAACTCATTTCTGGTTTATAGACTAATTTGGGCATGGGTAAACTAATGATTCGTGCTAATTATTCCATGAATTCCACATGGAAGAAAGGCATTAACGAGGTTTATGAGTTTTCCTAAAACTCATTGGCGACAACCTATTTGTTTGTGACAAAAAAGCGTAATGATAGAATCAATTCTAATTCAAGGTCCCCCAAACAGTAAGGAATTCAAATCCTACTACACCCTAATGAGTGTAAAGTCCTAGGCTTTTAAGTGGGCATGGGCATTTAAGGAGAGGACTCCTTACAATGGGAACCCCCTTCTTACACTAAGCCTACAGATTAAGCTTTTGCAATTACTCTAAGGAGTGGTTCACACTATGAAGGGCCCCCTATGCCCAGAGATGATGAACCTGTTTTAATGAATAATGCTAATCTTGATTCCATTAAACCTGACAATGTTGTTAATAGCCCTGCCGGGCTAAAGAGTAGTCTAATATTTCTTATAATACATTGCAGGGTACGACTCCAGGGAAGGTTGCAGCTCTAGATAAGAGCAGTAATGCTCCGAAGCCAGTTATCAAACTTTCATTCCCCAATCGTCACTTGAAAACAAATTTGGATAAGCAGTTTGGTAAGTTTCTGGAGATTGTTAAAGATTTGATGGTAACAGTTCCCTTCAGAGAATTAATTACACAAATTCTTGCATTTGCAAAATTCGTGAAAGAAATATGTACTAGAAAGAGGTCTATTAGTGAGGTAGATACAGTTGCTTTTACTGCAGAATGTAGTGTCGTACTTTAAAATAATCTCCACCTTAACTGAAAGATCCTGGTAGTTTTTCTATCCCTTGTCATATTGGCAATCTAATGATTGATAATGCATTATATGATTTGGGTGCTAGCATTATTGTCATGCCATTGTCTGTGTGTTCCAAGTTAGATATGAGTAAATTAAAAGCTACTAATATTACTCTACAAATGGCCGACCGTTCTTCTAAATACCCTTTAGGTGTTTAAGAGGATGTTCCTATTAGAGCAGGTAAATTTTATATACCTGTTGATTTTGTTGTTTTTAGTATGGATGAGGATTTGCAAACCCCAATTATTTTGGGTAGCCAATTCCTTAATACTACAGGAGCAATTATAGATGTGAAATGTGGCAAATTGACACTATCATTAGGGGACGATAAAATTAATTTCAATTTGAATAATACCCCTAAAAGCCTCATGACAGAGGAGAAGTGTTTCAGTGTTAATGTAGTTCATAATTGTTCTAATAAGCCCCAAGCTCTTGTAAAAGATCCCTTGGAGGCGGTATCTTGTGTTGTATCTTCTACAGATGAAATAGACAAATGACAAAAGGAAGTTGATGCAATAGAAAGAGCCATCTACACTGTCGGTCTTGGATTTGAAGATGAGAAGGTGGAAATAAACAAGAAAGTTATGGAAATTGAGCTTACAGCAAGTGTTCTGCTAGATCGAGTTGCAATTGCTTAATCTAGTGATAATTTGAAGCAACCATCGGTCAAAAAGGGGTCTCTTGAGTGTAGTAGTAACGAACTCTCGTTTCAAGACAAGGAGGATCCACCAGATAAGGTGAATTGGCGTCCCACAGGGTATGTCAGGAAGCCGCGTCGTGGTCTAAACACCGCTCGAAAAGGTGAGAAACCACTCGACCAAGCGGTAGGCCATGGATCCTAATTTTTAAACATCGTAAGAAGGTCGTGCGGGACCTAGATAAACCAGCGCTTTGCGGAAGGCAACCCGTACTTTCTTGCTTTTTAGTCTAGCTTTATTTCTTCTTCTTGTGAGAGGAGAGAGGAGGGAGTTTAATGTGTTTATTGAGTTTTTGCACAGGTTTAAAGGAAAAGAGTTAGTCAAAACTTGAAGAAAAGAGAAAAGAATTCCCCATACTAAAGTTGTCTCGGGCCGGACCGGGCGAAGCACCGCCCGATCGGGAATGAAACTAGGGTTAAAATTCAAAAAATTTCGCCCGACTAGGCGAAGGACACCCGACCGGGCGCGAGAATTGACGAAATAAGGAGCATTTGATCGCCCAATCGGGCGAAGGGCGACCAACCGGGCACGAGAGGACTCCAAATTCGAAAATCAGATCGCCTGACCAGGCGCGAATACCTCCGCTCGGGTTAATCTTCTTATTCCTTCATTCTTTTCTCACTTCTTTCTCTTTCCACCATTTTTTTCTCTCTGAAACCTTAAACTCTCTAACTTCTCTCTAAGATCTCTTCTCCATTTCTCATCCAAATTCAATAATCTTTACATATTTTTAACCCTATCTTCATTCTCTACATTTCCATACCAAAATCCCCAAATTCCAATCAGAAAAAAATCTTACCCATTTTTTAAATATAGCATCAAAGAGGTCGAGGACAATTCTAGGGAGGAGTTCTAGCTCAAGTCAACAATACGGTCTGGAATTGCAACATCCGCAATGGTCGACCATCAAAATTGCTACTTCGGAGCAAAGAGAACGGCTTGAGCAATTCTACGGGCGTGAGGTAATCCCTTCACGGTGGTTACACCGCCCTACTCTTGAATCCTATGTCTTATATGATTATGTGAAACATTTTTTGAACGATATAAGCATGCAAAAATTTGTAAATATGCATTACCCTACTTATCGTGAATTAACATGTGAATTCTTGTCTTCTTTGTCTGTTGTAAATAGCAAAAATGGTCCGAAAATAATGTTTAGGTTAAATAATAGAAATATTGTTTTAACCTTTATTGATTTTTGTAAGATTTTTAATTTAAATTCTAAATTACCCAACCAATGGCATGAGCATCATAAAATGGAAGATATTTATCATGTTTTGAATGGTTTACCGGCGCCTAACACCCAACATGCTAGTGCCAAACCCATCCATCACCCTGTACCTAAAATCTGGAAAAGATTTGCAGGTGTTTATTTTTTGGGTAGGAAAGAGCCGCACAATGCAAAAACCAATGAATTAGCTTTCATTAGACACTATGTGTTTGGGTACGTGAAGGGAATAATTTCAAGCCTTAATCCCACTAGCTTGAACCCCACTGTTATCATACACTAAAGTACGGTGGCGTCCAAAAGGGAAGAAGATAGAGCAAAAGAGTCGCAAACAGGTATTTTAGGAACTTGTAAACCGTTCATAGGATGAAGGTTACACCCCTTAACGATCCAAGAGATCGTCAACTCCATAAGGTCTAGAACCAAATAAGGGTTCGGGGATGAAGGTACAAATCCAACCTAAAAGAGATTGAACCTGCCCTAATAATAGGCCTCTACTTTATTCTGATCGTATTCATGTGCGCTTTTTAATTAACATGCAATCAATAGGATTAACCCTAAACCTGTTTATCTATGTTGGTTGAATTTAATGCACAAATAAATTATTATTGGAGACCACTTGAAATTATAATCACAATTAACCCTAACAAGATTATTAAATATCTTATTAAGCATGATTACAAGTACCAAAGTTCCCTTTAAACATGCATAAAAGGTGTGATCAAGCAATACAAATATCAAGCAACATAACAAATTAATTATAATCATTAGGATAAACATGAATAATAATAATCATAAAAAAAAATAATAATAATAAAATCATCATCATAAAATTAAATTATAATATTCATAATCATCATAAATCATAACAATTATTATCATAATCATGTTCATGTTAATAAAAATAGCAAGATCCTAGGCATGATACTAACAAAATTAATAGCAAACCCTAGCATGTCACTAAGCAATAAAAATCAAATCTTTAGCCCTAACATGATACTAACAATCATAAGTATTAGGAAGAACATAGGAAGCATTGTAACAATCATATTTAATATTAAAGTTACCCTAGACATGATACTAGGAATATCAAAATAACAATCTAAACAAGATATCTACATCATAACATCAATTAAACCAATAAAGTACTTACTTTGATGCCTCGTACCTCTTTCTAATAACAAAATACACACGTTAGTAACTTCAAGGAAAATAATAAACAAAACAATTAAATAATTGAAATAGAGATTTGGGACCAAACCCTCAGAAATTAAACCTTTCACATCTAGGGCGAAGGCAACTTCGAATATGGCTAGCTGTATCTAAGTCTTGCGAATGCGGAATTTTGTATGTGAAACAAAGTTTAGAAAAGAGAAAGAAAGAGAGAGAATAATCAAGAAAATCTTGATGAGAGTTGGTGAATTGAAATAAGAATTGATGAAATCTGGTTCCCGAAAACGGAGTTTTAATACGTTATTTATAGAGAAAATCAGCCAAAAAGATAAAATTAACAAAACAGAGTCTGGCACACGCAAAACGAGGTTGGCGCCAGGCGTTGGCCATTGGCGCCAGGCGCCAATGGCTAGCACCAGGCGCCAATGGCTGGCGCCAGGCGCCAGGCCTGGTTCCAGGCGCCAATGCCTGGAGTCAGGCGCCAAGCCCGTTTTTAATGCGTTTTTGTTTTTATCATATCTTTTGATCCGGAAGTCCAAATAAGGCATATAATATGTGGTTAGAAAGCTCTTTAAGTCTAAATTCTAACCCACTTAGAATCAGATCAAAATAATTTTTAGATAAAAATATATGGCAAAAATAGTGGACGGGTGTCAGTTTTTGATAGAGTTTTATGTCTCATTCATATCTTTTTCGTTATAACTCGGATTTAATATTATAATATATCATTGGAAAGATAATTTCAAGATCTATCCAACCATATAAAATTTGGATAAATATTATGAGGCACGAAAATAAAATCTGAATATATTCCACTTCGTACAAAACAAGGATTCTTAAAAGGAGTAGTTTTATTCAATTTCAAACTCTTTAAAACATAATTATCAATCCTAACTCCATTAGGATTTAAAAGAACCTTCTAGAAAATTCTAGAAGACTATAACCAATCCTAATAGCTTTAGGAATGATAATTAATAATAGGCCCTCCTCTAGATCATTGAGCCGCATATAAGGCTCAAACCGGGCCCAGTTGGGTAAATTGGCCATAACTTCCTCAATATTCATCAGAATTGGGCTTATAATATATCGTTGGAAAGGTCTTTACAAGCTCCATCCAACTACGCTACTATTGGACCCATATCATGGACCAACCAAACTAGATTGGCTGTTTTTTTAAAATAAGTTTTCAAAAACAGAGAGAAAAGAAAAGAAATTAAAACTATCCGCAATGCTAGACTTTCCACACTTTCACTTCATTCGATTATGATTCGACGCGAAAGGTACTCATAACTGGGTTTGGTTTTGGGGAGACACAAATGGGTGTCTACAGAAGCCCCCACTTTGACTGAGTTTGGAGAAACGCAAGTTTCGAAAACAAAAGTCAAAGTATCGGTAGGGACGGAGAATGACTCAGAACGTTCTGCGATCCTAAATCACTCTTGTAACGCCGATACCCGCAAAACTAGCGTTAGTTAAACAGATAAAAGAGTTAAGAAACGCGTATCTTGCATCGTCGAGCACACGTCTCTGAAAGTAACCGATTGTTTTGATGACCTCCTGCAAGCTAGAGAATGCCACCCCGCTTGAAAACCGCTACGCCCGTAACTGCTTCCAATATAGAAGATTGCTTCGCCTGAAATGATCCTCCTCCGCTTTGATAATATTCCACGTCCAAGGGAATACTATCGAAGGTTGCTTCTCTTGAAACAAATCCTCATCCGCATTGATAATATTCCACGTCCAAGGTAATACTATCGAAGATTATTTCTCTTGAAACAATCTCCATCTGCACTGATAATATTCCACATCCAAGGGAATACTATCGAAGATTGCTTCTCTTGAAACAATCCTCAGTTGCTTTTTGACAACTTTCCACAATCTATGGAACGCCATTTTGCTACTTGTTTTGACGATCTTCCGCAATCTAGGGAATGCCGTCGACCAATGTTGCTACATCTTGAGCCTTTTCTTGAGTCATAGTGACAACCTTTTTAATCATAGAAAAAGTCGTCGAAGACCGCCTCATCATGAACCGCTCTTCTCATATCTTGGTGACAACCTCCACAATCTTAGCGAACGCCGTCGAAGACCGCCCATCTTGTGCTATCTTCTCAAATCTTGGGTGACAACCTCCACAATCTTAGCGAATGCCGTCGAAGACCGCCCATCTCGTGCTATCTTCTCAAATATTTGGTGACAACTTCCACAATCTTAGCGAATGCCGTCGAAAATAACTTTACTTGAAGTCATCCTCAGTTGTTGCGATAATATTCCGAAGAAAATTACCGAAGACCAACACTTGTCGATCTTTAAAGCTCGCTCGAACTTTGCTTCCGCTATGCCTATACGTCGGTGCCTTTCGTTGCTTTGAACCTATACGTCGGTGCCTTTTCTGCTTTTGAGCCAATGCTTAGGAGCTTTAAGCTAAGTGAGACGATCTTTCATCAGGTCGATCACTTATTGTGATTGTAATCAAACTGACTACTTAATCATGTCAAAATTGCTTATAGGGGCTAACTGCCGTACCAAGGAACCCGAAATTGATGTATGAGGTCGAAATCACCTTTTGAGAGGCTTCGAGCTCTGTCGCTGCTGGAATATCTCTGGCACCAAGAATTGACTCTGTCGCCGAACGCTGTGATAGGGTCTTCCCTATTCTGCTGCACCTGTATTTATTTTTGACTATAGAACTTTGCTAATCTCTTTAATTATCTTAGGGTTGACCTAAGGTTTAGCATTGCTTGACTCATCGACTTGACACGACTCAAGGTATAAACTTGACTCTCTGATTGATTGACTCGAGGTTGACTCGACTCAAAGTGAAATGACATGTGACTCGTGACCCGTGTGTGCATAGTGTTGATTATGCGACTCGAAAATGCAAAAAAGCAAAAAATTTCCGTCATTTTTGTGGAGGGTACCGACTTTCTCCCGAAAAAGAAAGATGCGAAAAGAAAATCAAAAGTTTTGAAGGTGCATGTTGGATGAGCTTAGTCGAATGTTGTTTGATACTATCTCTCAAGGTGCAAGGATTAATTCATCCTAGGCTATCTCAATTGTTGACTCCATGATGAAAGTATTTGGGTAACTTAGGCACGGAGGCTAAGCACTTCATACTTCGATGCAATGATGATAATGATTGATTAGCGATTTGACAGGCATGCTTCGGCGTTGTGTTAAGATCTCATGACAAAGGGTTCCTAAGGGGAAGTATATTTGGTCATGTATCTGTGATGTGTGTGAAAGTGACACTAAAGCTAGGCCGCAAGAGTTCAGTGTGTGGGAAAATATATTGAAAAGAGTCAAATGGTGGTTACTCTTAGGCTAGGTAAGCTAATGATGTAGGGATCAAGCCCCCAAGTCTAGCTCTAAGTTAATAGGGATGAGCATTGGAGATCCCTTGATATGATCATGGTGTAAGTGTGTGAATGTTAATATGAATGCATGTGTATTATGGCCGCACCTCGATGTGAGGTTGCCTACGTATCCGTTAGGAATCAGGCCGAACGTAGCTCTAGCCGAACCTCGCACAAGTGTGTGTATACCTCAAAAAGGTCCTTTTTAAGGGTTGTAACGTGGTTAGGCTAAAGGTTTGAAAGAAGAAGGGGATAAAGGCTCAAGACCCTAGCTAAGCCCCCAAGGTGTGCAACCTTGCTTTCGAATCTTTATATTTTTATGCTTGAGTTTCTACTCTTTTTTAGCTCTCTTTTATCTTTTGCTTTAGCATTTATTTTATTTTTATAAGCGTGGGCAATCCCGATCATGCGGTCTATCACTCACTTGGCATTCATGATTCTCAGGCACGGTACCGAGCACTCGATAAAAGACGCAATCTGAGACGTGTTCTTATAGAAGATATTTTCATATCAAAGATATTGGAACACTTACTCTTTTGTACACTTGTTTTCATTTTTTTTTATTTTTGCTTATTTTTGCTATTTTTATTTTTTGAATTCACTCAAGATTTTTGAGATTGCATAAGTTGCACACCATCCCATCCCAAAGTTAGGTAGATATAAGTTGAAAAATGAAGGGTCTATCGTTAGACGAGGCTCAAAGTGGTTTATGAAGAAAAGATTGTAAATTTGAAAGGGTGAAAGGAGATATGATGTGGCTACACGGGGTGCCTCAAATCATTGGTATACCTTGTGCTTAATTCGACATGGATTTTTTTTTTTTTTAATGCAATATAATGAAATGATCATATGTAAGGAAATAAATGCTCATTTTTATTAAAAGAAAATATATAATGATCCTACAAAATAAATCTAAAGAGAATAAAAAAGGTGTCTATGCTAGACTTATTAGGGAAAAGGGTAAATAAAAAATAAATAGAAAAAAGGAGATCGCGAAATCTTGTCGTTGAAGCTCGCCTCTTGTCTTGTGTTGTTTCCTTTATCATCACTCGCTCTTCTTGTTAACTGGAGGCATGGGAAGCTTGTTATTATCAATCAAATGTTGGATAGCCTCCTTTAGCTTCCAACAGCTCTCAGTAGCATGACCCCTACCTTGGTGGTACTTGCAGTGTTCGTTTGGATTCCAACTAGGCAATCTCTTTTCAGGTGCGGGATCTTGAATAGGTCCAATGGGAGTAATGAGTCCTTCAGCATGGAGTCGATCGAAGGCAGTATCGTAGCTCATCCCAATGGGGGTGAAGTCTTTCCTTAGTTGCTTCTTAGATCCTTGGTTATCTATGGCTAAAACTTCACTGAGATCAAAGGTACTAACATTGTTACTAGAGTGGGCGTTTTCGGAAGAAGAAGGATTGTCGCTCTTCTTTCCTTTCCAGCCACCGTGGTTACTATTGTTAGTAGCTTTCTGCTTTGCGAGGTCATCTTCGATTTCGATTCCGATGTCATAAATGGCCTTGAAAGTATTTAGATTGTGTTGATATTTTAAATGCTTCGAATACTTCTCTTGGAGATTCATCCTCACGGATTCTTTTTCAGTGGGGACCTCAATCATCTTGGCGGAAGTTTCCCTCCATTTATTAAAGAATGAAGTAAAGCCTTCATTCTCTTTTTGTCTTAGCATCTCAAGTTGTCTATGGTCGGTTTCAACTTGGATATTGCACTTGTACCTATCAACGAAAGCGTTTACTATCGATTCCCAGGTAGAGGTTTTCTCCTTGTCAAGGGAGAAGTACCATTGTTGGCAAACGGTTTCAAGAGATAGTGAGAACAGAGAGGGAAAAACCTTCTTATCGATACCCTTTATGTTCATTATAGTTTCAAAAGCTCTTAGATGGAAGTAAGGGTTATCTGTTGCCTTGAATTTAGGGATGTCAGTGGCGTTGAACTTATGTGGAAGAAGTTCCTTGTCCAGCGATACCCCTTGTAATGTAAGCTCTTGAAACTTGTAGTCGCTAGACAACTTGCTTAAACTCTCTTGCATGAGGTCCATCTGTTGTTGCTTCACGGGATCATCGATCTTGAGTGCGAGTAGCTTCAGTGTCTCAGTCACGTTAGTCAATTGACTCCTAAGTTCATTAACTTCCTCTTGAGTTGCAATTATCTTCTTAGCCTTCCTCTTTTGACTAATCGGTTTATCAAAAAGTGAGACTTGAACAAAGAGGTTGTCCTTGATTAATCGCCCTTCTCTCCTCGACCAAGTACTGTGGAAAAGGAATTTGGGGATATTCATTGTTAATTATTTGACTCAAACTTTACTTAACATGCAATGGATGGAGGAAGTGAAGAAAGATGGAATAGAATGTGAAGAAAGAAAAAGACGATGGAGGTGGAGGGATATGAAGAATTAGGAATAGAATGTACCCCCCAACTCAAATGACGGAAAAAAAACCGACTCATGCATGAACCTAAGACATGGTCATGGTGATGTGTATTCAAAGTGTGTGCTAAGACTAGTGAGTGTAGGTGACATGTTAAGACTCTTGTCATGACCATGTGGCTAGACTATGTGACTAGACTCAAGCAAAGACTAAGTTAAGACTTCACGTATATGTATTAAACTTGACAGACTGTGGTATTTTAGTCATAACTTTTTATCTACGACTTTGATTAGGATGAAACCAACGCCAAATTAAAGATAAAACTCAGGGCTACAGATCCATATGTTTGAAGACTCGTAGTTCTTCCTATAACTCCGGCTATGACCAAAACAATTTGACGTTTGTGCAGTATACGGGAATAAAAATCCTGGTTGACTTAAAGGAACTATGACTCGATTTTATGTTTATTTATTAGCTCAAATTAATTAATTAATTAATTAAACAAAGTCCTTTAGTCATTTTTCAGTTTATTTAGTCTTAACACAAGTCAAACAAACGGTTAGGAAAAATCACATAGAGTATGCACAACAAATAATGCACAATTAGTCAAGTAGGCACAATATGATGCAATGAGTTTGCAACCTAACCATGGCTCTAGTTCTCTAAAGTTCGGGATATGGTTTAGTCAATAGAGGGTCCATGGTTAATTGTCCGAATGCACCGCGCGGAAGCCTAACCGTGAAGGGTTGGCGCGAGTGGATGGGACACCGCGAGTTTTAGAAAAAACTCACTTCCATAGTTTGGTGAATTCAACATCTCGGATGTACCCTTTGTTGCACGGAGCGTTCAATCGGGTAGATGGAGCATGAATTCCCAGAGGGTTATGTCCATATGTAGAACACATATGGGTTTCAGAAAAGTGAGAAAAAATTCAATCAGGAAGTAGGATCGAGCAAACAATACGAAAAACCGGTCGGAATTAGAACGCATATTTCTGGCTCGGTATTGGGGGAGGTTGGCACCAGCAAACAGAGACTGGCGCCAGATTTTAACTGTAGCGCCTGGCGCCAATACTGGTGTCTTGCGCTACAACTAAAATATTGGCGCCAAGCTCTGGCCCCTGACGCTACTTCCCACATGCCTCAACAGCTTTCTGTGCTCGATAAAATTTTCCAGTTTCGCACGGTGTTATTTCGGTCCTAGTTGTGAAAGATATTTCTCAAATTTCCTACGTGTAAAATCCTATGTTTTTAACTCATTACGGATGGTCATTCCAATGAGATCTTTTTTATGCATATGACAATAATGTTAATCAAAATTACGCACCTGAAATACTTAGAACTTTTTGAGTCTCATCCACTCATTCTAAATCATTGCCGAAACAAATTCAGGAATTAAAATAGAAATCCTCCCCAGTGGAGTCGCCAAAAAATTGTAGGGAATAATTTCAAGCCTTAATCCCACTAGCTTGAACCCCACTGTGATCATACACTAAAGTACGGTGGCGTCCAAAAGGGAAGAAGTTAGAGCAAAAGAGTCAACAACAAGTTTTTTAGGAACTTGTAAACCGTTCATAGGATGAAGGTTACACCCCTTAACGATCCAAGAGATCGTCAACTCCATAAGGTCTAGAACCAAATAAGGGTTCGGGGATGAAGGTACAAATCCAACCTAAAAGAGATTGAACCTGCCCTAATAATAGGCCTCTACTTTATTCTGATCGTATTCATGTGCGCTTTTTAATTAACATGCAATCAATAGGATTAACCCTAAACCTATTTATCTATGTTGGTTGAATTTAATGCACAAATAAACTATTATTGGCGACCACTTGAAGTTATAATCACAATTAACCCTAACAAGATAATTAAATATCTTATTAAGCATGATTACAAGTACCAAAATTCCCTTTAAACATGCATAAAAGGTGTGATCAAGCAATAAAAATATCAAGCAACATAACAAATTAATTATAATCATTAGGATAAACATGAATAATAATAATCATAAAAATAATAATAATAATAAAATCATCATCATAAAATTAAATTATAATATTCATAATCATCATAAATCATAACAATTATTATCATAATCATGTTCATGTTAATAAAAATAGTAAGATCCTAGGCATGATACTAACAAGATTAATAGCAAACCCTAGCATGTCACTAAGCAATAAAAATCAAATCTTTAGCCCTAACATGATACTAACAATCATAAGTATTAGGAAGAACATAGGAAGCATTGTAACAATCATATTTAATATTAAAGTTACCCTAGACATGATACTAGGAATATCAAAATAACAATCTAAACAAGATATCTACATCATAACATCAATTAAACCAATAAAGTACTTACTTTGATGCCTCGTACCTCTTTCTAATAACAAAATACACACGTTAGTAACTTCAAGGAAAATAATAAACAAAACAATTAAATAATTGAAATAGAGATTTGGGACCAAACCCTAAGAAATTAAACCTTTCACATCTAGGGCGAAGGCAACTTCGAATATGGCTAGCTGTATCTAAGTCTTGCGAATGCGGAATTTTGTATGTGAAACAAAGTTTAGAAAAGAGAAAGAAAGAGAGAGAATAATCAAGAAAATCTTGATGAGAGTTGGTGAATTGAAATAAGAATTGATGAAATCTGGTTCCCGAAAACGGAGTTTTAATACGTTATTTATAGAGAAAATCAGCCAAAAAGATAAAATTAACAAAATAGAGTCTGGCACACGCAAAACGAGGTTGGCGCTAGGCGTTGGCCATTGGCGCCAGGCGCCAATGGCTAGCACGAGGCGCCAATGCCTGGAGTCAGGCGCCAAGCCCGTTTTTAATGCGTTTTTGTTGGTATCATATCTTTTGATCCGGAAGTCCAAATAAGGCATATAATATGTGGTTAGAAAGATCTTAAAGTCTACATTCTAACCCAATTAGAATCAGATCAAAATAATTTGTAGATAAAAATATATGGCAAAAATAGAGGAAGGGTGTCAGTTTTGGATAGAGTTTCATGTCTCATTCATATCTTTTTCGTTATAACTCGGATTTAATATTATAATATATCATTGAAAAGATAATTTCAAGATATATCCAACCATATAAAATTTGGATAAATATTATGAGGCACGAAAATAAAATCTGAATATATTCCACTTCGTACAAAACAAGGATTCTTAAAAGGAGTAGTTTTATTCAATTTCAAACTCTTTAAAACATAATTATCAATCCTAACTCCATTAGGATTTAAAAGAACCTTCTAGAATATTCTAGAAGACTATAATCAATCCTAATAGCTTTAGGAATGATAATTAATAATAGGCCCTCCTCTAGATCATTGGGCCGCATATAAGGCTCAAACCGGGCCCAGTTTGGTAAATTGGCCATAACTTCCTCAATATTCATCGGAATTGGGCTTATAATATATCGTTGGAAAGGTCTTTGCAAGTCCAATCCAACTACACTGCTATTGGACCCATATCATGGACCAACCAAACTATATTGGCTGTTTTCTTAAAATAAGTTTTCAAAAACAGAGAGAAAAGTAAAGACATTAAAACTATCCGCAACGCTAGACTTTCTACACTTTCACTTCATTCGATTATGATTCGACGCGAAAGGTACTCATCAATGGGTTTTGTTTTGGGGAGACACAAATGGGTGTCTACAGTACGGTAAACTAAACATTGCTAGATACATCATCTTTCACCTCAGTAGATATGCCTCGGCTAGTGACCATGTTATCACCCTAACTCATCTAGGAGGCCTCATCACCAGGATAGCAGGTATGAAGGTCGGGTTTGTACATAGTGGACCTCATTGTCTCACTAACTGTGGACCAGACATTTTTATGACTACTAGGTACCTAGAGGACTTGGGTTGGGTACATTTGGATAGCTAGAGAGTCCCCCATTGGTGCATTATGACAAGGTCGGAATAACCATTGCCTATCTTTCCCCTGCCTAATACCGAGTTAACTGTTTTTCCCCCTGGGCAAGAGTCTTACACATATGACCTATTAGTTGCCCACGCTAGGGGGCAAGCACCACCAGTCCAGCCTAAGCCCGAGGTAGTGTTTTCACCACCTTGAATGTCTCATGCAGCCCCAGCTGAAAGGAATGGTGTCCTTCGTACAAGTGTATTATTCTGATAGCGGGTTCAGAATTATTTGAAAGCTAATATATTAAGTAAGGTCAAGTGATCGAAATTCTCACTACGGGTCCTCACCAACCCATTTCACATGGTAATGCCACTTGTAGATTTATTATTAGTTTGCAATTTTAATTTAATTTAGCTTTAAATTAATTTGTGGAATTTTATGATCCCACATTGATGGGATAGAAATTCTCACTCATACTTTTCTTTATAAATACCAACCTTGGGATTTGGAGTAAAGTGCTTGAGTGGGAGTTAGAAAGAGCAATTCCATATTTTGGGAAAAACTCTTAAACTCCATTAACACTTGGGTTTTGGTCGGACCTTGCTAACTCCAAGGTAGCGGACCTAAAAAGTCGTGTTCTTCCTTTGTGGGTGGATACCGTTGGAGGCACAGCATTTGCGGTGCTCAAGGCTTTCAAGTAAGAGCCCGTTTTGAGAGGGTGAAGCTCGCTTCAAGGGTATGATTCGTTCTTCCTTTTCTTGTGTTTATTTATTTATGCTTTATTAATTACGAGTGGTTCCTTGGGTCAGGGTTGTTTCCGCGGTGAGTCGGACTCACCAAACCCCAACAGCGGTATCGGAGCCCCGCTCGTTTATTTTTATAATCATGTTTTTCAAGGTTTATTTTGGCTTATTTTTCTGGTTTAAGTTTCTAATTAGATTAGTAGCTCGGTTTTATTTATTTTAAACCCGTTTTTAATGTCGAATTTGGCACAGAACCCATATTTTCGCCCAAAAATAGTGAATTTTGGGTGTAAAAGGTGTTCTGGAAAGGTTTTTACCCCGTTAGGACTGTGATTTTAGCCGAATTCTGACCAGAAATGCCTTTTTCGAGGGATTTTTCGTTTTTGACGAAAAAATTTAAAGTCTTTTCTAACCTTGAATTTAATGGCATAACTTGTTGATTATGTGGTGGATTATTTGCATTATTTTCTGCATTTTTAAGTCCCCTTAAACCACTAAATTCCATGTTATTTTGTGTTAAACTTTGTTGTTTTAATCATTTAGAGTTGATTGGAAACATAAAGTTTGAATTTTTGTGATAGAAATTTGGTTATCTTCATGTAGGAAGATTTAATTTTCAAGGATTCACAAAATTTAGATGTTGGAATTTTCATTTGAACATTAAAGTTCATATTTTTCCAACTTCCCCTTACTTTGTCAAATTCTCAAGTTTAATTTAAATTGATTAAATTAAAAGTGAGAAATTGCCTCAACTTTGTTATTGCAACAAGCTAAACCAATTTAATTAAGAATGGTACTTGGAATTATTTTGGTTATTTGCACTTTGAAATTTTATTAAGTTAGACTTGTTTAAAATTTTAATTTTTTGCTCATTAAGTTAGTTCTAAAATTAATTTAGAATTAATTAATTATGTCTCGCGAAATGGGATCAAATCCCGAGGCCATGGCACGCAAAACGAGGCAAAGAACCACCCTTGGCTAGCCGGGCTGCATAGCAGCCCGCATGTGGCAGCCAAGGTGGCTGCCCCGCCTTGTGTGGGGCCACATGCGCGGCAGCAGCATACAGCCGCAACAGCTACGCATCAGCAGCCATGGATTTGCGTGCGCGTGCGTGCGGCAGTGGCAGCAGCCCCTGGCTGCTTGCCGCTGGCCGTGTGTGCGGAGTTTTTTGTCTGTGCATATGCTTGGTGCGGTGAGGTGAATAGTCGTAGTATGCTTGGTTTGCATGAGCCGCGATTATTCGAGTTTCCTTGGCAAAACGCTTAAAGCGAAAACCACTTGAAATGCGGTTGGTTTAATATTGCTTATTTTGCCGTTTTATTTATTTTAATTAATTTTGTTTATTTTAATTTAAATTTTGGGAGGCTAGCCCTCGGTTTTGAGCGGAATTGACAAAATTTTATTTTGACAAGTTTGGGTGCTACCGACTTAATTAATTGGATTAATTAAGGGAAATGCGGAATTTAGTGGGAGCTTCAATTATTAATGACGTCAATTACATAATCAGTTAAACAACTTTGACTAGTTTTAATTAGGCGTGTTTAAATGCATTTTACTTGTTTGATATTGTAAATTGCATGTGCCATTCACAAATAGTTAATGGATGAATGGAATATATATTCTCTCTCACAGGTTTTATGAAATGGCAACTAGTGGGACCCGATTGGGATAGAAAATACGGACTAAGTGACGTTATGTATTTTTGTAAATCTAAATACGGTCTACGCACCGTTAAGTATTTTTGTACCTTAATAATTAGATTATTCCTAGTCGTAGACACTAGTATTTTCATAGTTTGGTTAAGTCTTGAAGACGGCGTATCTTGGAAGACAAAGCCTTGAATTGCAAATGAAGACCTTTTGAAGATTTGAAGAATTCAAGGGGTCATGCTAGTTGTCAATATGCATCTATAATTTCGCTTTATATTTTATGCTTATATACATGTAAATTATTCGTTAGATGCATGTTTAGGTTTTCTTTATGTTGCGATGATTAGTTCAGTTCACTTAAATAAACCAACATAGAAATCCTAGGTCCCTAATAATATTGAGTCAAACTTGCCTTTCCAAAACAACACTTACCAACCGAACGAGGGTGATGGTAGGCTACGCCAAAGCCTGGTGCCATCACTTCTCCAAGGCTCATAAGGCACACCGGGTGTGCACGTTGGTTTTGGTTAAAATTATCGGTATGAGTGAGGAGTCCTCACATACCGTGGCAAAAGAGATACATCGTCAAAGATGCATTAGATGCGACGATTGTCTTACCAAGAGTGGCTTAGAGCCATTAGCAAGGCAATGCTTACCCTAGAAGATTGAGTGTTAAGACAAGCCAAATCATGCTTAACCACTCTTTGTTTCTTCAGATCTTGGAATCCCCTTATTTTCACAAAATATGGACAATTTTACGTGTAAATAAGACGTTAAATAAGTATTGGAAATTTGCATGAATAAAATTCAATCTTATTTAATTAATTTTGAATGGTTTTTCATTAAAATTCTTTCAATTGTAGAATCATGTCTTCAACTAATGACAACGACCTTATGTACCCGGAACTTCCCGAAAAGTTACCATTTTTGCTGAATTTGGTGAACTTTAAGGAATGGGAAGATGACCTCCGAAAGATACTTAGAAATTGCTACCTAGAGCATATCTTGGACACTCCGATCCCCAGTTTCTACTCGAAAGGGATCATGAGTGATGAAGCTCATGAAGAATGGAGCATGGATTGCAAGAGAGTTTCGAAACTCATGGCAAACTCCATCCCGGTTCAATGGAAGGAGATTTTCTCCGGCTATTTTCTGGATATGATGCTCAAAGCTCTTGAGGATGTAGTCAATTTGAGGGTTACCAAAAGTGCTAGGGGCAATTATAATGGTCACGTGGAGGATGTGACTAGGTCACTCTCCAAAATGAGGATCAAGCCACCGCAGGATGGTTGTCTCTCGAAAGAAAGACAAGAGGTGTGGGGAAAAGTCTACAATGCGAGACTTAGGCCCGCAATGCCACTTCAAGCTCATGTAATTAACATGACAAGGCTATTCAACCATCTGGAGCTAATTGGCAAACCAATGGAAGACGAGCAAGCAGCTCACATGCTTCTTAGCTCTCTTCACTCGGGAAATGTGGGGCTTAAAATGCGTCTCACCGCCAGTAGGGATACACTGTCCTTAAGGGAAGTCATCCAAGAGCTCCAAAAGACCTATTCTTGCAAGAAATCTAACTTTGCCCTTAGACCAAGGAAGAAGGAGTTCAAAGACAAGAGGAAGATGCGCTGCTTCTATTGTGGTAACCCCGGACACTACAAAAGAGAATGCAGCAAGTATCGTAATGATGAGGCGAAAGAAAAAGTAACCTCAACCTCAGGTATCATCTTAAACACTTGAATATAAGAAATTTTAAAAGGTATTAGATACCCGAAAATTGACTCACAATACACTCCTTTTTCAGGAACCAAGTGAGCGGTGCTTTTTCATGTGGAAATGAGTACACAAGTAGGATGAAGGTGATCTATCCAAGAAAACTTGTAATCTCATGTTTTGTCTAAAGAAGTAGAACTTATTTAGTTTTATGCACCATACTTTTGATGTATTTCCGACGTTGGACGTCGTTTTCATCAACCAAGAATTTTGTTTTGATGTCTTGAATATATTTATGGAATGACACTTTCACGTGTTTTTAGACAAAATGTTTGATACCAATGCAAAGAAAGCTAAGACTACACCGTCTAGTCAAACTTACTTGTGGCACTGTCGTCTTGGCCACATTAACATCAAACGCATCAAGAAGCTTCTTCAAGAAGGTATTCTTGACTCATTTGATTTAGAATCCTTTGAGAATTGCGAAGGATGTTTATTAGACAAGATGATAAAGCAACCATTCTCCAAGTTGGGAGAAAGGGTCGGTGACTTGTTGGGACTAATACACACCGATGTATGTGGGCCAATGAGTACACCCGCAAGGAGTGGTTATCGGTATTTCATAACCTTCACGGACGACTATAGTAGATATGGTTATGTCTATCTAATGTCGCACAAATCTGAATCGTTTGATAAATTCAAGGAATTTCTAAACGAAGTTGAAAACCAACTCGGCAAGAAAATCAAAGCGCTTTGATCGGATCGAGGTGGCGAATATTTGATCCAAGAATTCGATGACGATCTGAAAGAACATGGAATACTTTCAGAGTTGACACCTCCGGGAACTCCTCAATGGAATGAAGTATCTGAAAGGAGGAATCAAACCCTGTTAGACATGGTCCGATTGACTATGGGTCTTAGTGAACTTCTAATCTCTTTCTAGGGACATGCAATTTTAACTGCGGCACTTACACTGAATCGTGCTCCGTCAAAGGCAGTGGAAAAGACTCCATATGAATTATGGACAAATAAACCTCCAAGGTTTTCTTTTCTCAAGATTTGGGGATGCGAAGCATATGTCAAGAAACTCATTTCTGACAAACTTCATCCAAAATTTGACAAGGTTTACTTTGTGGGTTATCCAAAAGAAACCAAAGGGAATTACTTCTACAACAAATCCGAGAACAAAGTGTTTGTTGCTCGTGATGGTGTCTTTTTGGAGAAGGAGCATCTCTCCAAAATGTTAAGTGGGAGGAAAATCGAACTCGACGAAGTTTGAGAGGACGAGCAACAAGGACAAGTTGACAATTAAAGTGCTCACAAAGCATCTGTTGACATTGGTCAAAGTCAAAATATGCAAAGTCAAACCGACAATGCAAATGCTCAGTCCATCACCCTACGTAGGTCAACTCGGCCAAGATCTCAACCTGACAGATATCTCGGTGTTGTATTAACCGAAGATCATGACATCCTAGTAGTGGATGGAGATGAGCCGGCAACCTACAAGCAAGCTATGACGAGCCCCGACTCTGCAAAATGGCAAGAGGCCATGAAATCCGAAATGGACTCCATGTTTGAAAATCAAGTATGGGACTTGGTTGATTTACCCGTAGGTTACACACCTATCGGATGTAAATGGATTTTTAAGATGAAAACCGACAAAGATGGAAAAGTATTCATTTAAAAAGCAAGGCTGGTAGCAAAAGGTTACAGGCAAATTCACGGCGTTGATTATGATGAAACCTTTTCTCCAGTAGCTATACTTAAGTCCGTTCGAATTCTTCTAGCGATTGCTTCATATTACAATTATGAAATATGGCAGATGGACGTCAAAACCACCTTCCTCAATGGAATTTTGGAAGAAACTGTGTACATGACACAACCTGAAGGTTTTGGCGACCAGAACAATCCTAAGAAGATATGCAAGCTTAAGAAGTCCATTTATGGATTAAAGCAAGCAAGCAGAAGTTGGAATCTGCGATTTGATGAAGCCATCAGTAAGTTTGGTTTTATCAAGAATCCAGATGAGTCTTGTGTTTACAAGAAGGTCAGTGGGAGTGACATCGCCTTCCTAGTCTTATATGTCGATGACATTTTGCTCATTAGAAATAGCATTCCGTTGTTAGAGTTTGTAAAGGCTTGGCTCGGGAAATGTTTTCCAATGAAAAACTTGGGAGAGGCTCAGTACATACTAGGCATCAAGATCTATAGGGATAGATCAAAGAGGATGATAGGAATGAGTCAAATTACTCACATCGATAAGGTACTAGCTCGATTCCAAATGGAAGGAGCCAAGAGAGGGCACCTACCCATGTCACATGGCATAACCTTAAGCAAGAAGCAGTGTCCAAAAACACCTGATGAGCGAGAAAGGATGAGTCGTATTCCATATGCTTTGCTTATTGGATCGATCATGTATGCCATGATATGTACTAGGCCGGATGTATCGTATGCCTTGAGTGCTACGAGCCGATACCAATCAGACCCAGGAGAGGCGCATTGGACTGCGGCCAAGAATATTCTGAAGTACCTGAAAAGGAACAAGGATAAGTTCGTGGTCTATAGCGGTAAAGATGAATTGGTTATTGAGGGATATACCGACGCAAGCTCCCAAACAGACAGAGATGACTCCAAGTCACAATCCGGATACATATTCTGTCTCAATGGAGGAGCGTTTAGTTGGAAGAGTGCAAAGCAAAGCACAACCGCTGATTCTAAAACTAAAGCCGAGTACTTGGAAGCGTCTGAGGCAGCCAAGGAGGCAGTTTGGATTCGCAAGTTCATTGATGAACTTGGTGTTGTACCCTCCATCAAGGGTCCAATAGACCTCCATTGTGACAACAATGGAGCTATTTCTCAGGCTAGAGAGCCACGAGAACATCAGAAGGTCAAACATGTCAAGAGGTGATTTCACATGATTCGAGAATGGAAGACAGAGGGTGAAATCAGAATTTGCAAAGTGGGAACGGATGACAATGTAGCCGATCCACTTACTAAACCCTTGTCACAAGTGCAGCACAACAAACACATTGAGGCAATGGGAATCAAGCATGTCGCGAACTGGCTTTGATTTCCATATTATAGTGTTTTAATTAAATTTTGGACAATGTTAATGTAAAGCACTATGATGAACCATTCAGTTTTTGGAGTAATTAAAATTTTTCATGCAATTTAATTCACTCCGTCTCTATTTAATTGTGGTTTAGAATTAAATAATGAGTCCATTCGATTTTAATAAATATTCAAAATAGGGTATCAAGTCAATGGCTTGGATAAAGAAACACCTATTAAGTGAATATTGAATATTTTAATTGAAAATTATCCCTAATCAAGGTCATATTTTTTATGGACGATTAATGACCATTAGAGATTAGTGTGTAGTATGATTTATAGCACCGTTTCTTGTGCTATGAGGATATAAATCATTTGCACAGGTATTGGTTTAGAACCATACTGGATCGACCTATGAGAGTACTTTAAGAGATTTAAAAATCATCATAAGTATTTTTCTCATCATTACTATCGAAACTCTTTTCCTTGACCATGAGTAGTGGGAGGTCTCTTGTTTGAGTACTAGTCCGCTTTGGTATCCGCCAAACGTCTGCCGTAACTGGGGATTATAACGACAGATATCGGGCGGCTAGGTCCTGTTAGTAAGAGAAGCTACATTACAAGACTGGAAATGTCCCCCTACTAACAATAGGGAACATGTCTTGTTGTTTACAAGGCCTCTCGAAGAGCGAGACTGTGAAAATGCATGGTCGTGCTCAGATGGATTTTAGAAATCATCTGTTTATTGACAGTCAAACTCGGATTTTGAGAAACACTTCTGGACGTAACAGAGATGACGAGTAATCTTACTCTGTAGTTCATGAAGAGACATAGGAAAGGGGCTATACACTAAATGCACACTTGTCCGGAAGGACAAGTGGGAGATTGAAAGGAATGGTGTCCTTCGTACAAGTGAATTATTCTAATAGCGGGTTCAGAATTATTAGAAAGCT
The DNA here is from genome assembly GCF_948465745.1 of Chenopodium album. Lineage (NCBI taxonomy): Eukaryota > Viridiplantae > Streptophyta > Magnoliopsida > Caryophyllales > Amaranthaceae > Chenopodium > Chenopodium album. The sequence continues at coordinate 55,631,959 of NC_137837.1, forward strand.
AATATATTCAGTAAGGTCAAGTGATTGGAATGCATGGGTGGAGGCCGCTTCCGATCAGTAATATTAATATAATTAATATTACAGCTTAATCTTGACTGAACCCTTCGGGTCACACCCAAGCAAAATATCAAAACCGGCTCGACGAATTAATTCGGAAGAAATTAATTCGTCGCCCGAGTGTTAAATATTTACACGTCAGTAATTCGAGCTTGGAGCGTCGAAACAGATCGTCGAAAGTCGAGTAAAAAATAATAAAAGACGAGACGCGCAAAATAATAATAAATCGACCATATTCCCAAAATACCCCTAGCATCGGAATGCCTCGAGCATCCGAATGCTAGGGGCAAAAATGTCCAAGCATAGGTGGCTAGAAAGCGCACGAAGCCGAGCCTAGTATGGCTGGCTAGGTGCGTACTAGCACACCGTGCTAGCAGCAACGCACAGCAGCAACTAGCAGCCGCGTGCACGTGGTGCGTGCAGCAACTAGCTGCGGCAAGCTAGGCGTGCTAGCAGCGCACGCACTAGCAGCCACGCACTAGCAGCCACGCACAGTAGCAGCCCGCATCTTGGTGCGGGGCTGGGCTTGGGTTGGGCTCGTGGCTGGGCTCGTGGCTGGGCCATAGGGCCGGTCACTATGGGGAAGCTTGAGGAATATGGGAGCAAGTGGGTAAGGACATGTGGCACAAGGAGAGTATTGAGTGGGGAGCAAGTATGGTCCCCTACTCTCCATGTGGTCCTCACCAACCCATTTTACATGGTAATGTCACTTGTAGATTTATTATTAGTTTGCAATTTTAATTTAATTTAGCTTTAAATTAATTTGTGGAATTTTATGATCCCACATTGATGGGATAGAAATTCCCACTCATACTTTCCTCTATAAATACCAACCTTGGGATTTGGAGTAAAGTGCTTGAGTGTGAGTTAGAAAGAGCATTCCATATTTTGGAAAAAACTCTTAAACTCCGATCGGACCATGCTAACTCCAAGGTAGCGGACCTAAAAAGTCGTGTTCGTTCTTTGTGGGTGGATACCGTTGGAGGCACGGCATTTGCGGTGCTCAAGGCTTTCAAGTAAGAGCCCATTTTGAGAGGGCGAAGCTCGCTTCAAGGGTATGATTCGTTCTTCCTTTTCCTGTGTTTATTTATTTATGCTTTATGGTTTTATTAATTACGAGTGGTTCCTTGGGCCGGGGTTGTTTCCACGGTGAGTCAGACTCACCAAACCCCAACACCAGCTCCTCCCCATAGCGACTCTAAAACAGTTTAGGATCTTTAAGGTATAGGTCAGGCCATAGGGCGCATAGAGTATTCACATAGCGAACATAGGAGGATGGTAGGCTCCCTTGACCAGCGATTTGGGTACCTTGAGAGGTACCAAGGTAGAGCCTTTTATCCTATGTGTGATGATTATGCTCGTCGGGGCAATTTTCCCGATGATGCTATTTACCCTGATTGGTTTCATCCCCTACCCCAGGGTTACGATAAAGATCCCACCGCCCGTGGTATTTATATTGACTATTCATATGTACACGGGTACAGCCAAGACATTTCTTTTGGTGGACCGGCTGGGGTGGTTTTCAGCCTAACTATTTTGGTGGTAACTCTTCTAGTGCAGGTGGTAGCGGTGGAGGATTCGGCTCCATGGATGAGGATGATGAGGATTAGCCAACTGGGCTAGTTCCCGAGCCAATGAGGACATTGTTTGATTCTGGCTTGGGGGAGATTTTTGGATTTGGTATCTTTCTTTTTCTCTTTTTTTCTATTTTTGGTGTGTTTTCTTAAATTAGATTTATTGCTTTCTATAATAGTTTTATTGCTTTCTTATATGAAAAATACCAAAAAAAAAAAAAAGAAAATCCAAAAATACGTTCCAATGAATTGTAAATCATGCTTCCCTGTGCCCTATACTTGAAAAATATTGTTTTAATTCTTGGTATACGATGATAAGCATTGTGGATTTGTTAATCATGATTTGAAGTGTGATTGCATAGATGCCCTAGCATGTGTCAATTTTGCCCAACTGCTTGTGAATATAGTGCTTGACTAGTTGATTTGGTTAGGAATGTGTGATAGTTCCTAGTATGTCAATGAATTTGAGTATTGGTTTGCAACTATGAGAAATGTTTGTATAGCTCACTATTATGCACATCGAGGAGGACGAAGGCATTTGTTCTTTTAGGTAGCCTTCAGATGATTTAGATACTTTTGTTCTCTTCTTGCTACCCATGTTGTTGCTTCTGCCCTTTTATTGATTATGTAGCCACATTACAAGCCTATATGAGCCCCATTGGTTACTAGTCCCAAGCTTGGCTTGGGCGAGCTATTAGTTGGTGAGGTGAGGGAGTTGTGGTGTGCATATTATTTGCACAATGTGGGAATAAAAGAAGAGTGATTGTTCTTTTGATTTTGTGATTGGAAAAATTGTTGATAGTTTGTTGTTCAAGATTGAAATAATTTCCAATGTGAGATAAAAAGAAAAAAAGAGCAAAAGGAGAAAATTTGTTTCAATTTTCAGATGTTCTATGTTAAGGTTGTTTAAGAAAAAAAGAAAAAAAAAAAAAAAAAAAAAAAAAAAAAAAAAAAAAAAAAAAAAGAAGAAGAGAGAGAGAAAACAATTCAAGGAAGTTTGAAAAAGAAAAAAAAGAATGAGTTCAAAGTTTGTTTTGTTTCACTCTAATTCTTTATTATCATATTTTTGTGAGTGAATTTGTAAGTGTTGGGATTGTTGTTTATGTTTGGAGTTGTATTTGGTGAATTTTTGTGGAGTTGAGTATATTGGAGATGTTAGGTCATTATTTATTTTTAACTTTGGTTTTATTAGGTTTTGCTCCCTTAAGCATGCCTTTGCTCTCACATTTTCCTAAATATTTCCTACCCTTTACCCTAGCCTTACATTACAAGCTTTAAAAACCTTCTGAACTTTGTGCAAAGAGTTATATGGATGTGAAAGTGTTGTTTATCAATGCAAGTTATGATTTAACATATTTCGAGTAGACTAGTAGGTTTAGTGCTTGTCTTTTTAAACACACGAGAGTTGTGAGTTTTGGAGGGCATTGTTCACAATAAAGGGGTTGGGATGGAGAGCGATCGAGTACATCTTTTACTCGCCACATAAAAGAGAGTTGAGTGTTTGAGCACTAGTCTTGAATTCTATATGCTCTTGTGGTTTGCTCTATTTGACAATTGTTAGGGAGGATGTGTGATTGGATGGATGAGATTGGTTGATGTTGAAATATGTTTATTAGATTTGCCTTGAATTGTTTGTGCTTCATTTTGTTTATTTGGGGTGAGGCATGTATTTATTTATTCATTGATGAGATCTTTGCTTTGGGGCAAGCAAAGGTTTGGCTTGAGCGAGTTTAATATGTCCATTTTATATAGTATTTTACCCCTGTCCCTTGGTCATAATTAGTAGTGCTTTTGGCTCTTTAGATCCACTTTTATTACTAATTGGTGTTTTCTAGTGTTTTCGTAGTTTTGGTTGACTTTTGTAGGGATTAGCACTTCTGGAGCATTTTCCCGAGATATTATGGAGTGACTACGAGCGTTGGAGGATCACGACTAGTTTTTTTAGCCTCGGGCCGGTTAGAGTCATTGAATCGGTGATTAAGGGCTTAGCATTTGAGATTCCGAGGCATTTGGACCGAGTATTCAAGACCCGAAGAGGAAATCCAGATTGGGCCGAAGAATCGGAGCCCAATCAATAAGTTCAAATGTGCCCAAGTGCCCGGGCCAGGTCAAGTAGACTCCTACACGAAGGCGCACCTGGCCGGACGGGGAAGAGTAGTTCGTGCCCAAGTTCGCGCCCGGTCGGTCGCGAAAGAAGCTTCTATAGAAAAAAAGGCGTGCCCGATCGGGCGCGAGATTTTTAGATTGTTAATTGCGGCGATTTATTTAAGTTTTAATTAGAAGTAATTGCTTTTGGTATAAATACGATTATAATGCTTTCGATTAGTACCCGATGTAATTCCTACGTGAATTGGTATGTGTAAATAAAATCAACTAACATAGTTTTAGGTATCGCGTTGCATATATTGTTTGGTGATGAAATTGTAAAAAAAGGAAGAGCTAGTAGAGGCCGCACTAGGGCTAGGATAACGATTCCCCTTTAAAGGGTACGTTATTTTAGTTCCCTCGCTCCCGAACTCATTTCTGGTTTATAGACTAATTTGGTCATGGGTAAACTTATGATTCATGCTAATTATTCCATGGACTCCACATGGAAGAAAGGCATGAATGAGGTTTATGAGTTTTCCTAAAACTCATTGGCGACTCCCTACTTGTTTCTTACAAAAAAGCGTAATAATAGAATCAATTCTAATTCAATGTCCCCCAAACTATCAGGAATTCAAATCGTATTACACCCTAACAAGTGTAAAGTCCTAGGCTTTAAAGTGGCCATGGGCATTTAAGGAGAGGACCCCTTACGATGGGAACCCCCTCCTTACACCAGGCAAATGGATTAAGCTTTCGCAATTACTCTAAGGAGTGGTTCACACTATGAAGGGCCCCCTATGCCCAGAGATGATGAACCTGTTTTAAGGAATACTGCTAATCTTTATTCCATTAAACCTGACAATGATGTTAATAGCCCTCCGGGGCTAAATAGTAGTACTAATATTTCATGTAATACATTGCAGGTTACGACTCCAGGGAAGGTAGCAGCTCTAGATAAGAGCAGTAATGCTCCGAAGCCAGTTATCAAACTAGAGAAAATTCGAGCATTATTTATTATCATATTTTTGTGAGTGAATTTGTAAGTGTTGGAATTGTTGTTTATGTTTGGAGTTGTATTTGGTGAATTTTTGGTGGAGTTGAGTATGTTGGAGATGTTTGGTCATTATTAATTTTTGACTTTGGTTTTATTAGGTTTTGCTCCCTTAAGCATGGCTTTGCTCTCACATTTTCCTAAATATTTCCTACCCTTTGCCCTAGCCTTACATTGCAAGCTTTAAAAACATTTTGAACTTTGTGCATAGAGTTGTATGGATGTGAAAGTGTTATTTATCAATGCAAGTTATGATTTAACATATTTCGAGTTGACTAGTAGGTTTGGTGCTTGTCTTTTTAAACACACGAGAGTTGTGAGTTTTGGAGGGCATTGTTCACAATAAAGGGGTTGGGATGGAGAGCGATCGAGTACATCTTTTATTCGCCACATAAATGAGAGTTGAGTGTGTGAGCACTAGTCTTGAATTCTATATGCTCTTGTGGTTTGCTCTGTTTGACAATTGTTAGGGAGGATGAGTGATTGGATGGATGAGATTGTTTTATGTTGAAACATGTTTATTAGATTTGCCTTGAATTGTTTATGCTTGATTTTATTATTTAGGTTGAGCCATGTATTTATTTATTCATTGATGAGATCTTTGCTTAGGGACAAGCAAAGGTTTGGCTTAAGGGAGTTTGATATGTCCATTTTATATAGTATTTTACCCCCGTCCCTTGGTCATAATTAGTAGTGTTTTTTGCTCTTTAGAGCCACTTTTTTTACTACTTGGTGTTTTCTAGTGTTTTCGTAGTTTTGTTTACTTTTTTAGGGATTTACACTTTTGGAGCATTTTCCCAAGATATTATGGAGTGACTACGAGCATTGGTGGATCACGACTAGTTTTTATAGCCCAGGGCCGGTTAGAGTCATCTAATCGGTGATTTAGGGCTTAGCATTTGAGATTCCGAGGCATTTAGACCTAGTATTCAAGACCCGAAGAGGAAATCCGAATTAGGCCGAAGAATCGGAGCCCAATTAATAAGTCCAAACGTGCCCAAGTGCCCGGGCCCGATCAAGTAGGCGCTCGCCCGAAGGCGCACCTGGCCAGGCAGGGAAGAGTAGTTCGCGCCTGGTCGGGCGCGAGATAAGCTCCTATGGAAGAAAAGGCGGGCCCAATCGGGCGGCCCTTTGCCCAATCGGGCGCGAGATTTTTAGAGTGTTAATTCCAGCGATTTATTTTAGTTTTAATTAGGAGTAATTGTTTTAGATATAAATACGATTTTACTGCTTTCGATTAGTACCTCTTCTCTTAGACTTTCTCTCTCTACTTAGCTTTAGATTAGTTTTTCTCTCTACAACTTTGTTCTTAATTCAACTCCTTAATTCTAAGTATTTTGGTACGATTTCTTCTACTTTAATCTCAGTTACTTACTTTATTTCTTTTATCATGTCTTCTTTAATTGATTTATTTAGTTTATATTTGATTATGTCTGAGTAGTTTCCTTTCTAGGGTTTGTGGGGATCCATAAATAATATGAAGGGGTAATTTCTTGTTGTTTATTATCAATGCTAGATTAATTTCCTATTGATTGATTTAATGCTCTATGACTAGATTAGGCCTGTTTTGGGTGTTTTTGTCCCTCGGGAGAGTTACAACACGAAGATTGATCCGGCTTGAGCTGCACCTGCAAAATAACGGAGACTCCGGGTGGTTGGAGCTCCGCCTCCGACGGTCAAGTTAGTAACTTGAAAAGGAATAAAGAGTACGGAAATTAAGGTGGGTATCTGCTCGGATTTCCAAGCTCAGATGTCTCTATCTCAGGGATAGTGTAATAATAAATGATAAAACGTGCCCCCTAAAAGAGGGAAATCCCCCTATTTATACGGTCCTCGGGATTTGTGCCCCTGATTAGTTCATTGATCCCTAATCATTCGTGGGCTGCGCCGCATTGCGGCTTCCTCGGGATTTGGGCCTGAAGGCCGCCTTTTTTCCCTTAATTTCCGGAATGACACGTGTCAAGCAGAGATTGGTCCACTTTGGGCCATCTTGAGGCTGACACGTGTCACCCTCTGATTGGACCACGTGGCAGGGTAAAATTACCCTAAACATTTGCCCCTCACAAATGTGACGTGGCACGCCACGTGGCATCTGTGACACATGTCACGCTCCGATTGGTAGTAATTTTACCATTAAAGAGTAACCGTTCACCTTCCGAGTAAATTACGAGAATTCCCCCGTATTTACCCTCTATATATAGCCGTTTACCCTCATAATTTTGTACGTTTACAAAAAATTTTCTAAAGAGGTCGTTTTCTACCGACCCAGCCGGACCCGCCTAGTTTCAGATATCACTTCAAAAGGTACCGTCTCTGCCTCTCTCAGCTCTTTTCCTTTTTCACCGCTTGTACATATTTCTTGCAATAAATGGATGCGTCACCAACACACACGGCACAACCTAGGTTAGAGTCCAGCCGGTCACCAGGGACGGCTGAGTCTAGGACTGGGAGTGCCGTCTCAGGGTTTTGGGACCACCCTTTGCCTTGGATTTCGACCAGTTATGTGTCTGTGCAGGACACAATGGCTCGGACAATGCAGACGGCCACTGATCTAAACTACAGAAGCAAAGGCTCAGGCGGCCAAACGCCTGAGGGAGAAACGTCTGGTCGGGGAGACCAGACGGCTCTGGAGAGATCCCCTCCGCGCGCCCCTTGAACTCCCGCTGATTCCTTTTTGGAAGAGTGTGACCAAGGCGGCGATGAGGCCGTCTCTGCCCCCTTGACCCAAAATGAGGAGGAGACGGAGAGCGATAGCTGCGCCTCTACCTCTGAGAGTAGTGACGATTTACCCCCGCTTGCGGATAGCGAGGATGAAAAAAGGAAAAAATGGAATGAGAAGGACGATCCCTTCAACATTCACGTCTCTTCCAAGGACCGGATCCAAATGGAGGAGAACTTAAAGAATTTTACTTAAATGCACCCGCTTGGAGACGGGTATAGTATCCGGGTGCCGCCTGAGAATGGCACCATCGCCTGGGAGGACGATCAAGAGAACGCCAACAGCTATTTCGGCTGTTATGAGGCGGCGTTCAAGGCTGGTCTTCGCTTCCCCCTTCACCAGGCGGTGAAGGCAATTTTGAGAGGCTACGGCCTCGGAGTCTGGAAACTTACCCCCAACTTTTGGAAAACATTATGGGGTATGTTGCCGCCTGCGAGTTCCAGGGGCTTAACCCCGGCTGGAAGGCTTTTGCTAGTATGCATTATCTTAGGAGAAGCCCAGGCGGCTGGAGGGCGTGGTACACTCTAACCACGCATCCCCAATATATGATGACCTTGGACAAGGTCTCGAAATTTGACGGCTGGAAGCACAGGTTCTACCTGATGTCAGCTCCAACCAGACGGGAGAATTATGAATTCCGTTTGTATAATAAGAAGCCCGACTTGATGGGCCGGAAGTGCGCTCTTCCCCGGATCCCAGAGGAAGATTTTGACAAGATCATTGAGGCAGACTTTTTCTGCCTCACAGACGCGACCTTGTCAACCGGGGAAACAATAAAAGTCCCCAAGAACTGGATCCCCAAGAGCGCCTGGTTCAGGGACGAGTATTTCCTAGCCGCCTGCGGGCTAGGGCACATGTTTACCAAACGTATGCGCCTGAGTTTATATCCGTCTGTAGTATTTTTCTATCGAAATTGATTTATGATATTAACTAATTTCTTTCTTTTTGCAGAAGAAGCATTAAACATGTTGTAGACGGAGAAAACTCCCAAGCGGTCCTCTGCAGTCATCCGCAAGGAGCTTGCGGAAAAAGCTGCGGCTGAGGTCAAAGCCAAGGTAATAAACGCCTGACCATTTTGCAAATTGGTCTTAAAAATTATTTTTCCCCGGATGCTAACTTTAACTTGGTTATTTTTGCAGGGAGGAGTGGTTGGAAAGACGTTTGAGAAACAACTCAAACGGGCTAGGGAGGAGACCCCCTCCGTCCTCAACAAAATCAAAATATCCACCTCCGCATCAACTCCTGGCGCCTCAGTCGGGCATCAGCAGATGCGGATAGCGGGGCAAAACGAGAAGATAGGCGGCAGCTTGTGCCTCGATCTCGTCAACCCCTTATCAGCAACCGGGGGGTTCACTGCGCCTACAAGTGGTTCCCTCTTGGCCGGCTCTAAAGGTAAGAACCCTTTTGAATCCCCGCCCGAGCTGGGGTGGCCTTTGCGAGTGAAATCCCACTCCCAACAAACGTCATCCTCAGACGGTCGGCAACAGATAGGTGCCGCCTTAGTTTCGCACTCATCACGTACTGACTGTGGTGCAGATCAATCTTCCCGCTGGCCAGACGTCCAGAAGCATGCCAAGGCCATGCTGGAAGCCGTCCGGAAGAGGGATAAAGACAGTATCCCTAGGATAGAGACGTTCAATCTGGAACGCATTCTATCCCTTCTGGCTAAGGTAAGAAAATTGTCAATTTTATTTCTTTCTAAGTGTTTTATCCCGCCTGCAATACTTATACCGCCTGCTTTTTTGCAGGCCATGCTGCGGGTGGACGGGCTCAAATGTCCTTATTCCTGCAAACGGGAAGAGGTAAAAAGGGCCAAGAAGTCCGCCATAGACGCTGATAATATTGTTTTACACTCGACTATCGTAAATGAACTTGAAACTAAAGCAATCATTATGACACAGGCGTCTAGAATCAAGCAGCTGGAGTCGGATCTGGAGACGGCAAATCAGCGGGCGACTAAGGCTGAGACGGCCCAGAAAGAGGCGGAGGAGGCCTAGAAGAAGGCGGATGAGAGCGCCAAAAAGGCTGATGAGGCGCTCAAGAAGGCCTAGACGGACCTTGGCACACTTCAGGGTGTTTCTGAAGAGAACACCAACCTGAAGGCCAAGGTTCAAAAACTAGAGAAAGAGGCTGCTCAGGCTCTGAAGAACTTTGCAGCAACCCAGGAGGCGGAGCAAAACCGCCTTGTTGCTGAGAGTGACGCTAACAATGACGCCCGTATAAAGATCGCCTGGGCTGCCTTGTACCCAAACGCGGATTACAGCGTCTAGGCACTGGCGCACAGTTATGCCGAGTACGTGGTGTACCTGAGAGAGCAAGGTGAGCCAGAGCCTGACTCTTTCGAAGCCTGGGTGAACTCTAACAACGAGCCGTCCGCGCCTCAGCGACCTGGGCCGGGTGAAGCACAGGAGATACCCTCAGATGATGAGGAGGAGGACCAGGAGGCACCGTCTGCAGGCAAGAAGTGACCATTCAGCGGCAGTATACCAATCTCTGTTTTTATCTTTTTCTTTTATTTATTCAGCGGCAGTATGCCAAAACTTGTTTTTTCAGGCCTGCGTGCCAAGTATATTTGTATTTACCGGCTAAGGAGCCGGGTTAATTAACAATTTCTCTTTCTCCCGAACGGGGTCCGGTTAACATTTTAATCCACTACAACCGTTTGGTTGGGTGGACTTTATGAAATGCACCGACTGAGTCGGTTTTAATCATTTTGCGTTTGAATTTTAATTTTGCAAATTTTAATTTTTCATTTTTGCCTAACTTATCAAAAGCATGCGGCGATTTTTGCCTAACTAATCAATAGTCTAGCTGTCCTTGCCCCTGGACGGCTGTGTGATTGGTTTCAAGTGGAGTTGGTTGATTGACTTGAAAACGTCTGATGCTGTAAAGAGCATGATATGTTTTTAAGTCAATCAATCACAATACAAACAGGTGTTCCAGTCACTACCCAAACGGCGTTTGTCCGTCTTGGTAGAGATTTCATAGCCATTGAACAACTCCTTTGCCCCAATTGAGGTAGGAAGTGCAATTCTGGAATAAATAACCTAAGTGAGACCTTCAGCCGGTGACCGACTGATGCCCCAGGGCATCCGGTATTTGGTAACTTGATCGTTCTTTACAGGTCATTTTGGTCAGACGGCTATGAGTTGACCAATTCGGTCGTTCAATCTTTGTCGTCTGCATGGGTACGTAGAACCGACAAATAGTCTGTTCTCTGCGACGATTGCACCCGAAGGGGTGTCGGCGGACGCCTTGTCCATGTTGGGACAGGCGATTTTATTAAATGAGCAACCATCCGGCCATTTTAGCCTTTGGTCTTGTTTGAGACCGGTTGTATAGCCACTAAACGTTTTTTGTGCTTAGTTTTTAGTCGGAGTATTGAATTTACACTAAGTATCAAACTTAGTTAAACAGAAAAATTCGTCTGGGTCATTACCCAGGCGAACAGACAATTGATAAGTCAAACTTAGTAAAAATATATAAAGAACCCATCCGAGTATTACCCAGGCGGAAAAACAAAACTTGCTTGCAAACAAAGTCTTATTTCTCATTGATTGACTCATTGTTTACAAAAATTTACATTCTCAGAAGTAGTACTTTTTCAGATTGTCTACATTCCAAGTTCTAGGTAGGCGCCTGCCGTCTAGAGTTTCCAGGCGGTAGGTGCCGTCCCTTACTTCTTCATAGATCCGGTAGGGGCCTTCCCAATTTGGAGTTAGCTTCCCCAGCTCATTGGCCCTACCGGTTGCCTCCATTTTCCGTAACACTAAGTCGTCAACTTTCAGAGGACGCTTGTGTACTTTTTTGTTGTAGGCTCTAGTCATTCTCTGACGGTAAATCTCATGGCGCAAGGCAGCATTAACCCTGCGTTCTGGGAGATAATCCAATGTCAGGCGCATTGCTTCCCAGTTTGCTTCTTCATCATATAGCATGACCCTAAGAGTCGGCTCGTAACGTTCGATGGGCAAGACAGCTTCAGCACCGTAAACCATGAGAAATGGGGTTTCACCGGTTAGCCCTTTTTCTGTTGTCCGGATGGCCCATAGGACATGGATTAACTCTTCTGCCCACAAGCCACCGGCTTTTTCTATTTTCTTCTTAATTCCGTCTGAGATGAGTTTGTTGAAGGCTTCAACTTGGCCGTTTTCTTGGGGTCGGTCGACGGTTGCAAAACAACTTGAGATCCCCTGATCTCCCAACCAAGTTTTTAGCTAAGGCGTCTCAAACTGAGGACCATTATCGAACACCATAGACATAGGTACCCCATACCGGGTGATAATGTTCTTCCAGATGAAGGAAATTACGTCTGAGGTCTTGATATTCTTAACCGCCTCAGCCTCCACCCACTTGGTGAAATAATCCAAAGCCACCAGGATGTAACGCTTTCCGCCTGGAGCAGGCGTGTAAGGACCTAGGATGTCCATGCCCCATTTTGCAAATGGGATTGGGTTGTGGATGGCCGTCAGTTCAGTAGCCGGACGGTGAATGAGTTTGCCAAATTTTTTGCACTTGTCACATTTTCCTCACCAACTCCTTGGCGTCTGCCTCAAGAGTGGGCCAAAAGTAATGTTCTCTGGCTCTGACGGCTAGGGACCTGCCGCCTATGTGGGAGGCGCAGAATCCCAAGTGCAAGTCTTCGTGAACTTCCTTCCCCTTTTCTGGGGTGACACACTTCAACAGGGGCTTAAGAAACCCCGCCTTGAAGAGTTCTCCGTTTCTCAACTCGAAGCTCGCAGCTCGCTTCTTCAAGACGGCTGCTTCCTGTGGCGAATCAGGAAGTGTGCCGTCTGAAAGATAAGCCCGGATGTCATCCATCCAGGTAAAGCTTCGGTCCAGAACTCCAATGGGATCTTCATAGATTCTTCTCTTTTCAAGAACTTTCCAAAAGACAGGCTGAGGCGTATCATGGCAGGCGGAGGACACCAGTTTTGACAATGCATCCGCCTGGTTGTTTTCCGACCTAGGCACTTGATTCAGCCGGAATTCCTCAAGTGCCCCGGCCTCCTCTTTGACTGCCTGAAGATATTTGATCATAGCCGGATGAGTAGCCTCATAACTTCCCTCATACTGGCTAACAACCAATTGGGAATCAGAGTAGGCGTCAATTTTCATGGCTCCTGCCGCCTTACACACGCGAATGCCGGCTAGCAGGGCTTCATATTCCGCCTCATTGTTAGAGGCCTGAAACTTGAAGCGTAGTGCATACTCAAATCTGTCCCCTTCAGGAGACTCGTAAATTTAGCCTGCACCACAGCCGTTCTTTGTAGAGCTCCCGTCTACGTACACTTTCCAAACCTGACCAAGATTATCCGGAGCCACCGGACGGGTCATTTCAACAATGAAGTCGGCAAACGCCTGACCTTTCACTGCCTTTCTTGGTTTGTAAGTGATTACAAGGCTTTGCATTTCAATAGCCCATTTCAACATTCTCCCGAATGAATCCAAGGTGGACATTGGCCGCTTGAGTGGCTGGTCAGTGTAAATCACCACCGGATGTGCCAAAAAGTAAGGCTTCAATTTTTAGAATGCCATATACAAAGCAAGGCCAAATTTTTCAACCATGGGGTACCATAGTTCAGCATTTTTAAGAACATGGCTAATGAAGTAAACCGGGAGCTGCACGCCGTCTCGCTCAGCAAGGAGAACGGCACTGAGGGCATGATCTAAGACTGCTAAATACATGTACAACGTCTCCCTAGGCAAAGGACTGACCAACCTAGGTAGAGAATGTAAATGCTCTTTCAACCTCTAGAACGCCGCCTCAGCATCATCCCCCCATTCAAATCTGGTCTTCTTCCTGATTGCTTGGAAGAAGTAGAGGCATTTGTCGCCTGACCGGCTGAGGAACCTTCCCAAGGCGGCCAGAAAACCGGTGAGTCTCTGAACTTCCCTAACAGAACGGGGTGACTTCATGTCAATCACCGCCTGTATCTTTTCGGGGTTAGCCTCTATCCCCCTTTGATCAATCAGGAATCCGAGAAACTTCCCAAACTCAACACCAAAGACGCATTTCTTTGGATTTAACATGACCTTATGCCGCCTGAGGGTGGAGAATGTTTCTCGGAGATCAGCAAGGTGATCCGTCTATAGCTTGGATTTGACTATCATGTCATCAATATACGCCTCCACATTCCTCCGAATTTGATTAACGAAGACCGTATTAATCATCCGTTGGAAAGTGGTAGACGCATTTTTCAAGCCAAATGGCATCACAGTATAACATAATAACCCCTGATCAGTGACAAAGGTCGTCTTCTCTTGATCCTTCTTCCACAGGGGAATCTGATGGAAGACGGAGTAGGCATCCATAAAGCTCATCAAAGCGTGACCGGCTGTAGATTCGACCAGACTATCGATCTTTGGAAGCGGGTAGCTGTCCTTCGGACACGCCTTATTAAGGTCTGTGTAATCAACACACATGCGCCAGGTCCCATTCGGTTTCTTAACAAGGACCACATTAGCCACCCAGTCGGGGAAGTTACAAGGCCGAATGAACCTGGCGTCTAGCAGCTTTTTGACTTCGGCAGCTGCCGGCTGACTTCTTTCCTCGCCGTGGTTTCTTTTCTTTTGCCGGATGGGCTTCTTTTTGGGGTCCATGGCAAGTTTGTGGACAGCGAGATCCGGGCTGACGCCTGGCATCTCTTCCACTTTAAAGGCAAAAATGTCTTTAAATTCCTTCAGCAGAAGGTGCAAGTCTGCACCCAAAGTAGCATGAGCAACCGTCCCAACCTTTACAGTATGTTCCGGACGGCTGTCATCCAGAACGAGATCAATGCTTTCACCAGCCGGTTGGGGACGGAGCTCATCTGACCGTTCACCGGTCAGTGATTGCTATTTTTTTCTCTTTCTTCACCTCCACCAGTAGAGGTGCCTTTCTTTTCTTTCCAACTGCTGGTGGGGCAGGTGCTGGATCGGTATCCTTGACATTGTCAAGGTCTATTGGTTCCTGACTGCCTGGGGCCACGGTATCTCGGACGGCTGAGAGATAGCACTCTCGGGCCGTCTTCTGATCCCCATTCAGGGAACCAACAGAGCCGTCATCCCTCTCATATTTGATGAGCATTAGAGACGGGATGATTACTACCTTGGCTACATTGAGGGTTGGTCGGCCAAGGATAATGTTGTACGCGGTCAACTCCTCAACGACCAAGAATCTGACGACAATATGTCGTTCCTAGCATTTTTCTCCCAGCCGGATGGGTAAGTCAATTCTACCGGCTGGGTAGACCATCCCACCCCCAAAACTAACCAAGGGGTGGGTGACCGGATGCATGCTGCTGACATTGTATTTCAGCTTTTGCAGGCACCGGAGACTGATGATGTTTGAGGAACTGCCGGTGTCAATAAGGATTCGTCCAACCAATTGGTTGGCCACCTTACATTCAATGACAATCGGGTCATCATGCGGACGGCGGACGCTGCCCCTATCCTTCTCAGTGATCACGACGTCTGGGAAGGAGGAGCTTGCAGACGCCTTCTCGTCATCATCTTTGTCCATCTTTCGAAGATGGCTCTTGGTGCCCTGGATGGTAGGGCCACCACATGAGAACCCGCCTGCTATAGTGTAGACCAGCTCCTTGTCAGTATCCAAACTACTAGTAGGCTGGAGGTAGTCTTGGAGGACTGGCCCTTGTTTTTCTTTTTTGCCCCAGCTGGGGACTTAGAAATGTAGGACTTCAACAGCCCTTTGTCGGCCAGACGGTCCAACGTCCGCTGAAGACTAAAGCAGTCGTTGGTGTCATGGCCAACCTCCTCATGGAATTGACAGAATTTATTTTTGTTCCGTGACTGAACAGAACTCTTCATTGGATTCGGCTTTTCAATGGACAGCCGGTCCTTTACCTCCATGAGGATGGAGTTGCAGTCTTTATTAAACTCGTACTTGGGAACGTACGGTTTAAACTCTTTCTTTTTCTTCTGGGACGGCTTGAATGTAGCTTTCCGCCTCCTTCAGGGCCGCCTGTAAGGTGAAAGCCCCTTTTTTTACTAGGTCGAACTTAAAAGTCGACCCGTCTCTCAGACCCTTGAAAAAGTCTGTAAAAGCTACCTCGTCAAACATTCCTTGAATCTGAATTCTTATCAGGTTGAACCGCCTGACATATGAGCGCAGCCCTTCTCTCTCTCCCTGCCTAACAGTGCTCAGATCAAGGCTTGTTTTCTTAGTAGGGATGTTCATTGAGAAGTTGGAAGCAAACAGGAAGGCGAGCTTCCTGAAACTATCGATGGACCCGGCCGGCAAGTTGCCAAACCATTGTTGAGCAATGCCCTTCAATGTAGCCGGGAAGCACCGACACCAAGTGGCATCATCCAACCCCTGCAGATACATGAGGTTGGTGTAAGCCATGAGGTGGTCTTCCGGATTGGTGGTACCATCATATGTACCAACCAACACATTCTTAACCTTGGCCGGCTGGGCCGCCTTGATTATCTCCCGGGTAAACGCGGAAGGCTGTTCACCCAGGCGCAGCAGACGGAGCTGCCAGTCCAATGGATGGACATTTTGATATGCTGCCTAACCTCCAAAGAGAGCTGGCTACATGAAGTGAGGGGGATACTGTCCGTAAGCTTGAGTAGGCACATACGGCGCAGCTCCAATACTCTGAGGGCCAGAATGGACGGTGTTACCGCCTGTCTGGCTCCCATGCAGAGAGAGAGAATTCCCTGCAGTAGAGTTGTTGAAGCTGTCTGGAAAGTTCGAAGTTGAAGCCGACTCAAACAGCTGTTGATTCCTGTTCCAGTTGATTATTTCCCGGGCATCAGGAATTGATTTTTTACTTCCCACCGGCTGTTGAGTCCGGCGGGTGTTGTTGTTCCTCTTGGGAAGGAGAATCTTTTACCAATCAATGGTCCCGGCTGCCTTCTCCTTTGGATGAGGAGTGGGCTGCCGGTCTTTCACTGACTTCCTCTTCTCCTGAGGAGTCTTCTTCGCCGACTGACCTTTCCTTGGGCCAGCGCGGCTTTGGGTGATCAGCTCTTTAATTTCACCCTTGAAACTGGTCATGAATCTCATGAATTCGTCTCAGGTGACAGGCGCTGATCCAGATGCCGTATGGGTTTCCCCTTCCGGCTGCCCAGGGGGTCGACTTGCACCCTCCTGGGAGGCACCCCGCTCCAGAGTGTCTCTGGGTCGGATGCGTTTTGTTCTGAGAGAGCCATCATCGGCTGTAAAGGTTTCGATCTGAGGATCTTCATCCTCCTGGTTGGTAAAGACTTCTGGGTCATCGCCCAGACGATTAGGGGGTGGTACAGACTCTTGAACCATCTTTGAGGTACTCTCCCCACAGACGGCGCCAAATGTTTTGGGTGTTTTTGTCCCTCGGGAAAGTTACAACACGAAGACTGATCCGGCTTGAGCTGCACCTGCAAAATAACGGAGACTCCGGGTGGTTGGAGCTCCGCCTCCGACGGTCAAGTTAGTAACTTGAAAAGGAATAAAGAGTACGGAAATTAAGGTGGGTATCTGCTCGGATTTCCAAGCTCAAATGTCTCTATCTCAGGGACAGTGTAATAATAAATGATAAAACGTGCCCCCCAAAAGAGGGAAATCCCCCTATTTATAGGGTCCTCGGGATTTGTGCCCCTGATTAGGTCATTGATCCCTAATCATTGGTGGGCTGCGCCGCATTGCGGCTTTCTCGGGATTTGGGCCTGAAGGCCGCTTTTTTCCCTTAATTTCCGGAATGACACGTGTCAAGCAAGGATTGGTCCACTTTGGACCATCCTGAGGCTGACACGTGTCACCCTCTGATTGGACCACGTGGCAGGGTAAAATTACCCTAAACAAGGCCTGATCTTGTATGCATGAGTTTGACTATATTTATTCGAGATTCGATAGATGAGAATTGATGTTTAGGTCTAGTTTCAATAGGCAGGTTAATTTATAAATGGTTAAGTCGGGATTCGAGAGATGAGATTTAATACTGGTAGATTAATTTTGTGATTGTAATACGTAGCGAAAGCCCTTTATGATCTGATTAATGATTGATTATTATGTTTTACCCTGGAATGTTTTTTTATTGGTAAACCTATGTCCTAGGATTTTATTTCATTGATTTTCCTCCTACTTTTATTCCTTCCCACTTTTACTCTTAGTAGTTGAGTTTCCTTTCACCAATATATTATTGTTACTTAATAATTTAGATTGCTTTAATTAATTAGGAATAGAGAGACCAGTTTCCCTGTGGATTCGACCTTACTTCCCTATCTGCATTAGTTAGACGATTTAGGAAGTACTTTTGATTGGGTGATACGACTTTAGCCTGTCAGGTAGGGGCGGTTGTTTTTTCATTTACTACGGTTAGTGGGGAGGGGAGTATGTAGTTTCTACAGTTAGTGGGTGTGGGTAGGATATTAATCGATGCGTTTAGAGGGGGGGTGTAGGGTGTGGTACCTACACTAGGGTCTAGTGTACACTAATTGGTAGGTACCACACCCTAGTGTATATATATATATATATAATAGACTTATCAAGCAACCATATCCAGCCCAACACAACTGTAATGCAGGCGGCATGGGGCAGCTTTGCTATAATGGTGGCAGCCGGTCAGAGTTATTAACGGTTGCAGCATCCTTGCTCACCAATTAAGTCCGGCTGTAGTGGCAGCTTTGTCTATAAATCAAGCCGGCTGCGGAGCTGCTGCCTGCCTCTATTAAGCACGGCTATTTCCTGCCTCAATTAAGCGGTTGTCATGTCTGCTCCGTTCTTTTATCAAAGCTGGCTGCAATGGCTCAAGCCGGCTCAGTGGTTGCTTCGCTCATCTATTAAGCACAGCCGCACCTACCAGATTTGTGGGTGATTCGTTCATCAGTTCACTCGGAGCTTGGTTTATCATTATTTTATAATGTCGTCCAAGTGTGTATTGAACAAGCAAACTACTTAATTATTCAAGTGGTTGACAAACAGTAGGATGACTCATGTATGAATACGTGAGCTAGGTGGCAATCAAATATTAGAATACAAATCACCAAATGATCTAAGAAAGGAACGTTTGGTAATAGCTGGGCTCACATTTTCTTTGAGGGGCCGCATGTTAATCCGGGACAACCGAGCGTTCTAAATAGCTTGAAAGAGCATTAATATACATGCATAAGTATATATCAAGAAACAAGGTGCCGTGTAACTATTGAGCTCATACCATCAAACCCAAACATGGTAATTTTTTATTATTGTAATTATTATTGAATTTTGATTCATTAATTGAATAAACTAAGTTAATAACTTAGTAGCCAAACTAACGTCCAAGTGATGTGAGGCCAATAGCCGAATAATAAATTAAGTTAATAACTTAGTAGCTAAACTAACGTCCAAGTGACGTGAGGCCAATGGCCGGATGATAAACTAAGTTAATAACTTAGTAGCTAAACTAATGTCAAAGGGACATAAGGCCGATGGCCAGATAATAAAATAAGCTAAAAACTTAGTGGCTATACATCCGTCTTAAAAAGACATGAGGCCAATAGCCGGATTGTAATCTTTTTTTGTAAATCCATCTGCTCCAACATAAGTACGACAACCGGCAACGCCCATTTGGGTGAATTCGTCGAGGAGAGCATCTCCCATTTGGGTGGCACATTGCTCTACAAACACATGTAAGTAGCAAAGATTGAACGACCTAATTGGTCAACTCATAGTTGCCTGACATGGGTAACCTAAAGAACGACTAAGTTTCGGGGAACCGGATGTCTAAAAGACATCAGCCGGTGACCGGCCGAAGTTCTAACCTAGATTACCTTCCGGAATTATACGAGTCCACCCAATGGGGTAAAAGGACATTGAAATTATAATTACAAACTTACCAGGCGGTCATTTGCCTCCTGTCTTGTCAGGCGGCCATTTGTCTCCTATCCTACCTACCAGGCAGCCATTTTCCTCCTGCTCTATAAAATGTCAGGCAGCCATTTTCCTCCTGCTCTATGAAATGTCAGGCGGCCATTTGCCTCTTGTCCATCCAGGCGGCCATTTGCCTCCTAATCTATAAAATGCCAGGTGACTATTTGCCTCCTTCCCTACCAAGCGGCCATTTGCCTCCTGCTCTATGAAATGTCAGGCGGCCATTCGCCTCCTGTCCTATAAAATTTCAGGTTGTCATTTGCCTTCTGTCCATCCAGGCGGCCATTTTCCTCCTACTCTTTGAGATTTCAGGCGTCCATTTGCCTCATGTTCTATGAAATGCCAGGCGGCCATTGTCTCCTGTCCTGTTAGGTGGCCATTTGCCTCCTCTCCATCCAGGTGGCCATTTGCCTCCTCTCCATCCAGGTGGCCATTTGCCTCCTCTCCATCCAGGCGGTCATTTGCCTCCTGTCCTATTTGGCGGCAATTGGTCTCCTACCTTATGGGATATCAAACGTCTCAAAAATATTCTAAGTCACCCAAAGGTCATATGACCACCATAGTGGGGCTAAAATAAATAAAGGTCGTCATCTGTCTAGTTTAGGCGGCAATCATTATTATGATTGATTAACTTAGAAAATATCATACCATTTAAGGTATCAAATTTTCCAAGTTAATCAAATCTCTCTTTTAGTGAACTAGACATATGCCGACCAAAGAGCTTTTGAGCAAATGGCAAATTAATCCTTAATTACAAAAGGAGCAATTCCTCTTGAAAGATAAATTACTCCTTCCAAGGGGATAATGTTTAGGGTAAAAATACCCTCTATATGTTGACCAGTGTCACCGCAACACGTGTCCGCAAGCTCATCGCTCAATGATCCAATTAGAGCATGACACGTGTCACATAAATGATAGAAGGGTAAGATTGGGCTCTAAAACCCATAACCCTAGAAATTGTAAAACGGTGAGAAGCCAATCTGCTTAAGTTAAATAATCTAAAAGGCACATATCCCAATGCTATATAAATACTAATCTTTACATCAGTTCAAAGAGAGTTAATTCATTCTCCAAGGGCAATGCCCCCCACAATCACTCTCCCTTCTCACTACTTTCTCTCTCGAAAATCATTCATCCGGTCACTAACTTGATCGTCGGAGGCGAACCTCTGGCCCTCCCCCCGGGGTCCGTTGTTTTGCAGGTGACCAGGTCGTTTGAGTATTGCATATCGGATCTGTCTCCCGAGGGACATATACACCCTCCGTTTGGGTACGTACAAAAAACCCCAAAACACAAACTGTACCGCATTGGCGCCTTAGCACCTCTAACCTCCTGTCGACTTCCTCATCCCCTTACTAGGGGCGTGATATGTCCATTTTATATAGTGTTTTACCCCCGTCCGTTGGTTAATATTGGTAGTGTTTTTGGCTCTTTAGAGCCACTTTTATTACTAATTGGTGTTTTCTAGAATTTTCATAGTTTTTGGTAATTTTTGTAGGGATTTGCACTTTTGGAGCATTTTCCTGGGATATTATGAAGTGACTACGAGCATTGGAAGAGCATGACCAGTTTTTATAGCCCAAGGCCGGTTAGAGTTGTCAAACTAGTGATTAAGGGCTTAGAATTTGATATTCCAAAGCATTTGGACCAAGTACTCAAGATCCGAAGAGGAAATCCCGATTGGGACGAAGAATCGGAGCCTAATCGAGAAGTCCAAGCTTGCCCAAGTGTCCGGGTCCGGCCAAAATAAGCATCGCCCGAAGGCCTTGCGCCCGAGTTCGCGCCGGGCCGGGCGCGAGAGACGCACATATTGGAAAAAAGGCGGGCCCGATCGGGCGCGAGATTTTTAGGGGTGCTGTTTAGCGGAGATACTTAGTTTTAATTAGGAGTAATTATTTTTGTATAAATACAACTAATGCTTTTGTTTAGTACTTCTTCTCTTAGACTTTCTCTCTTTACTTAGTTTTAGATTATTTCCTATCTCTACAACTTTGTTCTCTACTTTGTTCTTAATTCAACTCCTTAATTACGATTACTTTGGTAACGATTTCTTCTACTTTAATCTCAGCTATTTACTTTATTTCTTTCTTCATGTCTTGTTTAATTGCTTTGATTAGTTTAGTTTTAATTATGTCTGAGTAGTTTCTTTCTAGGGTTTATGGGGAATCCATGATTAATATGAAGGGATAATTTATTATCGTTGATTATTGAGATTGCATGATAATTTCTTATTGAATTGTTTTAATGCTTTACAACCAGATTATGGATTGAGCATATGTGATTTTCTTGTAAAAGTATAGCAATATTGAATTGATGAATCAAGCAGATGTTAATTTGAAATTAAAGGCTATTTTCAATAGGAACTTAGATCTAGAAAATTGCGAGAGCCTGTTAGATTTATGTTGATGAATAAATTGCGAGAGCCTGTTAATCATGTTATATGTGCAATGTTAATTATTGGTTGTTATGTTTTATCCCGGATTTTTAATTATTGGTGAACATGTGACCCTAGGCTTCCTTATTATTGATATTCTCCCTACTCTTAAATCTCCTTAGTTTAGTTCCTTTATAATAACAACAATTTTGGTTACTTCATAATCTACATTATATTAATTAATTAGCAATAGAAAGACTTGTCTCCCTGTGTATTCGACCCTACTTTCCTATCTACATTAGTTAGATGACTTCGGTAATAGTTTTGATTAGGTGATACGAGTTTAGCCTGTCAAAATTTGGCGTCGTTACCGGGAAAATGGTTTTATTTTTATTTTTGATTTTTTTTGTAGTCTAGGTTATTTCTTCTTGTCTCACAAAACGTTAGTTCTCTGAGTCAAGTCTCATATTTGCTTTTTAGTTCTTTGTTTAAGCCCAGGTGCTCCAGATTAGGTTACATCTCATTTGATCCTGAGATCGAACGCTCCTTTCTATAGACAAAAGAATCTTTACAGGCAAATCCTGGCGGGTTCTGGGGATAACAATAATCGCCAAGATCCTCCAACTAATTATAGTTATTCAGAGGTATCTTCATATTCAGAACCAGAGATGGCGGTACCTAATAAGCTCAGTGATTATTCGCAGCCGTGTAGACACCTAAAAATGTCTCCCAAAAACAAAACACGATGATGAACAACCTTTCACCGCCATAATTGGTCGGGTTGAGTATTTAATCTTTGGAGTGCTTAAATCCACATTCAATCCCAATACATTTCATAAAACAACTTAATTCCTAGCCCATGTTCCCAAACCATCACTTATTTTCCTCTTTTCGTGCTTTAAACCCAAAATAATTCATTTCATGTACTTTATAATCATTCATTTCGTGTCCTTTTTATAAAATCGTTTAGTTGAGTTTATTTTGTTCCATAATTTGGGTCCAATTATTGAATATTTGTATGGGGCTTGAAAATAGCTTTCTAAAGATACATTATAAGCCTAAATCTGAGTTATAACTGTAGACACCCATTTGTGTCTCCCCAAAACAAAACCCAGTAATGAGTACTTTTCACGTCGAATCATAATCGAATGAAGCGAAAGTGTGGAAAGTCTAGTGTTGCGGATAGTTTTATTTCTTTTCTCTTCTCTCTGTTTTTGAAAACTTATTTTTAAGAAAACAGCCAATCCAGTTTGGTTGGTCCATGATATGGGTCCAATAGTAGTGTATGCGGCTTGCAAAGAGCTTTCCAACAATATATTATAAGCCCAATTCCGATGAATATTGAGGAAGTTATGGCCAATTTACTAAACTGGGCCCGGTTTGAGCTTTATATGCGGCCCAATGATCTAGGGGAGGGCCTAATATGATTTATCATTCCTAATGCAATTAGGAATGGTTTTAGTCTTCTAGAATCTTCTAGAAGGTTCTTTTCATTCGTAATTCAATTAGCATTGATAAATTGACTTTTATTGACTTTTCAGAGTTTTAATCAAAATCAAATAGCATTTTCGAAGAAATTATATGATTTTATCCTCCAGTACGGTAAACTTATCAGATTTTCGAAAACGCGTTGGTATCAGGCTTGGCGCCTAACCCCAGGCCTAGGTGCCTGGAACCAGGCCTAGCGCCTGGCGCTTGCCATTGGCGCCTGGCGCTAGTGCTGGTGCCTGGCGCCAGCTCTGTTTTCTGAGCGTCAGACTCTGTTTTGTTTATTTTATCTTTTTGGCTGATTTTCTCTATAAATATCGTATTAAAAACTCCATTTTAATTCACCATTCATCATCAATTCTCATCTACAATCATCTACATCTATCATTCACCAATTCTCCTCATTCACAAGTTTTAATTAGCATTCTTTAATTCATTCATCTCTTTCTTTCTTTCTTTTCTAACTTTGCTTTTCATACAAAATTCCGCATTCATTAGATCTAGAAACACCTAGCCACATTCGAAATTGCCTTCGCCCTAGACGTGAAAAGTTTAATTTCTGAGGGTTTGGTCCCAAATCTCTATTTCAATTATTTAATTTAATTGTTTGTTTATTATTTTCCTTGAAGTTACTAACGTGTGTATTTTGTTATTAGAAAGAGGTACGAGGCATCAAAGTAAGTGCTTTAATGGTTTTAATTGATATTATGATGTAGAAATCATGTTTAGATTGTTATTATGATTCCTAGTATCATGTCTAGGGTAATTTTAATATTCAATATGATTGTTACGATGCTTCTCATTCTCATCCTAATATTTATGATTGTTAGTATCATGTTAGGGTTAAATATTTGATTTTTATTGCTTAGTGACATGCTAGGGTTTGTTATTAATCTTGTTAGTATCATGCCTAGGATCTTGCTATTATTATTATGCTTTAATATTAACATGAACATGATTATGATTATTATAATTATCATTCATGATATTGATTATTTATTATGTTGCTTGATATTTATTTTTTATTGCTTGATCACACCTTTTATGTATGTTTAAAGGGAATTTGATACTTGTAATCACGCTTAATAAGATAATTAATAATCTTGTTTAGGGTTTATTGTTATTATGAATTCAAGTGATCGCCAATAATAGTTTATTTGTGCATTAATATTCAACCAACATAGATAAACAGATTTAGGGTTAATCCTATTAATTGCATGTTAATTAAAAAGCGCACATGAATACGATCAGAATAAAGAAGAGGCCTATTATTAGGGCAGGTTCAATCTCTTTTAGGTTGGATTTGTACCATCATCCCCGAACCCTTATTTGGTTCTAGACCTTATGGAGTTGACGATCTCTTGGATCGTTAAGGGGTGTAACCTTCACCTTGTGAACGGTTTACAAGTTCCTAAAAAACTTGTTGGCGACTCTTTTGCTCTATCTTCTTCCCTTTTGGACGCCACCGTACTTTAGTGTATGATCACAGTGGGGTTCGAGCTAGGGGATTAAGGCTTGAATTTATTCCCTACAGTTTTTTGGCGACTCCACTGGGGAGGATTTCTATTTAATTCCTGAATTTATTTCGGCAATGATTTAGAATGAGTGGATGAGACTCGAAAAGTTCTAAGTATTTCATGTGCGTAATTTTGATTAACATTATTGTCATATGCATAAAAAAGATATCATTGAAAAGACCATCCGTAATGAGTTAAAAACATAGGATTTTACACGTAGGAAATTTGAGAAATATCTTTCACAACTAGGACTGAAATAACACCGCGCGAAACTGGAAAATTTTATCGAGCACAGAAAGTTGTTGAGGCATGTGGGAAGTAGCGTCAGGGGCCAAAGCTTGGCGCTAGAATTTTAACCGTAGCGCCAGACGCCAGCATTGGCGCCAGGCACTACAGTTAAAAGCTGGCGCCAGTCTCTGTTTGCTAGCGCCAATTTCCCCCAATACCGAGCCAGAAATATGTGTTCTAATTTGGACCGGTTTTTCGTATTGTTTGCTCGATCCTACTTCCTGATTGAATTTTTTCTCACTTTTTTGAAACCCATATGTGTTCTACATATGGACATAACCCTCTGGGAATTCATGCTCCATCTACCCGATTGAACGCTCTGTGCAACAAAGGGTACATCCGAGATGTTGAATTCACCAAACCATGGAAGCGAGTTTTACTAAACTCGCGGTGTCCCGTCCACTCGCGCCAACCCTTCACGATTAGGCTTCCGCGCGGTGCATCTGGACAATTAACCATGGACCCTCTATTGACTAAACCATATCCCGAACTTTAGAGAACTAGAGCCATGGTTAGGTTGCAAACTCATTGCATCATATTGTGGCTACTTGACTAATTGTGCATTATTTGTTGTGCATACTCTATGTGATTTTTCCTAACCGTTTGTTTGACTTGTGTTAAAACTAAATAAACTGATTAATGACTAAAGGACTTTGTTTAATTAATTAATTAATTAATTTGAGCTAATAAATAAACATAAAATCGAGTCATAGCTGGAGTTCCTTTAAGTCAACCCGGATTTTATTCCCGTATACTGCATAAACATCAACTTGTTTTGGTCATAGCTGGAGTTCTAGAAAGAACTACGAGTCATAATACCTATGGATCTGTATCCTCGAGTTTTTTCTTTAATTTGGCGTTGGTTTCATCCCAATCAGAGTCGCAGATCAAAAGTTATGACTAAAATACCACAGTCTTTCCAGTTTAATGCATATACGTGAAGTCTTAACTTAGTCTTTGCTTGAGTCTAGTCACATAGTCTAGCCACATGGTCATGACACGAGTCTTAACATGTCAACTACACTCACTAGTCTTAGCACACACTTTGAGTATACATCACCATGGCCATGTCTTAGGTTCATGCATGAGTCGGTCTTTTCCGTCATTTGAGTTTGGGGGTACATTCTATTCCTAATTCTTCATATCCCTCCATCTAAATCTTCTTTCACATTCTATTCGAATTTTTCTTCACTTCCTCCATCCATTGCATGTTGAATAAAGTTTGAGTCAAATAATTAACAATAAATATCCCCAATTTCCTTTTCCACAATACTTGGTCGAGGAGAGAAGGGCGATTAATCAAGGACAACCTCTTTATTCAGGTCTAGCTTTTTGATAAACCGATTCGTCAAAAGAGGAAGGCTAAAAAGATAATGGCAACTCAAGAAGAAGTCAATGATCTTAGGAACCAATTGGTTACCATGACTGAAACACTGAAGCTCCTCACACTTAAGGTCGATGATCCCGTGAAGCAACAACAGATGGATCTCATGCAAGAGAGTCTAAGCAAGCTATCTAGTGACTATAAATTTCAGGGCATGAGTTCACAAGGGGTCTCGCTGGACAAGGAACTTCTTCCGCATAAGTTCAACGCCACTGACATCCCTAAATTCAAGGCAACAGATAACCCTTACTTCCATCTAAGAGCTTTTGAAACTATAATGAGCATTAAGGGTATCGATAAGAAGGTTTTCCCCTCTCTGTTCCCACTATCTCTTGAAACCGTTTGCCAACAATGGTTCTTCTCCCTTGACAAGTAGAAAACCTCTACCTGGGAATTGATAGTGAACGCTTTCGTTGATAGGTACAAGTGCAATATCCAAGTTGAAACTGACCATAGACAACTTGAGATGCTAAGACAAAAGGAGAATGAAGGCTTTACTTCTTTCTTTAATAAATGGAGGGAAACTTCCGCCAAGATGATTGAGGTCCCCACCGAAAAGGAGTCTATGAGGATGTTTATCAAGAATCTCCAAGAAAAGTATTCAAAGCACTTAAAATATCAACACAACTTGAATACTTTCAAGGTCGTTTATGACATCGGAATTGAAATCGAAGACGACCTCGCAAAGCAAAAAGCTACTAACAATAGTAACCACGGTGGCTGGAAAGGAAAGAAGAGCGACAATCCTTCTTCTTCCGAAAACGCCCACTCTAGTAATAATGTTAGTACCTTTGACTATAATGGTGTCTTAGCCATAGATAATCAAGGATCTAAAAGGAAACCCAGGCGAGAGTTCACACCCATTGGCCTGGAATGACCTACGATGCTGCTTTCGATCGTCTCTATGATCGAGGATCAATCAAACCTATTGGCCCTACCGAGGATCCAACACCAGAAAATCGATCTTCGAGATGGAATCCAAACTCCTATTGCAAGTACCATCGAGGGCGCGGTCATACTACTGATTAATGCTACAGGTTTCAAAACCTCATTCAAGATCTCATAGAGGCAAATAAGATCCCATCGCCTCTAGCTAGCGAGAAGACTGGATGATGTCGGAGCAAACAACACAAGACAAGAGGCGAGCTTCAATGACAAGATTTCATGACCTCTTTTTCTATTTCTTTTTCATTTTTTCCTTTCCCCAATAAGTCTAGCATAGGCACCTTTTCTTTTCCTTTAGATTATTTTTGTAGTTTTTCTTTTCTTTTCCCTTTTTAATAAAATGAGCATTTATTTCCTTATATATGATCATTTCATTATATTGCATCAAATATAATAAATAAAATAAAATAAATAAAAAAAGAAAAAAAAAATCCATGTCGAATTAAGCACAAGGTATACCAATGATTTGAGGCACCCCTTGTAGCCACATCATATCTCCTTTCGCCTTTCTAATTTACAAATCCTTTCTTCATAAACCACTTTGAGCCTCGTCTAACGATAGACCTTTCTTTTTTCAACCTACATCTATCTAACCTTGGGATGGGATGGTGTGCAACTTATGCAATTTTAAAAGAACAAAGCTTAAGTGATTTCAGAAAATCAAAATAGCAAAAATAAGCAAAAAAAAATAATAAATAAAAAGTGTACAAAAGGGCAAGTGTTCCAATGTCTTTGATATGAAAATATCTTTGATATGAGCACGTCTCAGATTGCGTCTCTTATCGAGTGCTCGGTACCGTGCCTGAGAAACATGAATGCCAAGTGAGTGATAGACCGCATGATCGGGATTGCCCACACTTGCAAAAATAAAATAAATGCTAAAGCAAAAGATAAAAGAGAGCTAAAAAAAGAGTAAAAACTCAAGTATAAAAATACAAAGATTCAAAAGCAAGGTTGCACACCTTGGGGGCTTATCTAGGGTCTTGAGCCTTTATCCCTTTCTTCTATAAACCTTTAGCCTAACCACGTTACAACCCTTAAAAAGACCTTTTTGAGGTATACACACTTGTGCGAGGTTTGGCTAGAGCTACGTTCGGCCTGATTCCTAACGGATACGTAGGCAACCTCACATCGAGGTGCGGCCGTAATAAACATGCATTCATATTCACATTCACACACTTACACCATGATCATATCAAGGGATCTCCAATGCTCATCCCTATTCACTTAGAGCTTGACTTGGGGGCTTGATCCCTATATTATTAGCTTACCTAGCCTAAGAGTCACCACCATTTGACTCTTTTCAATATATTTTTCCACACACTTAGCTCTTGCGGCCTAGTTTTAGTGTCACTTTCACACACTGCACAGATACATGACCAAATATACTTCCCTTAGGAAACCTTTGCCATGAAATCTTAACACACCGTTGAAGCATGCCTTGTCATGTCAAAATCACTCATCAATCATATTCATCATTGCATCACGAAGTATGAAGTGCTTAGCCTCCGTGCCTAAGTTACTCTAAATACTTTCATCATTGAGTCAACCATTGAGATAGCCTAGGATGGATTAATCCTTGCACCTTGAGAGACAGTATCAAACAACATCTGACTAAGCTCATTCAACATGCATCTTCAAACTTCGCTTCTTCTTTTTCACGTCTTTCTTTTTCGGGAGAAATTCGGTACCCTCCACAAACAAAAATGACGGAATTTTTTTGTTTTTTATTGCATTTTCGAGTTGCACGATGCACACACGGGTCACGAGTCACACGTGTCATTTCGTTTCGAGTCGAGTCAACCTCGAGTCAATCATATCGAGTCAAGTTTATACCTTGAGTCGTGTCATCACAATGAGTCAAGCAATGCTAAACCTTAGGTCAACCCTAAGATGGCTAAAAAGATTGGCAAAGTTCTATAGTCTAAAATAAATATAGGTGCAGCAGAATAGGGAAGACCCTACTCCAATTCTTGGCTCCAGAGATAATTCAGCAGCGATAGAACTCGAAGCCTCTCAGAAAGGTGATTTCGACCTCATGCAGCAATTTCGGGTTCCTTGGTACGCCAGTTAGCCCCTATAAGCAATTTGACATGATTAGTAGTTGGCTCGATTACAATCGTAGTAAGTGATTGACCTGACAAAAAATCGTCTCACTTAGCTTAAGCGCCTAAAACACTGGCTCGTTACAATCGGTTCAAAAGCAAGCACTTAAACGACAATATTTCCAAATATAGATTGTCACGAATTCTTATTAAACGACAAAGTTTTCCAAAAATTGGATTGTCATCCCCAACTGACAATATTTCCAAAAATGGATTGTCGTGCATCTTCTTCAACGACAATTGTTCCATGATTGGATTGTCATCTCTAGCAAAGTTTCCAAGCGTGGATTGTCGTGCTCCTTCTTTGTTTGGCAAGTTTTCCAAGTTCGGATTGTCATACATTCATAGATCGCTGGCAAGTTTTCCGAGATTGGATTGTCATACACCCAGTTCCCTATGGAAAAATTTCCCAAAGGATTGTCGTAGGTCTCTACTCATCATAAATTTCGGCAAGGTTCCTCAACGTGGATTGTCATTCATTTTAGTAAGTGGCAAAATTTCCCGAAGTGGATTGTCGGTCGACTCTTTTTTGCAAATGTTCCAAGACGCGGATTGTCGATTGTGGCAATATTTTCCTAAAAGGATTGTCGCATAGCGTTGGCAAATTTCCAAGGTGGATTGCTCTCAAGAGTTATATTCCAAGATGTGGATTGTCGATCGTAGCAAAGTTCTTATGAAAGATTGTTACGAAGCATTGGCAACTTTTCCAAAAATTGGATTTTGGCAAATTTTCCGAGGTACGGATTGTCGCTTCATCGTGACAACATTTCCAAGGATGGATTGTTATGTGGCATTGACAACTTTCCCTAAATCGGATTGTCATACATCATACAAGAGTTGTGTTGGCAACTATTCCCAAAGAAAAAAGGATTGTCATCACAGCAAAAGCACCGACATACTGGTTCACAAGCAGCAAAGTACCGACGTACTAGCATAGCAAACATTAAGAAGCAGTGATCTTTTCGAAGACTATCACAGCGGAAATTAGAGTCATATCAAAAAGATCAAGGTGGCGTTCCCTAGATTGTGGAGAGTTGTCACAAACAACTGAGGATTGTTTCAAGAGAAGCAATCTTCGATAGTATTCCCTTGGACGTGGAATGTTATCAATGCGGATGAGGATTGTTTCGAGAGAAATAATCTTCGATAGTATTCCCTTGGATGTGGAATATTATCATAGCAGAGGAAGGTCGTTTCAGGCGAAGCAATTTTCCAAATTGGAAGCAGTTACGGGCGTAGCGGTTTTCAAGCGGGATGGCATTCTCTAGCTTGTAGAAGGTCATCAAAACAACAGTAAAGCGGCAGCAAATCGGTTACTTTCATAGACTTGTGCTCGATGGTGCAAGATACACGTTTATTAACTCTTTTATCTGTTTAACTAACGCTAGTTTTGCAGGTATCGGCGCTAGAAGAGTGATTTAGGATCGCAGAACGTTCGAAATCATTCTCCGTTCCTATCGATACTTTGACTTTTGTTTTCGAAACTTGTGTTTCTCCAACCTTAGTCAAAGTGGGGGCTTCTGTAGACACCCATTTGTGTCTCCCCAAAACCAAACCCAGTGATGAGTACCTTTCACGTCGAATCATAATCGAATGAAGCGAAAGTGTGAAAAGTCTAGTGTTGCGGATAGTTTTATTTCTTTTCTCTTCTCTCTGTTTTTGAAAACTTATTTTTAAGAAAACAGCCAATCCAGTTTGGTTGATACATGATATGGGTTCAATAGTAGTGTAGTTGGATGCGGCTTGCAAAGTGCTTTCCAACGATATATTATAAGCCCAATTCCGATGAATATTGAGGAAGTTATGGCCAATTTACTAAACTGGGCCCGGTTTGAGCTTTATATGCGGCCCAATGATCTAGGGGAGGGCCTAATATGATTTATCATTCCTAATGCAATTAGGAATGGTTTTAGTCTTCTAGAATCTTCTAGAAGGTTCTTTTCATTCCTAATTCAATTAGCATTGATAAATTGACTTTTGTTGACTTTTCAGAGTTTTAATCAAAATTAAATAGCATTTTCAAAGAAATTATATGATTTTATCCTCCAGTACGGTAAACTTATCGGATTTTCGAAAACGCGTTGGTATCAGGCTTGGCGCCTAAGCCCAGGCCTTGGCGCCTGGAACCAGGCCTGGCGCCTAGCGCTAGTGCTGGTGCCTGGCGCCAGCTAGCCAGGGCTGGTGCCAGCTCTGTTTTCTGAGCGTCAGACTCTGTTTTGTTTATTTTATCTTTTTGGCTGATTTTCTCTATAAATATCGTATTAAAAACTCCGTTTTCATTCACCATTCATCATCAATTCTCATCTACAATCATCTACATCTATCATTCACCAATTCTCCTCATTCACAAGTTTTAATTAGCATTCTTTAATTCATTCATCTCTTTCTTTCTTTCTTTTCTAACTTTGCTTTTCATACAAAATTCCGCATTCATTAGATCTAGAAACACCTAGCCATATTCGAAGTTGCCTTCGCCCTAGACGTGAAAGGTTTAATTTCTGAGGGTTTGGTCCCAAATCTCTATTTCAATTATTTAATTTAATTGTTTGTTTATTATTTTCCTTGAAGTTACTAACGTGTGTATTTTGTTATTAGAAAGAGGTACGAGGCATCAAAGTAAGTGCTTTAATTGTTTTAATTGATATTATGATGTAGAAATCATGTTTAGATTGTTATTATGATTCCTAGTATCATGTCTAGGGTAATTTTAATATTAAATATGATTGTTACGATGCTTCTTATTCTCTTCTTAATATTTATGATTGTTAGTATCATGTTAGGGTTAAAGATTTGATTTTTATTGCTTAGTGACATGCTAGGGTTTGTTATTAATCTTGTTAGTATCATGCCTAGGATCTTGCTATAATTATTATGCTTTAATATTAACATGAACATGATTATGATTATTATAATTATTATGCTTTAATATTAACATGAACATGATTATGATTATTTATTATGTTGCTTGATATTTATTTTTTATTGCTTGATCACACCTTTTATGTATGTTTAAAGGGAATTTGATACTTGTAATCACGCTTAATAAGATAATTAATAATCTTGTTTAGGGTTTATTGTTATTATGAATTCAAGTGATCGCCAATAATAGTTTATTTGTGCATTAATATTCAACCAACATAGATAAACAGATTTAGGGTTAATCCTATTAATTGCATGTTAATTAAAAAGCGCACATGAATACGATCAGAATAAAGAAGAGGCCTATTATTAGGGCAGGTTCAATCTCTTTTAGGTTGGATTTGTACCATCATCCCCGAACCCTTATTTGGTTCTAGACCTTATGGAGTTGACGATCTCTTGGATCGTTAAGGGGTGTAACCTTCACCTTGTGAACGGTTTACAAGTTCCTAAAAAACTTGTTGGCGACTCTTTTGCTCTATCTTCTTCCCTTTTGGACGCCACCGTACTTTAGTGTATGATCATAGTGGGGTTCGAGCTAGGGGATTAAGGCTTGAATTTATTCCCTACAGTTTTTTGGCGACTCCACTGGGGAGGATTTCTATTTAATTCCTGAATTTATTTCGGCAATGATTTAGAATGAGTGGATGAGACTCGAAAAGTTCTAAGTATTTCATGTGCGTAATTTTGATTAACATTATTGTCATATGCATAAAAAAGATCTCATTGAAAAGACCATCCGTAATGAGTTAAAAACATAGGATTTTACACGTAGGAAATTTGAGAAATATCTTTCACAACTAGGACTGAAATAACACCGCGCGAAACTGGAAAATTTTATCGAGCACAGAAAGTTGTTGAGGCATGTGGGAAGTAGCGTCAGGGGCCAAAGCTTGGCGCTAGAATTTTAACCGTAGCGCCAGACGCCAGCATTGGCGCCAGGCGCTACAGTTAAAATCTGGCGCCAGTCTCTGTTTGCTGGCGCCAATTTCCCCCAATACCGAGCCAGAAATATGTGTTCTAATTTCGACCGGTTTTTTCGTATTGTTTAAAATTGAATAAAACTTTTCTTTTTGAAAGTCCTAATTCTATCCTTTTTGAAAAGATAAGATACAATATTAATTGTTTCATTTGATTTATATTTTTTATTTAAGTTACTAATAGTTTATTCACGATGTAGCAATTCAAGGAAACGCGAAAAGTGAGTAATTAATCACTTAATTACTCTTATTTTTATTCTTGTTGCTAGTATCATGATTAGGTTTATTATTATTATTTTATTTGACTAAAGCTATTATTGTTAAAATGCTTCCAATATTAATTTTTATTATATTATTTATTATGATCACTATATTGCATGTTAAAGGGAGTAATGTAATTGAAAATCACGCCTAATAAGATAATTTGGACAACCGGTTTAAGTTCCTTTTTAATCTTGTTTTTTAATCAAGTGATCACAAATATTTTAGAATTATGTGTTGCATTAATATTAAACCAATTTAGCTTAATAATAGTTTGGAGCAAATTGAATATTTTGTTTGCATGCCTTTGAGATCTCAGGAATCCCTTTTCACTATAAGAATCGAGTAGAAGCCAATACGGGCGAATGTGACTCCATGACTCACTTCGTACCATCATCCCCGATCCTCTTTTTGTGGTTCCGAACCATATGGAGTTAGTAATCTCATGGATTATGAATGGGGTGTAACCTTCACAGGTCAATCGCTGTTCCATATCGTTGTCCCTTTCTCATGGTTGCCTTTTATATTCCGTGAACGGTTTACAAGTTCCTTAAAAACTTGTTGGCGGCTCCTTACTTTGATTTGTCCCTAATTGTAGATGTCAATTCCCACTTCCTATGAATGCCAACCATATTCACACATGCTTTAACGTAGGCGCATTTCAAACGATGCCTACAAGCCGAAGCTTATAGATTTTCCACACATAACTCCCACTCCGGCTCTTGATGGGGTACAATTCGATATTAAACCCCAATTTATCACGATGATAGAAAGGAAGAAATTTAGTGGAGCTACGGGTGAAGACCCAAATCTTCATATTGCAGACTACTGTCAAT
Organism: Chenopodium album; assembly: GCF_948465745.1. Lineage (NCBI taxonomy): Eukaryota > Viridiplantae > Streptophyta > Magnoliopsida > Caryophyllales > Amaranthaceae > Chenopodium > Chenopodium album. Next base: position 55,666,378 of record NC_137837.1, read on the forward strand.
ATTGTAATACCATCAGGCAAGCTGGGGCCACACAGGACCAAATCAGGGAGATTCTCTTTCCTTTCTCTTTATGTGGAAAAGCCAAATTATGGTATAATGGATTAAATAGAACTGCACTTGGCATAACTAATTGGGAGACTGTTGTTTTAAATTTCTTTAATAAGTATTACCCTGCAGAAAGGACAGCTTTACTAAATAGTGCAATTCAAAACTTTGCCCAAGATCCAGATGAGACTTTATATGAGGCTGGGAAAGATTTAAAGTTCTGCAGAGGGAGTGTCCCCACCATAATTTCGCACAGTGGCAGTTGATCCAAGCCTTTTACAATGGGATTGGAAATTCATCTAGAACAATATTGGATTCTGCAGCTAGTGGGAGGTTTATGAACCTTAATGTTGATGATGCAGGTCAAGTTATCGAAGATATGGCAATCCATAATTCCCAATATGGGAATCCTAGAGGCTTTGCTAAAAAAGGGAAACATAGTGTCGACTCTGTATCCTTTTTACAAGCTCAATTAACCTCTATTTGTCAAAAATTTAGACGATCTTAGTACTGCAAATATAGCTAATGTTTTTGCAATTAATAATAATTCTAATGAGGCTTTCTGTGAAAATTGTGGAATTGTAGTCCATTGGGAGCAAGATTGCAGGACTTCCGTGGAGCAAGTCAATGCCTTTCAAGCTTATAGGCAGAATGAAGCATACTCCAACACCTACAATCCTGGGTTCCGGAATCAATCATATCTTTCTTACCGAAGCACCAATGTTCAAAATCCACCACCTCCACAACAATCACATGCGCCACAACAACCACAGCAGAAATATTACCACCCCAATGCTGGCCGGAAGAACAAACCACAACAACCCTCCTCATCTTCCGACCCTGCTTTGGCAGAAATTAGAGCGATGCTGGCTAGTATGCAAAAGCACATGGAGAGTACAGATGCCCAAATTGATACAATCATAGCACATAATAAAATTGTAGATAATCAAATTGTGCAGATTTCTTCTACTCTACAAGCCCGTCAACAGGGAACCCTGCCAGCATAGCCAACTAGGCCTACGGATCAAGATTTTGGTATTACTCTAAGGAGTGGTTCACACTATGTTGGGCCCCCTATGCCCAGAGATGATGAACCTGTTTTAATGAATAATGTTAATCTTGATTCCATTAAACCTGAAAATGTTGCAAATAGCCCTACAGGGCTAAAGAGTAGTACTAATATTTCTGATAATACATTGCAGGGTACAACTCTAGGGAAGATAGCAGCTCCAGATAAGAGCAGCAATGCTCCAAAGCCAGTTATCAAACTTCAATTCCCCAATCGTCACTTAAAAAAATTTGGATAAGCAGTTTAGTAAGTTTTTGGAGATGGATAAGGACTTGTAGGTAACGGTTCCCTTCACAGAATTAATTACACAAATTCTTGCATATGCTAAATTCATGAAGGAAATATTGACTAGTAAAAAAATCTATTAGTGAGGTAGAGACAGTCGCTTTTACTGCAGAATGTAGTGTCGTACTAAAAAATAAATCTCCACCTAAACTGAATGATCCGGGTAGTTTTTCTATCCCTTGTCATATTGGCAATCTAATGATTGATAATGCATTATGTGATTTAGGTGCTAGTGTTAGTGTCATGCCATTGTCTGTGTGTTCCAATTTAAATATGGGTAAATTAAAAGCTACTAATATTACCCTACAAATGGTTGGCCGTTCTTTTAAATACCCCTTAGGTGTTTTAGAGAATGTTCCTGTTAGAGTAGGTAAATTTTTTATACATGTTGATTTTGTTGTTCTTGATATGGCTGAGGATTTACAAACCCCAATTATTTTGGGTAGACCATTTCTTAACACTTCAAGAGCAATTATGGATGTGAAATGAGGCAAATTGACACTATCAGTAGTGGATGATAAAATTACTTTCAATTTGAATAATACCCTTAAAAGCCCCATAACAGAGGAGAAGTGTTTTAGTGTTGATGTGGTTGATAATTGTTCTAATAAGCCCCAAGCTCTTGTAAAAGATCCCTTGGAGGCGGTATCTTGTGTTGCATCTTCCACAGATGAAATAGACAAATGGCAAAAGGAAGTTGATGCAATAGAAAGATCCCTCTACACTATCGGTCTTGGCTTTGAAGATGAGAAGGTGAAAATAAACAAGCAAGCTGCGAAAATTGAGCCTATAGTGAGTGTTCCACCAGATCGAGTTGCAATTGCTCAATCCAGTGATAATTTGAAGCAACCATCGGTCAAAAGGGGCCTCTTGTGTGTAGTAGTGAAGAACCCCTAGTTCACGACAAGGAGGATCCACCGAATAAGGTGAATTAGCGTGCCACAGGGCATGTCAAGAAGTCGCGTCGTGGTCTAAACACTGCTCGACCGGGTAAGAAACCGCCCGATCAAGCGGTAGGCCAAGGATCCTAATTTTAAATCTTGTGGTAAGAGGGTCGTGTGGGACCTAAATAAACCAGCGCTTTGCGGGAGGCAACCCGTATTTTCTTTCTTTTTAGTCTAACTTTCGTTCTTTTTCTTATGAGGGCAGGGAGGAGGGAGTTTAGTGAGTTTATTGAGTTTTTGTACAAGTATTATGGAAAAGAGTTGGTCAAAATTTGGAGAAAAGAGAAAAAAAAAATTCCTCGTAATAATGCTGTCTCGGGCCCGACCGAGCAAAGCACCGCCCGACCGGGCGCGAGACTAAGTGTTCTAATTCAGCAATTTTTGCCCGACCAGGCGCGAGAATTGACGAAGTACGAAACTTTTCATCGCCCGATCAGGCCAACGGCGCCCGACAAGGCGCGAGAATGGAGGAAAAATTCGAGCGTTTTATCGCCCGACCGAGCGCAAGAGCTATCAAATTCTTGAATTTAGATTGCCCGACCAAGCGTGAACATCCTTCGCCCAGCTTTTCTTCTTCTTTCTTCTTTCTTTTCCCATTTCCTCCTCTTTCCACCTTTTTTCTCTCTCTAAAACCTTAAACTCTCTAACTTCTCTCTAAGATCTCTTCTCCATTTCTCACCTTAATTCAATAATTTTTACATATTTCTAACCCTCTCTTCATCCTCTACATTTCTTTACCAAAATCCCCAAATTCCAATCAGAAAAAAAAAATCATACCCATTTTTCAAGTATGGCATCAAAGAGGTCAAGGACGATTCTAGGGAGGAGTTCTATCTCAAGTCAACAATATGATCCAGAATTGCAACTTCCACAATGGCCAACCATCCGAATTGCTACCCAGGAGCAAAAAGAACGGCTTGAGTAACTCTACGTGCGAGAGGTAATCCCTTCACGGTGGTTACACCGCTCTACTCTTGAATCCTATGGTTTATTTGATTATGTTAAACATTTTTTGAACGATATAGGAATGAGGAAATTTGTAAATATGCACTACCCTACTTATCGTGAATTAACGTGTGAATTCCTTTCCTCTTTTTCTGTTGTGAATAGTAAAAATGGTCCGAAATTGATGTTTAGGTTAAATAATAGAAATATTGTTTTAACCTTTGTTGATTCATGTAAAAATTTTTATTTATATTCTGAATTATCCATTCAATGGCATTAGCAATATAAAATGGAAGATATATATCATGTTTTGACTGGTTTACTGCCACCTAACGCCCAACATGCTAGTGCCAAACCTATCCATCACCCTGTACCTAAAATCTGGCAAAGATTTGCAGGTGTTTGTTTTTTAGGTAGGAATGAGCCGCATAACGCCCAAACCAATGAACTAGATGTAATTGGACACTAAGTATTTGGGTACGGTAAACTAAACATTGCTAGATACATCATCTTTCACCTTAGTAGACATGCCTCGGCTATTAGCCATCTTACTACCCCGATTCGTCTAGGATGCCTCATAACCAGAATAGAAGTTAAGAAGGTCGGGTTTGTTGAGAGTGGACCTCACGGTCTCACTAACTGTGGATCAGACACCTACATGACTGCTAGGTACCTTGAGGATTTGGGTTGGGTACGTTTGGATGGCCAAAGAGTCCCCTACTAGGGCATAAGGACAAGATACCATTACCTATCTTTCCCTTGCCTAATCCCGAGTTGACCGCTTTTCCCCCTGGGAAAGAGTCCTACAGATATGACCTTTTAGTTGCGCACGCTAGGGGTCAAGCACCACCACTTCCACCACCACCCCAGCCTGAGCCCAAGGTAGTGCTTTCACCACCTCGCATGTCTCATTTAGCCCAACCTCCTCCCCATAGCGACTCTGAGACATTCTGGTATCTTCAAAGTATAGGTCAGGCCATAGGACGCATAAAGTATTCACATAACGACCTTAAGAGGATGGTAGGCTCCCTTGACCAGCGATTAGGGTACCTTGAGAAGAACCAGGGTAGAGCCCTTTATCCTATGTATGATGATTATGCTCGTCGAGGCAATATTCTCGACGATGCTATTTACCCTGATTGGTTTCAGCCCCCACCCCAGGGATACGATAGAGATCCCACCGCCCGTGGTATTTATACTGACTATTCCTCTTTCCACGGGTATGGCCAGGACATACCTTTTGGGGGACCGACTGGGGGGGTTTTCAGCCTAACTATTTTGGTGATAGCTCTTCTGGTGTAGGTGGTACCGGTGGTAGCAGTGGAAGATTTGGCTCCATGGATGAGGATTAGCCAGCTGGGCTAGTTTCTGAGCCAATGAGGACATTGTCTGATTCTGTCTTGGGGGAGATTTTTGGATTTGGTATCTTTCTTTTTCCCTTTTCTTTTATTTTTTGTGTGTTTTATTAGGTTAGATTTATTGCTTTCTAGTATAGTTTTATTGCTTTCTTATATGAAAAATACAAAAAAATATTAAAAAGTAAAAAAAATATCCAAAAGTATGTTTCAATGAATTGTAAATCATGCTTCCCTGTGCCCCATACTTGAAAAAAATTGTTTTGATTCTTGGTATATGATGATGAGCATTGTGGATTTGTTGATCATGATTTGAAGTTTGATTGCTTGGATGCCCTAACATGCGTCAATTTTGCCCAACTGCTTGTGAATATAGTGCTCAACTAGTTGATTTGGTTAGGAATGTGTGTTTGTTCCTGGTATGTCAATGAATTTGAGTATTGATTTTCAACTATGAGTAGTGTTTGTATGACTCATTATTATGCACATTGAGGAAGACGAAGGCATTTGTTCTTTTAGGTAGCCTTCAAATGATTTTATATACATTTGTTCCCTTCTTGTTACCCATGTTATTGCCTTGACATTTTATTGTTTATTAGCCACATTACAAGTCATTTTGCCCCATTGGTTACTAGACCCAAGCTTGGATTGGGGGATCTATTAGTGAGTGAGGTGATGGAGTTTGTAGTGTGCTTATTATTTGCACAATTTGGGTGGGTTTTGAGAAGTTATTTTGTTCTTGATCGTAGTTTATTTTTGTTTGGTTTGAAAGTTTAATCTTGTTGAAAAAAATAAAGTATGATGTTATGAAAAAAAAAGTGAAAAAAATAAGTGAACTTCAATAGAAAAAAAAAAAGAAAAAGAAAAAAATTGCTTAGTGTTCAAATGTTTTAGTTGGAGGTTGATCAAAAGAAAAAGAAAAAAAGAAAAAGAAAAAAATTTAGTTTCAATGAAAATCAAGTTTGGAACTTAAAGTTTGTTTATTCACTCAAGTTTTACATTATTATACTTTTGTGATTGATATTGTAAGTGTTGGGATTATTTGTTATGTTTGGAGTTATATTTGGTGAACTTTTGTTGGAGTTGAGTATGTTGGAGATGATTGGTCATTATTTATTTTTAACCTTGATTTTATTAGATTTTGCTCCCTTAAGCATTTCTCTTCTCTCACATTTTACCAAATATTTCCTACCATTTTACCCTACCCTTACATTACAAGCTTTAAAGACCTTCCGACCTTGTGCATAGAGTCGTGCGAATGTGAAAGTGTTGTCCATAAATGCAAAAAACGACTTGACATATTTCGAGTCGACTAATAGGCTGAGTGCTTTTATTTTTTAACACACGAGTGTTGTGAGTTTGGGAGGGCATTTTTCACATAAAGAGGTTGGGATGGAGAGCGATCGAGTACATCTTTTACTCGCTACATAAATGAGAATTGAGTGTGTGAGCACTAGTCTTGAATTCTATATTCTCTTGTGGTTTGTTCTATTTGACAATTGTTAGGGAGGACGAGTGATTGGATGGAGGAGATTGGTTGATGTTGAAGCATGTTTATTAGATTTTCCTTGAATTTTTTTTGCTTGATTTTGACTATTTGGGGTGAGGCATGTATTTATTTATTCATTGATGAGATCTTTTCTTAGGGACAACCAAAGGTTTGGCTTGGGGGAGATTTATATGTCCATTTTATATAGTGTTTTACCCCCGTCCCTTGGTCAATATTGGTAGTGTTTTTGGCTCTTTAGAGCCACTTTTATTACTAATTGGTGTTTTCTAGTGTTTTCGTAGTTTTGGGTGACTTTTGTAGGGATTTACACTTTTGGAGCATTTTTCCGGAATATTATGAAGTGACTATGAGCATTGGAGGAGCACGACCAGTTTTTATAGCCCAGGGCCGGTTAGAGTCGTCAAACCGATGATTAAGGGCTTAGAATTTGAGATTCCAAAGCATTTGGACCAAGTACTCAAGACTCGAAGAGGAAATCCGGATTGGGCCGAAGAATCGGAGCCCAATCGAGAAGTCCAAGCTTGCCCAAGTGTCCGGGTCCGGCCAAAATAAGCATCGCCCGAAGGCGCGCCCGGCCGGACGAGGAAGAGTACCTTGCGCCCGAGTTCGCGCCGGGCCGGGCCCGAGAGACGCACATATTGGAAAAAAAAGGCGGGCCCGATCGGGCGCGAGATTTTTAGGGGTGCTGTTTAGCGGAGATTCTTAGTTTTAATTAGGAGAAATTATTTTTGTATAAATACAATTAATGCTTTTGTTTAGTACTTCTTCTCCTAAACTTTCTCTCTCTACTTAGTTTTAGATTATTTCCTCTCTCAACAACTTTGTTCTCTTTTTTGTTCTTAATTCAACTCCTTAATTATGATTACTTTGGTAACGATTTCTTCTACTTTAATCTCAACTATTTACTTTATTTCTTTCTTCATGTCTTGTTTAATTGCCTTGATTAGTTTAGTTTTAATTATGTCTGAATAGTTTCTTTCTAGGGTTTATGGGGAATCCATAATTAATATGAAGGGATAATTTATTATCGTTGATTATTAATATTGCATGATAATTTCTTATTGAATTGTTTCAATGCTTTACAACCAGATTATGAATCGAGCAGATGTGATTTGCTTGTAAAAGTATAGCAATATTGAATTGATGAATCAAGCAGATGTGAATTTGATATTAAAGGCTATTTTCAATAGGAACTTAGATCTAGAAAATTGCGAGAGCTTGTTAGATCTATGTTGATAAATAAATTGCGAGATCCTGTTAATCATGCTATATGTGCAATGTTAATTATTGGTTGTTATGTTTTATCCCGGATTTTTAATTATTGGTGAACATGTGACCCTAGGCTTCCTAATTATTGATATTCTCCCTACTCTTAAATCTCCTTAGTTTAGTTCCTTTATAATAACAACAATTTTGGTTACTTGATAATCTACATTGTATTAATTAATTAGAAATAGAAAGACTTGTCTCCCTGTGGATTCGACCCTACTTTCCTCTCTACATTAGTTAGAGGACTTCGGTAATAGTTTTGATTAGGTGATACGAGTTTAGCCTGTCAAAATTTGGCGCCGTTGCCGGGGAAATGGTTTTATTTTTATTTTTGATTTTTTTTGTAGTCTAGGCAAGTCTCATATTTGCTTTTTAGTTCTTTGTTTAAGCCCAGGTGCTCTAGATCAGGTTACATCCCATTCGATCCTGAGATCGAACGCTCCTTTCTATAGACAAAAGAATCTTTACAGGCAAATCCTGACGGGTTCTGGGGATAACAATAATCGCCAAGACCCTCCAACTGATTCTTGTGATTCAGAGGTATCTTCATATTCAGAACCAGAGATGGCGGTACCTAATAAGCTCAGTGATTATTCGCAGCCGTGTAGACACCTAAAAATGTCTCCCAAAAACAAAACACGATGATGAACAACCTTTCACCGCCATAATTGGTCGGGTTGAGTATTTAATCTTTGGAGTGCTTAAATCCACATTCAATCCCAATACATTTCATAAAACAACTTAATTCCTAGCCCATGTTCCCAAACCATCACTTATTTTCCTCTTTTCGTGCTTTAAACCCAAAATAATTCATTTCATGTACTTTAAAATCATTCATTTCGTGTCCTTTTTATAAAAACGTTTAGTTCAGTTTATTTTGTTCCATAGTTTGGGTCCAATTATTGAATATTTGTATGGGGCTTGAAAATAGCTTTCTAAAGATATATTATAAGCCCAAATCTGAGTTATAACGAATAAGTTATCGTCATAATACTAAAATGAGCCCAAACCGAACCTAAACCCACCTTATCTACGACCCAATGATCATGTGGATGGTCTAAAAGCTGTAATCTCATTCCTAAACCAATTAGAAATAATTGGAAGCTTCTATAAATTTCTAAAATATCTTAATTATCCTTTTTGAAAAGATATGATTAAAGAATTTGAAATTGAATAAAACTTTTCTTTTAGAAAGTCCTAATTCTATCCGAATTGAAAGACGTTCAAAGATAGTCAGATATTATTTTCGTGCCTCATAGTTTTTATAAAAATCTTATATGGTTGAATATCCCTTGAAATTATCTTTCCAATGATATATTATAATATCATTTGTGAGCTATAACGGAAAAGATATGAATGAAATATCAAACTCTATCCAAAACTGACACCGTCTCAATATTTTGACAATATCTTTTATTATACAAAATATTTTAATCTGTTTCTAATTGGGTTAGAAATTAGACTTCAATAGTTTTCCAAATATATCTTATTTATCTTATTCCAATTTCCAGATCAAAAGATATGATAAAAAAAAAAAAACCGCAAAAACTGTTGTCTATCGCAAGAGTTTTATTTCGATTCGAATACTTATCTTTCTTGATTCTTCGACCCTTCTTTTTCCTTATAAATAGATTTTCAATCATCAACAAGCTTGATCATTAAATAATTCTCTTATCCCTCTTTAGCCTAAACACTAGCCTCCCTATTCTTCCATAATACTTCCCCTAAGCACTCCAAGGAGTCCGTACAACACCCGAGGTTCCGTCCTCAAACCAAGGCGTGAAAGGTACCAATAACTGAGGGTTTGGACCAAATCAACTCTACTTTTTATTTAATTTATTTTTTTCATTTGATTTAAATTTTTTTATTGAAGTTACTAATAGTTTATTCACGATGTAGCAATTCAAGGAAACGCGAAAAGTGAGTAATTAATCACTTAATTACTCTTATTTTTATTCTTGTTGCTAGTATCATGATTAGGTTTATTATTATTATTTGATTTGACTAAAGATATTATTGTTAAATTGCTTCCAACATTAATTTTTATTCTATTATTTATTATGATCACTATATTGCATGTTAAAGGGAATAATGTAATTGAAAATCACGCCTAATAAGATAATTTGGACAACCGGTTTAAGTTCCTTTTTAATCTTGTTTTTTAATCAAGTGATCATAAATATTTTAGAATTATGTGTTACATTAATATTAAACCAATTTAGCTTAATAATAGTTTGGAGCAAATTGAATATTTTGTTTGCATGCCTTTGAGATCGCAGGAATCCCTTTTCACTATAAGAATCGAGTAGAAGCCAATACGGGCGAATGTGACTCCATGACTCACTTTGTACCATCATCCCCGATCCTCCTTTCGTGGTTTCGAACCATATGGAGTTAGTAATCTCGTGGATTATGAATGGGGTGTAACCTTCACGGGTCAATCGTTGTTGCCTATCGTTGTCCCTTTCTCATGGTTGCCTTTTATGATCCGTGAACGGTTTACAAGTTCCTTAAAAACTTGTTGGCGGCTCCGTACTTCTATTTGTCCCTAATTGTATATGTCAATTCCCACTTCCTATAAGTGCCAACCATATTCACACATGCTTTAACGTAGGCGCACTTCGAACGAAGCCTACAAGCCGAAGCTTACAGATTTCCCACACATTACTCCCACTCCGGCTCTTGATGGGGTACAATTCGATATTAAACCCCAATTTATCACGATGATAGAAAGGAAGAAATTTAGTGGAGCTACGGGTGAAGACCCAAATCTTCATATTGCAGAAAACTGCCAATATTGTAATACCATCAGGCAAGCTGGGGTCACACAGGACCAAATTAGGGAGATTTTCTTTCCTTTCTCTTTATGTGGAAAAGCCAAATTATGGTATAATGGAATAAATAGAACTGCACTTGGTATAACTAACTGGGAGACTCTTGTTTTAAATTTCTATAATAAGTATTACCCTGCAGAAAGGACATCTTTACTAAGAAGTGCAATTCAAAACTTTGCCCAAGAGCCAGATGAGACTTTGTATGAGGCTTGGGAAAGATTTAAAGATCTGCAGAGGGAGTGTCCCCACCATAATTTTGCACAGTGGCAGTTGATCCAAGCCTTTTACAATGGGATTGGAAATTCATCCAGAACAATATTGGATTCTGCAGCTAGTGGGAGGTTTATGAACCTTAATTTTGATGATGCAGGTCAAGTTATTGAAGATATGGCAATCCATAATTCCCAATATGGGAATCCTAGAGGCTTTGCTAACAAAGGGAAACATAGTGTCGACTCTGTATCCTTTTTACAAGCTCAATTAACCTCTATTTGTCAAAAATTTAGACGATCTTAGTATTGCAAATATAGCTAATTTGCAATTAATAATAATTCTAATGAGGCTTTCTGTGAAAACTGTGGAATTGTAGTCCATTGGGAGCAAGATTGCAGGAATTCCGTGGAGCAAGTCAATGCCTTTCAAGCTTATAGGCAGAATGACCCATACTCCAACACCTACAATCCTGGGTTCCGGAATCATCCATATCTTTCTTATCGAAGCACTAATGTTAAAAATCCTCCACCTCCACAACAATCACAGGCGCCATAACAACCACAGCATAAATATTACCACCCCAATGCTGGCCGGAAGCACAAACCACAACAACCCTCCTCATCTTCCGACCCTGCTTTGGCAGAAATTAGTGCAATGTTTGCTAGTATGCAAAAGCACATGGAGAGTAGAGATGCCCAAATTGATTCAATCATAGCACATAATAAAATTGTAGATAATCAAATTGCGCATATTTCTTCTACTCTACAAGCCCGTCAACAGGGAGCCCTACTAGCATAGCCAACCAGGCCTATGGATCAAGCTTTCGGTATTACTCTAAGGAGTGATTCACACTATGATAGGCCCCCTATGCCCAGAGATGATGAACCTGTTTGAATAATGTTAATCTTGATTCCATTAAACCTGACAATGTTGCTAATAGCCCTACAGGGCTAAAGAGTAGTACTAATATTTCTGATAATACATTGCAGGGTACAACTCCAGGGAAGATAGCAGCTCTAGATAAGAGCAGCAATGCTCTAAAGCCGGTTATCAAACTTCCATTCCCCAATCGTCACTTAAAAAAATTTGGATAAGCAGTTTAGTAAGTTTTTGGAGATGGTTAAAGACTTGTAGGTAACGGTTCCCTTCACAGAATTAATTACACAAATTCCTGCATATGCTAAATTCATGAAGGAAATATTGACTAGAAAAAAATCTATTAGTGAGGTAGAGACAGTCGCTTTTACTGCAGAATGTAGTGTCGTACTGCAACATAAATCTCCACCTAAACTGAAAGATCCGAGTAGTTTTTCTATCCCTTGTCATATGGGCAATCTAATGATTTATAATGCATTATGTGATTTAGGTGCTAGTGTTAGTGTCATGCCATTGTCTGTGTGTTCCAATTTAAATATGGGTAAATTAAAAGCTACTAATATTACCCTACAAATGGCAGGTCGTTCTTTTAAATACCCATTAGGTGTTTTAGAGGATGTTCTTGTTAGAGTAGGTAAATTTTATATACCTGTTGATTTTGTTGTTCTTGATATGGCTGAGGATTTGCAAACCCCAATTATTTTGGGTAGACCATTCCTTAACACTTCAAGAGCAATTATGGATGTGAAATGTGGCAAATTGACACTATCAGTAGTGGATGATAAAATTACTTTCAATTTGAATAATACCCTTAAAAGCCCCATAACAGAGGAGAAGTGTTTTAGTGTTGATGTGGTTGATAATTGTTCTAATAAGCCCCAAGCTCTTGTAAAAGATCCCTTGGAGGCGGTATCTTGTGTTGCATCTTCCATAGATGAAATAGATAAATGAAAAAAGGAAGTTGATGCAATAAAAAGAGCCCTCTACACTATCGGTCTTGGCTTTGAAGATGAGAAGGTGAAAATAAACAAGCAAGCTGCGGAAATTGAGCCTATAGTGAGTGTTCTACCAGATCGAGTTGCAATTGCTCAATCCAGTGATAATTTGAAGCAACCATCGGTCAAAAGGGGCCTCTTGTGTGTAGTAGTGAAGAACCCCCAGTTCACGACAAGGAGGATCCACTGGATAAGGTGAATTGGCGTGTCACAGAGCATGTCATGAAGTCGCGTCGTGGTCTAAACACTGCTCGAGCGGGTAAGAAACCGCCCGATCAAGCGGTAGGCCAAGGGTCCTAATTTTAAATCTTATGGTAAGAGGGTCGTGTGGGACCTAAATAAACCAGCGCTTTGCGGGAGGCAACCCGTATTTTCTTGCTTTTTAGTCTAACTTTCTTTCTTTTTCTTGTGAGGGGAGAGAGGATGGAGTATAATGAGTTTATTGAGTTTTTGTACAAGTTTTATGGAAAAGAGTTGGTCAAAATTTGGAGAAAAGAGAAAAAAAATTCCTCGTACTAATGCTATCTCGGGCCCGACCGGGAGCGAGACTAAGTGTTCAAATTCAGCAATTTTTTTCCGACCAGGCGCGAGAATTGACGAAGTACAAAACTTTTCATCGCCCGATTAGGAGAACGGCGCCCAACCGGGCGCAAGAATGAAGGAAAAAATCGAGCGTTTTATCGCCCAACCAGGCGCAAGAGCTATCAATTTCTTGAATTTAGATCGCCCGACAAGGCGAGAGCCCACCTGAATGGGCGTGAACATCCTCCGCCCAGCTTTTCTTCTTCTTTCTTCTTTCTTTTCTTATTTCCTCCTCTTTCCACCATTTTTTCTCTCTCTAAAACCTTAAACTCTCTAACTTCTCTCTAAGATCTCTTCTCCATTTCTCACCCAAATTCAATAATTTTTACATATTTCTAACCCTTTCTTCATCCTCTACATTTCTTTACCAAAATCCCTAAATTCCAATCAGAAAAAAAAAAAATCATACCCATTTTTCAAGTATGGCATCAAAGAGGTCAAGGACGATTCTAGGGAGGAGTTCTATCTCAAGTCAACAATATGATCCAGAATTGCAACTTCCACAGTGGCCAACCATCCGAATTGCTACCCGGGAGCAAAAAGAACGGCTTGAGTAACTCTACGTGCGAGAGGTAATCCCTTCACGGTGGTTACACCGCTCTACTCTTGAATCCTATGGTTTATTTGTTTATGTTAAACATTTTTTGAACGATATAGGAATTAGGAAATTTGTAGATATGCACTACCCTACTTATCGTGAATTAACGTGTGAATTCCTTTCCTCTTTGTCTATTATGAATAGTAAAAATGGTCCGAAATTGATGTTTAGGTTAAATAATAGAAATATTGTTTTAACCTTTGTTGATTTTTGTAAAATTTTTTATTTATAATCTGAATTACCCATCCAATGGCATGAGCAATATAAAATGGAATATATATATATATCATATTTTGACTGGTTTACTGCCACCTAACCCCCAACATGCTAGTGTCAAACCTTTCCAATCACCCTGTACCTAAAATCTGCAAAGATTTGCAGGTGTTTGTTTTTTAGGTAGGAATGAGCCGCATAATGCCCAAACCAATGAACTAGATGTAATTGGACACTATGTATTTGGGTACGGTAAACTAAACATTTCTAGATACATCATCTTTCACCTTAGTAGACATGCCTCGGCTATTAACCATGTTACTACCCCGATTCGTCTAGGAGGCCTCATAACCAGGATAAAAGTTAAGAAGGTCGGGTTTGTTGAAAGTGGACCTCACGGTCTCACTAACTGTGGATCAGACACCTACATGACTGCTAGGTACCTTGAGGATTTGGGTTAGGTACGTTTGGATGGCCAGAGAGTCCCCTACTAGGGCATTAGGACAGGATCGGAGCAACCATTACCTATCTTTCCCTTGCCTAATCCCGAGTTGACCGCTTTTCCCCCTGGGCAAGAGTCCTACAGATATGACCTTTTAGTTGCCCACGCCAAGGGTCAAGCACCACCACTTCCACCACCACCACAGCCTGAGCCCAAGGTAGTGCTTTCACCACCTCGCATGTCTCATTTAGCCCAACCTCCTCCCCATAGCGACTCTGAGACAGTCTAGGATCTTCAAAGTATAGGTCAGGCCATAGGCTCATAAAGTATTCACATAACGACCTTAGGAGGATGGTAGGCTCCCTTGACCAGCGATTAGGGTACCTTGAGAGGAACCAGGGTAGAGCCCTTTATCCTATGTATGATGATTATGCTCGTCGAGGCAATATTCCCGACGATGCTATTTACCCTGATTGGTTTCAGCCCCCACCCCAGGGATACGATAGATATCCCACCGCCCGTGGTATTTATACTGACTATTCCTCTTTCCACGGGTATGGCCAGGACATACCTTTTGGGGGACCGACTGGGGGTTTTCAGCCTAACTATTTTGGTGATAGCTCTTCTGGTGCAGGTGGTACAGGTGGTAGCAGTGGAAGATTTGGCTCCATGGATGAGGATAAGCCAGCTAGGCTAATTTCCGAGCCAATGAGGACATTGTCTGATTCTGGCTTGGGGGAGATTTTTGGATTTGGTATCTTTCTTTTTCCCTTTTCTTTTATTTTTTGTGTGTTTTCTTAGGTTAGATTTTTTGCTTTCTAGTATAGTTTTATTGCTTTCTTATATGAAAAATAATAAAAATTAAAAAATTAAAAAGTCAAAAAATATCCAAAAGTATGTTTCAATGAATTGTAAATCATGCTTCCCTGTGCCCCATACTTGAAAAAAATTAATTTGATTCTTGGTATATGATGATGAGCATTGTGGATTTGTTGATCATGATTTAAAGTTTGATTGCTTGGATGCCCTAACATGCGTCAATTTTGCCCAACTGCTTGTGAATATAGTGCTTAACTAGTTGATTTGGTTAGGAATGTGTGTTAGTTCAAGGTATTTCAATGAATTTGAGTATTGATTTGCAACTATGAGTAGTGTTTGTATGACTCATTATTATGCACATTGAGGAGGACGAAGGCATTTGTTCTTTTAGGTAGCCTTCAGATGATTTTATATACATTTGTTACCTTCTTGCTACCCCTGTTGTTGCCTTGACATTTTGTTGTTTATTAGCCACATTACAAGTCATTTTGCCCCATTGGTTACTAGTCCTAAACTTGGCTTGGGGGAGCTATTAGTGAGTGAGGTGATGGAGTTTTTAGTGTGCTTATTATTTGCACAATTTGGGTGGGTTTTGAGAAGTTATTTTGTTCTTGATCGTAGTTTATTTTTGTTTGGTTTGAAAGTTTAATCTTCTTGAAAAAAATAAAGTATGATGTTATGAAAAAAAAAGTGAATTTCAAGGAAAAAAAGTGAAAAAAATAAGTGAACTTCAATAGAAAAAAAAAAAAAAGCAAAAGAAAAAAATTGCTTAGTGTTCAAATGTTTTAGTTGGAGGTTGATCAAAAGAAAAAGAAAAAAATTGAGTTTCAATGAAAATCAAGTTTGGAACTTAAAGTTTGATTATTCACTCAAGTTTTACATTATTATACTTTTGTGATTGATATTGTAAGTGTTGGGATTATTTGTTATGTTTGGAGTTATATTTGGTGAACTTTTGTTGGAGTTGAGTATTTTGGAGATGATTGGTCATTATTTATTTTTAACCTTGATTTTATTAGGTTTTGCTCCTTTAAGCATTGCTCTTCTCTCACATTTTCCCAAATATTTCCTACCCTTTTACCCTAGCCTTACATTTCAAGCTTTAAAGACCTTCCGACCTTGTGCATAGAGTCGTGCGAATGTGAAAGTGTTGTCCATCAATGCAAAAAACGACTTGACATATTTCGAGTCGACTAATAGGCTGAGTGCTTTTCTTTTTTAACACACAAGTGTTGTGACTTTGGGAGGGCATTGCTCACATAAAGAGGTTGGGATGGAGATCGATCGAGTACATCTTTTACTCGCTACATAAATGAGAATTGAGTGTGTGAGCACTAGTCTTGAATTCTATATGCTCTTGTGGTTTGCTCTATTTGACAATTGACAGGGAGGACGAGTAATTGGATGGAGGAGATTGGTTGATGTTGAAGCATGTTTATTAGATTTGCCTTGAATTGTTTGTGCTTAATTTTGACTATTTGGGGTGAGGCATGTATTTATTTATTCATTGATGAGATCTTTGCTTAGGGACAAGCAAAGGTTTGGCTTGGGGGAGATTTATATGTCCATTTTATATAGTGTTTTACCCCCGTCCCTTGGTCAATATTGGAAGTGTTTTTGGCTCTTTAGAGCCACTTTTATTACTAATTGGTGTTTTCTAGTGTTTTCGTAGTTTTGGGTGACTTTTGTAGGGATTTGGAATTTTGGAGCATTTTTCCGGGATATTATGAAGTGACTATGAGCATTGGAGGAGCACGACCAGTTTTTATAGCCCAGGGCCGGTTAGAGTCGTCAAGCCAGTGATTAAGGGCTTAGCATTTGAGATTCCGAGGCATTTGGACCGAGTACTCAAGACCCAAAGAGGAAATCCGGATTGGGATGAAGAATTGAAGCCCAATCGAGAAGTCCAAGCTTGCCCAAGTGTCCAGTCCTTGCCAAAATAAGCACCACCCGAAGGCTCGCTCGGCCGGGCGAGGAAGATTACCTTGCGCCAGAGTTCGCGCCCGGCCGAGCACGAGAGACGCATATATTGGAAAAAAGGCGGGCCCGATCGGGCGCAAGATTTTTAGAGGGATTGTTTAGCGGAGATTCTTACTTTTAATTAGGAGTAATTATTTTGGTATAAATACGATTTAATGCTTTTGTTTAGTGCTTCTTCTCTTAGACTTTCTCTCTCTACTTAGTTTTAGATTATTTCCTCTCTCTATAACTTTGTTCTTGACTTTGGTCTTAATTTAACTCCTTAATTCTGATTACTTTGGTAACGATTTCTTCTACTTTAATCTCAGCTATTTACTTTATTTCTTTCATCATGTCTTGTTTAAATGCTTTGATTAGTTTAGTTTTAATTATGTCTGAGTAGTTTTCTTTATAGGGTTTATGGGGAATCCATAATTAATATGAAGGGATAATTTATTATCGTTGATTATTGATATTGCATGATAATTTCTTATTGAATTGTTTTAATGCTTTACAACCAGATTATGAATTGAGCATATGTGATTTGCTTGTAAAAGTATAGCAATATTGAATTGATGAATCAAGCAGATTTTAATTTGATATTAAAGGCTATTTTCAATAGGAACTTAGATCTAGAAAATTGCGAGAGCCTGTTAGATCTATGTTGATGAATAAATTGCGAGAGCCTGTTAATCATGTTAAATGTGCAATGTTAATTATTGGTTTTTATGTTTTATCCCGGATTTTTAATTATTGGTGAACATGTGACCCTAGGCTTCCTTATTATTGATATTCTCCCTACTCTTAAATCTCCTTAGTTTAGTTCCTTTATAATAACAACAATTTTGGTTACTTGTTAATCTACATTATATTAATTAATTAGCAATAGAAAAACTTGTTTTCCTGTGTATTCGACCCTACTTTCCTATCTACATTAGTTAGATGACTTCGGTAATAGTTTTGATTAGGTGATATGACTTTATCCCGTCAGGGCGGATTTCTTGGCCTTCCTACTTCTAATGATCCTCCTTCTGACATAGGCCTTCCTACTTCTAATGCTTTAACCAGAAAGAATTTACTTAACCTTTAGCTGGATTGTGACCTTTGACTTGGTTTTTCTAGCGTTGAATTCTCGTGATTTCAGTTTTTGCCTCGTTTTTATTCCCACTATCCATTGATCATCATCCCACCACTAGATTGCCATTAATCATCCTACTATCCCCCACCACCAAACCGAAATTACTACAATTGGTTTTAGTGGTGGGGTGGTTTTAGGATGATAGGCATAAATATTAGGGAGGAGAAATGACAAAAATCTTGGTAAATAGGTAATAATCAAATCATGTGCTTAGCAAGTGTTTTTCAATGAAAAAAAATGTCAATTAAAAGTTGAAAGCGAGCAAAAGGTCTTTTTCATAACAATTTTTTTTAAAAACTAATAGTTTTAGCATCAAAGAATTTAGCATCAATATAACCTACTCATCGAAGAAATGACTTCTCTCTCTAGCTTTCTCTTACTCTCTCGAGGGTCATCAAGGGTTATCCTCCTTGCTTAGGCAAGGTGGCCTTGGGAACCTTTGTTAGAGTTTTAGATTGCTTTCCCCTCAAATTGTTTTTTCTTTTACAGGTTTTCAGTGTTCGAGTTCTCTTTAGCCCTGTCCTGTTCTCTCCCTCTCTTTCTTAGTTCTTAGTTTGTTTAGTAGGTTTTCTTTGATCGTTCTTATGTCTAAAAAAACAAGTATCACCATTACTACAAGTGATACCTCAAATATGTGTGAATCCAACATATTAGTTGATTCACATGGTTCAAATGGTACTTTAGTTACCAATCCTGATACTCTTAGTATTATGGATACCAATATGGTTGATCATAATACTAATACAAAGTTTAATACCTTACCTACTGAGATTCAGAATAAGCAATCCTTTAGACAAGCGGTTCAGGCCTCTTCTCAATGGTTTTCCGAAGCAAGGAAAATTGTTATCACTTCTAATGAATGGGAGGATGAAGTCTTTTCTCCGCCAGATCCTACCAAAGGTGTGTCTTTTGCAAAAGAAACTTTAGAAAAGTTAAGGCAACCATGGAAGTTAACCTTAATGGGAAAGTGCTTAGGTATTTCTATTCGCCCATCTTTTATCACTCAACGAGTTAGGGCTACGTGGAGGCCTAAAGGTACTCTAGAAGTTATTGATCTTGGTAAGGATGTTTACCTCTTTCGGTTCTCAATCATAGATGATTATGAACGGGCTCTTCTTGGGGGTCCTTGGTTCATCCTTGATCACTACTTAATGATTACAAAGTGGAAGCCAAATTTTAGACCATCCATGAATCCTTTCGATAGGATGACTGTTTGGATCAGATTTCCGGAATTGCTAGTTGAATACTATAATAAGGATGCTCTTTTTGAAATAGAAAAATTAGCTGGGAATCCACTACGAGTTGATTATGCTATAGATCATCTAACTACAGCAAGGTATGCGAGGGTATGCCTGGATATCGATCTTACTGCTTCCTTAGTCACAAATGTTTGGGTAGGTAATTCTTGGCAAGCTATTGAATATGAAAATATTCGATGTTTATGCTTTTTATGTGGAAAAATAGGCCACACCAAAGAAAAATGTAGCCTACAAAAAGTGGATGTTGAAAATATTGACACCAATAATAGAGGTAAAAGTATTTTACCAAACCCTCTGTCTAAAATTGATGAAAACTTGTTAGATACCCCATCCACCTCCAACTCCCTAGTTTCAAGGGTCATTGCTTCCCACTCAAGTTCTGAATATGGTCCTTGGACAATAGTTTCCAACAAGAAAAAAAATACACAAAACAAAACCCAAACCAAAAAAAATAGCTTAACTACTAATGTTGGTTTAAAGCCCAAGAAAAATTCTCAACCCATTCTATCTTCTAAGCCCAGTTCTATCACAAAGATAACAAAGTCCCCTATTCACAATGATCATTCAACTTCATCAACAAAAAACTCCTTTGGTGTTTTGGATCCCACTACCCCACTCCCAGCCAATCAAGATTTAAATATTTTTTTATGGGAAGCAATGATGAGAACAATCTTGAAAAAGAACCAGAAAATCCCAAATCTTCTTCAGTCACCTTTTCCTCTACACACGCTTCCCCTATTTCTCCATCTTCTCCCTCAAAAGACCCTTTTTTCCATTTGGCAATGAGCAACTCGGCATAAACAATGGAAATCCAAGCTAACTCTTTGACTTCCCCTATTTTAAACCCAATTCCACAGACTTCAATCTCACAGAACAATTTAAACACAGAAAAAAACACCAACAATGGAGAAAAACAAAACCAAGTTAACCCCAATTTGCCCACCTCGGCGTTCGATAAGAATCAATCGGAACACACCACCACGACAACAATCCTTGTCATCATTTCCCCTTTCAATTCCATCACCGATAGCCAACAGCAGACCCCCTGTCACTCCGGCACAATCACTTTAGATGAGGATGTCGTTCACCCCATTCCCGCATCCACCCCCTTTGTCGAATCAATTTCCGTTCAACAATAGAATGACTCCATCTCATATCAGAGATTTAGTTCAAACCCCTCCATTACCACCTCCAACCAACCCTTTGACGACGCCACTGCTATGGTCGTCGATCGAGACGCCTCCCAACCCAGCCAAGATCAAATTGATGTACAACAATTTTCTATAAATTTCCAAGATGATGGCAAATCAAATTTCCCAACCAATCCCCCAACCCATTCCAAATCCTCCAACTCCCAATCGTCAAACCCTTTGTCCTTAGTTTCAACAACAAGTTACTTGGCCAAATTACCAGAATCACGTGCTAATCCCACCTCCTCTCAACCCCCAAATAATCCATCTCTCATCGGAAAACATAGAAAAAGATCTAGAAAACCCAAATCACCATATGAAAATATTCATGATCAAAAAAGGAGTGTTGGGTCTTCAAGTAGAAGTCAACTTTTGGGAGACACTCAACACGATCAGGGAACTAAATTCAATGGTTCTCCCTCTGAATATTCACGACATTGTATTGATGGACCGACAGATGACTTGGTCGGATTGGGATAAATTTGATCCCCTATTCTGTAATGGTTCCCCTCCTCGAGAATTTCCTGATTTAAATATGAAAATTGTCATGTGGAATGTAAGGGGTGCATGCAGAAATGAGTTTATCCCACATGCATGGGATGTTATTGTTGCTCATAAACTGAGAATTTTCATTATCCTCGAAACTAAAAGTGATGGTACTCGTTGTACAAGGGTTTCCAAACTCCTTGGTTTTGATAAATTTGAATTCATCAAACCAAATGGGCTTAGGGGTGGCATTTGGCTCATGTATAACAACAATGTCGAGTTGATCGACTATGTTGAGGGTCATACAAGGAACTATTTTCACGCTCTTTTTAAGTTCAGTCCTGACAGTAAAGAGGTTCTCCTTACAGCAGTTCATGCTCCTTCCTCTCCTGCTGAAAGACACCGTCTTTGGAACGAATTACAAGCCTCCCTTCTTCCTGA
This sequence comes from Chenopodium album, assembly GCF_948465745.1. NCBI lineage: Eukaryota > Viridiplantae > Streptophyta > Magnoliopsida > Caryophyllales > Amaranthaceae > Chenopodium > Chenopodium album. The sequence continues at coordinate 55,687,845 of NC_137837.1, forward strand.
TAATACCCCTTGGCTGTTTTTAGGGGATTTAAACGAGGTTACTAATCCTTTTGAAAAATCAAGAGGCTTGAAGTTTAGGCAATCTCAGTGTTCAGACTTGAACAAACTTGCTGAAGCTGCATGTTTGGTGGATTTAGGATTCTCTGGTAACCCATTCACGTGGCATAATGCGAGAGAGGGGCTTGATCTTATTCAAGAACGATTGGACAGGGTTCTAGGCAATCCGAACTGGCTGAATACCTATCCAAACACTCAGGTATCTCACTTAGCTCGTACCTACTCTGATCATTCTCCTATATTAATTTCTGTTTTTGATACTAGAAAAGGAGGGCCTTACTCTTTTAGATGTAAAGCTGCGTGGCTTGAACACCCTGATTTTTATGACTTTTTTGTTAAAAATTGGGATAATCATGCTTTAGACTTTGTTAAGGGCAGGGATGAATTTTTACATAATATAAAAAGATGGAATCATGATGTCTTTGGAAACATTACTAATAGAAAAAAAAAAAAAAAAAAAAAAAAAAAAAAAAAAAAGATTGATTGCTAGAATTGATGGGATCCAAATTGCTCTTTCTAAAAACTTTTCCTATTTTCTTGTGAATTTGGAAAAGGATTTGCTTTTTGAATTAAACCATATTTATAACTTAGAAAGAATCATATATGCTCAAAAAGCGGGTTTAGATTGGAGGAAAAATTCTGATTGCAATACTAAGTATTTCCACCTTCTTGCTAATATTAAAAAGGCTAGGGGAAAAGTTTTAACTTTGCAAAATAATGATGGAGTTTGGATTACTGATTTAAATATTTTGAAAGTTATGGCAAGAGATTATTATATTAATGTTTTTAAATTAATGATACTGGTTCTAATCTTATGGCTTCTTATCATTACCCCAAGCTTATTTCTGCCTGTTCTTGCCCTGATTTTGCTTCTCCTCCATCTTCTGATGAGATTAAATTTGTTTTAAATCAAATGGATCCCATCAAATCTCCAGGACCAGATGAGATCCAGCCCATTTTTCTGCAAAAACATTGGTCTGCTATTGGACCATCCATAACTTCTTTCATTTCTGACTGTTTTATCAATGGCTCTATTCCTATTTCTATCAATGATTCCTTTATCTCCCTTATTCCTAAAACTGATTGTCCTATGACTATGAAAGATTTTAGACCCATAGGTCTTTGTAATTCCCTTTACAAACTAATTACTAAATGTATTTCTAATAGATTAAAACCTATAATGAATGAGCTCATTAGTCCTTTTCAGTCTAGTTTCATTCCTAATAGATCTATCGAAGAAAATATTATCATTATAAAAGAAGTAGCTCACCATTTTAACAAGGCTTCTAAAAAAGAAAATCTTATGGCCTTAAAATTGACCTTTCTAAGGCCTTTGACAGCTTAGAATGGGATTTTATTAAGGATACTCTTCTTAGTATTAATATTCCTTCTAATATTGTCAACCTTATCCTTAGTTGTATTTGCACCCCAAAGATATCCCTTTTTTGGAATGGAGAAATCACTTACTCTTTTTCCCCATCAAGAGGAATAAGACAAGGTGATCCTCTCTCCCCCTATATTTTTGTTTTATGCCTTGATCGTCTTTCGTGTATGATTCAAGACAAAATAAATGATGGCTCATAGAAAAAAATTGCTAAAAATGTCAATATTTCTCACCTTTTTTATGCAGATGATGTTTTCCTTTTTGGAAAAGCATCATGTGATAATATAAAAGTTATGATGGATGTTCTTGATAATTTTAAATGCATTTCAGGATTATCTATTAACATCCAAAAATCTTCTATTGTCTTTCCAAGGAAAATGAACTACAATGTTAGGAAATCCATATGTGATTTTTGTAACATAACCAATACTTCTAATTTTGGTAAGTATTTGGGTATAATCATTTCCCACAAACGTTTAAACCAAATGGATTATTTTTCTTTGCTTGATAAAACTTGTTCTAAGATTAAAGGTTGGCAAGCTAAGTTGCTAAATATGGCTGGAAGATGTACTCTAATAAAATCTGTTTTGAATTCTTATCCTGTGTATGTCATGCAAACAAATGTTATTCCTAAGAATGTCCTCAATGATCTTCTAAAAAAGTGTAAAATATTCTTATGGAACAAAGTTGATAGAACTAGATACATTCCTCGTACTAGTTGGAAAGTGGTTTGTGATCCTATGGGAAAAGGGGGTCTAGGTATTAGAGATCTTCAAAGATGGAACATGTCATTTATGGCTAAATTAGGTTGGAAAATATTAACTCAACCTAATAAGTTATGGGTTAAAATTATGAAGACAAGTATCTTATCTACTCTAATTTCATGGATTATAACCCTAAATCCACTGATTCAATCATTTGGAAAGACATTCTAGCTGGTAGAGATATTCTTAAAAAAAAAAGGAATTAGAATCAACATAGGAGATGGTGAGGAAACCTCTCTATGGTACCATCATTGGATTTGTGACTACCCTTTATATCTCATCCCTAATATTCACATTCCTAACTCTCGAGGTCATTGGAGGGTTTCTAATATTATTAGGAACAATGAGTGGTATCTTGACAATGTTAAAAATATTATTCCTCCTAGTATTTGCTCCCTTATTTTAGCCTCCCCTCTCCCTAAAATTGCTAAAGTTCCTGACAGGTTGCAATGGACTCTTGATAAAAAAAAAAGGGGGTCTTTCACTATTAAATCAGCCTATAATTCAACCCTCCCTCCTAATAATCTTAACTCTGTTATGAAAATATTGTGTGGATATCCATTATCTTCTTTGTATGTTTCCATAATATTCTAGATCTAGGGTTTATTCTTATCTAAGCAAACCCTACTTATAATATTCTATGTATATATATATACCCCTATCATATGGAATAATATGAACAGATTTATTCTCTATCAATCTCTCTTATATTTCTCTCTATTTTATAACAAACTCTTCTTTCCTTTCTGATTTTTCTTGGAAGAATATGTGGAAAACAAAAGTGCCTTATAAATACAAAATGCTTCTTTGGAATTTAGTGAGGGACATTCTTCTTGTGAGTTCTAATCTAAAAAAAGAAGATAGCTTTTTTTGATCCTATGTGCGTGAGATGTGAAAATCCTATGGAAGATACTATCCACATTTTCAGAGACTGCACCAATACTTCAGCTCTATGGTCCTTACTCTTTTCCAAATTCAGCTATTTAAAAATCGAATTAAATCGTTTATACAATACTAATCTTTTAGACTGGTTAGCTTTTAATTTCTCAAACTCTTCAGGAAAACTATTTTTGCAGTTTGTATATGGCATATTTGGCACACTAGAAATATTGCTATTTTTGAGCAAAAAATGAATTTTGTCCAATCTACTTTTAATAAGTTCATTGTTGATTATTATCTATGCTTGAAATTAAATCAGGCAACTTTGGATCGACCTTACTCTTCTAGCAATCAAGTTTCTAGGATGTGGGCTCCTCCTCATAAGGGCTACCACAAGTTAAACACATATGGTTCTTGGATAAATGTTGATAATGCAGGAGGTGGTGGTGTGATCAGATGTGAAAAAGGTCTCTGGATTATTGGTTTTGCAATGAAATTCAATGCTCTAACAGCAGCTTCAGCAGAGCTATTGGCTATAAGAGAAGGCTTATTGACAGCTTGAGATAAGAAAATCAAGTTCCTGAAACTTGAAATTGATGCTGATGCCTTGACAAAGATGTTGAAGGACCCTAAGCTGTATGAAGACAGTGACCTGGGTAATGTGATAAGAGATGTTGCTTCTCTTCTACAGAGGGATTGGACAGTAACCATCTTTCATGCAAACAGAGAAGTAAACTTTGTGGCTGACAGATATACTATGGGAAGAACTAAGATCAAAGTGGGAGAAAGAGTTCCTTTCAGCTACCCTCCTGCTGAAATTTTTCATATTTATGCATCTGAAATTCCAAAAGTTACCCAGCCTAATCCTTGCAGCTATGTCCTAGGCAACAACATTTGCTTCCTTATTGTTGCTGCTACTTAGATCTTCTTTAGTTTGCTTTGAAAACTTTCTTAATGCTTTAGGTTGTACTTTCTTTCGAATAGCTTTGAGTTGTATGTGTTTGCACTCAGACTATATCTTTTGTTCAGGTAACTATGAGAAGCTACAAAGCTCTCCAACTATCCTGTATGCTTTGATGATTTTAATCATCATCATTCCTATCATGTGATATAATATTATGATCCTATTTGCGTTAAAAAAATAAATAAATAAAAATTTCAGAGCTTTTTTGGTGCAGTGGTATGGCCTGCTGCCAAGTCAGTAAGAATAACAGATTCAGACGCTCGCATAACAGGGTTACTATTCACACGCATAACGAGATTACTGGTTTTGTCAGGGTTACTTGTATTTTTTCAGGGGTTACTGGTTTTGTCAGGGTTACTAGTATTTTTCAGGAGTTACTGGTTTTGTTAGGGTTACTCGTATTGTTTAGGGGTTACTTGTATTTTTTTTCAAGGGTTACTTGTATGGATTACTTATACAGGAGTTACTTGTATTTTCAGGAGTTACTTGTGTTTTTTTTTTCCAGGGGTTACTTGTATGGGTTAATTCAAACCAAGGGTTACTTGTATGAGTTCTTTAATCAAGAGTTACTTATATGAATTACTTATTTAGGGGTTACTTATATGAATTACTTATTTAGGGGTTACTTATATGAGTTACTTCAAAGGTTACTTGTATGAATTACTTATTCAAGGGTTACTCGCTACTTATTCAAGGGTTGCTTGTAGGCCCCATACCAAACCAATAACACCCTACAAGTAACCCCTAACAAACAAGTAACACCCTACAAGTAACCTTGACCAAAACCAGTAACATCCTACAAATAACCCCTGACCAAACCAGTAACACCTCCACCAAACAAGTAACACCCTACATGTAACCCCTGACCAAACCAGTAAGTAACCCCTGACCAAACTAGTAACACCCTACAATTTTTTACGAAGAATGTTCGATCTAAGATTTCACGAAGAAAACGAGCTCACATTTCTTTGGTTCTCATCGATTTCACTACTTCAAATGTTGTTGATGATCTTAAGGATAATTAATCACAATTTTTCACAGCAATTTGATGCCCAATTTCTACAATTTTGAGCTTTAATTGCAGTAATTTGGCAAAGAGGAGAGAGAATATGGTTGTTGGTGATGTGTGGTTTGGCTTGAAGAAGAAGGTAAGAAAAGAGGAGGAAAAAAAAAAAAAAAAAAAGAAGGAAAAATGAGATATGGTTGCTGTGATATATGATTTGGCTTGGAAAAGAAGCTAAGAAAAGAGGATAGAGAAGAGTTGTGGTATTTTTTTAAAAAAAAAATAATAATAAAAATTGTGGCCGGCTACATGGTGTGGCCAACCAAATACAAAAATTTGTGCAATTTTTTTATTTAAGGTTCTAATTTGCAACTTTTAAAAATATTTAAGGACTTTTTACAAGAGGTCACCTTAAAAAGGTCTGTTTTGACAAATTTTCAATTTAGTAAAATGTAAATGATGTGGGAGAGAAGAATATATTTAAAAAATTGATTTGAGTAGAGACCATGAAAACCTCTTTAAAATAGAAGAGATATAATGTACTTGCTATATGTAACACTTAAAAAAAACCGAGGAAGTAATAAAGTACAAACTTATACATGCTACAAAAATACCACAAAATGTACTCTGGTCATTGGAATTTCCAATTCCTTAATTCCGGGAAAAAAATAAATAAATAAATAAAAACAGCCTCGACTTCGTGGGACGGAGAGTAATAATATTTAGGAATGTGACATTTTTTTAGGCATCATTTTGTATATATAACTTATAATATAAGAGTCCCTCTATCATGGTGTATGGCACTGCTCCACTGCCTGACTAGTCTTCTATTACAAAGCTTGAATTCCAAGACTCTATACAGCAATGTATTCATTGACGACTTCAATAATTATTAGTCACTGGTAAGGAAAAATCAAATAAGATGATCACGATTCCACAGTAGAATCATGCCCTTCGAAACCCAAGGCAAATGTATCATTCTAAAACAAGTGATCATGCTGCGGTCTTTGTGTGATAGAAATAGATCTGAACATCGCATGTGTTCCACAGCTCATACCACAGTTGATAGTTTTTGTGTGGGTATTACCAGAAACAATAAGCTATATGCAGTTAATGCATCAAGAGTAAGTATCATTGCGACAATCTTAGTATTTCTGAAGAGTGGTACCTGCGGTTTTAAGAGGCCAATTAATGGCAGCAACTGATTAAAATGTTAGATTTATGTTGTACAAAATAAGATGTGCGCTCCAATGGAACAAGAAAAAAAAAATCTTAGACACTAGCAGGAAACAGAAAAGCAAGCCATAGATCTGGCTCCTATAATTTTTTTCACCCAACAGAGAATTTGATTATACTCTGTACCAGAGGCTAGCAGGAGAACAAAACATAATTGACCTAGTGCATATAAATCATTCCTTAATCCACATTAACACAAGAATAATGAAAGTTTGTGGGAAGTGTGACAAATTTATCATTTGAATACAATATCTGTTGTATTAACCTGTAACATCAGTAGTAGCAGGTTCAATATTGAAATTCAATTGTCTATATACATATATAATTTTTTTTTTATTATTATTTTTCCTTTTGTTGTTAGTAGTTTTCTACAGATTTGTATTCTCTGTCTCTGCATATCCTAATGTTTTCATAGCCAAAAGTTGTATCATTGCATGTATCATGCTCCAAACATTAAATAAACCATGAAATAATACAAGGCATGTCCGCATGTAAATTTATATACAGAAAATCACCACATAATACACCCAGAAATAAAATAAAACTTTATACATATTTAAAATATATTGATCATTTGGATTATAATACTAAGTTGAATATGTATGACAGACATTTGTAAGCAAAGTCGCAATTGTAAGTTACTCATTGTTTAGGAATTAGATAGTAAAGTCGAGGAATTTCAAAATAAAAACAGGACCAAGTACATGGAACTGAATAATGCTTCTCAAAGTAAGACCCAACTTTGACAATTTTGGCCTTTTCTTTGTTCGGCAAGTCTAGTAATAACATAAGCATAAATCACTTACCAAGCGACTCATAGCTATTTGTTAGAGGATGAAGAGACCATAGGTATTAATTCCTCAGGTTGTGCCACTTTCAAACTTCCTTGTGAAGCTTCTTTTTTCAATTTATGATTGTTATATCCTACAACACCAGCAATGGCTGCACAAAAAACTCTTAGCATTGTTATATGCTCATTTTGGGAAAGGCTTCAAAAAACTTAACAGATTGAACCACCTCTCATGTATGCTACTTAAAACTAGAGTAATAAGACTGAGGAATTAAGACTCTACCTATTCCATAGCCAAACAAATTGATTAGTGTCAATTTTGTATCAGCAAAAATCAGGGCAGACATTAGCACAACAACCCAATCCTTCACCACCCCAGCAACACGAATGGTGAGCGCACTAGTATGCGAGATGACAAGGAAAACTGAGAGATTGAGGGCAAAAGTACAAAGGCAGTTGAGTATGAGAACAAGAGGTGGAAAATTCCATAATCCATTTGCATCCATTATTGGCTTCTCCAAAAATAGCCATGGAATGAAAAGGCAGAGAGCACTGCCAGGAAATAAAAATAAAATAAAATAAAAAGGTAATAATAAATTTAAAAATGTAACAAACATAGGACAATGGATAGATAAGAAAATTACCTGCAGGGACTCACGTAGTACATGATGGATATAGGATTCAGCTTCAAACCCTTCCTTTTAACAAATATCTCCATAAAGATGAGCCTGAGGGCCTCTCCAACTACACCTCCCATTTGGTAAACAACACCAACCCAGCTGATACTTATTTCACCATAAGAAGCAACTATAACACCAAGGCTTATGACTGACATAATCAAAAGCATTCTACAGCTCATGACCTCAAGCCCAGCAGCCACTCCAAGGATGAAAACAGCTACTGGCACTGCATTAGTCACGTATGAATCACTATCAATATCACAAACCATATAGGAAAATTTGTTGAATAATTTAGTGTATGAGACAATATTCATGTTTGCTTTGCTTAATCAATGTTAATATAGGTGAAGGTGCTAATTAGGTGAGGTATTTTGATTAAGTAAAGCAAAATAATTTAGTCACGTATGAATCACTATCAATATCACAAACCATATAGGAAAATTTGTTGAATAATTTAGTGTATGAGACAATATTCATGTTTGCTTTGCTTAATCAATGTTAATATAGGTGAAGGTGCTAATTAGGTGAGGTATTTTGATTAAGTAAAGCAAAATAATTAGAAGCTAATAACCTTGGTTTAAAGGGAAAATCAATTGAGAAAAGGCAAAGAAGGCTGCTCTTGAGCTGCCCGGATCTGGGTTTCACAGCCCTACAGGGCGCGATACCACTTTCTGGAAATTGGGTCCACCGCCCGGCAGGGCGCGAGAGGTTCTGTTTTGCGTCAACCAGAATGGCCCGGTTGGGCGGTCGACGGCCCGGCAGGGTTTGAGTCAGACTTGGTTGAGTTTAACGGTTACTTCTTGAATTTTGGTTGGTTATTTGTCAGTCACATCGTGACTTTTGGCTGAGTAATATTGCTCCTATAAATATGTAATTAAATCATATGATGATGTACAAGGAAAATGGGGTGAGTTCCTTTTCGTGAGATTCATTTCTCTTTTTCCTAATTTTTCTTGTTTATGTTAATTATCATCATCATAATTTTCATAAGTTTGGTTACATTAAATCACAAGCATACTACACACTGTTGTGATTGTCTTCGTTGTATCTCCTAGTAATTTCGTGATACCCGGTGTGTAAATTCAGGGTCGAAATATTACTTTGGGAAACTGATTTCGTTCAAGCCTCGAAGTGTTAATTTGTTCAATTTCATGTCATTTTTGTGACCCGGTAACTCAATTTCCCCAACAAAATTCCCTTTTCCTCTTGGGTTGGACAGTTGGGGGAAGGAGGGGGGGGGGGGTGGAATGGTTACAGAGGATGATTAAATTCTGCATCATATTTCCACTCATAAGACTTGTAATAAGTTAAAAAAGATCACAATCAAACTGCCGCCAAGACCAAAGCATGCTTAAGCCTTCTTACTTCGTAACATTTATACCCTCCTCCCTACCCCACCCACCCCTTCTCCCATTCCAAGCTCTGCGACGTACAGAAGTACTTTCGTATAATTTGAATCAAATATCCACGATTGTTACTTACCCTAAACATATTTAGTACGAAGTGTATGCAATAGCACATGTGCACAAATGCATGTGAATACAAAGATGTGTTCATGAGCAAGCACTGAATCTATTGACTAGTGAAAGCAATCCAAGCAGATAACAAATTTTACAGGCCATGGCTTTAAGACAATATACTAGTCATTATGTGCAAGATGGTACTGATACATATAACAGTGATAAAAGCAAGCTAATAGGGTTCACAATTAAAAGATGTCAGACTTACTAATGGCCTTCAACATTTGTGCAAAAGCAACTGATATGTACAGGTATGCTGTATTCCCCAACCAAAGGGTCATTGCAAACATTGCACCAATAGGAATGACTGACGTGATATATCTGTATCAAGGCATCTTCAGATAATTAATATTGCATAACCTGACCATATTTCAAACGAAACATGGATCCTATCAAAGGAGACACAAGATTAATGTAGTCTATGTAGATATGGCAAAGGCGTGACACAAGATGCTAGTCACTAAACCCACATGTTAAATATATATAATAATTTAAATACTGATCTTAAGTTATCAAAACAATTTGAAGGCCATCACCCTGATGTTGAAATAAATTAGAAGTCAAGCACAATCATCTCAAGTTTTCTGATCTACAAGCCTAACATTCTTAAAATCCTAAACAAATAATGTGGGTAATTGTTATCTATGTCAACCTAGTAGGTTCATGAAAAGTTGCAATATATATATTTTTTTAAAATAAACTGATATCAACAAACAGAAGTTTCTTACAAAAGCATACTTATGATTTTGACAAATCCTGTTCATAAAAGCCACCTAAAAAACAGTATCATAAGGAAAAAAGAACGATCACAGTGTATTCATTTAGAAGGGAAAAAATAGTAAGTTCAATATAAATTTAATGCGACTTTTGTTTCAGCTTCAATAAGCAAATTAAGAGAGAAACTAAAAAGTAGTAATTAAACTTGACCGTAATTTTTCAATGTGAATCACAGAATTATTTTCACAAGTAATCAAGGTGATGGAATGCCATAAGCAATGATGTAATCATTCAGTTATCACAGAGCTTGCATTTCCACTCCATGATAACTGAAGCATAAAAATAGCATCTATTCATAATTGACATGATTTACCAAGTTAGCTCCCAACTCAAACAAATTTTAACTCCTACTCTAATCAAGGATTGATGAGGGAAGACATCTGTTCACAATATAATTTCTACTGCATCAGTTATGTAGCTAAAATCCATATAATATTAATGTAGGCTTGTTGTTTCAAAACAAACTTAGGCAACAATTCAAATTTTCACTGACAACTGTACCATAAATGTTTTAAAGTTCTGCTAATTTTGCCTGCTAAGGATCTCAGAAAAACATCTTGAACAAATAACATAGAGATAATAGGAAGGAATCATAATAAATCTTCCTCACTTTTTAGAACGAGAACTGCAAACACAGTACAGATTATAGCTTCAAACATTGTGGAGTTAAGGGGTCATTGAGAAGTTGCAGGGACGGAATGCTTTGATGGCAATTACAACTTTATAGGGTGAATCTGGTTGAGATGAAATCTTCCTGTAGTCCAGATACCGTGCATCAAATGGTTTTCTTTGAGCTATATTTAACTTCAGGATGGGTGATGACAATTGGGGATTTTATGGTTTGTTATATTTCTGTAATTTAAAGGATTTGCGTTTTCTAATAATAATAGAGTTTGCAGCTGATGATAGCTTGGCTTCCTATGTGTACACTCTTTCTTCTCACGAGTACACATGTGTATACTCATACTCGAGTACCCATGTCCAACATGACAACTGGCAAGGTTAGGGGGGTAGAAAGAGAACAGATATAAAAAATAAAATAAAATAAAATAAAAAAATAAAAAAAAATAAAATAATTGAGAAGATACCTCAAACTTGAGATTAATTTGAGAAGATACCTCAACTTTGAAATGAATTAACAATGCCAAATTTCGATTTTTTTATTTAACCAAAAAAAACATTATTTTGTTAGTATAATCAAAGAATCAAACTGAATTGCAGACACATAAGAATGAAACAGTAATGTGTACAATTTATTCTTACACTTCCATGGTCATCCCTTCTTCAACTTTTAAAATCTGAAAGAGAGATATTTTAAAATAAGAATTGAAAAGGTAAAAAAAAAAAAATTGATCACAATAATATAAACTGAGAAATTGAACAAAAAGTACCTTTAGAACCTTTGTCAGCACAAAGCATAAAACAGAGGAAAAGACCATGTGAAGAAGAGTCAATCCAAGAGGGTAAGGAAAGTTTATTTCCTTTGACGACAAAACCCACTGCATTTAATAAATGACAAAACCTCAGACTCCGCTATTCAAGTTTAATAAGCTGCAAAGATATTGAATTAACTCAACGGAAGATGGGTATCATTGGCAACTAATAAAGTAGGGCAACCCAAGATAACTAATAAACCAACTTTTTAATTGACACCCCACTAAAGTAGCATAGCTCGCAACACAAATTCTTATTACACTACATTTAGATTATTTAATTCTTAAACCAAATAACACCTCAAAAATCTGAGGAGATAAAGCATCATCTTAAAATTCTTAAAACCAGATTCAAGGAAGGGAATATTTTTATCAACGTATTGCAAGTAAGACACTTGAACATCCTCTCTCCTAACTTTAAAATCTCTGATCAAGCCCCTTAAAACCCCATTCTCCAATAGTCCCAATGATCTCCCAAGACATCAACCACAAAAGTAAAGAGAAGTGTCTAAAGATCTCCCTGTATTGACCCTCTACATGAAGGAAACATTCCATAGGAGCACCATTTACCATAAACAAAAAAAGAACGGATTAGATTAACATACATTTATGCAATGCCTCCATCAAATGCTAAATCGGACGTCAAAACCATTGTTCTCATAGACGCTATCACGAAAGACCCAATTCACACTATCATAGGTCTTATTAACACTAAAAACCAGCCCTTCAAAACACTTGCGAAGTTGCGGTGCTAATAAGCCTTATCCATAGCTTTATTATCCATGACAACTGCATAAAGAATTTGTTTATCCACTACAAAGCTCATTGGAACTGCTGATATATAAGAAAGAACTTGTTCTAACCAGGTTTCCAACACTTTGGTGGCTATATTGAATGCACTATAGACAGCAAACTAAATGGCCTATAATCTTTAACCTTAATGAACAATCCTTTTTAGGTACCAAAAACAATGAAATTAAATTATGCCCAAACAGCCAGCAATTAATCACAACCCAACAACCATTGACATACAAGTCAAAGTAAAACCAACAAGACTCGGTGACTTGTCGTTGTCCCATGCTAACACTACTTTTTAAACTTCCCCTTCTTTAAAAGGTCTCTCTAATCTCTTACCCACGTGTGATAAAATATGCTTTGAAGTAAGACCCTTAGTCATTATTTGTATACTGATTCTTGAATGAGCAATAATTATAGAAAAGAGAAATCTCCCAAAATTCATCGCTTAGTGTACAAAAAAGATACTAACTATACCATTAAGGTGAGCCCTTTGAGCTCATCAATGCCCTATTTGGTGTGAGAAAATTCAAAATGGAATTGCCCAAAGGTGCACATAGGTAAAAACAAAGGTGCTAATGTGCTAGTCTATATGGGGAGGGGGTATTACAACAAGAATATAAAGTTCCTTTTTCTTTTTACATCAAAGGAACAATAACATAATGATTTCACAATGACTACCAATAATTAGCAAAAACCTTAACTAACATCGTGACACAACATCACATGATATGTCAAAGGATTGGACTTTCAAGGGTTTGATCTATTAAATCACACAAGTTAGGTTAGTGTCAAGGGATTTCTTTTTTCTTTAACACAAAAGAAAGCCCAACTTTCCCTTGACCACTATAGAAAGTAATATCATAATATCATATGGAAATATCATATCCAAAATTCTTAGAGGTCAAGATTATGGCATTGGGTCTTTAGAGCATGTGAAGAAAAACCTAAGGCTTATTCACCTATCTTAAGAAAAGATATAGTACTTGAATTTTCCTTCAACAAACTTACCATGTTATATTGACTTATGCAATGTCTTCCACTCATTTTTAATTCACATTAACAGGGTGGTGATTTCTTTAAGAGTAAGTCATAAAACGATTGAATGTAAATTAGCAGAAGAGAACTAAGGAAGAAGCCAAAAACGAAGCTTCCACTTCCATCTAAAGTGTATTTAAGTTGCTTTCACATGTTTGGCCTTGGTCGCTGAGATTTATATGTATTTTACACCAACTTACTGCTATGGAACGGGTCGAAGCACACCAACAACCACCTATCTGGGTATAAGAGAGGAGGCACAAACAAAAGAGCAAGGGACAAGACCAACGGCGGCAGTAAAGTGTAAAGACAAAGAATTTTAATAATCCACCGAAGAGTGTGGCAAGGAGTATTTCTGTGTGAAGGCTGCACCCGCAGGTACATGACAAAATATTAATGTGAGAGTACTTTGTGAGAGAAAGCTTCATATAAATAAAGGATTAGTAATGCAACAGTAGCTTCATGTTGTTGGAGAAGTTATTAGTAGTATATTTGTAGTGGTAGTAACCCTCAAGAGTAGCTCTGCTTTTTCCTCATTGTATTCCTTCAAGCATTCCTCTATATTTGATTGGTTCAACAAGTATACTTCTAAAGAATCTTTTACTATTGGTGCTTTGGTTGATAATCCATCTAAATCAATGTCTTGATATCGGAGTTTTTCTTCTTACAGTTTGAAGGATAGTCTGTCAAGGTTGACAAAATATCACTATTTAGCTATAAATTATTGAATAGTGCATCTCTCTACTTCTCCCTCATGTAGAAGTGTAGCACACTTGCATATTCTAATCATTACTACTTAAAGCATAAATAAATCAACACAGGTGAAAACTTAGTTTTAAAAGGCACAAGGCGCATCAAGGCGCAAATGGTCCATGCAGCCACGCGCGCACAAGGCAAAGGTGCACGCCTTTTGTATGCAAGGCGCATGTATTTATTTATTTATTTCAAATTATTTTTTACTTTGATTGTACTTAATACTAATTTAAAAGATTCATCATAAATTTAATAATGGTATATGTAAAGCTAAGGTAGTCTGAATTTGAAAAAATGTTCGTCATTCTTCAATTTATAGCTTAAATCTTAGTTATTTTCCTTGAGGTGCAAAACCGTGCCTTACCAAAGGCGCTTAGAGGCGCCCGCCTTCCGTAGGTGACTAAGCCTCGCCTAGCTAAAGCCAATCTCCCAGGAGCAAGGCAGGCACACTTTTTAAAACTAAGGGTGAAAACAACTCTCATTTGTAGCTAGTTTATCTGTTGTTCAATATTTGCCTTATTCATGATCCTTCAACTAGGGCTTTTTATGTGTGAAACTGCAATGGCTTTTACAAGGGTTTATTTGTCCAGAAGTACCATAGCAAATTTTAGCCACTCAGAGCAATAAAAATCATGGACCAGTTAAGATCTAGACCTCCCAAAACCCTGCAAATGGCAATGGCTGCTTTCTAAATTACGGCGGAACAGCCAAATGTTGCAAACTCACTAATGTGAAGTAATCCAATTGAAACCTTAATAATTGGCTCTAACTATCAAACTAAAAACCCTCTTAAAACCCTCAAAAATCCGATCGTTCACTTTCAATTCAAATTCTACAACAGCAAAATACTTTTCCCAACATTAACATATGAATTCCAAGCTAAAATGCAATACCAGAAATCATATTAAGTTTAACAAAGAAAATAAAAATCAAAATTCAGAACATCAATAAATTCAATAGCGAAATCGAATAACAGAAATACGCAGATCCACACATTGAAAGAAACATTAACAATTAATTTACCAATTAAAAGAGGAAGAAGAACGATAAGAGGAGAGAGAAAATAGACCTTGTTGAAGAAGATCTGACCACTAGAAAGCGCGATGTAAATGAGTAGATAGATGTAGGTTAGAGTTCCATCTTTGCGGGAGTTGGTTGATGAATTCGCCATTAATGGATATTTTATAGAAATTGAATGAGCAGAGAAAATACTGCATTTGCAACTGAGAAATGAATCAAATGAGTGTGGCGGTTTGAGTGAATTTTAAGGCACTGACCACTGACCACTGACCACTACGTTCCTTCGCTACTTTGTTTACGAGAGTGTAGTGATTCACTTTTTGCATCCCTTTTTATATTCAATGCAAATTGCTCAATTCTTAGAATTTTTTTTTTTTTAAAAGAGAAAGTTATTAGGACGCCCTCCTCACGAGTCGCACGGGGTACTTCATACTTATAACAAAGAATTGAAAATAAATTAGAATTGTTACAAACATTAATATTCATATTATCCGAAACTACTGTCCTACATTAGCGATCCAATTTGCTGAACAATTTGTCTAACGATAGATGTGTTGGATACTTAAATTGTGAAGCTAGGTGAGGAGAGAGAGAATCTTTAGAATTGTTCACAATTTGTCTAACAAATTAGATTTTTTTTTTTTTTTTTTTACATTGCAGTAAACAATTAAGACATAAGACTACTACTCATCTCTAGTGACACTTGCTAGATTTTGAGTAGCCTTACATGAGATACACATACTACAACAATTGAAATTAAAAGTACAAACACGGAAACTAAAATTAAGCTTCTTGTTTGGATGGCTGGAGAGATTCATTGATGTACCACCTTTCTTCTTCATACCTGCATGAAAATTGGACTTTATGATAAGATAGGCATGGTTAGTGTGCAAACTCTTTCTTTGCTTCCGAATCCTTTCTCTGGTACTCCTTTTTTGAAGACTGAAAAAATGGTCATTGGTTTCTAAAGAGTCTTTCCTCCTCGACTTACTTTTGAACTCTAGTAGAGGTTGAACGGGGTCTTTCCTAATTGACAAACTAAAATTCTTCTCTTTGGAAATCTGCACTTGGAACTCATCCTTGAAAAAGCTAGATTCTTGCGGCGGGTGGACAAGGTTTGATTCAACATCAACAAAGGCACTTTCTATAACATTAGCGATCCAATTTGCTGCACAATTTGTCTGACGATAGATGTGTTGGATACTTAAATTGTGAAGCAAGGTGAGGAGAGAGAGAGAATCTTTAATAACATGCTCAGGCCCTGTTTTTAAGAGTTGTTTTGCTCTGCTTCAATCTACTCTGCTCTGCTCTGCTCTGCCCTGCCCTGCTCTACTTAAAAATAATACTTAATATTGAATTATTATAATAATTATTAATATTTAATAATAATAATTAATATTGAATTATTATAATAATAATAATAAATAATTAATATTTAATAATAATAAAATTATCAAATTTTAATATTTAATAATAATCATAATAAATAATTAATATTTAGCAATAATAATAATTAATATTTAATATTTAATATTTAATAATAATAATAATATTATCAAAAATAAATATTTCATAATAATAATAATTAATTAATATTTAATAATAAAAATAATAATAAATAACTAATATTTAATAATTATAATAAATAA
The DNA here is from genome assembly GCF_948465745.1 of Chenopodium album. Classification (NCBI taxonomy): domain Eukaryota; kingdom Viridiplantae; phylum Streptophyta; class Magnoliopsida; order Caryophyllales; family Amaranthaceae; genus Chenopodium; species Chenopodium album. Next base: position 55,704,587 of record NC_137837.1, read on the forward strand.
TTAATATTTAATAATAGTAAATAAATAGTATTTAATAATTATAATAATAATTAATATTGAATAATAATATTAATAAATAATTAAGAATTATAATATTAATAATAATAATAATTATTATTATTATTAATATTACTAATAATAATAATAATAGTAATTGATATTTTATAATGAAAATTAAAATTTTAATATAATAACTAATATTTAAAAATAATACGGAGTAATAATTATATATTTTTAATAATAATAAAAATAATAATTAAACAATATTAAATAATAATATTAATGATATTAATAATTAATATTTAATGATTAAAATAATGCAATAATAGTAGTAGTAATAATAATAATAATAATAATAATAATAATAATAATAATAATAATAATAATAATAATAATAATAATAATAATAATAATAATAATAATAATAATAATAATAATAATAATAATAATAATAATAATAATAATAATAATAATAATGAAATCTGTTCTGCTCTACTGTGCTCTGCTTTGCTCTCCTGAAATTTGCTCTGCTCTACCCAGAAGCTCAAAAGAACAGGGACACAATCTGTCAAAATACTTCCCATATTCCTTTAATTGCATTAATAACTAGAAGACTATCACCTTCAATTTGAATGTTCTTAGATTGATTCACAAAATTTATTAAATTTCATTTCACTCTGGATTTTGGAATACTCTACGGTCTTGTCATAACTAGATAAGTATTATCTCTTACTCATTTACTACATATATATTGTTTTGGGTATTTTATACCCTGCCAAGTGGCCCAATCAGAGTTTGACATGTGTCACTGGAAGGGGTGCCAACCTGGACCCTCCAGATGGTGACACGTGTCAAACGGATATAGCTCCTGACTTGGGAGATTTAATAACCCCAAGTGGACCAATGAGAGAGCGACACGTGTCGCCCTGGAGGCGCCCAAATGGCCTCTCCAACTGTGTGACACATGTCACTCAGATATTCCTTCTGAAAAGACGGCCTTCAAGGCCCAAACTTTGAGGCGCCGCAAAGCGGCATGCTCTAATCCCTAGGTCATCAACCCTAGGGAGGGCACACTTCCCAAAGACCCTATAAATAGGGACATTCCCCTCATTTATGGGGACACGTTACGTTGCACTAATTACTGCAATCATTACAGAGCTGTCATTCTCTAGAAACAGACAGTACATGAGCTTGGAATCCGAGCAGATAACATAACTTCCGCACGTTTTATTCCGAATACCGTACTAACTTAATCTTCGGAGGCGGACCACCGATCATTTGGCGCTCCGTTTTCTTTGTGGGGAGAGTACCTCTAAAATGGCTTCCCAAGAACAACCTCTGCCACCTCCAGAGACCACTCGGCCTCTAGAAGAAATAGAGGTCCAGACGGACCATGACTCGGGTGACGACGGAGACGTTGAAACCTACGTGGCCCAAGACAAGTCACTAGTCTCTAAGCGCCTCCGTCACAAAGACAGGCGGGAGCGCAATACTAACCAGGCGGGTCCTAACAGGCCCCCAAGACCCTCAAGTAAGCCCTCGGGGCAGCCGACTGATGCCTCCCAGGAAGCAGGATCAGCCTTAGTCACTCGTGATGAGCTCATGAAGTTTATGAGTAGTCTTAAGGGTGAAATTAAGGGACTAATCAACAAGCGGACGGTTGATCCTAGAAAGGAACAGTCGGCCACCAAGCCTGCCATATCTGGACAACAGAAGTCAGTCCGGGACCGACAGCCGACTCCTCACCCTACTCCAAAGGAGAAGGCTCGACCCCAGTTTGATCTTTAAAGACTCCGTGTCCCTGAAACGGTGACAAGAAAGGCCATTAGGCATGTACAACCGGATGGTAGCAAAAAATCATTTCCAGATGCTCGTCGGTACATCGACCAGCTAAGGAATCAGCAGCTGTCGGAGTCGGCTTCTACGTCGACTTATCACGACAGCTTTCAGAATACCTCGGTGAAGAACTCCTCTTCAGTACCGGGGAATCCTTTAAGCGGCCCCCTCGTATAGTCGGGGCCTCATGTGATCAATTTGGCGCAGTATATGGCACAACCATTATACAGACCGCCTGCTTTGCCCTACATCTAGCCTGCCTTCTTCGGAGGACAGGCGGCATATAACTATCAGCCTTTGGACTAGAAGCTTCGGCTAAAAAACCTTAGGGAGCAGTCCTCTGCATTCTCCAGGGAAATAGCCGAGGCCGGACAGTGGGCCAAGGTGAAAAATGTCATGTTGGAACCTATGATGGTACCTCCAACCCAGAAGACCACCTCTTGGCATACACCCACCTCATGTACTTACAAGGGTTAACATTGGATGATACTGCCTGGTGTCGATGCTTCCCAGCCACACTAAAGGGCATAGCCCAGCAGTGGTTCGGTAATTTGCCGGCTGGTTGCATAAACAGCTTCAAGAGACTTGTGTTCTTGTTTGCTTCTAACTTCTCTATGACCATCCCTGCAAAGAAAACGAGCCTTGATCTAGGCCATGAACAACAGGGAGATAGAGAGGGGCTGCGATCATACGTTAGGCGGTTCAATCTGGTGAGAATTCAAATCCAAGGACTGTCTGACGAATTAGCTTTTACAAACTTTTTTAAAGGTATGAAGGAGGGGTCGACTTTCAAGTTCGAACTCGTCCGCAAGAAAATATTCACCCTCCAAGGAGCCCTAATGGAGGCGGATGCTTATATACAGGCGACCGAGCTCTGCTCCTCTAATAAACAGTCGGACTCTAAGAAGTCTGACCGACAGAAGAAGAGTCGGGTTGCTCAGCCGTTTCTAAAACAAGAAGAGAGCAAAAAGAAAAAACAGATCTGGGTGGTTGATAACTTCGATCAGTCGGCCCAGAAGAAAAAGAAAGAGTGAAAGCCGTATTTTCCAAGGTACGAGTTCCACAAGAACAGCTACTCCATCCTCATGGAGATTAAGGATCGGCTGACTCTAGAGAAGCCGACTCCTATGAAAGGTTCCGCTGAAAATCAGAACAAGAACAAGCACTGTCACTACCATGAGGATGTCGGCCATGACACAAACGACTACTTCAGCCTCAAGCGGACGCTTGACCGTCTGGCCGACAAAGGAGCGCTGAAATCCTATGTTATACCCAAAGTGGATTCAAAATTGAATCTTAGGAAGTCGAGCAAAAAGACTCCCCAGCCTGCTACCAGCTCTGAAACGGATGAGGAACCAATTTATACGATAGCAGGCGGATTCGCCGGTGGTGGTCCAACCATCCGGGGCAACAAGGATCATCTAAGAAAGATGGTCCATTCAGTTGAAGAGCACTACGTGAAAAAATGAAATTGGCACCGGTTCAAACCCGGCTTAAGGCACCGATTTGAACCGGTGCCAATGTGGGGGGTGCCAATAAGAGGTTTAAAAAGGCACCGGTTCAAACCGGTGGCAAAAGTTGGAATTGGCACCGGTTAACCGGTGCCAAAAAATCTCAAAAAAATTTAATTCAATGACTTTGGCACCGGTTAACCGGTGCCAAAAGTGCCAACAAAATAAATTATTTTTTTTATCTTTTTTTGCTTAAAAATTAAATAAACTAAATTAAATAAGAACACAAAATATAAATCAAACATCACAATCAATATAAACGATTCTGTTTAATATATATATAATCAATAAAATTTTACAGCATAGATCAATAAAAAAAATTACAACATATAAATAAAAAAAATTACAACATATAAATAAAAAAAAAATTACAACATATAAATAAAAAAAAAAACTACAATATAAATAAAAAAAAAAAAATATTACAACATCACAATCTAAAAATCCCCATATTCTTGATTCTTGATTATTCGATTATGTATACCTGCGCCAATTAAAACATCAAAAATAAATTGATTAAAATGAATAAGCTGCGAAAAAAATACTTCCTCCGTTACGTATTATGTGCAACATGTATCAGCCTTTAGGGTTCAAAGATCCGGCCCGCCTTTCTAAAAATGGATGTTACACATTATCTGCAACAAACTAAAACTTTCCCCTTTTAGTAATTTTTTTTACTTAAAATGACCAATGTACCCTTAGTTAACTTTACTAACACATATTAAATGATTAAGATTATATGTTATTAACATATTAACCAAAATTAATTAATCAGTCATCTAAACCCATCCCAATCTCTCTCCTCCTTCACAACCACCTCCACCACCATTATCACCAACTTTTCTCTCACCTGCCTCGTAGCCGCCACTGCCACTGCCACTGCCACCGCCACCACCATTTTTCTCGCGCTTCTCTCATAGCGACGGTTCGATCCACACCAGCCGAAATCGCCCACCCACCCACCCAGTCCCAACCCCGAATCCCCTTGAGCACCTCTCCTCCATTGATGCCTCCGTGAAACCCCCCCCCCAAGTCACCTCTGTCGCCCAAACCTACCCCTGTTGCGCCGAGATTCACCGCTGATCGAGTCACCGGCCTCCTCCTCCATGATATTGTCGCCGATCCTTCTGAAAATTGAAATCCTGAAAATTGATTAGGGTTTGCGGTGGTGAGAGAGTGTGTAAAGGGTGGTTTGTGGTGGTTGCGAACTGGGTGAGATTGGTTGCGGTGGTGAGAGAGTGTGTAAAGGGTGGTTTGTGGTGGTTGCGAACTGGGTGAGATTGGTTGCGGTGGTTTCAGATCTTGGTTGCGTCGGTGGGGTTTCAGATCTGGATGGTGGGGTTCACGATGTTGCGTCGCTCAGGTGGTGGGTTTTCGCGATTAATTGGCTAGTGAGGTTTCACGTTGTCGCAATTTCGCTCAGGTGATGGGGTTCCACGATTTGGCTGGTGGGGTTTCGGATCATGGTGGTGGTGGTGGTGGTGGTTACGGGGTAGGCCTAGGTAAGGTGGTGGTGGTTACGTGGTAACGACGAGTGGGGTGGTGGTGGTTACGTGGTAACGGCGAGTGGGGTGGTGGTGGATGTTGCTGCTGGCAGGTGGTGTAGTGGTGGCCATTAACTCTCTCTCCTAACCTTAAGCACACACCTTTCATTTAGTTAATCAACATTAACAAATTTTATCTTGGGAAACCTGCAACAAGGTTTGTTGCACATAATGCGTGGCGGAGGAAGTATAAAAAACCCAGAAAAAAAAAATCGAATTAAAATCCATTAAAAAGAAAAAAAATCGATTAAAATAAAAACAAAATCGAAAAAACCCAGAAATCAAAAAATCAAAACAAAATAGAAAAACCAAGAAATCGAAAAAATAAAAACAAAATCCCAGAAAAAAATGAAAACAAACCCAGAAATCAAAAAAATAAAAATAAAATCGAACAATTAAAAAACCTAGAAATCAATTAAAATAAAAACAAAAAAAAAAAAATTGAAATAAAAAAAACCCAGAAAAAATCGAAAATCAAAATCGAAAAAAAAGAAAAATAAAAATCGAAATCAAAAAACAAAAATCAAAAATCAAAATCAGACAACAAAAGTAAAAATCGAAACACAAAAATCAAAATCGAAAAAAAAGAAAAACAAAAATCAAAATCGAAAAACAAAAATAAAAAATTGAAAAACCCAGAAATTGAAAAAATAAAAACAAAAACGAACAAATAAAAAACCCAGAAATCAATTAAAATAAAACAAAAACGAAAAAAAAATGAAATCGAAAAAACCCGGAAAAAATCGAAAATCAAAATCGAAAAACAAAATTCAAAAATCAAAATTAGAAAGCAGAAACCCAGAAAAAATCGAAAATCAAAATCGAAAAACAAAAATCAAAATCAGACAACAAAAATCAAAATCAAAAGTCAAAAATCAAAATCAGAAAAACAAAAATAAAAACCGAAAAAAAAATCTAAATCGAAAAACACAAACCCAGAAATTGAAATCAAACTCGAAAAAAAAAAATCTAAATTGAAAAACACAAACCCAGAAATTGAAATCAAACTTGAAAAAAAAAAAGAAACCCATATGTTGGTGGTCTTCAAATGAAAGAAAGAAAGGAGAAGGAGATAGAAAGAGAAATAGTAGGGAGAAGTAGATCGTGAAAGAGGAGGAGAGGAGGAGAGGAGAGGAGAGAGAAAGAGGAGAGAGAGAGGAGAGAGAGCGGCTGGTATGTAATTAGGGTTGGGGGTGATTATAAAGGGGCGGTTTTTTTTATTAAATAAAGGCACCGGTTCAAACCGGTGGGCTTTTTTTTTTGCCACCGGTTTGAAATGAAACGGTGCCATATGTCTTGGTTCATTATACCGGCATGTTTTAAGGCTATTTTTGGCACCTGTTTGGACTGAACTGGTGTCAATTAGGGGGTGCCTTTTTGTAATTTTCTACTAGTGGAGGGACAGGCGGCCAACACCTCCGCCTTCCCTAAAATCATCATCACCGAAAAGGACAGAGACAAAGTCCGTCGGCCGCATGACGACCCTGTAGTCATAGAATGTAAAGTGGCCAACCAATTGGTTGGTTGCATCTTGATTGACACAGGAAGCTCCTCAGACATCATTAGCCGCAAATGTCTATCCAACCTCAAATATAGGCACTACTAGAAAACAGGTCATTTCCGACGGACACTAAAATCCGTCGGAAAGTACGAAAATTCCGACGGATTTTATTTTTGTCGGAAATCTGTCGGAAATTTCCGACGGAATTGTAATCTTTCGAAAAATTCTTTAATTCCGATAGAAAATCCGTCGGAAGTGTTATATTTTCCGACGGAATTTAATACCTTTCCGACGGATTTTAAGTTTTTTAAAAAAAAACAAAATCCCCCCAAACCCGAATATTTTCGGTGCCCCTCCCCCCTCATTTATTTTTGAGTTCTCTCTCTCTCCTCTCACCACGCCTTTCTTCTTCTTCCCTCTCCTCTTTTCTGCTTCTCTCTCCTCTCCTTTCTTCCTCACGTCTCTTTCTTTTCCTCTTCTTTCCTCACTTCTTTTCTTTCCTCACTTCTCTTTCTTCTCCTCTTCTTTCCTCACATCGTTTCTTTTCTTTCCTCACGAATTTCCTCTCTCCTCTATAATTTTCTCTATTTCTTTCATATTAATGGTTTATATGGTTAAATTCGACCATGAAATCTCTAGATCTAGAGGTTTCATGGCCGAATTTAGCCGTATTAAACCAAATTCGAGGAGAAATTAACATCCTACTTCGTATTAAGGTATGTATTGGTTTTTTTTTGGTTGTTTTTTTTAATTTTTTTTGTTGTACTGGTGGTTTTCGGCTGTTGTGGTTGTGGTTGTATTTTTTTGTTTTTTTTTTTTTTGTTAATTTTTGGGTGGTTGCTGCAGATCTGGGTTGGTTAGGGTTAAGTGGGGTGGGTTCGGGTGGTGGGTGGTTGGTTTGGTTAAGTGGGGTGGGTTCGGGTGGTGGGTGGTGGTGGGTTAAGTCGTGGTTGAATTTTTTTTTATTTCTGGGTTTGGGTGGTAGGTGGTGGTGGGTTAAGTCGTGGTAAGGGTAATGGGTTGTGGTGGTTAGAGGCGGATACGCCGTGCCAGTGGTGGCGCGACGTTTTTTTTTTAATTTCGTAAAATAATTTTCCGACGGAAATTCCGTCGTAACTTTCCAACGAAAGTGAATCCGTCGGAATTTGCGACGGATTTTTCCGGCACCTGAAAACCTCTTTTCGAGGGAAAAATCCGTCGGAAAAGTGTTTTCGACGGAATTTCCAACAAAAATAGTGGTTTTTCCTACAACCCCATTTCGGACAACCATTTTCGACGGAGGATTTTAGGGTGTTTCCGACGAAAAAGTTCCGTTGGAAACTGCCTGTTTTCTAGTAATGAGGCCGGATAGTATGATGGATGTCTCCCATCCCCTTCTGGGCTTTGGGGGAGGAGTTGTGCATCCGTTCGGACGCATTGATTTGCCCATCCGACTGGGGCAAAAAGGTAGCGGTCGGCACATGACCATCCGGTTCCTTGTGTTCAAGGAGCTGACCGCCTACAATCTTATCCTTGGACGACCCACTCTTAACGAGTGCAAGGCAATCATCATTCCTGCTCTCATGCTTGTCAAGTATGAGAAGGATGATGGGAGTGTTGGCTCCCTAAACGGGGACCAGAAGATGGCTTGAGAATGCTATCTCTCGGACGTCAAGCCTGCGGCTGCTGTAGCTGGTCAGGGCAAAGAGCCAATAGACCTTGATGATATCAAGGATGACCATCCGAACCCACCAGCCGCCAAGAAAAGAAAATCTAATCCGCTGGTGGTGGTAAAAAAAGAAAAGCTATAGCAATCACTGACCAGGGAGCGGTCAGACGACCTCCGTCCCCAGCCGGCTGGTGAAAACATTGATATTCCTCTAGACGATAGCCGGTCAGAGAAAACTATTAACGTGGGGACAACTTTTGCTAAGTTGGGCGCAAGCTTGCACTAACTACTGAGAGAATTCAAAGACATCTTTGCCTTTGAAGTGGAAGAGATGCCTGACATTAGCCTGGATCTTGCTGTCCACAAACTCGCTGTGGATCCCAAAAAGAAGCCCATTCGGCAAAAGAAAAGAAACCATGGTGAGGAAAGAAGTCAGGCGGCAGCCACCAAAGTTAAAAAGTTGTTAGACGCTAGGTTTATTCGGCTATGTAACTTCCCTTAATGGGTTACAAATGTTGTGCTTGTAAAGAAGCCGAATGGTACCTGACGCATGTGCGTAGATTACACTGACTTAAATAGAGCATGTCCGAAGGATAGTTATCCACTTCCAAAGATTGACAGCCTAGTCGACTCAACAGCCAGACATGCCCTGATGAGCTTTATGGACGCCTATTCAGGCTTTCTTCAGATTCCCCTATGGAAAAAAGATCAAGAGAAGACAACATTCGTCACTGATCAGGGGTTATTCTGTTATAATATGACGTCGTTTGGTTTGAAGAATGTGCATGTGTAGGGAATATTTCAAGCATTATCCCTAGCTTGAACCCCACTGTGATCATACACTATAGTATGGTGGCGTTCAAAGGGAAAGAAAATAGAGCAAAAGAGTCGCCAACAAGTTTTAGGAACTTGTAAACCGTTCACGAGGTAAAGGTTACACCCCTTAACGATCCAAGAGATCGTTAATTCCAATAGGTCTGGAACCATGACTGGTAGTTCGGGGATGAAGGTACAAATCCAACCTAAAAGAGATTGAACCTGCCCTAATAATAGACCTTTACTTTATTCTGATCGTATTCATGTGCGCTTTCTGACTAACATGCAATCAATAGGATTACCCTAAACCTGTTTATCTATGTTGGTTGAATATTAATGCACAAATAAAACTATTATTGGCAATCACTTGAATTATAATCAAATTAACCCTGAACAAGATTATTAATTATCTTATTAAGCGTGATTACAAGTTCAAATTTCCTTTAAACATGCATAAAAGGAGTGATCAATCAATAAAAATAAATATCAAGCAACATAATAATAATCAAAACAATAATCATAATTATAATAACAATCATGATAATCATAATTAAAATAATCATGTTAAAGCATAATAATAGCAAGATCCTAACCATGATACTAACAAGATTAATAACAAACCCTAGCATGTCACTAATCATCAAAAATCAAAGCTTTAACCCTAACATGATATTAAGAAAGACAATAAAAGGAAGCATCGCAGGAATCATAATAAGCATATTTGATTGATGTGTCTATTTTATACAGTATTTTACCCCCGTTCCTTGGTCATAATTAGTAGTGTTTTTGGCTCTTTAGAGCCACTTTTATTACTAATTGGTGTTTTCTAGTGTTTTCGTAGATTTGGTTGACTTTTGCAGGGATTTATGCCTTTGAAGTATTTTCCCGAGATATTTTGGAGCAATCACGAACATTGGAGAAGCACTACCAGATTCTATAGCCCAGGGCCGGTTAGAGCTATCGAACCGGTGATTAAGGGCTCGGTATAGGTGATACCGGGGCATTTGGACCGAGTATTCAAGACCGGAAGAGGAAACCCAGATTGGCCCGAAGAGCTGGAGCCCAATCGTAGTCCAAATAGCGGCGTAAATGAGCCGCCCGGCCAAAGAGGCTGGCGCCCGGAGGCGCGCCCGGCCGGGCGGGAGAAGCTTAGGCTGGCGCCCGGTGACGCGCCCGGCCGGGCGCGAGATTAGTAGTAAGGATAAAAAGGCGCGCCCGATCGGGCGGTGCCTCGCCCGATCGGGCGCGTGTATTTCTTAGGAGACGCTTAACGTCGTTTTAATTTGTCTTAGTTTAGGATTTTGTACAGAGTATAAATACTCCTCTGTAATACGATTTTAGGATCTCTTCCCTTTTCTCTTTTCACTCTTTCTTTACTCTCTTAATTGTTCTCTTAGATTTCTTTCTCTTAAACCTTTGTTCTTAATCTACTCTTAATTCCAGATTTATTTTGGTAACAATTTCTCTTCTCTTAATCTTAATATTAGTTGTTTATTTTATTCCTTTCATCATGATTTATTTTATTGCTTTGATTAGTTTAGTTTTTAATATGTGTGAGTAGTTTTATTTCTAGGGTTTAAGGGGATCCATAAATAATATGAAGGGGTAATTTATTATCAATGCTAGATTAATTTCCTATTGATTGATTTAATGCTCTGTGACTAGATTAGGCCTGATCTTTTATGCATGAGTTTGGCAATATTAATTCGAGATTCGACAGATGAGAATTAATGTTTAGGTCTAGTTTCAATAGGCAGGTTAATTTATAAATGGTTAGGTCGAGATTCGAAAGATGAGATTTAATACCGGTAAATTAATTGTGTGATTATAATACGTAGCGAAAGCCCTTTATAATCTGATTGATGTATGCATTGATGAATGATTATTATATTCTACCCTGGAATATTATTTATTGGTGAACCTATGCCCTAGATCCTTTTATATATTGTTTTCTCCCTATTCTAAATCTTAGTAGTTTAGTTTCATATTTAAATATAAATATTGGTTACTTCATAATCTAGATTATTTTAATTAGTTAGGAATAAAAAGACTCGTTTCCCTGTGGATTCGACCCTACTTCCCTATCTATTTTAGTTAGTGGTTTTAGGAATTACTTTTGATTAGGGGATACGACTTTACCCTGTCAAAATTTGGCGCCGTTGCCGGGGACTTGGTTTTATTTTTATTTTTGATTGTTTTTTATAGTCTAGATTACATACTATTGAAGAATACACACCAATAGGAATAACTTACAATGAAGCTTTTGACTGTCTACACGATCAAAGTCGAGACCCTCCACCTGAAAAATGTTTTCCCAATTGGGATCCAAATTCCTATTGTCGATACCATGGAGGTCGCGGTCACACTACTGAAAAGTGTCTCGCCCTCAAGAATCGTGTTCAAGACTTCATTGATTCAAGCCTCCTTCATGTTCCTCCGCGCGACAAGAAGGCCAAGATTAGTAACAATAGTATTAGTGGCTATAAAGGGAAGAAGAACGACTATCCTTCTTCCGAAAACACCTACTCTAGTAATAATGTTGGTACTTTCGACCTTAGTGATATCCTAGCCATGGGTAATCGAAAGCAACCGAAAAGGGAATTTACCCCTATTGAAATTAGCTACGATGATGCTTTCGATCGACTCCATTCCAAGGGAATCATTACTCCCATTGGACCTATTCAAGATCCCCCACTTAAGAAAAGATTGCCTAGTTGGAATCCAAACGAACACTGCAAGTACCATCAAGGTAGGGGTCATGCTACTCAGAGCTGTTGGAAGCTAAAGGAGGATATCCAACATTTGATTGATAACAACAAGCTTCCCATGCCTCCGGTTTACAAGAAGAGCGAGTGATGATAAAGGAAACAACACAAGACAAGAGGCGAGCTTCAACGACAAGATTTCATGACCTCTTTTTTCTATTTCTTTTTTATTTACTCTTTCCCCAATAAGTCTAGCATAGGCACCTTTTTCTTTTCCCTTAGATTAATTTTTGTAGATTCTCTCTTTTCCCTTTAATAAAAATGAGCATTTATTTCCTTGCATATAATCATTTCATTATATTGCATCAAAAAAAAAAAAATCCATGTCAAACTAAGCACAAGGTATACCAATGATTTGAGGCACCCCTTGTAGCCACATCATATCTCATTTCACCTTTCAAATTTACAATCCTTTCTTCATAACCACTTTGAGCCTCGTCCAACGATAGACCTTTCATTTTTTCAACCTACATCTACCTAACCTTGGGATGGGATGGTGTGCAACTTATGCTATTTTCAAAGAACAAGGCTTGAGTGATTTCAGAAGATCAAAATAAAAAATAATAAGCAAAAAATAATAATAAATAAAGTGTATAAAAGGGCAAGTGTTCCAATGTCTTTGATATGAAAATATCTTCGATAAGAACACGTCTCAGATTGCGTCTCTTATCGAGTGCTCGGTACCGTGCCTGAGAAACATGAATTCCAAGTGAGTGATAGACCGCATGATCGGGATTGCCCACACTTATAAAAATGAAATAAATGCTAAAGCAAAAGAAAGAGCTAAAAAAGAGTAGAAAACCTCAAGCATGAAAATACAAATACTCAATAGCAAGGTTGCACACCTTGGGGGCTTATCGAGGGTCTTGGGCCTTTATCCCCTTCTTCTCCAACCTTTAGCCTAACCACGTTACAACCCTTCAAAAGACCTTTTTGAGGTATACACACACTTGTGCGAGGTTCGGCTAGAGCTACGTTCGGCCTGATTCCTAACGGATACGTAAGCAACCTCACATCGAGGTGCGGCCTTAATAAACATGCATTTATATTCACATTCACACACTCACACCATGATCATATCAAGGGATCCCTTATGCTCATCCCTATCTACTTAGAGCTAGACTTGAGGGCTTGATCCCTACATCATTAGCTTACCTAGCCTAAGAGTCACTATCATTCGACTCTTCTAAAAAATAATATTTTCCCACACACTTAGCTCTTGCGGCCTAGCTTTAGTGTCACTTTCACACACTGCACAGATACATGGCTAAATATACTCCCCTTAGGAACCCTTTGTCATGGATCCTTAACATAAAGCATGCCTTGTCACATCGCTCATCACTTATCAATCATCGTTGCATCACGAAGTATGAAGTACTTAGGCTCCGTGCCTAAGTTACCCAAATACTTTCATCATGGAGTCAACAGTTGAGATAGCCTAGGATGGATTAATCCTTGAACCTTGAGAGATGGTATCAAATGACATTTGACTGAGCTCATTTAATATGCACCTTCAAAAACTTCACTTCGATTCCTTTTCGCGTCTTTCTTTTTCGTGAGAAAGTCGGTACCCTCCACAAAAATGACGGAAAATTTTTGCTTTTTTGCATTTTTGAGTCAACACTATGCACACACGGGTCACGAGTCACACGTGTCATTTCACTTCGAGTCGAGTCAACCTTGAGTCAATCACAGCGAGTCAAGTTTATACCTTGAGTCGTGTCAAGTCGATGAGTCAAGCACATTAAACCTTAGGTCAACCCTAAGATAATTTTAAGCCTTAGGTCAACCCTAAGATAATTAAAGAGATTGGCAAAGTTCTATAGTCAAAAATAAATACAGGTGTAGCAGAATAGGGAAGACCCTACTCCAATTCCTGGCGCCAGAGATATCTCAGCAGCAACAGAGCTCGAAGCCTCTCAGAAAGGTGATTTCGACCTCATACAGCAATTTTGGGTTCCTTGGTAACCCAGTTAGCCCCTATAAGCAATTTGACATGATTAAGTAGTCAGTTTGATTACAATTGCAATAAGTGATCGACCTGATGAAAGATCGTCTCACTTAGCTTAAAGCGCCTAATCACGGAGACAGCGACATACTGGTTTTAGCGGAAGAAAAGTTTAGGCGAGCTTTAGAGATCGACAAACGTTGGTCTTCGAAAATTTTTCTTCATAATATTATCGCAACAAACGTTCAAGTACCGAAGCTCTATTGTTCAGAGACGCGTGAACATCTCCATCAAAGCTCTTTGCTCCAGAGACGCGTGGGCATATTATTCAAGCTCTTTTGTTTAGAGACGCGTGAACATTTCCATCAAGCTCTTTTGCTCCAGAGACGCGTGGGCATATCATCAAAGCTCTTTTGTTCAGAGACGCGTGGACAATCCTTTTCAAGCTCTTTTGTTCAGAGACGCGTGGACATTTCCTACAAGCTCTTTTGCTCGGAGACGCGTGGGCATCCTATTATCAAGCTCTTCGTTCAGAGACGCGTGGACACATCATTCAGAAGATCATATCAAAAAGAAGCTCTTTGTTCAAAGGCGCGTGAACATATAAAAAAAAGAAGCTCTTTGTTCAGAGATGAGTGAACATCGAAACAACAAGGTGGCGTTCCCTATATTGTGGAGAGTTGTCACAAACAACTGACGATTGTTTCAAGAGAAATAATCTTCGATGGTATTCCCTTGGACGTGGAATACTATCATAGCGGAGGAGGATAGTTTCAGGCGAAGCAATCTTCTATATTGGAAGCAGTTACGGGCGTAGCGGTTTTCAAGCGGGATGGCGTTCTCTAGTTTGCAGGAGGTCATCAAAACAACAACAGCGGCAACAATCGGTTACTTTCAGAGATGTGTGCTCGACGGTGCAAGCTACGTGTTTCTTAACTCTTTTATCTGTTTAACTAACGTTAGTTTGCAGGTATCAGCGTTACAAGATTGGTTTAGGATCGCAGAACGTTCTGAATCATTCTCCGTCCCTATCGATACTTTGACTTTTGTTTTCGAAACTTGTGTTTCTCCAAAATCAGTCAAAGTGGGGGCTTCTGTAGAGACCCATTTGTGTCTCCCCAAAACGAAACCCAGTGATGAGTACCTTTCATGTCGAATCATAATCGAATGAAGTGAAAGTGTGGAAAGTTTAGTGTTGCGGATAGTTTTAATTCTTTTCTCTTCTCTCTGTTTTTGAAAACTTATTTTAAGAAAATAGTCAATCCAGTTTGGTTGGTCCATGATAAGGATCCAATAATTGTATAGTTGGATGGGGTTTGAAAAGACCTTTCCAACGATATATTATAAGCCCAATTCCGATGAATATCGAGGAAGTTATGGCCAAAATACTAAACTGGGCCCGATTTGGTTTTTATATGCGGCCCAATGATCTAGAGGAGGGCCTATTATTAATTATCATTCCTAAATCTATTAGGATTGATTATAGTCTTTTAGAATACTCTAGGAGGTTCTTTTAAATCCTAATGGAGTTAGGATTGATAATTATGTTTTAAAGAGTTTGGAATTGAATAAAACTACTCCTTTTAAGAATCCTTGTTTTGTACGAAGTGGAATGTATTCAGATTTTATTTTCGTGCCTCATAATCTTTATCTAAATTTTATATGGTTGGATAGATCTTGAAATTATCTTTCCAATGATATATTATAATATTAAATCCGAGTTATAACGAAAAAGATATGAATGAGACATGAAACTCTATCCAAAACTGACACCCTTCCCCTATTTTGGCCATATCTTTTTATATACAAAATATTTTAATCTGATTCTAATTGGGTTGGAAAGTAGACTTTAAGAGCTTTCCAACGACATATTATATGCCTTATTTGGACTTCTGGATCAAAATATATGATAAAAACAAAAACGCGTGAATTTCTGAAATCAGCGCCAAACGCCAGCCATTGGCGCCTGTCGCCAATAGCCTGGTTCTGGCGCCAGCTCTGTTTTGCATGCACCAATCTCGTTTTGTGTGCGCCAAGTGCTTTGTTTTGATATTTTTTTTGGCTGATTTTCTCTATAAATAACGTCGTAAAAACTCTGTTTTCATTCACCAACTCTCATCAAAATTTTCTTGATTATTCTCTCTCTCTCTCTCTCTTTTTCTAAACTAGCCTTTTCTCAAATACAAAATTCCGCATTCGCAAGACTTAGATACACCTAGCCATATTCGAAGTTGCCTTCGCTCTAGACGTGAAAGGTTTAATTTCTGAGGGTTTGGTCCCAAATCTCTCTTTCCATTATTTAATTTAATTGTTTGATTATTATTTTCCTTGATGTTACTAACATGTGTATTTTTTTATTAGAAAGAGGTACGAGGGATCAAAGTAAGTGCTTTAATGGTATTAATTGATATTATGATGTAGAAATCATGTTTATATTGTTATTATGATATTCCTAGTATCATGTTTAGGGAAAAAGTTATAATATCAAATATGCTTATTATGATTCCTGCGATGCTTCCTATGCTCTTCCTAATATTTATGATTGTTAGTATCATGTTAGGGTTATAGTTTTGATTTTTATTGCTTAGTGACATGCTAGGGTTTGTTATTAATCTTGTTAGTATCATGCCTAGGATCTTGTTATTTTTATTATGCTTTAATATTAACATGAACATGATTATGATTATAATTGTTATTATTATTTTGATGATGATTATTTTATTTATGATGATATTATAATTATTATTTATGGTTATTATTATTATAATGATGATTATAATTTATTATTATTATGTTGCTTGATATTTATTATTATTGCTTGATCACACCTTTTATGCATGTTTAAAGGAAATTTGTACTTGTAATCACGCTTAATAAGATAATTAATAATCTTGTTAGGGTTAATGTGATTATAATTCAAGTGATCGCCAATAATAGTTTATTTGTGCATTAATATTCAACCAACATAGATAAACAGGTTTAGGGCTAAACCTATTGATTGCATGTTAGTCAGAAAGCGCACATGAATACGATTAGAGAAAGTAGAGGCCTATTATTAGGGCCGGTTCAATCTCTTTTAGGTTGGATTTGTACCTTCATCCCCGAACCCTTATTTGGTTTTATACCTTATGGAGTTGACGATCTCTTGGATCGTTAAGGGGTGTAACCTTCACCTCGTGAACGGTTTACAAGTTCATAAAACTTTTTGGCGACTCTTTTGCTCTATCTTTTTCCCTTTTGGACGCAACCGTACTTTAGTGTATGATCACAGTGGGGTTCAAGCTAGAAGAGAAAAATTTGTTGATATGCACTATCCTACATACCGAGAACTTACTTGTGAATTCCTGTCCACTTTCCATGTTGTTAGTAGTAGAAATGGGCCAAATTTATTTTTCAGGTTAAACAATAGAAATTTTAGTTTAACTTTTGTAGAATTTTGTAAAATTTTTGAATTAAATTCTGAATTATCTCACCAATGGCATGCGGACTATAAAATGGGTGACATATATTATGCTTTGACTGGTTTTCCTACCCCTGACCCCCAACATGCTAGTACCAAACCTATTCACCACCCTGTCCCAAAAATCTGGCAAAGATTTGCGGGTTTGTGAATTTTAGGTAGGGCCGAGCCCCATAATGCTCAATCTAACGAACTAGCTGTAATAGGACACTATGTATATGGGTATGGGAAATTGAACATAGGTAGGTTTATAGTTCACCATTTGAGTAGGCATGCCACGGCCAACACCACTTCCAAGACCCCTATCCGTTTAGGTGGCCTTATCACTCGAATAGCTGTGAAAAAGGCCGGTTTTGTAGTAGACGGACCCCACCAGCTGACCAACTGTGGACCAGATACCTATATGACTGCTAGGTATTTTGAGGATGTGGGGTGGGTTAGACCGGATAGTGAGCAGACACCCTTTTGGTGTATTCGGACTGGGAGCGAGCAACCTTTGCCCATTTTTCCCCTACCTAGTCCTGACTTGACTGCCTTTCCCCCAGGGCAACCTTCTTACACTTATGATGTTTTAGTTGCCAACGCTAGGGGGCAGGCACCACCACCACCAATTCCACCACCCCAGCCTCAGCTCGAGGTGGCTTTATCTCCACCTCGTATGTCCTACTCCGTCCCTCATGTTGACTCTGACCCAGTTTGGGATCTTCATAGTATAGGTCAAGCCTTAGGACGTATCGAGCATTCCCATACTGACCTTAGGAGGATGGTAGGCTCCATTGACCATGGGTTAGGGTACCTAGAGAGGAACCAGGGTAGAGCTCTCTACCCTATGTACGATGATTATGCTCGTCGGGGCAACATTCCCGACGACGCTATTCACCCTGACTGGTTTCAGCCTCCACCCCATGGATACGATAGGGATCCCACTGCCCGTGGTATTTACACTGACTATTCTTCTTTCTTCGGGTACGGCCAGGACATTCCTTTCGGGGGACCGGCGGGGGGGAGTTTTCACGCTGATTATTTTGGTGGTAGCTCTTCTGGTGCAGGTGGTGCAGGTGGCAGTGGAGGTGCGGGTTTCGGCTCGATGGATGAGGATGATCAGGACTAGCTACGCTGGGCTAGTTCCCGAGCCAATGAGGACATTGTCTGATTCTGGCTTGGGGGAGATTTTGATCTGGTATATTTCTTTTTCTCTTTTCTTTTATTTTTGGTGTATTTTCTTAGGTTAGATTTCTTGTTTTCTAGGTTAGTTTTATTGCTTTCTTATATATTTAAAAATACAAAAAAAAAAAAAAAAATTGAAAAATAAAAAAAATTCAAAAATACGTTCCAATGAATTGTAAATTATGCTTCCCTGTGCCCCTTACTTGAGAAAATTGTTTTGATTTTTGGTATTTGATGATAGGCATTGTGGATTAGTTGACCATGATTTGATGTTTGGTTGCCTTGAAACCTTTACATGCGTCAATTTTGTCCAACTACCTGTGAATATAGTGCTTGACTAGTTGATTTGGTAAGGAATGTGTGATAGTTCCATAGTTCCTGGTATGTCAATGAATTTGAGTATTGGTTTGCAACTATTAGTAATATTTATATGATTCATTATTATGCACATTGTGGAGGACGGAGGCATTTGTTCTTTTAGGTAGCCTCCAGATATTGTAGATACATTTGTTCCCTTCTTGCTACCCATGTTGTTGCCTTGACTTTTTGTTGTTTATTAGCCGCATTACAAGCCTATTTTGCCCCATTGGTTACTAGTCCCAAGCTTGGCTTGGGGGAGCTATTAGTGAGTGAGGTGAGGGAGTTTGTAGTGTGCTTATTATTTGCACAATTTGGGTGGGATTTGAGAAGTTGTTTTGTTGTTGATCATGTTTATTTTTGATGAGTTTGAGAGTTATATTTTCTTAAAAAAATAAAGCATGATATTATGAAGAAAAAAAAAGGAGAAGTTCAAAAAAAAAATTGTGAAAAATTAATAAGTGAACTTCAAAAAAAAAAAAATGTTCAAATGTTCTAGTTGGAGGTTGATCAAAGGAAAATAATTATAAGCCTCAATGAAAAATTCAAGTTTGGAAAATAAGTTTGCTTTCTCACTCTACTTCTTCATTATTATATCTTATGAGTGAAATTGTAAGAGTTGGGTTTATTTATTATGATTGGAGTATATTTGGTTGTTGTTAGAGTTGGTTATGTAGTAGATGTATGATCATTATTTATTTTGATCATGGGTTTTATTAGGATATGGCTACTTTAAGCATAGCTTTTCTCTCACTTATTCCCAAATTTATCCTACCCTTTACCCTAGCCTTACATTACAAGCTTTAAAGACCTTCTGACCTTTGTGCATAGAATTGTATGAATGTGAAAGTGTTGTTTATCAATGCAAGTTATGATTTGGCATATTTCGAGTCGACTAGTAGGATTGAGCGTTCATTGTTTTATACACACGAGAGTATGAGTTGGGAGGGCATTGTTCACATAAAGGGGTTAGATGGAGAGCGATCGAGTACATCTTTTACTCGCCACACAAAAGAGAGTTGAGTGTGTGAGCACTAGTCTTGAATTCTATATGCTCTTGTGGTTTGCTCTGTTTGACAATTGTTAGGGAGATTAGTAATTAGATGGATTTGATTGATTGACTTTGAAGCATGTTTATTTGATTTCCCCTGGATCGTTTGTGCTTGATTTTTACTTTTTGGGGTGAAGCATATTTATTGATTCATTGATGAGATCTTTGCTTAGGGACAAGCAAAGGTTTGGCTTGGGGGAGTTTGATGTGTCTATTTTATACAGTATTTTACCCCCGTTCCTTGGTCATAATTAGTAGTGTTTTTGGCTCTTTAGAGCCACTTTTATTACTAATTGGTGTTTTCTAGTGTTTTCGTAGATTTGGTTGACTTTTGCAGGGATTTATGCCTTTGAAGTATTTTCCCGAGATATTTTGGAGCAATCACGAACATTGGAGAAGCACTACCAGATTCTATAGCCCAGGGCCGGTTAGAGCTATCGAACCGGTGATTAAGGGCTCGGTATAGGTGATACCGGGGCATTTGGACCGAGTATTCAAGACCGGAAGAGGAAACCCAGATTGGCCCGAAGAGCTGGAGCCCAATCGTAGTCCAAATAGCGGCGTAAATGAGCCGCCCGGCCAAAGAGGCTGGCGCCCAGAGGCGCGCCCGACCGGGCGGGAGAAGCTTAGGCTGGCGCCCGGTGACGTGCCCGGCCGGGCGCGAGATTAGTAGTAAGGATAAAAAGGCGCGCCCGATCGGGCGGTGCCTCGCCCGATCGGGCGCGTGTATTTCTTAGGAGACGCTTAATGTCGTTTTAATTTGTCTTAGTTTAGGATTTTGTACGGAGTATAAATACTCCTCTGTAATACGATTTTAGGATCTCTTCCCTTTTCTCTTTTCACTCTTTCTTTACTCTCTTAATTGTTCTCTTAGATTTCTTTCTCTTAAACCTTTGTTCTTAATCTACTCTTAATTCCAGATTTATTTTGGTAACGATTTCTCTTCTCTTAATCTTAATCTTAGTTGTTTATTTTATTCCTTTCATCATGATTTATTTTATTGCTTTGATTAGTTTAGTTTTTAATATGTGTGAGTAGTTTTATTTCTAGGGTTTAAGGGGATCCATAAATAATATGAAGGGGTAATTTATTATCAATGCTAGATTAATTTCCTATTGATTGATTTAATGCTCTGTGACTAGATTAGGCCTGATCTTTTATGCATGAGTTTGGCAATATTAATTCAAGATTCGACAGATGAGAATTATTGTTTAGGTCTAGTTTCAATAGGCAGGTTAATTTATAAATGGTTAGGTCGAGATTCGAAAGATGAGATTTAATACCGGTAAATTAATTGTGTGATTATAATACGTAGCGAAAGCCCTTTATAATCTGATTGATGTATGCATTGATGAATGATTATTATATTCTACCCTGGAATATTATTTATTGGTGAACCTATGCCCTAGATCCTTTTATATATTGTTTTCTCCCTATTCTAAATCTAATAGTTTAGTTTCGTATTTAAATATAAATATTGGTTACTTCATAATCTAGATAATTTTAATTAGTTAGGAATAAAAAGACTCGTTTCCCTGTGGATTCGACCCTACTTCCCTATCTATTTTAGTTAGTGGTTTTAGGAATTACTTTTGATTAGGGGCTACGACTTTACCCTGTCATTGATATTATAACCTTTTCCCTAAACATGATACTAGGAAGATCAAAACGCCCTAACATGACATTAGGAATTATAATAACAACCTAGACATGATTTCTATATCATAATAACAATGCAAACAATTAAAGCACTTACTTGGATGCCTCGTATCTCTTTCTAATAACAAAATACACACGTTGGTAACTTCAAGAAAAATATAAAATCAAAACAATTAAATTAAATAATTGAAAGAGAGATTTGGGACCAAACCCTAAGAAATATCAAATCTTTCACGTTTAGGTGTGTCTAGTGCTAATGTATGAGGAATTGTGTTTGTAAAAGGGTTGGTTTAGAAAAAGAGAGAGGATCAAGAATTTCTTGATGAGAGTTGGTGATTGAAAAAGGGGAGATATGACCTCTATTTATAGGAAAAAAGAGAGTCGAAAAATAAAGAAAAGAATCCGAATTCGAATCGAAATAAAACTCGATAGACAGCAGTTTTTTTGAATTTTGTTTTTATCATATCTTTTGATCCAGATGTCCAAATAAGACATATAATATGTCGTTGGAAAGATATTGAAGTCTACTTTCCAACCCAATTAAAATAAGATTAAAATATTTTGTAGATAAAAAGATATGTCTGAAATAGTTGAACGGTGTCAGTTTTGGATAGAGTTTCATATCTCATTCATATCTTTTTCATTATAACTCGGATTTAATATTATAATATATCATTGGAAAGATAATTTCAAGATCTATCCAACCATATAAAATTTGTACAAAGATTATGAGGCACAAAAATAAAATCTGACTTTCTTTGAACATCTTTAAATTTGAATAGAATTAGGATTTAAGAAAAAGGAAAGTTTTAAAAAAGGAAAGTTTTTATTTAACTCAAATTCTTTAATCTTATGTTTTCAAAAAGGATAATTAAAATCTTATAGAAACTTATAGAAGATTCTAATCAATTCTAATTAGTTTAGGAATAGGATTAAACCTTTGGACCCTCCACATGATCATCGGGTCGTAGGTAAAATCCGGTTTGGGCCCAGTTTAGTATTTTGGCCATAACTTCCTCATTATTCATCGGAATTGGGCTTATAATACATCGTTAAAAAGTTCTTTTCAAACCCCATCCAAATAAACCATTATTGGACTCATATCATGGACCAAACTAAATTAGAATGCACGTTTTTCAAAATAGGGTAAGAAAAGAAATATTTTCAAAAACAGAAAGAAGAGATATTTTAATAAAAACATCCTCATCACTAGACTTTTCACACTTTCTCTTTGTTCAATAATCAAATAATGTGAAAGGTATTCATCACTGGGTTTGGTTTTGGGGAGACACGTTTGGGTGTCTACATCCTGCTACTTTCCAACGCATGATTAATAAAGTCTTCATTAATCAAATTGGGAGGAATGTAGAGGCGTACATTGACGATATGATAGTGAAATCCAAACAACAGGCGGGTCACCTTGCTAACCGTACCTCCGAGAAACATTTGCCACACTCAAGCGGCACAAGGTCATGCTTAATCCAAAGAAGTGTGTCTTTGGTGTTGAGTCTGGGAAGTTTCTCGGATTCTTGATCGATCAAAGGGGGATAGAGGCCAACCCTGAAAAGATACAGGCGGTAATCGCTCGACATGCATTCGCCCCGTACTGTGAAGGAAGTCCAAAAATTAACCGGTTGTCTGCCAGCTCTAAGAAGATTTCTCTGTCGGATAGGCGATAAGTGCCTCTACTTCTTCCAGGCGATCAGGAAGAAGACTAGATTTGAATGGGGGATGATGCTGAGGCCGCCTTCCAAAAGCTCAAAACGCATCTGCACTCTTTACCAAGGTTGGTCAGCCCCTTGCCCAAAGAGGCTCTCTATATGTATCTAGCCATTTCAGATTATGCCATCAGTGTTGTCCTTTTAGTTGAAAGGGACGGCATCCAGCTCCTAGTCTACTTTTTTAGCCACGTTCTTAGAAACACAGAGCTTCGGTACCCCATGGTTAAAAAATTTGGTCTCGCCCTTTACATGGCTGTCAAGAAGTTGAAACCTTACTTCTTGACACATCCGGTCACGGTCTACATTGACCAACCGATCAAGCGGCCAATGACAACCCTAGAGTCTTCTGGCTGAATGCTCAAATGGGCCATTGAGTTGCAGGGACTGGAAATTACTTTCGAACCAAGGAAGGCAATAAAGGGGCAAGCATTCGCCAACTTTATTGTTGAAATGACAAGGCCGACTGAGCCGGACAATATCAATCAGGTTTGGAAAGTGTATGTGGACGGGAGCTCCACGATGAATGGCTGTAGCGCAGGCGTAATTTGTCAGTCTCCTGAGGGGGACAAATATGAATACACACTACGGTTCAAGTTTCAGGCCTAAAAAATGAGGCCGAGTATGAAGCCCTGCTAGCCGGCATCCGGATGTGCAAGGCGGCAGGTGCAACAACAATTGACGCCTGCTCTGACTCGCAATTGGTCGTAAGCCAGTATAATGGTGTCTATGAAGCCACCCATCCAGTTATGATCAAATATTTTCAGGCGGTCAAGACTAAAGCTGGGACACTTGAACACTTCAATTTAAGCCAAGTGCCTAGATCGGTAAACAATCAGGCGGATGCTCTGTCCAAACTGGCGTCATCCGCCTCCTGTGAAACGCCTCGGTCAGTCTTCTAGGAAGTCATGGAAAAGAGAAGTATATCTGATGAAGACCCCATTGGAATACTCGACCAAAGTTCTACCTGGAAGGATAACATCTGGGCATATCTAACTGACGGCACCCTCCCAGACTCACCTCAGGAGGCGGCCGTGCTGAAGAAGCGGGTTGCAAGCTTTGAGATAAGGCAAGGAGAGCTCTTCAAAGCAGGTTTTCTGAAGCCTCTTTTGAAGTGTGTGACCCCATAAAAGGGGCAAGAAATCCTTAAAGAATTGCATGCCGGATACTATGCCTCTCATGTAGGCGGAAGATCCTTAGCCGTCAAGGTTAGGCGACATTACTTTTGGCCTACCCTTGAGGCGGATGCTATGGAGATGGTTAAAATATGTGACAAATGTCAAAAATTTGGCAAGCTAATCCATCGTCCGACCACCGTCCTTACGACAATCCACAGTCCTATGCCGTTTGCTAAATGGGGCATGGACATTTTTTTCCCATATACGACTGCTCCAGGCGACAGGCGTTACATCTTAGTGGCCGTGGACTACTTTACCAAATGGGTAGAGGCGGAGGCGGTAAAAAACATCAAGACAAAGGTCCTCAATTTGAGACCCCTCACCTAAAGACTTAGCTGGGAGATCAAGGGATCTCCAATTATTTGGCATCATCAGTCGGCCGACCCCAAGCAAATGGCCAAGTTAAAGCCTTCGACAAGTTAATCTCAGACGGCATGAAGAAGAAAATTAAAAGAGCTGGCGGCCTATGGGCGGATGAATTACCACACGTCCTATGGGCCTTCAGAACAACAACAAAAGGGGTAACTTGAGAAACCCCATTTCTCATGGTGTATGGGGCAGAAACTTTCTTGCCCATTGAGCACTATGAGCCGACTCTTCGGATTATGCTATATGATGAAGATGCAAACTGGGAGGCCATGCGCCTGACATTGGACTCACTCCCAGAGCGCAGAGGCAATGCTGCCTTGCGCCATGAGATCTATCGCTTGAGAATGACTCGAGCTTACAACAAAAGAGTAGACAAGCGCCCTTTAAAAGTTAGGGACTTTGTGTTAAGAAAAATTGAGGCAATCAGTAAGGAAAATGAACAAGGGAAGCTAACCTCAAATTGGGAAGGCCCCTACCGAATCTATGAAGAAGTAAGAGGCGGCACCTACCGCCTGGAAACAACAGACGGCAGGAGGCTACCCAGAACCTGGAATGTAGATAACCTAAAAAAGTATTACTTCTAAAATTTTGTAAAAGTTTTTTGACCTGTTAATGAAATTTTGCCTTCATTTTATACTTGTCATTATTTTATTTATTTTGAGTACCGACTGCACAAAGTGTAGAAGGACCATGCTCATAGCAATGAAGGACGCCTCCTGCACTATGTGCCGACGAATCCTACTTACCCTCTATAGTACCGCCTGCAAAACGTGCAGACGGACTAAATTTTAACTAAAGATGTCGTTCGAACACCGCTTGCTCAATGTGCAGACGGACAACGTCAAGATTTTACGAGCTACCGCCTGCACAATATGCAGACGGTTAAGCACACTCTAAAAATTAACATGATTAAGGCAGCGTCTGCCCCAACATTAGACGCCCAAGAAAGGACCCGACTGCACCAAAATAGTCGTCCTAAAACCAAATATTAAGCCAAGTTAATAACTTAGCAGCTAATCACTCTTTATTAAAAGCTAAGTCAATGACTTAGTGGCTATTTATTCATTAAGCAAAGCTAATGGCCGGATGAGCATTATTCAAACTACCGTATGCTCCAACATGAGTACGATTGTCTACTCCAACATGAGTCAGACAACCGGCGACGTCCATCCGGGCGAATTCGTCGAGGAGAAGCATCTCCCATTTTGGTGGCACATTGCTCTACAAATACAACAAGCGGCCCTACCGAATGCACTAAGGCAGTGCTCACAGTCGTTTGATTTAATCTAACTTGAAATATAAAAAGCATTGAGTTTTCCATCTTTTCTAGCACAGACGGAAGACGACTACTGTTTCATGTTTAGAGGCTACTTTACCGATTGTCCTTGCTATGGGGCAAGGCAGGCAGACCAATTCGTTTTCAATGAATATGCTAAGTCAAAAGACTTAGTAGTTTTTCTATACTACTCGAGGCCTTTGGCCGGATGCATTCAAGAACTTACCTGCTCTATATGACCGTCTGTCGCTTGGTTTGGGGAAATCACCATAGTGATTGATTGAATCATAAACCATTCATACTCTTTAAAGTATAAAAATTTCTAAGTCAATTAATTCATGCAACTGAAACCAAATGACATCCGGCCAGGGGCAAGAACATTCGCATACTATACAAGTTAAAATACTTAGCCAAAAATTCTATCTATAAAAATTAAAAGCTTTTAAAATTTTTAAAGCATAAACACCAACGTGAATAAAACCGGTCAAACGACCGAATGCTTCTTAAATAAATAAAATAGCCGTCAAAGTAGACAACTGTGATTGTCAGCTGGTAGAGCCAGAAATTGTTAAATCACTCGACCCCTTGGTCGGTAAAAACACAAGATTACTCGGCACACAGGCCGGAAAAGCAGAATATTTGGCCATTCGGCCGCAGAAAAAGAACTTAAGCTTAAAGATCAGGGGAGATTCTTAGCATCGGCATCCGCCCTGTCCTCCGGCGCATGCTCCTTTGTATCCTCATTCTCCCCCTAATCATCCTCCTCATCTCCATAAGATGAGTCGCCTAATGTGCTGGACTCCTTCGGGGCATCCTTGGAAGCCGTCTTCCACTCGGCCGCCTCTTGAGCTTCCCTAAGGAGTCGGGTATTGAACTCGTCATTGGCCTTATCAAACTGGATCTTCCAAGTCTGATAATCGGTTGATGGCTGCACAGCTGCCCAGGTCGCACACATGATGGCTTCATTGTCTTCCATCATTTGTTTGACCAGGGCCTGTTTCTCCTCCTCCATTAAGGACCTATACTTGGTCCGAAGTTGGTTCTCCTGGTTTTGCAGCCGCCCTCGGAGTCTTTTGACCGTCTCCCCAAAGTTATTCGCCTTGGTTTCCGCCTCCTAGAGGGGCTCCAGCTTCTCTTTAAGGCCTTTGACCTCGTCGTGGAGTTCCTTCACCCGCTGCCTCGCCGCATCCAAGTTCTGCTGAACTTGTATATTTGACAACGCCTGGGAATACAACATATCAAGTGTCTGAATCTCATTTTGAGCAATCTCAAGCTGAGCTTTGTCTAGGGTAGAGGCGGCCCAAGCGTTCGCTGCCTTTACCTCTTTGGTCTTTTCGTTGAGTAGCCCTTTAAGACCACTCACGCGCAGCATAGCTTGCAGTCGTCCAAAAGAAATGATTTAAGGCAACCCTTGTAGCCACGTCATATCTCCTTTCACCTTTCAAATATGCAATCTTTTCTTCATAAACCACTTTGAGCCTCGTCTAACGATAAACTTTTCTTTTTTCAACCTACGTCTACCTAACCTTGGGATGGGACGATGTGTAACTTATGCAATCTCAAAAGCTTGAGTGATTTCAAAAGATCAAAATAAAATAAAAGCAAAAAAAAAAAAAAAATAAATAAAAGTGTACAAAAGGGTAAGTGTTCCAATGTCTTTGATGTGAAAATATCTTTGATAAGAACACGTCTCAGATTGCGTCTCTTATCGAGTGCTCGAGAAACATGAATGCCAAGTGAGTAATAGACCGCATGATCGAGATTGCCCACACCTATAAAAATGAAATAAATGCTAAAGCAAAATATAGAGCTAAAACAAGAGTAGAAATTCAAGCATAAAAATATAAAGATTCAAAAGCGAGGTTGCACACCTTGGGGGCTTATCTAGGGTCTTGAGCCTTTATCCCCTTCTTCTTCAGACCTTTAGCCTAACCACGTTACAACCCTTAAAAGACCTTTTTGAGGTATACACACACTTGTGCGAGGTTTGGTTAGAGCTACGTTCGGCCTGATTCCTAACGGATACGTAGGCAACCTCACATCGAGGTGCGGCCGTAATAAAAATGCATTCATATTCACATTCACACACTTACACCATGATCATATCAAGGGATCTCCAATGCTCATCCCTATTCATTTAGAGCTAGACTTGGGGGCTTGATCCCTACATTATTAGCTTACCTAGCCTAAGAGTCACCACCATTTGACTCTTTTCAATATATTTTTCCACACACTTAGCTCTTGCAGCCTAGCTTTAGTGTCACTTTCACACACTGCATAGATACATGACCAAATATACTTCCCTTAGGAACCCTTTGTCATGAAATCATAACGTTGAAGCATGCTTTGTCAAAATCACTCATCAATCATAATCATCATTGCATCATGAAGTATGAAGTGCTCCGTGCCTAAGTTACCCAAATATTTTCATCATTGAGTCAACCATTGAGATAACCTAGGATGGATTAGTCCTTGCACCTTGAGAGACAGTATCAAACAACATCTGACTAAGCTCATTCAACATGCATCTTCAAACTTTGCTTCTTCTTTTTCACGTCTTTCTTTTTCGGGAGAAAGTCGGTACCCTCCACAAAAATGACGGAAAATTTTTGCTTTTTTGCATTTTCGAGTCGCATAATCAACACTATGCACACACGGGTCATGAGTCTAACACATGTGTCATTTCACTTTGAGTCGAGTCAACCTCGAGTCAGTCAATCAGCGAGTCAAGTTTATACCTTGAGTCGTGTCAAGTCGATGAGTCAAGCAACATTAAACCTTAGGTCAACCCTAAGATAATTTTAAGCCTTAGGTCAACCCTAAGATGGCTAAAGAGATTGGCAAATTTTTATAGTAAAAAATAAATACAGGTGCAGCAGAATAGGGAGGACCCTACTCCAATTCTTGGCGCCAGAGATATTTCAGCAGCGACAGAGCTCGAAGCCTCTCAGAAAGGTGATTTTGACCTCATACAACAATTTCGGGTTCCTTGGTACGCCAGTTAGCCCCTATAAGCAATTTGACATGATTAAGTAGTCAGTTTGATTACAATCGCAATAAGTGATCGACCTGATGAAAGATCGTCTCACTTAGCTTAAAGCGCCTAATCACGGAGACACCGATATACTGGTTTTAGCGGAATAAAGTTCAGGCGAGCTCTAGAGATTGACAAACGTTGGTCTTCGGAAGTTTTTTCAGAGTATTATCGCAACAAACGTTCAAGTACCGAAGCTCTTTTTTTCAGAGACGCGTGGACATTTCATTCAAGCTCTTTTGTTCAGAGACGCGTGGACATTTCATTCAAGCTCTTTTGTCCAGAGACGCGTGGGCATATCACCATATCATCAAAGCTCTTTTGTTCAGAGACGCGTGGACATTTCATTCAAGCTGTATTGTCCAGAGATGCGTGGGCATATCAATCAAGCTCTTTTGTTCAGAGACGCGTGGACAATCCTTTTCAAGCTCTTTTGTTCAGAGACGCGTGGACATTTCCTACAAGCTCTTCTTTCAGAGACGTGTGAACATATTAAAAAGACGCTATTTGTTCAGAGACGAGTGAACATCGAAACAGCAAGGTGGCGTTCCCTGGATTATGGAGAGTTGTCACAAACAACTGAGGATTGTTTCAAGAGAAGCAATCTTCGATAGTATTCCCTTGGACGTGGAATATTATCAATGCGGATGAGGATTGTTTCAAGAGAAGCAATCTTCGATAGTATTCCCTTGGATGTGGAATATTATCAAAGCGGAAGAGGATCGTTTCAGGCAAAGCAGTCTTCTATATTTGGAAGCAGTTACAGGCGTAGCGGTTTTCAAGCGGGATGACATTCTCTAGCTTGTAGGAGGTCATCAAAACAATCGGTTACTTTCAGAGACGTGTGCTCGACGGTGCAAGATACGCGTTTCTTAACTCTTTTATCTGTTTAACTAACGATAGTTTTGTAGGTATCGGCGTTACAAGAGTGATTTAAGATCGTAGAACGTTCTGAATCATTCTCCGTTCCTATCGATACTTTGACTTTTGTTTTCGAAACTTGCGTTTCTCCAAACTCAGTCAAAGTGGGGGCTTCTGTAGACACCCATTTGTGTCTCCCCAAAACCAAACCCAGTGATGAGTACCTTTCGCGTCGAATCATAATCGAATGAAACGAAAGTGTGGAAAAGTCTAGTGTTGCGGAAAGTTTTTTATTTCTTTTCTCTTCTTTCTGTTTTTGAAAACTTTATTTAAAGAAAATATCCAATCCAGTTTGGTTAGTCCATGATATGGGTCCAATAATGGTGTAGTTGGATGGGGCTTGCAAAGACCTTTCCAATGATATATTATAAGCCTAATTCTGATGAATATTGAGGAAGTTATGGCCAATTTACTAAACTGGGCCCGGTTTGAGCTTTATATGCGGCCCAATGATCTAGGGGAGGGCCTAATATGATTTATCATTCCTAATGCAATTAGGAATGGTTTTAGTCTTCTAGATTCTTTTAGAATGTTCTTTTCGTTCCTAATTCAATTAGCATTGATAAGTTGACTCTGTTGACTTTTAAGAGTTTTAATCAAAATCAAATAGCATTTTCGAAGAAATTATATTATTTTATCCTCCAGGACGGTAAACTTATCGGATTTTCGAAAACGCGTTGAAATCGAGCTTAGCGTCCAACCCCAGGCCTTGGCGCCTGGAACCAGGCCTGGCGCCTGGCGCTAGCCATTGGCGCCTGGCGCCAGCTAGCCAGGGTTGGCGCCAACTCTGTTTCCTAAGGGTCAGACTCTGTTTTGTTAAATTATCTTTTTGGCTGATTTTCTCTATAAATATCGTATCAAAAAACTTGTTTTCAAGGATCAACAATCAGTTTTCATTCGCAAGTTAAATCATTCATGCATTAGCATTCTTTAAATCTCTTAATCGTTTATCTCTTTCATCTTTCCCAAAACTTTGTGTTCTCATACAAAATTTCGCATTCACAAGACTTAGATACACCTAGCCATATTCGAAGTTGCCTTCGCCCTAGGCGTGAAAGGTTTAATTTCTGAGGGTTTGGTCCCAAATCTCTCTTTCAATTATTTAATTTAGTTGTTTGATTTATTATTTTCCTTGAAGTTACTAACGTGTGTATTTTGTTATTAGAAAGAGGTACGAAGCATCAAAGTAAGTACTTTAATTGATTAATTGAGGTTATGATGTAGAAATCATGTTTACATTGTTATTATGGTATTCCTAGTATCATGTCTAGGGTAACTTTAATATTAAATATGATTGTTATGATGCTTCCTATGTTCTTCCTAATATTTATGATTGTTAGTATCATGTTAGGGTTAAAGATTTGATTTTTAATGCTTAGTGACATGCTAGGGTTTGTTATTAATCTGGTTAGTATCATGCCTAGGATCTTACTTTTATTATGCTTTAACATGAATATTATTATAATTATGATTATTATGATTATTATTAATTTATGATTGCTATGATTATGAATATTATTATTTTAATGATGATTATTTTATTTATGATTATTATTATTATTTATTATGTTGCTTGATTTTTATTGTTATTGCTTGATCACCTTCATTGCCTGTTTAAAGGGAATTGGTACTTGTAATCATGCTTAATAAGATAATTAATAATCTTGTTTAGGGTTAATTATGATTATAATTTAAGTGATCGCCAATAATAGTTTATATGTGCATTAAATTCAACCAACATAGATTAAACAGGTTTAGGGTTAACTTATTGATTGCATGTTAATCAGAAAGCGCACATGAATACGAGTAGAATAAAGTAGAGGCCTATTATTAGGGCAGATTCAATCTCTTTTAGGTTGGATTTGTACCTTCATCCCCGAACCCTTATTTGGTTCATGACCTTATGGAGTTGACGATCTCTTGGATCGTTAAGGGGTGTAACCTTCATCCTATGAACGGTTTACAAGTTCCTTAAAAACTTGCTGGCGACTCTTTTGCTCTATCTTGTTCCCTTTTGGACGCCACCGTACTTTAGTGTATGATCAGAGTGGGGTTCAAGCTAGTGGGATTAAGGCTTGAATTATTCCCTACAGGTGTAGATCTGCACCCAGCTTAGCATAAGCAGCCGTCCCAACCTTAATAGTACGCTCTGGACGGCTTTTGCCAAAGTTATATCAATATGTTTTCCGGCAGGTTGGGGACGGAGCTCATCTGACCGTTCCCCGGTCAGTGATTGCTATTTTTTCTCTTTCTTCACCTCCACCAGCTGATGAGCCTTTCTTTTCTTCCCGGCTGCTGGTGGGGCTTGGCTGGCATCCTTGAAATTGTTAAGGTCTATTGGTTCCTGCCCTTGGCCGTTTGGGGCCACAATATCTTTGACGTTGAGAGGTAGCATTCCCGGGCCGTCTTTTAGTCCCCATTCAAGAAACCAACAGAGCCATCATCCCTCTCATACTTAATGAGCATGAGTGAAGGGATGATTACAGCCTTGGCTTTGTTGAGGGTTGGACAGCCTAGGATGATGTTATAGGTGGTCAGTTCCTCAACGACCAAGAATTTGACGACTAGGTGTCATCCTTTTCCTTTTTCACCTAGTCGGATAGGTAGGTCAATCCTACTGACTAGGTAAACCATCCCACCCCCAAAACCAACCAAGGGGTGGGTAACCGGATGCATGTTGCTGAGATTGTATTTCAACTTTTGCAGGCACCGGAGACTAATGATGTCCGACCAGCTGCCGGTGTCAATAAGGATTTGTCCAACTAACTGGTTGACAACCTTACAATCAATGACGACCGGATCGTCATACGGACGTCGGACAGTGACCCTGTCTTTCTCAGAATTCAGAACATCTGGGAAGGAGGATCTAGCTGACGCCTGCTCACCATCATCATCATTGTCCATCTTTCAAAGATGGCACTTGGTGCCCCGGATGGTAGGGCCACCGCATGAGAACCTGCCTGTTATGGTGTAGACCGGCTCCTTATCGGTGTCTAAACTACTAGCAGGCTGGGGCGTCTTAGATGACTGCCCCAGGTTCTTTTTATTAGTCCGAACTATTAGCAGGCTGGGGCGTCTTAGCCAGACGGTCCAACGCCCGTTGAAGGCTGAAGCACTCGTTGGTGTCATGGCCAACTTCCTCATGGTATTGGCACAATTTATTTTTTTTCCTTGATTGAATGGAACTTTTCATTGGATTCGGCTTCTCTAGAGACATCCGGTCCTTGATCTCCATGAGGATGGAGTTGCAGTCCTTATTAAACTCGTACTTGGGGACGTACGATTTAAATTCTTTCTTTTTCTTCTGGGACGGCTGGTCAGGGTCACTCACCGCCCAGACTTCTTTTCTCTTCTTGCTCTCATCTTTACTCTTCGCCGATTGAGCAGGCTGGCTGTCTTTTTTCCTGTCAGACTTCTTGGAGTCCAACTGGCTTCCAGGCGAGCAGAGGTCGGTTGCTTGAATAGCAGAGGTCGGTTGCTTGAATATAGCTTTCTGCCTCCCTCAAGGCCGTCTGCAAGGTAAAAGCCCCTTTTCTGACAAGGTCGAACTTAAAGGTTGACCCGTTTCTCAGACCCTTAAAGAAGTCTGTAAAAGCTACTTCGTCAGACAGTCCTTGAATCTGAATTCTGGTCAGATTGAACCGCTTGACGTAGGAGCGTATTCCTTCTCTCTCTCCTTGCTTAATGGTGCTTAAGTCAAGACTTGTTTTCTTCGCAGGGATGTTCATTGAGAAGTTGGAAGCAAACAAGAAGGCAAGCTTCTTGAAACTATCGATGGAACCGGCTGGCAAGTTGTCAAACCATTGTTGGGAAATTCCCTTCAATGTAGCCGGAAAACATCGACACCAAGTGGCATTATCCAACCCTTGTAAATACATGAGGTTGGTGTGAGCCATGAGGTGATCTTCTAGGTTGGAGTTACTATCATAAGTACCTACCAACACATTTTTAACTTTGGCCGACTATGCCGCCTTAGTTATTTCCCGGGTGAATGCAGAAGTTTAATCACCTAGGCGGAGCAGACGAAGCTGCCAGTCTAGTGGCTGGACATTGCTGTATGCCGCCTGACCTCCGAAGAAGGCCGACTGCATGAAATGGGGAGAATATGGGCCGTAGACCATATGCGGTACGTACGGTGCATTCCCAATCATCTGAGGGCCTGAATGGACGGTATTACCGCCTATATGACTCTCATTCAAGGATTGCACATTCCCTGCAGATGTAATCTTAAAGCTGTCTAGAAAGCTTGAAGTAGAAGCTCACTCAGACAACTGTTGATTCCTCTTGTGGGTGATGATCTCCCGGGCATCAAGAGTTGATTTTTTGTTTCCCACCGGTTGTTCACTCCGGCGGGTATTTTTGGTATTCCTCTTAGGCAGAAGAATCTTGGACCAGTCAATGGTCCCCGCTGCCTTTTCCTTTGGGTGCGGAGTTGGCTGCCTATCTCTGACTGACTTCCCCTTCTCCGGAGGAGTCTTCCTTGCCGACTGACCTCTACTTGGGCCAGCCCAGCTCTTGGTGATCAGATCCTTGATTTCACCCTTGAAACTAATCATGAATTTCATGAGTTCGTCTCGAGTGACTGGAGCAGATCCACCGGCCGTATGGGTTTCCCCTTCCGGCTGTCCAGGGGGTCGATTTGTACCCGCCTGGCTGGCACCCCGCTCCAGAGTGTCCCTGGGCCGGATGCGCTTGGTAATCAGAGAGCCATCACTGGATATATAGGTTTCGACCTGAGGACCATCGTCCTCTTGATCAGTAAAGACTTCCGGTTAGTCTACCGGACGCTCAAGAGGTGGTACAGACTCTTGAACCATCCTTGAGGTACTCTCCCACAGACGCCGCCAAATGTTTTGGGTGTTTTTGTCCCTCGGGAGAGTTACGTCACAAATATTGGTCCGGCTCGAGCTGCACCGGCAAAATAGTGGAGACTCCGGTTGTTGGAGCTCCGCCTCCGAAGATCAAGTTAGCAACCTGAAAGAGAATAAAGAGTACGGAAATTTAGGTGGGTATCTGCCTAGATTCCAAGCTCAGGTGTTTCTCTGATGAGAGAGAAAGTAGGTGTAATAAATGATTGAATGTGTCCCCAAAATGGGGAAATATCTCCCTATTTATAGGGTCATTGGTAGGTGTGCCCCTATCTTGGTCACTTGACCTAGATTTTAGTGGCGTGTGCTGAATTACGGCGCTACTTGGGATTTGGGCTCTTAAAGACCGCTATTTTAGAAGCTATCTGAAGGGGACACGTGTTAGGTGGCTATTGGGCCACTTGGGCCAGCCTGAACTTGACACGTGGCCTTCTCTTATTGGTCCACATGTCTAGGGTATTTTTTCCTAAACAAAGATAATTTTCGATTTCAATATTCAATGTTCACTAGCTTAATAGGTGTTTCTTTATCGAAGACTGGTCTTGATACCCTATTTTGAATATTACTAAAATTCAATGGACTTAATATTTAATCCTAAACCACAATTAAATAGAAACGGGGTGATAAATTGCATGAAATTAAGTTACTCCGAAATTTGAATGGTTCATCATAGTGTTTTACATTAAAATGTTCAAAATTCCCATTGTCTCAACGTGATTGTTATGTTTCTCTTGAGGCAAAGTTTTAGTGAGTGGATCGACTACATTGTCGTCTGTTCCAACTTTACAAATTCTTATTTCACCCTCTGACTTCCATTCCCTTATCATGTAAAATTGCCGCTTGACATGTTTGACCTTGTGATGTTCCCTTGGCTCTCTAGCTTGATCAATAGCTCCATTATTATCACAGTAGAGGGCTATTGGAAAATTGATGGAGGGTACAACATCAAGTTCACCAACGAACTTACGAATCCAAACTGCCTCCTTAGCCGCTTCAGCAGCTGCTAAGTATTCGGCTTTAGTTGTAGAATCTGCAGTTGTGATTTTCTTAGCACTCTTCCAAATAAACGTTCCTCCATTTACAAATAATATGTATCCTGAATGCGATTTAAAATTGTCTCTATCTGTTTGGAAGCTTGCGTTGATGTAACCTTCAACAACTAATTCACCTGAGCCACTATATACCAAAAATTTATCCTTGTTCCTTTTCAGGTACTATTCTTGGTCGCAGTCTAATACACCTCTCCTGGGTCCAATTGGTATCGGCTCGTAGCACTCAAGGAGTACGATACATCTGGGATAGTACATATCATGGTATACATGATCGATCTAATAAGCGAAGCATATGGAATCTAATTTATCCTTTCTTGCTCATCAGGTGTCTTTGAACACTGCTTCTTGCTTAGGTTTATGCCCTCTGACATAGGTAGGTGACCTCTCTTGGCCTCCTTCATGTTAAATTGTGCCAATACTTTATCAATGTAAGCACTTTGGCTCAATCTAATCATCCTTTTAGATCTATCCCTATAGATTTTGATGCCCAATATGTAATGTGCCTCTCCCAAGTCTTTAATTGAAAAACGCTTTCCAAGCTAGGTCTTTACGCACTCTAGCATTGGAATGCTGTTTCCAATGAGCAATATGTCATCGACATATAAGACTAGGAAGACTATGTCACTCCCACTGACCTTCTTGTAAACACAAGATTCATCTAGATTCTTGATAAAACCAAACTTATTGATGGCTTCATCGAATCGCAGATTCCAACTTTTGCTTGCTTGCTCTGACCCATAAATGGACTTTTTAAGCTTGCAAACCTTCATAACATTGTTTTAGTCGACGAAACCTTCAGGCTGTGTCATATACACAGTTTCTTCAAAAATTCCATTGAGGAAGGTGGTTTTGACGTCTATCTTCCATATTTCATAATTGTAATATGCAAAAATTGCTCAGATGATCCGGACGAACTTAAACATTGTGACAGGATAAAAAGTTTCATCATAATCAACACCGTGAATTTTCCTGTAACCTTTTTCTACCAGTTTAGATTTGTAAATGAATACATTTCCATCTTTGTCGGTTTTCAATTTGAAAATCCATTTACATCCGATAGGTATGTAACCCTTAGGTAAATCAACCAAGTCCCATACTTGATTTTCAAACATGGAGTCCCTTTCAGGTCTCGTGGCTTCTTGTCATTTAGCAGAGTCAGAGCTGTCCATCGCTTGTTTGTAGGTTGCCGGTTCGTCTCCATCCACTACTAAGATGTTATGATTCTTGGTTAA
This sequence comes from Chenopodium album, assembly GCF_948465745.1. Classification (NCBI taxonomy): domain Eukaryota; kingdom Viridiplantae; phylum Streptophyta; class Magnoliopsida; order Caryophyllales; family Amaranthaceae; genus Chenopodium; species Chenopodium album. The sequence goes on from NC_137837.1 coordinate 55,741,498, forward strand.
TACGACACCAAGATATCTATCAGGTTGAGACTTTGGCCTCTATAACATACGTATAGTAGTGTAATGGATTGAGTATTTGCATTGTAAGTTTGGCTTTGCATATTTTGACCATTGCCAACAGATGTTGTTTGAGCACTTTGACTGTCAATTTGATTTTGTTGCTCGTCCTCTCGAACTTCATCAAGTTTGATGTTCCTCCCACTTGTCATTTTGGAAAGATGTTCCTTCTCCAAAAAGACACCATCACGAGCAACATACACTTTGTTATCGGATTTGTTGTAGAAGTAATACCCTTTGGTTTCTTTTGGGTAGTCCACTAAGAAGACCTTGTCAGATTTAGGTTGAAGATTGTTAAAATTTAATCTTTTAACATATGCTTTGCAACCCCAGATCTTGAGAAAAAGACAGCCAAGGAGTTTTCTTCATCCATAATTCATATGGAGTCTTTACAACTTTTGACGGAGCACGATTCAGTGTTAGTGTCGTTTTTAGAAGAGCGTGTCCCTAAAAAGAGATAGGAAGATCACTAAGACCCATTGTTGATCGTACCAAGTCTAGAAAGGTTTGATTTCTCCTTTCGGATACTCCGTTCCATTGTGGAGTTCTTGGAGGTGTAAATTCTGAAAGTATACCATGTTCTTTCAGATGGTCATCGAATTCTTAGCTCAAGTATTCACCTCCTCGATCCGATTGTAGGGCTTTGATTTTCTTGCCAAGCAGATTTTCAACTTGAATTTCTTAAATGATTCAGATTTGTTTGACATAAGGCAGACATATCCATATCTACTATAGTCGTCCATGAAGATGATAAAATATCGATGGCCGTTTGTAGACACCTAAAAAAATCTCCCCAAAACCAAAGCCGATGATGAACAACCTTTCACCGTCATTATTGGTCGGGTTGAGTATCTTATCTTTGGATTTCTTAAATAATTATCCCATTCAATACATTTGGTAAACCAACTCAATTCTAGGCCCATTTTCCTAAATTATAGCTTACTTTCCACTTTTCGTGTCCACAAAACAAAACTGAGAGAAACTGATTTTTTGTCCCTATAATTTTGATCCAATTATTATTTGGTTGGATAGGCCTTTCAATAAGATTTCCAAAAATATATCATAAGCCCAATTCTTATTTGAAACGAAGAAGAGATGAGCAAAACACTAAAATCGGCCCAAAACCAACACTTTTTCACTAAAACTCCCATATCTTAAAATATACAAATGATTTTGACCTGATTCCAATTGAGTTAGAAAGTAGACTTGATAAGATTTCAAATGATATATATATATATGCCTTATTTTGAGATATAGATCAAAATTTATCATAGTTTTAAAAATGCGTAAAAAAAACTGGAATTGCCACGCAACAGCAAAATTGCTGCGTTGTGGCAATATCTGACGTGGCACGGTAGCTAGTACCGTGACACAGTGCTTTTCCATGTCATTTCCAAATTTTTTTCACGCGCTTTTTTACCGTGATACGGTGTACAGTACCGTGCCACGGTGGACTTTGCCGCGCTGCGGTGCCTTGTGCCGTGTCACGGTACATGTTCCATGTCACGGGATTTTCCCATGTCTTCTCCGCTTAAAACCTACACGCATTTTATCTTTTCGGGGCAATTATTTTTCCACAACACAGCATATTTTGTCGCATCACGACATATATGCCATGTCACGGCGCCCCAAAATTAGGGTTTTATCTTTTCAGGGTTCCGTGTGTTCCCTGTACTCATTTTCCCTATAAATACCCCTCATTTCTGCAGTTCTGGGCACCAAATCATTCTCTCTTCCTCTCATTATCACCAAAAATTATTCACTTCTCTTTCTCATACTCTAATCCTAAAACATATATTCATAATTACATCATTTCTTCCTTAAAGCAATCCAAGGAGTCCATACTTGACCTGAGGTTCCGTCCTTAAACCAAGGCGATAAAGGTACAAATAACTGAGGGTTTGGACCAAATCAACTCTACTTTTTAATTTGATTTAATTTCCATTTGATTTATATTTTTATTGAAGTTTCTTACAATTTATTCATGATGTAGAAATTTAAAGGAACGCGTGGAATGTGAGTAATTAATTAATTTAATTACTTATTTTATTTTAATATTGCTAGTATCATGATTAGTTTTATAATTATTTGATTTGAATAACGTTATTATTGTTGAATTGCTTCCAATATTAATGCTTATTCTATTATTATTTATGATCACCATATTGCATGTTTAAAGGGAATATGTAATTGAAAATCACACCTAATAAGATAATTTAGACAACCGGTTTAAGTTCCTTTTTAATCTTGTTGTTCATTGAAGTGATCACAATATTTTAGAATTATATGCTGCATTAATATTCAACCAATTTAGACTAAAATAGTTTGGAGCAAATTGAATTTTTGTTTGCATGCCTTTGAGATTGTAGGAATCACTTTTCGCTATAAGAATTGAGTAGAGGCCAATACAGGAGAATGTGACTCCATGACTCACTTTATACTATCATCCCCGATCCTCCTTTCGTTGTTCCAAACCATATGAAGTTAGTAATCTCATGGATTATAAATGGGGTGTAACCTTCACGGGTCAATTGTTGTTGCCTATCGTTGTCCCTTTACTTGTGGTTGCCTTAAATGATCTGTGAACGGTTTGCAAGTTCCTTAAAAACTTGTAGGCGGCTCCCTACTTTCCTTGTCCCTAATCGTTGTCCCTAATCGTATATGTCAATTCCCACTTCTTATGAGTGCCAAGCATATTCACACATGCTTAATGTACGCGCACTTCAAACCACGCCTACAATTTGGCAACTCCATTGGGGAGGATTCTTAGTTATTTATCGATTTCAGTGATCGGTATTTAATTAAGATGAGTGGATGAGACTTGAAAGATTCTTGAAACTATTCCTGTGATTAAATTGGCATCTTTGCATATGCATAGACGTTTTAGCGTCGTATTTCAGGTCTGTTCTGTTGGAAAAATTGGATAACCTAATCGTGAATGAAGAAAAAAAAGGCACCAGTCAGATAACCTGACTGCCGCGCCACGGCAGATCCTGCCATGTTGAGCGGCAAAGTGCACCATCACACCGTGTTTTTGACCGTGACACGGTACATTCTGGCCTTCTCGAGAGCCCAGAAATCTTTACAGTGGCTTTATTTCTCTTCTCACAGTAAACTTCCTTCGATTTTTTTAAAGACGTGCGTGTGTGTTCTACATACATCTTAGCCCAGGGGGATTTAAGCTCTATTGACCCAAAAACGCTCATGGTAATAAGGGTTCATCCGAGTTATTAAATCCACCCAAACTATGGAATCGATTTTGATTTCATCACGGACTCGCGGAGCCGCCCGTTGGCATACACCCCCAAGGGAGGCTGCCTTGCTAACGCGTCCAAACTCTTAACAATGGTACCCTTTGGACACCAAATAAACCTGACCATAGTTGAACATAGAACTTGACCTTAGGTTGCGAACTTTTATTTGCATCATTGTGCATACGTGCCATATATGTAATCATTTTGATCTTAACCTTAATGAGTTTTCTTTTTCTATGGTGGTTTATTTTATGACTTACTAATGCCAATGGGCCGTACTCACTTAGTAATTAGCGCAAACACTAAAATAAAATAAAACTAAAAAATAACACAAAAACACCTAGAATTGATCACCGCGCCACGGTAGAAATGTCGCGTCACAACAGTTAGTGCCATGTCACGGCAGATTGTACCACGACAAGGTACAGTTTACCGTGTCACGGTGCCTAAGGAATAAGTCTGGTTACTTTTTTTTAGTCTTTCGTGCTAATTTGGTCCTCGCGTCAGTCATTTTGGTTACTGTTCATATGTCTAGCCATACGATCATACCACAAATCTTATAACATCACTTAATCACTGACGGTCAATTATAGTCCACACACTTTCTTTATTTTCCGACTCAAGTCATGCACCATGTCGTGCATGATCGTATACTAAGTTCATGTACCCTTTTTTTTCGTCATCATAAAAAAACGAGTGGAGTTTTTTTTTTTCTCACATGTTTTCAAATGTCCATTTTTCCCCCCTTCATTTCCTATCTTGAGAAAGGAGTCAAAAAATTAAGTGAATTGTTTTATTTCAGTACTTGGTTAAGGAGTAGGGGTAGATTAATGTGGTTCGAGTCATTACCGCAACAATCTCTTAGATCTAATAGGCGTTTACCTTCAAACTACTTTCATTTTGTTCCAATGGCCACTAAGGAAGATATTGAGAACATCAACAAATCAATCGAGGCACTGTCGTTAATGATGAAAACCCTTACCACTGAGGTCACTACCATGGAACAAAACAAGGTCACTGTTTCTACCCTTGACAAATTGAAGGAACAGATGAGTAAGATTTCTGAGCATTTTACTTATGTGGAACAGCCTCCCACTCCTTTGGATGTGAAAGACAGGCTCCTTGAAAAGTTCTCCACTGCTGATATTCCAAAGTTCAAGCCTACTGACAATCCAATGTTCCATTTTGAAGGCGTTCTCTGCAACCATGACTCTTAAAGGATTGGATGTAACACTCTTCCCTACTATGTTCCCTCTCTTCTAAGAGCATGCTTGCAAACAATGGTTTTTATTCCCTAGATGCCAAGCGTACTGCAACTTGTCAAGATGTCACTGACAGTTTCATGAATCGTTACAAGTGTAACATTCAAACCAAAACTTCAAAACGTGAACTCTCCATTCTCAAAAAGAAAGAGAATGAAGGCTTCACCGCTTATTTGAACAGGTGGAGGGAAACAGCTTCACTCTTGGTAGATGCTCCCAAAGAAAGAGAGATAGTTTGTCTCTTCATCTAAAATCCGACTCACAATTATAGGGAACATCTCAAATTTCTTCCACTGAACACTTTTGAAGTTGTATACGACATCGACATTAATAAAGACTGTTGGTAGTAACAATAATAACACTTGGAAAAACAAGAAGAACGACCTTCCTTTTTCTTCGTCTTCTAAGCACGAAAATACTACCAGCCAACAATATAAGCCAAGTTGATCTCAATGAAGTGTTAGCTCTTGATGCTCCATTTCCCAAGAAAAGGAGAACTTACACTCCTTTAGGAATGACTTATGATGCGGTCTCTGATCGCCTCTATTGTCAAGGATTGATCATACCTATTAGGCCATTTCTAGAGCCAAAGCCTGAAGAAAGGAGCGCCCAATGGGATCCCAATGCTTATTGCAAGTACCATCAAGGAAAGGGTCACTCTACCAAACAATGCTGGAATTTGAAGGATGCCATTCAAGACATAGTAGATGCCAACAAAATTCTCGTCCCTCCAGGTGGTAAGATGTGACAAGTAGTAATGAAGATAAGGCTCATGGCGAGCCCTTCGCGCGAGATTTCATGATTTCTTCTTTTCATAAGTTTCCCTTTCCCCAATTCAAGTCTAGCACGGATTTTCCTTTCTATAATTTGATAATTTTGTTAGCTTATTCACCATTTTCATCAATAAATTGAGTATTCTTTACATCTCGATCATTTTCAAAAAAAAAAAAAAAAAATCAATTTTCGAACTCAACACAAGGTATACCAATGATTTGAGGCACCTTTGAAACCCATTCTTTCCATTAACCATTCGAACATACACTCCATTTCTTCACAAACCATTTTGAGCCTCGTCCAACGTTTGGCCTTAATTTCTTCAACCCACATTAACCTAACCCTGAGATGGGAAGGTGTGCAATTTGTGTAACATTCAAAACGCAAGTTCAAATAGAAAAAAAAAGAATAAGTAAATAAGAAACAATGTTTAAAGGAAAATGTTCCAATGTCTAGGATACGAACACGTCTCGAATTGCGTCTCTTATAAAGTGCTTGGTATCGTGCCTGAGAAACATTAATTCTAAGTGAGTGATGGACCACATGATCCGAGATTGGCTACATTATATTGATTTACAAGAAGAAAAAAAAATTCAGAACAAAAAAAAATATATATGAAAAATAAAACTTGCAAAGTCCAATGCATAATTGCATACCTTGGGAGCTTCTTGTAAGAGTTTATAGGTACTATTAAGCGGAAAATATGAATCATATTCATAAAGCACCTAATGTAATACCCCGAATTTTTTTTAAAGAAAAAAAAATTATAATAGTTTATTCAGTTATTTGAATTAGGAGCCAAAATTAATTTTTTGGCGCCAAAAATAAGTATCTGATTATTTGAACAATTAATTATTTTAGTACTTTGAATCAATAATAACAATTAATTATTTTGGTCAGTTCATATATAATGATTTACAACTATTTTAGTTTGATATTGTTTAATATATTTTTACTTGATTATCAAATCATTATCTTAAACTATGTTTTAAAATAATAATAAAAAAAAAATTATGTTGGCCGTGAGTTAGTTTCTTGAAGGTGGCTTACTTATGGCTTTATCTTATTAACCCTCTTAATTTATCTACCTTACCTTCTATCTTCCTTAACAAAATTAGTATCTATCTTACTTCCATCTCTAATATTTCTCCATTGGATTTTTCCACATGAATTAACCTAGACTAAATTTCACTCATATTCATTTAACAAACTTAAATTTATCATGTTCCTATGCTAATCTCATTCCTTCTTTAACTCTATCTTACTACCTCTTAAACACTATAAATAGACCATTAATCCTTTACAAGTTCCTCACACCAAAAATCATAACTCTTTACTCTACTCTCAATTGCATGCCCTCCTTTATTCCTTTCTTGTTTGCTCAATTAAACACCACAAACCGCACCACCATTTATGCCGACCATACATTACCTTTTCTAGCCACCTTTTATTGCCTCTAAATTGTCCTACAGCCGTAACCTGCTGCTAGTAGGTGGAATTAGCACTTTCTTTCCTCCTTCACCCTCCTTTTTGCAGCAAGAATTCTAGTACTATAATGATGACTCTTTACTTCTTTACATCATCATCATCATGAGTATTATTATTATCAATATTATTAATTTATGATACTAATGTTATTTTGATACAAACGTTACACTTTGATACTAATGTTACTATTTTTAGTACTAACAAAAGCTATTTTTATAAAAAAACGATTTGATAAGGTTCATATTTAGGTAGTTCATGAACAATAGCATGGTATTTATGGTTTTGTGTTATTTTATTAACCTTATACTAATTAATGTTATTTTATTTGTGTAGGAGGAGTCCCTCGATCGTGGTCAAGTTTAGTAGTCGTACCATATTGTTATCGTGATCAAGGTACATATAGGTGGCTAGGTCCTTGATACAATTTTGAATGCGTGTTTTGGTAAATGTTTGTTTTAATGAATGTTTGAATAAATGCTACGTATGAATATTAAAGTTAATGATTTTCATGATAAAATATATGATTTTATGATTTAAAAGTTTGATCTCTAAAAGTGTTGATTGATTTAATAAAAGTTGTTTAATTTATAAATCACTTGATTTAATTAATTTGCAGCTCATTATGAACCTGAGTATTTGATATTTTAATTGTCCCTCTACCCGGGACTGGTTAAGTAAGACCATGAGCTTTGTATGATCTGGTCTTTCCTCGAGTATAGTATAACTTGCTTGGGAAATGTGCACACTTAGGTGAGGAAAGTTGGTTTGGAATTATATTTTAAAATTGGAAGTTTATAAATTGGAAATCTATTGGTTTGCAAAGTCTAATTTTGGGAAAGTGACTTGTGGTAAGTTAAATTTAAATGGGTATTCGAAAGCATGTTCGCCTAATAAAAGTATTTACATGCCTTGCACTTATACGTACTTAGTGTTTTTGCTAATTTGTTTTCCTTTTTGTTTTGATTTGCCCTGTTTACCATTACTGGTAAGCAGTCTTGATTTCAGTTGTGGAGTTGTCCGTGTGCATGCCAGAGTCGGGATGGGATCATATAGTTAGGAGTTAACTTTTATTTTATGACTGGACAAGTTTTTATCGAAGTAAATTCAAACAGTTATTATGGTTATTCATATTATTAATAAAAATTAGTTATTTCTCCGCTACAATTTAAGTAATTAATTAAGCGTCAGGTTTTCACGTGGCGGTAATATGCCCAAGTCTATCTCTACAATATTTGTATATGTATAAATATAGTATTTAAGTAGAGGGATATTTGGGGGTGTTACAAAGTGGTATCAGATTTCCGGGTCTAAGAAAGATTAAAATTGAGAAATAAATCTGTGGGTAGACTTAGGATGGGCATATAGGATAGATAGAGTTTCGCATTATTTGAAAGTAAAACTATTTTCTATAAAAACTAATTTCTTATTCGGAAAGACGATTCGAAAAAGGATGCTCGAGTTCTCTTCGGAGGCCTATAATGGGTACGAATATCTGTCTAGGAAAGGCTCTCCTTGACGCTGTAGGGAACTTTCTTGGGAGACGCTGGCTCGACCGTATAATATCATGAATCGAGTACATTATGATTTTCAAAAACAAAATGAATTGAAACTATTTGATTTTGGAAAAAAAAATATTATGTGCATTAGTCTAAGTATAATTAGGGATGTCTAGTTATTTGTGTGGTTATGGGATTTCAGTTCCATTGGTATTCATTTTGGATTTATCCTTAAGGAAATTTGAATTGCTTACTTAAATAGTTTGTGTTATAACAGATAATGGAAACTGTTAGATGACATTTTTTTGACCAAAGGCTAGTAAAATCGGATGCTTTATCTGTGCGTGACTTTATAACAGACATTGTTTGACATGCTACTGATATAAAAAGACACAGGAATATGAAATTTATGATCGAAGAACCATGGATCATCTTACTGGCCTTAATTCACTTACCCAACACACCTAAATATAATATATTAATCCAGAAGTACAAGAATTTAATTCAATCTAATGGGTTGTGGAATATAGAAGCCTATATGCATGAAGGAAAGTGGCTAGGAACCTTAACCAATTTAAAGGCAGACCTACATTTTGCTGAAGTTTACTGGAGCCAAACCCTAAGACCAGTAGTTGCTGAAATTCCTCTTCGGCTTACACCTCAAGAAGTCTAAAAGTTGAATTCTAAACTATGATATGCCACCCTTACCACCTCAACGTTTGCATCTTGATTATACATCATCCGATGACTTAGAAATCCCTCACCCAAATGACTTTGAATCCCCACCTCATTCTCCTAAACCCCCTATCCTAAGAGGCCGAGTATCCAGTCCAAAGAATAGCACAAACCGTAACCCTAGCCCCTATGTTAGTCTGAATCGTAACTCTAGCTATGGCTCGTGCTATAGCCCAACTTATAGTGAATTTTATCTTACCTTCTTGCTTGAACATAACCAAAATCCAACTCACATGGCTAAACCTTTAGAACCTGATTCCCCTCAGCTTTCTACAGGAAACACAGGTGACGTGGCCAGGAAGATGATCCAGCAAGCTAAGACCAAGAGTAGAACTTCAAAATAACAATTAATTGGTTTCTTTCATTAGTAGCAAGTTGTTTTGTTTTGTAAGCCAACTAGTGGCCCTTATGAATTTTTAGTGACAAGATGCATTAATTATTTTAATAAGCATATGGGGCTAAGTATGGAGTTTCAATTACTAATAAGAGTTTTATTAAATTTTCTTAAATAATAAATGTGTATTTGTTATTTTAAGTTATTCGGGATGTCTCTAAGAGCCGGAAATAGTAGATGCACTTCCAAAATAAGCTCTACTCTTAGGAAGCTAACTACCATTGCTCAAAACATGAGCCAGCTGGTGAGTCAGGGGAACCGTAGCAACGACTTAGATCAATTTGGGTAAGTTTTTAAGAGGGTGGCAACTGCAAAGCCACCCACTTACCTTGGAAAGGAGGATCCTGCTAGTTTAGAGAATTGGATAAGGGAATTTGACAAGTTGTTTGATGCCATTAACTGTCCTAAAGAATTGAAGTTTAATAATGATGTTTATTATTTGAGGGAAGAAGATAACCTGTGGTGGAGTCAAAACCGAACTAGAATTTTAGAAACCCCTAACTTTAGGTGGAAAGAACTAAAGAAGGCTATAAGAGACAAGTTTTATCCTGCCTACCTGAAGAAGCAAAAATGCATGGAGTTTACCAATCTGAGGATGGGAAATATGACCATCAATGAATATTATAACAAATTTATTAAGTTGATGAGGTTTTCACTAGAGGTAGTACCCACGGAGGAGTTGAAAGCCCAAAGGTTCGAGCAAGGTTTGACCCTAAGTCTTCAGGGGAAGTTGGGAGGGGTAACCTTTAAAACTCTAGATGAAATCTATGGGAGAGCTTCCCACTTATATGGGATCCGGGGAAGAGAGTTAGAGAACTCGGCTGGAGGGAAAAGGAAGAGTGATGGGGGTTCACATAGAGTTGATAAGAGGCCTAGGATTGGGGAGAGTTCTAGGGGAAATGGGAAATTCAACAAGGGGAGCAATAAAGGAAACCTTGGGAAGGGAGCTAACGGTCAGGGAAATAATAACCGTGGGAATGGAAATAACACCAGACCTAAGAGAATTTATTTCTGTAAGAGATGTGATAAAAACCACCCAGGGAAGGACTGTAAGGGAAACCATGTGACTTGTCAATACTGTCATAAATTGGGGCATCGAGAGTATGAGTGCTACACCAAGGAGAAGGATGTTAAGATGGAGAAAGTCCAGGAGACCAATAACCCACCTAAACCACCCTAGACCAATGGATCAGCTCAGAGGAATGGAACCAGTAGCGGTGCAGGAGCGTCCCCTAAGGGTCGTGTGTTCGTGATGAATTGTCGTGAGGCTGAGGCTTCTAATGATGTTGTAATTGACACTTTCCTTGTTTGTTCTTTGAATGCTAGAGTCATGTATGATTTGGGTGGGTCTCATTCTTTTGTTTTAAAATCTCTAGTCTAGAAATTAAAGTTAGAAAGTCCATTGTTAGTGTCTCTAGATGTTTCTATTCCAACTAGGGAAGTGAGGAATTGTTCTAAGTTAGGAAGGGTTATCCTATATACATGTGTAGTGTTCAGGAAGTGGAAAAGGAGGATGAGAAGAAAGAGAGTATTCCAGTAGTTGAGGAATTTCCAGATGTGTTTCCTGATGAGATACCAGGTATGCCACAAGTGAGGAATGTTGAGTTCACCATTGAATTGGTACCAGGGACTGGACCTATCTCGAAGGCTCCATATAGGATGGCTCCATCAAAGATGAAAGAATTGAAAACTCAGTTAGATGATGTAATCCCCCGTATTTTTTAAATATTTTATAAATGAAATTTTATTTTATTTATAATATTTATTTGTTATTTTCCAAAATTTAATTTTAAAAGTTTCAAATTATTAATCTGGGTCAAAAATTATTTGAACAAATTATTTTATACACCTTTATTCTACAATTTAAATCCGATTAAACAAGCCTAACCCATTTGTTTACTTAATTGACCCATTATTTTTATGAGGCCCAATCTTCCTATTTACCCTACAATTCTCTCCTATAAATACCCCATGAATCCCCAAAAATTTTCCACATTAAAAGGTTAGTCTTATTTTCTTTCTCTTTTGTTTTATTAATTTGTGTAATTATAATTATTGATCTATGAGTTTTGATTTTATTGTTTGAAATTAATTTAATTAGTATCAAGTTGTATTTTGATGATTAAACTTTATAATTTCAGATTTTATATCTGTCATAATTTTCAGATCTTGTAAATTTTATAACCTAGGGTTTTTAATTATTGAAAATCATGATTTTAGGGTTTTTATGAACAATTGATTTAGGGATTTTATAGTAATGATGTTTTGAAATTTTGGTGATTATAACTACTGATTAGTTTAACTTAAATTCCAGATTATTTTGAACACGTAAATTCGTGTTTTAATTTTTAGATTTCCGTTTGTTAATATTAATCCCGTTTTAATCCCGATCAGGTTCTGAACTCATTCGATTTTGATAAAAAAAGTAGTTTTTCCATGTGAAAACAATGTATGTGAAAAAAACGTTTTAAGAAAGACTGATTACCTTTGGTAGTGAGCACCACCCCCTCGTGGCCAAATTCAGCCTCTAGATATGATTTTCGGGCAGTTTTTGATTTTAACGAAGTTTTTTATGCTTAAAATTTTATCCTTGAGTTTGATTAATAAAATTAATTATGTTTTAAGTTAATTGAGCATAACTATATGTTTTTTTATTAAAGTTTTAAGAGGTTTTTATCATATTATATTGTTGAAAATTACTCGGGTTAGTATTTCTAATTGTTGGTTGTTTTTTAGGAAGTGATTATTTCCTAGGAGACTTTTAATTGAGTATTAAAGTGATGTATTGATAAAGTTTTAAAGAGTTTTTAATTAATCTAAAGAGCTGGAAATAGTTTCTAAGTATTACTTTTGATGTTTTATAAAGAGGGTTTAATCACCTATTTAAAAGGGAGATTATTAGGAGTTTTTAAATAATTTTAAGATTTTTATTAAAATTTAAACTTGCTGTAATTTCATGTTGTAAGGATGGTGATCCCATCGTAAAGGGGGTCCTTCCTTAGATGCCCATTGGCCCTATAGAAGCCTAGGACTTTACACTTGTTAGGGTGTGCACAACAAAAAAAAAATTACTTATAAAATCAAGTAAAAATGCCTCTAATAATAATGATGTTGCCTCTAATAACTTTTAGAGATAATTAATCAAGTGCCTTTAAAAATTCCGTCGCTAATTGATGGTTGCCTCTAAACCCTCTTTTAGAGGCAATACAATGCATTGCTTCTAAAAACCCATATATTTAGATGCAACTATATAATCCTGCCCCTAAATATGTTTGGAGGCAATCATATAATCTTGCCCCTAAATATATTTGGAGGCAACCGTATAATCTTGCCCCTAAATATATTTGGAGGCATTATGAAAATTTGCTTCTAAATACCATATGTATTTAGAGGCAACCTTATAATTTTGCCTCAAAATATATTTAGAGGCATTATATCTATTTGCTTCTACATACAATATACATTTAGAAGCAATCATGTAATCTTGTCTCAAAATATAATGAGATGTAATTTTATATATTAATGCTAATGATATTTAGATGCGAATTAGAAAATTTGACATAAAAGGTTTTTAGAGGAAAAAAAAACATTATATATGCCTCTAATATATTAATTCGAAATGTATAGAAATTTATATTACAAGAATTTTTGATGTCATGATATAATTTTTGTTGTACATTTAAAGGCAGAATCATTTTAAAGGATTTATTATCATATCAATATAACATATATAAAGCAAGCTGATTTCATTAAATCAAACAAAAATGACATTATTAATAATTTAATAGTCATTACATTATTGATCCAAAAATATTTATTTAAGTCACTAAACTACTTAACTTCAAAATAATTTTTAAAAAATTTGGATAATGTGAATACAAAAGTGTTTTCTATCTAAAACTATAAGCTTGAAAACAACATTATTTTCTTCAATTTCTTCCAATTCCATCTCTTACATTATTGATCCAAAAATATTTATTTAAGTCACTAAACTACTTAACTTCAAAATAATTTTTAAAAAATTTGGATAATGTGAATACAAAAGTGTTTTCTATCTAAAACTATAAGCTTGAAAACAACATTATTTTCTTCAATTTCTTCCAATTCCATCTCTAGTCATCTTCATTATATAATTTCTTGTCATTGAAAAGTATGAAATTAAAAATTTGTTACAATGATGAAAAATTAAATTTAAATAATTATAGATCACTAATTCATAAAATAAAAAAAATAATAAAAAAAGCTATAAATGATCATAATAAAATGTTATCACATCCAAAGAAAGATTAAAAAATTTATTTTACTAAAACTTACAATGAATGAAAATAAATGTTACTACTACTCTTCATCTACTTGAATTTCATCATCCTCTTCATTGTTATTCTCATTATCATCCTCATCGTCATCCTCATTATCATCCAAATTCAATTTATGTCATTCTGCTATTTGGCCTTTTTTTGTCTCCTGCATCTGTAGTTGTGCAAGTTATATAGCTATGACAGGTTTTATCTTTTACCTATGCTAAATAGCACAAGAATTTGATAGCCCGATTGTTTTCGTATCTGCCATGGCCCGTAGGTTTCTAGATTTCTACTTGCTACCAAGAAGCATAGGCTGCCAAATAAAAAAAATGGGTTGTTGCTTTTAAAATACTTCTTTTCTTTCTGACAGTTGGTTGTGGTGTATGATAATCCAAACGTATTTGGGTTCAGTATATATGATCTCTCGGAGGCCTCGTGAAAAGATCAATATTATTGGATGAAATGGTCATGTACTGAATCTTCATATATTATTTGTCTTTGATAAACCAATCCTCTTTTTTTTTTTTTTTTTTTTTTTTTTTTTTTTTATTTTTTATTGCCTTTATGAGGAGTGAATTGAGTAGTAATAATAAAAAGGATCCACTAATTAAACTCTGATTCATGTTTGGTGTTTTGATGGCTTCTTATGTTTTTAGTTATTGTTTTCATTTCAAGTGTCATGTTTTTGGCTTATGATAAAAATCTTAAGAACAGTTGGGACTGGGTACGAATTACGAATACTTGTAAGTTTCAAAAGAAAGAAAAAACAGATTAGATAAGTTGGTCAGGTCAGGAAACCAAGGGCTAGCACCCGAGGGGGCTGTAAGGCAATGATTCTTGTGAAATTAGATAAGTTGGGGAAATGAGTTGTCACGAGGTTTGTTAGAGATCAATCATCCATTGGTGGATTCTGCTAGGGAAGCTTGAAAAAAAATGGTGAGTTTTTGCAGATAGGCTAACATCTTGTTTACTTTAAGTATGGTGGTGAAAAATGTTTGCACTAAGTGTCTAGACTAATGTGCTATGATGGATGGCTCTGTTGTTTCTTATTCTTTCTTTATGAGCTGCATTTGAAATCATGAACGCTTGTGTCAAGTTGCTCTTGTATATTTGATTTTATTCCTTTAGCATATAGTCATATACGGAGTCTTTTAGAAAATGATATATCTTACACTAGCTCATGCTTTTGTGACATTATCACTTAAATTGCAAGAGCTGGGTTGAGTCCATGTGATTTGATAATGATTTGGGTTTCCCCATTTTTATTTTAGACACAAATTTAATGACATAATAAATTTAGGATTTGAGGATGTACTGCTAAACAAAGTTTTAATGAAATTAACTGTTGTATTATTGATGCAAGCATCTTGTGTGATTCTCTTTGGTGAATCTATGCTTTCCTTGATTACAACACAGATAATCTTCTAATACATTATGGTTAAATATTTTTTAACATCATTTTTTTGATAATCTTCTAATTTATATATTTTATCAATCTTATAGGTGACAATTTTATCAAAGGATAACCATCCAAGTGCTACTACTAACTTAAGAGCATTAGCACAAGGTCCAGATCGTGCAGTGATTTATGTAAACGGCTACATGGTTAATGGATTTATGTTTTGTACAAAGGATTGTGAAAGGGGAAGAGAAACACAAAATAGTGGGATCGTTGTGAATGGAGAAACTGGATCATCAACCCTTGATTATTACGGCCTCTTACAAGAAATCATAGAAGTTCAATACCATGGAGGAAATTGCGTCACTTTGTTTAAGTGTGACTGGTGGGATATGCATAGTCATGGTCGAGGGATCAATAGCGATTTTTTTTTACTTTGTAAGCGTTAATACATCAAAGTTGTTAGCTAATGATCCTTACATTCTAGCTACACAAGCTCACCAAGTATTTTATGTCAATGATGTTTTGAAGCCAAATTGGAAGGTTATAGTTAAGACCACACCAAGAAACTCCTATGATGTTCCGAAGCTCAATGATCATGATGAAACTAATTATATAGATACTATATATCCATGACCCTTTATTATTATTATCTTTTCTTTTAATATAATTGTAAAACTATTTCCATCTAAATATAGGTTCCTAGCTACTTTATATGTGATGTTATTTTTTTAATATAATAATTTGAGAGGAGTCCATCAATTATTCCAAGTAATTACAGAATGGAATTGACCATAAGAGATTGTCTCAATAAAATTATTATTGTCGTAATAAGAGTTTTATATGAGTAGTAATTTATAGAACTTTCGCAGCTTTCTTATTGTATGTGCTAGTAGCTATGGAGTAGTTGATAGTCTTGCCTTTTTTTCTACTCTTAATATTTATTTAGATACATTTTAAATTCATTGTAGGAATACCAAAAGTATATTGTAAATACATTGAAAAAAATAAAATAGAGAGGCAGATATAGATACAGGGGTATATTTTTGGGGACATGGACACCATTAGAAGTAGTGCCTGACTTGGTGTACCTCCTTTTTTCACTTGTATATGTTAGATAGTTGACAATTGATTTTCACAAAAAAAAAAAAAATGACAATTGTTACACGAAAAGTGTGATATGAAGAAGGGCGTAATAATTGACTCTAACTCAACAACCTTCGAACTCAATTGAATTGATTTAAATATTAGGATTCTTCTTCAATTCCTTGATGATCATAGCTTAATGAATTATAAAGAAAATTAATTAGAATAAAAATAATTACTAAATATTATAAAATTAAACAAGTTTACTTGAATTATAGTATAATTATCCGATATAATTCTAAAATTTTGCACATAAATTCTGTGATATCTATAGTCTATACATACAAATTTACTCCGAAAAATTAAAAATTATTAAGCTACTTTAATCTGAGCGATGGAGGGTGTGAAAACTAACCAAAAGGTAAGATTTATAGAGAGAAAACTAACCAAGTAAATGTTGCAAAATGGAATTAAAAAGCTTAAAAGGTTGCCAAATGAAAGGCTTTTGTTACAAGGCTTGCACAAGAACAATAACCACTTAATTATTTCTCTTTTCATGAATCACTATACATACAATTTCCGTTTTTTTAAAGTCCACTTAAAAAACTTTTAGAGGCAACCATAATTTCTCTATTGCTATAAAAAAAACTTTTAGAGGCAACATAAAAATCATTATTGCTATAAATAAATTTTAGAGGCAACCAAAGTTTCACTAATGCTAAAAATGAACTTCTAGAGGCAATTATAAATTCACTAATGCTAAAACTAACATTTAGAGGCAACAATAACTTCATTGATGCAAAAAAGAATATTTAGAGGCATCATATAATCCACTGTTGCAAAAACTACCATTTAGAGACAATCATAGTTTAATTGATGCTAAATATATCTTTAAGAGGCTATGAAAAATTATTTGCCTTCAAAGTTTTGCCTCTATAAATAAATTTTCTTGTAGTGGTAGTAGGATTTGAATTCTTGACTATTTGGGAGACCTTGAATTAGAAATGATACTCTCATCACCCTTTTTTTGTAAGAAACAAGTCGGAGTCGCCAATGAGTTTTAGGAAAACTCATAAACCCCGTTCATGCCTTTCTTCCATGTGGAGTTCATGGAATAATTAGTACGAATCATAAGTTTACCATGCCCAGATTGGTCTACATAAACCAGAAATGAGTTCGGGAGGGAGGGTACTAAGATAACGTTCCCTTTAGAGGGGAATTGCTATCTTAGCCCTAGTACGACCTCTACTACCTCTTCCTTTTTTCACAATTTCATTACCAAATAATATATGCAACGCGATACCTAAAACTAAGTTAGTTGATTTTATTTACACGCATTAATCATGTAGGAATTACATTGCAAAAGTCGTTATTCTTTTTTAATCAATATTCGTGAAAGAACAATAAATAAACAATATTCGCCTTGTCTTAAGTGATAAAACAACAATTAATTATTCAAATTCTAGTCTTGACCAACGAAAGAGTACTATATGAATTAATTAAAATTTTGTTTAAAGTGATCAAACAACACTAATTAATCAATTAAAGTTATTTAAACAATAAAAGAAAAGTGATTTATCTAAGTGCTCAGGAAACTAACCGTTCTTCTTTTATGTTAAATCTCCGTTTAATGTGGACTTTCTTTCTTCTTCGTACCTCCAAGGACTTCAATGGATTCAATTAGGGTTGGAAATTATTTTGGAAGAGAGAGGAAAAAGTAGTATGATAGTAAGAGAAGTTGAGAGATTAAGGTTTTGAGAATACTAGGGTTTTAATTCTAAATTTTCCGATCCTCGTAATGCTGAACGAAGACCCCTATTTATAGGCGTAGGGATCTAAGTTTAGGTTTTTAGAGCCGCGCTTTCAGGTGGCGCGCACAACTCTCTAAGTCTCTATGGGTGCTGCGCGCATCTCAATGAGTCACGCGCGCAAGGCGCGCGCGATTGAGTTGCGCTGGTTTGCTATTTGCCTTATACGAAAATGTGTTTTTAAAACTTCCATAACTTTTAATTGACGAGTCCGATTAAACCGTGTGAGATATCATTGGAAATATATAAATGTCTACTTTCCAATACCGTTAGAATTAGGTTAAAATATGTTATGGATCAAAAGTTATGGCCGTTGGAGTGCAAGGGTGTCGGTTTTAGAGCCCGGTTTAGTGTTTTGATCATAACCTCTTCGTTTTGGCTCGGAATTGGGCTTATAATATACCGTTGGAAAGCTCTTTGAAAGGGCTATCCATCTATATAAGCCTTGAGTGGTAATTTTATAGTTGTTTTATCTTTTTGGCTCGGTTTTTCAATAATGTGGGTTCCATTGGATCCAATCATTGCATTTGACGCATTTAGATCCGTTATTTATCAAGTTTAAACATGTATGAACACGTTTTAGGCCTAATTAGTAATTGTGCAAGGCTCTAAGATCTCAAATATGGGTTTTAACTTACTTCATAATGCTTTTTGTAGTCCATACACACTTCAACATTGATCTAACATGAAGAACGGTTTTTTGTAACATCATAGCACTTCCTTTCAGGACAAGAGGCAAAAAGTAGGTGTCTACACATGTATAAAAGTATATTTTAAGGTTTTTATGAAGAAAATTTAAAGAACTATATATAAGCCTTTAATTTTAACTAAAGGGAAGGTTTTAAAGTAGTGTTTGATTTGGATTTTGAAGGTTTTAAAGTAAGTTAGTATTGCTGTAAATTTGATTCATTGGGTATTGATTGAGATGATATTGTTTGGTTTAGGAGAGGAGTTTATTGAAGGTGATTTCTAGATAGTTAAGTGGCATATCAATTCGTTTATTCAAGGTACGTACGAGTTACGAAACCTTGCCTTTAGATGCATCTTTCGGGATGTATCGAGAACTTAGTATCATGTATAGAGAAGACTGGCTAAATTGTTTGGTTATTGTAGACACCCAAATGTGTCTCCCAAAAACAAATCCTAGCGATGAATACCTTTCACGTCAATTGATTATCGAATAAAGCGAAAGTGTGAAAATTTTAGTGATGAGGATGTTTTTATTAAAATATATCTTCTTTCTATTTTCGAAAATATTTCTTTTCTTACCATATTTTTGAAAAGCATGCATTCCAGTTTAGTTTGGTCCATGATATGGGTCCAATAATGGTGTATTTAGATGGGTCTTGAAAAGACCTTCCCAACGATATATTGTAAGCCCAATTCTGATGAATAACGAGGAAGTTATGGCCAAAATACTAAATTGGGCCCAAACCAGATTTTACCTACGATCCAATGATCATGTGGAGGGTCCAAAGGTTTAATCCTATTCCTAAACTAATTAAGATTAATTAGAAGCTTCTATAAGTTTTTAAAATATCTTAATTATCCTTTTTGAAAAGATAAGATTAAAGAATTTGAGTTAAATAAAAACTTTCCTTTTTTCTAATCCTAATTCTATTCGAATTTAAATGTTCAAAGACAGTCAGATATTATTTTTGTGCCTCCTAATCTTCATCCAAATTTTATATGGTTGGATAGATCTTGAAATTATCTTTCCAATGATATATTATAATATTAAATCCGAGTTATAACAAAAAAGATATGAATGGAATATGAAACTCTATCGAAAACTGACACCGTCCTACTATTTCGGCCATATATTTTTATCTAAAAAATATTTTATTCTGATTCTAATTGGGTTGGAAATTATACTTCAAAATCTTTCCAAAGATATATCATATGCCTTATTTGGACTTTTAGATCAAAAGATATAATAAAAACAAAATCCGCTAAAACTGTTGTCCATTGAGTTTTATTTCGATTCGAATTCAGATTCTTTTCTTATTCCTTGACCCTATTTTTTCTCTATATATAGTGGTCATATCTCCCCTCTTTCAATCATCAACTCTCATCAAGAATTTTTTGATTCTCTTTTCCTCTTTCTAAGCAAACCCTTTTACAAACAAAATTTCTCATACATTAGCACTAGACACACCTAGCCGAGTACGAAATTGTCTTCGCCCTAGAAGTGAAAGGTTTGATATTTATGAGGGTTTGGTCCCAAATCTCTATTTCAATTATTTGATTTAATTGTTTATTTTTATATTTTCCTTGAAGTTACTGACGTGTGTATTTTGTTATTAGAAAGAGGTACGAGGCATTCAAGTAAGTGCTTTAATTGATATTATGATATAAAAATCATGTCTAGATTGTTATTATGATTCCTAGTATCATGTTAGGATGTTTTATTGCTTCCTAGTATCATGTTTAGGGTAATAACTATAATTTCTAATATCAAATAGGATTAAAAGAATGCTTCCTATTTTCTTTCCTAATATCATTATATGGCTAAAGCTTTGATCTTTGATGTTTAGTGACATGCTAGAGTTTGTTATTAATCTTGTTAGTATCATGCCTAGGATCTTGCTATTATTATGCTTTAACATGATTAATGATTATGATGATGATTATTGTTGTTATTATTATGTTGCTTGGAATTTATATTATTGTTATTGCTTGATCACGTTTTTTATGGATGTTTAAAGGGAATTTATACTTGTAATTACGCTTAGTAAGATAATTAATAATCTTGTTCAGGGTTAATTTGATTATAATTCAAGTGATCGCCAATAATAGTTTTATTTGTGCATTAATATTCAACCAACATAGATAAAGAGGTTTAGGGTAAACCTAATGATTGCATGTTAGTCAGAAAGCGCACATGAATACGAGCAGAATAAAGTAGAGGCCTATTATTAGGGCAGGTTCAATCTCTTTTAGGTTGGATTTGTACCTTTATCCCTGAACTACCAGTCATGGTTTCAGACCTATTGGAGTTGACGATCTCCTAGATCGTTAAGGGGTGTAACCTTCACCTCGTGAACGGTTTACAAGTTCCTAAAACTTGTTGGCGACTCTTTTGCTTTATCTTCTTTCCCTTTGGACGCCACCATACTTTAGTGTATGATCACAGTGGGGTTAAAGTTTGGGGTAGTGCTTGAAATATTCCCTACAGTTTTTAGCGACTCCAGTGGGGAGGATTTCTATTTTAATTCCTAAAATTTATTTAGGCAATGATTTAGAATGAGTGGACGAGACTCGAAAAGTTCTAAGTATTTCATGTGCGTAATTTTGATTAACATTATTGTCATATGCATAAAAAGATCTCATTGGAAAGACCATCCGTGATGAGTTAAAAGCATAGGATACACGTAGGAAATTTGAGGAATATCTTTCACAACTAGGATCGAAATAATGCTGCGAGAAACCGGAAAATTTTATCGAGCATAGAAAGCTGCTGAGGCATATAGGAGTTAGCGTCAGAAAACAGAGTCTGTCGCCAAGGATTTGACTCTGGCGCCTGGCGACAATCCTGTCGCCAGGCACCAGAGCTAAATTGCAGCGACGACCTCTGTTCGCTGGCGCCAAGTTCTTCCAATACCGAGCCAGAAATATGCGTTCTAATTTTGACCAGTTTTTAGCACTGTTTGCTTGATCCTACTTCCTGATTGGGTTTTTCTCACTTTTTTTAAACCCATATGTGTTCTACATATGGACATAACCCTCTGGGAATTCATGCTCCATCTACCTGATTGAACGCTCTGTGCAACAAAGGGTATATCCGAGAATGTTGAATTCACCAAACCATGGAAGCGAGTTTTTAACTCGCGGTGTCCCATCCACTCGCGCCAACCCTTCAAAAGGTAAGGCTTCCGCGCGATGCATCCGGACAATTAACCATGGACCCTCTTTGACTAACCCATATCCCGAACTTTAGAGAACTAGAGCCATGGTTAGGTTGCAAACTCATTGCATCATGTTGTGACTACTTGACTACTTGTGCATCTCTTACTTGTGCATACTTATTATGTGACTAAACTAACCGTTTGGTTTGACTTGTGTTTGTTAATAAGTCTTTTTTTTTTTTTTAAAGAACCCACTAGGGATTAATTAACATTCAACTGCAAATCAAAGTTTAGGAGATTACATAGGAAATCAGGAAAATCAGAGTACCAAATCTTTCTACCTAATACAAGAGGGGGTACATGAGCTAATTCATGTGCCACTTTGTTACCGTCCCTATGAATCCAACTCCAGGAGCAATCTGAAAAGCGATTTGCAGCAGCCACAATATCATCCAGCTGAAGATGGAAGGAACTACAACCAGGGGCCTTCTTCTTTATCGCACATACCACAGGCTCACAATCACTTTCGAACACTACTCAATCATGACCCATCTCAGTCGCAAGCTCCATACCAATTAAGATAGCCTTTGATTCAGCAAGTTTAGGCTCCAATTTAATCCCCAGCTTGACTGATGCACACCATAGAGTCTTCCCCTCAGCATCCCGAGCAACCACACCCACTCCAATCCCCGTATCCCCCAGCAAACCTGCATCGATGTTCACCTTCACAGCCCTAGCAGTAGGAGCACGCCAGCAGCCACGGGATTTGGCAGCATCCTCCCCCTGCTTCTTACTCGAGCCAATTTTCATGTCATTCAACATATGCTTAACATACTTCACCACACTCTTAGAATCCCACCACTCATTCTCAAACAAACCCCTATTGCGAGAGTTCCAAATTGACCAGCAGAATGTTATAATTTCACTGCGTTGATCCTTCTCCAGGCTGCAAAATTTATTGAACATCCAATCCCTAAATGATCTCCACCTCCCTTCCACCACCCACTCCACACCACTATCCTCCCAAATTTTCTTTGTATGAGGACATCTAAGAATAGCATGAGCAACATCTTCAGCTTCCTGCCCACAAATACTGCACACACTGTCAATATCTTTCACTCGAATATGCAGGCCATTATTGGTAGGTAAGGCTTCTTGACAAGCTCTCCAGAAAAGACCTTTATCCTCGGCAGCACGGGCTCGCTCCAAATTAAATTCCACGCTCTCCTAATAACTGCATCATTCGAAGGCCTAGCTTCCTTAAGCTCACCATCAAAAATCAGCCTATAAGCTGACTTCACTGAGTATATGCCATCATTCTCCCCGACCCAACACAAACAATCCTCCAGACTACGCTCACTCAATGGGATAGACAAGATAAGATCTTGCTCAAAAGGTAAGAAGAGACTCTTGATCAGGGGGACATTCCAACCACCCCCATTAGCAAGCAACAAATTACTTATCATCATATTTTCAGAACCCTCAGGACAAGGTGATAACACCTATCGAGACTGAGTATCTGGCAGCCAGCAATCACCCCACACACGCACATGTTCACCATTCCCAATTCTCCAGCACCTACTCTTTCTCACCACCCACTTTGCTTCATGGATGCCCCTCCATGCATAGCTAGGATTAGACCCCAAACTAGAATCTAGGAATGAAGAATTTGGAAAGTATCTCGCCTTTAGAACCCGAAACAAAAGAGAGTGAGGTTGAATGGCTAATCTCCATGCTTGTTTGCCAAGAAGCGCCCAATTAAAGTACTTCAAGTCACGGAAACCCAAACCCCCAAGAGCTTTCGGTTTACATATTTTCCTCCAAGCCACCCAATGGATCTTTCGTTCACCTTGTTTTTGTCCCCACCAAAATTGAGAAATTAGAGCACGCATCTCATCACAAAAGAAAGAAGGGAGTCTAAAAACACTCATCACATAGGTAGGGATAGATTGGGCCACCGCCTTTATCAAGACCTCCCTACCCGCTTTAGAAAGACATAAACCCTTCCAACCTTGCAATTTTTTCCATAGTCGCTCTCTAATCCCTCTCGTCAATACCTTCTTAGAGCGCCCTACAATAGTAGGAAGCCCTAAGTATTTATCATGGACATCAACAATTTTCAAAATTAAGCTCACTCCTTTGCTAAAGGACACCGTAGTTTTATCAAAATTCACCATATGTCCCGAAGCTTTCTCATACACCCGGAGAATATTCTTAATAGAACTAGCTTCCTCCGATGAGGCTTTCTAAAAGATAACACAATCATCCGCAAAGAGGAGGTGGGAGATAGAGGGAGCTGAGTTAGCAATTCTAATCCCATGTATCACATTGTCCTCTAGAGCCTTTCGAAGGAGCCCCGATAATGCTTCTGCCACCAAAATGAATAAATAGGGAGAAATTGGATCCCCCTGCTGGAGGCCCCTCGATGGCACAAAATCAGAGCTCGGTTTCCCATTTATAAGCACCGAAAAGCTCACCGACCGAACACATTCCATCACCCGATTAATCCAAGCACCATGAAAATTCATACAAATCAACACTGCCTCTAGGAAGTCCCACTCAACACGGTCATAGGCCTTAGCCATATCAAGCTTCAAAGCCAAATGACCACTCTTAGCCTTTGATGACTTCATATGATGGAACATTTCAAATGCAACCAAGACATTATAAAAAATCAACCTTCCCGGGGTAAAGGCACTTTGGTTAGCCAAAATAATATCATTAAAAAATAATTTAAGCCTATTCGCCAACACCTTCGAGACAAGCTTATACACTACATTGCAAAGACTAATCGGCCGGAAATCAACCATTTTTTCAGCATTATTCTTTTTCGGGATTAATACAATAAAAGTCCTATTCAAAGACGGAGGAATACTCCCACCCCTCAAAATATTTAACACCAAGTTGCAAATCGAAGGGCCGACAATATGCCAATATGATTGATAAAATAAAGGGCACATACCATCAGGACCGGGTGCTTTAATAGGATGCATTTGTGCAAAAGCTTCTCGAACTTCCTCCCCTTTAAAGTCAGCCGCTAGTAGTGCATTCATCTCAGGAGTGACACGACCCTCCACCCGCCGCAAAGCTTCATCAAGACACTCCACCCCCCCGCAATTGAAACAGCCCCGCAAAATACCGCAAAGCCGCTAGTAGTGCATTCATCTCAGGAGTGACACGACCCTCCACCCCCCGCAAAGCTTCATCAAGACACTCCACCCCCCGCAATTGAAACAGCCCTGCAAAATACCCATTAGCCACCTCCCCCACTTCCTCATTGCCCACTCTTTTTTGCCCCTGATCATCAATTAAATGAGCAATGTGCTTTTTACTATTTCTTGCTGACGCACGACGGTTGAAAAAACTTGTATTCCGGTCCCCGACTTCTAACCACAAGGCACGAGACCTTTGTCTCCAGATAACTTCTTCCTGCCGCAACAACCCCTCAATCTCACGCAGCAGCTTTCGACGACTCTCCAATTGGGATCGAGAAAGACCCCCCCGATTCAATTTTTTTAATTTTTTCCTTTTTTTCCTCAACTCCTTGAAAACCGCACCAAAGTTCTTATCACCCCACACCTTCAGCTGAGCAGCGCAAAGCTGAAGCTACTGCTCGACGCTACTCCCCGCAGCCGATGCATCCCTCACCACTCCTTCACAACCTTCGTGATCAACCCACAATTGCTCAAATCTAAACAATCTCTCCTTCCTAGTTAAGCCCCCACCTTTATCTTCAATGAGAAGCTTGATAGGGGCGTGGTCAGACCATTCCCTATCAATGTGAATAAGCTTCGAACCCGAAAATCTAGCCACGCATTCCCCATTCGCCAAGGCACGATCAAGCCTACATTGAACATTCTCTTCCTCCTCTCTTCAATTATTATAAGTGAAAGGGTATCCTTCAAAGGGGACATCCTTGAAGCCACACAAATCCACCGCTTCCCTAAAGTTTGCCATTTGCCAGAGAGCCTTATCAACACCGCCATTCTGGTCCGAATCCATGAGAATCTCGTTGAAGTCTCCAATGCAAACCCACGTGCCACTATTTTGAGTAGCTAGATCCCTAAGTAAGCTCCACGAAAGATGGCAATTTTGAACCTCCAGCCACCCATAGAAACCCGTAATTCTCCATCGATCATCCCCCGTATTCCCTCCAACCCAAAAATCCATATGATGCACTAACATCGACCGAAGGGAAATGCTCAAGTTTTTCCTCCACAACATAGCCAAGCCTCCTGAGGAAGCCAATTATAATCACCTAATTTTTCTCTAATCTTTGAAAACTCCACACTACTCAATTTCGTCTCTGATAGAAAAATCATAGACGGGGCCTCTCTCCGCACTAAGTTGTGAAGACCATCAACTGTAGAGGGATTGCCCAACCCTCTACAATTTAAGCTTAAAACATTCATTTGGTTTGGCGGGGTTGGCCTCCACCAACCTCCGCCAAAGCAACCACGCTATCGACATCATCACTTAGTTTCACACGAGCTTCCTTTCCACTGCCATCAACATTATCTCCCTCCCTACTCCTTTTTTTGCCTTAGAGAATAGCACCATCGCCTTTATCCATGGCCAAAGAATCCCTCGGCAAGTGTTTCCATTTGCGGTTCACCTCACCACGCTTGTTTTTCTCAGTTGCACCATTGAACCCACTACCACACAACTGCTGGAAGTCAACAACTGGAGCCGACCCCACCTCCTCAGCAATGGCATTATGCCTAAGATCAGAAGTTAACTCCCTCTTAGATTCTTTGGGACGGGCACCACTCTTCAATACAACCGGAGCGTCCTTAACCCCCCCTTGGTTCCCCGGTTTCTGCGTGAAGACAAGGGACTTCTTTTTAAACTTGATTTTTCCAACTCCTCCACCAGTTTCGCTCTACCCTTCCTCGGAGAAGCCCTAAGCCAAAGCCCCCATTTCTTTTCCTCCGGTTCTTCATCTTCCGCAATATTAGGACAGTCCTTCTCGGTGTTGCCAAGAATGCCACACATAAAGCAAAAGGATGATAGGCGCTCATACTTGAATTGAATGGTCGAGACATCACCATTCTTATTTTTAATTTTTTGTATTCTGCGCAGCGGCTTGGAGGTATCGACCATCACACGCACTCTTCTCGACTTGTCCCACCCTAACGCATCATCCTCGACAGCCAATACGACACCAATTTTGCTTGCAATTATTTTCACGTCATCATTGGTTCGGCTATCTAGGGGTAGATTGTATATACGTATCCAAAAAGGGGCAAAATTTCACCTCAATCGATTCTGGTTGTTCCCCCTTTTGGATATCTTTTAATAGCAATAACTGATTATCGAAATTCCACGGAGCACCATCTAAAACTTTTTCCTTATCACGCCAATGAAAGAACTGTATGACAAAGAGATTGTTCTCAATTTTGCAAAAAATTACCTCGCGTTTCAATGCCCAGACCTGTTTAAGGGTGTTTTGCACTGCTTCGAAATTGTATGAGCGCATTGTTAAGATTCAACCCACCACCGATAAAGCAAGTTTGCTGTCATGATCACCATTCTTATTCTCACCCAAATCTGCAGTTTCATCCTCTTCTTCAGTGATATTTAGCCTCGAACATCTTTCAACAATGTCATCTGCCATAATCGGAATCAAAAACCCCGCCTATAGGGGAGAAAACCGCTTGAACTAGCAAGAGAAACCACACTCAGACCCCTGTAGATAGGAAACCCTAACCCCAGAGAGAGACTCTTTTTTTTCTATATTTTATTGTGTTTGTAAATAAGTCTCAATAAACTAATTAATGACCAAAGGACTTTGCTTAATTAATTAATTAATTTGAGCTAATAAATATGTCTAAAATCGATTCATAGTTCCTTTAAGTCAACCCGAATTTTTATTCCCGTATACTGCACAAGTGTCAACTTGTTTTGGTCATATCCGGAGTCCTAGGAAGAACTACGAGTCGTACAGCCTATGGGTCTGTAGCCCCGCGTTTTATCTTTGATTTGGCGTTGGTTTCATCCCAATCAGAGTCACAGATCAAAATATATGACTAAAATATCACAGCCTGTCCAGTTTAATGCATATATATGAAGTCTTAAGTTAGTCTTTGCTTGAGTCTAGTCACATAGTCTAGCCACATGGTCATGACATGAGTCTTACATGTCACCTACACTCACTAATCGTAGAACACACTTTGTGTATATGTCACCATGACCATGTCTTAGGTTCATGCATAAGTCGGTTTTTTCCGTCACTTTAGTTGGGGGTACATTCTACTCCTAATTTTTCCATTTCTCTCCATCTACTTCATCTTTTCATTCTCTACATGCTTTCCCCATATCACAATATTCATTCCTCCTACCTTCTTCCATCTATTGCATGTTGAATAGAGTTTGAGTCAAATAATGAATATCACTAATTTCCCTTTCCACAATACTTGGTCAAGGAGAGAAGGGCGATTAATCAAGGACAACACCTTCATTATTCAAGTTCAACTTTTTGATAAACCAGTGAGTCGGAAAAGAAAAGCTAAGAAAATAATGGCAAGTCAAGAAGAATTCAATGAGCGTAAGAAGCAAATGGTTGACGTGACTGAGGCGTTGAAGGCTTTAACCCTCAAAATTAATGACCCTGTGAAGCAACAACAAGTGAAGCTCATGCAAGAGAGCTTGAGCAAAATATCCAATGACGACTATAAATTCCAAGGCATCAGTTCGCAAGGGGTCTTGGTGGACAAGGAGCTTCTTCCGCAGAAGTTCAATGCCACTGACATCCCTAAATTCAAGGCAACAGATAATCCTTATCTTCACTTAAGAGCCTTTGAAACTATGATGAACATTAAGGGGATTGATAGGAAGGTCTTTCATTCCTTGTTTCCCTTATCTCTTGAAACGTTTGTCAACAACGGTTCTTTTCTCTTGATAAAGAGAAAACTTCTACCTAGGATGCTATTATACGCTTTCATTGATAGGTATAAATGCAATATTCAAGTTGAAACCGATTATAGACAACTCGAGATGCTAAGACAAAAAGAGAAAGAAGGCTTTACTTCTTTCTTCAATAAGTGGAGGGAAACTTCCGCTAAGATGATTGAGGTTCCCTCCGAAAAAGAATATGTGAGGATGTTCATAAAAAATTTACAAGAAAAGTATTCAAAGCACTTAAAATATCAACACAACTTGAATACTTTCAAGGCCGTCTATGACATAGGCATCGAGATCGAAGACAACCTCGCAAAACAAAATGCTATTAACAATGGTAACCACAGTGCCTGGAAAGGAAAGAAGAACGACAATCTTTCTTCTTCCGAAAACGCCCACTCTAGTAACAATGTTAGTACCTTTAATCTCAGTGAAGGTTTAGCAATGGATAACCAAGGACCTAAGAAGCAACTAAGGAAAGATTTCACCCCCATTGGGATGAGTTACGATACTGCCTTTGATCGACTCCATGCTAAGGGACTCATTACTCCTATTGGACCTATTCAAGATCCCGCACTTGAAAAGAGATTGCCTAGTTGGAATCCAGTTGCACATTGCAAATATTATCAAGGTAGGGGTCATACTACTGAGAGCTGTTGGAAGCTAAAGGAGGCTATCCAACATTTGATCGATAATAACAAGCTTCCCATGCCTCCAGCTAGCAAGAAGAGCGAGTGATGATAAAGCAAACGCCACAAGACAAGAGGCGAGCTTCAACGACAAGATTTCGTGACCTCTTTTTTTTTCTATTTTCTTTTATTTACCCTTTCCCCAATAAGTCTAGCATAGACACCTTTTTATTCTCCTTAGATTTATTTTGTAGGATCATTATTTCTTCTCCTTTGATAAAAATGAGCATTTATTTTCTTGCATATGATCATTTCATTACATTGCATTTAAAAAAAAAAAAAATCCATGCCGAACTAAGCACAAGGTATACCAATGGTTTGAGGCACCCCTTGTAGCCACATCATATCACCTTTCACCCTTCAAATATGCAATCTTTTTTTGATAAACCACTTTGAGCCTTGTCTAACGATAGACCCTTCATTTTTAACCCATATCTACCTAACTTTGGGATAGGATGGTGTGCAACTTATGCAATTTTCAATTTCATAAAAAGCTTGAGTGACTTCAAAAGATTAAAATAGCAAAAGATAAGCAAAAAATAAATAAATAAATAAAAGTGTACAAAAGGGAATGTGTTCCAATGTCTTTGACATGAACATGTCTTTGATATGAGCACGTCTCAGATTGCGTCTCTTATCGAGTACTTGGTACCGTGCCTGAGAAACATGAATTCCAAGTGAGTGATAGACCGCATAATCGGGATTTCCCACACTTAAAAAAATAAAATAAATGCAAAAGCCAAAAAAGAAAAGAAAAGAAAAGAAAAGAGAGAGCTAAAAAAGAGTTAAAAGCCTCAAGCATACAAATATAAAGATTCAAAAGCAAGGTTGCACACCTTGGGGGCTTATCATCCCTTTATTCTTAAACCTTTAACCTAACCATGTTACAACCCTTTAAAAGACCTTTTTGAGGTATACACACACTTGTGCAAGGTTCGGCTAGAGCTACGTTCGGCCTGATTCCTAACGGATACATAGGCAACCTCACATCGAGGTGCGGCCGTAATAAAAAATGCATAATTGATCATATCAAAGGATCTTCAATGCTCATCCCTATTCATGTAGAGCTAGACTTGGGGGCTTGATCCCTACATCATTAGCCTACCCAGCTTAAGAGTTACCACCATTTGACTCTTTTCAATATACTTTTCCACACACTTAGCCCTTGCGACCTAACTTTAGTATCACTTTCACACACTGTACAGATACATGACCAAATATACTTCCCTTAAGAACCCTTTGTCATGAAATCTTAACATAACGTTAAAGCATGCTTTGTCACAGCAACATCACTCATCAATCATAATCATCATTGCATCACAAAGTATGAAGTACTTAGCCTCCGTGCCTAAGTTACCTAAATACTTTCATCATGGAATCAACAATTGAGATAGCCTAAGATGAATTAATCCATTGCAAACATTTGACTAAGCTCATTCAACATGCACCTTCAAAAATTTTGATTCTTTTTCGCGTCTTTCTTTTTCGGAAGAAAGTCGGTACCCTCCATAAAAATGACGGAAATTTTTTTCTTTTTTGCATTTTCTAGTCGCACGATCACATTACAATGCACAAACGAGTCATGTACACATTGAGTCATGTCGTTTTATCACATTGAGTCAAAACTATGCACACACGAGTCACATGAAGTGAGTCATCATTGAGTCAAGTTTATACCTTGAGTCATGTTAAGCCAATGAGTCAAGCAACACTAAGTC
Source organism: Chenopodium album (assembly GCF_948465745.1). NCBI lineage: Eukaryota > Viridiplantae > Streptophyta > Magnoliopsida > Caryophyllales > Amaranthaceae > Chenopodium > Chenopodium album. The sequence goes on from NC_137837.1 coordinate 55,772,707, forward strand.
TTAGGTCAACCCTAAAGAAAGATAAGCAAAGTCCTATAGTCAAAGATATTAATGCAGGTACATCCCAGCAAGTAAGAACATTCCCGGATTTTTTCAAAAAAATCGCAAATATGACCATATGATAAGAAAAATTACATGGATCAGTAAATTAGAGATGAAGAGTTTTAATTTACAAAAGATTTGAGCGGATTTGGTTGAAAGAAAACGACCAAGTTCAAAGTTCGAAGCGAAACCGAGCAACGAACAACAGCAGCAAAGGCCAAATAGGGAAGACCCGACTCCAGCGCCAGATGACAAGGCTGTCGCCTGGCGACAAAATCTGTCGCCTGGCGACAACATCTGTTGCCTAGTGACAGAAGCAAAGTGCGGCGCCAAAAGCAGGCACTGGTGCGGCGACACAATGAGTGGTCCCCATATTGGATTATACAGACCTCATACAGAAATTTCGGGTTCCTTGGTACGCTAGTAAGCCCCTATAAGCAATTTGACATGATTAAGTAGTCGGCTTGATTACAATCACATAAAGTGATCGACCTGATAAAAGATCGTCTCACTTAGCTTAAAGCGCCAAAACATTGGCTCAATTCAAAAGCACCGATATAATGGTTCACAAAGAATTCCTAGGATGGAAGATTTTATCAAATCAAGTTGAAGCCTTTAAGAATCGCAGATATGGTTCTTGAAAAAGATTTTCCAAAGATGAAAAGGTTAATTTGAAGGTTTAAGATGACGAAGCTTTCAACAGGGGGGCTTTAAGTCTCTCGCTTGGATTTGAGAAGGACGGTTTGAGATGAAGCGACCTTCGATAGCATTCACTATGATTGAGGAGGTTATTATTTGATTTGAGAAAAGAACAATTCAAGATGAAGCAATCTTTGATAGCTTCTGCTATGATTGTGGAATGTATCACTCGATTTTGTGAAGATAGCACGAGATGGGCGGTCTTCGACAACGTTCGCTAAGATTATGGAAGTTGTCACCAAAGATTTGAGAAGATAGCACGAGATGGGCGGCTTCGACAACATTTGCTAAGATTGAGGAAGTTGTCACCAAATATTTGAGAAGATAGCCTTCGATGGCATTCTCTAAGATTGTGGAGGTCGTCACCAAGATGTGAGAAGATAGCACGAGATGGGCGGTCTTCAACGGCATTTTCTAAGATTGTGGAGGTTGTCACTAAAATTTGAGAAGAGCGGTTCGTGATGAGGCGGTCTTCGACGACTTTTGCTATGATTGGAGAGGTTGTCACTATGATTCAAGAAAAAGGCTCGAGATGTAGCAGTATTGATTGACGGCGTTCCCTAGCTTGTGGAGGTTGTCACAAACAACTGGAGGTGATTTCAAGAGAAGTTATCTTCGATGGCGTTCCCTAGATTGTGGAAGGTTGTCACAACAACAGCAATACGACGACAAATCAGTTACCTCCAGAGACGTATGCTTGACGGTGCAAGATACGCGTTTCTTAACTCTCTTATCTGTTTAACTAACGCTAGTTTACAGGTATTGGCATTACAAGAATGATTTAGGATCGCAGAACGTTCTGAATTATTCTTCGTCCCTATCGCTACTTTGACTTTTGTTTTCGAAACTTGCGTTTCTCTAAACTCAGTCAAAGTGGGGCTTCTGTAGACACCCAAATGTGTCTCCCCAAAACCAAACCCAGTGATGAATACCTTTCACGTTATTTGGTTATCGAATAAAGCGAAAGTGTGAAAAGTCTAGTGATGAGGATGTTTTTATTAAAATATATCTTCTTTCTGTTTTTAAAAATATTTCTTTTCTTACCCTATTTTTGAAAAGCGTGCATTCCATTTTAGTTTGGTCCATGATATGGGTCCAATAATGGTGTAGTTGGATGGGGCTTGCAAAGACCTTTTCAACAATATATTATAAGCCCAATTCCGATGAATAATGAGGAAGTTATGGCCAAAATACTAAATTGGGCCTAAACCGGATTTTACCTACGACCCAATGATCATGTGGAGGGTCCAAAGGTTTAATCCTATTTCTAAACTAATTAGGATTAATTATAAGCTTCTATAAGTTTTTAAAAGATCTTAATTATCCTATTTGAAAAGATAAGATTAAAGAATTTGAGTTAAATAAAAACTTTCCTTTTTTCTAATCCTAATTCTATTTGAATTTAAAGATGTTCAAAGACAGTTATATATTATTTTTGTGCCTCATAATATTTATCCAAATAATTTATGGTTGGATAGATCTTGAAATTATCTTTCCAATGATATATTATAATATTAAATCCAAGCTATAACAAAAAAGATATGAATGGAATATGAAACTCTATCCAAAACTGACACCATCCTACTATTTCGGCCATATCTTTTTATCTACAAAATATTTTAATCTGATTCTAGTTGGTTGAAAATTAGACTACAAGAGCTTTCTAAAGACATATCATATGCCTTATTTGGACTTCTAGATAAAAAGATATGATAAAAACAAAATCCGCTAAAACTGCTGTCCATCGAGTTTTATTTCGATTCGAATTCGGATTCTTTTCTTATTCCTCGACCCTCTTTTTTCTCCATAAATAGAGGCCATATCTCCTCTTTTTCAATCATCAACTCTCATCAAGAATTTCTTGATTCTCTCTCCCTCTTTCTAAGCCAACCCTTTTACAAAAACAATTCCTCATACATTAGCACTAGACCCACCTAGCCAAGTTCAAAGTTGCCTTCGCCCTAGACGTTAAAGGTTTGATATTTATGAGGGTTTGGTCCCAAATCTCTATTTCAATTATTTGATTTAATTGTTTAATTTTATATTTTCCTGGAAGTTACTAACGTGTGTATTTTGTTATTAGAAAGAGGTACGGGGCATCTAAGTAAGTGCTTTAATTGATATTATGATACAGAAATCATGTCTAGATTATTATTATGATTCCTAGTATCATGTTAGGATGATTTATTACTTCCTAGTATCATGTTTAGGGTAATAACTATAATTTCTAATATCAAACATGATTAAAAGAATGCTTCCTATTTTCTTTCCTAATATCATTATAGGGCTAAAGCTTTGATCTTTGATGTTTAGTGACATGCTAGGGTTTGTTATTAATCTTGTTAGTATCATGCCTAGGATCTTGCTATTATTATGCTTTAACATGATTAATGATTATGATGATGATTATTGTTGTTATTATTATGTTGCATGACATTTATATTATTGTTATTGCTTGATCACGCCTTTTATGCATGTTTAAAGGAAATTTGTACTTGTAATCACGCTTAATAAGATAATTATTAATCTTGTTTAGGGTTAATTTGATTATAATTCAAGTGATCGCCAATAATAGTTTTATTTGTGCATTAATATTCAACCAACATAGATAAATAGGTTTAGGGTAAACCATATGATTGCATGTTAGTCAGAAAGCGCACATGAATACGAGCAGAATAAAGTAGAGGCCTATTAGGGCAGGTTCAATCTCTTTTAGGTTGGATTTTTTCCTTTATCCCCGAACTACCAGTCATGGTTCCAGACCTATTGGAGTTGACGATCTCCTTGATCGTTAAGGGGTGTAACCTTCACCTCGTGAACGGTTTACAAGTTCCTAAAACTTGTTGGCGACTCTTTTGCTCTATCTTCTTTCCCTTTGCACGCCACTGTACATTAGTATATGATCACAGTGTGGTTCAAGTTTGGGGTAATGCTTGAAATATTCCCTACAATTATACATTGTGATTTCCGTATATTGTATATGAGGTATGTTTAAGATATAAGTATATGACTACGGTTGTGGGTGATGTATAAGTGATTGTCTTATCAATTGGATATGTTATGATTAATTAAAGGTTATGGATTCTTGGTTGTCTATAAGTGGAATTATTTTGATAATGGTTCCACGAGGTTAATTTTTAATACTCTTCATGAGTTAATGATGATTTGAGTAGAGGAAGTTCATTAAAGTCTTTTAAGACGAGGTTCAGGATTTGAAGTGCCCTATGCACTTAAGGTGTTTATACATTGAGGTAGTTAAAGGATTCAATACTAAATATTGTTATCCACTAATAAATCAAGAATTGAATTGGAACTTTGGATTGCTTGAAATGATGTGATATTTGATTGATTATATTGTTTTGCATATGAGTCATCACTAATTCTAAACTTGTAAATCACGTAAAGTACAAGATGGATGAGCAATAAAACTCTAGATTTGTGCACATCTGGAGTAATGACAATCAGGGGTAGGGTACACGGGGTATTAGCCGTGCACTTTTCTCGAGGTCGTCTGATCTTTAAGTCTCTTATTTCAAATACTTTTCAAAACTAGGAGTTAGATGAGATCTCATACTAGCTACGGTCACGGAGTCACGCCCGTGGTCGTTGGATGTTTTATTGATGTTTCCGAAAGGAGGCTTGGGGTTTTTCTTTTATTAATGTTCCAAATGGAGCATGGGTTGGACAACCTTGTCTATTGTTTAATTCAATGAATAAAAAAGTGATGAGTTAATTACTTTTAACTAGGGAAGTCTTAGTAAATTGATAGTCGAGTCATGTGTTGAGTCTACAAATTAATGATGTGTGATGATTGATTATTAGTAGCAGGCTAGGGATTTCTAATTATGTTTCGCAGCTTGTATGTACTCAGCTTTGCTATTTGCGTGCTTTGTGTGTCTTTCTTATGTCATGGCCTTCGCCCTTCAATGATCCGGTAATGATCCAATCTTTACACTTGTAATATTAGGGAGCAGACTCATCATAGGTGTTTACATAGTTTGGACTTGCATCAAGGTGGTGGGATTTTGAGTGGAGAGTTGGTTATTGTTCGCAGTTTATTTCTTTTCATAAGTATAAATTTATTTAAACTCTGGTTTTTTTTATTTACTACTTTTATTGGTTTTGAATAAGGACCTTAATGGTTCCAGCTGTTATCACTTAATTTGGTTTTATTTGTTGGTTTTGAAACTTATTTATAACTTATTTAGTTTTTCCGCTGCAAATATTTGATATAGCCTTAATGTTTGAACACGTGGCGGTACCACACATGTAATTCTCTTGGATTTTGTTCAGGGTATTTACAGTTTCTAAGAGAGAATTATTGGGGTGTTACAAAGTGGTATATGAGAAATTAGGTTCGATTTAATTTCCACTAAAGTCAATTTAAAGTTTTTGGGCGCCTATTGTTTCTAAATCTAACGATTTTAAATTTAAAGACTTGATTTAAAGTTAAAATGTTGTTTTTAAAAATTATTTTATTTAAAATTAATTAATTTAGCATTTATTTAAAATAATAATTATGTATTTATACATATAATTAAATTAATGTGTTGTATAATATTTTAAAATAAAATGAATTTGAATATTCATTATACTCTTTTAACTTGGGTACTATTTGTGTCGTATTATCGGTGAGTTTTGGGTAGTCTTAGGGCCTGTTCATATTTACTGATCTGAGCTGAACTGAACTGAACTGAACTGATTGGAGCTGAACTGAACTGAACTGAACTGAACTGAACTGAACTGATTAGAGCTGAACTGAACTGAACTGAACTGAACTGAACTGATTGGAGCTGAACTGAACTGAACTAAGCTGAAATGAATATTTTATGAGAGAGGGAAATTAAGAGCTGAACTGAACTGAACTGAACTAAACTGATTGAAGCTGAACTGAACTGAACTGAACTGAACTAATTGGAGCTGAACTGAACTGAAAATAAGTAAATATGAATAGGCCCTTAGGATGGGCATATAAGTTGATGAATTCTTTTTATGTGCATTGTATTCAATTTTTTGTGTTATTTATTGTTAAATGAAGTGATTTATGCAAGAGATTTAAATTATTTATGTAGTATATGGGATGATTTGTGCAATGTAATATCTATGAGTGATCATTATGGAGTATGTGAAACATGTAATTATGTGAGTTTGATTTATGGTTATTTAATAATGATGCTATTTATTCAATTATGCTATTTATTGCCTGAGTTTTCATGATTTTGCTTATTAGTATGCACTATTATTGTATTTACATGCAATTAAAGTATGTAAACTTTGGCCAAGTACGAGTTTATTAAGCATAAAGTTTAGTTTGTTGAGTGTGCATGTTGAGGATCAAACAATTTATAGCAATACAAAACACAAAAGTTTGAATGGTTTTGGAAAATTTATGGTTTTCGAGTTAAGTTTCAAGGGCGAAACTTCTTTCAAGAGGGGTAGATTGTAATCCCACGTATTTTTTAAAATATTTTATAAATATTATTTTATTTTATTTATAATATTTATTTGTAATTTTTCGGAATTTAATTTCAAAAGTTTCAAATTATTAATCTGGGTCGAAAATTATTTGAACAAATTATTTTTATGCACCTTTATTCTACAATTTATATCCGATCAAACAATCCTAACACATTTGTTTACTTAATTGACCCATTATTTTTATGAGGCTCAATCTTCCTATTTACCCTACAATTCTCTCCTATAAATACCCCATGAATTCCCAAAAATTTCCCAAACAAAAAGGTTAGTCTTATTTTCTTTCTCCTTTGTTTTATTAATTTGTGTGATTATAATTATTGATTTATGGGTTTTGATTTTATTGTTTGAAATTAATTTAATTAGTATCAAGTTGTATTTTGATGATTAAACTTTATAATTTCAGATTTTATAAATGTCATAATTTTCAGATTTTGTAAATTTTATAACCTAGGGTTTTTAATTATTGATAATCATGATTTTAGGGTTTTTATGAACAATTGATTTAGGGCTTTTATAGTAATGATGTTTTGAAATTTTGGTGATTATAACTACTGATTAGTTCAACTTATTTCCAGATTATTTTGAACACGTAAATTCGTGTTTTAATTTTTAGATTTCCGTTCGTTAATATTAATCCCGTTTTAATCCCGATCAGGTTCTGAACTCAATCGATTTTGATAAAAAAAAAAGGTAGTGTTTTCCATGTGAATACAACGTTTTAAGAAAGATTCACTACCTTTGGTACTGAGACCACCCCCTCGTGGCCAAATTCAGCCTCTAAATATGATTTTTGGGCAGTTTTTGATTTTAACAAAAAAAAATTTATGCTTAAAATTTTATCCTTGAGTTTGATTAATAAAATTAATTATGTTTTAAGTTAATTAAGCATAAATATATGTTTTTTATTGAAGTTTTAAGAGGTTTTTCATCATATTATATTGTTAAAAATTACTCGGGTTAGTAATATTAATTGTTGGTTGTTTTTTAGGAAGTGATTATTTCCTAGGAGATATTTAATTGAGTATTAAAGTGATGTATTAATAAAGTTTTAAAGGGTTTTTAATTAATCTAAAGTGCTGGAAATAGTTTCTAAGTACTACTTTTGATGTTTTATAAAGAGGGTTTAATCACCCATTAAAAAGGCAGATTATTAGGGGTTTTTAAATAATTTTAAGATTTTTATTAAACTTTAAACTTGCTGTAATTTCATGTATAAGAGTGTATTTTAAGGTTTTTATGAAGAAAATTTAAAGAACTATATATAAGCCTTTAATTTTAACTAAAGGAAAGGTTTTAAAGTGTTGTTTGATTTGGATTTTGAAGGTTTTCAAGTAAGTTAGTATTGCTGTAAATTTGATTCATTGGGTATTGATTGAGATGTTATTGTTTGGTTTAGGAGAGGAGTTTATTGAAGGTGATTTCTAGATAGTAAAGTGGCATATCAATTCGTTTATTCAAGGTACGTACAAGTTACGAAACCTTGCCTTTAGATGCATGTTTAGGGATGTATCGAGAACTTAGTATCATGTATAGAGAAGACTGGCTAAATTGTTTGGTTATACATTGTGATTTCCGTATATTATGTATGAGGCATGTTTGAGATATAAGTATATGACTACGGTTGTGGATGATGTATAAGTCATTGTCTTATCAATTGGATATGTTATGATTAATTAAAGGTTATGGATTCTTGGTTGTCTATAAGTGGAATTAATTTTGATAATGGTTCCATGAGGTTAATTTTTAATACTATTGCATGAATTAATTATGATTTGAGTAGAGGAAGTCCATTAAAGTCTTTTAAGACGAGGTTCAGGATTTGAAGTGCCCTATGTACTTAAGGTGTTTATACACTAAGATAGTTACAGGATTCAATACTATATATTGTTTGCCACTAATAAATCAAGAATTGAATTGGAACTTTGGATTGCTTGGAATGATGTGATATTTGATTGATTATATTGTTTTGCATATGAGTCATCACCAATTCTAAACTTGTAAATCACGTAAAGTGAAAGATGGATGAGCAATAAAACTCTAGATTTGTGCACATCTGGAGTAATGACAATCAGAGGTTAGGGTACACGGGGTATTAGCCGTGCACTTTTCTCGAGGTCGTCAGATCTACGAGTTTCTTATTTCAAATACTTTTCAAAACTAGGAGTTAGATGAGATCTCATACTAGCTACGGTCACTGAGTCGCGCCCGTGGTCGTTGGATGTTTTATTGATGTTTCCGAAAGGAGGCATGGGGTTTTTATTTTATTGATGTTCCAAATGGAGCATGGATTGGACAACCTTGTTTATTGCTTAATCCAATGAATAAAAAAAATGATGAGTTAATTACTTTTAACTAGGGAAGTCTTAGTAAATTAATATTTGAGTCATGTGTTGAGTCTACAAATTAATGATGTGTGATGATTGATTATTAGTAGCATGCTAGGGACTTCTTATTATGTTTCGCAGCTTGTATGTACTCAGCTTTGCTGATTGCGTGCTTTGAGTGTCATTCTTTTGTCATGGCCTTCGCCTTTTAATGACCCTGTGATGATCTAATCTTTACACTTGTAATATTGGAGAGCAGACTCATCACAGGTGTTTACATAGTTTGGACTTGCATCAAGGTGGTGGGATTTTGAGTGGAGAGTTCGTTATTGTTCGCAGTTTATTTCTTTTTATAAGTTTGAATTTATTTAAACTCGAGTTTTATTTATTTACTTCTTTTGTTGGATTTTGAGTAAGGGCCTTTGGTTCCAGCTTGTATCACTTAATTTGGTTTTATTTTTCGGTTTTGAAACTTATTTATAACTGATTTAGTTTTTCCGTTGCTAATATTTTATATAGCCTTTACGTTTGAACACGTGGCGGTAACACGCCAGTAATTCTCTTGGATTTTGTTCAGGATATTTATAGGTTCTAAGAGAGAATTAATGGGGTGTTACATATGACTTGTTGGATAAGGGATATATTCGACCTAGTTCTTCTCCATTGGGTGCTCCAGTGTTGTTTGTGAAAAAGAAGGATGGAAGTTTCAGGTTGTGCATAGACTGTCGGGAGTTGAATAATGTGACAGTCATGAATAAGTATCCTTTGCCTAGAATTGATGGTTTGTTTGATCAGTTGAAAGGGGTTAGAATATTTTCCATGATAGATTTGAGGTCAGGGTACCATGAATCGAGAATTGCAGGGCAAGACATTCCCAAGAGTGCTTTCAGGACGCGTTATGGTCATTATGAGTTCACAGTTATGCCATTTGAGTAAACTAATGCACCTGCAATTTTCATGGATTTGATGAACCGAATCTTTAGGCCATATTTGGATAAGTTTGTGGTGGTTTTCATTGATGATATTTTGATCTACTCCAAGAATAGGGAGGAGCATGAGGATCATTTGAGAAAAGTATTGTCGACCCTGAGGGAGCACCAGTTTTATGCTAAGCTGTCAAAGTGTGAGTTTTTGTTAGAAAAGGTAGCCTTTTTGGGTCATGTGATTTCTAAGGAATGAGTTTTAGTAGATCCCTCGAAGATCAATGTAGTGAGTGAATGGCCAACACCCAAGAATGTTTTAGATGTTCAAAGTTTCTTGGGATTGGCAGGCTATTATCGAAGATTTGTGAATGATTTATCGAGGATAGCAAGGCCCATGACGAATTTGATGAAGAAGGAATGTATGTTTGTTTGGACCCAAGAGTGTGAACAGGCGTTCTAGACCTTGAAAGACAAGTTAACCTCAGCACCAGTGTTGGCTTTGCCAGATGAAAGTGGGCAATATGAGGTGTATAGTGATGCATCAAAGTTTGGTTAGGTTGTGTTGTAATGCAAAATCGGAGGGTCATTGCATATGCTTCAAGACAGTTGAAACGACATGAGGTGAACTACCCAACCCCTGACCTAGAGTTAGCTATGATTGTGTTTGCTTTGAAAATTTAGAGACATTATCTATATGGTGCAACATGTAAAATCTTCACAGATCATCAGAGTCTAAAGTACATCTACACTCAGCAGTATTTGAACTCGAGGCAGAGACGATGGTTGGAGTTTATGACGGATTATAGTGTGAATATTCAATATCATGCGGGGAAAGCCAATGTGGTAGTTGATGCTTTAAGTAGGAAAACCAGTCATTTGATGAATATGATGATTTTTCCAGATCAGCTGTGTGTAGAATTTCAGAAGATGAATTTAGAAGTGGTGAAGCACGGAGAGGTCAGTAAGATATTGAATGCCTTGATGGTGAAACCTTCTATTTTTGATGATATTAGAGAAAGTCAGTTAGGAGACTCGAAGTTGAAGGCAATAAAAGAGAAGATTGAGAAAGGGCATGTTTTTTACTTTACTATTGCAGATGAGGGAATTATTCGCTTCAAAGGGGGATGGTGTGTTCCACAACATCGTGGGGACATCAAGTAGAGACCGATGGAGGAGGCCCATAGCTCTCCTTATTTAATGCATCTTGGAGGGGATAAGTTGTATAAGGATATGAAGAAGGTCTTTTGGTGCCCAAACATGAAGAGAGAAGTAGCAGAGTTTTTGGAAAAATGCTTAACATGCCAGAAGGTGAAGATAGAGCATCGAAGGCCACAAGGAATGGTTTAATCCTTGGAAGTACCAAAGTGGAAGTGGGATTCGATCGCCATGGATTTTGTGGGGGCATTACCAAGGACCAGGGCAGGGAATGACACGATTTTGGTCATTATGGATTGACTAAGTCTGCAACCTTTATACCTATGAAAAACACTTAGTCTATGGATCAGTTGGGAAGGGCATATGTGAAGTTTGTGGTGAAGTGTCATGGAGTGCCTACAGATATCATTTCAGATCGTGATTCGAGGTTCTTGTCTAACTTTTGGAAAAGTTTGCAAAAGGACATGGGAACAAAGCTAAGTTACTAACGAGTACAACTTTTTACCCTGCAACTGATGGTCAAACTGAAAGAACCATAAAGACCTTGGAGGACATGTTGAGAGCATGTGTATTGGAGTATCAAGGTTCATGGGAAGACCACTTAGACTTGATTGAGTTTTCATATAACAATAGACATCATGCAAGCATTGAAATGACCCAATTTGAGGCCTTGTATGAAAGGATATGTAAGAGCCCAGTTTGTTGGAGTGACATAAGTGAAATTGTTGTACTTGGGCCTGAAATGATCGAGGAAACTGTTAAGCAAGTTAAGTTGATCCAGGAGAAAAATCAAAGCAGCCCAAGATAGACAGAAAATCTATGCTGATGAGAAGTGCAGAGATGTAGAATTCCAAGTAGGAGAGAAGGTGTTGCTGAAGATATCTCCTATGAAGGGGGTAATGAGATTTGGTAAGAGGGGAAAATTGAGCCCAAAGTACATTGGGCCATTGAGATTCTTCAGAAAGTTGGGAAAGTAGCGTATAAGTTGGACTTACCCAACGAGTTGGAAAGGGTGCACAATGTTTTTCATGTAAGTCAAATTCGCAAGTATGTTCTTGATGTTACACATGTGCTAGAACCAGAGACAATTGAGCTAGATGAGAGTTTGACCTATGAAGAAAGACCGGTGAGAATTTTAGGTAGTAAAGTTAGAAGCACCAGAAACAAGAATGTGAAGATTGTAACCGTTCTATGGTCGAACCATAAAGTTGAGGAAGCAACTTGGGAGGCTCAGGAAGAAATGCGTAAAAAGTACCCAAACCTTTTCATGGTGAGTGGTTAAGTTATGGGGACGTAAGTTCCTTTTAAAGGGGGTAGAATGCATTAGAGTTTCGCGCTTTCCTTTTATGTCTTTATTAAGTGAATCTTTTGAGTCAAGTCCTTAGGTTGTGCATGAACTTACTAAATTTTAACTAACTCAAGATAATTCAGAATATTAATTTAAGGTATTAAATGTTTCTAAGTTTCAGGACGAAACTTCTTTTAAGGGGGGAAGACTGTAATACCCCGAAATTTTTTTAAAAAAATATTTTAATAAATTATTCAATTATTTGAATTAGGAGCCAAAATTAATTTTTTGGCGCCAAAAATAAGTATCGAATTATTTGAACAACTAATTCTTTTAGTACTTTAAATCAATAAGAACAATTAATTATTTTGATCAGTTCATATTTGATGATGTACAACTATTTTAGTTTGATATACCCAATATATTTTTACTTGATTATCAAATCATTATCTTAAACTATGTTTTAAAATAATAATAAAAAAAAATTATGTTGGCCGTGAGTTAGTTTCTTGAAGGTGGCTTACTTATAGCTTTATCTTATTAACCCTCTTGATTTATCTAACTTACCTTCTATCTTCCTTAACAAAATTAGCATATATCTTACTTCCATATCTAATCTTTTTTCCATTGGATTTTTCCACATGAATTAACCTAGACTAAATTTCACTCATATTCATTTAACAAACTTAAATTTATCATGTTCCTATGCTAATCTCATTCTTCCTTTAACTCTATCTTACTACCCCTTAAACACTATAAATAGACCCTCAATCCTTCACAAATTCCTCACACCAAAAATCAGAACTCTTTACTCTACTCTCAATATCACACACTCCTCTATTCCTTTCTTGTTTACTCAATTAAACACCACAACCGCACCACCATTTCTGCCGACCATACATTACCTTTTCCGCCACCTTTTATTGCCTCTAAATTGTCCTGCTGTTGTGACCTGCTGCTAGAAGGTGCACTTTCTTTCTTTCGCCCTCCTTTTTGCAGCAAGAATTCTAGTACTATAATGATGACTCTTTACTTCTTTACATCATCATCATCATCATGAGTATTATTATTATCAATATTATTAATTTATGATACTAATGCTAATAAGCAAAATAGTGGAGGAAAAAGATGAAGAAAGAAGAAAAAGGCGGGAAGACACTAGAAAAGACAAAGCATTAAAAAAAAGATAAAGCGCTTTGAAAAGGCTCAAACAAGTGCAAATTAGGGGAGAATTCCTAGTGAAAAAGGATAAAGGAGTGGTATAAATACCACTCATCATGGGTGACGACAACCTGCAAATCATTGAGCAAGGTATAGCTAGTCCTTTTAGATCACCATTTGAGCTTCCCTTGCCCGTGCAGCTGAAATCTCACTCACAGCAGACTTCTGAAGGTTCTTCAGGAAGCCGTCTATAAGACTTTTGATACTCTAAGCGGAATTTCATGAATCATATGGATAAGCATCTAATAACCAAGATCATTTCATAACACATAAAGAACAAATAATTGTACCTTTGAAGCGTGATTTCACATGCGGTCGAGTAAGAACAATGGGAGATAAAGAACCTCAAGCGTGATTCCTCTAATTGGTCCACTGGCACAAATTAAATCTCAACTAATGCTAGTTAGTCATAATTAAACATTTCAATCAACCTTCTACAGAGAGTAGAGGAACGAACAAACCAAGAACCACCACCATGAGACACCATGCACCACTTAGGGTGGCCGGCCGTACGGAGGGGTGAGAGGGGAGGGCGTGCATGAGAGTGAGAGAACTTAGGGTTTTAGGATTAGTTGCCTTGTTTCACAATCTATTGTATGTTAATTGTGACTTAATCATTAGTAGAAAATATCAAAAAGGCACCCCCTAATTGCCACCGGTTCAGTCCAAACCGGTGGCAAAAATTGGCCTTAAAAATTGGTGGGAAGCTGAACCAGGATATAAGCTAAGGCACCGGTTCACTTCAAACCGGTGGCAAAAACATAGAGGCCACCGGTTTGAACCGGTGCCTTTGTGTACCGGTTCTTTTAATTATTAAAAAAAAAAAGCAGCCCATTTAAACTCCCCCCAACCCTAATTCTTCTAAGCTCTTTCTCTCTCCTCCTCTTTCCTTCCTGCTCCTCGATCTCCAACTCCTCTTTCTCTTTCAGGACCTCTGAAAGGAATGGTGTCCTTCGAACAAGTGTATTATTCTGATAGCGGGTTCAGAATTATTAGAAAGCTAATATATTCAGTAAGGTCAAGTGATCGAAACGCCTGGGTGGAGGCCGCTTTCGATCAGTAATATTAATATAATTAATATTACAGCTTAATCTTGACTGAACCCTTCGGGTCACACCCAAGCAAAATATACGAACCGACTCGACGAATTAATTCAGAAGAAATTAATTCGTCGCCCGAGTGTTAAATATTTAGACGTTGGAAATTCGAGCTTAGAGCGTCGAAACCGAACGTCGGAAGTCGAGTAAAAAATAATAAAAAGACGAGACGACAAATTAGTAATAAATCAACATTGACCAAAATACCCCTAGCATCGGAATCCCGAGTGCTAGGGGATTAGCCGAGCTAGCAGCCCCCACCATGTGCGAGACATGCTAGCAAGGCGTGGCTAGCAGCCCGCACCATGTGCGAGGCATGCTAGCACAGCACAGCCAGCAGCCCGCAAGCAGTGCGTGGCGTGATGGCGTGCGCTGGTGCTAGCAGCCCGCACATGTGCGTGGCTAGCTAGCAGCGCCCTCGGCATCAGCAGCCTGCACTGATGTGCGTGGGCGTGCTAAGCCGAGCTGGCAGCAGCTAGCAGCCCGCACGGTGCGAGGCTAGCTGGGCCGTGGGCCTAGGTCGGGTAGAAAGGGGAAGCTAGTAAGTATGCTTGCTTTTTGGTGTGGACAAGTGTCACAAGGAGAGGAAGGAGTGGGGAGCAAGTATGGTCCCCTCCTCTCCAAGTGGTCCATACTCCTCTTTACATATGACTAGGACACTTGTTGATTTATTACTTGCTTATATATTTAAGTTAATTTAGCTTTAAATTAATTTGTGGAATTTCATGAATCCCACATTGATGGGATAGAAATTCCCACTCATACTTTTCTCTATAAAAACCAACCTTGGGATTTGGAGTAAAGTGCTTGAGTAAGAGTTAGAAAGAGCATTCCATATTTTGGAAAAACTCTTAAACTCCATTAACACTTGGGTTTTGGTCGGACCTTGCTAACTCCAAGGTAGCGGACCTAAAAAGTCGTGTTCGTCCTTTGTGGGTGGATACCGTTGGAGGCACGGCATTTATGGTGCTAAAGGCTTTCAAGTAAGAGCCTGTTTTGAGAGGGCGAAGCTCGCTTCAAGGGTATGATTCGTTCTTCCTTTTTTTGTGTTTATTTATTTATGCTTTATGGTTTTATCAATTACGAGTGGTTTCTTGGGTCGGGGTTGTTTCCGCGGTGAGTCGGACTCACCAAACCCCAATAGCGGTATCGGAGCCCCGCTCGTTTATTTTTATAATCATGTTTTTCAAGGTTTATTTTTGCTTATTTTTCTGGTTTAAATTGCTAATTAGATTAGTAGCTCGGTTTTATTTATTTTAATCCCGTTTTTAATGTCGAATTTGGCCCAGAACCCAGATTTTCGCCCAAAAATAGTGAATTTTTGGTGAAAAAGGTGTTCTGGAAAGGTTTTTATCCTTTTGGGACTGTGATTTTAGCCAAATTCTGACCAGAAATGCCTTTTTCGAGGGATTTTTCGTTTTTGACGAAAAGTTTTAAGTCTTTTCTAACCTTGAAATTTATGGCATAACTTGTTGATTATGTGGTTGATTATTTGCATTATTTTATGCATTTTTAAGTCCCCTTAAAGCACACTTACTTGGTAGTATTTGATGCTTAAAGGTTGATTTATTTTCACATAATTGCAAACTAATTGCTTTTTAGTGTGAAAATTTTTGTTTTGAGGCTTCCTAAATGTTAAAGATTCAATCTTTATTTGTGATAAGTGATTGAAACTTTAAAAACCACTAAATTCCATGTTATTTTGTGTTTGTTGTTTCAATCATTTAGAGTTGATTGGAAACATAAAGTTTCAATTTTTGTGATAGAAATTTGGTTATCTTCATGTTGGAAGATATAATTTTCAAGGATTCACAAAATTTAGATGTTGGAATTTTCATTTGAACATTAAAGTTCATATTTTTCCAACTTCCCCTTACTTTGTCAAATTCTCAAGTTTAATTTAAATTGATTAAATTAAAAGTGAGAAATTGCCTCAACTTTGTTATTGCACCAAGCTAAACCAATTTAATTAAGAATGGTTCTTGGAATTATTTTGGTTATTTGCACTTTGAAATTTTATTAAGTTAGACTTGTTTAAAATTTTTTATTTTTTGCTCATTAAGTTAGTTCTAAAATTAATTTAGAATTAATTAATTATGTCTCGCGAAATGGGATCAAATCCCGAGGCCATGGCATGCAAAACGAGGCAAAGAACCACCCTTGTCTAGCCGGGCTGCATAGCAGCCCGCATGTGGCTGCCAAGGTGGCTGCCCCGCCTTGCGTGCGGCCACACGCGCGACAACAGCACACGGCCGCAGCAGCCACGCACCAGCAGCCATGGCTGTGCGTGCGGCAGTGACAGCAGCCCATGGCTGCTTGCCGCGGGCCGTGTGTGCGGAGTTTTTTGTGTGTGCATATGCTTGGTGCGGTGAGGTGAATAGCCGTAGTATGCTTGGTTTGCATGAGCCGCGATTATTCGAGTTTCCTTGGCAAAACGCTTAAAGCGAAAGCCACTTGAAATGCGGTTGGCTTAATATTGCTTATTTTGCCGTTTTATTTATTTTAATTTATTTTGTTTATTTTAATTAAAATTTTGGGAGGCTAGGCCTCGGTTTTGAGCGGCATTGGCAAAGTTTTATTTTGACAAGTTTGGGTGCTACCAACTTAATTAATTGGATTAATTAAGGGAAATGCGGAATTTAGTGGGAGCTTCAATTATTAATGACATCAATTACATAATCGGTTAAACAACTTTGACTAGTTTTTAATTAGGTGTGTTAATCGGATTAACCACCTAGATTAGTTACTAGTGCGCGCGTTGTTTAAATGCGTTTTACTTGTTTGATATTGTAAATTGCATGGGCCATTCACAAATAGTGAATGGATGAATGGAATATATATTCTCTCTCACAGGTTTTATGAAATGGCAACTAGTGGGACCCGATTAGGATAGAAAATACGGACTACGTGCCGTTATGTATTTTTGTAAATCTAAATACGGTCTATGCACCATTAAGTATTTTTGTACCTTAATATTTAGATTATTCCTAGTCGTAGACACTAGTATTTGCATAGTTTGGTTAAGTCTTGAAGATGGCGTATCTTGGAAGACAAAGCCTTGAATTGCAAATGAAGACCTTTTGAAGATTTGAAGAATTCAAGGGGTCATGCTAGTTGCCAATATGCATCTATAATTTCTCTTTATATTTTATGCTTATATACATGTGAATTATTCGTTAGATGCATGTTTAGGTTTTCTTTATGTTGCGATGATTAGTTAAGTTCACTTAAATCAACCAACATAGAAATCCTAGGTCCCTAATAATATTGAGTCAAACTTGCCTTTCCAAAACAACACTTACCAACCAAACGAGGGTGATGGTAGGCTACACCAAAGCGAGGTGCCATCACTTCTCCAAGGCTCATAAGGCACACCGAGTGTGCACGTTGGTTTTGGTTTAACTCATCGGTATGAGTGAGGAGTCCTCACATACCGTGGCAAAAGAGATACATCGTTAAAGATGCATTAGATGCGACGATTGTCTAACCAAGAGTGGCTTAGAGCCATTAGCAAGGCAATGCTTACCCTAGAAGATTGAGTGTTAAGACAAGCCAAAGCATGCTTAACCACTCTTTGTTTCTTCGGATCTTGAAATCGCCTTATTTTCACAAAATAGGGACAATTTTACTTGTAAATAAGACGCTAAATAAGTATTGAAAATTTGCATGAATAAAATTCAATCTTATTTAAGTAATTTTGAATGGTTTTTCATTAAAATTCTTTCAATTGTAGAATCATGTCTTCAACTAATGACAACGACCTTATGTACCCGGAACTTCCCGAAAAGTTACCATTTTTGCTCAATTTGGTGAACTTTAAGGAATGGGAAGATGAACTCCGAAAGACACTCAGAAATTGCTACCTAGAGCATATTCTTGGACACTCCGATCCCCAGTTTCTACTCGAAAGGGATCATGAGTGATGAAGCTCATGAATAATGGAGCATGGATTGCAAGAGAGTTTCGAAACTCATGGTAAACTCCATCCCGTTTCAATGGAAGGAGATTTTCTCCGGCTATTTTTCGGACATAATGCT
Organism: Chenopodium album; assembly: GCF_948465745.1. Classification (NCBI taxonomy): domain Eukaryota; kingdom Viridiplantae; phylum Streptophyta; class Magnoliopsida; order Caryophyllales; family Amaranthaceae; genus Chenopodium; species Chenopodium album. The sequence continues at coordinate 55,790,971 of NC_137837.1, forward strand.
CAAAGCTCTTGAGGATGTAGTCAATTTGAGGGTCACCAAAAGTGCTAGGGGCAATTATGATGGTCACGTGGAGGATGTGACTAGGTCACTCTCCAAAATGAGGATCAAGCCACCGCGAGATGGTTGTCTCTCGAAAGAAAGACAAGAGGTGTTGGGAAAAGTCTACAATGCGAGACTTAGGCCCGGAATGCCACTTCAAGCTCATGTAATTAACATAACAAGGCTATTCAACCATCTGGAGCTAATTGGCAAACTAGTGGAAGACGAGCAAGTGGCTCACATGCTTCCTAGCTCTCTTCACTCGGGATATGTGGGGCTTAAAATACGTCTCACCGCCAATAGGGATACACTATCCTTAAGGAAAGTCATCCAAGAGCTCCTAAAGACCTATTCTTGAAAGAAGGCTAACTTTGCCCTTAGACCAAGAAAGAAGGAGTTCAGAGACAAGAGGAAGATGCGCTGCTTCTATTGTGGTAACCCCGGACACTACAAAAGAGAATGCAGCAAGTATCTGGATGATGAGGCGAAAGGAAAAGTAACCTCAACCTCAGGTATCATCTTAAACACTTGAATATAAGCAATTTTAAAAGGTATTAGATACCGGAAAATTGACTCACAATACGCTCCTTTTTCAGGAACCAAGTGAGCGGTGCTTTTTCATGTGGAAATGAGTACACAAGTAGGATGAAGGTGATCTATCCAAGAAAACTTGTAATCTCATGTTTTGTCTAAAGAAGTAGAACTTATTTAGTTTTATGCACCATACTTTTGATGTATTTCCGACGTTGGACGTCGTTTTCATCAACCAAGACTTTTGATGTTTTGAATATATTTATGGAATGACACTTTCACGTGTTTTTAGACAAAATGTTTGATACCAATGCAAAGAAAGCTAAGACTACACCGTCTAGTCAAACTTACTTGTGGCACTGTCGTCTTGGCCACATTAACATCAAACGCATCAAGAAGCTTCTTCAAGAAGGTATTCTTGACTCATTTGATTTAGAATCCTTTGAGAATTGCCAAGGATTTTTATTAGGCAAGATGATATAGCAACCATTCTCCAAGTTGGGAGAAAGGGTCGGTGACTTGTTGGGACTAATACACACCAATGTATGTGGGCCAATGAGTACACCCGCAAGGAGTGGTTATCGGTATTTCATAACCTTCACGGACGACTATAGTATATATGGTTATGTTTATCTAATGTCGCACAAATCTGAATTTTTTGATAAATTCAAGGAATTTCAGAACGAAGTTGAAAACCAACTCGGCAAGAAAATCAAAGCGCTTCGATCGGATCCAGGTGGCGAATATTTGAGCCAAGAATTCGATGACCATCTGAAAAAACATGGAATACTTTCAGAGTTGACACCTCCGGGAACTCCTCAATGGAATGGAGTATCTGAAAGGAGGAATCGAACCCTGTTAGACATGGTCCGATCGACTATGGGTCTTAGTGAACTTCCAATCTCTTTCTTGGGACATGCACTTTTAACTGCGGCACTTACACTGAATCGTGTTCCGTTAAAGGAAGTGGAAAAGACTCCATATGAATTATGGACAAATAAACCTCCAAGGTTGTCTTTTCTCAAGATTTAGGGATGCGAAGCATTTGTCAAGAAACTCATTTCTAACAAACTTCATCCGAAATCTGACAAGGTTTACTTTGTGGGTTATCCAAAACAAACCAAAGGGTATTACTTCTACAACCAATCCGAGAACAAAGTGTTTGTTGCTCGTGATGATGTCTTTTTGGAGAAGGAGCATCTCTCCAAAATGACAAGTGGGAGGAAAATCGAACTCGACGAAGTTCGAGAGGACGAGCAACAAGGACAAGTTGACAATCAAAGTGCTCACGAAGCATCTGTTGACATTGGTCAAAGTTAAAATATGCAAAGTCAAACCGACAATGCAAATGCTCAGTCCATCACCCTACGTAGGTCAACTCGGCCAAGATCTCAACCTGACAGATATCTCGGTGTTGTATTAACCGAAGATCAGGACATCCTAGTAGTGGATGGAGATGAGCCGGCAACCTACAAGCAAGCTATGACGAGCCCCGACTCTGCAAAATGGCAAGAGGCCATGAAATCTGAAATGGACTCCATGTTTGAAAATCAAGTATGGGACTTGGTTGATTTACCCGTAGGTTACACACCTATCGGATGTAAATGGATTTTCAAGATGAAAACCGACAAAGATGGAAATGTATTCATTTACAAAGCAAGGCTGGTAGCAAAAGGTTACAGGCAAATTCACGGCGTTGATTATGATGAAACCTTTTCTCCAGTAGCTATGCTTAAGTCCGTTCGAATTCTTCTATCGATTGCTGCATATTACAATTATGAAATATGGCAGATGGAAGTCAAAAACGCCTTCCTCAATGGAATTTTGGAAGAAACTGTGTACATGACACAGCCTGAAGGTTTTGTCCACTATAACAATCCTAAGAAGGTATGCAAGCTTAAGAAGTCCATTTATGGATTAAAGCAAGCAAGCAGAAGTTGGAATCTGCGATTTGATGAAGCCATCAGTAAATTTGGTTTTATCAAGAATCCAGATGAGTCTTGTGTTTACAAGAAGGTCAGTGGGAGTGACATCGCCTTCCTAGTCTTATATGTCGATGACATTTTGCTCATTGGAAATAACATTCCGTTGTTAGAGTCTGTAAAGGCTTGGCTCGGTAAATGTTTTCAATGAAAGACTTGGGAGAGGCTCAGTACATACTAGGCATCAAGATCTATAGGGATAGATCAAAGAGGATGATAGGAATGAGTCAAAGTACTTACATCGATAAGTTACTAGCTCGATTCCAAATGGAAGGAGCCAAGAGAGGGCACCTACCCATGTCACATGGCATAACCTTAAGCAAGAAGCAGTGTCCAAAGACACCTGATGAGCGAGAAAGGATGAGTCGTATTCCATATGCTTCGCTTATTGGATCGATTATGTATGCCATGATATGTACTAGGCCGGATGTATCGTATGCCTTGAGTGCTACGAGCCGATACCAATCAGACCCTGAAGAGGCGCATTGGACTGCGGCCAAGAATATTCTGAAGTACCTAAAAAGGAACAAGGATAAATTCCTAGTCTATGGCGGTAAAGATGGATTGGTTGTTGAGGGATATACCGATGCAAGCTTCCAGACAGACAGAGACGACTCCAAGTAACAATCCATATACATATTATGTCTCAATGGAGGAGCGTTTAGTTGGAAGAGTGCAACGCAAAGCACAACCGCTGATTCTACAACTGAAGTCGAGTACTTGGCAGCGTCTGAGGCAGCTAAGGAGGCAGTTTTGATTCGCAAGTTCATTGATGAACTTGGTGTTGTACCCTCCATCAAGGGTCCAATAGACCTCCATTGTGACAACAATGGAGCTATTGCTCAGGCTAGAGAGCCCCGAGAACATCAGAAGGTCAAACATGTTAAGAGGCGATTTCACATGATTCGAGAATGGAAGACAGAGGGTGAAATCAGAATTTGCAAAGTGGGAACAGATGACAATGTAGCCGATCCACTTACTAAACCCTTGTCTCATGTGAAGCACAACAAACACATTGAGGCAATGGGAATCAAGCATGTCGCGAACTGGCTTTGATTTCCATATTATAGTGTTTTAATTAAATTTTGGACAATGTTAATGTAAAGCACTATGATGAACCATTCAATTTTTGGAGTAATTAAAATTTTTCATGCAATTTAATTCACTCCGTCTCTATTTAATTGTGGTTTAGAATTAAATAATGAGTCCATTCGATTTTAATAAATATTCAAAATAGGGTATCAAGTCAATGGCTTGGATAAAGAAACACCTATTAAGTGAACAATGAATATTTTAATCGAAAATTATCCCTAATCAAGGTCATATTTTTTGTAAACGATTAATGACCATTAGAGATTAGTGTGTAGTATGATTTATAGCACCGTTTCTTGTGCTATGAGGATATAAATCATTTGCACAGGTATTGGTTTAGAACCATACTGGATCGACCTATGAGAATACTTTAAGATATTTAAAATCGTCATAAGTATTTTTCTCATTATTACTATCGGAACTCTTTTCCTTGACCATGAGTAGTGGGAGGTCTCTTGTTTGAGTACTAGTCCGCTTTGGTATTCGCCAAACGTCTGCCGTAACCGGGGATTATAACGACAGATATCGGGCGGCTAGGTCCTCTTAGTAAGAGAAGCTACATTACAAGACTGGAAATGTCCCCCTACTAACAATAGGGAACTTGTCGTGTTGTTTACAAGGCCTCTCAAAGAGCGAGACTGTGAAAATGCATGGTCGTGCTCAGATGGATTTTAAAAATCATCTGCTTATTGACAGTCAAACTCGGATTTCGAGAAACACTTCTGGACGTAACAGAGATGACGAGTATTCTTACTCTGTAGTTCATGAAGAGACATGAAGAGACATAGGAAAGGGGCTATACACTAAATGCACACTTGTCCGGAAGGACAAGTGGGAGATTGAAAGGAATGGTGTCCTTCGAACAAGTGTATTATTCTGATAGCGGGTTCAGAATTATTAGATTGCTAATATATTCAGTAAGGTTAAGTGATCGGAATGCTTGGGTGGAGGCCGCTTCCGATCAGTAATATTAATATAATTAATATTACAGCTAAATCTTAATTGAACCCTTCGGGTCACACCCAAGCAAAATATACGAACCGACTCGACGAATTAATTCGGAAGAAATTAATTCGTCATCCGAGTGTTAAATATTTAGACGTCGGAAATTCGAGCTTAGAGCGTCGAAACTGAGCGTCGGAAGTCGAGTCAAAAATAATAAAAAGACGAGACGACAAATTAGTAATAAATCAACAATGACCAAAATACCCCTAGCATCGGAATCCTTAGTGCTAGGGGATAAGCCGAGCCAGCAGCCCGCACCATGTGCGAGACATGCTAGCAAGGCGTGGCTAGCAGCCCGCACCATGTGCGAGGCATGCTAGCACAGCACGGCCAGCAGCCCGCAAGCAGTGCGAGGCGTGCTGGCGTGCGGTGTTGCTAGCAGCCCGCACATGTGCGTGGCTAGCTAGCAGTGCCCTCGGCATCAGCAGCCCGCACTGATGTGCGTGGGAGTGCTAGGCCGATCTGGCAGCAGCTAGCAGCCCGCACGGTGCGAGGCTAGCTGGGCCGTGGGCCTAGGTCGGGTAGAAAGGGGAAGCTAGTAAGTATGCTTGCTTTTTGGTGTAGACAAGTTTCACAAGGAGAGGAAGGAGTGGGGAGCAAGTATGGTCCCCTCCTCTCCAAGTGGTCCATACTCCTCTTTACATATGACTAGGATACTTGTTGATTTATTACTTGCTTATATATTTAATTTAATTTAGGTTTAAATTAATTTGTGGAATTTCATGAGTCCCACATTGATGGGATAAAAATTCCCACTCATACTTTCCTTTATAAATACCAACCTTTGGATTTGGAATAAAATGCTTGAGTGGGAGTTAGAAAGAGCATTCCATATTTTGGAAAAACTCTTAAACTCCATTAACACTTGGGTTTTGGTCGGACCTTGCCAACTCCAAGGTAGCGGACCTAAAAAGTTGTGTTCGTCCTTTGTGGGTGGATACCATTGGAGGCATGGCATTTGCGGTGCTCAAGGCTTTCAAGTAAGAGCCCGTTTTGAGAGGGCGAAGCTCGCTTTAAGGGTATGATTCGTTCTTCCTTTTCTTGTGTTTATTTATTTATGGTTTATGGTTTTATAAATTACGAGTGGTTCCTTAGGTCAGGGTTGTTTCCGCGGTGAGTTGGACTCACCAAACCCCAACAACCTCCTCCTCCTTTCTTTCATTCGAAGACCACCAACAATTTGAAGACCACCAACGTGCAACACCGTTCTGGGTTTTTTTTAATCGATTTTGATTTATTTTTTTTCGATTTCAGGGTTTTTTTTTTTTTTATGATTTCAATTTTTTTTCTTGGTTTTCCGATTTCAATTATTTCGATTTCTGGGTGTTCGATTTGTGGGTTTTTTCCAATTTTAATTTATTTCAATTTTGATTATTTTATTCGATTTCAGGGTTTTTTTTTCGATTTTAATAGATTTTTTTTCGATTTTGATTTTTGGGTTTTTTTTTCGAATTCGATTTTGATTTTTTTTTTCTATTTCTGGGTTTTTTTTCAATTTCAATTTTGATTGTGTTTTTTTCGATTTTGATTGTGTTTTTCAATTTCAATTTCGAAATCTGGGTTAATTTTCGGTTAAAATATTCAATTATTTTGGGTTAATGCATGCGGTTTTGGAGTTTTTTTTATTTTCGTGATTTCTAGGTTTTTTTCAGGGTTTTTTTTCATTTAAATTCGATTTTAATTGGTTTTTTTTTCGATTTTCATTTTTTTCGGTTTCTGGGTTTATTTTTTTCAATTTTGTTTTTTTTTCGATTCTGATTTTTCTTTTCGATTTTGATTTTTTTTCGATTTTGATTTTTGGGTTTTTGAATTCTGGGTTTTTTTTTCGATTTCAATTTTTATTTTTTTTCGATTTCTGGTTTTTTTTTCAATTTCAATTCGATTTTCATACATTTGATTTTCTGGTTTTTTTTCTAGGTTTGAATTTCTGCTTTTTTTTTCTGGGTTTGAATTTCTTAGATTGAATTTCTAGGGTTTTTTTTCGAAGCTTATTTATATTAATCGTTTTTTTTTGTTTTAATTGGTGCAGGTACATTGATTTAGATCTTAAATTGAAGAATCATGATGCAAGAATATTGATTTAGATGTGTATGGGGTTTTTTTATTTATTTATATTGTAATTTTTTTATTTATGAGTATATTGTAATTTTTTTTATTTATATGTTGTAATTGATTGTATTTTTTTTATTATTATTATATTTTGTAAATTTTGGATTATATTGATTGAAATTCATCGATTTATAATGTGATGTTCTTATTTATTTTAGTTGATTTAGTTATTAGTTGAAAAAAGATAAAACAAATAACAAAAAAATTAATATTTTGGGCATTTTGGCACCGGTTAACCGGTGCCAATAACCATTTTTGCCACTAGTTTGAACCGGTGGCTTTTCATGCTAGTAATTGGCACCGGTTAAAAACTGGGTCCGATTTGAAAAGAGCTTTCCAACGATATATTATAAGCCCAATTCCGATGAATAATGAGGAAGTTACGGCCAAATTACTAAACTGGGTCCGATTTGATTTTTATGTGCGGCCCAATGATCTAGAGGAGGGCCTAATATTGATTTATCATTCCTAATGCAATTAAAATTGATTTTAGTCTTCTAGATTCTTCTAGAAGGTTCTTTTCATTCCTAATTTAATTAGCATTGATAAATTGACTTTGATTGACTTTTTAGAGTTTTAATCAAAATAAAAGAAGTATTTTTAAGAAAAATACGACTTTGCCCTTCTGTACGGCTAAATTTTATCAAAATTAAGAAAACGTGTAAAATTAGTTTCTAGCGCCTGACGACAGGATTAGCGCCTTGCGCTAATGCTTAGCGTTTGGCGCTAGCCTTAGCGCCTGGCGCTAGTGTCCAGCATCTGGCGCTAGTCTATTTTATTCTTTTCGAAACTCTGATTCGTATTTTTATCCATCCGGCTGATTTTCTCTATAAATAGCCTCCTAAAACCTCCGTTTTCCATCATCAATTCTCATCAATTCTTATTCTCTTTCACCAACTCCCATCAAGAAATTCTTGATACTCTTTCTCTCTCTTTTCTAAACTAGCTTCTCTCAAACAAAATTCCGCAGTTACAAGATCTAGAAACACCTAGCCAAGTTCGAAGTTTCCTTCGCCCTAGACGTGAAAGGTTTTAATTTCTGAGGGTTTGGTCCCAAATCTCTCTTTCAATTATTATTTGATTTAATTGTTTTGATTTTTTATTTTCCTTGAAGTTACTAATGTATGTATTTTGTTATTAGAAAGAGATACGAGGCATCCAAGTAAGTGCTTTAATTGATTTATTGATTTTATGGTTCTTAGAAATCATGTCCATGTTGTTATTATGATTCCTAGTATCATGTTTAGGGTAAAGAATAAGTTCTTTAAATCAAGTATAATTTTTATGATGCTTCCTGTTTTCTTTCCTAATAGCATGTTATTATCATGTTAGGGCTATATATTATGTTGCTTGATATTTATTGTTATTGCTTGATCACGCCTTTTATGCATGTTTAAAGGGAATTTGTACTGGTAATCACACTTAATAAGTTAATTAATAATCTTGTTTAGGGTTAATTTGATTATAATTTAAGTGATCGCCAATAATAGATTTGTTTGTGCATTAATATTCAACCAACATAGATAAACAGGTTTAGGGTAAACCTATTGATTGCATGTTAGTCAGAAAGCACACATGACTACAATCAGAATAAAGTAGAGGCCTATTATTAGGGTAGGTTCAATCTCTTTTAGGTTGGATTTGTACCTTCATCCCCGAACTACCAGTCATGGTTCCAAACCTATTGGAGTTGACGATCTCCTGGATCGTTAAGGGGTGTAACCTTCACCTCGTGAACGGTTTACAAGTTCCTAAAACTTGTTGGCGACTCTTTTGCTCTATCTTCTTTCCCTTTGGACGCCACCATACTTTAGTGTATGATCACAGTGGGGTTCAAGTTTGGCGTAATGCTTGAAATATTCCCTACAGTTTTTAGTGACTCCGGTGGGGAGGATTTCTATTTTAATTCCTGAAATTTATTTTGGCAATGATTTAGAATGAGTGGATGAGACTCAAAAAGTTCTAAGTATTTCATGTGCGTAATTTTGATCAACATTATTGTCATATGCATAAAAAAAGATCTCATTGGAAAGACCATCCGTAATGAGTTAAAAACATATGATTTTTACACGTAGGAAATTTGAGGAATATCTTTCACAACTAGGATCGAAATTATGCTGCGAGAAACCGGAAAATTTTATCGAGCATAGAAAGCAACTGAGGCACATAGGAGTTAGCGTCTGAAAACAGAGTATGTCGCTTGGCGACACTCCTGTAGCCAGGCGCCAGAGCCAAATTGCAGTGACGGCCTCTGTTCGCTGGCGCCAAGTTCTTCCAATACAGTGCCAGAAATATGCATTCTAATTTTGACCAGTTTTTAGCACTGTTTGCTCGATCCTACTTCCTGATTGAGTTTTTTTTTTTCACTTTTCTGAAACCCATATGTGCTCTACATATGGACATAACCCTCTGGGAACTCATGCTCATGTACCTGATTGAACGCTCTGTGCAACAAAGGGTACATCCGAGAATGTTGAATTCACCAAACCATGGAAGCGAGTTTTTAACTCGCGGTGTCCCATCCACTCGCGCCAACCCTTCACGATTAGGCTTCCGCGCGGTGCATCTGGACAATTAACCATGGACCCTCTTTGACTAACCCATATCCCGAACTTTAGAGAACTAGAGCCGTGGTTAAGTTGCAAACTCATTGCATCATATTGTGCTTACTTGACTAATTGTGCATTATTTGTTGTGCATACTCTATTTGTTTTTTCCTAACCGTTTGTTTGACTTGTGTTAAGATTAAATAAACTGCTTAATGGCTAAAATGACTTTTCTTAATTAATTAAGTAATTAATTAATTTTGAGAAATTAAAGTCTAATAATTTAATCAGAATTAACTTAGTACGACTTTAAGTATATCCTGTAGAGTAATAATACTGAAAGCAGTTCCAGATCAACGTTCCAGCAATGGCGCCGCGATTTGGACTACAGCGCAACTCTGTGGAGTGCAGCATCTGGCGACAACTCTGTCGTCTAGCGTTACACTACACAATGTGGCGCTAGTCCTGTTGCTCTGGCGACAATTCGGTATTATGCTTGAGTCATCACTTTGTGTCTAATTGAATAGTTTTCTAAGGGTTCGTTTGGCATCGTTGTGGTTTTCTGTTTTTTGGTTTTTTGGTTTTCAAACTCATACGGTATATGTCATATAATAAAACAAAAATTAGACAAACCCATTAAAATCGTGATAATATTGAAAACTGACAACAGAAAAGTAGAAACACCTTTTTCTTGTTTCATGTTTTTGGTTTTTTGTTTTAAAAAAAACAGAAAACTAAAAACAAAAAACAATGTCAAACACGCCCTAAACAATTCGATTATTTTTATTAATAATAACACCTCGTTAAGTCCTTAATTGAGTCTAGTCACATAGTTCAGCCACATGGTCTTACACAACAGTCTTAACCTGTCACCTACACTCATTACACTCACTAGTCTTAGCACACACTTTTTATATGTCCCCATGACCATGTCTTAGGTTCATGCATGAGTCAGTTTTTTCCTTCATTTGAGTTGGGGCTACATTCTATTCCTAATTTTTTCATATCTCTCCATCTACATCATCTTTCCATTCTCTACATGCTTTCTCCATATCACAACCTTCATTCTTCCTACCTTCTTCCATATATGCATGTTAAATAGAGTTTGAGTCAAATAATTAATAGTCGATATCCCTAATTTCCCTTTCCACAGTACTTGGTCAAGGAGAGAAGGGCGATTAATCAAGGACAACACCTTTGTTCAAGTCTTACTTTTTGATAAACCGATTCGTCAAAAGAAGAAGGCTAAGAAGATAATGGCAAGTCAAGAAGAAGTCAATGAACTTAGGAATCAGCTGACTAATGTAACTGAGGCGTTGAAGGCTTTAACCTTCAAAATTAATGACCTGTTAAGCAACAACAAATGGAGCTCATGCAAGAAAGCTTGAGCAAGATATCTAGTGACTACAAGTTCCAAGGCATTAGTTCACAAGGGGTCTTGCTGGACAAGGAACTTCTTCCGCATAAGTTCGATGCCAATGACATCCCAAAATTCAAGGCAACAGATAACCCTTACTTTCATCTAAGAGCCTTTGAAACTATAATGAACATTAAGGGGATTGATAGGAAAGTCTTTCATTCCTTGTTTTCTTTATCTCTTGAAACTGTTTGTCTATAATGGTTCTTTTCCCTTGACAAAGAGAAAACCTCTATCTGGGAGTCGATAACAAACGCTTTCATAGATAGATATAAGTTCAACATCCAAGACGAAGCAGACCACAGACAACTTGAGATGTTAAAACAAAAAGAAAACGAAGGGTTCACTTCTTTCTTCAACAAATGGAGGGAAACTTTTGCTAATATGGTCAAGGTTCCTACCGAGAAAGAATCTGTAAGGATGTTCATTAAGAACCTTCATGAAAAATATGCAAAGCACTTAAAATATCAACACAACTTGAATACTTTCAAGGATGTGTATAATATAGGCATTGACATTGAAGATGACCTTCTGAAAGATAATAGTGCGAGAGGAAAGAAGAACGACCAACCTTCTTCTTCCTCTCCCATCAATGAAGTACATGCTATGATCACCCCCAAACCACAAATCCAAAGGTCGAAAAGAGTGTTCACTCCACTTGGCATGAGTTATGAAACAACTTTCTAAAAACTACACCACAAAGGACTAGTCATGCCCATAGGACCTATCAAAGATCCTGTTCCAGAAGCCAAGCCACCTAAGTAGCATCCTAATAAACACTGAAAATATCACCAAGGAAAGGGTCACGATACTGAGGAGTGTTGAAAACTCAAAGAAGCTATTCAAGATCTGATCGATGACAATAAAACTTCTGAGATACTAGCCATCGCAGAAGATCAAACATCCTTCGATCCTTCACTCCTTATCACACCTGTAGGTGAGCCCATGATCGAGACAACTTATATAACCTCTCTTGATGAAGTGGCCATGATTGAGGAAGATGAAAGTCTTTTCTTAGATAACACTAGGGAAAACTTGCCAAGTCTAAAAGAGGACGTTCGAAAATTGTAAGATGTCATTGCCATGCTCTTGAATGTGATAGAAGGATTAGCAAATCGGATGACGGTTATCGAACAAAATTCTCACCAAAGATTTAATGAAGAACTCAATGCTCCTAAGCCACGGGCAAAACAGACCATTGAAGAATACACACCAATAGGAATGACTTACAATGAAGCTTTTGACTGTCTTCACGATAAAGGTCTCATTCACCCCATTGGTCCCAGTCAAGACCCTCCGCCTGAAAAACAATATCCCAATTGGGACCCAAAATTATATTGACGATACCATAGAGGTCGTGGTCACACCACCGAAATATGTCTCGCTCCAAAGATCGTATTCAAGACCTCATTGATTCGAGTCTCCTCCATGTTCCTCCAACCAACAAAAAGGCCAGGATTAGTAACAATAGCAACAGTGGCTGTAAAGGAAAGAAGAACGACTATCCTTCTTCTTCCGAAAATACCTACTTTAGTTACAGTGTTGGTATTTTTGACCTTAATGAAATCTTAGCCATGGATAATCGAGGATTTAGAAAGCAACTAAGAAAGGATTTCACCCCTATTGGAAGTAGCTACGATGATGCTTTTGATCGACTCCATGAAAAGGGACTCATTACTCCTATTGGACCAAGTCAAGATCCCCCACGTACTTGAGAAGAGATTGTCTAGTTGGAACCCAAATGTACACTACAAGTACCATCAAGGTAGGGGTCATACTACTGAGAGCTGTTGGAAGCTAAAAGAAGTAATCCAATATTTGATAGACAATAACGGGCTTCCAATACCTTCAGTAGGCTAGAACACCAAGTGATGATAAGCCCAGGGACAAGAGGCAAGCTTCAACGACAAGATTTCATGACCTCTTTTTCTATTTCTTTTTTCATTTTTTCCTTTCCCCAATAAGTCTAGCATAGGCACCTTTTTTTTGTAGGATTTTTTCTTTTTCCCTTTCAATAAAATGAGCATTTTATTTTCTTGCATATGATCATTGCATTGCATTGCATTAATAAAAAAAATAATAAAAAAATAAAAAATTCCATGATAAACTAAGCACAAGGTATACCAATGATTTGAGGCACCCCTTGTAGCCACATCATATTGCCTTTCACCCTTCTAATTTGCAATCCTTTTTTTGGTAAACCACTTTGAGCCTCGTCTAATGATAGTCCTTTGGTTTCTCAACCTACATCTACCTAACCTTGGGATGGGATGGTGTGTAACTTATGCAATTTTCAATTTCATAAAAGCTTGAGTGACTTCAAAAGATTAAAATAGCAAAAAAATAAAAAAAAAATAATTATAATAAAAGTGTACAAAAGGGCAAGTGTTCCAATGCCTTTGACATGAACATGTCTTTGATAAGAACACGTCTCAGATTGCGTCTCTTATCGAGTGCTCGGTACCATGCCTGAAAAACATGAATACCAAGTGAGTGATAGACCGCATGATCGGGATTGCCCACACTTATAAAAATAAAAAAAATGCAAAAGCAAAAAAAGAAGAGAGCAAAAATAAATAAAGCAAAAAAAGAGAGTTAAACCTCAAGCATGAAAATACAAGTATTCTAAAAGCAAGGTTGCACACCTTGGGGGCTTATCTAAGGTCTTGAGCCTTTATCCCTTTCTTCTTCTATAACCTTTAGCCTAACCACGTTAAAACCCTTAAAAAGACCTTTTTGAGGTATACACACACTTGTGCGAAGTTCGGCTAGAGCTACGTTCGGCCTGATTCCTAACAAATACGTAGGCAACCTCACATCGAGGTGCGGCCGTAATAAAAATGCATTCATATTTACGTTCATAATTGATCATATCAAGGGATCCTATGTGCTCGTTGTATACATCTACTTTTGGCCTCCTGTTCCGACAGGAAGTGCAATGACGATAAATAAAGCCATCTTCGTGTTGGATCAAAGTGAAGATTACTTATGGATTACTGGTTAAGCCACAAAACACAAAAGACTAGCCCGAATAAAAGAACAAGGCCAATATAAGGTCCAATTAAATAAACCCGATAATAATTAGGCTTAAGCTAAGCCCGTGCTTAAAACTCAATAATGACGGATTTAGGAGCGTCTAGGATAAAATTTAAGTTGCCGCAGAAAATGTCGCGCGCATCTCACAAAGTCGCGCACAGATGTCGCGCGCAACTTATTCAGTTGCACGCAGCACTCCGCGCATCTTCTGGAGATGCGCTCGCAAAAGATTCAGAATATCAAAATATTGGAAAATAGAATCTTACCATAGAGCTGCGCGTAAGACAAATAGTTGCGCGCGTATTCCGCGTGCGACTTTTCACTTGAGCGCGATAGCCGCGCGCAACTCATCCAGTTGCGCGCGACACCTGCTGCGGCAGAATGCTCTTAACCCTAAACTAATCATTCCCTATAAATAAGACCCTAATTCGAGGCTTAAACACAAAAAATAACCAAAAATGCTGGCAGAATACTTGTGAACTTGTGCTTCCTAACCATCTTGTCCTAAACACTCACCCCTTTGATACTTTGTTACTACGGAAGAGGTTCCCCAACAAGAAGAAATCCATAAGTGTTCTAAACGGAGATCTAGCAAAGAGAAGTGGTAAATTCCCGAGCACTTAGTTAAATCACGTTTATTTTCTTGTTTAAAAGAACCATATAGTATCTTTCTTTAAATAAAGATTAGAATTGAATAAAATAATTGTTGGTTGATCACTTAAGCCAAGGCGAATATTGTTTATTTTCTTGTTCTTTTCACGAATTTAATTAAATAAGAATAACAACCTTATGATGTAATTCCTACATAAATTGATGTGTGTAAATAAAATCAATTAACATAGTTTTAGGTATCACGTTGCATATATTGTTTGGTGATGAAATTGTGCAAAGGAAGAGCTAGTAGAGGCCGAACTAGGGCTAGGATCGCGATTCCCCTCTAAAGGGAACGTTATCTTGGTACCCTCGCTCCCGAACTCATTTCTGGTTTATGTAGACCAATTTGGGCATGGGTAAACTTATGATTCATGCTAAATATCCCTTGAACTCTACTTGGGAGAAAGGCATGAACGAGGTTTATAGGTTTTCCTAAAACTCATTGGCGACTCCTACTTGTTCCTTACAAAAAAGCGTGTATGATAGAATCATTTCTAATTCAAGGTCTCCCAAACAGTCAGGAATTCAAATCCTAATACACCCTAAAAAGTGTAAAGTCCTAGGCTTTTAAAGGGCCATGGGCATTTAAGGAGAGTACCCCTTACGATGGGATCACCCTCCTTACACTCGTCCTTTTTTATTAAGAGCTAGACTTGGGGGCTTAATCCTTACATCATTAGCCTACCTAGCCTAAGAGTCACCATCTTTTGGCTCTTCTGAAAATAATATCTTTCCATACACTTAGCTCTTGCGGCCTAACTTTAGTATCACTTTCACACACCGCATAGATACATGACCAAATATACTTTCCCTTAGGAACCCTTTGTCATGAAATCTTAACATAACGCTGAAGCATGCCTTGTCATGTCAAAATCGCTCATCATCATTGCATCACAAAGTACTTAGCCTCCGCTCCTAAGTTACCTAAATACTTTCACAATCAAGTCAACTAGGATAGTTTAAGACGTTACAATCCTTGCATTGTGAGAGACTACGTTAACGGATAAAGCTCATTCAACAGGCACCTTCAATAACTTCGCTTCTTTCTTTTTTCGCGTCTTTTTTTTCGGGAGAAAGTCGGTACCCTCCACAAAAATGACGGAAATTTTTTCTTTTTTGCATTTTCGAGTCACACGATCACAATACAATGCACACACGGGTCATGAGTCACACGTGTCATTTCACTTCGAGTCGAGTCAACCTCGAGTCAATCACAGCGAGTCAAGCATATACCTTGAGTCGTGTTAAGTCAATGAGTCAAGAAACATCAAGTCTTAAGTCAACCCTAAAGAAAGAGATTAGCAAAGTCCTATAGTAAATATAAATACAGGTGCATCCCAGCGGCAGCAAGAGCAGAATAGGGAAGACCCGACTCCAGCGCCAAACGACAACATCTAGCGTCTGGCAACAAATTTCAACGCTTGGCGCTAGATCTCAGCGTCTGGTGACAGAGCCAAATTGCGGTGCCAGAAGCATTGCAATGGCGACAGAACGCTTAACAACTTAGAACGGTCATTTCAACCTCATACAACAATTTTGGGTTCCTTGGTATGCTAGTTAGCCCCTCTAGGCAATTTGACATGATTTAGTAGTCGGCTTGATTACAATTGCATTAAGTGATCGACCTGACGAAAGATCGTCTCACTTAGCTTAAAGCGCCTAAACATTGGCTCATCGCAAGACACCGACATACTGGTTCATAAATAGCAGAGACGCCGACGTAGTGGTTCATAAACAGCAGAGGCATCGACATAATGGTTCACAAGCATCAAAAGCACCGACATACTGGTATAGCGGGAGAAAAGTTTAAGCGAGCTTTAAAGACCGACAAGCTTTAGTCTTCAGAAGTTTTCTTCAGAATATTATCGCAATAAACATTCAAGTATCAAAGCTCTTTTGTTCAAAGACGTGTGGACATATCATCAAGCTCTTTTGTTCAGAGACGCGTGGACATTTCTTTTAAGATCTTTTGTTCAGAGACGCGTGGACATTTCTTTCAAGCTCTTTTGTTCAAAGACGCGTGGACACATCATTCAAAAGCTCTTTGTTCAGAGACGCGTGGACACATCATTCAAAAGCTCTTTGTTCAGAGACGCGTGGTGTAGACACCTAAAAATGTCTCCCCAAAACCAAACCCGTAGATGAACACCTTTCACCGCCATTATTGGTCGAGTTGAGTATTTAATCTTTGGAGTGCTTAAATCCATGTTCTATCCAATATATTTCATGAACCAATCCAATTTCTAGCTCATTTCCCTAAACCATAACCTATTTTCCACTTTTCGTGTCCACATCGCAAAGCTGAGAGAAACTGATTTTATGGCTATAAAATTTTGATCCAATTATTATTTAGTTGGATAGGCCTTTAAATAATCTTTCCAACCATATATCATAAGCCCAATTCCGAACTATAACGAAAAAGATATGAGCAAAACACCAAACTCGGCCTAAAACCAACACCCTTCCACTAAAACGGCCATATCTTAAAATCTACTATTATTTTGACTTGATTCTAATTGGTTTGGGAAAGTAGACTTGATAATATTTCCATTGATATATTATATGCCTCATTCCAAGTTACGGATCAAAAGTTATAATGGTTTTAAAAACGGGTAAAAACCTGGAATCACCGCGCACAGTGCAATTCCACCGTGTCACGGGAAATTACACCGTCTGACAGTGGGAATCCCCGTGACACGGTGCCCTTGCTGTGACGCGGGGCTATTCCATGTCCTATTTGCGTTCTTCGTACCTAAACAACTCCCGCGTCACGGCATTTTCCACCGTGTCACGGGAATTTACACCGTCTGACGGTGGGATTCCCCGTGACACGGAGCTGTTTCCGTGTAATTTCCGCGTCTCCCATACCATGACATGGTGTACTGTACCGTGTCACGGTGGATACTGCCATGTCACGGTACCTGTGCCGTGTCACGGGACATTCCGTGTCTTTTCCACGTAAACCCTTAACGCGTTTTCTTTCCCGTTTTCTGAAAATTTCCCGCGTCACACTAAAAATGTACCGTGTCGCGGGAAAGTTTGTCGTCTGACGGTGGGACTTCCCGTGTCACGGTACACTTTTCCGTGTCGCGGGATACTTTTTTAGGGTTTTTATCATTTTAGGGTTCCGTGTGCTCCCTCAGCACATTTTCTCTATAAATACCCCCTCATTTCTGATGTACGGGGCACGAATAATCATTCTCTCTCACCTTACACCAAAAATCATTCTCTTCTCCCTCTTTAACCTAATTTCTAGCCTCCTTATTCTTCCATAATAATTCCCCTAAGAACTCCAAGGAGTCTATACTTAACCCGAGGTTCCGTCCTTAAACCAAGGCGTGAAAGGTACAAATAACTGAGGGTTTGGACCAAATCAACTCTACTTTTTATTTAATTTAATTTTCATTTGCTTTATATTTTTTATTGAAGTTACTAACAGTTTATTCATGATGTAGCAATTTAAAGGAACGCGCGAAATGTGAGTAATTATTAATTGATTTAATTACTCTTATTTTATTTTCTTATTGCTAGTATCATGATTAGGTTATTTTATATTTGATTTGACTAACGCTATTATTGTTGAATTTCTTCCAATATTAATGTTCATTCTATTGTTATTATGATCACCATATTGCATGTTTAAAGGGAATATGTAATTGAAAATCACGCCTAATAAGATAATTTGGACAACCGGTTTAGGATCCTTTTTAATCTTGTTGTTTAATCAAGTGATCACCAATATTTTAGAATAATATGTTGCATTAATATTCAACCAATTTAGCTTAATAATAGTTTGGAGCAAATTGAATATTTTATTTGTATGCCTTTGAGATCGCAGGAATCATTTTTCACTATAAGAATCGAGTAGAGGCCAATACGGGCGAATGTGACTCCATGACTCACTTCGTACCATCATCCCCGATCCTCCTTTCGTGGTCCCGAACCATATGGAGTTATTAATCTCATGGATTATGAATGGGGTTTAACCTTCACGGGTCAATTGTTGTTGCCTTCGTTGTCCCTTTATCGTGGTTGCCTTTTTATGATCCGTGAACGGTTTACAAGTTCCTTAAAAAACTTGTTGGCGGCTCCCTACTTTCCTTGTCCCTAATCGTAATATGTCAATTCCCACTTCCTATGAGTGCCAAGCATATTCACCACATGCTTTTTACGTAGGCGCACTTCGAACGACGCGTACACGTGGACACATCATTCAGAAGCTCTTTGTTCAGGGGCGCGTGGACATATTCAGAAAAGCTCTATTGTTCAGAGACGAGTGAACATCAACAGCGGCAAAGCGCAACCACAACATCAAAACAGCAAGACGGCGTTCCATGGATTGTGGAAGGTTGTCAAAAACAGCAAATACAACAATGCATTAGCAATAAATCGGTTACCCTCAGAGACGTGTGCTCGACGGTGCAAGATACGCGTTTCTTAACTTTCTTATATGTTTTAACTAATGCTAGTTTGCAGGTATCGGCGTTACAAGAGTGATTTAGAATCACAGAACGTTCTAAATCAGTCTCCGTCCCCATCGATGCTTTGACTTTTGTTTTCGAAAATTGCGTTTCTCCAAACTCAGTCAAAGTGGGGGCTTTTGTAGACACCCATTTGTGTCTCCCCAAAACCAAACC
Organism: Chenopodium album; assembly: GCF_948465745.1. Classification (NCBI taxonomy): domain Eukaryota; kingdom Viridiplantae; phylum Streptophyta; class Magnoliopsida; order Caryophyllales; family Amaranthaceae; genus Chenopodium; species Chenopodium album. The sequence continues at coordinate 55,810,019 of NC_137837.1, forward strand.
CTGTGATGAGTACCTTTCACGTCGAATCATAATCGAATGAAGTGAAAGTGTGGAAAGTGTAGTGTTGCGGATAGTTTTTAATTCTTTTCTTTTGCTATGTTTTTTAAAACCTATTTTAAGAAAACAGCCAATCCAGTTTGGTTTTGTCCATATCAAGGGTCCAATAATAGTGTAGTTGGATGGGGCTTGAAAAGAGCTTTCCAACAATATATTATAAGCCTAATTCCGGTGAATAATGAAGAAGTTATGGCCAAATTAATAAACTGGGCCCGGTTTGATTTTTATGTGTGGCCCAATGATCTAGAGGAGGGCCTAATATTGATTTATCATCCTAATGAAATTAGAATTGATTTTAGTCTTCTAGATTCTCCTAGAAGTTTCTTTTCATTCCTAATTTAATTAGCATTGATAAATTGACTTTGGTTGACCTTTTGGAGTTTTAATCAGAATAAAACAAGTGTTTTTAAGGAAAATAATATTTTGCCCTTCTGTACGACTAAAATTTATCAAAAATAAGAAAACGTGTGAAATTAGTTTCTAGCGCCTAACGAGAAGATTAGCGCCTGCCGCTAATGCTCATCGTCTGGCGCTAGCCTTAGCGCCTGGCGCTAGTGTCCAGCTTCTGGCGCTAATCTGTTTTATTCTTTTCGAAACTCTGATTCGTTTTTTTATCCATCTGGCTGATTTTCTCTATAAATAGCCTCTTAAAACCTACGTTTTCCATCATCAATTCTCACCAATTCTTATTCTCTTTCACCAACTTTCATCAAGAAATTCTTGATACTCTCTCTATCTCTTTTCTAAACTAGCTTCTCTCAAACAAAATTCCGCATTCACAAGATCTAGAAACACCTAGCCAAGTTCGAAGTTGCCTTCGCCCTAGACGTGAAAGGTTTTAATTTCTTAGGGTTTGGTCCCAAATCTCTCTTTCAATTATTATTTAATTTAATTGTTTTGATTTTTTATTTTCCTTGAAGTTCTAATGTGTGTATTTTGTTATTAGAAACAGATACGAGGCATCCAAGTAAGTGCTTAAATTGATTTATTGATTTTATGGTTCTTAGAAATCATGTCTAGGTTGTTATTATGATTCCTAGTGTCATGTTAAGGCGTTTTGATCTTCCTAGTATCATGTTTAGGGTAAAGAATAAGTTCCTTAAATCAAGTATGATTGTTATGATGCTTCCTATTTTCAATCCTAATAGCATGTTAGTATCATGTTAGGGCTATATATTTAATATTTATTGATAAGTGACATGCTAGGGTTTGTTATTAATCTTGTTAGTATCATGCCCAGGATCTTGTTATTAATATTATGCTTTAACATGATTATGATTGTTATTATTATTATTATTATTATTATTATTATTATTATTATTATTATTATTATTATTATTATTATTATTATTATTATTATTATTATTATTATTATTATTATTATTATTATTATTATTATTATTATTATTGTTGTTGTTGTTGTTGTTATTATGTTTCTTGATATTTATTGTTATTGCTTGATCACGCCTTTTATGCATGTTTAAAGGAATTTGTACTTGTAATCACGCTTAATAAGTTAATTAATAATCTTGTTTAGGGTTAATTTGATTATAATTCAAGTGATCGTCAATAATAGATTTGTTTGTGCATTAATATCCAACCAACATAGATAAACAGGTTTAGGGTAAACATATTGATTGCATGTTAGTTCGAAAGCGCACATGAATACAATCAGAATAAAGTAGAGGCCTATTATTAGGGCTGGTTCAATCTCTTTTAGGTTGGATTTGTACCTTCATCCCCGAACTACAAGTCATGGTTCCAGACCTATTGGAGTTAACGATCTCCTGGATCGTTAAGGGGTGTAACCTTCACCTCGTGAACGGTTTACAAGTTCCTAAAACTTGTTGGCGACTCTTTTGCTCTAGCTTCTTTCCCTTTGGACGCCACCGTACTTTATTGTATGATCACAGTGGGGTTCAAGTTTGGGGTAATGCTTGAAATATTCCCTACAATATGTCATATCCTAATGAGGCCCAATAATGGGCCTCTAATTTGTTTAACCCAATACCTATGTTATGTGACCTCATGGATCCATTCTACTAGACTTACTATTTGACTAGTCCAATGATCATTTATCATAATCTAGCAATAGATAATGACGACCAAAAAGAACGAACTTATTATCTTCATAATAGTGATCCTTGATATATTTAGTACTTGCACTTATCAAAGACGTAATTCCTTCACCGTCTGCCGATAGGTTCCGCCTACACAGCTTACTCACCCAATCTTGGTTATGATGCAAATTGCCCCCATAGCCGGATGTGCATCAATACACTAAGTCTATGCTTGGGGCCATCCCCAAGAAGGAGAAGGATGACATCCCTGACATAAAGACGTTTAACCTTGAACGGATCATGGCCCTCCTGTCTGAGGTATGACTTTTCCAACAAATTTTGTTAAGTATTTTACTGCTTGAGCCCCTAACACTTCGTTTGTTTCCATAGGCTATGTTGAGGGTTGATGGGTTGAAGAGGCCATGGTCCCACATGCAAACATAACAAGGTAAAACAAGCTAATAAAGCTATGCGAGACTCCGCAGACATTGCTTAATACCAAACTATAGTAAATGAACTTGAGACTAAAGCATTTGACCTGACTCGGGCGAAAAAATATCAAGCGCTTGACGGTTGAACTGGAGACCGCAAAGAAGAAGGCTTTTGACTTTGAGGTTGCGCTCAAAAATGCCCAAGCGAACCTCAAAACTCTTGAGGGAGTTGACAAGGAGAACATTGATCTCCGCGCAGAAGTCAACCGCCTGAAGAATGAAATGGCCCGGGCGAACTTCAAGGTAATGCTGGAGGCCAAGCAAGAGCGGATCTTTGAAGAGAACAAGTCCGATTGCACAGATCGTATGAAGATCGCCAGGGAGGCCTTACACCCGTGGAAGAACTACGGTATTTGGGCCTTAGCTTATCAGTATGCTAATGAAGTTATCAATGACAAGGACGAGGGCAAGTCGTATCTTGGGTCATTAGACACCTAGGCCAACAAGGAGGTAGATGAAGGACCAGTTCAAGCTGCAAGCGGAGGAGAGAAAGAGCAAGAACCAGAAGAAGCTCAAGTGAACTCTAATCTACAACCGCCTGAGCAGACAAGAGAGAGGGACCCGACTGTACCGCAAGTTTAAGCTTGTTGTCTTCTATACGGCTTTAAGTCGTCTGCATTTCTGGCCTGTGTGCCGAGTATTAGAATGTAATGAATCAACAATTTAATTGTTTTTGCTTTTACCCGGATGGTTATCTAGTCAACATTTCCTCCCAGCTACTATGTTCGGGTTTTATATATGAAAGTACCAACTGAGTCAGTTTTGATTTGATTTAATTTTTTTGCATTTTTCAGTTTTTGCATATATATGTGAATTTTCCTATCTTATTAAAAGCATGCGGCAAAAGGTTGTACATGCCCCAGGACGGCTCTATGAATGGTTTTAAAACTTAATTGATTGATTTGGAAACTTTTGATACTTTAAAGATGTTCCTAAGTCAATCAAGCACACAGTCGTTCAACAAGTGGATCAGCCGGGTTTGTACCGCCTTGGTACTCGCAATTCAATTATAATCTATGTCCATTTTCCCCATTAAGAGGACGTACAATTTCGAGAGATAACCAAAGTCAGAACTTCGGTTGGTCACCAGCTGATATCTTCAAACATCCGGTTCCCATAGACTTAGTCTTCCTTTAGATTACCCAGGTCAGACGGCTATGAGTTGACCAATTAGGTCATTCAATCTTTTTTGTCTGTATGCATTTGTAAATCATTGTGTCACCCGGATGGGAGATGCTCTCTGCGACAATTCGGCCGGACGCCTTACTCATGTTAGAGCAGGCGAATTTATAAAATAAATTATCATCCGGCCATTGGCCTCACGTCTCTTAGACATTTGTTTAGCTACTAAGTTTTTAACTTAGTTTAGATTTAGCATGTCAAATTGGTCGTCTTTGTTTTGCACAGTCGTTGCTTTAGGCATATTACACATTTACATAAAGAAATAAATAACAGTATTGAAAACAAAAAGCAGCTTTTCCTTGATAGGCTTTTTATTTACAAAAATTTACAGCTCTTAGAAGTAGTACTTTTTAAGATTGTCTACATTCCAAGTTCTGGGCAGTCGCCTACCATCTGGGTTTCCAGGCGGTAGGTGTTGTTCCTTACTTCTTCATAAACTCGTTAGGGACCTTCCCAATTAGGGGTTAACTTTCCCTACTCATTGGCCCTTCCGGTTGCCTCAATTTTCCGTAACACAATGTCACCCTCTTTCAAGGGCCATTTGTGTACTCTTTTGTTGTAGGAACGGGTCATTCTCATACGGTAGATCTCATGACGCAAGGCGGCATTTGCTATGCGTTCTGAGAGTGAGTCCAAAGCTAGCCGCATGGCCTCCCTATTTGCCTCTTCATCGTATAGCATGACTCGAAGAGTCGGCTCATTATGCTCGATGGGCAAGACGGGTTCAACACCGTAAACCATGAGAAATAGGGTTTCATCGGTTGCCCCTTTTTCAATTGTCCGGATGGCCCATAAGACATGAATAAATTCTTTAGCCCATAAACCAGCGGCTCTTTCTATTTTTTTTTTAATGACATTTCAGATAAGTTTGTTGAAGGCTTTAACTTGGTCGTTTGCTAGGGGTCGGCCTACTAATGCAAAACAATGTGAGATCCCCTGATCTCCCAAATAAGTCTTGAGTTGAGGCGTTTCCAACTTAGGGCCATTGTCAAAACCATGGACATAGGTACCCCAAACCGGGTGATGATGTTCTTCCAAATGAAAGAGATGACATCCTTAGCCTTGATATTTTTTACCGCCTCTGCATCAACCCACTTGGTGAAATAATCAACAGCCACTAGAATGTATCGTTTTCCGCCTAGAGTAGGCGTATACGGTCCCAAGATGTCCATGCCCCATTAAGCAAACAAGATTGGGCTATGGATTGCTGTTAGGTCATTAATAATTTGTTTTCCATTAATTCTCAGAAGATTGACCAAGGTGTATCACATGAGGCGGAGGATGCCAATTTTGACAGTGCATCTGCTTGATTGTTTTCAAACTTGGGCACTTGACTCAAATGGAATTCTTCAAGTGTCCTAGCCTCAGCTTTGACCACATGAAGGTATTTGATCATAGTCGGATGGGTGGCTTCATAGTCACCATGTGTAGGGAATATTTCAAGCATTACCCTAAACTTGAACCCCATTGTGATCATACACTTAATCATGGTGGCGTCCAAAGGGAAAGAAGCTAGAGAAAAAGAGTCGCCAACAAGTTTTAGGAACTTGTAAACCGTTCACAGGGTGAAGGTTGCACCTTATAACGATCCATGAGATCGTTAAATCCAATAGGTATGGAACCATAACCAGAAGTTCGGAGATGAAGGTAGAAATCCAACCTAAAAGAGATTGAACCTGCCCTAATAATAGGCCTCTACTTTATTCTGCTCGTATTCATGTGCGCTTTCTGACTAACTTGCAATCAGTAGATTTACCCTAAACCTGTTTAATCTATGTTGGTTGATTATTAATGCACAAACAAAACTATTATTGGCGATCACTTGAAATATAATCAAATTAACCCTAAACATGATTATTAATTATCTTATTAAGCGTGATTACAAGTACAAATTCCCTTTAAAAATTCATAAAAGGCGTGATCAAGCAATAAAAATAATAATCATCATCATAATCATAATTAAAATAATCATATCAACGCTAAAGCATAATAATAGCAAGATCTTAGGCATGAAACTAACAAGATTAATAACAAACCCTAGCATGTCACTAAATATTAAAAAACAAAGCTTTAGCCCTAACTTGATACTAACATGCTATTAGGAAAGAAAGTAGGAAGCATCACAAAAATCATAATTGATACAAGCAAATCACCCTAAATATGATACTAAGGAAAAACATCCTAACATAATACTAGGAATCAATCAAAACATCCTAACATGATTTCTTTATCATAATAACAATGAAAACAATTAAAGAACTTACTTGGATGCCTCGTATCTCTTTCTAATAACAAAATACACACGTTAGTAACTTCAAGGGAAACAATAAAACAAACAATTAAATACAATAAAGATTAAGAAAGTTTAGACTAGATTTGGGACCAAACCCTCAGAAATACCAAACCTTTCACGTCTAGGGCGAAGGCAACTTCGAATTGGGCTAGGTGTATCTAGATCTTGTGAATGCGGAATTTTGTGTTTGTAAAAAAGGTTGGTTTAGAATAAGAGAGAGAGAGAAAAAGTATCAAGATTTCTTAATGAGAGTTGGTAATTAAAAACGGAGGTTTAAGGAAGCTATTTATAATGAAAAATCAGCCGAAATATGATAAAAATAATCGGAGTTTCAAGAAGAATAAAACACGACGTTGTCGCCGCACAAGCCTCTGTCGCCAGGCGACAGCCTGTGGTGCGGTGATGCAGGCAGTTTTTTCACACGTTTTCATATTTTTGATATAATTAAGCGTACGAGGGGTAAAACTGTAATTTCACTTAAAACACTTCTTTAATTCTAAATAAAACTCATAAACTTAATTATCAACGCTAATGACATTAGGATTCAAAAGAACCTTCTAGAAGATTCTAGAAGACTATAATCAATCCTAATTGCATTAGGAATGATAAATCAAAATAGGCCCTCCTCTAGATCATTGGGCCGCATATAAAGATCAAACCGGGCCCAGTTTAGTAATTTGGCCATAACTTCCTCATTATTCATCGGAATTGGGCTTATAATATATCGTTGGAAAAGTATTTTTGAACCCGATCCAACTACACTATTGTTGGACCCTTTCCATGGACCAAAATAAACAAGATTGGCTATTTTCATAAAATAGGTTTTCAAAAACAAAGAGAAAGAAAAGAATTAAAACTAACCGCGACACTAGACATTCCACACTTTCACTTCATTCGGTTATGATTCGACGTGAAACGTATTCATCACTGGGTTTTGTTTTGGGGAGACACAAATGGGTGTCTACAGACGCCCCCACTTTGACTGAGTTTGGAGAAACGCAAGTTTCAAAAACAAAAGTCAAAGTATCAATAGGGACGGAGAATGATTCACAACGTTAGCCGATCCTAAATCATTCTTATAATGCCGATACCTGCAAAACTAGCGTTAGTTAAAACAGATAAAAGAGTTAAGAAACGCGTATCATGCACCGTCGAGCACACGTCTCTTGAGGTAACTGATTTGTTGCTGCATTTGTTGTTGTGACAACCTTCCACAAGCTAGGGAACGTTTTCTTGCTGTTTTGATGTTCACTCGTCTCTAAACAACAAAGCTTTTTTGATATGTTCACGCGTCTCTAAACAAAGAGCTTTGAATGATATGCCCACGCGTCTCTGAGCAAAGAGCTTCGAATGAAATACCCACGCGTCTCTGAGAAAAGAGCTTCTTTTTGTTTGATGATCTTCCTCAAGCTAGGGGATACCACCTGAAGACTGCTATGCCTGTAACTGCCTCCAATTCTGCTGTGACAGCCGTTTGCAAGCTAGAGAATCCTATCAAAGATTGCTTCACCTGAAATGATCTTCTAGCGCTTTGTGACCATCTTCCGCAAGCCAGGGAATATGATCGAAGATTGCTTCTCCTGAAGCTATCCTCATTTGTTGTGATAACACTCTAAAGAGTATCACCGAAGACCAACGCCTGTCGATCCTTTAAAGTTTGCTTGAACTTGCTTTAGCTATGCCAGTGCGTCACTTTTGCTGCTTATGAACCAGTATGTCGGTGCTCCTATTGTTTGTGAACCAGTATGTCGGTGCCTTTGCTGTTTATGAACCATTATATTGGTGCCTTTGCAGTGAGCCAATGTTTAGGCGCTTTAAGCTAAGTGAGACAATCATTTCTCAGGTCGATCACTTAATGCGATTGTAACCGAGTCGATTACTAAATCATGTCAAGTTGCTTAGAAGGGCTGACTAGAGTACCAAGGAACCTAGAATTGTTGTACGAGGTCAAAATAATCATTTTGAGAGGCTTCGCGTTGTGTCGCTGGCGCCGCGATTTCTTCCTGTCATTCGGCGTTGCACTCTGTTGCTCGACGACAGAGTTGTCGTGTGACGCTACTGTCGGGATTTTCGTATAAATCTCCTTTCTTCCTTATTTCACTACTACGGCTTTCGTTCATTCGAGTTTCGCCACGAAAACTTCGAATCGTCCGTTTTTGCTCGTTTCACAACCAAATTCACTCAAATTTGTTGAAAATCAAAGCTTTGTTCATCTAGTTTGCTGATCTATGTAATTTTTTTGCAAACTCACTCGAATTTTGCTGAATTTCGCACATGTTTTTTCACGAATTTTTTGAAAATTTAAAACTTATATTGCTCAATTTACTTTGTTAGTCAAATTTTATGCCATGAAATTGCTTGATTATGTTTATATATTGCCTTGAGAGTATTTTGAGACTTGTTTGACTCAATTTGGTGAAGAAACGAGCGATTCACCATTGTTGAACCTCTTAAGGTCGTGAAAACAATGTGGCTCGTTCTTGATGTTTTTGCTATCAATTCTTGTTCAATTTGTCACAATAATTATAATAAAATTGCAAGAAATTGTTTGAATGCTTGAAAAAATGCCATATATGCTTGAATTGAAATTGTGCTCTGTTTTAGTACTATGTACTGTGTTTTTGTTTTTTTTTTTTTTTTTTTTTTGCAAACATAGTATCATGCAACTAGGAGAACTTTAGATACTATAGAGCCTTAATTTCTTGTCAATCTTGCACAATGTAGTATTGCTAGACAGCGAGGTTCCGGCTCTCAGACTTGAGACACACGACGGGAGCACGAGCCTGTTCAGGAGGACGCGGATCCGTCCACCTCTCTCGGTCCTTTACCTGAGTGGGACGAGCAGACGTTGTTCTTTGCCCCCGAGCACCACATTTCTGAGAGGGTATGTCGTGGGATTGTTAGTGGTAGGACGCGCAGCCATGGCTCGAGCAAAGACACCCTAGGCAAGTTGTACAGCAAGTATTTTAGCAACGATGAGGGGCTGCGACTGCTTTGGGTGTCTTGTGGGCTGACTGCCGTATTCCGGGCTACGCAGGCCATGTACTCATTCAATGCGGGCCACCACGTGGTTCGTGCTTTGGTGGAGTTCTTCTGGGACACCACCAACACTTTTCATTTTCCTTGGGGAGAGATGATTGTCACCCCAGCCGACTTCAGTCTCATCTCGAGATTGGAGTTTTGCTCGACTACGCTGCCAACACCTCTATTAGTGTTTTCTCTCTTGTGGTTGACGAGATGTTGGGTCCAATCGTTGTTCGGGCCCGTGCTGAGGTGGAGCCACCACGATTTAGCTCCAGGTGCATTCCCTGGTCGACTTTGGCAATGGCTATTAAGGACGATGCGACCACCTGAGAGCAGCGGGTGCGCATCTTTGCACTTATTTTGCTGTCAGGGACTTTTTCTCCTAACAAGGGTAATCGGGTGCAGCTCTACTACCTTCCTGCTCTCCGCGATCTTCAGCTGATCGGGACTTACAATTGGGCCAGCTTGGCCTATGCTGACCTTTTGCGGGGATTGCGAGACTCTTGTTAACACCGGTCTTACACAGAAAACATCGCTCTCTCTAGCTTCTGGAGAGTCGTAGAGGTACACTTTTTCTCTTTAAAAGTTATTTCTAAACTCTTATTAGCATTTGCTGATTTCCTCTTTATCTTTGTAGATTTGGTTCTATGAGTACTTTCCTTCGCTTGCGTCGGCGAGACCATCTCTACGCGAGCTCCCTATAAGTGCCTATTGAGGAGGTCGCTTCAGTAACCAGGCGACTACTGCCCGTGTCCAAGAGCTGATCCTCTCGGTATGTTCTTTTGAATAGTCGACATCTTTGTATTGCTTTCGATAGAGCTTTATCTTACAGACATATTTTGCAGGAGCCTAAGGTGTTGTACTGGCCATGAAACGGTCAGGTTAATCCTGCGCTGGCTGCGCAGTACACTGCTGAGCGTCGCTACTTTCAGGGGACGTATGAAGCGGCGGTGTACCTAGGAGAGAGAGTTGTTATTCAGCACTCCTCAGAGATTTTTGTCGTCCCTGCTCCTCCGCCTCGCCACATGCTCCATGATGCAATGCTACTCAACTTATTGAAGAGGTCTCCTGCTAGTACCCCATGGCGATCTTATGCTAGCTCAGGACGATGCTACGAGGAGGATTTACTGCCATTGTTAGCTCCGGCCCCTATTTTGTCTGAGGAGGCGGCGGTATGATTTTTGTCTTTTATCTTTTTGCTAAGTAGCCCCCAAGTGGTATTTTATTCACTTTGGTTTGCTTTTTTCCAGACCGAGCCTTCTGAGTTCGTTCCCCCTCATATGTTCATCCAATATCAGGGGACATACGGGCCTATTGAGAAGATGATCCCTCCTGCTCCCGAGGATCAGCGTTTCGTTGAGGGATTTATCCCTCATCACCAGACTCGGGTAAGTTATTTGCTTGATATTTGCTTACATCTACCCTGTATTGCTATTGACTTTATTTCTTTGACAGTTGTCACGTGAGGTGGTAACGGCAATTGCGAGGTGCATAGACGCCTTTCGGAGCTAGCTAGTGCGGATGAGGAACGTGGCTTCCTGTCGTCGCGACGACACTGTTCGGGAGGTAGCTTTTCCTCTTTATTTCTGCATTGTTTATATTTCTATTTTCTTTTCATCTGACTTGATTTCTTTTTGCAGGGACAGCCTATTCCTTCCCGTACTCGGACGAGACATGAGGCTAGGAGAGAGCCGGCTAGGTCTAGCTGGAGGCGTCGCCGTACTACTTCAGGTGGTCGGGGTGGCCAATCCGATGCTGCTCGGATCGAGGCAGTGGAGGGCTCGGGCTCTTCTTCTGAGAGCGCACAGGTTGGGCCGATGGGCCAAGGAGAGGCGACATCAGCTCCGGTAGGTGGTGGGACGTACGAGGTCGGCTCGTCGTTGCAGCAGCCTCCGCAGCCTCAGCCTTTGTTGATTCATCATCAGGGAAACCTTGGGTGGACTGGTCCTGAGTTAAGTTTCCCTACTCCTGGAGAGACCGGAGCTGGTGGGGAGCATACTCCTCGATCTGCGCAGTTCTTTGATATGATAAACATTCCTCATCATTTGCGTCCTCTAGCACCGTAGTTGTACCTGTTTTGTTATTTATTTTGACTTTTATAGGACTTTGCTTGACTGACTCGTTTGTTAAACACATTTGTTAGACATATTTTGTATATACAGACTATTATCTATTATGACTGTATTATCGTTGTATTTATTTTTCATTTTTATGTGCATATGTGAGTGTGCAAAAAATTGTGACTAATTTTGCGCAAAAATTTCCATCATTTTTATTACTAATGGAGGGTATCCAACTTTCTCCCCCGAAAAGCAAAAAAATGAAAACTAAATCGGACGTGAAACAAACCTAAATATAATTAAGTTTGAATAAATCCAAAAAGAAAAGAAAATATATTAATTAATATGTATGGGTATTTGAACAAGGGGAAAAATTGTAAAGTCATTGTACGAATTCAAATCATAGCCAGAAAAAACGCGGTTTGCATAGCACATTGAGGAAGCGCTGCAGCGCCACGTGTCGCCACGCTTTTTATGCTGTAGCCGAGCGCTACTGCTGTCGCCAAGCGACAGGCTTGTCGTTTGGCGTTGCAGTGCGCTGCCTCCGAATCCTTTCCGGAGTCAAACTGCATTGATTTTGTAAATAAATAGCCCCCTAATCTGCCGATTTTCTGTATAATTTGAACAGATTAATTAGAACCTTAGTTTCACAACAAATAATCATGTCTTTAGTCACTAAGAGTTTTAGCAATTTCACTCGTGAATGGTGTCGGTCTTTAACTGTTAAAGAGAGAAAAGAACTCGACTTTTTTCACATGGGAGGTATTTATGGTGTTAAGGGAGTAGATCTTGACATAGATTTTATTCATATCGCCTTAGAATATTAGGACACAGATACACATTGCTTTAGACTAGGGTATGATGAAATTAGCCCTTTACCGGAAGAATTTGGTGCCATCCTAGTCTTCCCTTCATTGGATCTTGCGGTAATCCCTAGAATAAATGAATATTATTATAGAGATTTTGGGCGCTTCTTTAATTTAAGAGACAGAGATCTAACAAATATTGTAGATGGTAGCGTAGTCAACCTAAAAGAATTTGCACGCCACTACTTTGATAGACATTATTCTGAATCTTTTCATGTTTATAGAAAAAGGGATTTTCTCTTTTGCATGCTTAACCAATATCTTCTCACTAGTGGTAGAACTAATGAGGGTCAAGCAATTATATTAACTGTTTTGGAGCAAATTGAATCTGGAAGAAATCCAATGTCATTAATTGTTGGAGATACTATGGTTAGTCTTGATGAATTAAAGAAAAATTTAAAAGCACCTTTTCAGGGCTCTCAGGTAGAAAAATAATATTTTTAATTACAGAAATCAAAAACATATTTTTATATAGTAATACTAACTTATTTGCATTGAATTTTTTTAGATATGGCTAATGGAGATACTAGAATTAATTAGTCCTCCTGACAATATTGAAAAATATACTCCAAATTGTTTTGTGAGGCGAAAGAAACGCTTCTCTAAGATGGGGCGCCATGAATGGAATAAAGTATTTGCCTCTTGCAACTTTGCTATCAAGTGGGTCGTCCCATGGTGGAAAATAGAGATGATGGTTGGTGTCAACAAGCAACCCTTCTACCGTCTTCCAAGCTTAACCAAGATGACTTTTTATTAACCCTTTAGGGTAAAAAGGCAGTACGTTCTACTTCAAACAATCCCTTCTGGGGATCTCCGTCGTCCCAATGAATTCCCTGTTTCACAAGAAGTTGAGAAATTTGACACATAATGGAGTGCTAGGCCTTTATGGGAAGTGATTACCCAAAAGGTTCCTCCTTCCTTGCCCAATGATGTGAATAGATGGCTTCTTAATAAGCCTACAAAGGACATGAAGAAAAATCAGAGTAGAACCAATGTAAAGAACCGTCTAGGTGACAAAGCAATTCATGTTAAGGAACGCTTGGGTGAAAGAATTGAATTTAAAACACCTAAGAAGCCTAAGAAGAAATATTCTACAAAGGATAAGGGGAAAAGAAAAGCTGACACTTCAGAAAAGAAGGTTTGGGTAGAAAAGAAACATGGAGTCCTAGCTAAGGGAGAAACTATTTAATCTAAAATTGAATGTAGGTCCTCTAAAGGATGCATACTAGCTAAAGTCATGGATGATGAAGAGGATGCGGATAAAAATTGGAAGAAGGGCAAAGAAAGAGAAGAAAGATTGAAGCATTGCTTAACTTCCAATTTATTAGACTAGTTTTAAATTTAAAATCAATTTTATTTTATTAAGCTTTTATTTGAATTCCATCAATAATGTAATTTTGTCTTTATTTTATTAATGAAATTTCAGCTTTTTTAATTAAATCAACTTTTTAAATTTAATTTATTAAAGCAATGAAAACAAATTATTAGTTTCCAGAAATTTTCTCGAGTACAGAAGTCGAGAATTTTCCGAAGTACACCGAAATTTGCCCAGATATTCCCAGAAAAACGGCACCGCTGTTTTGCGCCTGTCGCCGAGCGATAGGCTCTATCGCTTTGCAATGCAGTCTGTCGGTCGGCGACAGACTTCTTTCTGTGGCACTGCTATTCCGTCGAATTTCTTTTTTTATTTCTGGGATGCGAGGTTTGCAAAAATTAAAGTGGCCACACCCTGCAAAGGTTTGCCTACGTATCCTTTCTTAAGGAATCAGGCCAAACGTAGCTCTCTTGAGTGTCCTAATCAAGCATTTATGGTAGTACTTTTTAAGTTGCTCAAGGTTCGTCATGTTTGAGAACTCGTTGCCATCCATGTCAGTCAGTTTTGCTGCACCTCCTAATAGGATGGTTTTGACGATATATGGTCCGAACCAATTAGGCCTAAATTTGCCTCTTGGATCCAACACATTTTTCCTTAATGCTTTAACACCAATTCTCCTACTTTGATGTTTTTTGTCTTGACCTTCTTATTAAAGTGCCTATCCATACGGGTTTGATAACATTGGGTATGATGTAGAGCTTCTAATCGCTTTTCATCAAGTAGGATTAGTGATTGGGATAGGATAGGTCGTTAAACTACTCCCCTAATCAAATTAATCATTTATAATACCTAAACTTATACTAAAATAGTTAGTGGCAAGTAAAGGGTCGAACCCAAAAGGACTAAGTGTATCAATTTGTGCTAATTAGACTACTAGGAAAGCTTGTGAGACAGAGAGAGGTTCAACTAAACACAACTAAGAACAAATAACTAAAACTAGGGAAAGTGGAATCCAATTACATCAATACATTCAATAACATCATACAATTAGATGAAAATGACCTTGATTAGGAACAATCAACACATTTAACTCACTTTCGCACAATTAAGCATGTTAATTATCCTACTAAACTAATTCACTCTCGTGCAACTAGCCTAGCAAAGGTATGGAAGAAATTAGGGCTCTCAACCAACTCACTCTCGCACAATCGATTGAAAGCACAATTAAGAACATAGAATTAATTAGCTAGAAAGATTCTAATCCATAAAAGCATCATCCATACACAATAATCAAGAAACAATTCCATACTAATCACAATCAATCATTCAATTTATTAACATAACCTTCATCCATTTCCCTAGAACAAAATCTAAGCTAACATAATGAAGAAAGACATGGAAAACAAGGTAAAATAAGAATAAAAACAAGATTAAACAAATAAACTAATTAATCTACTCAAATCAATAAACAAAAAGCAAAAACTAAGAATTAAGCCAAGAAATAAAGATGAGAGGAAGTTAGAAAATGCTCATTGAATAGATGAGAAGAAGTTCCACAGAGTTGCTTCTTCAACCTCTCAAAAACTCCATGGAAATCCAAGCTTTCTCTCTCTACACTACTCCTAAACTAACCCTAAGAGAGAGAAAATAAAAGCTAAACTAAAACTAATCTCCCTAAAATAAAATGTTGATTCAAAGTTCTTTAGAAAATAACCCAAAGAGGGTATTTATAATACAAGCTAAAATAATGTAAAAGAAATTAAAAAGAAAATAAAACTAAACTAAAACAATTAAAATACTAAACTAAAAATAAACAAAACAACCATAAAATAAAATAAAAGGAAAATGAAAATGAAAAAGAAAACAATCCCCAAAATTCCCACCCAAACCACAAAAAATAATCAGACCCCCAAACTCCTTCCACTTTCGAATTCCCCTGCTCCAATTCAAGCACCCATTCACGCATCATCATCACCGCTCATACTTCATCATCATCATCAATTATCACTTTGCAGCAGTTCGATTTTCATTAAAAGTCACGCGGGAAGCTCGTGAAATGGTTCGGTCGAACCATGGGTTGGTGCGGCCGAACTACGGGGTTGGTTCGGTCGAACCATGGGTGTGTTCGACCACACCTCTTCAAATTACAAAACCTCAAAAGTTTCTGACTCGAACTTCGACCAAACTCCTTTGGTTTGCTCGAACTTGATTGATTTTCATTTGCTCTGAATTGCGGATGTTGCTTGGGCGATTTGGGGTTGCAATTGGTGGCCGATTGTGGGTGAAGGGCTGGTGGTTGCTGTTGGGTGTGGATTGGTGGTGTTGGTTGCGATTTTGGTGGTGGTTTGCGGCTGTTGTTTGAGGGAGCAGGGGTTGCTGGGTGTTGCGGCATTGGTGGGTGATGGTGGTGGTGATTGCTGGCGGTTTTGGTGTTGTTGGGCTGATTGGAGTTGCGGGGTGTTGGTGGTGATTTTGGTGGCGAAATGGGAGGTGAGGTTGGGTTGGTGGTGCTGGTATGAGTTGCGGCTGGCAGCAGGGATGCTGTAGGAGGTTGGTGGTTTGCGTGGTGGTGGTAGTGTTGGGGTTTGCGTGAGGAAGCAGGGGAAGGTGATTGGAGGTGGTGTGTTTGTTGCTGTTGTAGTTGGTAAATTGGGGGAAAGCAGTGGTGGAGCTGGTGGTTTGCGTGGTGGTGGTAGTGGCTGCTGTTAAGGGTGGCTGAAGGTGGAGGTTGGTGATTTGGGTGGTTGTTGTTGATTGGAGGTGGGTGTGAGAAGGAGGAGCAGGGGCTGCTGGTGCGAATTGCCTCGAACCTCGGACCTTGAACCCGATCGACCACGGACCCGAAAACACCTACAACCAAAAACAACACGAGGGGATTTTTAAAAGATAAAATAAAATAAAATAAAATAAATAAGATAAAATAAGATAAGACAAATAAAGTAAAATAAAAAGCTAAAACTAAATAAATAATAAAGTAAAATGAAATAAAATAAAATAAAATAAAATAAATAAAATGAGAGAAGCGGGAAATTATTAACTAAATCACAAAAATAAACTAAAAACTAATAAAAACTACCAAAATACTCAAAATAAAGATAAAAGACGAGAATAAGCAAATAAAAGAAATAAAGAACAAAATGGGCTAAATTATTGTAAAATAAGCCGGAAAGCGACTCAATAAACACCCTAAAAGTGACATAAAAATCACTTATCAATTAGCTCTTCATACCTTGCTCTAGTCCATTCGACTTCATCTAGTTTACTTTCTAATAAAATGCGTAAAGATGGTATCTCTAGCTCTACAAGTTGTACGGCATCCATTCCATAAACCAAGGAGAATGGCGTATTCCCTGTTGATGTGCGAATTGACGTGCGGTAACCCCAAAGTGTGAAATGGAGTTTGTCAGGCCAATCCTTGTAATTTTCTGTCATTTTGTCGATAATAGTTTTTAGATTTTTATTAGCCGCCTCAACTGCTCCATTTGCTTGAGGTCTATAAGGGGGAGAATGATGGTGTTGAATACCATATTTTTGTAACAATTCTTCACATTCTGCTTGAAAGTGAGTTCCATTGTCACTTATCATCTCATGTGGGACTCCGTATCGACAACTAATATTCCTTTCGATAAAGAGTGCTACATGTTTCGCAGTGAGTTTAGCATATGATTGTGCTTCAACCCACTTTGTGAAGTAATCAATTGCTACTAAGATTTATTCGTGACCTTCTGTCCCAGGAGGGGTAATTTTACCGATAATATCAATTCCCCATGTAGAGAATGGCCATGGTGAAGTGTAGGTGTAAAGTAGAGATGGAGGAACATGTTGTAAATTGGCATAAATTTGGCATTTAGGGCATCTTTTTACATATTGATGACAATCCCTATTCATGGTAGTCCAATAGTACCCCTCTCGCATTATATTTTGGACTAGCATTTTGCCATTAACATGGGTTCCACAAATGCCTTCGTGGACTATCCTCATAACTCTTTGGGCATCCTTTTTCCCTACACATAAGAGAGCTCGATCCTTAGGTACCCTTTTATGTAACTTGTTGTCTATGAGTACGTATTGGGAAGCCAAGAGTCTTAATACTCGTTTTTCTCTTTTGTCAGCATGAGGAGGATATTCTCCTTTGGTGACGTAATTAAGTATAACTATGTACCATGGTTCTTCTTCTTCTTAATCTTGGACCACTTTATCATCTTCTATGGCTTGAATGTAAGCTGGTTTATGCCTTTTCTCTATGGTTAATAATTTTAATTTCGAACAACATAGTACTGAAAAATGATTCCATGAAGATCTTTCAGTCGTTCTTCCCCATTGTATTCGAATAATGTGTTGAAATAAACAAACAAAAAAATTATAAATGTACAAGAACTTATAATAAAAATAATACATCTTTAACACGAATATATTCAATCATATGTTTACCGGTATTTTCAATAGAATAAAATCAATTTAATGTTAATATCCTTACAAAAAAAAAACAAAAAAAAACCAAAAAAAAAAAAAAAAGTTGAAGAATCATCTTACCCCAAAAACTAAAAAACAATTGAGCACAATATAATCATCACAAAATCTCACCTTATTGGAATGAACAATCAACAAAAATAAAAACCAAAAAAATAAAACAAGATGGGGGAAAAGAAGAACAACAAAAATTGATGATGGAGTGCAGAGGAGGTAGTTAAGCTTCCAACTACCGACATGAAAATTGAGCAGCCATAGTTGTCGAGGGAGAGAGAATTCGAGTTTGTGTTGCTTTGTTGCCTTGCCATTGTTGAAGCTCCATATTAAGGCTATTTTGACTGACAACGAGATGTGTTTTCTACAATCAGAAAAGGTGATAGAACGAGATGAGATAGTTCTTATTGGGGAATTTTGTTACAACAATGGAGATGCTCTAAACTAGCTAGATCTGAGAGGAGGGGGAAAGAGAAAGAGAAAGCAAGAAGTTTTGAAGAGAAAGAAGAGAAGTACGGCTGTGGAGAAGTTAGACAAATAGATGGGCGTTCAAACCCACGAGAAATAGGGTTTATCATTTTTTTATTTTTTTTTATTTATTTTTTTAAATGTTAAATCAAACAGAACGGTTAATTAAGAAAGGCGTTCTATATAATAAATTGACAATTTAATAAAAATAAATAAATAAACTAAATAGAACAGTTAACTTAGATAGGCGTTCTATATAATCCTAGAGATCGCCTATCCAAGTTAACAGTTCTATATCTTGTGTTCCTTATTCTAGTTTTTGTACTACTGACTTGAGAAGAGATTGTCTAGTTGGAACCCAAATGTACACTGCAAGTACCATCAAGGTAGGGGTCATACTACTGAGAGCTGTTGGAAGCTAAAAGAAGCAATCCAATATTTGATCCACAATAACGGGCTTCCAATACCTTCAGTAGGCAAGAACACCAAGTGATGATAAGCTCAGGGACAAGAGGCAAGCTTCAACGACAAGATTTCATGACCTCTTTTTCTATTTCTTTTTTCATTTTTTCCTTTCCCCAATAAGTCTAGCATAGGCACCTTTTTTTGTAGGATTTTTTCTTTTTCCCTTTCAATAAAATGAGCATTATATTTCCTTGCATATGATCATTGCATTGCAATACATTAATAAAAAAAAATAATAAAAAATTCCATGCCAAACAAAGCACAAGGTATACCAATGATTTGAGGCACCCCTTGTAGCCACATCATATTTTCTTTCACCCTTCTAATTTGCAATCCTTTTTTTGGTAAACCACTTTGAGCCTCGTCTCACGATAGTCCTTTGGTTTTTCAACCTACATCTACCTAACCTTGGGATGGGATGGTGTGTAACTTATGCAATTTTCAATTTCATAAAAGCTTGAGTGACTTCAAAAGATTAAAATAGCAAAAAAATAAAATAAAAAATAATAATAATAAAAGTGTACAAAAGGGCAAGTGTTCCAATTCCTTTGACATGAACATGTCTTTGATAAGAACACATTTCAGATTGCGTCTCTTATCGAGTGCCCGGTACCGTGCCTGAAAAACATGAATATCAAGTGAGTGATAGACCGCATTATCGGGATTGCCCACACTTATAAAAATAAAAAAAAATGCAAAAGCAAAAAAAGAAGAGAGAAAAAATAAATAAAGCAAAAAAAGAGAGCTAAACCTCAAGCATGAAAATACAAGTATTCTAAAAGCAAGGTTGCACACCTTGGGGGCTTATCTAAGATCTTGAGCCTTTATCCCTTTCTTCTTCTATAACCTTTAGCCTAACCATGTTACAACCCTTAAAAAGACCTTTTTGAGGTATACACACACTTGTGCGAAGTTCGGCTAGAGCTACGTTCGGCCTGATTCCTAACAAATACGTATGCAACCTCACATCGAGGTGCGGCCGTAATAAAAATGCATTCATATTTACGTTCATAATTGATCATATCAAGGGATCCCTTGTGCTCGTTGTAGACATCTACTTTTGGAATCCTGTCCCGACAGGAAGTGCAATGACGACAAATAAAGCCATCTTCGTGTTGGATCAAAGTGAAGAATACTTATGGATAACTGGTTAAGCCACAAAACACAAAAGACTAGCCCGAATAAAAGAACAAGGCTAATACAAGGTCCAATTAACTAAACCGATAATAATTAGGCTTAAGCCCGTGCTTAAAACCCAATAATGACGGATTTAGGAGCGTCTAGGTTAAAATTTAAGCTGCCGCAGAAACTGTCGCGCGCATCTCACAAAGTCGCGCACAGATGTCGCGCGCAACTTATTCAGTTGCTCGCAGCACTCCGCGCAACTTCTGGAGATGCGCTCGCAAAAGATTCATAATATCAAAATATTGGAAAATCAAATCTTACCATAGAGTTGCGCGCAAGATAAATAGTTGCGCGCGTATTCCGCGCGCGACTTATTCACTTGCGCGCGATAGCCGCGCGCAACTCATCCAGTTGCGCGCGACACCTGCTGTGGCAGAATGCTCTTAACCCTAAACCTAATCATTCCCTATAAATAAGACCCTAATCCGAGGCTTAAACACAGAAAATAACCAAAAATGCTGGCAGAATACTTGTGAACTTGTGCTTCCTAACCGTCTTGTCCTAAACACTCACCCCTTTGATACTTTGTTACTACGGTGGAGGTTCCCCAACAAGAAGAAATCCATAAGTGTTCTAAACGGAGATCTAGCAAAGAGAAGTGGTAAATTCCCGAGCACTTAGTTAAATCACATTTATTTTCTTGTTAAAAAGAACCTTAATTAATTAATTAGTGTTGTTTGATCATCTTTAAAATAATTAATTAATCAATTCCATATAGTATCTTTCGTTAAATAAAGATTAGAATTGAATAAAATAATTGTTGGTTTATCACTTAAGCCAAGGCGAATATTGTTTATTTTCTTGTTCTTTTCACGAATTTAATTAAATAAGAATAACGACCTTATGATGTAATTCCTACATAAATTGATGTGTGTAAATAAAATCAATTAACATAGTTTTAGGTACCACGTTGCATATATTGTTTGGTGATGAAATTGTACAAAGGAAGAGCTAGTAGAGGCCGCACTAGGGCTAGGATCACGATTCCCTCTAAAGGGAACGTTATCTTGGTACCCTCGCTCCCGAACTCATTTCTGGTTTATGTAGACCAATTTGGGCATGGGTAAACTTATGATTCATGCTAAATATCCCTTGAACTCTACTTGGGAGAAAGGCATGAACGAGGTTTATAGGTTTTCCTAAAACTCATTGGCGACTCCTACTTGTTCCTTACAAAAAAGCGTGTATGATAGAATCATTTCTAATTCAAGGTCTCCCAAACAGTCAGGAATTCAAATCCTAATACACCCTAACAAGTGTAAACTCCTAGGCTTTTAAAGGGCCATGGGCATTTAAGGATAGTACCCCTTACGATGGGATCACCCTCCTTACACTCGTCCTTTTTCATTTAGAGCTAGACTTGGGGGCTTGATCCTTACGTCATTAGCCTACCTAGCCTAAGAGTCACCATCTTTTGGCTCTTCTCAAAATAATATCTTTCCATACATTTAGCTCTTGCGGCCTAACTTTAGTATCACTTTCACACACCGCACAGATACATGACCAAATATACTTTCCCTTAGGAACCCTTTGTCACGAAATCTTAACATAACGCTGAAGCATGCTTTGTCATGTCAAAATCGCTCATCATCATTGCATCACAAAGTATGAAGTACTTAGCCTCCGCGCCTAAGTTACCTAAATACTTTCATAATCGAGTCAACTAGGATAGTTTAAGACGTTACAATCCTTGTATTGTGAGAGACAACGTTAACGGATTAAGCTCATTCAACATGCACCTTCAATAACTTCGCTTCTTTCTTTTTTCGCGTCTTTCTTTTTCGGGAGAAAGTCGGTACCCTCCACAAAAATGACGGAAGTTTTTGCTTTTTTGCATTTTCGAGTCACACGATCACAATACAATGCACACACGGATCATGAGTCACACGTGTCATTTCACTTCGAGTCGAGTCAACCTCGAGTCAATCACAGCGAGTCAAGCTTATACCTTGAGTCGTGTCAAGTCAATGAGTCAAGAAACATCAAGTCTTAGGTCAACCCTAAAGAAAGAGATTAGTAAAGTCCTATAGTAAAGATAGATACAGGTGCATCCCAGCGGCAGCAAGAGCAGAATAGGGAAGACCCGACTCCAGCGCCAAACGACAACATCTAGCGTCTGGCAACAAATTTCAGCGCCTGGCGCTAGATCTCAGCGTCTGGTGACAGAGCCAAATTGCGGTGCCAGAAGCATTGCAATGGCGACAGAACGCTTAACCACTTAGAACGGTTATTTCAACCTCATACAACAATTTTGGGTTCCTTGGTATGCCAGTTAGCCCCTCTAAGCAATTTGACATGATTTAGTAGTCGGCTTGATTACAATCGCAGTAAGTGATCGACATGACGAAAGATCGTCTCACTTAGCTTAAAGCGCCTAAACATTGGCTCATTGCAAGACACCGACATATTGGTTTATAAATAGCAGAGACACCGACATACTAGTTCATAAACAACAGAGGCACCGACATAATGGTTCACAAGCATCTAAAGCGCCGACATACTGGCATAGCGGGAGCAAAGTTTAAGCGAGCTTTAAAGACCGACAGGCGTTGGTCTTCAGAAGTTTTCTTCGGAATATTATCGCAATAAACATTCAAGTATCAAAGCTCTTTTGTTCAAAGACGCGTGGACATATCATCAAAAGCTCTTTGTTCAGAGACGCATGGACATATCATCAAGCTCTTTTGTTCAAAGACGCGTGGACGTTTCTTTCAAGCTCTTTTGTTTAGAGACGCGTGGACACATCATTCAAAATCTCTTTGTTCATAGACGCGTGGACACATCATTCAAAAGCTCTTTGTTCAGAGACGCGTGGACACATCATTCAGAAGCTCTTTGTTCAGAGGGGCGGGGACATATTCAAAAAAAGCTCTATTGTTCAGAGACGAGTGAACATCACCAGCGGCAAAGCGCAACCACAACATCAAAACAGCAAGATGGCATTCCGTAAATTGTGGAAGGTTGTTAACAACAGCAAATACAACAATGCAACAGCAACAAAATCGGTTACCCTCAAAGACGTGTGCTCAACGGTGCAAGATACGCGTTTCTTAACTCTCTTATATGTTTTAACTAATGCTAGTTTGCAGGTATCGGCGTTACAAGAGTGATTTAGAATCATAGAACGTTCTAAATCAGTCTCCGTCCCTATCGATACTTTGACTTTTGTTTTCGAAACTTGCGTTTCTCCAAACTCAGTCAAAGTGGGGGCTTTTGTAGACACCCATTTGTGTCTCCCCAAAACCAAACCCGGTGATGAGTACCTTTCACGTTGAATCATAATCGAATGAAGTGAAAGTATGGAAAGTCTAGTGTTGTGGAAAGTCCAGTTTGGTTTGGTCCATATCAAGGGTCCAATAATAGTGTAGTTGGATGGGGCTTGAAAAGAGTTTTCCAACGATATATTATAAGCCCAATTCTAATGAATAATGAGGAAGTTATGGCCAAATTACTAAACTGGTCCCGGTTTGATTTTATGTGCGGCCCAATGATCTAGAGGAGGGCCTAATATTGATTTATCATTCCTAATGCAATTAGAATTGATTTTAGTCTTCTATATTCTCCTAGAAGTTTCTTTTCATTCCTAATTTAATTAGCATTAATAAATTGACTTTGGTTGACCTTTTGGAGTTTTAATCAGAATAAAACAAGTGTTTTTAAGGAAAATACGATTTTGCCCTTCTGTACGAATAAAATTTATCAAAAATAAGAAAACGTGTGAAATTATTTTCTAGCGCCTGACGAAAGGATTAGCGCTTGCCGCTAATGCTTATCGTCTGGCGCTAGCCTTAGCGCCTGACGCTAGTGTCCAGCATCTGGCGCTAATCAGTTTTATTTTTTTCGAAACTCTGATTCGTTTTTTTATCCATCCGGCTGATTTTCTTTATAAATAGCCTCCTAAAACCTCCGTTTTCCATCATCAATTCTCACCAATTCTTATTCTCTTTCACCAACTCTCATCAAGAAATTCTTGATACTCTCTCTATCTCTTTTCTAAACTAGTTTCTCTCAAACAAAATTCCGCATTCACAAGATCAAGAAACACCTAGCCAAGTTCGAAGTTGCCTTCGCCCTAGACGTGAAAGGTTTTAATTTCTTAGGGTTTGGTCCCAAATCTCTCTTTTTATTATTATTTAATTTAATTGTTTTGATTTTTTATTTTCCTTGAAGTTACTAATGTGTGTATTTTGTTATTAGAAAGAGATACGAGGCATCCAAGTAAGTGCTGTAATTGATTTATTGATTTTATGGTTCTTAGAAATCATGTCTAGGTTGTTATTATGATTCTTAGTGTCATGTTAGGGCGTTTTGATCTTCCTAGTATCATGTTTAGGGTAAAGAATAAGTTCCTTAAATCAAGTATGATTGTTATGATGCTTCCTATTTTCTTTCCTAATAGCATGTTAGTATCATGTTAGGGCTATATATTTGATCTTTATTGATTACTGACATGCTAGGGTTTGTTATTAATCTTGTTAGTATCATGCCTAAGATCTTGCTATTAATATTATGCTTTAACATGATTATGATTGTTATTATTATTATTATTATTATTATTATTATTATTATTATTATTATTATTATTATTATTATTATTATTGTTATTATGTTGCTTGATATTTATTGTTATTGCTTGATCACGCCTTTTATGCATGTTTAAAGGGAATTTGTACTTGTAATCACGCTTAATAAGTTAATTAATAATCTTGTTTAGGGTTAATTTGATTATAATTCAAGTGATCGCCAATAATAGATTTGTTTGTGCATTAATATCCAACCAACATAGATAAACAGGTTTAGGGTAAACCTATTGATTGCATATTAGTCCGACAGCGCACATGAATACAATCAGAATAAAGTAGAGGCCTATTATTAGGGCAGGTTCAATCTCTTTTAGGTTGGATTTGTACCTTCATCCCCAAACTACCAGTCATGGTTCCAGACCTATTGGAGTTGACGATCTCCTGGATCGTTAAGGGGTGTAACCTTCACCTCGGAACGGTTTACAAGTTCCTAAAACTTGTTGGCGACTCTTTTGCTCTAGCTTCTTTCCCTTTGGACTCCACCGTAATTTAGTGTATGATCACAGTGGGGTTCAAGTTTGGGTAATGCTTGAAATATTCCCTACAGTATGTCATATCCTAATGAGGCCCAATAATGGGCCTCTAACTTGTTTAACCCAATGCCCTTGTTATGTGACCTCGTGGATCCATTCTACTAGACTTACTATTTGACTAGTCCAAAGATCATTTATCATAATCTAGCAATAGATAATGACGACCGAAAAGAACGAACCTATAATCTTCATAATAGTGATCCTTGATATATCTAGTACTTGCACTTATCAAAGACATAATTCCTTCACCTTCTGCCGATAGGTGCCGCCTACACAGCTTACTCACCCAATCTTGGTTATGATGCAAATTACCCCCATGGCCGCATATGCAGCAATACACTAATTCTATGCTTGGGGCCATCCCCAAGAAGGAGAAGGATGACATCCCTGGCATAGAGACGTTCAACCTTGAACGGATCATGGCCCTCCTGTTTGAGGTATGACTTTTCCAACAAATTTTGTTAAGTATTTTACTGCTTGAGCCCCTAACACTTTGTTTGTTTCCATAGGCTATGTTGAGGGTTGATGGGTTGAAGAGGCCATGGTCCCACATGCAAATAGAACAAGGTAAAACAAGCTAATAAAGCTATGCGAGACTCTGCAGACGTTGCTTAATACCAAACTATAGTAAATGAACTTGAGACTAAAGCATTTGAACTGACTCGGGCGAAAAACATCAGGCGCTTTACGGCTGAACTAGAGACCGCCAAGAAGAAGGCTTTTGACTTTGAGGCTGCGCTCAAAAATGCCCAAGCGAACATCAAAAATCTTGAGGGAGTTGACAAGGAGAACATTGATCTCCGCGCAGACGTCAACCGCCTGAAGAATGAAATGCCCCGGGCGAACTTCAAGGTAATGCTAGAGGCCAAGCAAGAGCAGATCGTTGAAGAGAACAAGTCCGATTGCACAGATCATATGAAGATCGCCAGGGAGGCATTACACCCGGGGAAGGAGTACGGTATTTGGGCCTTAGCTTATCAGTATGCTAACGAAGTTATCAATGACAAGGACAAGGGCAAGTCGTATCTTGGGTCATTCGACGCCTGGGCCAACAAGGAGGTAGATGAAGGGCCAGTTCAAGCTGTGAGCGGAGGAGAGAAAGAGCAAGAACCAGAAGAAGCTCAAGTGAACTCTACTCTACCACCGCCTGAGCAGACAAGAGAGAGGGACCCGACTGTACCGCAAGTTTAAGCTTGTTGTCTTCTATACGGCTTTAAGCCGTCTGCATTTCCGGCCTGTGTGCCGACTATTAGAATGTAATGAATCAACAATTTAATTGTTTTTGCTTTTACCCGGATGGTTATCTAGTCAACATTTCCTCCCAGCTACTATGGTCGAGTTTTATATATTGTACACACCTAAAAATGTCTCCCCAAAACCAAACCCGATGATGAACAACCTTTCACCACCATTATTGGTCAAGTTGAGTATTTAATCTTTGGAGTGCTTAAATCCATGTTCTACCCAATATATTTCATGAACCAATCCAATTTCTAGCTCATTTCCCTAAACCATAACCTATTTTCCACTTTTCGTGTCCACATCGCAAAACTGAGAGAAACTGATTTTATGGATATACAATTTTGATACAATTATTATTTTGTTGGATAGGACTTTAAATAAGCTTTCCAACCATATATCATAAGCCCAATTCCGAGCTATAACGAAAAAGATATGAGCAAAACACTAAACTCGGCCTAAAACCGACACCCTTCCACTAAAATGGTCATATCTTAAAACCTCATATAATTTTGACTTGAATCTAATTGTGTTGGAAATTATACTTGATAAGCTTTCCAATTATATTTTATATGCCTTATTCCGAGTTACGGATCAAAAGTTATGATTATTGTAAAAACGGGTAAAAAACTGAAATTACCGCGCAGCAGCAAAAATGCCGGGACGCGGCAAAAGCTGACGTGTCACGGGGCTGATTCCCGTGACACGGTGCCCATTTTTGTATTTCTGCACAATTTTCTCTCGTGTCACGGGATTTTGCACCGTGTCATGGTGCAATTTCCCGTGTCACGGTGCCCATTCCGTGACACGGGGATATTCCGTGTAATTTCCGCGTACTTTTTACACCGTGACACGGCATACTGCACTGTGCCACGGTGGAAAATGCCGTGTCACGGAATTTCTTCCCGTGTCACGGTGCACATCCCGTGCCACGGGATTGCTCCGTGTTTTCTCCGCGTAATCCCTAAACGCGTTTTCACTTCCCGTAACCTTATTATTTCCCGCGTCACTCAGCTTTTCCCCGTGTCACGGGATCTTCCCCTGTCGGACGGTGCCTTTCACCGTGTCACAGTGCTCTTTGCCGTGACACGGTATTATTTTTTAGGGTTTTTATCTTTTTAGGGTTCCGCGTTTTCCCTCTGCTCATTTTCCCTATAAATAGGACCCACCTTTTCTGCAGTTGGGGGCACCAATAATCATTCTCTCTCACCTTACACCAAAAATCATTCTCTTCTCCCTCTTTAACCTAATTTCTAGCCTCCTTATTCTTCCATAATAATTCCCCTAAGCACTCCAAGGAGTTTATACTTAACCCGAGGTTCCGTCCTTAAACCAAGGCGTGAAAGGTACAAATAACTGAGGGTTTGGACCAAATCAATTCTACTTTTTATTTAATTTAATTTTCATTTACTTTATTATTTTTATTGAAGTTACTAACAGTTTATTCATGATGTAGCAATTTAAAGGAACGCGCGAAATGTGAGTAATTATTAATTAATTTAATTACTCTTATTTTATTTTCTTATTGCTAGTATCATGATTAGGTTATTTTATATTTAATTTGACTAACACTATTATTGTTGAATTGCTTCCAATATTAATGTTTATTTTATTATATTTATTGATCACCATATTGCATGTTAAAGGGAATATGTAATTGAAAATCACGCCTAATAAGATAATTTGGACAACCGGTTTAGGTTCCTTTATAATCTTGTTATTAATTAAAGTGATCACAATATTTTAGAATAATATGTTTCATTAATATTCAACCAATTTAGCTTAATAATAGTTTTGAGCAAATTGAATATTTTGTTTGCATGCCTTTGAGATCGCAGGAATCACTTTTCACTATAAGAATCGAGTAGAGGCCAATACGGGCGAATGTGACTCCATGACTCACTTCGTACCATCATCCCCGATCCTCCTTTCGTGGTTCCGAACCATATGGAGTTAGTAATCTCATGGATTATGAATGGGGTGTAACCTTCAAGGGTCAATCGTTGTTGCCTATCGTTGTCCCTTATTCGTGGTTGCCTTTTATGATCCATGAACGGTTTACAAGTTCCTTAAAAACTTGTTGGCGGCTCCCTACTTTCCTTGTCCCTAATCGTGTCCCTTATCGCATTATGTCAATTCCCACTTCCTATGATTGCCAAGCATATTTACACATGCATAACGTAGGCGCACTTCGAGCGACGCCTACATATATGAAAGTACCAACTGAGTCGGTTTTGATTTGATTTAATTTTTTTGCATTTTTCAGTTTTTGCATATATATGTGAATTTGCCTATTTTATTAAAAGCATGCGGCAAAAGGTTGTACATGCCCCTGGACGGCTCTGTGAATGGTTTCAAAACTTAATTGATTGATTTGGAAACTTTTGATACTTTAAAGATGTTCCTAAGTCAATCAAGCACACAGTCGTTCAACAAGTGGATCAGCCGGGTTTGTACCGCCTTGGTACTTGCAATTCAATTATACTCTATGTCCATTTGCCCCATTAAGAGGACGTACAATTTCGAGAGATAACCGAAGTCAGAACTTCGGTTGGTCACCAGCTGATATCTTCAAACAACCGGTTCCCATAGACTTAGTCTTCTTTTAGATTACCCAGGTCAGACGGCTATGAGTTCACCAATTAGGTCGTTTAATCTTTGTTGTATGTATGCATTTGTAGAGCATTGTGCCACCCTGATGGGAGATGCTCTCAGCGACAATTCGGTCGGACGCCTTACTCATGTTAGAGCAGGCGAATTTATAAAATAAATTACCATCCGGCCATTGGCCTCACGTCTCTTAGACATTTGTTTAGCTACTAAGTTTTTAACTTAGTTTAGATTTAGCATGTCAAATTGGTCGTCTTTGTTTTGCACAGTCGGTGCTTTAGGTATATTACACATGTACATAAAGTAATAAATAACAGTATTGAAAACAAAAAGCAGCTTTTCCTTGATAGGCTTTTTATTTACAAAAATTTACAGCTCTTAGAAGTAGTACTTTTTAAGATTGTCTACATTCCATGTTCTGGGCAGCCGCCTACCATCTGGGTTTATAGGCGGTAGGTGTTGTTCCTTACTTCTTCATAAACTTGGTAGGGACCTTCCCAATTAGGGGTTAACTTTCCCTGCTCATTGTCCCTTCCGGTTGCCTTAATTTTCCGTAACACAATGTCACGCTCTTTCAGGGGCCATTTGTGTACTCTTTTGTTGTAGGAACGGGTCATTCTCAGACGGTAGATCTCATGACGCCGGTGGCATTTCCCATGCGTTCCGAGAGTGAGTCCAAAGCTAGCCGCATGGCCTCCCTATTTGCCTCTTCATCGTATAGCATGACTTGAAGAGTCGGCTCATAATGCTCGATGGGCAAGACGAGTTCAACACCGTAAACCATGAGAAATAGGGTTTCATCGGTTGCCCCTTTTTCAATTGTCCGGATGGCCCATAAGACATGAATAAATTCTTTAGCCCATAAACCAGCGGCGCTTTCTATTATTTTTTTAATGACGTTTCAGATAAGTTTGTTGAAGGCTTTAACTTGGTCGTTTTCTAGGGGTCGGCCTACTGATGCAAAACAATGTGAGATCCCCTGATCTCCCAACCAAGTCTTGAGTTGAGGCGTTTCCAACTGAGGGCCATTGTCAAAAACCATGGACATAGGTACCCCAAACCGGGTGATGATGTTCTTCTAAATGAAAGAGATGACATCCTTAGCCTTGATATTTTTTACCGCCTCTGCATCAACCCACTTGGTGAAATAATCAACAGCCACTAGAATGTACCATTTTCCGCCTAGAGTAGGCGTATACGGTCCCAAGATGTCCATGCCCCATTTAGCAAACAGGATTGGGCTATGGATTGCTGTCAGGTCATTAATAATTTGTTCTCCATTACTTCTCAGAAGATTGACCAAGGTGTATCACGTGAGGCGGAGGATGCCAATTATGACAGTGCATCCGCTTGATTGTTTTCAAACTTGGGCACTTGAATCAAATGGAATTCTTCAAGTGTCCTACCCTCAGCTTTGACCACATGAAGGTATTTGATCGTAGACGGATGGGTGGCTTCATAGTCACCATGTGTAGGGAATATTTCAAGCATTACCCCAAACTTGATCCCCATTGTGATCATACACTTAACCATGGTGGCGTCCAAAGGGAAAGAAGCTAGAGAAAAAGAGTCGCCAACAAGTTTTAGGAACTTGTAAATCGTTCACAGGTTGAAGGTTACACCCCTTAACGATCCATGAGATCGTTAAATCCAATAGGTCTGGAACCATAACCGGAAGTTCGGGGATGAAGGTACAAATCCAACCTAAAAGTGATTGAACCTACCCTAATAATAGGCCTCTACTTTATTCTGCTCGTATTCATGTGCGCTCTCTGACTAACTTGCAATCAATAGGTTTACCCTAAACCTGTTTAATCTATGTTGGTTGATTATTAATGCACAAATAAAACTATTATTGGCGATCACTTGAATTATAATCAAATTAACCCTAAACAAGATTATTAATTATCTTATTAAGCGTGATTACAAGTACAAATTCCCTTTAAACATTCATAAAAGGCGTGATCAAGCAATAAAAATAAATATAAAGCAACATAATAATAATAATAAAAATAATAATCATCATCATAATCATAATTAAAATAATCATATCAACGCTAAAGCATAATAATAGCAAGATCTTAGGCATGAAACTAACAAGATTAATAACAAACCCTAGCATGTCACTAAATATTAAAAAACAAAGCTTTAGCCCTAACATGATACTAACATGCTATTAGGAAAGAAAGTAGGAAGCATCACAGAAATCATAATTGATACAAGCAAATCACCCTAAATATGATACTAAGGAAAAACATCCTAACATAATACTAGGAATCAATCAAAACATCCTAACATGATTTCTTTATCATAATAACAATGAAAACAATTAAAGAACTTACTTGGATGCCTCGTATCTCTTTCTAATAACAAAATACACACGTTAGTAACTTCAAGGGAAACAATAAAACAAACAATTAAATACAATAAAGATTAAGAAAGTTTAGACTAGATTTGGGACCAAACCCTCAGAAATACCAAACCTTTCACGTCTAGGGCGAAGGCAACTTCGAATTGGGCTAGGTGTATCTAGATCTTGTGAATGCGGAATTTTGTGTTTGTAAAAAAGGTTGGTTTAGAATAAGAGAGAGAGAGAAAAAGTATCAAGATTTCTTAATGAGAGTTGGTAATTAAAAACGGAGGTTTGAGGAAGCTATTTATAATGAAAAATCAGCCGGAATATGATAAAAATAATCGGAGTTTCAAGAAGAATAAAACACGACGTTGTCGCCGCACAAGCCTCTGTCGCCAGGCGACAGCCTGTGGTGCGGTGATGCAGGCAGTTTTTTCACACGTTTTCATATTTTTGATATAATTAAGCGTACGAGGGGTAAAACTGTAATTTCACTTAAAACACTTCTTTAATTCTAAATAAAACTCATAAAACTTAATTATCAACGCTAATGACATTAGGATTCAAAAGAACCTTCTAGAAGATTCTAGAAGACTATAATCAATCCTAATTGCATAAGGAATGATAAATCAAAATAGGCCCTCCTCTAGATCATTGGGCCGCATATAAAGATCAAACCGGGCCCAGTTTAGTAATTTGGCCATAACTTCCTCATTATTCATCGGAATTGGGCTTATAATATATCGTTGGAAAAGTATTTTTGAACCCGATCCAACTACACTATTGTTGGACCCTTTCCATGGACCAAACTAAACTAGATTAGCTATTTTCATAAAATAGGTTTTCAAAAACAGAGAGAAAGAAAAGAATTAAAACTAACCGCGACACTAGACATTCCACACTTTCACTTCATTCGGTTATGATTCGACGTGAAACGTATTCATCACTAGGTTTTGTTTTGGGGAGACACAAATGGGTGTCTACAGACGCCCCCACTTTGACTGAGTTTGGAGAAACGCAAGTTTCAAAAACAAAAGTCAAAGTATCAATAGGGACGGAGAATGATTCACAACGTTAGCCGATCCTAAATCATTCTTGTAATGCCGATACCTGCAAAACTAGCGTTAGTTAAAACAGATAAAAGAGTTAAGAAACGCGTATCTTGCACCGTCAAGCACACGTCTCTTGAGGTAACTGATTTGTTGCTGCATTTGCTGTTGTGACAACCTTCCACAAGCTAGGGAACGCTATCTTGCTGTTTTGATGTTCACTCGTCTCTAAACAACAGAGCTTTTTTGATATGTTCACGCGTCTCTAAACAAAGAGCTTTGAATGATATGTCCACGCGTCTCTGAGCAAAGAGCTTCGAATGAAATACCCACGCGTCTCTGAGCAAAGAGCTTCTTTTTGTTTGACGATCTTCCTCAAGCTAGGGGATACCACCTGAAGACTGCTACGCCTGTAACTGCCTCCAATTCTGCTGTGACAGCCTTTTGCAAGCTAGAGAATCCTATCAAAGATTGCTTCGCCTGAAATGATCTTCTAGCGCTTTGTGACCATCTTCCGCAAGCCAGGGAATATGATTAAAGATTGCTTCTCCTGAAGCTATCCTCATTTGTTGTGATAACACTTTGAAGAGTATCACCAAAGACCAACGCCTTTCGATCCTTTAAAGTTTGCTTGAACTTGCGTTTGCTATGCCAGTGCATCGTCGCTTTCGCTGCTTGTGAACCAGTATGTCGGTGCTCCTATTGTTTGTGAACCAGTATGTCGGTGCCTTTGCTATTTATGAACCATTATATCGGTGCCTTTGCAGTGAGCCAATGTTAAGGCGCTTTAAGCTAAGTGAGACGATCATTTCTCAAGTCGATCACTTAATGCAATTGTAACCGAGCCGATTACTAAATCATGTCAAGTTGCTTAGAGGGGCTAACTAGAGTACCAAGGAACCTAGAATTGTTGTACGAGGTCAAAATAATCATTTTGAGAGGCTTCGCGTTGTATCGCCGCTGCAACGTCGCTGGCGCCGCGATTTCTTCCTATCGCTCGGCGCTGCACTTTGTTGCTCGGCGACAGAGTTGTCGTGTGACGCTACTGTTGGGATTTTCGCATAAATCTCCTTTCTTCCTTATTTCGCTGCTACGGCTTTCGTTCATTCGAGTTTCGCCACAAAAACTTCGAATCGTCCGTTTTTGCTCGTTTCACAACCAAATTCGCTCAAATTTGTTGCAAATCAAAGCTTTGTTCATCTAGTTTGCTGATCTATGTAAGTTTTTTGCAAACTCACTCGAATTTTTCTGAATTTTGCACATGTTTATTCACGAATTTTTTGAAAATACAAAACTTATATTGCTCCAATTTACTTTGTTTGTCAAATTTTATGCCATGAAATTGCTTGATTATGTTTATATATTACCTTGGGAGTATTTTGAGACTTGTTTGACTCAATTTGGTGAAGAAACGAGCGATTCACCATTGTTAAACCTCTTAAGGTCGTGAAAATAATGTGGCACGTTCTTGATGTTTTTGCTATCAATTCTTGTTCAATTTGTCGCAATAATTATAATAAAATTGCAAGAAATTGTTTGATTTCTTGAAAAAATGCCATATATGCTTGAATTGAAATTGTGCTCTGTTTTAGTACTACGTACTCTTTTTTTTTTTTTTTGCGAACATAGTATCATGCAACTAGGCGAACTTTAGATACTATAGAGCCTTAATTTCTTGTCAATCTTGCACAATGTAGTATGGCTAGACATAGAGGTTCTGGCTCTCGGTCTTGAGACACACGACGAGAGCACGAGCCTGTTCAGGAGGACGCAGATCCGTCCACCTCTCTCGGTCCTTTACCAGAGTGGGACGAGCAGACATTGTTCTTTGCCCCCGAGCACCACATTTCTGAGAGGGTGTGTCGTGGGATTTTTAGTGGTAGGACGCGCAGCCATGGCTCACGACACCCTAGGCAAGTTGTACAACAAGTATTTTAGCAACGATGAGGGGCTGCGGCTGCTTAGGGTGTCTTGTGGGCTGACAACCGTATTCCGAGCTACGCAGGCCATGTACTCATTCGATACGGGCCACCACGTGGTTCGTGCTTTGGTGGAGTTCTTCTGGGACACCACCAACACTTTTCATTTTCCTTGGGGAGAGATGACTGTCACCCCAGCCGACTTCAGTCTCATCTCGGGACTGGAGTTTCGCTCGACTACGCTGCCGTTCGACAGCTCTATTAGTGTTTTCTCTCTTGTGGTTGACGAGATGTTGGGTCCGATCGTTGTTCGGGCCCGTGATGAGGTGGAGCCATCACAATTTAGCTCCAGGTGCATTCCCCGGTCGACTTTGGCAATGTCTTTTGAGGACGATGCGACCACCCGAGAGTAACGGGTGTGCATCTTTGCACTTATTTTGCTGTCAGGGACTTTTTCTCCTAACAAGGGTAATCAGGTGCAGCTCTACTACCTTTCTGCTCTCCGCGATCTTCAGCTGATCGGGACTTACAATTAGGCCAGCTTGGCCTATGCTGACCTTTTGCGGGGATTGCAAGACTCTTGTCGACACCGGTCTTACACAGGAAACATCGCTCTCTCTACCTTCTAGAGAGTCGTAGAGGTACACTTTTTCTCTTTAAAATTTATTTCTAAACTCTTATTAGAATTTGCTGATTTCCTCTTTATCTTTGTAGATTTGGTTCTATGAGTACTTTCCTTCGCTTGCGCCGGCGAGACCATCTCCACGCGAGCTCCCTATTGGTGCCTATTGGGGAGGTCGCTTTAGTAACCAGGCGACTACTGCCCGTGTCCGAGAGCTGATCCTCTCAGTATGTTCTTTTGAATAGTCGACATCTTTGTATTGCTTTCGATAGAGCTTTATCTTACAGACATATTTTGCAGGAGCCTGAGGTGTTGTACTGGCCATGAAACGGTCGGGTTATTCTTGCGCTGACTGCGCAGTACACTGTTAAGCATCGCTACTTTCAGGGGACGTATGAAGCGGCGGTGTACCTAGGAGAGAGAGTTGTTATTCAGCACTCCTCATAGATTTTTGTCGTCCCTGCTCCTCCGCCTCGCCACATGTTCCATGATGCGATGCTGCTCAACTTATCGAAGAGGTCTCCTGCTGGTACCCCTTGGCGATCTTATGCTAGCTCGGGACGATGATACGAGGAGGATTTGCTGCCGTTGTTAGCTCCGGCCCCTATTTTGTCTGAGGAGGCGGCAGTATGATTTTTGTCTTTTATCTTTTTGCTAAGTAGCCCCCAAGTGGTATTTTATTCACTTTGGTTTGCTTTTTTTCCAGACCGAGCCTTCTGAGTTTGTTCCCCCTCGTATGTTCATCCAATATCAGGGGACATACATTGAGAAGATGATCCCTCCTGATCCCGAGGATCAGCGTTTCGTTGAGGGATCTATCCCTCGTCACCAGACTCGGGTAAGTTATTTACTTGCTATTTGCTTACATCTACCCTGTATTGCTATTGACTTTATTTCTTTGACAGTTGTCGCGTGAGGTGGTTACGGCAATTGTGAGGTGCATAGACGCCTTTCGGAGCTAGCTAGTGCGGATGAGGAACGTGGCTTCCTGTCGTCACGACGACACCGTTCGGGAGGTAGCTTTTCCTCTTTATTTCTGCATTGTTTATATTTATATTTTCTTTGCATCTGACTTGATTTCTTTTTGTAGGGACAGCCTATTCCTTCCCATACTCGGACGAGACATGAGGCTAGGAGAGAGCCGGCTAGGTTTAGCTGGAGGCGTCGTCGTACTACTTCCGGTGGTCGGGGTGGCCAATTCGATGCTGCTCGGATCGAGGCAATGGAAGGCTCGGGCTCTTCTTCTGAGAGCGCACAGGCTGGGCCGATGGGCCAAGGAGAGGCGACATCAGCTCCGGCAGGTGGTGGGACGTACGAGGTCGGCTCGTCGTTGCAGCAGCCTCCGCAGCCTCAGCCTTTGCTGATTCATCATCAGGGCGACCTTGGGTGGACTGGTCCTGAGTTAAGTTTCCCTACTCCTGGAGAGACCGGAGCTGGTGGGGAGCATACTCCTCGATCTGCGCAGTTCTTTGATATGATGAACATTCCTCATCATCTACGTCCTCCAGCACCGTAGTTGTACCTGTTTTGTTATTTATTTTGACTTTTATAGGACTTTGCCTGACTGACTCGTTTGTTAGACATATTTTGTATATACAGACTATTATCTATTATGACTGTATTATCGTTGTATTTATTTTTCATTTTTATGTGCATATGTGAGTGTGCAAAAAATTGTGATTAATTTTGCGCAAAAATTTACGTCATTTTTATTACTAATGGAGGGTATCCAACTTTCTCCCCCGAAAAGCAAAAAAATGAAAAATAAATCGGACGTGAAACAAACTTAAATATAATTAAGTTTGAATAAATCCAAAAAGAAAAGAAAATATATTAATTAATATGTATGGGTATTTGAACAAGGGGCAAAATTGTAAAGTCATTGTACGAATTCAAATCATAGCCAGAAAAAACGCGGTTTGCATAGCACATTGAGGAAGCGCTGCAGCGCCACGTGTCGCCACGCTTTTTGTGCTGTAGTCGAGCGCTAGTGTTGTCGCCAAGCGACAGGCTTGTCGTTTGGCGTTGCAATGCGCTGCCTCCGAATCCTTTTCGGAGTCAAACTGCATTGATTTTGTAAATAAATAGCCCCCTAATCTACCGATTTTCTGTATAATTTGAACAGATTAATTATAACCTTAGTTTCTCAACAAATAATCATGTCTTTAGTCACTAAGAGTTTTAGCAATTTCACTCGTGAATGGTGTCGGTCTTTAATTGTTAAAGAGAGAAAAGAACTTCACTTTTTCACATGAGAGGTATTTATGGTGTTAAGGGAGTAGATCTTGACATAGATTTTATTCATATCGCCTTAGAATATTGGGACACAGATACACATTGCTTTAGACTAGGGTATGATGAAATTAGCCCTTTACCGGAAGAATTTGGTGCCATCCTAGGCTTCCCTTCATTAGATCTTGCGGTAATCCCTAGAATAAATGAATATTATTATAGAGATTTTGGGCGCTTCTTTAATTTAAGAGACAGAGATCTAACAAATATTGTAGATGGTAGCGTAGTCAATCTAAAAGAATTTGCACGCCACTACTTTGATAGACATTATTCTGAATCTTTTCATGTTTATAGAAGAAGGGCTTTTCTCTTTTGCATGCTTAACCAATATCTTCTCACTAGTGGTAGAACTAATGAGGGTCAAGCAATTATATTAACTGTTTTGGAGCAAATTGAATCTGGAAGAAATCCAATGCCATTAATTGTTGGAGAGACTATGCTTAATCTTGATGAATTAAAGAAAAATTTAAAAGCACCTTTTCTGGGCTCTCAAATTTTATTACTGGTAGAATAATAATATTTTTAATTACAGAAATCAAAAACATATTTTTGTATAGTAATACTAATTTATTTGCATTGAATTTTTTTTAGATATGGCTAATGGAGATACTAGAATTAATTAGTCCTCCTGACAATATTGAAAAATATACTCCAAATTGTTTTGTGAGGCGAAAGAAACGCTTCTCTAAGATGGGGCGCCATGAATGGAATAAAGTCTTTGCCTCTTGCAACTTTGCTATCAAGTGGGTCGTCCCATGGTGGAAAATAGAGAAGATGGTTGGTGTCAACAAGCAACCCTTCTGCCGTCTTCCAAGCTTAACCAAAATGACTTTATAGTAACCCTGTAGGGTAAAAAGGTAGTGCGGTCTACTTCAAACAATCCCTTCTGGGGATCTTCGTCGTCCCAATGAATTCCCTATTTCACAAGAAGTTGAGAAATTTGACACATAATGGAGTGCTAGGCCTTTATGGGAAGTGATTACCCAAAAGGTTCCTCCTTCCTTGCCCAATGATGTGAATAGATGGCTTCTTAATAAGCCTACAAAGGACATGAAGAAAAATCAGAGTAGAACCAATGTAAAGAACCGTCTAGGTGACAAAGCGATTCATGTTAAGGAAAGCTTGGGTGAAAGAATTGAATTTAAAACACCTAAGAAGCCTAAGAAGAAATATTCTACAAAGGATAAAGGGAAAAGAAAAGCTGACACTTCAGAAAAGAAGGTTTGGGTAGAAAAGAAACATGGAGTCCTAGCTAAGGGAGAAACTATTTAATCTAAAATTGAATGTAGGTCCTCTAAAGGATGCATACTAGCTAAAGCCATGGATGATGAAGAGGATGCGGATAAAAATTGGAAGAAGGGCAAAGAAAGAGAAGAAAGATTGAAGCATTGCTTAACTTCCAATTTATTAGACTAGTTTTAAATTTAAAATCAATTTTATTTTATTAAGCTTTTATTTGAATTCCATCAATAATGTAATTTTGTCTTTATTTTATTAATGAAATTTCAGCTTTTTTAATTAAATCAACTTTTTAAATTTAATTTATTAAAGCAATGAAAACAAATTATTAGTTTCCAGAAATTTTCTCGAGTACAGAAGTCGAGAATTTTCCGAAGTACACCGAAATTTGCCCAGATATTCCCAGAAAAACGGCACCGCTGTTTTGCGCCTGTCGCCGAGCGATAGGCTCTATCGCTTTGCAATGCAGTCTGTCGGTCGGCGACAGACTTCTTTCTGTGGCACTGCTATTCCGTCGAATTTCTTTTTTTATTTCTGGGATGCGAGGTTTGCAAAAATTAAAGTGGCCACACCCTGCAAAGGTTTGCCTACGTATCCTTTCTTAAAGAATCAGGCCAAACGTAGCTCTCTTGAGTGTCCTAATCAAGCATTTATGGTAGTACTTTTTAAGTTGCTCAAGGTTCGTCATGTTTGAGAACTCATTGCCATCCATGTCAGTCAGTTTTGCTGCACCTCCTAATAGGATGGTTTTGACAATATATGGTCCGGACCAATTAGGCCTAAATTTGCCTCTTGGATCCAACACATTTTTCCTTAATGCTTTTAACACCAATTCTCCTACTTTGATGTTTCTTGTCTTGACCTTCTTATTAAAGTGCCTATCCATACGGGTTTGATAGCATTGGGTATGATGTAGAGTTTCTAATCGCTTTTCATCAAGTAGGATTAGCTCTTCATACCTTGCTCTAGTCCATTCGACTTCTTCTAGTTTACTTTCTAATACAATGCGTAGAGATGGTATCTCTAGCTCTACAGGTTGTACAGCATCCATTCCATAAACCAAGGAGAATGGCATATTCAATGTTGATGTGCGAATTGACGTACGGTAACCCCAAAGTGTGAAATGGAGTTTGTCAGGCCAATCCTTGTAATTTTCTGTCATTTTGCCGATAATAGTTTTTAGATTTTTATTAGCTGCCTCAATTGCTCCATTTGCTTGAGGTCTATAAGGGGAAGAATGATGGTGTTGAATACCATATTTTTGTAACAATTCTTCACATTCTGCTTGAAAGTGAGTTCCATTGTCACTTATCATCTCATGTGGGACTCCGTATCGACAACTAATAGTCCTTTCGATAAAGAGTGCTACATGTTTCGCAGTGAGTTTAGCATATGATTGTGCTTCAACCCACTTTGTGAAGTAATCAATTGCTACTAAAATGTATTCGTGACCTCCTGTCCTAGGAAGGGTAATTTTACCGATAATATCAATTCCCCATGTAGAGAATGGCCATGGTGAAGTGTAGGTGTAAAGTAGAGATGGAGGAACATGTTGTAAATTGGCATAAATTTGGCCTTTAGGGCATCTTTTTACATATTGATGACAATCCCTATTCATGGTAGTCCAATAGTACCCCTCTCGCATTATATTTTGGATTAGCATTTTGCCATTAACATGGGTTCCACAAATGCCTTCGTGGACTATCCTCATAACTCTTTGGGCCTCCTTTTTCCCTACACATAAGAGAGCTCGATCCTTAGGTACCCTTTTATGTAACTCGTTGTCTATGAGTACGTATTGGGAAGCCAAGAGTCTTAATACTCGTTTTGCTCTTTTGTCAGCATGAGGAGGATATTCACCTTTGGTGACGTAATTAAGTATAACTATGTACCATGGTTCTTCTTCTTCTTCATCTTGGACCACTTCATCATCTTCTATG
Organism: Chenopodium album; assembly: GCF_948465745.1. Lineage (NCBI taxonomy): Eukaryota > Viridiplantae > Streptophyta > Magnoliopsida > Caryophyllales > Amaranthaceae > Chenopodium > Chenopodium album. Next base: position 55,850,328 of record NC_137837.1, read on the forward strand.
GCTTGAATGTAAGCTGGTTTATGCCTTTTCTCTATGGTTAGAGGCATTTGCTCGATTTCCGTAGGAATCCTAACCATTGAGGCTAGTCTTGCCAAGGCATCAGCAAATTGGTTTTCCTCTCTAGGTAGATAGGTGTATTCTACCTTTTCCAGCTGGTTGGTGAGAGGTTCCAGATAAGTTTGGTAAGGGGCTAGACTTTCACTCCTTACTTTCCATCTTTTGGAAATTTGGTTGATGATAAACGAAGAGTCTCCGAATATTTGCAATTTCTTCACTCCCAATGCCAAAGCTGTTTCAAGGCCTACCACGCATGCTTCGTATTCGGCAGCTTTGTTGGTAACGTCGAAATCTAGCTTTATAGAGATTGGACCATGCTCTTCTTTAGGTGATACTAATAGTACTCCAACGCCACATTCCTTTTGGTTTGAGGCTCCATCGAAGTATAAGGTCCAAGCATCATCTTCTGTGACCATCAAGTCTTCGTCTGGAAATTCATTGTCATGTATTGGCGTCGAATCTTCTATTGGAAAATCTGCTAAGAAATCCGAGACCACAGATCCTTTGATAGCCTTTTGAGGCATGAATCTTACATCAAACTGGGTTAAATTGACTATCCACCTTGATATGCACCCATTGAGTGTAGACTTTTCGAATAGATATTTAAGTGGATCCATTCGAGAAATATATAGACTGTATGCACGAGCATGTAATGTCTTAGCTTGGTTGTGGCCCACACGAATGCGAGGCACAATTTCTCAAGCGGTCTGTAGCGTACTTCATACTCGAGCATTTTTTTGCTTAGATAGTAGATTGCATTTTCTTTACCTTCTACTTCTTGTGCGAGCATAGCCCCCATTATCTCCTTGGTGACTGTTAAGTACAACCTAAGAGGGATCCCTAGAAGCGCTGGTGCTAATACGGGAGGATTTGTGAGATAGGCTTTGATCTTTTCAAAGGCTTTTTGACACTTGTCATCCCATATTACTGGCACATTCTTTTTGAGCTTCTTGAATATTGGTTCGCATATCGTTGTTAACTTCGATATGAACCTACTTATATATTGCAACCGGCCAATAAATCCTCGAATTTGTTTCTCGATTTTGGGCGGTGACATTGACATGATCGCCTTGATCTTGGTTGGGTCTATCTCTATTCCTCTAGAGCTTATGACATACCCCAAGAGCTTGCCTGAGGCGACTCCAAAAGCACACTTGGATGGATTAAACCTCATATTGTATTTTCTTAGCCTTTCGAAGAATTTTCTTAAGGCTACTTGATGTCCTAGGCGATCTTTTGATTTCACAATCATATCGTCTACATACACTTTGACTTCCTTGTGCATCATCTCATGGAGTAGGGCAATTGCTGCTCGTTGGTAAGTAGCACCCGCGTTTTCAACCCGAATTGTAATCCCCCGTATTTTTAATGATTGGTGTAATGATTAATCTATCAATTTCATGATTGGTGTAATGATTAATTTATTACTCATTCATGATTATGCAAGTAGGAGAAGTAAATGAAGAATTGAAGTCTTATAAGACGAGGTTAAGGTTTTGGGGTGCCTTATGCACTCAAGGTGTTTATACACCAAGGTAGTTAAAGGAATAAATAATAAATGTTGCTTGTCCCTAATAAATCAAGAATTGAAATTGGAAAGTTGTTTTACTTGATTGAATTGATATTGGATTGATTATATTGTTTGCATATGAGTCATCACCAAGTCTAAACCTGTAAATCACGTAAGGTGCAAGATGGATGAGCAATAAAACTCTGGAATGGTGCACTTCTGGAGTTATGACAATCAGGGATTGGGGTACACGGGGTATTAGCCGTGTACTTTTATTAAGGTCGTCTGATCTACAAGTCTCCTATTTCAAATATTTTTCAAAACTAGGAGTTAGGTGAGATCTCATACTAACTACGGACACGGAGTCGCGCCCGTGGTCGTTGGATGTTTATTGATGTTTTCGAAAGGAGGCATGGGGTTTTTCTTTTATTGATGTTCCAAATGGAGCATGGGTTGGACAACCTTGTCTATTGCGTAATCCAATGAATAAATAAATGAGATAGCTACTACCAACTAGTGAAGTCTTAATAAAATTGATAGATGAGTCGTGTGTTGATTCTATAATTTAATGATGCATGATGTTTGATTTTAGTAGCATGTTAGGGAATTCTTATTTTATTTCGCAGCTTGTATGTACTCAGCTTTGCTGATTGCGTGCTTTGTGTGTCTTTCTTTGGTCATGGCCTTCGCCTTTCAATGACCCTGTGACGATCCAATTTTTAAACTAGTAATATTGGGGAGCAGATTAACCACGGGTTCTTACACATGCAGCATTCGCATCAGGGTTATGGGATTTCAAGCGGAGATTTGGTTATTGTTCGCAATTTAGTTCTTTTCATAAGTTTGAATTTATTTAAACTATGGTTTTATTTATTTACTACTTTTGTTGGGTTTTGAATAAGGGCCTTAATGGTTCCAGCTTTTAAGATTTAATTTGGTTTTGGTTATTGGTTTTGAAACTTATTTATAACTGAGTTAGTTTTTCTGCTGCTATTTTCTGATAAAGCCTTAACGTTTGAACACGTGGCGGTAGCACGCCAGTAATTCTCTTGAATTTTGTTCAGGGTACTCACAGGTTTAAACAGAGGATTATTGGGGTGTTACACGAATGGCATTACTGTGTAACAGTAAGTACCCCAAGGTGTTATGAATGTTGTTTTCTCCATGTCTTCTTCTGCCATGAGAATCTGGTTGTATCCCGCGTATCCATCCATAAATGAGAGAAGCGCATGATTTGTTGTATTATCTACTAAAATATCGATATGTGGTAAAGGGAAGTCGTCCTTTGGACTTGCCTTATTTAAATCTTGATAGTCGACACACATTCTTACCCTTCCATCCTTCTTCGGAACTAGGACCACATTTGCTACCCATTCGGGGTATTTGGATACACTAATAACACCTGCAATTATTTGTTTCTGAACTTCCTTTTATTTTAAGAGCTACGTCGGGTTTTATTCAACGCAGCTTTTGTTTTACAAGTTTCATTCCTGGAATTAGTGGTATAGTGTGTTGAGCTATTTCTCTATTAATGCTTGGCATATCTTCTTATGACAAAGCAAATACACCGATAAATTCTTTGAGTAGATTAATTAAATCGGTTATTTCTTGTTTATTAAGCGTTAATCCGATTTTAACTTCTCTTTTAATGGTTGATTCATTTGAGATATCAACAATTTCAGTATCCTCAATTATTGGTGTTTTCTTTTCAAGTGTTTCCATTGCTTTAATAATTTCTTTGTCATTTTCATTGTTAGTTAAGCAATGCTCGTCATCTTGGGTTAATGAAAAACACGAGGAGTAAAAGGAAGAAGACATATTATTGAATTCTGAAATCATTACATCAAAAAGAGAAATGTCCTCAGGGACTTGATTGCTAACTATCCTAGGAGTAGAAATAAAAGAATCAGGAACAGGGGGTGCTATAGCTAAGGACTTAGAAGACTCTACAGGAAAAGACTCAGACTCAGACGACTCTTCAAACATTAGTCCTTTCCCTGTTGTGATTGAGATTTTTCTTCCACTTCGAGTAGTCACCTTGACCGTCTTGCGCCATCCTTGCGTTAAATCTTCCGCTGGAGTGATGAGCTTCGAAGGGTCAAAGTTTTCACTTTGTAGGACCATTTGGATAAGCGAAGAATTATCCTCTACATATTTCGGCTCATCCTTTTCACGCCCAAAGAGGAGTCCCATGATATTAAAGTCAAAGCATGGGGGTGCTTTCTTCCTATGAATAGGAGTTGGGATCTCATCTAGAAAGTAACAATCCAGAAAGATTTCGAACCCAGGTTGCCTTATGCCATTTACAACGAAAGGTTCGGGAAATTCATAGCATGGATAGTCCTCTCCTTCTCTTATGAACTGTCCGTTGAGAGTAAGAGGGTACTGGTCCATTGGGATTGATTTCTTTTGGGTGCGAGCATTCATACGCGCCTTAGACCTTTCCTGGGCTCGCTTAAGATCTTCCCGAGTCGGTTCGAAACCAAGTCCGAAAGTATCTTAATTAGGGAGTCCAAGTAATTCCATTTGTTTTGATATCTCCTTTTTCTTTCCTAGAGTCATTCTGGGAAAGTGTCACTGTCTCTTGAGAATAGCATTTACCGTCATATTGGAGTGGGGGTCATGACAAAGAGGGGTACTTTCATCCTCCTTGGTTAAGGAGACCTCTTCATTAAAGCCCCACAAGTCTTCATCATTCTCATCATGCTCCACGTTGATAATTGGATTTTCAACGGCTTTAATCCTCATAGGTGAAGCATCGATTGTAACAGGGATCCCTCCAACTATAGCTTTTACTTGTTGGTGAAGAAATGAAGGGACAACCTTGAGGTCATGAAGCCAAGGGCGTCCCAACAATAGGTTGAAGGAAGCCTTAATATCTACCACTTGGAAGGTAGTGGCATGTTCTATTGCTCCCGCCGTTACATTCATAGTGATTTTTCCAAGTGCTTGGCGACGAGTATTGTCGTAGGCTCTTATTCCTTGTGTTGACAGGGTTAAGTCTTCATCCCTTATTCCTAACATCCTCGTAGTTCTGAGTGGACAGACATTGATTGCCGATCCGTTGTCTACAAGAGTCATTGGGACGTTCATCCTCTTGCAGACTACTGTGAGGTTTAGAGCCTTGTAATGCTTGTCACCTTCTGGAGGTAAATCTTTGTCAGAAAAGGTGATCAAGTTGATAGGACTAGGGAGATCACTCGTAAGGAAGTTAGCCAACCCCTCAGGAGTGGTGTCAGAATCTATCCCTATCTTATCTAAGGTGTTCATTACCGCCAACCTATGTTCTCGGGATGTAGCTAGAAGTTTCCATACGTTCATTTCGACCTTGGTCTTCTTGAATTGTTTGACAATATCATTGTCCTCTATAATAGGTATGGGAACTTGTTGCACGGTAGAAATAGGTTGTGTAGAGATGGGAGGTTGCATTCTCCCAGATCTTGTGAGGACGTCTATGGGTGAAGCTTCTTCATCCCAAAAATCACTTATTGAATATGACATTGAAAGTGGAGGTTCTTCCATGTCCTTAAGATAGACGTCTTCATCATCGCTGTCCCAAACCCCGTTGATGCAAATGTCTTGTTCTTGTAGGATTTGAACTAGCTTCTTGTCATCAATCATTTTCTAAATTAAATCTTTGAATTTAAAGTAGTTTTCAATGGTTTGTCCCCCAGATTGATGGTATGAACAGTAGAACCTATCTGTCCTCTTTAGTGATTCAAATGGTCTCGGTTCGAGAGGTTTGATCTTACCATTCTCGGAGAGAATTTTGAACATTTTGGCATAGGAAGTCCCAATTGGAGTGTAGATTTTATTACTCTTCTTGGGTGTGTTAATTACTTGGAGAGGGAATGATTTCTTCTCCATAGGTGGAACTTTAGCACACTTGCTTTGAAGCTCCTTTCCTTGTTTCTTTGCTAATTCAATAGCCTCACGTAACAAGTCTATTCCCTCCCACATTGACCATATGAGAATTCGTACTTCTTCCTTGGTTGCAAGTTCTTGTTTAGAAGGAAAATCATCCATGGCATCGAAAAAGATTTCCTCCTCTTCTTCGATAGCATGAATTTCTTCAACAGGTTTGATGAGAGATGAAGGATCAATACGGTCTTCCTCATCAGTGATAGCCAAGGAATCAGAGAGTGGTGCATTATTAATGCTTGGCTTCTTGTTTGCAGGGGAAATGGTAGTTTGTTGTTGTCAATCAAGTCTTGGATAGCTTCCTTAAGCTTCCAACAGTTCTCAGTGAGATGGCCCCTACCTTGGTGATATTTGCAGTGTGCATTGGGGTTCTAGTTAGATGTTCTCTTTTCAACAGGTGGGTCCCCGAATGGTCCAATAGGAGTTATAAGACCTTTTGCATTCAGTCGATCGAATGCGGTGTCATAACTCATACCAATAGGAGTAAAGTTCCTCCTAAATGGTTTCTTTTGTCCTTGGTTGTTAATGGCAAGGACTTCACTCAAATTAAAGGTGCTAACATTGTTAGAGTGGGTGGTTTTGGAAGAAGAAGGATTATTAGCAGCTTTTTATTTAGCAAGGTCGTCTTCAATGTTTATCCCAGTATCATAGACGGCCTTGAAAGTGTGTAGATTGTTTTGATCTTTAAGATGCTTGGAGTACTTTTCTTAGAGGTTCTTGATTAACAACCTCATAGATTCCTTTTCACTCGGTACTTCAATCATCCTAGTAGAGGTTTCTCTCCATTTATTGAAGAAAGAAGTGAAACCTTCATTCTCTTTTTGCTAAAGTATTTCAAGTTCCCTTTGGTCAGTTTCAACTTGAATATTGAATTTATACCTATCAATGAAAGCGTTTACAATTGATTCCCAAGTAGAGGTTTTCTCTTTGTCAAGGGAGAAGAACCATTGTTGGCAAACAGATTCAAGAGATAAGAAAAATAAAGAATGAAATACTTTTCTATTAATACCCTTAATATTCATTATTATTTCAAAAGCTCTTAAATGAAAATAAGGGTTATCAGTTGCCTTGAATTTTGGGATGTCGTTGGCATTGAACTTCTGCGGAAGAAGCTCCTTGTCCACCGAGACCTCTTGTGAGCTAATGCCCTCGAATCTGTAATCATTGGATATCTTGCTCAAGCTCTCCTGCATGAGCTCCATTTGTTGTTGCTTCACAGGGCCATTAATTTGGAGAGTTAGGGTCTTTAGCAGTTCAGTAACACCAGCCATTTGCTTCTTGAGCTCATTAACTTCTTTTTGACTTGCCATTATCTTCTTAGCTTTCCTTTTCCGACCGATTGGTTTGTCAAAAAGTTGTACTTGAACAAAAAGGTTGTCTCTGATCAAACGCCCTTCCTTTCTTGACCATGCGCTGTAAATTAAACCATTTTTTTATTTTAATGACTTGACTCAAATTGACTTTGACTTTACGGGTTTATAAAGAAAAAGAAAGCAAAAATAGGGTGTATATTTTTGGGAAAAAAGTATATGGGTTTAAACAAGTGGTTTAATTGGAGGATTAATATCCGACTTACCCCCCTGAAAAAAATGACGGAAAACATGCGCATACAAGACTCTCTAAACATGGTCAAAGTGTATATATATATATTAGAGTGTGCTTTATTTGTGAGTGTAAGTGACATGCTTTGACTCTTGTGTAAGACCATGGGACTAAGTGCTTAGACTCAATTAAGGACCAAACAAGGGTACTGTTATTAATAAAATAATCGAACTGATTAGCAAACTGTTTAATTAGACTCTGTGTGGTGACTCGAGCAAAATTCTGAACTGTCGCCAAAGCAACAGGACTGTCGCCGCACACTGCAGTGAAGCGTCAGACGACAGGATTGTCACTCGGCGTTGCACAGTAGTGTGTGGCGCTGCAGCCTAAATTTTTGCGCCATTACTTAAGCATTAATCTGGGACTGTTTTCAGTATTTTTACTCTACGGGACAGGACTAAAGTCGTACTAAGTCAATTTTAATTAATTTATTAGACTTCAATTACTCTAATTAATTAATTAATTAGACAAAGTCTTTTAAGTCATTAATTAGTTTATTTAAGGATTAAACATAAGTCAGACAAATGGTTAGGAAAAACACATAGAGTATGCACAACGAATAATGCACAAATAGTCAAGTAGGCACAGTATGATGCAATGAGTTTGCAACCTAACCATGGCTCTAGTTCTCTAAAGTTCGGGATATGGGTTAGTCGAAGAGGGTACATGGTTATGAGTCCGAATGCACCGCGTGGAAGCCTTACCTTTGGAAGGGTTGGCGCGAGTGGATGGGACCCCGTGAGTTAAACTCGCTTCCATGGTTTGGTGAATTCAACATTCTCAAATGTACCTTTTTTGCTCAGAGCGTTCAATCAGGTAGATGGAGCATGAATTCCCAGAGATTATGTCCATAAGTAGAACACATATGGGTTTCAGAAAAGTGAGAAAAACTCAATCAGGAAGTAGAATCGAGCCAACAGTGCTAGAACTGGTCGAAATTAGAACTCATATTTCTGGCTCGGTATTGGAAGAACGCAGTGCCAGCCAACAGGGACTGTCACCGCGATATAGTCCTGTCGCCTGGCGACAGAATTGTCGCTCGGCGACAGGCTCTATTTTCTAGACGCCAGTTCCTACATGCCTCAGCAGCTTTTTGTGTTCGTAAAATTTTCTAGTTTTTCGCAGCATTATTTCGATTCTAGTTGTGAAAGATATTCCTCAAATTTCCTACATGTAAAAATCCTATGTTTTTTACTCATTACGAATGGTTTTTCCAATGAGAACCTTTTTTTTATGCATATGACAATAATGTTAATCAAAATTACGCACATGAAATACTTAGGACTTTTCGAGTCTCATCCACTCATTCTAAATCATTGCCGAAATAAATTTCAAGAATTAAAATAGAAATCCTCCCTAGTGGAGTCGCCAAAAAATGTAGGGAATATTTCACGCATTACCCCAAACTTGAACCCCACTGTGATCATACACTTAAGCATGGTGGCGTCCAGAGGAAAAGAAGCTAGAGCAAAAGAGTCGCCAACAAGTTTTAGGAACTTGTAAACCGTTCACAGGGTGAAGGTTACACCCCTTAACGATCCATGAGATCGTTAACTCAAATAGGTCTGGAACCATAACTGGAAGTTCGGGGATGAAGGTACAAATCCAACCTAAAAGAGATTGAACCTGCCCTAATAATAGGTCTCTACTTTATTCTGCTCGTATTCATGTGCACTTTCTAACTAATATGCAATCAATAGGTTTACCCTAAATATGTTTAATCTATGTTGGTTGAATATTAATGCACAAACAAAACTAGTATTTGCGATCACTTGCATTATAATCAAATTTACCCTAAACAAGATTATTAATTATCTTATTAAGCGTGATTCCAAGTACAAATTCCCTTTAAACATTCATAAAAGGCTTGATCAAGCAATAAAAATAAATATAAAGCAACATAATAATAATAAATATAATAATCATCATCATAATCATAATTAAAATAATCATATCAACGCTAAAGCATAATAATAGCAAGATCCTAGGCATGATACTAACAAGATTAATAACAAACCCTAGCATGTTACTAAACATTAAAAATCAAAGCTTTAGCCCTAACATGATACTAACATGCTATTAGGAGAGAAAGTAGGAAGCATCACATAAATCATAATTGATATAAGCAAATCACCGTAAATATGATACTAGGGAAAAGCATCCTAACATGATACTAGGAATCAATCAAAACATCATAACATGATTTCTATATCATAATAACAATGAAAATAATTAAAGCACTTACTTGGATGCCTCGTATATCTTTATAATAACAAAATACACACGTTAGCAACTTCAAGGGAAATAATAAAACAAACAATTAAATTAAATAAAGATTAAGAAAGTTTAGACTAGATTTGGGACCAAACCCTCAGAAATAACAAACCTTTCACGTCTAGGGCGAAGGCAACTTCGAATTGGGCTAGGTGTATCTAGATCTTGTGAATGCGGAATTTTGTGTTTGTAAAAAAGGTTGGTTTAGAATAAGAGAGAGAGAGAGAGAGAGAGAGAAAGTATCAAGATTTCTTGATGAGAGTTGGTAATTAAAAACGGAGGTTTAAGGACGCTATTTATAATGAAAAATCAGCCGGAATATGGTAAAAAAGAATCGAAGTTTCAAGAAGAATAAAACACGACGCTGTCGCTGCACAAGCTTCTGTCGCCAGGCGACAGCCTGTGGTGCGGTGCTGCAGGCAGTTTTTTCACACGTTTTCATATTTTTGATAAAATTAAGCGTACGAGGGGTAAAACTTTAATTTCACTTAAAACACTTCTTTAATTCTAAATAAAACTCATAAAACTCAATTATCAACGCTAATGACATTAGGATTCAAAAGAACCTTCTAGAAGATTCTAGAAGACTATATTCAATCCTAATTGCATTAGGAATGATAAATCAAAATAGGCCCTCCTCTAGATAATTGGGCCGCATATAAAGATCAAACCGGGCTCAGTTTAGTAATTTGGCCATAACATCCTCATTATTCATCGGAATTGAGCTTATAATATATCGTTGGAAAGCTCTTTTCGAACCCGATCCAACTACACTATTATTGGACCCTTGCCATGGACCAAACTAAACTGGATTGGCTATTCTCATAAAATAGGTTTTCAAAAACGAAAATTTGTCAAGAACTACACGCTTAATAGGGGTATTTGGAAACAACTACCCACTAAAAAATTTTATCAAAAAAACTACCCCCTAAATTTAAAAAGTTAGAGTAGCACTACCCATTTGCATTTTCCGGCGAGAATGTCCTGTGCATGGGCCCACTTTTTCAATTTTTCTCTAAAAAGACACGATGCAATGACAAATTGGACCTTAATTCGTAACCCTAAGATAAGCAATTTGAATTAAAAGCAATAAATTCAACCAATTTTAAATTATCCCTGATGAGTGACATTTATGTCACTCTTAGGGAGTAGTTTTAGAGTCATTTTCGTGTTTATTTTATCTTATTTTCCCTTTCTTTCTCTTGTTTTCTTTTTAATAAAGTTTCTTGTTTATTCGGTAATTTTGGAGCGTTTTAGTTTATTTTCTTTATTTTATTAGCTTTAGTTTATTTTCGTATTTTATTTTACTTTATTTGCTTGTATAGTTTTATTTAATCTTTATTAGTTTAGTGTTATTTCTCTTTTTCTATTTTACTTTATTTTACCTTTATTTTATTTTATTTTATTTTATCTCTTAGTAATCCCCTCGTGTTTTTGGTTATAGGTGTTTCGGGTTTTATGTCAAGTGGGTTCGGGTTCCAAGTTGAGTCAAACGCCAAACAAAGCTGTTGCCCAACCTTATCCATCACCGCACCCTTCATTATCCTACACCACACTAAAACACAACACTCTTCCCCTGCTCCCTCACGCAACCACGCACATCACCATCATCCACCTTTCCCCTGCTCACTCACCCTCACCACCAAAATCACCTCTCACGCAACCACAGCAGCCCCACAGCCGTACTCACCTGCTGCCACACCTCAATTCTGCCACCAACACCACCACACAACAACAACCACCCACCAATTTACAGCCACCAATTAGCTCCTCACAGCCACTCGCAACACCAGAGCAGCCCGCAATTCACACCACCGCACAGCTGCCGCAACCAATACACCACCTGACCACCTTCCCTTGACACCACCAGCAGCGCAACAATCAATCCCGCAACCCAGCCTGCTTCACCCCGCATCACCACCACAACACAAACCATCCCCTGCTCAACCAAATGCGCAGCCACATCAACCAATACACCACCAATTTCACACCTGACCCGCAACTACTCAAACCACCAATCGACCCAAAAATCAGAAAAATTAGCAATTTAATCGGGTTCGGGCAAACCGTTAGTGGTTCGGTCGAAGTTCGAGACAGAGACTTTGTGGGTTTCGTTAATCGAAGAGGAGTGGTCGAACATACCCATGGTTTGACCGAACCAACCCCGTAGTTCGGCCGCACCAACCCACGGTTCGATCGAACCATTTCACGAGCCTCGCACATGATCTTTAATGAGGATCGAACGATGATGATGCAATTGGTGTTGATAGCCATTGATTTAGAGCATTGATTTAATGATAATGGTTGATGATGGTGGTAGGAGAATCGAATCAGAGCAGCCATGAAGAAAGAAAAAAAACCGTCTGATGTTTTTTTCTTTTGGGGATTTTGGTTGGTTTTGTTTTGTTTTCTTTTTCTTTTATTTTTATTTTCTTTTCCTTTTCCTTTTCTTATTTTCTTTTCTCTGTTGTTTTCTTTTCTATTTTTATTTTCTTTTTATTTTCCTTTTCTTTCTTTATTTTATTTCCTTCTTTTATTTTTCTATTTTTCCTAGTTTTATTAGCTTAGTATAAATACCCAATTTTGGGGTAATTAGAAAGGAGGGGGGAATAACTATCTATTCTTCTCTCTAATTAGTTTTAGGTTAGGTTAGGATTAGTCTTCTTTGGTAGAGAGAGAAAGTGAGGTTTTCTTCATTAATGAACTTGGATTTTGAAGAAGGAGCTTGTTCAATCCTTTGTAGACCTTCATCTTCAATTAATGAGCAATTTCTTACTCTCTCTCCTATATTTTTATTTGTTTATTTTGATTATTATTTTAGTTGTTGGTATTGCTTGTTGATCATGTTGATTCTTGATTATTTGTTGATTAATCTTGTTATTATCATGATTAGTGAGTAATTTCCCCATTAAGGGGATGGTTGTGGTGTAGTTGGACCTTGAGCATGTTCTAGGGTTTAGAATTGATTTATTTGTGATTAAAGTCTTTATATGCTTGATATTCTTTAATCTTCTTGCAAGTGCACATTGTTGGTTGATTAAAGGTGAATCTTTGCTAACAAGAAACGGAAGTTGACTTAGTTAAGGTTCATTACTATCGATTGTTATTTAATAGTACCTCCTAGTATATGGTTCTAATGTGGAAACATAGAGGCTATGTTAGGAGAAGCCAATTGACCCCGGAAGGCGGCTAGATTGGATTCTTAATTCCGATATTCGAGCATGTTTAGTTCATAATTAATTCAATTTCTATGCCTTTGTTTATGTTCAAGTGAATGTTATACCTAAACCATTTCCCTTAATGTTTTATTTCTTGTTTTAGCATTTTTAGACTTTAGTTTATTTATCCCCTATTCCGGACTAGCTTAATTGTCGATAACATTTGGTGGTGTTTACCGTTCTCTGTGGTTCGACCCCTATGCTTGCCTTATACTCGTATTAGGTTTGTTTAGGTTGTATAAATTGTATTTGATCTAGGGATAGACAATTGACGACGCGTTTATTCCCTTGTCAAATTGGCGCCGTTGCCGGGGAACGGCTTCCATTACCGTCATGTTATCTTATTGAGACTAGTCCATTGTTTATATTTTCTTTTGATTTGTTTTTGTTCTCTTTGTTTTGTTTGAGAAAAAATGGCTTATATTTTTATTCCTCAATTTGATAATGAACCGTTTTGGGTGTATTTCAATAGACTTGAGGATTTCCTAGATGGTGTTAAAGGTTTAACCAAGGGTGATTATTGTGAAATCATCAATTTGGGATTAAATGAGAATTTTAGAGGAGTAGTTGATAATATGTTAAATGGTAAATTTCAAGACATGTCTTCGGATGAAGCTTGGGATTTCTATTCATGGTTAGCTAGGGATAATTATGATTGGGAGAGGGCCAATCATGAGACTTATGTTCGGGATTCTCATGCTTTTAATGTTGATGCTAATTGTCATGATTTGTCTAATATGAATTCCCATGATGTGCTTGATGCTCCCCATAGTGACCATATAATGCATGATTTCAACTCCCCTCTCTCTATAGCTCAATGTAATGAGGTACATTCTAATGATGATGAAGTGCATGCTCTTTCTCATTTTGCATCCGATTTTTGCATGAATTCTAAAGGTGTGCCCCATAGTCCCCTAGATGATTCCAATGAGCAAGCTTTTGACTCGTCTATCCATGATGATTTGGACTCATTTGAGATTATGGCCCAAATATTTCTTGAGTTTCAAACGGTAGCCCATAACCTTATGAGTGAGTTCATTGATAAGGCTTCATTAGAAAGAGATGAGTTTGAGAGAAATTTGCCCCCATTCACTCTTGATTTTGAGATAGTAGAAGGAAAGGATGTTTATTGTGTTGAAAAGGAGGATAAGGTTGATTACCTTGGAGTTTTTGAGCTTGAGGGAGATGTAGAACATGAGGGTTCTTCATTTGAGGATTCCATGATTGATTTTCATTCCCTCATTAGTGATGTGAAATCTTGTGATGAGGGATTAGCTACCCCTTTTTGCCTTTCTCATACACCTTTTTCCCAAAGGTTTAACCATATCTCCTACTATCCTATGTTCCTCCCTTCTTTTCTCAAAGAACCTCTTAGGGATCCTCTTCCTTTTCATGCTTCCGAAGCCCCAAACTCTTTCATTGTTGATGAGGAAAAGAGTTATAATGGCAACCAAAAAGATTTTTGTGAGGATTTTTCTTTTTCTTCTTCTACTTTTTCTTCTTATTTTCTTTATTTTTCTTTTGATTCTTTTACTTTTTCTTTTCTCCCTTCTCTCAAGCATAAAGTCTCCTTGTGCTTTATGTTTGCTTGTCATATGAGCATCGCGTATGCTCTATTTCTTTATATGTTTGCCGGTGCATATGACAAGCTATTGCGTTCTTTGTCGGGTTATTTACTAGATTGGTCATGCTTGGACGTTAAGCAAGCCTTTGCGGGAAGTAACCCGTGTTTTATTGCTTTCTTTTTCTTTCTTTTGTATTTCTCATTTTTGTTTACTCTCTTGTCTATGTGTATAGGTACTCGATGCATATACTCATGTGCAAGGATTTTGGATTGAGCTCCTTGAGAAGAAGCACACCAATGATTGCTTGCATTTGGAAAAGCAACAAAGACGAGGAATTAGATGAAATTGTGGACAATGTGCTCAATTGCGGGTTTCAACACCCACCTCACATTTGGTTTACTCTTTCCTTCTTCCCTCATCTTGGATTCGCTTTCTTAATTGCATTTGGATTGAATGATTATGAATTGTTGTGTGAATGAGTTTTCTTCCTTCCCCTCCCACCCACCCTTTGTGCCTTTATTTTGAGCATTGAGGACAATGCTCCATTCTAGCTTGGGGGAGTAGCTATTCGCTAGCTTGGGGGGGTTATCTATATCTCTTGGTGGTTTCTTAATCCATAGTCTCATGATTGCTTGATTTATTTCTCTCATACTTGCCAAAGTCTATTATTGAGATTGGTTTTCTATGTTTGGATGGCCATGAGCGCCTTATTGAGTTGACTTTTGGTATATGTAGTTTTGATTGATCATGCTTTCATATTGCACTATTGCATATGCATTCTTGAGTATTGTTGGTTTTGTGAATATTTGTGTGTATAGTGTCTTTCCATGGCATTCAAGGCAAGTTTCAAAATGTTTTGTTTTAAACTTGGACATAATTGGGCTTTAGCACCTAGAATACCCTCTTTGCTAGTTGTTAGAGGTTTTTGTGCACTTGAATGTCGAGATTGGTTCACACATATAACATTGCCAAGGTAGTAGAACTTAAGGTCTATGAGACCTTAGCTCACTTGGTTTGTGGTAAGACGGTTGTCGCTCTCTAGCTAGTTGAAGCTTTAAAGGTGATTTTTGCTACTCCACTACCGTCATTTTTGTGAGGATGTGTCTATTTTGTTCTAGCCTTCTACATTTCTTGCATGTGTGGCGTTTGGATCCTTGGCATTGCTAGCTTATATCGAGAATTTGGCTTAATCTACCCAAGATCGAGACCGAACCAACCTAGGGGAAGACAAAGGCAATTAGGATTTTTGTTTTGTTTTATTATTTTCTTTTCTTTTATTTTTCTTTTGCATTTGCTCATTTAGTAACCCAATTTGAGCCATTTTCCCTTCTTTGGCATAACCACATTACAAACCAATGGACCTTTGCTTTATTTTCACCTTTATTAGTTTTGTGAAGCATTCTTGGGACTTGATTTGTATTTTTGGTTAATGAAAGTGAGAAAAAGAATGAAAAAGAAGTGAAAAACTCAAATTTTGGTACTTGTGATTATATTTGTTATGTTGAATGGTTTGAGTAAATGAGAAGAAAATAAAGGAAATGAAAGAAAAAGCCGCTCAAAGTTAAAAGAGGCGAGAGCAAAGAATAAAAAGAAATGAAAAAAAAAAGAAGAAAATATTGAGAAAATACAAAAATATTTGTTGTTTGGTTGAAAAAGAATAAGCTTGGGGGAGGTGTTGCTAGAATTTTTGATTTGAAAGTTGGTAGTTTATTGAATTTGAATTGAGGAATGATCAACCTTGCTTCACTTCTAAGTTTACCACCAATTTCCAAATTTATTTCCACACCCTTTACCCTAGCCTAAACGTTTCAACCCTTTTAAGACCTTTTGACCTTAGTGAGGTTTAGTTACTACCGATGGAGGGTAATCAAGCCAAGCCTATTGAGCGAGCTATCAATTCCAAGATGTCGAGTAGCCTAAATGTTTTTCATTGATTATTTCTTCCGATTCCTTCGAGGAATCTCGAGATATCACCTTAAAAGTGGATGCAAAACTAGTGAGGATGCGGGAGTTTGGTTGGAGATAAGGAGGAGTGTAAGTCCCTCTAAGTTCTCTACCCTTTGCATGCTTTATGTGTGTACCAACCTTAACTATTCTTTTGCTTGGCTACCTTTAATGTCTAGAAAGGTTTGTATTCTTGTGCATTTAGCCCATTGTTTGTGTTTGGTTTGAAATATCAAAACTCGAGTTTTCTTGATTTCACCTTTGCCTTGAATGTTATGTGTTGTCGAGAGTTGTGGTTAAACCTCTTAGGAAACCCTCACGAGAGCTTACTCGTCCTCTTTGGCGACATAGGGGTTTAAAGGGCTTGATGCATACGCTAAATGCATCCGTGATTCCTACGGCAGTGAGTTAGTGTACATTCTTTCTCTTTGTTTCTATTTTGTTTCTTTTGCCTTTAATAATTCCATCTTGTTCTCTTTTGCCTTAGCTTTGCTCGAGGACGAGCAAAGGTTTAAATTGGGGGAATTTGATGAGTGACATTTATGTCACTCTTAGGGAGTAGTTTTAGAGTCATTTTCGTGTTTATTTTATCTTATTTTCCCTTTCTTTCTCTTGTTTTCTTTTTAATAAAGTTTCTTGTTTATTCGGTAATTTTGGAGCGTTTTAGTTTATTTTCTTTATTTTATTAGCTTTAGTTTATTTTCGTATTTTATTTTACTTTATTTGCTTGTATAGTTTTATTTAATCTTTATTAGTTTAGTGTTATTTCTCTTTTTCTATTTTACTTTATTTTACCTTTATTTTATTTTATTTTATTTTATCTCTTAGTAATCCCCTCGTGTTTTTGGTTATAGGTGTTTCGGGTTTTATGTCAAGTGGGTTCGGGTTCCAAGTTGAGTCAAACGCCAAACAAAGCTGTTGCCCAACCTTATCCATCACCGCACCCTTCATTATCCTACACCACACCAAAACACAACACTCTTCCCCTGCTCCCTCACGCAACCACGCACATCACCATCATCCACCTTTCCCCTGCTCACTCACCC
This sequence comes from Chenopodium album, assembly GCF_948465745.1. NCBI lineage: Eukaryota > Viridiplantae > Streptophyta > Magnoliopsida > Caryophyllales > Amaranthaceae > Chenopodium > Chenopodium album. The sequence goes on from NC_137837.1 coordinate 55,867,465, forward strand.
TCACCACCAAAATCACCTCTCACGCAACCACAGCAGCCCCACAGCCGTACTCACCTGCTGCCACACCTCAATTCTGCCACCAACACCACCACACAACAACAACCACCCACCAATTTACAGCCACCAATTAGCTCCTCACAGCCACTCGCAACACCAGAGCAGCCCGCAATTCACACCACCGCACAGCTGCCGCAACCAATACACCACCTGACCACCTTCCCTTGACACCACCAGCAGCGCAACAATCAATCCCGCAACCCAGCCTGCTTCACCCCGCATCACCACCACAATACAAACCATCCCCTGCTCAACCAAATGCGCAGCCACATCAACCAATACACCACCAATTTCACACCTGACCCGCAACTACTCAAACCACCAATCGACCCAAAAATCAGAAAAATTAGCAATTTAATCGGGTTCGGGCAAACCGTTAGTGGTTCGGTCGAAGTTCGAGACATAGACTTTGTGGGTTTCGTTAATCGAAGAGGAGTGGTCGAACATACCCATGGTTTGACCGAACCAACCCCGTAGTTCGGCCGCACCAACCCACGGTTCGATCGAACCATTTCACGAGCCTCGCACATGATCTTTAATGAGGATCGAACGATGATGATGCAATTGGTGTTGATAGCCATTGATTTAGAGCATTGATTTAATGATAATGGTTGATGATGGTGGTAGGAGAATCGAATCAGAGCAGCCATGAAGAAAGAAAAAAAACCGTCTGATGTTTTTTTCTTTTGGGGATTTTGGTTGGTTTTGTTTTGTTTTCTTTTTCTTTTATTTTTATTTTCTTTTCCTTTTCCTTTTCTTATTTTCTTTTCTCTGTTGTTTTCTTTTCTATTTTTATTTTCTTTTTATTTTCCTTTTCTTTCTTTATTTTATTTCCTTCTTTTATTTTTCTATTTTTCCTAGTTTTATTAGCTTAGTATAAATACCCAATTTTGGGGTAATTAGAAAGGAGGGGGGGAATAACTATCTATTCTTCTCTCTAATTAGTTTTAGGTTAGGTTAGGATTAGTCTTCTTTGGTAGAGAGAGAAAGTGAGGTTTTCTTCATTAATGAACTTGGATTTTGAAGAAGGAGCTTGTTCAATCCTTTGTAGACCTTCATCTTCAATTAATGAGCAATTTCTTACTCTCTCTCCTATATTTTTATTTGTTTATTTTGATTATTATTTTAGTTGTTGGTATTGCTTGTTGATCATGTTGATTCTTGATTATTTGTTGATTAATCTTGTTATTATCATGATTAGTGAGTAATTTCCCCATTAAGGGGATGGTTGTGGTGTAGTTGGACCTTGAGCATGTTCTAGGGTTTAGAATTGATTTATTTGTGATTAAAGTCTTTATATGCTTGATATTCTTTAATCTTCTTGCAAGTGCACATTGTTGGTTGATTAAAGGTGAATCTTTGCTAACAAGAAACGGAAGTTGACTTAGTTAAGGTTCATTACTATCGATTGTTATTTAATAGTACCTCCTAGTATATGGTTCTAATGTGGAAACATAGAGGCTATGTTAGGAGAAGCCAATTGACCCCGGAAGGCGGCTAGATTGGATTCTTAATTCCGATATTCGAGCATGTTTAGTTCATAATTAATTCAATTTCTATGCCTTTGTTTATGTTCAAGTGAATGTTATACCTAAACCATTTCCCTTAATGTTTTATTTCTTGTTTTAGCATTTTTAGACTTTAGTTTATTTATCCCCTATTCCGGACTAGCTTAATTGTCGATAACATTTGGTGGTGTTTACCGTTCTCTGTGGTTCGACCCCTATGCTTGCCTTATACTCGTATTAGGTTTGTTTAGGTTGTATAAATTGTATTTGATCTAGGGATAGACAATTGACGACGCGTTTATTCCCTTGTCAAATTGGCGCCGTTGCCGGGGAACGGCTTCCATTACCGTCATGTTATCTTATTGAGACTAGTCCATTGTTTATATTTTCTTTTGATTTGTTTTTGTTCTCTTTGTTTTGTTTGAGAAAAAATGGCTTATATTTTTATTCCTCAATTTGATAATGAACCGTTTTGGGTGTATTTCAATAGACTTGAGGATTTCCTAGATGGTGTTAAAGGTTTAACCAAGGGTGATTATTGTGAAATCATCAATTTGGGATTAAATGAGAATTTTAGAGGAGTAGTTGATAATATGTTAAATGGTAAATTTCAAGACATGTCTTCGGATGAAGCTTGGGATTTCTATTCATGGTTAGCTAGGGATAATTATGATTGGGAGAGGGCCAATCATGAGACTTATGTTCGGGATTCTCATGCTTTTAATGTTGATGCTAATTGTCATGATTTGTCTAATATGAATTCCCATGATGTGCTTGATGCTCCCCATAGTGACCATATAATGCATGATTTCAACTCCCCTCTCTCTATAGCTCAATGTAATGAGGTACATTCTAATGATGATGAAGTGCATGCTCTTTCTCATTTTGCATCCGATTTTTGCATGAATTCTAAAGGTGTGCCCCATAGTCCCCTAGATGATTCCAATGAGCAAGCTTTTGACTCGTCTATCCATGATGATTTGGACTCATTTGAGATTATGGCCCAAATATTTCTTGAGTTTCAAACGGTAGCCCATAACCTTATGAGTGAGTTCATTGATAAGGCTTCATTAGAAAGAGATGAGTTTGAGAGAAATTTGCCCCCATTCACTCTTGATTTTGAGATAGTAGAAGGAAAGGATGTTTATTGTGTTGAAAAGGAGGATAAGGTTGATTACCTTGGAGTTTTTGAGCTTGAGGGAGATGTAGAACATGAGGGTTCTTCATTTGAGGATTCCATGATTGATTTTCATTCCCTCATTAGTGATGTGAAATCTTGTGATGAGGGATTAGCTACCCCTTTTTGCCTTTCTCATACACCTTTTTCCCAAAGGTTTAACCATATCTCCTACTATCCTATGTTCCTCCCTTCTTTTCTCAAAGAACCTCTTAGGGATCCTCTTCCTTTTCATGCTTCCGAAGCCCCAAACTCTTTCATTGTTGATGAGGAAAAGAGTTATAATGGCAACCAAAAAGATTTTTGTGAGGATTTTTCTTTTTCTTCTTCTACTTTTTCTTCTTATTTTCTTTATTTTTCTTTTGATTCTTTTACTTTTTCTTTTCTCCCTTCTCTCAAGCATAAAGTCTCCTTGTGCTTTATGTTTGCTTGTCATATGAGCATCGCGTATGCTCTATTTCTTTATATGTTTGCCGGTGCATATGACAAGCTATTGCGTTCTTTGTCGGGTTATTTACTAGATTGGTCATGCTTGGACGTTAAGCAAGCCTTTGCGGGAAGTAACCCGTGTTTTATTGCTTTCTTTTTCTTTCTTTTGTATTTCTCATTTTTGTTTACTCTCTTGTCTATGTGTATAGGTACTCGATGCATATACTCATGTGCAAGGATTTTGGATTGAGCTCCTTGAGAAGAAGCACACCAATGATTGCTTGCATTTGGAAAAGCAACAAAGACGAGGAATTAGATGAAATTGTGGACAATGTGCTCAATTGCGGGTTTCAACACCCACCTCACATTTGGTTTACTCTTTCCTTCTTCCCTCATCTTGGATTCGCTTTCTTAATTGCATTTGGATTGAATGATTATGAATTGTTGTGTGAATGAGTTTTCTTCCTTCCCCTCCCACCCACCCTTTGTGCCTTTATTTTGAGCATTGAGGACAATGCTCCATTCTAGCTTGGGGGAGTAGCTATTCGCTAGCTTGGGGGGGTTATCTATATCTCTTGGTGGTTTCTTAATCCATAGTCTCATGATTGCTTGATTTATTTCTCTCATACTTGCCAAAGTCTATTATTGAGATTGGTTTTCTATGTTTGGATGGCCATGAGCGCCTTATTGAGTTGACTTTTGGTATATGTAGTTTTGATTGATCATGCTTTCATATTGCACTATTGTATATGCATTCTTGAGTATTGTTGGTTTTGTGAATATTTGTGTGTATAGTGTCTTTCCATGGCATTCAAGGCAAGTTTCAAAATGTTTTGTTTTAAACTTGGACATAATTGGGCTTTAGCACCTAGAATACCCTCTTTTTAAATTTAGAGGGTAGTTTTTTTGATAAATTTTTTTAGTGGGTAGTTGTTTCCAAATACCCCTATTTAACAAGTAGTTCCTGACAATTTTTCCTTTCAAAAACAGAGAGAACGAAAAAAATTAAAACTAACCGCGACACTAGACTTTCCACACTTTCACTTCATTCGGTTATGATTCGACGTGAAAGGTATTCATCACTGGGTTTGGTTTTGGGGAGACACAAATGGGTGTCTACATCATGGTATTAGCTTACAACCAACTATGAATCAGAGAAAGCGCCAATTTTTGTTACCCCTACCGCCTTACACATGCAGATACCGGCTAGCAGGGCTTCATATTCTGTCTCGTTGTTTGAGGCTTGGAACTTGAACCATAGTGCATACTCATATTTGTCCCTCTTATGAGACTGATATATTATGCTTACACCATAGCCGTTCATAGTAGAGTTCCTGTCTACATACACTTTCCAAACCTTATCAATATTGTCCGATGCAACCGGCCTTGTCATTTTGACAATGAAGTCGGCGAACGCCTAACCATTCACTGCCTTTCTCTGTTCGAAAGTGATTTTAAAACTTTGAATTTCAATAGTTCATTTGAGCATCCTACCAGATGACTCCAAGGTTGTCATTGACTTCTTGAGAGTTTGGTCTGTGTAGACCACAACCGAATGTGCCAAGAAGTAAGGTTTCAACTTCTTAATAGCCATGTAAAGAGTTAGGCCAAAAATTTCAACCATAGGGTACAACAATTTAGCACTTTTGAGTACATGGCTAATAAAATAGACCGGGAGCTGAATGTCATCTCTTTCAGCAAGGAGAACAACACTGAGGGCATGATCTGAGATGGCTAAGTACATGTAAAGCGTCTCTTTGGGCAGAAGGCTAACAAGCCTTGGCAAAAAGTGTAAATGTTCTTTTAGTGTCTGAAAAGCCGCCTCAGCATCATCCCCCCATTCAAACCTTATCTTCTTTCTGATCACCCTGGAAGAAATAAAGGCACTGTCACCTGACCGGTTGAGGAATCTCCCCAAAGCCTCCAGACAATCGGTAAGTTTCTGAACTTTCCTTACAGTACGGGCTGACTTCATGTCTATCAGCGCCTGTATCTTTTCTGGGTTAGCCTCTATCCCCCTTTAATCAATAAGGTTTCCGATAAACTTCCCAGACTCAACACCAAAGATACACCAAAGGTTTCTAGGAGGTTAGCAAGATAATCCATATGTTGCTTGGAATTCACTATCATGTCATCAATGTACGCCTCTGCATTCCTCCCAATCTGGTTAATGAAAACAGTACTAATCATCCGTTAGAAAGTAGCAAGCTCATTCTTCAAGCCAAACGACATCACAATATAACAGAATAACCCCATATCAGTGACGAAAGTCATCTTCTCTTGACCATTTTTCCACATGGGTATCTGGTGGAAACCTGAGTAACCATCCATAAAACTCATCAAGGCATGCCCGGCTATAGAGTTAACCAAGTTGTCGATATTTGGAAGCGGGTAACTGTCCTTTGGACATGCCTTGTTCAAGTTAGTGTAATCTAGACACATGCGCTAGATACCATTCGACTTATTTATAAGCACAATGTTGGCAACCCAATCAGGAAAGTTACATGGCCGAATGAACCCAGCACCTAGCAGTTTTTAACCTCGGCAGCTGCTGCCTGACTTCTCTCCTCGCCGTGATTTCTTTTCTTCTACCAGATGGACTTCTTCTTAGGATCAACGACGAGTTTGTGGAAAGCAAGATCCGGGCTGATGCCTGACATCTCTTTCACTTCAAAGGCAAAAATGTCTTTGAATTCCTTCAGCATAAGGTACAAGTATGCACCCAATTTTTCAAAGGCAACTGTCCCCACTTTAATAGTTTGCTCTAGACGACTGTCATCCAAAGGAATATCAATGTGATCACCAATTGGCTGGGGATAGAGTTCATCTAACCGTTCCCCGGTCAGTGATTGTTATTTCTTCTCTTTCTTTACCTCCTTGGCCACTCGTTGATAAGATTTTCTTTTCTTTTTGGCCGCTGGTGGGGCTGGGTCCAAGTCCTTGACATCGTTAAGGTCTATTGGCTCATTTCCTGGCCTGACTACTGCAGCCGTGGGCTTAACGTATGAGAGATAACACTCCCTAGCCGTCTTCTAATCCCATTTCAGGGAGCCAACATAGCTATCATCCCTTTCATATTTTAACAACATGAGAGCTGGGATGATGATGGCTTTGTACTCATTCAGCATGAGGCGGCCTAGAATAATGTAGTAGGAGGTCAACTCTTTAACCACCAAAAATCGGACGACCATATGTCGCCCTTTTCCCTTCTCACCCAGCTGGATGGGTAAGTCAATTTGTCCGACTGGGTGCACGACCCCTCCCCTAAAACTAACAAGAGGGTAGGAGACATCGTGCAGGTTATCCAGCTTGTACTTCATCTTGGACAGACACTTATAGCTAATGAGGTTAGAGGAGCTGCCCATGTCTATAAGGATCCGACCAACTAGTTAGTTGGCGATCTTACATTCAATGACAACCAGGTCGTCATGGGCCGGAGGACTTTGCCCCGATCCCACTCAATAATAACAACCTCTGGGAAGGTGCTGTCGGCTAACGCCTTCCCCTCATTAACTGAATTGACCATCTTTTTTAGGTGGTCTTTGGTGCCACGAATGATCGGGCCACCTCCAGCAAACCCGCCTGCTATGGTGTAGACCGACTCTTTGTCAGTGTCCGAGCTACTAGCAGGCTCGACAGTCTTGGATGACTGTCGAGGGTTAGTCTTGACAGTCACTTTGTACTTTATGATGTACGACTTCAGAACCCCCTTGTCAGCTAGACGGTCCAGCGTCCGCTTGAGGCTATGGCAGTCGATGGTGTCATGGTCGACTTCTTCATGGAAGTGATAGTATAAAAAGGAAGAAAATGCCTGCAGGAAGAATCGAACCTCAATCCTTTCCCTTAGACCTTGTAAATAATATATTGCTCTTCAGTGGCAGAGCCAGGAATTTTAAACCGGGGGGACAAATGAAAATCATAGTTTAGTTTGACAAAAGTATTATATTAGAGCAAAAATCTACTTAAATATTTTTTACAACATAAGAATATATAGTATGAGTACTTAGTTAAAAAATCAACATCACGTATCATTTTTTTCTCCATAAAGGAAGAAAATGCCTGCAGGAAGAATCAAACCTCAATCCCTTCCCTTAGACCACAAACACATGCAATTCACATTGACCGCTGCGCTAACTCCATTGATGTATTGCTAATTGTACAAAATATTGGATTTAAACAATTTTTCGTTTTGGGAAGTGGGTGGACAGCTGTCCCCCCGTGTCCCACGTTGGCTCCGCCAGTGCATGTGCATAAGGTTCATTGGTGTAGGGTTGGTGGTACCATCATAAGCACCAACCAAGACATTCTTAACCTTGGCCGGCTATGCCGCCTCGATTATTTCCCTAGTAAACGCAGAGGTTTGTTCACCAAGTCTGAGCAACCGGAGCTGCCAGTCTAGGGGCTGGACATTATATGCCGCCTGGCCTCAGAAAAGGGTCGGCTGCATGAATTGTGGGGCATATTGCCTGTATAGCATATGCGGCACATACGGGGCAGACCCGATCATTTGAGGGCCAGTATGGACGGGCTTGCCGCCTATATGGCTCTCATGGAAGGATTGAGAATTCCTTGCGGATGTGTTTTTAAAACTGTTTGGAAAGATCAATGTAGAGGCTGACTCAGACAGTTGCTGGCTCCGGTTGTGCTCGATGATGTGTCGAGCATCGGAGAAGGTTTTCTTGCTGCCATCCGGCTGAACTGCCCGGATAACTTTCCTTTTTCCCGTTGAGGCAGAAAGATTTTGGACCTGTCAATGGCAGGGGTGGCCGCCTTATCCTTTGGACGTGGAGTGGGCTGACTATCTCTAATTGGCTTTCTCCTCACAGCTTGAGGAGTCTTCTTCGCCGACTGACCCTTTCTAAAGCCGACCGTCCTTTTGTTGACCGGGCGTTGAATTCACCTTTGAAGCTTATCATGAAGTTTTATGAGTTTGTCTCGGGTGATAGGAGCCTGACCCCTTGCCGTTTGGGTGTTCCTAGGCAGTGGTCCAACAGGCTTATTGGGACCCGCTTCATTGTTGCCCCGTTCTAGCTTGCCTCTAGGACGGAGGCACTTTGAGATGAGTGACCCATCAGGGGCCACATATGTTTCGACTTCGTGGTAGTTATCTAAATCATGGTCCGTATGGGCCTCCCTGTTGGCCGTAGGCCGGTTAGGTTCAGGTGGCGGTACATAATCTTGAACCATCTTAGAGGTGCTCTCCCTACTAACGGCGCCAAATGTTTTGGGTGTTTTTGGTCCATCGGGAGAGACGTCACCAAGACTGGTCCGACGCGATCTGTATCTACAAAGCACGGAAACTCTTGTTGGTAGGAGCTCCGCCTCCGACGATCAAGTTAGTATTGGTCGTAGGAGATGAAAAGGTGCGGAAAAGGTAAAAGTGAGATCTTCTTGGATTCCGAGATTGGGTGTTTTTCTCTAATGTGAGAGAATGATGTAGGGTTGTTGTAATAATTGTATGTGTCCCAAAAATGGGGGGAATCTCCCGATTTATAGGGTCATTAGTAAATGTACCCCTGATTAGGTCACTCTGACCTAAACCTGATGGGCTGCGCCGCATTGCGGCTTTCTCGGGATTTGGGCCCTAAAGGTCGTCTTTTCTCCTGAACTCTGTGAGTGCCACATGTCAAACAGGGATAGGTCCACTTTGGCCTTATTTTGGGCTGACACGTGCCGCCTGCTGGCTGGACCACGTGGCATGGGTAATTTTACCCAAAACAGAAAAGAATTACAATATTTTGCTTCGGCATGAGTTGCAATTTGTTGGTGAGGTTCAGCTTCCAATTAGGTGTAAATAACAAAAAAAAAAGAGAAAAAAAAAAGAAATGAATGCTTGAAAATCATAGTTAAAGCCTGAATAGTACACACATGTTTCATTTTACAAAAAAATGCAAGTTGGTGGTTTATGTTTGCAAAAAACGCTTTAAAAGGTTTTTTTTCCGTAAAATGATGCTTTTAAAAGTTTTTTTTTTCTTTACTAATTTTCCGAAACAAAATTTCTTTATAAAATTAAAATTGTTTTTTCTCCTCCTATATAAATTCAAAAAAATAAGAAAAAAAAATTAGAAAATAACACCTAAAAAAAACCTAATTTTTTATTATAACACCACAAAAACCTAATTTTTTTATTATAACACCACAAAAAAACTTTTATTATAACATCGCAAAAAAAATCCCAAAAATTGATTTCACCACCACTTAACGGTTTTTTTTTTTTATAAAACTGTTAATGAGGCCCTTGAAGACATGTGTCAAGTGTCTAATGGTTTAAATAAATTATTAAAAAAAAAAGAAAAAAAAAACTATAACTCCTTACCCAGCCAGCCCACCACCCCACACCACCTCAGCCGCGTCTACTGCCAGCATCCCTTGCCCTCAAACCGTCGAAAACCACCCCTTCAACCACCGCTTCACCTCTTCCCCCCTTCCCCCTCCCCAAAATCCACCCAGGCCCTTTAAACTACCGCAAAATCCATACATAACTGCAATGAAATCCACCACCATTTCTTAAAGTGCTGCAAAATACACAGCCATTTCCCACATTTTTGCGAAATCGGCGGCCGAAATCGACTAATCAAGGGTTTCATGGTCGAGTTCGACCGTTTGAGGGTGAAAGGTAAGGGAGGGTGGTTTTCAGGGTTGATGTTGTTGTGGTAGATGGTAAATTGCTGTGGGTAGGTGGTGATTTCTAGAGGTTAGGCAGGGTTGGGGTGATTTTTGGGGAGGGGGAAGAGGGGAAGGGGGGGTTTCACAACTTTTCGTGGGGGCAGGGATTGACGACGACTTAGGTTAGGCTGTCGGCGCGGCGGGTGAAGGTGGTGCTGTTGATGGTGGGGCTGGCTAGGTTTGAGTTAGGATTTTTTTTAATTTTGTTTTTTTATGGCCCCATTAATGGATTCCATCAAAAAATTTGCAACTAAATCTGTAACTAGGTGGTGAAATCAAATTTTTTAGGACTTGTTTGACATCGTTTTTTGTTTTCAGTTTTCTGTTATTTAAAACAAAAAACCAAAATTAGGAAACAAAAAAAGGGTGTTTTTACTTTTCTGTTGTCAGTTTTTAAAATTACCCGAGTTTAATAAATTTGAGTATTTTATATTCATTATATGACATATATCATAAAGTTTTGAAAAACAAAAAACTAAAAACACAAAACGTGAGTGATGCCAAACAAACCCTTAGAGCAACTCCAATGGTAAGCTAATTGTGAAATTAGCTTGCCATGCCACCTAGGATTGCAAAGCTAATCTACCTTGTAGCTAATTAATCCCACAATGGTTAAGCTAATTTTCAATAATTTTTTTTATTTATTTAATTTTTTTTAATTCCCACAATTTGCTAAGCTAATTAAGCTTAGAGCAACTCCAACAGTGTAAAATTAGGACTAGCTTGCAATTTATGAAACTAATAAATAATTAGCTTAACCATTGGAATTGCATTACCAAATTAGCTGGGCAAAGCTATTTGCTTAGTTAAGCTAATTAGCTTAGCAAATTGTGGGAATTAAAAAAAATTAAATAAATAAAAAAAATTATTGAAAATTAGCTTAACCATTGTGGGATTAATTAGCTACAAGGTAGATTAGCTTTGTAATCCTAGGTGGCATGACAAGCTAATTTCATAATTAGCTTACCATTGGAGTTGCTCTAAGAGCAACTCCAACAGTGTAAAATTAGGACTAGCTTGCAATTTATGAAACTAATAAATAATTAGCTTAACCATTGGAATTGCATTACCAAATTAGCTGGGCAAAGCTATTTGCTTAGTTAAGCTAATTAGCTTAGCAAATTGTGGGAATTAAAAAAAATTAAATAAATAAAAAAAATTATTGAAAATTAGCTTAACCATTGTGGGATTAATTAGCTACAAGGTAGATTAGCTTTGTAATCCTAGGTGGCATGACAAGCTAATTTCATAATTAGCTTACCATTGGAGTTGCTCTAAGAGCAACTCCAACAGTGTAAAATTAGGACTAGCTTGCAATTTATGAAACTAATAAATAATTAGCTTAACCATTGGAATTGCATTACCAAATTAGCTGGGCAAAGCTATTTGCTTAGCTATAGTTTTTTGTGGTGTTACAATAAAAGTTATATATATATATATATTTTTTTGAATCCAACGTTTTTTTTTATTTTGTAGTGTTATAATCAAAATTTGGTTTTTTTACGGTGTAATTTTATAATTTTTCCAAAAGTGATAAAACTTCACACATAAACACATTCTTAAAAAAAAAAAAAAAAACAAACAAACAAAAAGCACAACCTCAACAACAAAACAGAAAGAGAGGAAAAAAAGAAGGGGAGAGACGAAGACGAAGACGAAGAGTGTATAACGGCAGAAGCTACTGCTGTATTCGACCACCACTATCACACGGCCAACCCCACATAATCACACGGCCTTACCTTATTTCAATTCGGATGCGCACGGGCGAATCTACGGTGGCGAAGCCGAAAGTAGAAATTGAAGATCAATGAGGGGCGAAGACGCGACAACGAAGACGAGAAAGAGTTTGAGTTTATCTTTCTTCGATGGTGGTTGTAGTCATATTGTTATTAGATGGCTGGCTTGCAAATGAGTTGGCAGCCAAGTCTTGTTCACCAAAAACGCAAAAATGGCGGCCCTTTAGGGTTGAAGAATCTCGGCAATTCCTGTTACCTTAATTCTGTTCTTCAGTGTCTTACTTATACCCCTCCTCTTGCCAATTTTTGCCTCAAGAATCAACATTCTTCTCATTGTATGTCTTTCTATATCTTTGGTTTCGAGTTTTATTGTGGTTAATTTTTGAATTTGTTGTGTTGATTGTTTTCATCCATTAATTGTTGAATTTGGTATGATTGCATCAGTTATTAATTTGATATGGTTTTATTAGGTTTATTATTTGCCACCATTAGTTTATTGGATTTGTTTTATGCTTGTGTTAAATTTCTCTGTTATTGTCTTATTGAGCTTATCTAGAGAATAATTTGGCAAATTCCTGTTCTTGAACACAATTCGAAATCGATTGTATAAGTTATATGGTGGGTGATTTCTCATATTAGGTAATTCAATGAAGATCTTTATGTGTTAATTGTTTGGACTTGTTGATTTGTAATTTAGCTAATTATTAGAATTTTTGAATGTTTTTCTGTGATATTTTTCAATATAAGCTTTAGCAAGGGTTAAAGTTGCTACAATTTATTGTTTAGTTCATTGGATTTAGTCGAATTAGCTGCCGGAATTCTTTATGGAATTGATGGGTTAAATATCATATGTGCAGGTGATTCTTCATCTGAGCCTGATAGAAAACGAGACTGCCCGTTCTGTATATTAGAGAAAAGGATTGTTCGGTCATTGAGCCTTGATTTAGCACTTGACGCACCATCAAAGATTGTGAGCTGCCTCAGGTTGTTTGCAGAGCACTTTAAGTGTGGTAGGCAGGAAGATGCTCATGAGTTCCTCCGCTATGTCATTGATGCTTGCCACAACACGTGCCTTCGCTTGAAGAAATTGCAACAGCAGCGTGCTAGGAAAGTTTCCAATGGAAGCGGAGGAGAGAGTTTTGTTGGGGCTTCCATTGTGAAGGAGATATTTGGGGGTTCTCTGCAAAGTCAGGTGAAATGCCTTTCTTGTGGAACTGAGTCAAATAAGGTCGATGAGATCATGGATATTTGCCTTGAAATATCTAACTGCAGTTCACTTAAAGATGCCATGAAAAGATTTTTTCAGGCTGAAATTTTAGATGGTAATAATAAATACAAATGTGAGAGGTGAGCTATTTCCTTCACTTAACTTATATTCATAAATATCATCGATTTCTTCTCTGTTTATGTAATTTACTTTTGCCTGTTTAGATGCAAGAAACTAGTGGCTGCTAAGAAACAAATGTCCATTCTTCAAGCACCAAATGTACTTGTAGTCCAGCTTAAGGTGGGTTGATTATGCTTCATTTCCCTTTTCACTTCAAATGTTTATTTGGATACTAGTAAATGATAATGAGCTGTGCTGTGTTTTGAATGGGCAGAGATTTGAGGGAATTTTTGGCGGAAAGATAGATAGGGTGATTGCATTTGAAGAAATTTTGGTTCTTTCAAGCTTCATGTGCAAAGCAAGTCAGGTGAGCTTATATCCTTCGCTTTTCTTACTAAATACGACTTAGTTTTGTCACCTCTTTTGTAGAATAGGCTAGTAATTAAATTCTTGTCACCTGCATGCCTATTGCTTAGTGTTTCAGAGGTTGGAGATTGGTTTGGTGTTAATTAATTTCAAAGCAAGTCAATGATTTCGAACATTAAAATACGTATTTCAGTTGCAATTGTGGGAGTACATGCCTATCAAAAAGATGTTTGTATGTACAAAATTTGGAGTATTCAAATACATTATTCAGTTGCGATTGTGGGAATAGTTGTGGCATCTCGGGAGATGTGTTGATCATATCATGGTTGTGGTGATGCTAATTTCATTTCCAAGTCTTTTTAAGATTTCATAATAATTGTATGTTGTTGGATAGAGTAGAAAAGTGGAGGATTGGAGTCATTAGTGGGGTGACATGTGGAATCATTCACTTCATCAGAAGTAATATTGAGGGAATCATGGTATGTACTATGTGGCAATCAGTGCAGGGTGATCTGGTTAGGCAGGTAGGAGGCGAGTCACATAAAATATCTTTTTCAATTTCACTATTCTCCCTATAATAATCAAACAAGAAGTAGCCCATGGCGCACATTTTGTGTGTTCCCAAAAGCGACCCGAGCACTACTCACAACACCTTTTGTAAGTCGCTTTGCCTAGTTACTTTGATGCGTTTTTCCTTTCGCGCCTTAAGAACACTTCACATGTAATGATGCATAAAATGAAAATATGGAACATGTTTCATAAGAGTCAAACTTAAGAGTTGGCCAAATAAGTTGTTATTGAAAACAAAGGGCCAACCCATCTAAGGCAAGTTAGTTATAGTTAGATGCAACAAATACTTTATAAATGTTTTAATTTGCTTACCTGTAATTTACTTATGGACATGAAGGAGCTAGTTAGAAGTCTTCCAATCTTAGCTATCCTTTTTTAGTCCACACAAATATATCCAAGTTGGAATTAGGGAGTATTATTTTATACAAATTTACTTCGTTCTGAATATTTCTTATCTTATATTCTAATTACCACTAGGTATTGATTGCAAGACATTTTCCATCTGTTTATCTAAGTAGTCGTTTCTAATAATAATTATTTTTAAAGGACACAACACACAAGCCAAGTTGAATTACATATAGATTTATATGATGGTTATAACAAAATAATTAACAGCCAAATACTACAATACAATGTTTAATATGATCATTGCGATATTGCTAGGCCACATATTAGCTGTTTCTTGAAAACATGAGCTCTGGCATATGTGATTTTTTAAAGCGTTTTAATATTAAGAATTGCAAGCGCATGAACTCTCTAAGAATTCCTTCTTTTTTCTTTTTTATTTATTTATTTATATTTATTTTTAAATTTTAAGTATTTAACTATCATCCTTATTCTAGTACCATATCTTTATATACCTAGGTCCTTCCTGGATTATAGAAGGTAAAATTTAAAGGGGTAATAGTTATGGGCTTGTAACCTTGGACTGGATTGAGTTTAATCTTTTGGCCTTGTAAAAATTTCTTCTCAAATGAGGGTAATATATTACTCCCCCCCCCCCCCCCCCTCCCCAAAGAGTAACAATTACCCGGTCAAATTCTAACTTACCCATTTTCTTTGTTTCCCCCTTTTTCCAATCTGTTCCCAAATTCTCTATCTCCTCTATCCATAGCCATGAAATTGCAATATAAATTCAGTTTGTTTTCAGAAATGGTATGTATTGTGATTTTTTTTTTTTTTAAATTCAATAATTTATTAATTTCAATTTTCATTTATTATAAGTACTCTAATTTTGACCTTGATTTTCAGTTATAAAAAAAATTGTTGACTTGATTTTCAATAATCAGTTTATTTTTAAAAAATTTAACTTCAATTTTTAACTTGATTTCTTCAAAACAAATTTTTTTTCTTATAAATTTCGATGATGGTCCGAATTGAATTTTGAACTATTCTTCTTTTTTCCCCTCTCTTTTGACGAGATTTTTTTGTGAGATTTTTTTTTTCGTTTTTGTTTTTCAGATTACTATTGTATAAATGTACCATAAATTTAATTATACTCATAATTTTTGGACGAGAATTTTTTAAGTGATTTTGTTGAAAAAATGTAAAAATGTGATTTGTTTGTTTTGACTTAATAATATTGTGATATTTAAATGATTTTAAGGAAACAAAAATAATTATAGAAGAAGAATGTGCAGCAGGAAGTAGCAGGACTAGCAGCTAGTGATTGCTCCATATAATGCCAACCACAAGAATAAGTTTCCCTAGTAGTAAGTTATCTTGTGCCAAACTTACTTTAAATGAGTCCCCTTAACAGTTTCCCTTCGTTAATTACTCCCCCCTAACAAATTCCCTCCTAATCATTATCCTCCTAACAACTCCCTTAAATCTAGGCAAGCCTCTAATCTCATAAAATTAACCCCCACCATATTGTTGTCCGCACTTACACTCCATGTTCGTCTTCTCCAACCCTTCACCATCATGCTCATGTTTTCCAACTTTCCATTCAAACTTCAATGTTAAAAAGAAATTAAAAAAATCAGGCAACCATCTATATTATCTCCACCTGAACCTCTCTTCACCACCCCCTAAGTAGGGATGAGCAAAAGGCAGGGTACCAGGAATGGGAAGGAACCAAAACCATCAAACTTGGTTATGGCCCTTGTGGGTAACAAAATGGGCAATGTGTTGCAACAGGTTCCGGAAGTCGAGTGCCCAAAAATTGGAATCACAACTGGAATTTGCTATTTAAACCCAAGTCATAAATTAATGCCAGCCCATTCCTAAATAAAAAAAAAGAAGATAGAATCACAATATAGGCTCAAATCATATAATAATATCTATGCTCAAACTATGTAATACATTGTTTTAATGAGATGACTATTCAAGTTTATGAAATGACATGGTATCTTGAATCTTAATCTAAATCAGGTGGTTCCAATTCTGGTTCTGCTTTTGAGGAACCCGTTGCAACTATTCAGATTTAGGAAAATTTTGACTGTGCGGTTCACCCTTAGAAATAAGAACATCCATCACAATGGCACCTGAATATTTTGAAGGTAAGATATAAAGACAACTTATCCCTGAAAGGGTAGACGTAACTAATCGATTATTGGGCAAAATATGGCCACTGGAAAATTAACAAGCTCCCATTCACTCTTTCCCCTCTCGATTATCTCCACCTGAACCTCTCTTCACCACCCCCTCTTCTATAGCACTACAGCAATGAGGTCGAAATAAGTAGGGATGAGCAAAAGGCAGGGTACCAGGAATGGGAAGGAACCAAAACCATCAAACTTGGTTATGGCCCTTGTGGGTAACAAAATGGGCAGTGTGTTGCAACAGGTTCCGGAAGTCGAGTGCCCAAAAATTGGAATCACAACCGGAATTTGCTATTTAAACCCAAGTCATATATTAATGCAAGCCCATTCCTAATAAAAAAAAGAAGATAGAATAACAATATAGGCTCAAATCATATATAATATCTATGCTCAAACTATGTAATACATTGTTTTAATGAAATGACTATTCAAGTTTATGAAATGACATGGTATCTTGAATCTTAATCTAAATCAGGGGTTCCAATTCTGGTTCTGCTTTAGGAACCCGTTGCAACTATTCAGATTTAGGAAAATTTTGACTGTGCTGTTCACCCTTAGAAATAAGAACATCCATCACCTAGGTTGCACAGAAACGGATATGGGTACAAAAACGGGTACGGATACGGGGACGAAAAACGGCAAAATAAAAATTCTAAAAAACGGGTACGGCGAGGATACGGCAAAAAAAAAAATCAGAAAAATTAAAATTCAGAAAAATGATTATAAAAAAACCCAACTGATATATTTTTTTTTGAGGAAACCCACGCCTTAGTTTAAAAAAGCGCGCCTGAGGCGCGCCTAGGCGCAAGGCGCAGCTAGGCGCCAGTTTTGGGGCTTTTTTCAGGCGAGGCGCAGGGTCCCCTGGAAGGCGCTCCAAATGCGCGCTTTTGTGCGCTTTTTTGTCAGGCGCAAGGCGCAGCTAAGGCGCGTTTTATTGACTTGAGGTGCAAGTCAGTTTTAAAATTCAAAAAAAAAAAAAAAGAAAGGTCACGTGATATATAGAAGAAGAAGATAGAAACTTATAGAAGAAGATAGAAATAATAATTAAAATAAAAAATAGAAAGTAAAAGAAGATAGAAGAAGGGAAATAGATCGACATTTGAAAGAAGAGAGAGAAGTCAGAGAACTTGAGAAGCAAACCCTACCTTGGCTGCCATCTCCACTCGCTAGCAGATCTGCCGGAGCTTCTGCCGCCACCTATCACCGGTAAGTTTCTCTTCTTTTTCCTTCTCTCCTTTTTTTTTCCTTTCTTTTTTCCCTCTTCTTTTTACTGTTCTTCTGCACTTCTTCTCTGTTTCACGTTTTTTTTTTCTCCCTCTTTTCTTTCTATTCTTCTTTTCTTCAATATTTTTGATGTCAAAGTTTAAAAGTCATTTAATTTGTTGAACTTTTGCACTTTTGCGTGTGATTACTAGATCATCAAGGAGAGATACCTCGGGAACTTCAAGAGTTGATAAAGGAAAAGGAAAAGCAAGTGCTAGTTCTACTCCAAGTGTTCCTCCTAGATCTATGGGGTTAGATGATGATGATGATGATGATGATGATGAAGTGGAGGAAGACATAGGTGGCGATCAAGATTATTTGGGAGATGAGGATGACAATGAGTATAATGAGGGTGATGAGTATGATTTGGATTAGGTTATTAGGATTATTCTAGTACTTAGGGGCTTAGGGCAAAAAAAGAAGAGCTTGGAGGACCAAGTTTGCATTTCTTACCCTCTTTTCTTTTCATTATGTCATGTTTTAGACTATTACCGTCTTTTTTAATATGAACTATGCTTTATTATGTCATTTATGCATTTATAATATGATTATATGTTATTTTGAATATTATATATGATCTAGTTTTCAAAAATGAAAGTTTTAGAAAATTTAGTGCGCCTCACCACCTCAAGGCGTGCGCCTTCGCCTTGCGCCTTGCGCCTAGGCTCCGGGGACATAATGCGCCTCGGTGCGCCTTGCGCCTCTTAAAACTAAGACCCACGCAATGTTTTTAAAAACTACTGAGTACGAATCGTAGTAATACTGTAGATAAGTAAGACTAAAAAAAATTTTAAAAAAAAGGAGAGTGAAAAAAGTTAGAGAATTACAGCTAATTTACCCTTTTTATTTAATTACAATTACTGCAACTTTACCTTTTACCTATTGAAATGTTAGATAATTAAAAAAAAAAAAAAACCATCTTCTTCCTCATCTTCTCGAAGGTTCAGAAATGGCTGCTTGTAGATCGCCAACCACTAGTGTCATCTGCAAGTGGTAGCCTCCAAGGAATCGTGGGGCGCAATATTGTAGGTGGCTTCTTCAATTTTTAGGGTTTTCAAGAAATCAAAATCAGGCAAGTAAAATTGGGGTGTTTTAAAAAAAAAGTGGGTTGGGCTTCAATTGGGGACGTCAGAAATGGAGGTGATCCGTCCCCGAAACGTTTTCGAAGCTGCTCCAAGCTGTCCCCAAATTTTCTCACCGTAAAACTTTTCAAGGGTACGCCTTGGGGACGTATCCGGGCCGTACCCGTCCCCAATACGTCCCCGGTATGGGAAACGGCAGGAGGTTGGCGTACCCGTGCATCATAGTCCATCACAATGGCACTTGATTATTTTGAAGGTAAGATAAAAAGACAACTTATCCCTGAAAGGGTAGACATAATGAATTGATTATTGGGCAAAATATGGCCACTGGAAAATTAACAAGCTCCCAATCACTCTTTCCCCTCTCGATTATCTATTTTTCCCTTGTCCCTTAATTTTTGTTCAATTTACTCACTCTATCAGTCTACTTTAGGTTACTTGACCCGGGGGGGGGGGGGTTGGGTGGGTGAGTTAGTGGGTGGTGGTGTTAGGGTTTATGATGGGTTTTGATGGGGTGGTGGTGACTACCAGTGGTGATAATGGTGGGGGCAATGGGTTGGCAGTGGAATTTGGTGGGTAAGTGGTGCAAAAATGGATGTGATGATGGGGTTGATGAGGTTTTGTTGGTGGTGGGGCATTGGTGATGGTGTTGGTTGGTGGTGGGAAGTCTGTTGGAGGTGCTACTGGGGCAATGGGTCGTGTTTGGATTGTGGCAGTGATATGGGGTGGGTTGCCAGACTGCCTTTCCTCTAATCACGTGGACGATAACGTAATTAAGTCCTTGCATATAATCCCTTGCAATTTCTTTATGTTTCATCTAATAAGAGGAAGTACAATTTATGTATTAGATCAATTTCTATCTATGGTGCTCAGGGACCTATTTAAAAGTTTTACTACTTTATAGTTTCAATTGTGTAATATAGACAAATTCCCTACTTAGTTACTTTTTAGACTTTCTGTTTAAAGGTTTGCATGTCATGAAGAGAAGTACTAGCACTCAAGGAAGCCTAACTATCTCATAACCTTCAGCTGTAAAAGTTATTTATTTATTTTTAATATTTATCACCCCATCTTATTATTTGCACAACAATTAACCTTGTTTCTATGTGTAAATACCTCAACATGTGGTCCCTGTACCTTTTTTTTTTGTAGTTTGTAGGCTGAGATGGTTGTGTGGAAACACCTTAATCAATATAATTAAGAGTGAAGATATTAGGAGGATAGTTGGAGTTTGGTTTGGGCATGTGAGAGTAAGACTTAGAAGATGTGCTGGTGGGGAAAGTAGAGGGTTTGGATCATGGGGGTCTTAGAAGAAGAAGATGGAAACCAAAGGTGACTTCTATGGAAGATTAGAATAGATACTAAGAGTTTGGGTTTATAAGTCTTATACGAACTTGATAGGAAGGAATGGAGGGATGATCATAGCAGCTCACTATAGGAGAATAAGAAGATACAATAATGTCTCATGTAGCCGACCCCATCATTCTGGTTAAGGCTTTTATTGCTGTTGTGGGGTTAATATTTTTGAATTGTAAATAGTATATCTTGTACTTTCTGTGTAACTGTCATATTTCAAAGTAGCTGTGGGTCTTTTTTGTGGTTCTCAACTTCTCATCACTCTCCATTTAAGGTTAGATTATTCTGGTTATACACTTTATTCCAATTTTGGCATACTATGTTAACCACCACACTCCTCTTACCCTGCAATCTTTACCCCTTCCACAACCTCCTCCTTACTATATCTTACACTCATACTATTTTTGACACTCTCTTACTTTATCTTATGTTCACCTACTTTCTTACACACAATCTCCAACTTTTTCTTACACCCACTCATCTCTTTCATCGTTTTCTTAAATTACGTATATTTAGTGAGTTGATAAAAAATACAGAGGTAGTATTCACTGTGAGTTGATCATGGGGGTCTTGCTTTTGGTGCTTGTTTAGTGGTCGATGTCAATTTTTTGTATGTTTTAAGAATTGTTACTTTTTGGTCTAGTTGGGGGACAGGAGATTGCATCAAAATTGACCGTGTAACTTATACTGTTTCTATTATTTGTTATATAATCTGTATGTGAATTTTGCAGGATCCTCAGCCTGAGTATAGTCTTTTTGCTACCATTGTGCATTCAGGATTTTCACCTGAGTCTGGACATTATTATTCATACATTAAGGTTCACTTTTGACCTTGTACATGCATTATTTGCGGACTTAATGAATGGATCTTTCATTGGTTGCGTATTATCTTTTTATTTGGTTTTCCTTTCTTTTTATAATATATGCAGGATGTTATGGGTCGTTGGTATTGCTGCAATGATTCTTATGTGACATTATCAACTTTGCAAGAAGTACTTTCTGAGAAAGCTTATATTCTTTTTTTCACCCGGAATGGCCAGAGACCTGTTGCTGTTGATAATACTGCTGTGTTGAATGGAGTGAAGCCTTATGGGATTAATGGCAGCAACATGCCTGAATCTCCGAGGAGCTCTATTCCTGCAAAAGCAATGAACATGAAATCATCTAATGCACCTTCCCTCGTTAAAAGATTTCCATTTGCCAGTAAGAATGTTGATGCTTCTGCTATTCTACAAAATAAATTAAGTGGCATCACAAATTCAATTGCTAAAAGAGTTTCTGGTCGTGATAATGGGACAGTTGATGTTCAGAAAAAAGAAGCTATGAGAAGTAATGGAAAACCAAACCATTCTGTTTGTAAGCAGATGAATGGAAACAATGTGCATTCAATGCAAGATAACAATGGAAAGTGTAGGAATGGTGAACATAATGCCGTTACAAGTAGCCAGGTTTGGATAAATGGTGATACTCATCTCAAGAATGGGAATCTTGGTCCTGTAAAAGGAAGTCTTTGTGAAGACAATGGCTTAAAAAACAAAGAGACTACCAAGAAGGTGATTGATAATGGCGTCATCCATAATGGTCAAAGAAATGAGCGCAGTGATCTCTCTGGCCTGAGAAAGCTGGAAAACGGAGAGAATGCAGGGAAGATGCTCGACAATGGTGCCTGTCATAATGGTCAGAGTTATAATTCCTTAGGCTCCAAGAGAAATTTGGAAGACAGGGACTCATGCATTTTGTTAGCCAAAGATGCCAAATCGCGGGCTAAAGTTGAAGAATTTAAGGAACTGTATGTGTTTTTATTCACAACGCTCTCTTCTTCTTCCATCCCAAACTCATTAGTAGGATGTGTAAACAAACAAAGGAGAGTCAAGTTTCCCTGCAATCCCCCCCCCCCTTCCCCACAACCCAACATAAGAAGTGGATTTATGCCCCCCTCCCCCCCCCCCCCCCCCAAATTGTAGAATTTCTTACGTCATAGAACATGTGGAATGATTCTCCTGACCAACACACTCCTTTTTATTTAATGTGATAGCTACTTTCGAGTTACGAAACAACGTTCGTAAATAAAAACAGAAATATATGAATATTAATTGGTGATGAATAAGAAGAAAAGGATGATATGCTTATTTACAACTGAGATTGTTATAAGTTTGTGCTTGTTGCACTCTTTGTTACTATTGTATCTTTGTTTTGACATGATGTCTTTTGAATTTATTTAGGTTTGAGCTGAATATAATAGTGTATAGATGATAAGATATATTATATAATTTGTTTAGGTGATTATTACATGATATCCATATCATATGATGCTTATTCAGATTTACTTCCAAGTCGAGTAGAGTTATGTTTTCTTGTCAATTTCATGTAAGAGATTGCTAGTAGTAATTCTAGCTGAATAGCATATGCTTTTGTCCACCAGTTTACTTAAATGCTGAATTTATTTCTCAAGAGTTTTTCTTATGTTGATATTTTACTAAATCTCCAGTCTTCAAAAGGAGGCTGCATTTGCTCTGCAAACATGTGGCTGGTCTGATAAGGTTTATGAATACATGAGATCAAAGAAGAGGGTGTGTGTGGATGCTTGCAGCTCAACAGATAACAAAGAGCCAAAGTAAGTCTTACAATTTTAAAACTAGATCAGTATTCTTATCTTGAACAAGATTGGTCAAAATTGCAAAGTTATTTTATATTGAATTGAATTGGGTGAAATGCTGAACATTTACTTTTACACTGGTTATTTTTACATAACTTGAACAAAGCTGTTTGCTCTGCAGTCAAAGCTTTGCATCACACATTGTTTTTAATTTGAATGAAAGTACAAAGTGTTGCATCTCACATTGTTTTTAACTTGAATGAAAATACGACTCTCTAATATTGGGCAGAGTTAAGTTGTTAGGTTTGACTCTTATAGAAGGGGAGGGCATGGTCATGAATATTGCATTGTAAATTGAAGAACAAAGGAGGCTCGTAGATAAGCGACGAGAAGGAAAGATCTCAAATTTGACAGTTAGTGGCAGTAGTTCTTAGATTGTAGACAGTTCTCTTTAGTGATTTACTAAGAGGCTTGCATATGCTCCTGTGCCTTCTTCAAGAGAACTAGTGTTCACTAGAAACCCCGATATTGTTACACTGATATATTTATGTTCATCCTCGACAAACACCTGGATACAGTGATACACAATAATTCCACCTTTGACGCGTCTGAGATATGAAAATTTTCCCTTAAGTTCTGCCGCTAGTGTATTGAAATGCTATCTTCTTCATAGAAGACTCATCTTCACCTTTAGGGCTGGAACCTTGTGCTTCATTACTCTTGTTTTGGGTAACCCGGTAAAACTTAGTATGTGTAATTACCGTATTAAGAAGACGTTTGGTATGACTGATGGATATGGAGTGGAAAGGAAACAAAAAAGTGGGAGGAAATGAATCATTTAACTCATACCGTTTGGTTTAATCATGGAAAGTAATCACTTAAACCTATCTTCCTTTATTTTTGTTTGAGGAGGGTAAGGGTAATTGTTACCTTAGGTTTTAGAGAGGTAACAATTGGGTGGAAAACATTAGGCTTGAGTAATGGTAATTGTTACCCAAACCTTCCAACCAAACACTTGGTAACGGTAATGGTTTATTTAAATCCGTTTCCAATCAAAAAACACTCTAACCAAACATGCTCTCATTGTTTTATATGCACTCCTCTTTAAAGCAAGTGCACCTAATTGGAAAATAGAATAATGTTGAGATATTAAATTTAGTATGGACTATGAAGATTATTACAATACAATATGCACTCCTGTTTTTTTACCTATTCTCCCTTTCATTTTTTGTCTAAATATCATCTCCTATTCTACCCCCTCCCCCCCCCCCCCCCCCCCCCCCAACTTTTGTCCTCTTATCTTCTCTTCAATGCTTCTAGTTTCATTATTACTATCTCCGGCCATTATTTTTTCCATTGACAATAAGCCCTTGCCCACTAACACTTTATCTTTCTAGCTGTCTAAGGCCTAAATTTGTAGAGTTGATGTGTTTGAATATCACCATAGATCTATATATATACTGGCTGGCAAAGACTGGCGATGAAATCGATTAGAGTTTTGAAGATAGAGGAAAATTAGTGCTGCTCCATCTATATCTTCCCTACCCAAGTTGTGACACGCAGACAAGGTTACAAAACGTTGACTACCTAGTCATACATGCTTTAGTGAGCATAGCACAATGTCTGTGATTTCCCAAGGCGGTTTACA
The DNA here is from genome assembly GCF_948465745.1 of Chenopodium album. Lineage (NCBI taxonomy): Eukaryota > Viridiplantae > Streptophyta > Magnoliopsida > Caryophyllales > Amaranthaceae > Chenopodium > Chenopodium album. Next base: position 55,891,789 of record NC_137837.1, read on the forward strand.
GCTTTAGTACCATATTCTTCTTTATAAGACAGACAGGAAGAATTATCTGCTTTTCAACAGCTTTTTTCTGAGTTCTTTTCATGGTGAACTTAACAATAGTCTTGGTATCCTAAGGGGCCTCTAACTAGGAAATCCAGTCTCACCAACTTTCTTTATGTTACTTCAGCTGTTCTCAGAAGTGTAGGCTGACTGACTGAATGCCACCTGTGAGTGGCTCTTAAACAATATATACTCTTTCTACCTGATAAGAGAGTAATGTTAAGGTTTTTTTTTTTTTTTTTTTTTTGGTAAATAGGAATTTTATTACCAAAAGAAGAATTACAACTTACAATAAAGCTAAGCTGTAACACCCAAGCACTACAAACCCAGCAAAGCCAACAAAACAAGTAAAAACTAGAATCCAGTTTAGCCTAGCCACCTTCTAGGAAGGGTTCTAGGCAGAACCAGAAACACTACCTGGACTCAAGACTTAGCCACCTTCTAGGAAGGGTACTAAGGGCAAGGACCAGGACAACAAAACTAGACAGAATACATCATATACCTATCACTGCAAGCAACAAGAAAGATTATATCCTTTGCAGCCATATATTGTAAAAGAAGCACATGACAATAAGTTTACTTCTAACATCAGTCTTCCTGCAATACTTTGAAATCCAAGCCAACTCAGCAGAAAAACTTAGCAAGTCAAAAAACAAGTGGCTCACAGTTTCATTTGCACTATTGCAGAAGAAACAACAAGGATCACATTGAATTTGCTAGGCCAACAGCCTATCTTTAGTAACCAGTCTACCCAATACAGCAAGCCAAGTGATAAAAATGCTTTTTGGAGAAGCTTGATTATTACAAATGATTCTCTTCCAGGGAACCTTAGGACCATGAGGTTTGATGATACTGTAAAGCTTCTTAATCTGCATTTTACCATTTACAGTAACATTTGACCATCCACCTATGCTGTTCACAATATCTCTAGAAGCAAGGATCTTTTTCAAGATCCAAGAAGCTTTTTTGGGAATAGGAGCAGTCCACAAATTTTTTCCAGCAAAGTAGTATATGTGAACCCATTTAACCCATAGATTGTTAGCTTTACTAGCAAGATCCCAAAGTATCTTGGTAATAGCAGCCTTGTTCCATTCTTCTAAAGAAGTTAAGTTCCCGCCACCACAAGACTTAGGCAAGCACATAAATCTCCAAGCCACTAAAGCTTTCTTTGTGGGGTTACCTTTCCCAGTCCATAAAAAACATCTAAATCCGGACTCAATTTCCTTGATAATTTTCTTTGGCAACACAAAAATTTGAGCCCAAAAAGCTTGGATTCCAAACAAAACACTTTTAACCAATTGAAATCTTCCAGCATAAGATAAGTGTTTAGTAGCCAAGTGTCAATTCTGCCTGTAACCTTTTCAATTAAATGCCTACAATCAGAGATAGTGAGCTTTTTAGAAGAGAGAGGTACACCAAGGTACCTAAAAGGCAAAGAGCCATTAGCCATCCCAAGAACCCGCTGAAGCTCAACTCTCTCTTGATCTAAGATACCTCCAAAATAGGCATCACTTTTATCCAGGTTTGCCTGCAAACCTGAAGCCATAGAAAATATCTGAAAAGCCTTGAAAAGAAGCTGAACAGAACACAAATCAGCTCTAGCAAACAACAAAAGATCATCTGCAAACATCAAATGGGTAATCCCAAGTTTTTCACACCTAGGATGAAAGTTAAAATTTGGATTCTTAGTCATGTCCTGCAGACACCTAGAAAGATATTCCATACACAGAGCAAAGAGGAAAGGGGACATGGGATCACCTTGCCTTAGCCCTTTCCTTGCCTGAAAGGGAGCAGAAGGGTAACCATTGATCATAACTGAATAAGAAACAAAAGTAATGCACCCCATAATCCAGTTAATAACCTTGTTAGGAAAACCAAGTTCACCCAGCATAGTATTAAGGAAGCTCCACTCCACAGAGTCATAAGCTTTCCTTAAGTCTATCTTCAACATACATCTAGGGGTAACATATTTATGAGAATACCCTTTAATCAATTCTGTAGCAAGCATAATGTTGTCACCAATATGCTTCCCAGGGAGCATCATTCACAACTGACCCAACCACTTTTGCTAATCTAGCAGTAATGACCTTAGAGATCAATTTATAAACTAGAGTACAGCAAGCTATAGGTCTGTAATCTTTTGCATAGGAAGGGTTCTGAATTTTTGGGACCAAAGTGAGAGTAGTACAACTCCAAGACTTCTCTATCACACCAGTGTCAAAGAAATGCAGACAGCTTTGTAAATATCAGTTTTCACATGATTCCAAGTTTTCCTGAAAAACACAGCATTGAACCCATCTATACCAGGAGCTTTATCATCTCCAATACTAGCCAAAGCATGATCAATATCAGAGTGAGAAACAGGAGAAGAAAGATTAGCAATATCCTCAGAAGTAAGATGTTTCCCAGCCATAACCACAACAATATCAAGTGCTAGCAGCAGACCAGCAACTTCTTATAAAAGCCAATGATTTCATCTTGCACCATAACAGGATCCTTAAGCAGAATATCATCTGTATTATAAATGGAGGCAATTCTATTCCTGTTTTGCCTTTGCTTAAGAACAGAAAAGAAATAATGAGAATTAGAGTCTCCAAGCTTGATCCAATCCACCCTAGATTTCTGCTTTAAAATACTCTCATAAGTATTCATCCAATATTTCACTTCTTCAATTTTAGTAATTTTAGTAGCTTCCTGAGCTTGGAGAGAAATATTAGTACTGCTAGGGACTGAATCTCAGCTAAAGAGAGTCTAGCTTCTTCTAGTCTATCAGTAACTTTAGCAAAATACTTAGTGTTTAGACTCTTAAGGCCAGTTTTGCCATATCCCAATGAGAAGACACAACTGCAAGAAACAGGGCCCTGATCTGAAAGAGAGGGAGGAAGGTAAATTGCCTCTGACCATAAGCCAACAACCAAGCCTCATTGACCAACCCTCTGTCAATTCTAGAAGCAGTTCTATCCATACCATGACCCTTATTATTCCAAGAATAGAAGGAGCCCTTGCTCTTAATTTCAACAAGCTCCAAAGTCAAGCACAAAGCCCTTGAAATCCTTAACTTCATAATCAGTGACTGGATTACCATTAAACCTATCTTCTGAAGAGAGGATAGAATTATAATCACCAATACAAATCCAGGGTAACTGAATATTACCTAGAGCTTTGATTCCAGTCCACATAGAGGACCTATGCTGAATGGAATGCAGGCCATAGACAAAGGTGCAACAACCTGATGCTGTAGATCTTTAGTAGTGATAACTGTATGAATGAATTGTTCATCAACTGCATGAATATCCAGAGACACAACATCTGGTTTCTAGCCAACCCAGATCCTACCCTAGAGTAAGTATAATTACAAACCCACTCCAAAGCTCTTCCAAATTTCTTTTTCAGAGCTTCAAACTTCTGCAACTTAACTTTAGTTTCAAGAATAGCCATAACATCAATAGAATGATCCTTAAGTAACTGCTTAACAGGAGTCACCTAATTAGGGTCATTTAGACCCCTAATATTCCAGGTTGTAATAATCATGGCACAAGAGAGGGATTACCATCACCCCCGTTAGGAATTATTTCAGCAATCTCATCTTCCAGCAGAGTAAGCATTATTAGTTCTAGGAGCATTCTGATGAGTAGCTACAGCATGAGACCTAGCTCTTTTGCTTACCACTCTCCAATCAGCATCCGAAAAAGCAGCAAAAGAGGTATGAGCAGGAGTAATAATAGGCTGAACATCAGCAGTTTGATCCTTTCCCTGATCCTGTTCTGCAGCAGGAACTGGAACAGGTTGCTTCTGAACCCAGATCTTCTCCTGTGTGGGCTTAACTGGTTGAGCTACAGCTTGTTTATGAATAGGCTTAGCCTTAGGAGCAGCACAGTTATGCCCCACTTTGTCACACTTCTTACAAAATGGTGGAGACCATTCAAAATGAACTTTCAACTCAAGTGTTTCACCCACGGGGCTTTAAACAGTGACACTGGTAGGGAGTGGCCTAGTTATATCAACTTCTATAAGCACTCTAGCAAAGGAAACTCTGAGTTGCCTAGTAGTACATTCATCAGCAAACAAGGGCACCCCAATTGTACTACCAATTCTACTTAAAGTATCAGCTCCCCAGCAATTCAATGAAAATTGGGAAACCTAACCCATAAAGGCACAGTTCTAAGTATCTCAGCTTGAAAATTGAACTTATCAGTCCATGGCTTAACAATAGCAGGGTTATTATTAAACATATGAGGTCCTGAACTTAGAACAACATTCTTATCATCACTTGAACACAGATTGATTATAAAATAACCATCATCATGCCAAAAAATTTCCGGCTTAGCAAAATTACTCCAGTTTTGGGCAATGAATTTATGAACAGCAGCAATTGTGGGATAAAAACCAACAAGATAGAAAATAATTGCATTGCACCACTTAGAGTTACCTGTTGAATCTCCTCTGCCTGTATTTGAGCTACAGGTTTGCCACTCTTCAAAATAGGCGCCACAAAGTTCAGAGTAGCACCCTTAGCAGTCAGTTTACCTCGAAACAAACTCGACCAGTTCTCAGAATTCTTGGCTTGATTTGATGATCCAGGGTGTTCAGGATGACAAGTAGACCCAGAAACAACCGGAATCGCATCATTTGGTTGCACACTCGTAGCTTCAGGCAATGGAACAGTAACCGGGTAAACCCTAGGAACCACTTCATTGGATTTCTGCAACTGAGTAGCAGCAAAGGAATCCTCAAGAATCTTTAGTTCAGCCTTAGTAATCCTTCCTCCTGATGGATGGACTAGATGAGCTGGTGAGAAACCAGCTCAGTTTCATCTTCAACCTCAGGGATAGTGTTCACATTCAAGTTCTTCAATCGATTGAGATCAGTAGGGGAGAGAGATCCAAAAGCAGGAGATCGAGGGAGTGGAGTAGCTTGTTTCTTCTTCTTAGCCATGATAATCAGAGCTGAGTGAGAAACCAACCTCAGATCAGACTACCATGCAGATCACAGATCACAGATCAGAGCTTCTCTCTCTAAAAAGATTTGAGTAATGTTAAGGTTTGAAGTATGTTACCTGTTTAGACTTTAGAAAGACTGGTTTAGATCCCGTACATGGACGGATATTACTCAGATCCATTTTTACTTATAATTCAAAATATATTATAATAAGAAATGCAACAAAAACAATTGACGTATGATTATGCCTCACATTTTGTGCATGAAAAAAAAATTGAATTAGTAATTGTATACAAATAAGAAATTATAGGTCTCAAAATGATATTAGTTTATACATTTTTTGTTTTGTTTTGATGATTAAGAGTTTTTATAAATGTTTATTGTCTAAAATTATTTTTCCATAACTTTAGATTTGTTTAAATATAATTGAGTTCCTTATTGTTGATGATTTATAAATTAACATGGACATGTTTTCTTTTATTTACTAAAATAAAATATATTATTTGATTCACGACAAAAATGGTAATTTAAGATATGTTAGATTTTGTAATAATAAATAAAATAATAAAAAGAATAAAATTGCAAAACAATAAATTGGAGGGAAAACTTCTTATCAGAAAATGTGTCATTCTAAGCAGCACGGAAACAGATATGGGCACAAAAACGGGTACGAGTACGGGAACGGGATACGACAAAATCAAAATTTCAAAAAAGAGTACGACAAAAAAAGAAATCAGCAAAATATAAATCCATGAAATGTAAAAAAAAAAAAATTAAAAATAATCCATAGAACACAAATTATAGTACGAAGTACCATTTAAAACCAAAAAGGTAAAATAAATAAATAAATTGATTTTCACACCACTATAAACAGTGACCTCAAATTAAAATAAAAAAAAAAAAAAAAAAAAAGAATCACATGCTACTGTTTGTAACATACTCCATACTAACCAATAATTAATCACATTATTCACATAAATAACCAACAAAATAAATAAAATAAAATAAAAAAAAAGAAAACAGAAGGTGCGAAGAAAGAGAAAAAAAAGAGCTAGAAGAAAGAGGAAGAGTAACAAGTCGAAGCCTCGCCGGTCGGAGTGATCGCCAGTGGTCTCCAGTCACCGCAGAGGATTGAATTAAGTTGCACCTCTAAGGTAATCGCTACTCGCAATTGTTAGGGTTTTTGAGGATTGGGGGAAATAAAAAATTAGGTTAGTACTTCAATAATCTGGTTTTTTTTTTTTTTTTTTTTTTTTTGAAAATATGGGCTGAAAATCTAAGGAAACATCAGAAAATGAGCCAAGTCGTCCTCGATACGTATCCGAGCAAGAGGCTAGCCGTTCCCAAATTGGCTTTCCGTACCACTTTCGAAGGAAACGTTTCCGGTACGGGAGACGGCTACCATCTGACGAATCCGTGCATCCTTGTTTCATTCTTGAAGTGTTGTGGCTTGTGAGGCTCTTTGTAATAAATTAGTCGTTGAGGTTGAGGTCTGTATATATACCAATTTATCATCACTTTTACGGTTCTTCATATTCTCTCTTTTTCTGTCCTTTTGGTTTTTGTGATATTAGAATCACCACAGTGATTTTAAGAAGGCCTTATGACCTATGTTTCCTAGAACAAGTTTTTTTGCTGCTGCATGTGTGTCAATATGACACATAAGAATGAGGATTTATAAGAACTTGACCTTTAAATTGGATACTTTTGCTGCTATGAATCACAAACAAAATATGGTAGGGAGGTTGAGATCATAAAGAAGACTAGAAGAAGCAATCTCTCTCTTATCTTGGCCTCTAGGTTATAAGGTTATTGTTCTCGTAAGTTTGAGTGGTTTTAATGTAACTAAATGTGGGTCAAATAAAGCTTCAATTAAAGTAGCTGACAGTGATTAAAAATATAATTGTTTGGATTTTGTATTTTAAGTTTCCTTGGAAAAATTTCTTTGGCCCTCTTTTCCTTCAATCTAGTTGCATGTTTACATATTTGATAAAAAAATTGTTTGTAGAATGTAAAATGTTGTGCCCTATTTTTTGTGCCCTGATTGAGAAGAGTGTCTTCCTGTTTTTATTTTGCGCCATGCTATTTAAAAGGATAGTATTTTGTAGAATTTTTTCCCATATTTGACATTCATGCCAAATCTTTATTATATGGTTTGACAATGGGAACCTGGATAATTTAATTTCATAAGCTCTATTTGGATTGATAGGTCATAGGTTTGATGTATCATGTTGCTTCAAGGTTGTATTGGCTCGTGTCTGGTCCGTCCTTGAAGTTGGGCTTTTTAGTGATGTGAGAGTTACATATATTGAACAGTCTATCCTTGTAGGTTGAGATCTTCCCTTTTACACAAGAGTTGTACAGTATGCCCTTGAAATTTATTTTTGCAATTTTTTTTTTTGCCAAATTTGCTACTGAATTATCATGGACACGCTAGAGGGATTTATTTGGTATCAGAGATGTGGGTGGTGGGGGAGAGCTATGTATCTAATGATCCATAAATTTGCCATTTCATATGATGAATTATAGTATCCAAAAAGTCATGGTTGTGCTATGTAATACCTCATGTCCTCGTGTATCTGAATTTCCTATGTTGGCTCTTAGGATGTACCTGTCACTAAAACTATCACCCTAATATGATCTCTAAGGATGATGTTGCCATAATGTTGGTTTTGGGTTGATGTACCACTTGTCTCGAGCGCTAAAGGAGTGATGGGTTACCTTGCACTTTGTTGTGACAACTAATGGTAGATTCTATTTTAAGGCTCCCAGTAATGTTCAGCTAGTCGTCTAATCCAGTTACAGACTCAGTTTCTGATTTTATTACATGAGTTGTTGGAGCATAAGGATGTTAATGTTTGTGGTACTAGTGATATATTTCTATGAGTTGGTTTGAACTAAATGAAAGGATTTATTGGATTGGGTGGGCTAGTCTTATGTTCTTTAGTTCCCCCTCTTCAGCTCTCCCTATTCTTTCTTCTTTCTTTTTTGGTTGGTATTTAGGAGTGAAGGACACAATCTTGTTAGCTTCTAGCTACACTGATGCTCACTAGGCATTCCCTAATTTATTTCAAATAGATTTAACATGTGACTGGAACTTTTTTCATCCCTCACATATTTGTAATTTTGCCGAAATATTGATTCTATCTAGTTCTAAATTCATTCCTTAATGGCACTAATCTAATTCAGGATAGGGCTGTGCTTTTTGGTTTGATATCGTATTTTTTTTCTGTTTTGATTGAAGTTATAACTGTGATACAATATAAATATGTAAAGGTATTGTTATTTGAAAAATCAATGAAAGGTGATAAACTCTGTCATCTAGAGGTGCTGGACAATGAAAAATTTTGTTATACTGGAAATTTTATTAGTGTAGCTTCATGAGTTGGATACTCTGATGATAGAGGGAAGTGGGTAAAATCAATGAGCTCTCTGCTACCTTTATTATATGCTGTGTGTTTCTTTCTGAGTTAGCGTGTATTTAAGAGTACCACGGGTTGTTCAAAGGCCAGTCAAAAGATATTTTAGATTTTGTGCCATTGTCTAACTAGTTAAATTGCTGGAGAACAGCCTATTTCCCTTATTTCTCTTTGCTGTTGTATCTTTCAGTGGACATGACTAAGAATATCCATGCATTATACCTTGTGATTTGAGGATTGGGTAGATAGGACTCGTAGGAGGGAAATTTCTGAGCTGAGGTTTGGTCTGTGCACCAGAGGATTTCCATGTTAAAAAGTGTTGCTTGAAACATTTTTTTGATTGTGAAATGTGTTGGATTTTGGAATTTTCTTCCATTCCTCTTTGGAGCCAATTTAGTGCGACACCAGGGGGTCGGGACGTGAGATCATCTGCAGCCTGTACTCCTTAGAATAGGGATTAGCTGTTTTGGGATAATGCTTCTCAGTGTATGTTTCCTGTGCACCTTAATTCCTCTGTCAAAGTGTACTAAAAATGGGATCAATACTATTCTTGTGGGAGGATTTTGAATGTCTTATTGATTTCACTTAACTTGGTGCACCTACCTCCACTTAAGCTTAGAACTGCCATGCCGGTCAATATGGATGTTACTTTTTGGTTTTGGGTTTATGAATATGCACATACAATATGGATCTTGTTCAACCGGGGTAAAATAACTGGTCAAATGTGGTTTTTTAATTTTTTTTTTTTTTTTAAAAAATTCCTTTTTTGACATGTTATTTCAGGATTGGGCACGTTTAATTTGGGTTATGTATATTGAGGTCTGGTCTTTTTTGGGTTCATGCCGGCTTTCAAAATTATCACATTTGGGTTGAGATATGATCAGTTCTCATCCACTTAAGCTTAGATCTGCCATACTGGTCAATTTGGGTGTTACCTTTTGGTTTTGGGATGATGAATATGCACATACAACAAGAATCTTGTTCAACCTGGGTGAAATAATTGGTCAAATGTGCTTTTTCTTTTTTTTTTTTTGGTAAAATCCTTTTTTGACATGTTATTTCAGGGTTGGATGAGTTTAATTTGGTTCATGTATATTTAGGTCTGGTCTTTTTTTGGTTCATGCCGGCTTTCAAAATTATCACATTTGGGGTTGAGATATGATCAGTTCTCATCTCCTCAAGCTTTATTAATTTTTGGTTCATGTTCAGATTGACTTGTCTCTGATTTGCGTAGTCTTATTGCAATTGCATATCACTTACCGTGAAGTCAAGTTCTTATTTATTCCTTTATTTAGAAACCCTGGGCCGTGTAAGTTGTGAACATATAGTTTAGGCAACAAGTTTATAAAAAGAAGACAATACTTCCTCCATTCCCTGCAACATGGGAAGGGAGCATGGATTTTAAGAAGAGGAGAGAGGTAGAGAGGGATAAAGATAGGAACCCATGTGATGATGAGAGAGAAAGAGAGAAAACATGTGCAAATAGGGAAATGTTGCAATATGTGAAACTTTCTAAAATGGTAATTGTTGCAATATTTGTGGAACGGAGGAAATACTATGCTAGGTTGCAATTATGGGGAACAACTAAACACATAAGTCTAATATGTTTGTAAATTGTAATTGGTATTTAAAAAAGTGGGCACTTGACTTGTTTTCTGCATCTTCCTGCAAACTATATTTAATCCAGCTGTTTTGACAAGTCTACTCATAGCTTAGTAGACTGCAGCATGCGTATGCTAAAGTTAAGAGATCTGAGATGTCTATAAGTTACTTTGTTTGTTGGCATATTGCTGAAAAGAGATTATATAATTAGTCTTTGCTAGTAGATCGCTGGCTATTTGGTTGGAATATGGGGGAAGTAATTTTCCTTGGTCACTTTAGGGTACTGAACAGTTTGATTTTGTTGGGTTTTAAAAGCATCCGCTGTTGAAGCTCTCTGTAGTATCTCTATTTTATGGCAATCTGGAGGAACTTTGGTGGTTACTCAGATATATTCCAAAAGCATTTAAGTTAATGCTAATTGGCTGTAGATGGTTCTCTTTTTCTCCCCCTCAATCAAGCCAAGCATTTGGCCAAAGCCCTAGTTGACCTTTGTGAGTCTTAGATACAAGTGTTTTTCACACAGTTAAACTAAATGTTGCTTGTAAGGTGGCATCTTATCTGTGAAGATGCAGAGTTGTTAGCAAAAGGTGAATATAGTTCTAGATGTTTTGTGTAGGCCAATTTTTTGGCATATTTACATGTTAAAACATAGGTTTTAGGAAAAACAAGGAGCTAGGGTTCTGCATAACTTTGTAAACATTTTGGTGTATTTGACTTAATTTAACAATAACATCCAAGCCCATGCTTCTTTCCCATGGAGAATAAAATGGGGGTTCTACCTTGTCGCCCTGGTGTGGGTCGATTTAAAATGACTTGTTTGCTGTAAAATTTCCTCAATGCTCTGCTGTAGCAGATGTGTTCTTCAATTCGTAAACGTTGCTTTGCTTAAAAAAAATTTTCTGTGTTAATCAAAAATAGGTTTTCAGTGGTAGTTGAACATCTGATAAATTGTTTTCAGTGAATGCTAAATCATGCCTTGGATGCCCTCACCTACATCCATTTTCTCTGTGATGACCTGCTATTAGAGTCTATAATTTACAACTTTGTGACTAAGGTGCTTTGGTTTTGAAACTAATTTTCTTATTGGTGCTGTATCACAGGAACATGTTAATTGCTGATGCCAGATCTACGTTTATTTCACAAATTCCTGGATCTTTGAAAGGAAGCCTTATCGAACACATTAGATCATTCAGCAGCCAGAAGTAGTTCATAGTTATTATTCTCGAATCGCATGGCAGAAGAAGGTATCTGGCACTTTCAGAATTTCATTAGCAGACTCCACTTTAATTTGGAATGGGTTGTAAACTTAATTGTAATATTCGGGGATGCTTACTATGCGGCCTCCCCCGTATACATTTTATACAGTTGCCGGTGGATGCATATCAAGTAGACGGCTATTTTCTGCCTATTCTGCTGCTGAAAGTGATTGCTACCAGTCAGATGGTAACGTTTCAGGGTTAGGCTTTGATGTACAAATCTTGAGGTAGGTTTTGCAGTTGTTTGATGGAGATACTCAGAAATTGATGTATTCAGCTACATTTATAGTATCCTTTTTGTTCTAAACTTATCCCATTTTATGGATGTGCAACAATTTTTATCTGTAAAATGTGGCCGGAGAGATGAAATTATACCCCAGATTTGAGGTTCTGTATTATTCTGCTCTGTGCAAGAGTTGCATTCATTATTATTATTGTTATTGTTATGATTATGATTATGATGAATATAAAAGCATAAAATAAACTGACAAACATGCACGTTAATTACTAATTTACTATTAGCACATTACCACCATTTATTACTTACTACCTTAGTAGTATCTTTAGCAATTTATTTTCATACGTCCAGTAATTTGGCTTTTTGTTTTTGTTTAGGGTTCGTTTGGCATTGCTGTGGTTTTCTGTTTTTTGGTTTTTTGTTTTTAAAAAGTATATTATATATGTCACATAATAAATCAAAAATTATTTAGACTTGTTAAAATCATGATAATTTTGAAAACTGACAACAAAAAAGTGGAAACACCTTTTTCTTGTTTCCTGTTTTTGGTTTTTAGTTTTCAAAAAAACAGAAAACTGAAAACAAAAAATGATGTCAAACAAGCCCTTAGTAATTTGGTTGGTTTATCCTTTTAGTGGTGGTATGTTATTTTATAGGAGGGGAATTATATAATGCTTTGTGAGAGTTATAATGATAGGCTTGGTCCCAGAACAAGGTCTTGTAGCCATTGATCAGTAGTCAGTACGTTCAAGCAATCATAATCATCGTATTGGCTCGTACTAGAGATTTCTTTGGGCTCTCAGTACCACGGTTTCAAGATCATTCTCCCGTATGTCAATTGTTTAAAAATAACTGCAAAAGTTGAATGTATAAGGTTCATGACAATCATTAGGGTAAAAAACATTTAAAATGTTGTACAAGGTTAGTTGGAAAATTAATTAAATATAAGCAAATGAATTAGAGAGATAGTAATAAACTACTCCCACCGTCCCTTATTTATATACCTATTTCTAACATTTATTACTCACATAATAAAGAGAAATAGGCATGTAAATAAGGTACAAGGGAGTAATTATCTTATAAGTTATTTAATTACATAGCTTCTCTTTTACTGAGCTTCTAGATACACTAATACAACATCCTAGAAGTAGCCAAGTTGAAGAAAGTTGAGAGATGAGAATAAAGGAAAGTTCTAGTGCTTTAACAACTCAAGTACAAAACTCTAGGATCTTCTTCTTTGTTCTTCATTCATCCCTTTAAAATAGCAAGAATATATTTCAACACAAACCACTTTATAGTTTATATATCATACAAATTGAAAAAGAAAAAGAAAAAAAAAAAAAAAAAAAAAAGCAAGAAAAATGGGAGATGAAGTGATATTGTTGGACTACTGGTCAAGTCCATTTGGAATGAGAGTTAGGATTGCATTAGCTGAAAAAGATGTAGAGTATGAAGAAAGGGAAGAAAATCTTAACAACAAAAGTCCACTTCTTTTGAAGATGAATCCTGTTCACAAGCAAATCCCTGTTTTAATTCACAAAGGGAAGCCTGTGTGTGAATCTATGATCATTGTTCAATATATTGATGAAGTTTGGGCACATAAGGCTCCCCTATTGCCTTCTGATCCTCATCAGAGGGCGAATGCTCGGTTTTGGGCTGACTACATCGACAAGAAAGTAAGTTTTCTCGTCTGTAGTTTGAGTTTTCTCGTCTGTAGTTTGTTACATTGCTTCACTTCTTCATGATTAACTAGTGAGTAGCCTGTTCCCCGGTTACTACGTTACTTTTAAAGTTGTGCAACTGCTAATTTTAAAGAGAATCTAATAGTTTGTATGTAGTATATGTCTTCAATAGTTTGTAGTATAATATTATTTATTGTGCAAGGCTATATAATAATTGACAATTAGCCTAATGGTTAAACAACAACCTTTCTTGTAAGAGGTCAAGTGTTCGAAGGAGTACAACAGTATAAACACATCATAGTTATGTATAACAATGTTAAGTATATGTGACTGACTTAATTTCGGAATTGTTGCAGATATACAACATAGGGAAGTTAGTGTGGGCTTCTGAAGGTGAAGTGAGGGAACTAGTAATGTGCTTCAAATTGTTGGAGACAGAGCTTGGTAACAACCGTTTCTTTGGAGGTAAAAATCTAAACATTGTTGATATAGCTCTTATACTGTTTTTAAGGGTTTTTTTTCCCTCCTTTTCTTATCATTTTTGTTAATGTTTATCGTATTAGCTTTCTAAGTTTGAAAATTATGCTACCCTACCAATGTTTATGTAGACAAGTTAATCCTGAAACATGTACTTAATAAAGAGGGACTAGTATGTTTGTATGTCTTGTAAATGTGTTCCTTCAATATTAGTACAATTTTAACTTGCTTTATAAAAAAAACAGCAAGACTGTTTTTTTTTTTTATGTGTTCCTTCAATATTAGTACATATTAGTACAGTATGTTAATTTTATTATTGGGATTTTACTCAAATACTCTATTCCAGGCAAGCGAAATGCTGAAAACAAAGATGTTTATTCATATATAGAATTATAGATTGTATTACATGGTCTTGTTGATAACTACATTCATGATTGTTTAGTACATAAAACAAAGAGGGCTGCCCAGTTAATCTTCTTGATTGCTGAACTTTGTCAATCTTTGATGCCATGTCAGAATGTAGAGTACGCTCATGATGAATCAGCAGCCGAGTCAGAATTAGAATGCTACACATAGGCAAACTGATATTAAACGGAGCTACTTATGCATGATATTTATTAGGTAGTTAGTGGGGCTGTTACTTTAACGTGGAAGATGAATATTATCTTTGCATTTATTGTTGGTAGGTGCCTAGGTGGTGGTTTATAGACCATTTAAAGATAAGTTTGACTCATATTACTTCCATATTATAAAGATGAAAATTTCTTGTTTAGTAAGATCAAGTGTGAGTGATTTAATGAGTTGGTGATATTATTTTGAAAAAACACGTCTAAGCTATAGGCTGAAGAAAGTGAATACGTGGATCAGCATACAAAATTTTTTATGAAAAATTTTACCAAACTTTTTTTATCACCAAGTTTAAATATCACAATTCAAAATTTTTTTATCACCAAGTATTGCAATAACAAACATTTTTCTTTTGAGAAAAAATAACAAACTTTTTTATCACCAAGTTTAAATATCACAATTCTATGTGAGCACACCAACCATAAAATTAATCATCAAAATTCAAAACCCTTTATGTAAGTATTTTAATATCACCAATTATTTATTAATGCGACAATATACATGTTTAAAATAAATTAGTGATATGATATAAGATTGTACAAAGCAATACGTGTTTAACAATTCTATCTATAATTCTCTTAAATATGCACTATGCCATATAATTTTGTACATAAACTAACAAACAATAATACAATATTCAATGACTATTGCAACAATACATATAGAAAAAGAATTAAGTGGTTGTAGATGATTGAACTTAATTACATTATTACCAACATAAAAGTTTAAAACAAAATAGTGGGGTTAATATTTTATTATTGAAAAGTATTGAATGTGATAGGAAAGAAATAATATGAAGTAAAAAAATACTCCTAGTATAAGTGGATTTGGGTATGGTTGGGGTTCATGATAAAAGAGAGCATAATATTAAAATGTACTCTATCTGTCCCTTAATTACATTCCTGCTTATCTTTTTGGATGTTTCAAAATTACATTCCTACTTTCTCTTTTTAGTAAGTGATTTTTTACCAAATATCCTCAAATTATCCCTAAATAGTTGTGATGTGACATTACTTTAATTATTTTTCTGTTTTGCAATTAATGGTTGCACAGAAACCATAATTTTCATTCACCCTTTTGAACATTCTGAATCCATGTGCAGCACTATAATTGAATAATTCATCCTTTTATTTTTCATAAACTAATGTGATTGTCCTTTTTCTTTTCAAAGGATCGATGACATGTGCTTCATTTAATATCATTCTATCTTTGTTTTATTCAAAAACACCAATAAATGTCTTGTAATTTCCATTGTACTTTCTAATCATGAGTTTTAAGGTTATTCCAAGTTCCTTAATTCCCGTGTAAATTTAGAAATAGGAATGTAATTAAGGGACGGAGAGAGTATCTTTTTGCCAAATAAGGAATTGTAATACTCCCTCCGTCCCTATTTGATAGTCACTTATTCCATTTTTGGTGCCCCAAAATGTTAGTCACATTTGCTTTTTTTCAATTACCATTAATAATTTTTTTTTACCAAAACTCTCTCTTATTTGCCAAAATATTTGTGCAAATTTAACTTTCCCATGTAAATTTTGCTTTGCCATGCACTTTAATTACTTTTTCTCTCTACTTTTTTGCATACCCAATGTAAACTTAGTTTTTCAATGTATTTTTGCTACTTCTTATTCATTTTTATTAATTTCCGTAAAAATTGGCCAAAAGTGACTATCAAATAGGGATAGAGGGAGTACGTACTAAAACACGGTCGCATTTGGAAAATGTAACAATTATTAAAACATGAATAGAGTATAAAAGATATACTATAAATCACAAACTAGATAATTTGAAAAGTAATATAAAACAAGTAATATTATAATCTACTCCCTCCTTTTTTAAACACTTGCTCATTTTTTCCATGTGCGGAGTTTTAGGAGAAATTGGAAGAAGTGCTCCCTCCGTCCTTTTATTTAAGAGCTATTATGTCTTTTTGGGGAGCCCAAAATTAAAAACATATTTCTATTCTAAGGTTGTACTATACGAAAATACGAGATCAAAATCCCGTGTAATGCACAATTGTTAAATATTTTTGACAATAATATTACAAAGGAAAATTTGTCAAGAATAAGTAAACTTTTATGTATTTAGCTTAAAATAAGCCAATCTTTCGATTAACTAAAAAAAAATCTACTTTTAAGGGGTGTTTTCTTTTAATAGGCCATATGACCTACAATTTACCAAACAGGTCATTTTAAATTAAAAATAATATATTAAAATTAATTTTTATAGATAATATTAAATTTAGCTAAGTAACTATGATTATTTTAAATAAACAAATTAAAAAAAAAAAAAAAAAAAAGCCAACCCCTTCCATTTCCCACTACCAACCCCTATAATAGACGTGTCGCATACCTAACAAAAATAAACCTAACTAGACCACTATTATGTAGGCGGGCAAGTAAGGGTCGGATCCCAAGACTATGGTTCAACTAATTAAATAGACTCAAGTAAATACTAAGCAAGTAACCAAAGTAGTAGTGAGAATTAATAACTAAAGAGCTAATTAAAACAATTAAATCTAAGTAATATGACAAATTAATGCTAATTAAAAACATCCAAGATTAAGCATCACCACGAATACAATAAATGCAATAGTCGTTCTACCCCTAACATATAATACAATTGATTAATGAGGAAAAGTAATCCCTGAATAGTACCAATAGTCTCTCCCGAGTTATCAATGGCTTCTCTAATCACAATCAAGCCTATTTCCGTGGAATCATGTAAATTAAAGACTTTGAACACATTACTCTAACTTCCTAATCATCCATTCAACTACTTCCGTGATGAACTTCAAACCCTTAATTGATTTATTCAAATCCGTCAAAACCCAACTCCCGTTGAGATTAAAACAATGGATTAATAACAATACTAATTATCCATAATCTAGTATTGGCATGAGCACAATCAATTAAGCATATTAACCGCAATTATCATTAGAGAATTTAAAGAATTAAATCATACATTAATCATATTCGGGTTTCGCTAAATCTTGGAATAAGGAAACTACTCACACATATTAATGAAAACAAAAACAATATTCAATGAAGAAAACATGATTAATAAACAAATAAAAATAAAAGAAGAAGTAAAGATGAATATCAATCCTAGTGTTTGTTTTAGTATTAGTTATTGATTGATTGGATTTTTGGGTTTGTGGCCCCAAAGAGATCATAGAAAATATTTTTTTTATTAGCGGTCTCATTCCATATTTAGTAACGTGTTAGGTATTTTGGGACGGACGTACAAAAATGGGAATTGTGTCAAGCTAGGATAAATGGACACTTCATTCAAATGTCGTGTCCATGTCGGACACCGACACACGATGATATGTCTCGGAATGTATCCTACTATGATATGGGTTGTTCAACTTTAAATGAGAAAATTTATGAAAAGTAAGATAAATAAATAAGGTAATTGTTAAATAATATGGGTGCCTTCATATGTACGCCATTGTTGATATTATACAATACGATCTAATACGAGTACGAAATGACAAATATATGGTCAAATTCTTTTTTTTTTTTAAAAAAAAAAATAAATTTTATGAATTTTTAACATCCCGTAATCGTGTCCCTTAGTTTGATATAGATTTTGTCCCGTATACGTTTCGTACTCATATCCGTATCAGGATCCGTTTTTGTGCAACCTAGGTGTCAAGTATATGAGATGGCAAGAGTATATAATTAGTACTACTCCGTACAAGTTATATAGAATAGGGTATATGATAGAATGTAATGATGTTTAATTTTTTTTATATGAAATTTTCTTTATGTTATTTTTTAGAATTTGGTTTCAAAAAAAATATTTTTTAGAAGTTAAAAAGGAGTTACCTGGTAGTTAATGAAGACAAGTAGACAACGAAGAGGAAATAAGAGTTGACAGAAATTGTAAGTAAAAAATTTCATATAATTGTCACCCAAATTACTGAAACTATGTGTCAGAAAAAATAGTTGGGAAATTCTCTTTGGTAAACCTCTAATTTTTACTTTTCTCAGTGGTAAATTGCAAAAATTCTTATTATCCTTTGTAAACTTTAATTTTTTATATTTTTTCAATGGTGAACTTAATGAAGCAATTTAGTTAATATTTAACTATGGTTAACATTTTTTTAAAATAAAAAAAATTCCTACAAAATTCCGGTTTGATTTTATTAATATAAAATAAAATATTTTTATAATAATTTAATTATTAAAAAAATAAAAACTAACTATAGTTAAGAATTTTTATTAAAATAATACTTATCAATGGTAACCAATAATTTAGGTTTACCAAAGATAATAAGAATTTTTGCAATTTACCACTGAGAAAAGTAAAAATTAGAGGTTTACCAAAGAGAATTTCCCAAAATAGTTTCAAGAATGAATTCAGAGTTTTGGAGGGGTGATTTTCTCTAACTTAGAGCCTTAGAGATAGTCAAAGGAGACAGACTATCGTTAACAACGGCTATTAAATGGCGTGAACTCCAACTGGCAATCCATGTTATGACGTGGCTGCTCAGTCAGGATAGGTGTCCTAGTCATGAGACGGAATTTACAATGGTATCCTCAACTTAATAAGATGAAATACCAATGGTGCCCCTAGATGAACCAAGTTCAGCAATCAACAAGATTAACTTGGATTTTGCCTAAAACAAAGCTGCCTCTTAAGTAAGAATGTAAATTTCTTACAAAGTTCAGCACTTCCAGTTACTCGATTCCCAAATGTTGTTTCCTTGCCTCCAAGATCAATTCAGAAACTTTGTGCATTTCAGGAAGAGATTTCTTTACAGCATCTCTTTGTTCACAACGTTTCGCCCAAGCAATAATCTTAGGACACTCTGCCTCAATACTGAAATCGCCACAACTTTCATATGTATCAAACCAGGAGTAAAATGGAATAAGAGCGATGTCCACGAACCCAAAGTTATCACCTCCGAAGTAGCATTTATCTCCAAGTTCTTCCTCTAACAACTTCAGACTTTCAATGAACTCTGATTTAGCTGTCTCTCTTTCGGTGCTTTCCTTCGTTCTCCACAATGTTTTACTTGCTGGATAAAACTGCGTAAAAAAAGCAAAAGTGGTGAATTAATCACAGGTTTGTTATTCAAGGGACATCCAGACAATAAATCAGACTATACAACGTCTTGATTACAAGATTATTTTAGTCTACTTCCAATTTATTAGATGCAATGACTATACGACGTCTTGATTTACAAGATTATACAAATCAGACTTATGAACTTGATTTTTCTCGGTTATTCAGTTAAACTAAACAAATGGATGGAGTATTTAATTAAAAAAAACCCCCCAATTAGAAAAACCCATTACAAGGTATAGCCACTGATTGATCTAAATTAGCTATTCTTACAAAAAAAAACTAACCCATTATCATTTTTATTGGGGTTAATAAAGGTTCTAGAAATAGTACTAAAACAATGAGGAATCTCAGATTCTCAACATTAGTAGCAAAACAATTTGTTGTACCCCTGATTCAATTATTGCACCATTTTGTATTCCATGTTTGTCAACACATAATTTTACATATTGATATTTGTTTTGTACTGTCCCTTAATATCGAGATAGTATTGTCACTCACTCTCCCTTTAACCAATACATCTATACAAATCTAACATCATACAATCAAATCTTATAAAGATGATTTAGAAATAGAGGGAGTAATCAACAATTTAGTATTACAAATTATTATAATACTCCTTAATTATCTTATTCTAAATATATACATGTATAATTTCATAGAGTTCAATTTCTGAAGATCTACATAAGCATCTTTCAAAACTTCTTAGTAGCAAAACATAGGTCAAATCTAAATATTTTTGTTGAATACTCAAACATTATCATTAAAGCTAAAACAACACAAACTCCTTAAAAAATTCATAAACTTCAGAAAATTAAACCAAATTCAATACAGAAAAAGACTAAAATTAAGATAATTGATAATATTAATTAGTAATAAATAGACTGTACCTTTTTGTCAACAAAGTCAGCCCAAAATTTAGACTGAGATTTCTGGTAAGGATCAGAGGGCAATAAGGGAATTTCCCCTTTCCAAACTTCATCAATGTACTCCACAATTATCAATGACTCACAAATGGGTTTTCCATGGTGGATTAGAACGGGGATTAATTTGTGAATAGGGTTCATTTCTAGCAACAATGAGCTTTTTTTGTCACCCATAAGATCTTCCACTCTGCAATCATAATCAGTGATATTTTTCTCAGCTAATGCTATTTTGGGTCTCATACAAAACATGCTTGCCCAGAAATCAAGTAATATTAGCTGCTCATTTGCCATGGTTGAAGTTTTTTTTTTTTGAGTGTGTTTGTGAGAAAAGTATGACTAATATGTGGGTTACTGATATGTGGGTAAGGAAGCCCAGGTTTATCAATTAGATAAACTTTAAATGTTTATCAAATGACAATTTGGTTATTATCTTGCATAGAATTTCGTGCTGGCTAATTAAAAAATATTTTCATCCTTTTTTTAATCATGTGCTGAAGATTGGTCCCTAACTGACGGAAGTTACTCAT
The DNA here is from genome assembly GCF_948465745.1 of Chenopodium album. Taxonomy (NCBI): domain Eukaryota; kingdom Viridiplantae; phylum Streptophyta; class Magnoliopsida; order Caryophyllales; family Amaranthaceae; genus Chenopodium; species Chenopodium album. Next base: position 55,912,596 of record NC_137837.1, read on the forward strand.
CTTTTCTCTCTAAACAGAAGAAAGAGAAAGAAGACCCAGGTTCTCCATTCAACAATGGAGGAAGGTACCATTTTCATCACCATATTTTCTTCAACAATGAAGTCGTCAATTAAAATAATGATCCTTCTTCTTCCTCTTTCCTCTTCCATTGAAGCTCACATCAAAGGCGACACCATTGAAGACGGTGACATTGAAGATGACCCCATTCGGCGCCGATATAAACGAAAAACCCTAGAAATAAGGGTAAATTAAGGGCATGGTCAACCCCAAAGGGTAGGATGACCATGTCCTCCATTAAAGCTAAAATTGGGCTTGAAGATTGAATTTCTCCATTATAATTTTCTGAATTTTTTCCATTATACATACACCAAATTGGAAGAAAAATCGACTTACAAACTCACTGGCGTTTGGTCGACTCGCCGACTTTCTCTAGTGAAGAAGATGAATTTGCTTGTAAATTTTGACTAACGACAAGGCTAATGCTGTTAGTTGAATTTGTCTAACAAAAATATTAAATGGCAAAATTATCCCTACTATTCATGAGTAAATAGTCCAATATACCCTTTGATAAACAACTCATGTTTATCATATTGATAAACTTGAATTTTCTCTATATATATGGCACACCAATTAATTTTTCTGCAAGTTAAGTACTACTCCCTCCATCCCTTAATACAAAGCCTATTTGTATTACTCTCTTCGTTTTTAAATACTTGCTACATTTCTATTTTTTGCACTATTCATTTGTCCTGACAAATGTTTGTGATTTATACATAAGAAAAAATATAATCTTATGGGTATTTGTTGGAATCATCTCAGTGAGTAGATTATTAATTTTCAATTGTTAGAATTTATTCTTATTGATAATTAAAGATATTAGTGATCAAAAATTAGCATCAGCATGCGTGTCCAAGAGAAATGAAGCAAATATTTAAAAACGGAGGGAGTATTTATTACTCACATTTTTTTTGAGGAAATTTATTACTAACATAATAAAGAGAATGAGGTTTTGTATTAAGGGACAGATGGAGTACTAAATCATGGGAATATAAAAGTTTATCATCATGACAAAAAAAATATTTATTAATTAAATATGGGCATTAAAAATGTTTATTTATTCACGAAAATGTTTTGATTTGTTTACATAAATATCATTAGATAAACTTTTATTATTATTATTATTATTTATTAGGATAATAAACCAAAGCTTCCTCATCTAATACGTTGTATTTTCTTTTTCTTTGAAAAGGTAAGATAAATAAACATTAGGAAGTCTTTCTCACTAAAGAAATTCCTAATGTATATAAAAAAAAAAAGTAAATAAACTAGAGCTATTACAAACATCACTGTCCATACTACCAGATATTAAATAGTCTATATTAACTATCCAATGTGTTGTGCGATTTCTCTCTCAGTATATGTGATGGATGCTTTGATAGTGAAACTGAGTGAGAAAAGAATGAGTGTATTTGATAATATGCTCGACCTTAGCTTCTACTTCAAAATTCTGAGTGCCACATTGAAGAGTTAGTTGGAACCCTTTATGATTATGCTATGAATAATTTGGTGTTGTTGAGCTTGAACGTAGATACATTAATGAGCACTCTATTGTTATGTGTGATGATGACTCCTAATGTTGCTGAATTATTGTGAGCCAACCAAACCATCAAATTTAAGTTTAAGAGGTTGTTGGAGACATCCTCCATGATATAAGAGTGGATGATGTGGAATGATCATGAGAAGAATGGTAATAGATCAAGGAATGGAAGATCCCATGAAAGAAAAGGTATCCACTTACACTAACACATTTTATAATAAAAGAAAAGTGTTGGGATTATTATGAAATGAAGGGAGTATAAAAAAAATCACGCCAATTTGTTTCAAGCTATTTTCAATTCAAGTCTATTTGGGTTTAAATCGGCTCGGGTCACTTCGGGTATCATGTAAATTTCGGGTTGGATAAAGTCAAATCGAGTCACTTAGAGTATCGCGTCATAAGTGGGTTAACTCTACTTCAAGTTGTCAGATATGATTTCGGGTCAGCTCTGATTTTGATTAGTGTTTGGGTAATTGTTTAAGGTCCATATCAGGTCTCTATTTTACCTAGTGGAGTTAACTTGCTTTTGACCCGATACTCAAAGTGACTCGATCCTATTTTATCCGACTCGAAATTAACTAATACTTGAAGTCAATTTGGCCCGATTTTAATGCGAATTACACCCGAATAGAAAATAGCCTAAACCAAACTGATTATTTTCAATTTTTTGTGGTAATATGTAAGTGCAATGGATCCGAGCTTGACCTAAAGTCTCGATCCAATTTTAAAATTGCCTCAAAATTCTAATCTGAAATGACTAGACTCAAACTTGGCCTGAAGTCTCGACTAATAAGATTACCAATCCAACCGAAACGACTTGAGTTCTCGATGTATATATTTGTACCCAAAGGTGTCAAAACCGAACCGACCCAAAAAATACTATCCGTTTCGAACTATAACCGTTCTGATTTGATCCGAGAAATTCAAGACCCAAACCCGATTGGTAACAGAACTGAACTCAACCCGAATCCAAAAATTGACTTGATTTGAACTTAACCCGACACCGATTTGATCCGATCTGAACTCAACCCAAATCTGATTTGACCCGACTTGAACTCAAATCGAACCGAATTGATCCCAAATCGAACCAAATTGATCCGTCCCGAGCTCAACCCAATCCGAAATCGACCCGGCATATAACCGATGTAATCCGATCTGTTTTGACCCAAACTGATATTAATAACCCGACCTGATTTAACTCGATTTGATTTTTACCGGATCCGAATTTAACCCGACCATAATTAATTATTGACTTTATATTCAATTTCTTATACTATTATATTTACTAATTATTAATAAGTTAACGTTTTTTACTACAAAGAAGTAATCAGGAGTAACAAGTTTACTTCAAGTTTACTTTTTTTTTTTTTTTTTTTGACAAGATACTTCAAGTTTACTTCATGTATATACCAAATATATAAAATTACTTTTTAAGCTTTATATTCGTCTCATCTAAAATTTGCTACAAATAATTTATGATACTTGAACATTAAAACCTCTTCTTTCAACTCGATAAAAAAATGATACGTAAATGACTTGATATTGACCCACTAATAAGATAATAACTCAATAATAACTCTAGTTTAAAAATAACCTTATTTGGATATGAATTGGGTCAACTTGATTAAAATCAACCCAAACACAGAAAGGAGTTGAATTGAAATTGACCAATTAATAAATCAACGGATCAACCTTATCTTAACTAGGGTAGCCCACGCGCGCGATGCACGCGGATGGCTAGTGGTTACATTAGGCTCTTTTGGCTTTCGTTTACACTCCATACATAAGTAATGGATTGGTAATGAACTTTTCACTATATGTCTTCGGTTATAATGTGAATATATAAAGTGAGACATATCGTCTTATTAATTTTATATATTACGAAATGAATGGAAGAATGCTTTTGGCACATTAGAACAAAAGCATCACAACTTCACAAGTAAAGTTTAAACCTAGCAGACTATTTTTTCGAAAAACAAACCTAGCAGACTTTAGATAAACAATTTATAAATAAGAACTTCTTCACTTAAGGAACATATAATTTGTTTTTCTGTGCTCTTGTGTATTAATTGCTTTTGTATCTCATGAGCAATACTATGTTTCTATTCAATGTGTTTCTAATTGTAGCATTGTGAAATACGACCATAGTTATTATGTGTAATGCAACTACAAAAACGCTTGAAGATGTGAACCGTAAGTTAAGCTAATATTATAACCAATAGGCTATTTAATTGTATGACAAAAGAGTAAAAAAAGTGATATGAGTCTTTTCAAAAGCAACTATTACAACTGATAGCTCATAAGCAAAGTTTAATGTTGCTAGTACGCAATACATGGGTCCGAAAGCTAATAAAAAAGTACAGTCTTTGCCAATGTTCTTATAAGAAGCCACAACGTGTAAGTATTCATTTTAGTGCAATAGCATAGCTTGCTCAAAGGAAATGGCTTTCACAGTTCATTTTAGAGCCCAAATCTATTCAGGTTAGTGGTTGGTGCAATCTAGAAAAACATGGGCAGCTTAGTCTCTAACCTGGTAGCTATCGCTTCAAATTCCAGTCAATCACCCTGTCCAGTTATATAGTTGCGTTAAGGGAAAAGACAATGGAGTTAATCAAAGAAGCTACGCTACTGTTAGACATTTTAGTTCAGACAACTTTAGCAAGCTTTAGAGTAGATAAGCAAGTGCATATAGTTTAGAATATGACATATATAGAAAATAGATAGTATGTTAAAACTACATACAACTCTCAAGTTACGTTCATATAGAGATTGTAGTAGGTAACTCTACATGGGTGTAGAAAAATGCTAAATGTGACCACTATTATTTTCAAATTATCTTTTCCTAAGATTAATTATTGCATAAGTTTGGGTTAGGAATTTTATAATAATAAAAGATTTCTTATGAAAAGTTATCTAAGTGGTTTAGTCAACATATTGTGTAAGGAATAATTATTTTTGTATTATTTTTGCTAAGAAACAACGAAAGTTAGAATACAAATGATGCTAATTCTATCTTCATAAGATAATAAACCAAAAATAAAAATAATAATAATGCATATTTGGGATACTTGTATTTCAGCATTTGGGTACCAAAAAAAAAAAAAACCATTTTATAAAAATAAAATATTTAAAACTTTATTATTCCATTTAATTTCTCATTAACTGAGTAGATGTTTCAAATTCATCCATCTAATGGTCTAAGGGTGTTTTGTGAAAAACCAAAAAATGAAAATCTCTAATAAAATTACAAAATAAGGGTAAAAAGATAAACAAACATTTTAAAGGTCATAAACGTTCGTGCACTATTCATAAGTGTAATCTTCCATTTTTTATAAGGTAGGGATCAAACCAAACTTGACCGAACCGAAATCAACCCAACCCAAATTTATCCGACCCAAAAATAACTCGATTAAAACCGTTTTGAAACCGATCCAAATTTATCCGAACCAAACATGAACTGATCTGGAGTTAACCCGACCCATATCCAACCTAAACTCGATAGACTATGACCCGAATTTGATTCGACCCGAATTTGACCCAACCTGACCTAATTTGTATTAAAAGAATAATTTTGACATGAACTGACCCGACCCAAACTCCATCCAATTATCGAAATTCACACCTTTATTTGTACCTACCCATAATAAAAATATTCTTATATCCCCACCGTTTTAGACTACTCTTTACGCAATTAGGCTCCTTATAAAATTTTATCCATTTATTACAGCCTAAATGCTACGAAAGCGATGACATCACGGATCAATAACTTAACCACTATCACCCTAATTCCTATCGTTTCACATATATAAAATAAACTAACAAAAACCATTACTATAAACCAAGTTCAATAACCAAAATCATTCCAAAAATAAACCCCACAAAATAAATTTCATAACCATGTCAAACAATAATCTGATGTTATTAGATTTCTGGTCTAGCCCTTATTCTGCAAGAGTCAAAATTGCGCTACAAGAAAAGGGTATCGTAGACTATGAATGTCAACATGAAGATTTATTCAATGCTAAAAGCTCACTTCTTCTGGAGACGAACCCGGTTCACAAGAAAATCCCGGTTTTAATACATAATGGTAAACCGGTTTGCGAGTCACTCGTAATTTTGGAGTACATTGATGAAGTTTGGAATGATAAGTCTCATAATTTGTTGCCTGTTGATCCTTATGTGAGGGCTCGAGCTCGATTTTGGGCTGATTATAATGATAAGATGGTATGTGTTTTTCCCTGCATTTCAACAACTTTTAAGAAGTTACCAATTTAATTTTTTTATTTTTATTTTTATTTTACCTCATCCGTTTATAATGTTAGTCCCATATAATATTTTGGGCGTTTTAAAAAGATATATCTATATTGAATATATTTCATTTATAACTTGATTTTTTTAGAATAAATTGATTGAGGATTAATGACATGACTCTAATTAAGGAAATTTTTACCTTAAATTATGCAATTATAACTTGTGCTTTCCTAATAAAAAAATAAAAAAAGTTAAATAAGGTAAACTAATTATGAATTATGTTGTACTTTAATGTTATATTCAATGTATCTATTTTCTTATTTTATGTGATTGATTTTATATGAGAGTAACATTATAAAACGGAGGAAGTACCATTTTTTGCTTAGGATTATTAGCTCTGTCTCAAATTAGTTTTGAAGTTTGTTTAAAAAAAAAAGTTTTGAAGTTTATCATGATGCAAAATTAAAGATAGAGGTGTTTAGAACCAACATAATCCAACCCCACCCGTCCGAAAGTAATCCGATTCAGATTAACACGTATAATTTAAGTTGGTAAGTTATTGTCAAATTATCAATTGTTATCTTATTGCTAGACTAGATTTGCTCTAACCCATGTTGTTTAATTAAAATGAGGTAAAAGGAGGGAAATTTGTCGGTAGGCCTCACTGAAGAAATTTGGTGTTAAAGATTCAAATGATTAAAGTGAAGGTAGCAAATTAAAAGTGTTTGTGTTTAAACTTTAAAGTTTACTCTTTTTTTTTTTTTTTGAGCCACAAAGATAAATGAAATAGATGGGATTTTGAGTGGCACTTTTCATGACTTTAACAAACACCAAACTAATAAGCTAGTTGATCCACAGTATAGAGTTTATTTACTACAAATAATTTGGACTCTTTTTATTCAAATCATCAAAACTCATGGCCATTTTATATTTCATCTTTTGATTAGACGTGCATTTGTGCATATACATTTATATTTTACTCCGTAATATTATTCGGTTTGCTATATATGATGTAAATCTCACTTAAATCTATCATGGATCAGTTCTTTAATTTTCTCCGCAAGATATGGCGACAAAAAGACGAAATTCAGCAAGATGAAAAGAAGGATTTCATAAGTTTTCTAAAGTTGTTCGAAGATGAGCTTGGAGAAAAGCCTTATTTTGGAGGAAACAATTTTGGATATTTAGACATTGCACTTATTCCAAATTATAGTTGGTTTTACTCTTATGAGAAATTCACTAAATTGAGCCTAGAGGCCGAGTGTCCAAAACTTATTGCATGGGCTAAAAGATGTATGGAGAGGGATAGTGTGAATAAGTCTCTTCCTAATGAGCTTAAAATCTATGAGTATATTTTCGAATTGAAAAAGAGGTTTGGAACAGATTAAAAACGAGGTGTTTTGAAGGGATATTGTGAGGTCTCGGGCTCACTGACGAACGAATTGTAGGGATATAACGGTTTAACAATCGAGGGGTTGGCAAAAGAAGGGTCTACTCTTTATAGTGTTTTATCTGGTTTTTGTTTAACTATATCTTGTTGTGGTGGTTGTATAATATAAGAGATTGTTATACAATTGGGTGTATGGTGCATCGAAGGGTATTTATTTGCTCTTTTGATGATAAAATAAGCACTAATCGTCGAAATGAGCAAACAATAATCTTGGGTGCACGGTGTATAACACAATTTCTAGTATAATACATTCAATTCTATGTTAGTAATTTTTGTTTTGGAGTTTATGTGGGTTTCATTTACGATTATAAGAAAATTAAGTAAATAATTAAAAAAATTCAAATGTGTCAGTAATATATATATATATATATATATATATATATATATATATATATATATATATATATATATAAAGCTAAACTTTTAGCCAGATCACGAAATAGCGACACTTGACATTCCAACTTTTCACCAAGTGTCATGCCACCTTGGATAGATTTAAATAGACTTCATATGATAAAAAACCGTCAAGTGTTGCGCCACCTTGGATAGATTTCATAACATAAAAAAAAAAATAGGTAAGAATTCTATTTTCAATCAAATTAGGATAAAATTTTAGAATAAGATTATTAGTTTAGAGTTATATTTTCGATAAAATACCAAATAATAAATTTATAATAAGGCTACAAGACATCATTTAGCGTTTTAATTTTTCGCCAAGTATCGTACCACGTTGGATAAATATAGATTGACTTTGTAGCAAAAAGAGTTAATTTAGAATTATATTTTCAATCAAATTGAATGATAATAGTAGTATAATTTTATCTTAAAAGTCCATAAACTACCCGGGCATCGCTGGGGCACAAAACTAGTATATATATATATAAATTATATATTATACTCCCTCCGTGTTTTTTTAATTAAGTGTTACACTTATCAAATCCGACCGTGTTTTAATAAGTGTTACACTTCCTTTTTCGGCAAAAAATTACATTAAAATATTATATCTCTCTCCTCTCATAGGCCCCACCCAAACCCACTACTATTTATATTATATCTCTCCTCTCACATTCATTACTTTTCAATAAACTATTGACTCCACTATCTTTCTTTTACAATTTTTTAATACTCCAACTACCCCACTAACCTCTTATTTTATTTAAGTCAATTAAATTGCCTAAAACTATGTACCGGTTAAACTGGAACACTTAAAAAAACATGGAGGGAGTACACACACACACACACACACACACACACACACACACACACACACACACACACACACACACACACACACACACACACACACACACACACACACACACGGCTAATATGGAGCAAATTAAACAAGTTTTAATGATTCTATATTGTTAAATCAAATTTAAAATAATAATTGACCCATAATTAAATTATTCTCCCTCCTAATTGAATTAAAATTGTGGACTATTAAAGAATTAATATTCAATATATGAACATGCATAAGCTAACTAATATCACCTGTAGGAGTTTATAGGTACATATTGCGGAAACATGAATCATATTCATATAGCACCTAAACCCAAAATCATGCATAACACATAAAGGATTAGAATTAATACCTTTGAAGCGTGATTCCACGTATGATCGAGCAAGAACAATTAGAAGAATAAGAACCCCACGTGTGATTCCTCTACTAAGTCCACGAGCACGGATCAAACCTACACTAATGCTAGTTAGTTATGATCGAACACTTCAATCAACCTTTGACGGAGATGTGAGTCATGAGCACACCACGAACCACCCAAGAAACTACCACACGCGCCACCCAAGGAGGAGGGCTGTACGGACAAGGAGGAGAGAGAGAGAGCCGAGTGGAGAGAAAGAGAGAATTAGGGTTTTGGAGTTTGTTGCTTGATTCACAATTAACTGTTAATTGTTATATCTAAAAACCCTAGGCATGTATTATATTTATAGATCACATCTCTAAATAAATCCATGTCAAGCCCAAAACACATTAAGCTCTTCTAACTATTCTAGCCCAACGATCAATGTGGCATGTCATAAACTCATGAGGCCCAATAATGGACCTCTAACTTGTTTGACCCAATACTCTTGTGTGTGACCTCATAGGATCCATTCTATAAGGCGTTGGACTACTCAACTAACCTAAAAGTCAATTGTCATATCTAGCACAAAACATTGACGACCCTATAGAATGAACTAATTATCTCCATAATTGTGATCCTTGATATATCTAGTGATTGCACTTATCGAAGACAGAACTCCTTCAATCTCCCACTTGTCTGAGACAAGTGCACAATATTCAAATTCCTTAAGTCAATGTGTGTCGATTTGATAATATGATTGCATCTCATGTCGTGATCATATTTATCTACAAATCTTTTCTTGAAAACTGAGTTAGAATTACAAAGTAAATGATTACTATGTAATCCATTTGAGCACAACCATGCATTTTTTGAATTCTCCCTCCTCAAGGGGCCGAGACACATTCCTAATTAAATAGGTAGACTCAATCCAATCTTGTGGCAACCAAAGCTCCCACTCAACTCATGAAGTAACCAGGAAACACACTTTATAATCTCTAGTTACGGGCAGACGTTTGAGTGTACCACAGTTAAATCAATCATTGAATGGAATCAGTGTTCCACTCATGTCAAAGGAATCCACTAATATATCCTAAAGTTCTATACTTGAACTTCAAAGTAGGTCTATAGTTCGGTCATGCATCATTCATGCATACCCATGTGATTGACCGAGCATCATCACTATGCCCCTATAGCCCATGAAACTGCGCTATCCAATCAATCTTACATGCTAGTCCATTTATTGAAATCATTTATGTCCACTTTAATGATTCCGAACTAGGAACTCAAATAATGTATTGATTTTGTTCATCTGTGGGGTTTCATTCACCAGGTCATCAACTTGATGAGCCCCTCAATCCATAATTATTTTGAACATTTTATTTAATATCATAAAACCATAATTAAATAAGAGAAATGATGAATTTCCGATTAAACATAATTCTGCCAATAAATGTATTACATATGTAATAAGTTTTTCTCCAAAAACAAAACAACTTAAATTACATCATCAGCCTCAATCCAGTTGCAATAGCATGTTTCTCATGCTTGGGCAATGGAAGGGGTTTAGTAAGTGGATCAGCGATATTCTCATCCGTATGAACTTTGCACATCTTAACATCCCCTCTGCCAACGATTTCTCGAATGAGATGATACTTCCTCTCAACATGTTTGGATTTGAAGTGTGACCTAGGCTCCTTTGATTGAGCAATGGTGCCATTGTTGTCACAATACAACTCGATTCCCTTTTGAGCACTTGGTACAATGTCCATCTCAATAAGGAATTTCTTAATCCAAACAGCTTCCTTAGCTGCTTCAACAACAACTAAATACTCTGATTCTGTAGTAGAGTCTGCGATAGTGCTTTGCTTTAAACTCTTGTAGCTCAATGCTCCTCCATTCACACAAAAGATGTACCCAGACTGGGATTTAAAATCATCTCTGTCAGTTAGGAAACTCGCATCCGTATAACCTTTGACAACCAACTCATCTTCCCCGCCATATACTAGAAACATTCCTTTAGTCCTTCTCAAGTACTTAAGGATGTTCTTGGCAGCTGTCCAGTGTGCTTCTCCGGGATTTGCCTGAAATATGCTACACATGCTTAGAGCATATGAAACATCCGGCCTTGTACATATCATAGCATACATGATTGACCTTATTGCCGAAGCATAAGGTTTATCAAGAATACGTCTCATCTCTTCTGGCGTTTTAGAGCACTAAGATTTATTGAGTGTAATGCCACGAGACATGGGGAGAAATCCTCTCTTAGAGTCTTTCATCGAAAATATGTCAAGAACCTTACCAACATAAGTCTCTTGACTCAATCTAATCATCCTTCGAGACCTGTCTCAATGGATCTTGATTCCCAATATGTACTCGGCGTCACCCAAGTCCTTCATGGAGAAACAACTCTTCAACCACTCCTTGACTGACTCAAGCATTGGTATGTCGTTTCCCATGAGCAGTATGTCATCTACATACAAGACTAAGAAAACTATGTTGCTCCCACTGGACTTCTTGTATACACAAGGTTCCTCTTCGCTTTTGAGAAAATCAAACTATTTGATCGCTTCATCAAAATGAGGGTTCCAACTCCTTGATGCTTGCTTCAATCCATAAATGGATTTCTGAAGCTTGCGTACCTTTCTAAGATTTTATGTATCTTCAAAACCCTTAGGTTATACACTTCCTCCATCAAAAACCCAATCAAGAAGGCGGTTTTAACATATATCTGCCAAATTTCATAATTAAAAAATGCAGCAATCGCTAGAAGAATCCTAATGGATTTAAGCATTGCTACTGGAGAAAAGGTTTCATCATAGTCAATATCATGAATCTGTCTGTACCCTTTTGCAACAAGTCTTGCTTTATAGATGCAGGCATTTCCATCATTGTCTATTTTAATCTTGTAAACCCACTTGCAACTAATAGGTTTTACCCCATTAGGCAATTTTAACAGGGTCCACACAACATTTTCAGACATTGATTCCATTTTGGATTTCATGGACTCAATCCATTCATTTGAGTTAGGGCTCACCAAAGCTTGCTTGTAGGTTGTAGGCTCCTCATTCTCCAATAAAAAGATTTCAGAATCCTCAGTTAACAGAACTTCAACAAACTGTTTGTTTCTGATTCTGGCAGACCTACGTGGGGTAGGAGCAACAATAGAAATGTTCTCTTCAACTCTTTGAAGATTTTCGCAAGAATTAGATTCAAGTGGGACGATATGAGTCTCGCTAGTTGAATTAGCTTGCTCCGACGCATGATTATGTGCCCTCGCCTCTGATGTGGTGTTATCCACATCCATTTGTTGCTCGTCTTGAATTTCTTCGAGAACTACTTTACTCCCACTTGGCTTTCTATAGAGGAATTCCTTTTCTAGAAAGACACCATCGCGAGCAACAAACACTCTGTTATCTTTGAGATTAAAGTAATACCCTTTTGTCTCTTTGGGGTAACCCACAAAGAAACACTTGTCTGATTTAGGGTGTAGTTTGTCGCCTTGTAAACGTTTTACATAGGCTTCACATCCCCAAATCTTGAGAAAGACAAACTTCGAACTCTTCCATTCCATATCTCATATGGTGTTTTTTCAACTGCTTTGGACGGACTTCTGTTCAGTACTCTAGCAGCTGCTTCTAATGCATATCCCCAGAATTATATGTAAAGATTAGTAAAGCTCATCACGGACCGAACCATATCCAGTAAGGTCCCATTTCTCCTTTCTGACACCCCATTTAACTGTGGCGTCCCCGGAGGGGTTAACTGTGAAAGTATTCCACAATTAATCATATGTTCATCAAATTAATGGGTTAAATATTCACCACCACGATCAGATCGTAATGCTTTAATTGTTTTCCCAAGTTAGTTTTGTACTTAATTTTGGAATTCTTTGAACTTTTCAAAGGCTTCCGACTTCTGCTTCATTATGTAAATATAACCAAATCTACTTAAATCATCAGTGAAAGTAATGAAGTAACTAAATCCACCCCTAGCCTTTGAACTCATTGGTCCACACACGTCCGTATGTATGAGTCCCAAAAGGTCACTTGCTCTTTCACCTACAACCGTAAAGGGTGACTTAGTCATTTTACCAAGCAAGCATGACACACAATTTTAAAATGATTCATAATCAAATGTTGAAAGGAGTCCATTCTTATGTAATTTCTAGATGCGCTTTTGGTTAATTTGTCCAAGCCTACAATGCCATAGGTAAGTTAAGTTTGAACCATCTGTTCTTTGCTTTTTATGATCTATGTTGTAGACATGAGTTGTATAATCTAAGACATAAAATCCATTAAATAACTTTGCTTTAGCATATAACATATTTTCTTTGGAAATAAAACAACACTTGTCTCTTATTTCAAAAGAAAAACCTTCAGTATCTAAAATTGGAGCTAAAATAATGTTTTTGGTAATTGTTATAACATAATAACATTTATTAAGAACCAAAACTAAACTAGACGGAAGTCTCAAATGATAATCTCCAATAGCAAGTGCAGCAACTGTTGCTCCATTTCCTACTCGGAGTGTGACTTCCCCTTTTGCTAACTTCCTACTCCCTTCTAGGCCCTGCATGTTATTAACAATGTGAGCACCACAACCGGTATCGAATACCCAAGTTGAAGAAGAAGTAAGATTAATTTCTACAACAAAAACATCACGTAACTTTTTACCTTCCTGTAGACACCTAAAAATGTCTCCCCAAAACCAAACCCAATGATGAACAACCTTTCACTGCCATTATTGGTCGATTTGAGTATTTAATCTTGGAGTTCTTAAATCCATATTTCCATTTCATAAACAAACCCAATTCCTAGCCCATTTCTCCAAACCATAACTTATTTTCCTCTTTTTGTCTCTTTTCGTGTCTTTTAAAATCATTCATTTCGTGTCCTTTTTATAAAAATGTTTATAACAGTTTATTTTTGTCCATAATCTGGGTCCAATGATTGAATATTTGTATGGGGATTGAAAAGAGATTTCCAACAATATTTTATAAGCCCAAATCCGAGTTATAACGAATAAATTATGGCCAAAATACTAAACTGAGCCCAAACAGAACCTAAGCCCACCTTACCTACGACCCAAATATCATGATGAGGGTCCTAAAGCTTTAATCCAATTCCTAAACCAATTAGGATTAATTGGAAGCTTCCATAATTTTCTAAAACATCTTAATTATCCTTTTTGAAAAGATAAGATTAAAGAGTTTGGAATTGAATAAAACTTTTTCTTTTTGAAAGTCCTAATTCTATTCGAATTGAAAGACGTTCAAATATAGACAGAAATTATTTTAGTGCCTCATATTTTTTTTATCAAAATCTTATAAGGTTAGATATCCCTTGAAATTATCTTTCCAATGATATATTAGAATATCAATTCCGAGCTATAACGGAAAAGATATGAATGAAATATCAAACTCTATCCAAAACTGAAACCATCTCACTATTTTGGCCATATCTTTTTTTCTACAAATTTTTTTAATCCGATTATAACTGGTTTAGAAAGTAGACTTCAATATCTTTCCAAATATATATTATTTATCTTATTCCAATTTCTAGATCAAAAGATATGATAAAAACAAATATTCAAAAAACTGTTGTCTATTGCAAGAATTTTATTCCAATTCGAATTCATATATTTTCTTAATTCTTTGACCCTTCTTTTTCCTTATAAATAAAGGTCATATATCCCCTTTTTCAATCATTAACAAGCTTCATCATCAAATTATTCTCTTCTTCCTCTTTAGCCTAAACACTAGCCTCTCCATTCTTTCACTATTTCTTCCTTAAAGCACTCCAAGGAGTCCATACAATACTTGAAGTTCTATACTTTAACTAAGGCGTGATAGGTAGAAATAACTGAGGGTTTGGACCAAATCAACTCTACTTTTTGTTTAATTTAATTGTTTCAATTTGATTTATATTTTTTATTTAAGTTACTAACAATTTATTCATGATGTAGCAATTTAAAGGAATGCGCAGAACGTGAGTAATTAATTAATTTAATTACTTATTTTATTTTAATATTGCTTGTATCATGATTAGGTTAATTTATATTTTATTTGACTAACGATATTATTGTTAAATTGCTTCCAATATTAATGTTTATTCTATTGTTATTTTGATCACCATATTGCATGTTTAAAGGGAATATGTAATTGAAAATCACGACTAATAAGATAATTTGGACAATGGGTTTAGGTTCCTTTTTTATCTTGTTGTTTAATCAAGTGCTCACAAATATTTTAGAATTATATATTGCATTAATATTCAATCAATTTAGCATAATTATAGTTTGGAGCAAATTGAATCTTTGTTTGCATGCCTTTGAGATAGCAGCAATCACTTTTCACAATAAGAATCGAGTAGAGGACAATACGGGCGAATGTAACTCCATGACTCACTTCATACCATCATCCCCGATCCTCCTTTTGTGGTTCCGAACCATATGAAGTTAGTAATCTCATGGATTATGAATGAGGTGTAACCTTTACGGGTCAATCGTTGTTGCCTTTCGTTGTCCCTTTATCGTGGTTGCCTTTTATGACCCGTGAACGGTTTACAAGTTTCTTAAAAACTTGTTGGCGGCTCCCTACTTTCCTTGTCCCTAATAGTATATGTCAATTCCCACTTCCTATAAGTGCCAAGCATATTCACAACATGCTTTAACGTAGGTGCACTTTAAATGACGCCTACACTTCCGTTTTCACTGGTGTGTAATGGGGACACCCAAGTACGTGGCAAGACCACCTACCGCAATAGAAGCAGTGGCTTCCCTCCTTCTTCAGGTACTCCTCTGAATGGTTGACCAAAAGTTTGACTAATGTCACTATCGAGCCTTCATCATCATGAATAAGCTTGACTAAATCAAATCCATCATGGAGCGATAACAAAATAGTGTCATGCCCAGAGTCATCATCAAACGGTTTATCAAGGATATCCATTTGATTGAGTAATCCAATCAGTTCATTGTCACGGGTCCTAACTGACTGACCAGGCATGAGTTTCTTAGCCATAATCTTACAGTGGATATTGTAAGTCTCAGACCTTACACTGTCAGTCCAGGAGTAGTAAATCTGAGGGATTGAATTAACGACCTCTCTTACATTGTGGTCGTTGATGCTTCAACTTCTTAATGCCCTAATGCCACCTCGATAGATGGCACGAAGACATTCATACAGACTGGTCAACTCATAGTGCTTGAACCTTCTTTTCCAACAAGTTAGAATAGATTCTAAAATGAGATTCTTGATTTTCTCTGCATCTAAAATATCTTTCGCATGCCTTTCAGGAGTAAAACCAATAGTGTATATGCTCTTAATGGGTATGTATAAACGAGCCTCAACCCTTTGACTTCTGAGAACATTTCTCAGCTCATTTTCCCATTCCCTGAAGTTTCTCAGATTCAGCCTTAATTTCAATTTGTTAGGCAAAATAGTGTTGTCATAAAGGTTATTCATCTACAAACAAAAACAAAACGAGGCAAAGTTCATTACTTATGTTTAATAATTTTAAAGTACCATAAACGATTTAAATTGGTAACTTTAAAGCATTTATTCAATATTAAATTGACCTATTGAATTAAATGATTCCATGACCCTTTATTTGTGTAAAAGTTGACTAGACTGAGGCCCTACTATCAAGCATTACATTTTTAAGGTGAGTAAACTCTTTACTGATCACAACTCTTTGTAATTCTTGGTTGAATAATTAATCAACACATGTTTAATAATTACCCTTAGCTTCAAGGTTCTAAACTCTTTAGGTAACCTTGTTGAGTATAACCAATTAAATATGTAGAACGTGATCTACCCCACAATTACCTATGATAACAAGTGACACTCTGCTGAGGCCGACCTATCACTCATGATCTCAGAATTGTTGGGTATTCAATTGGAAAAGCTACCTCAATATTACTGGGACCTAGATTCATTTATGTT
Source organism: Chenopodium album (assembly GCF_948465745.1). Lineage (NCBI taxonomy): Eukaryota > Viridiplantae > Streptophyta > Magnoliopsida > Caryophyllales > Amaranthaceae > Chenopodium > Chenopodium album. The sequence continues at coordinate 55,929,422 of NC_137837.1, forward strand.
GTGATTATTTAGTGAACTCTAGCGCATTATCAATCCCGACATAAAATAAATCTAACATGCATAATCTACTAATGCATAAATAAAACATGACATAGTATGGTCCCTTAATCCTAAGAAAACTAATAAAGCAGAAAATACTCCCACTTGAATCTTCATGGATCTCATTCATCTTATTCCTTTGGACCTCCACTCCATTGGCTTCTTGGATCAACTGCAACCTGTAATATTATTCTATTCTATCTACTAATTAAATAAAATAAAATAAATTACAAAAATACTTAACGGTACGCATTCCGTATTTAGATAACAAAAATATGAAACGATGCGCAGATCGTATTTAGAATCTATGGGCCATACTAGTCTATATATTGCAATAAATAATATCATATATTATAAAGTGCCACAGAATAAATCACTCATCATGCTTTCCTTAACTACAACATCAAATGTTCGCAATTAAGGAAATATGGCTGTAGGGAATATTTCAAGCGTTAATCCCCTAGCTTGAACCCCACTGTGATCATACACTAAAGTACGGTGGCGTCCAAAAGGGAAGAAGATGGAGCAAAAGAGTCGCCAACAAGTTTTTTTAGGAACTTGTAAACCGTTCACGAGGTGAAGGTTACACCCCTTAACGATCCAAGAGATCGTCAACTCCATAAGGTCTTGAACCAAATAGGGTTCGGGGATGAAGGTACAAATCCAACCTAAAAGAGATTGAACCTGCCCTAATAATAGGCCTCTACTTTATTCTGATCGTATTCATGTGGGCTTTCTGACTAACATACAATCAATAGGATTAACCCTAAACCTGTTTATCTATGTTGGTTGAATATTAATGCACAAATAAATCTATTATTGGCGATCACTGGAACTATAATCAAATTAACCCTAAACAAGATTATTAATTATCTCATTAAGCGTGATTACAAGTACCAATTCCCTTTAAACATGCATAAAAGGTGTGATCAAGCAATAACAATAAAATATCAAGCAACATAATAAATAATCATCATAAAATTATCATAATAATAAACATGTTCATGTTAAAGTATAATAATAGCAAGATCCTAGGTATGATACTAACAAGATTAATAACAAACCTTAGTATGTCACTAAACATTAAAAATCATATATGTAGCCCTAACATGATACTAACAATCATAAATATTAGGAAGAACATAAAAGGCATCATAACAATCATACTTGACATTAAATTTACCCTAGACATGATACTAGGAAGATCAAAACGCCCTAACATGACACTAGGAATCATAATAACAACCTAAGCATGAACTCTATATCATAATATCAATAAAAACCATTAAAGTACTTACTTTGATGCCTCGTACCTCTTTCTAATAACAAAATACACGCGTTAGTAATTTCAAGGAAAATAATAAACAAAAATTAAATTAAATAATTGAAAGAGAGATTTGGGACCAAACCCTCAGAAATTAAAACTTTCACGTCTAGGGCGAAGGCAACTTCGAATATGGCTAGGTGTATCTAGATCTAATGAGTGCGGAATTTTTATGTTTGAGAGAAGCTAGTTTAGAAAATAGAGAGAGAGTAATCAAGAAAATCTTGATGAGAGTTGGTGAGAACTGATAATTGTAGGTTGTAGATGAATCCAAAACGGAGTTTTACGACGTTATTTATAAAGAAAATCAGCCAAAAGATAAAATATCAAAAACAGAGTTCTGACGCGAAAAACTGAGTTGGCGCCAAACGCTGACCTTAGCGCCAGACGCTAAGATTGGCGCCAGGCGCCAAACGTAGCGTCAGGCGCTACAGCTGGCGTTTGGCGCTGACTCAGAAATCCACGCGTTTTCTTAAAGTCAGATAAAAATTGCCGTACAGGAGGATAAAATCGTATTTTTCCTCAAAATGCACTTTGGTTCTAAATAAAACTCTGAAAAGTCAACAAAAGTCAATTTATCAATGCTAATTGAATTAGGAATGAAAAGAACCTTCTAGAAGAATCTAGAAGACTAAAACCATTCCTAATTGCATTGGAATGATAAATCCATATTAGGCCCTCCCCTAGATCATTGGGCCGCATATAAGGCTCAAACCGGGCCCAGTTTAGTAAATTGGCCATAACTTCCTCAATATTCATCGGAATTGGGCTTATAATATATCGTTGGAAAGCTCTTGTCATGCCCCATCCAACTACACTACTATTGGACCCATATCATGGACCAAACAAACTAGATTGGCTGTTTTGTTAAAATAAGTTTTCAAAAATAGAGAGATGAGAAAAGAAATTAAAACTATCCGCAACACTAAACTTTCCACACTTTCACTTCATTCGATTATGATTCCACGTGAAAGGTACTCATCACTGGTTTTGGTTTTGGGGAGACACAAATGGGTGTCCACAGAAGCCCCCACTTTGACTGAGTTTGGAGAAACGCAAGTTTCGAAAACAAAAGTCAAAGTATCGATAGGGACGGAGAATGATTCAGAACGTTCTGCGATCCTAAACCACTCTTGTAACGGCGATACCTGCAAACTAGCGTTAGTTAAACAGATAAAAGAGTTAAGAAATGCGTATCTTGCACCGTCGAGCACACGCCTCTGAAAGTAACTGATTTGCTGCTGTATCCTTGTTGTTTTGATGACCTCCTGTTAAGAGAACGTCATCCCGCTTGAAAACTGCCACGCTTGTAGCTGCTTCCAATATTGAAGATTGCTTCGCTTGGAACAATCCTCTTCTGCTTTGATAATACTCCACGTCCAAGGGAATACTATCGAAGATTGCTTTGCTTGAAACAATCCTCTTCCGCTATGATAATACTTCACATCCAAGGGAATACTATCAAAGATTGCTTCGCTTGAAACAATCCTCTTCCGCTATGCGACCATCATCCACGTCTAAGGGAACATGATCGAAGACAACTTGCTTGAAATCACCTTCAGCTGTTTGTGACAACTCTCCACAATCTAGGGAATGCCGTCGAAGATATCCTCGCTTGAAGTTATCCTCACTCGTTGTGATAAATTCCCAAAGGAAATTACCGAAGATCTCCGCTCGTCGATCTTTTAAAAGTTCGCTTGAACTTTGCTTCCGCTATGCCTGTACGTCGGCGCTTTTGTCGCTTCTGAACCTGTACGTCGGTGCCTTTTGTTAATGAGCCAATGCTTAGGCGCTTTAAGATAAGTGAGACGATCTTTCATCAGGTCGAACACTTTATATAATTGTAATCAAGTTGATTACTAAAAATCGTGTCAAATTGCTTAGAGGGGCTAACTGGCGTACCAAGGAACCCAAAACATATTGCAAAAAATTAGAACAACCGTACTGAGTGGCTGAACATTCTGGCGCCGCTGAAATAAAGTCAGCGCCACATAACTGGCTGTAGCGCCAAACGCTGTGATTGGTGCCAGGCGCCAAGCCTATCTGTTGACGCCAAGGTCTAGCGCTTGGCGCCAGAATAGGGTATTCCTTAAATACCCTTTTCTTCTTCATTTTCGCTGCTGCTCGTTGCGTTTTTGCTCGAAAATCTCCAGAAATTCATTTGCTTCGTTCTTGCTCGTTTCTCAACCAAATTTACTCAAATTTGTTGCAATTCAAAGCTCATTTCATCCATTTTCCCGATCTATGTAAGTTTTCTTTGAACTCACACCGGTTTTTATGAATTTTGCATGTGTTTATTTTCGAATTTCATGAAATTTCAAAACTTAGAATGCTTAATTCTCTTTGTTTGTCAAATTTTATGCCATGAAATTGCTTTCTTATGTTTATATACTGCCTTGGGAGTAATTTGAGACTTGTTTGACTCAATTTGGTGAAGAAATGAACGATTTGCCATTGTTGGACCTCCTAAGGTCAGGAATGCAATGTGGCTCGTTCTTGATGTTTTTTCTAGCAATTCTTGTCCAATTTGTCACAATAATTACTATAGTATTGCAAGAAATTGTTTGATTGCTTGAAAAATTCCGTTATGCTCAATTTGAATTTATGCTCTGTTTTAGTACTACGTACTCTGTTTTTTGCGAACATAGTATCATGCAGCTAGGCGAACCTTAGATACTATAGAACCTTAATTAATAATGATTCTACACAATGTAGCATGGCTAGACAGCGAGGTTCTGGTTCACGGTCCCGAGACATTCGACGGGAGCATGAGCCCGTGGAGGACGACGCCGTGCCGTTCACTTCGCTTGGTCGACTCCCCGAGTGGGATGAGCGGATCTTTTTTTTTCCCCTGTCCACCACATTTCCGAGAGAGTGGGACGGGGTATCATTGTTGGGAGGACGCGCTGTCATGGCTCCGGCTGTGACGGTTTGGGCGATCTGTACAAGATGTACATCGCCAGAGATGTTGAGACGAGACTCCTATGGGAGTCCTACGGTCTTACTACACTGTACGAGACCTTCGAGGCAATGGTTGCCTCCAGCGGGGGTCATCATGTAGTACGTGCTCTGGTGGAGTTCTTTTGGGACACCACCAACACTTTCCACTTTCCTTGGGGTGAGATGATGGTCAGTCCTACCGACTTAAGTCTCATCACAGGACTGGGGATTAGCTCCGTGCCACTTCCATTTGACAGCGAGATCGACGTCTTTTCCTCTGAGGTCGAGGAGTTGTTGGGGCCGATTACCATTCGGGCTTGAGCTGAGGTAGAGTCGTCTCAATTCAACGCTAGGGGGATTTGCCGCTCGACTCTGGAAGCGGCTTTTGACGATGGTGCGCCCACCCGAGAGCAGCGGGTGTGCATCTTTGCGCTTATTTTGTTGTCAGGGACGTTCTCCCCTAACAAGGGTAGTAGGGCGCTGCTTTACTACCTTCCTGTCGTCCGCGATCTACATCGGATCGGGACTTATGACTGGGCCAGCTTAGCCTATGCTGACTTCATTCGAGCGCTGAGGGACTCGTGTCGACACCGGTCCTTTGGGACGAATGTTGCTCTGTCCAGCTTTTGGAGGGTCGTAGAGGTAAATATCATTCCCTATAAAGTTTAGCTCTACACTTTAGCTAGCACTTGCTGATAATTTTAACTCCTTGTAGATCTGGTTCTACGAGTACTTCCCTTCTGCTGCGCCGGCGAGACCATCGCCGCGCAGGTTTCCAGTCAGCGCTTCCTGGGGCAGCCGCCGTGTGGGGATGTCCACTGCGTACGTCTGAGATTGGATCATCGCAGTATGATTCTTTTCTTATTTGCCATTTTGCGATGTTTTTAGATAGATTCTCGCCTGATTGACGCTCTTTGCAGGAGCCTGAGGTGTTGCACCGGCCGTGGGTCGGCCTGGCAGTCCCTGGGTTAGCCGCGCAGTATTCCGCTGAGCGTCGCTATTTCTTGGGGACCTATGGAGCGACTGCATACCTTGGAGAGAGGGTTGCTAGACAACATTCCTCCGATACCTTTGTCGTTCCTGCTCCTCCACTACGTCACATGTTTAACGCCGCGGGGTTGTTGAGCATGTCAGAGGGAGCTGGTACCCCTTGGCAATCTTGCACGATCCTTGGGCGATGCTATGCGGAGGAGTTACTGCCGTTGTTAGCTCCAGTTCCTGTACCGGCTGAGGATGTGCCGGTACGATTTTTCTGCTTTTATCTTTCGTTAAGTAGCCCCCAAGTAATGCTTCACTGACTTTGTTTTGCTTTATTAGGACGATGCTGCTGAGTTTGTGCCACCCCGTATGTCTATCCATTACCAGGGGACATATGAGCCTATTGAGGAGATGATTCCTCCGGCTCCTGAGGACGAGCGCTTCGTAGAGCGGTCGATTCCTCGCCACCAGACTCAGGTAAGCATATTTATTTGCAACTTTTGTCCATATATATTATGCATGTTTACTGACTTATTTCTTTGACAGTTCTCGCGCGAGGTGGTTTCGGAGATGGCAAGATGTATAGACGCCTTCCGGAGCCAGCTTGTCCGGATGAGGAACGTGGCTACCTACCGTCGAGACGATGCCGTTCAGGAGGTAGTCTTTCTTTCATATGTTTTTGCACTACCGCTTCGATTTTGCCTTGTTTCTGATTTTAATTCCTTTTGCAGGGTCAGCCTATTCCTTCTCATACCCGCACGAGACCTGAGGTGCGGAGGGATCCGACGAGGTCTAGCTCGAGGTGTCGCCGCACTACTTTGGGAGGTAGAGGCGGTCGCTTTGAGGCTGCCCGTACTGATGTGGTAGAGGGCTCAGGTTCCTCCTCTGAGGGTGCTCATGCTGCGCCGGTAGGCCAGGGAGAGGCTACCTCGGCTCTTAGAGGTGGTGGGATGTACGAGGTTGGCTCGTCATCGCAGCAGCCTTCGCAGCCTCAGCCTCAGGTTGATCTTGGGTGGACTGGTCCCACGTTGAGTTTTCCTCCTCCTGAGGAGACTGGAGCTGATGATGGAGCTGGAGCTGGTGGAGAGGTTACTCCTCGTACGACGGAGTTCTATGCGATGATGGGTTTACCTCCCCCGGCGCCGTAGTTTGTACCTGTGCTTTTTGCTTATTTTTGACTTTGTATAGAACTTTGCCTTTTATTTAGACTCATCGTTTTTTAGACATATTTTGTATATACATCTATTATGAGTTTATTTTATTTATCATGTTTTTTCATTTTTTAATATTATTATTATTACGTGCATGTTTTTTCATTTTTTAATATTATTATTATTATGTGCATGTTTGTGTGTGCAAGAAAGTGTGACAAATAATTTTCGCAAAAATTCCGTCATTTTTATTATTGATGGAGGGTAACCGACTTTCTCCCCCAAAAAGAAAAAATGAAAAAAGGAAGAAGTCAAATAAAATATTGGGTTTATAAAAACTTGGAAATAAGTTTAAATAAAATCCAAAAAAATAATATAATTAATGTAATAACTATATTAATAATAATAAAAAAAAAGAATAAATGAATATTTAGAAAAAGATAAGGAAGCCGTAAAGTCGTTAGCAGACTCGAATTGAGTTAAAAACGCAGTTTTAGAAATCGCGTTGTAGACACCTAAAAATGTATCCCCAAAACCAAACCCGTTGATGAACACCTTTCACCGCCATTATTGTTAAAGTTGAGTATTTAATCTTAGGAGTGCTTAAATCCATGTTCTATTCAACATATTTCATGAACCAATTCAATTTCTAGCTCATTTCCCTAAACCATAACCTATTTTCCACTTTTCGTGTCCACATCGCAAAAATGAGAGAAACTGATTTTATGGATATAAAATTTTGATCCAATTATTATTTTTTTGGATAGGCCTTTAAATAAGCTTTCCAACCATATATCATAAGCCCAATTCCGAGCTATAACGAAAAAGATATGAGCAAAACACCAAACTAGGCCTAAAACCAACACCCTTCCACTAAAACGGCCATATCTTAAAATCTACATATTATTTTGACTTGATTTTAATTGGGTTAGAAATTAGACTTGATGAGCTTTCCAATGATATATTATATGCCTCATTCAAAGTTACGGATAAAAAGTTATGATGGTTTTAAAAACGGGTAAAAACCTGGAATCACCGCGCACAGTGCAATTCCACCGTGTCACGGGAAATTGCACCGTCTGACGGTGGGAATCCCCGTGACACGATGCCCTTTCTGTGACGCGGGCCTATTCCGTGTCCTATTTGCGTTCTTCGTACCTAAACAACTCCCGCGTCACGGCATTTTCCACCGTGTCACGGGAATTTACACCGTCTGACGGTGGGATTCCCCGTGACACGGAGCTGTTTTTTCGTGTAACTTCCGCGTCTCCCATACCGTGACACGGTGTACTGTACCGTGTCACGGTGGATACTGCCGTGTCACGGTACCTGTGCCGTGTCACGGGACATTCCGTGTCTTTTCCGCGTAAACCCTTAACGCGTTTTCTTTCCCGTTTTCTGAAAATTTCCCGCGTCACACTAAAAATGTACCGTGTCGCGGGAAAGTTTGCCGTCTGACGGTGGGACTTCCCATGTCACGGTACACTTTGCCGTGTTGCGGGATACTTTTTTAGGGTTTTTATCATTTTAGGGTTCCGTGTGCTCCCTCAGCACATTTTCTCTATAAATACCCCCTCATTTCTGATGTACGGGGCTCCAATAATCATTCTCTCTCACCTTACACCAAAAATCATTCTCTTCTCCCTCTTTAACCTAATTTCTAGCCTCCTTATTTCATAACAATTCCTCTAAGCACTCCAAGGAGTCTATACTTAACCCGAGGTTCCGTCCTTAAACCAAGGCGTGAAAGGTACAAATAACTGAGGGTTTGGACCAAATCAAATCTAATATTTATTTAATTTAATTTCCATTTACTTTTTATTTTTTATTGAAGTTACTAACAGTTTATTCATGATGTAGCAATTTAAAGGAATGCGCGGAATGTGAGTAATTAATTAATTTAATTACTCTTATTTTATTTTAATATTGCATCCTGATTAGGTTATTTTATATTTGATTTGACCTACAATATTATTGTTAAATTGCTTCCAATATTAATGTTTATTCTATTATATTTATTGATCACCATTTTGCATGTTTAAAGGGAATATGTAATTGGAAATCACGCCTAATAAGATAATTTGGACAACCGGTTTAGGATCCTTTTTAATCTTGTTGTTAAATCAAGTGATCACTAATATTTTAGAATTATATGTTGCATTAATATTCAACCAATTTAGCTTAATAATAGTTTGGAGCAAATTGAATCTTTGTTTGTATGCCTTTGAGATCACATGAATCACTTTTCACTATAAGAATCGAGTAGAGGCCAATACGGGCGAATGTGACTCCATGACTCACTTCGTACCATCATCCCCGATCCTCCTTTCGTGGTTTCGAACCATATGGAGTTAGTAATCTCATGGATTATGAATGGGGTGTAACCTTCACGGGTCAATTGTTGTTGCCTATCGTTGTCCCTTATTCGTGGTTGCCTTTTATGATCCGTGAACGGTTTACAAGTTCCTTAAAAACTTGTTGGCGGCTCCCTACTTTCCTTGTCCCTAATCGTATATGTCAATTCCCACTTCCTATGAGTGCCAAGCATATTCACAACATGCTTTTAACGTAGGCGCACTTCGAGCGACGCCTACAATTTGGCGACTCCGCTGGGGAGGATTCTTGATTATTTATCGATTTGAGTGATCGATATTTAATTAATATGAGTGGATGAGACTTGAAAGATTCTTGAAAAAATATTCCTGTGATTAATTTGGCATTTTTGCATCTGCATAGACGTTTTAACGTCGCATTCAGGTTTGTCCCGTAGGAAAAATTGGATAACTTGGTTGCGCACGAAGGAAAACAGGGCACCAGTCAGATCTTCTGACTGCCGTGCCACGGAAAAATCTGCCGTGTCACGGTACAGTGCACCGTCTGACGGTGCACAGTACCGTGGCACGGGAATTTTTGCCGTGTCACGGCAGTCCTAAAATCAGTCCGGTGGCTTATTTTCTCTTCTCACAGTCAACTTCCTTCGATTTTTTTGAAAAAACGTATGTGTTCTACATGCGTCTTAGCCCCGGGGGATTTAAGCTCTATCAACCCAAAAACGCTCATGGCAATAAGGGTTCATCCGAGTTATTAAATCTACCCAAACCATGGAGTCGAGTTCGATTTCATCACGAACTCGCGGAGCCGCCCGTTGGCATACACCCTCAAGGGAGGCTGCCTTGCTAATGCGTCCAAACTCTTAACCATGGTACCTTATTGACACCAAATAAATTTGACCATAGTCGAACATAGAACTTGACCTTAGGTTGCGAACTATTCTTTGCATCATTGTGCCTACGTGTTTTATGTTTGGTCGTTTTGATCCTAACCTTAACGATCTTTCTTTGTCTATGGTGGATTATTTTATGACTAACGATTGCCAATGGACCGTACTCACTTAGTAATTAGCAAAAAAAAAAAAAAAAAAAAAACAAAAAAAGTCTGCCGCGCCACGGGAAACTCTACCGTGTCACGGCAAATTTTCACCGTGACACGGTGGATTTCCAAAAAAAAAAAAGAAGAAAGAAAAAAAAATTCCCCGTGCCACGTCAGCATCCACCGTGGCACGGTGGAGTTTCCCGTGGCGCGGTAAAAATTCCCGTGCCACGGCATAGTCCACCGTGGCGCGGTGGACCTGCAGCAAAAAAAAAAAAAAAAAACCACCGCGTCACGGCAGCTTGTCACGTGACACGGTACAGTTTTCCGTGTCACGGTGCCCTTGAAATAAGTCCAGTCAGCTTTTTTAAGTCGTTTCTGTTAATTTGGTCCTCACGTCAGTCATTTTGGTTATTGTTCACATGTCTAGCCATACGATCATACCACGAGTCTTATGACATCACTTAGTCACTCACGAGTCAAGTATAGTCCACACACTTTCTTTATGTTCCGACTCGAGTCGTGCACTAGGTCGTTTATGATCGTATATTAGGTTCATGCACTTTTTTTTTCGTCATAATAAAAAAATGAGTGAAGTTTTCTCACCTGTTTTCAAATGTCTATTTTTTCCTTCCTTTCCTATCTTGAGCAATGAGTCAAACAATTAAGTGAATTATTTTTATTTCACAGTACTTGGTCAAGGAACAGGGATAGATTAATACGGTTCGAGTCATTACCGCAACAATCTCTCAGATCTAATAGGCGTTCAAAGAGCACTTTGCCATCTCCATTACTCATCACCTTTCAATGGCCACTAAAGAAGATATTGAGAATATCAACAAATCCATCGAGGCACTGTCTGCCATGATGCAAACCCTTACAACTAGGGTCACTACCATGGAACAAAACAAGGTCACTGTTTCCACCTTTGACAAACTGAAGGAACAAATGAGTAAGATTTCTGAGGATTTCACTTATGTGGAACGGCCTCCCACTCCTTTGGATGTGAAGGACAGACTCCCTGAAAAGTTCTCCACTGCTGATATTCCAAAGTTCAAGCCTACTCACAATCCAATATTCCATTTGAAGGCGTTCTCTGCAACCATGGCTCTTAAGGGATTGGACGTAACACACTTCCCTACGGTGTTCCCTCTCTCCTTAGAACATGTTTGCCAACAATGGTTTTATTCCTTAGATGCCAAGCATACTGCGACTTGGCAAGATGTCACCGACAGTTTCATGAATCGTTACAAGTGTAACATTCAAACTAAAACTTCTGAACGTAAACTCTCCATTCTCAAACAGAAAGAGAATGAAGGCTTCACCGCTTACCTGAACAGGTGGAGGTAAAGAACTTCACTCTTGGTAGATCCCCCCAAAGAAAGAGAGATGGTTCGCCTCTTTATTCAAAATCTGACTCATAAATATAGGGAACATCTCAAATTTCTTCCACTGAACACTTTCGAAGCTGTATACGACATCGACATCAATATCGAGGATGAGCTAATAAAGACTGCTGGTAGTAACAATAATAACACTTGGAAAAACAAGAAGAACGACCATCCTTCTTCTTCGTCTTCTAAGCACGAAAATACTACCAACAATATAAGCCTAGTTGATCTCAATGAAGTGTTAGCTCTTGATACTCCATTGCCCAAGAAGAAAAGAACTTACACTCCTTTAGGAATGACTTATGATGCGGCCTTTGATCGCCTTTACAGTCAAGGCTTGATCACACCTATTGGGCCATTTCCAGAGCCAAAACCTGAAGAAAGGAGCGCCAAATGGAATTCCAGTGCCCATTGCAAGTACCATCAAGGAAGGGGCCACACTACGGAGCAATGTTAGAATTTGAAGGACGTCATTCAAGACTTGGTGGATGCAAACAAACTTCCTGTCCCTCCAGGCGGCAAGAAGTAATGAACACAAGGCGCACAACAGATCCTTCGTGCAAGATTTCATGATTTCTTTCTTTATCATTCATCTCCATTCCCCATTCATGTCTAGCATAGGTTTTCCATGTTTCATGTGTTTCGTTCACCTTTTCCATTAATAAAATGAGCAATTTTCCTTTACATCTCGATCATAGAATTTTTCATTCATTCATTCATTCTCAATTAATAAGAAATAAAAATAAAATCAATTACCGAACTAAACCCAAGGTACACCAATGACTTGAGGCACCTTTATTCCCCATTAACCATTCAATCACATATCCATTTTTTCATCAACCACTTTGAGCCTCATCTAACGTTTGGCCTTCATTTCTTCAACCCACATTCACTTAACCCTGGGATTGGAAGATGTGTAATTGTATAACATTCATAAAGCAAGTAAAAAAAAAAAAAGCAGCAAAGCAACAATAAAACAATGTCTAAAGGCAAGTGTTCCAATGTCTTTGATATGAACACGTCTCAAATTGCGTCTCTCATCGAGTGCTTGGTACCGTGCCTGAGAAACATGAATGCCAAGTGAGTGATGGACCGCATGATCTGAGACTGCCTACATTGATTCACAAGAATGAAAAAAAAGAAGAAAAACATATATATTGAAAATAAACTTGCAAAATTCAAAATTTTCAAATTCACAATTACACATCGTGGGGGCTTCTCTCGGGTCTTGAGCCTTTTACCCCTTTCTTCCTTAAACCATCAACTTAACCACATTACAACCCTTGAAAGACCTCGTTGAGGTGTACATACACTTGTGAAAAGTTCGGTTAGAGCTACGTTCGGCCTGATTCCTAACGGATACGTAGGCAACCTCACATTGAGGTGCGGCCACATTCATATTCATATCTATACATGATCGAGTCAAAGAATATCCAATGCTTATCTCTATATCCCTACCCATTTAGAGCTAGACTTGTGGGCTTGAACCCACATCACATTAGCTTACCCAGCCTAAAGAGTCACCATTTTAACTCTTCTCACATAAATTTCCATCACCATAACCTCTGCAGCCAACCTTAGTATCACTTTCACACACTTCTTTCACACATACATATCCATATCATCTTTCCCTTAGGAACCCTTTATCACGAAATCTTGTTTCCCTACCGCGCATGCTTCATCATCTTTCAAGACAACATTCATTAAAAGAAACATTGTATACTTGCTTAGCTTCTTGACCTGAGCAATGTTCATTATTTCATGCATCGCATAATGTGCTGAGAAACATTTATATATCAATGATTTTTAATCATACAAAGCATATCGTGCTTAGCTCCTTGACCTAAGCAACGTTCATTATGCAATAATCACTTCATCTGTATACGTGCTTAGCTTCCAGACCTAAGTGACGTTCAACATCGTTTCTTGATGCTTAGCTCCAAGACCTAAGTTAATTCATCTATTGTGTCACATGATGTAAGTTTCCTTAGCCTCCTGGCCTAAGGACATGCATCATGCATACTTTACTTTCAAGAAAAGCAATTCAATCCATGCGATTCGTTTTGTCTTGCTCAACGAGGAAGCTCAAAACTTCTTTCCTTTTTTCGCGTCTTTTCTTTTGGAAGGAAGTTCGAAAATAAAAGTTCAGTTTTCACATCTTTCTTTTTCGGGAGAAAGTCGGTACCCTCCACTCATGACAAAAATTGACGGAAAATTTTTGCTTTTGCATTTTCGGTTGCTTGTGTCTGCACACACACACACACTCAAACTGTACACACACAATCACAAGTCACACTCATGTCATGTCATGTCGTGTCAAGTCAAACTTGGTCAAGTCAGTTGGTCAAGTCAATCATAGTCTATACGAGTCCCCTAGCAAATTTTATTTTGCAGGTCTCAATTACAGCCCACGTCCGGGGACAAGCGGACCATCTACATCCCACGTCCGGGGACAAGCGGACCATCTACAGCCCACGTCCGAAGACAAGCGGACCATCTACAACCAACGTTCGGGGACAATCGAACCACTATCATTTCACGGCGCAAGGTTCTCGATACACAGAGACTTGCAATCTCATCATCTGTCGGCTTTCCTCAGACTTGGAAAGCGTTATCGGTGGATTTTTCTTCAAGTATAGAAAACCGCCAAGTCGGCTTTCCTCAAGCATGGAAAGCGTTATCGGTGGATTTTTCTTCAAGTATAGAAAACCGCCAAGTCGGCTTTCCTCAGGCATGGAAAGCGTTATTGGTGGATTTTTCTTCAAGTATAGAAAACCGCCAAATTCCTTTGTCGGCTTTCCTCAAGCATGGAAGGCATTATCGGTGGAATTCTTCAAGCATAGAATGACACCGAATTCATACGTCGACTTTCCTCAAGCATGGAAAGTGTCATCCGGTAGGTTTCTTCAGGCTTAGAAAATTACCAAACTCTTCAGTCGGCTTTCCCCAAGTATGGAAAGCGTTTCAAAAAATGTCACTCGGTGGATTCCTTCAAGCTTAGGAAGCTGCCAAATTCGTTTGTCACTGATACACTGGTGCCAGATACGTATTCTATCCCTTTACTCTTTTATCTGTGGAATTAACATTTTTCTGCAGGTATCGGCGTGTACACAGTGATTTAGGACCGCAGAACGTCTTAAATCATTCTCCGTCCCTATCGGCTACTTTGACTATCGTTTTCGAAACTGACGTTTCTACAAACTCAGTCAAAGTGGGGGCTTCTGTAGACACCTAAAAATGTCTCCCCAAAACCAAACCCGTTGATGAACACCTTTCACCGCCATTATTGGTCGAGTTGAGTATTTAATCTTTGGAGTGCTTAAATCCATGTTCTATCCAACATATTTCATGAACCAATTCAATTTCTAGCTCATTTCCCTAAACCATAACCTATTTTCCACTTTTCGTGTCCACATCGCAAAGCTGAGAGAAACTGATTTTATGGATATAAAATTTTGATCCAATTATTATTTTTTTGGATAGGCCTTTAAATAAGCTTTCCAACCATATATCATAAGCCCAATTCCGAGCTATAACGAAAAAGATATGAGCAAAACACCAAACTCGGCCTAAAACTGACACCCTTCCACTAAAACGGCCATATATTAAAATCTACATATTATTTTGACTTGATTCTAAATGGGTTAGAAAGTAGTTTTGATAAGATTTCCAATGATATATTATATATCTCATTCCGAGTTACGGATCAAAAGTTATGATGGTTTTAAAAACGGGTAAAAACCTGGAATCACCACGCACAGTGCAATTCCACCGTGTCACGGGAAATTGCACCGTCTGACGGTGGGAATCCCCGTGACACGGTGCCCTTTCTGTGACGCGGGGCTATTCCGTGTCCTATTTGCGTTCTTCGTACCTAAACAACTCCCGCGTCACAGCATTTTCCACCGTGTCACGGGAATTTACACCGTCTGACGGTGGGATTCCCCGTGACACGGAGCTGTTTTTCCGTGTAAATTCCGCGTCTCCCATACCGTGAAACGGTGTACTGTACCGTGTCACGGTGGATACTGCCGTGTCACGGTACCTGTGCCGTGTCACGGGACATTCCGTGTCTTTTCCGCGTAAACCCTTAATGCGTTTTCTTTCCCGTTTTCTGAAAATTTCCCGCGTCACACTAAAAATGTACCGTGTCGCGGGAAAGTTTGCCGTCTGACGGTGGGACTTCCCGTGTCACGGTACACTTTGCCGTGTCGCGGGATACTTTTTTAGGGTTTTTATCATTTTAGGGTTCCGTGTGCTCCCTCAGCACATTTTCTCTATAAATACCCCCTCATTTCTGATGTACGGGGCTCCAATAATCATTCTCTCTCACCTTACACCAAAAATCATTCTCTTCTCCCTCTTTAACCTAATTTCTAGCCTCCTTATTTCATAACAATTCCTCTAAGCACTCCAAGGAGTCTATACTTAACCCGAGGTTCCGTCCTTAAACCAAGGCGTGAAAGGTACAAATAACTGAGGGTTTGGACCAAATCAAATCTAATATTTATTTAATTTAATTTCCATTTACTTTATATTTTTTTATTGAAGTTACTAACAGTTTATTCATGATGTAGCAATTTAAAGGAATGCGCGGAATGTGAGTAATTAATTAATTTAATTACTCTTATTTTATTTAATATTGCATCCTGATTAGGTTATTTTATATTTGATTTGACCTACAATATTATTGTTAAATTGCTTCCAATATTAATGTTTATTCTATTATATTTATTGATCACCATTTTGCATGTTTAAAGGGAATATGTAATTGGAAATCACGCCTAATAAGATAATTTGGACAACCAGTTTAGGATCCTTTTTAATCTTGTTGTTAAATCAAGTGATCACTAATATTTTAGAATTATATGTTGCATTTATATTCAACCAATTTAGCTTAATAATAGTTTGGAGCAAATTGAATCTTTGTTTGTATGCCTTTGAGATCACAGGAATCACTTTTCACTATAAGAATCGAGTAGAGGCCAATACGGGCGAATGTGACTCCATGACTCACTTCGTACCATCATCCCCGATCCTCCTTTCGTGGTTTCGAACCATATGGAGTTAGTAATCTCATGGATTATGAATGGGGTGTAACCTTCACGGGTCAATTGTTGTTGCCTATCGTTGTCCCTTATTCGTGGTTGCCTTTTATGATCCGTGAACGGTTTACAAGTTCCTTAAAAACTTGTTGGCGGCTCCTTACTTTCCTTGTCCCTAATCGTATATGTCAATTCCCACTTCCTATGAGTGCCAAGCATATTCACAACATGCTTTTAACGTAGGCGCACTTCGAGCAACGCCTACACGCGTACAACGAGGCAAATTGGCGCCAGCTGGCGCCACGTGTTTTGGTGTAGCGCCAGGCGCTACACTTAACGTTTGGCGCTAAGATTTGGCGTCTGGCGCCAAATAGCGCTGACTCCGTATCCTACCCCGATTAAAACTGCTCCTATTTCGTGCATAAATAGCCCCCTGCCCAGCCAATTCTTTTCATAATTTCAGCAAATAAAATAATTCTTAGCTTTAGAAAAATAATATCATGTGTCTAGTCACCAAAACTTTTACCCAATACACCCATGAATGGTGTCGGTCTCTTAATGCCAAAGAAAGGAAAGAATTAGATGTGTTCCACTTGGGGGGAATTTATGGTATCAAAGGAGTAGATCTTGACTTGGATTTTATTCATACCGCTCTAGAATATTGGGATGTTGATACTCATTGCTTTAGAATAGGGTATGATGAAATTAGCCCTTTGCCGGAAGAATTTGGTGCTATTTTAGGTTTCCCTGCAATAGATCTCGTAGTAATCCCTAGAATAGATGCATATTATTATAAAGACTTTGAACGCTTCTTCAATTCAAAAGAAAGGGATCTATCAAAAATAGTAGATGGCAACATAGTTAATTTGAAAGAATTTGCTCGCCATTATTTTGATGAACCTCACTCCGAAGCTTTTCATATTTATAGAAGAAGGGCTTTCTTATTTTGTATGCTTAATCAATTTTTTCTTGCTAGTGGTAAAAATAATGAGGGTTAATCAATTATAACCACCGTACTAGAACAAATTGAATCAGGGAGAAATCCAATGCCATTGATAGTTGGAGAGACTATGATTAGTCTTGATGAATTGAAAAGGAACCCAAAAGCACCTTTTCGAGGCTCTCCAATTTTATTACAGATAGAAAAACAATATTTTTAATTACAAAAATCAAAAAATATATTTTTGTATAGTAATAATAATTTATTTGCTTTGCAATTTTTTTTACAGATGTGGCTAATGGAAAGGCTAGAATTAATTAGCCCTCCGGACAACATTGAGAAGTACACTCCAAATTGTTTCGTGAGGAGGAAGAAACGCTTCTCTAAGATGGGGCGCCATGAATGGAAGAGGGTCTTCGAATCTCACAATTTTGCTATCAAGTGGGTCGTCCCGTGGTGGAAAATAGAAAGATGGTTGGTGTTAACAAGCAACCTTTCTGCCGTCTTCCAAGTTTGTCCCGTATGACTTATTACTATCCCTGCAGGGTAAAAAGACAATACGGCTTACTTCAGAATATTCCTTTCGGAGATCTTCGTCCTCCCTACGAGTTCCCTGTCTCCCAGGAAGAAGACAGATTTGATGCTTATTGGAGTGCCAGACCTCTACGGGAAGTAATTACCCAAAAGGTTCCTCCTTCCTTTCCCAATGATGTGAAGAAGTGGCTGCTGAAGAAACCTTCAAAGGACTTGAAGAAAAATTAGGGTAAAACTGATGTGAAGAGTCGTTTAGGTGACAGGGTGATTCCTGCTAAGGAACGCTTAGGTGAAAGAGTTGAATTCAAAACACCTGCAATGCCTAGGAAGAAAAGTACTACAAAAGATAACGGAAAAAGGAAAGCTGACACCACAGAGAAAAAAGCTTGGGTAGAAAAGAAGCATGGAGTCCTAGCTGAAGGGGAAACTATCTACTCCAAGATTGAATGTAGGTCCTCTAAAGGATGCCTACTAGCTAAGGTTATGGATGAGGAGGAGGAAACAGACAAAAATTTGAAAAGGGCTAGGAAAGAAAAGAAAGATTAGGAGCATTGCTTAATTTCCAATTATTAGACTTAGTTTATATTTTTTTATTTAAAGTTAATTTATTTCAGCTTTATTTAAATTCCATCAATAATGTAATTTTATTTTATTAATGAAATTTCAGCTTTTAATTAAATTATTTACTTTAAATTTATTTTATTAAAGCAATGAAAACCGAAAAAAATTAATTTTACAGATTTTTTCGAGTACGGAAGTTGAAAATTTTCCGAAAAACACCGAAACATTCCCATAATTTAAACTGTGAATTGGCGCCACCTATCTGCGACTGGCGCCGGCCACGGCAGTCTGTCGTCAGGCGACGGTGCCGTCGGCTGGCGCTGATGGTCCTCGTCTGGCGCCAGAATTTTTTTTGCGACACCGATATTTCGCCGATCTTCTATCGAATTTTTAATTTATTCTGGGTGCGAGATTTTTTTTAAAAAAAAAATAAATAATAAAGTGCCGCACCCGCAAAGGGTTGCCTACGTATCCTTTCTTAAGGAATCAGGCCAAACGTAGCTCTCTTGAGTATCCTACTCAAGTAATTATGGGTAGTATTTCTTAAGTTGGTCAAGATTTGTCATGTTCGAAAACTCATTGCCATCCATATCATTTATTTTGCTGCACTTCCTGACAAGATTGTCTTGACAATGTAGGGTCCAGACCAATTAGGTCTAAATTTTCCCCTTGGATCTAAAACATTTTTCCTTAATGCTTTTAACACCAAGTCTCCTACTTTGATATTTCTTGTCTTGACCTTCTTATTAAAATGCCTAGCCATACGAGCTTGATAACACTGAGTGTGATGTAGAGCTTCTAGTCGTTTTTCATCAAGTAAAATTAATTCTTCATATCTGGCCCTAGTCCATTCAACCTCATCGAGTTTGCTCTCTAACGCGATGCGTAGAGATGGAATTTCTAGTTCGACAGGTTGTACGACATCCATTCCATAAACCAAGGAAAATGACGTATTTCCTGTTGATGTGCGAATTGACGTGCGGTAACCCCACAATGCGAAGTGAAGTTTGTTAGGCCAATCCTTATAATTTTCCGTCATTTTTTCGATGATAGTCTTTAAATTTTTATTAGCTGCCTCGACTGCTCCATTTGCTTGAGGTCTGTAAGGGGAAGAATGATGATGTTGAATGCCATATTTTTGTAACAATTCTTCACATTCGGCTTGAAAGTGAGTTCCATTGTCACTTATCATTTCATGTGGGACTCTATATCGACAAATAATATTTCTCTCGATAAAGAGTGCTACATGTTTTGCAGTGAGTTTAGCGTATGATTGCGCTTCAACCCACTTTGTGAAGTAATCTATTGCTACTAGGATATATTCGTGGCCTCCTGTCCCTGGGGGAGTGATTTTGCTGATGATGTCAATTCCCCATGTAGAGAATGGCCATGGCGACGTGTAGGTGTAGAGCAAGGATGGAGGAACATGTTGTAAATTGGCATAGATTTGGTACTTAGGGCATCTTTTTACGTATTGATGGCAATCCCTATTCATTGTAGGCCAATAATATCCTTCTCGCATTATCTTTTGAACTAACATTTTGCCATTTATATGAGTGCCACAGATTCCTTCGTGGACTATCCTCATTGCTCTTTGTGTATCCTTTTTTCCTACACATAAGAGAGCTCGACCCTTAGGTACCCTTTTATGTAGCTCGTTGTCTATGAGTACATATTGGGAAGCCAAGAGTCTTAAAGCTCATTTTGCTCTTTTGTCAGCATGGGGAGGGTATTTTCCTTTGGTGACATAATTAAGTATATCCGTGTACCACGGTTCTTCTTCTTCTTCTTCTTCGTCTTGGACTACTTTGTCATCTTCTATAGTCTGGATGTATGCTGGTTTGTGCCTTTTCTCTATAGTTAGAGGCATTTGCTCGATTTCCGTGGGAATCCTAACCATCGAGGCTAGTCTTGCCAAGGCTTAGCAAATTGATTTTCTTCCCTAGGTAGATATGTGTATTCTACCTTCTCTAACTGATCGGTAAGAGTTTCCAGATAGGTTTGGTAAGGGGCTAGGCTTTCGCCCCTTACTTTCCACCTTTTAGATATTTGATTGATAATTAAAGAAGAGTCTCCGAATATCCTTAACTTTTTTACTCCCAATTCCAAAGTTGTTTCAAGGCCTACCACGCATGCTTCGTATTCAGCAGCATTGTTGGTAACGTCGAAATCAAGCTTTATGGAGATTGGGACATGCACTTCTTTAGATGATACTAGTAATACTCCAACGCCACATCCCTTTTGATTTGAGGCTCCGTCGAAGTACAAGGTCCAAGTATCATCTTCAGTAACCATTAAATCTTCATCAGGAAATTCATTGTCTTGTATTGGCGTCGAGTCTTCTATTGGAAAGTCTGCTAGAAAGTCTGACACCACAGATCCTTTGATAGCTTTTTGCGGCATAAACCGTACATCAAACTGGGCTAAATTGACTATCCATCTTGATATGCGTCCATTGAGTGTAGATTTCTCAAATAGATACTTGAGTGGATCTAACCGGGAGACTACGAAGACGGTGTACACTAGCATGTAATGTCTTAACTTGGTTGTGGCCCACACCAAGGCGAGGCACAACTTCTGAAGTGGTGTGTAGCATGCTTCGTATTCGAGCATCTTCTTGCTTAGATAGTAGATTGCGTTTTCTTTGCCTTCTACTTCTTGTGCTAGCATAGCTCCCATTGTCTCTTTGGTAACCGTCAAATATAACCTAAGAGGTATTCCGGGAAGTGCCGGTGCTAATACGGGAAGATTTGCAAGATAGGCTTTGATCTTTCCAAAGGCTTTTTGGCACTCGTCATCCCATATTGCAGGTACATTCTTTTTGAGCTTTTTGAAGATCGGTTCACATATCGTCGTCTATTTTGATATGAACCTACTTATGTATTGCAACCGGCTAATAAATCCTCGAATCTGTTTCTCGGTTTTGGGCGGTGGCATTGACCTGATTGCTTTGATCTTGGTTGGGTCTATCTCAATTCCTCTAGAGCTTATGACATAACCCAAAAGCTTGCCTGCGGTGACTCCAAAAGCGCAGTTAGATGGGTTCAACCTCATATTATATTTTCTTAGCCTTTCAAAAAATTTCCTTAAAGCTACTTGATGGCCTGGACGGTCTTTTGATTTTACAATCATGTCGTCGACATATACTTCGACTTCTTTATGCATCATGTCATGGAGTAAGGCAGTTGCTGCACGTTGGTAAGTAGCACTCGCGTTTTTCAACCCGAATGGCATTACTGTGTAGCAGTAAGTGCCCCATGGTGTTATAAAAGTTGTTTTCTCCATGTCTTCTTCTACCATGAGAATCTGATTGTACCCTGTGTACCCGTCCATGAACGAGAGAAGCGCATGATTTGCCGTGTTATCTACCAGAATATCGATGTGTGGTAAAGGGAAGTCGTCCTTTGGACTTGCCTTATTTAGATCTCGATATTCGACACACATTCTTACCCTTCCATCTTTTTTCGGAATTGGGACGACGTTGGCGACCCGTTCGGGGTATTTAGATACCTTAATGAAACCTGCAGTTATTTGTTTTTGGACCTCTTCTTTTATTTTAAGAGCTACGCCGGGTTTCATTTGACGTAACTTTTGTTTTACAGGTTTCATTCCTGGAATTAGTGGTATAGTGTGTTGAGCTATTTCTCTATTAATGCATGGCATATCTTCGTATGACTAAGCGAATACATCAATAAATTCTTTAAGTAAGTTAATTAAATCGGTTCTTTCTTGTTCATTAAGTGTTAGTGCGATTTTAACTTCTCTTTTATTAGTTGAATCTTTTGAGATATCAACCGTCTCAGTTTCTTCAATTACCGGTGTTTTCTTTTCGAGTGTTTCCATTGCTTTAATAATTTCTTTGTCTTTTTCATTGTTAGTTAAGCAATGCTCGTCATCTTTGGTTAGAGAAGAACACAAGAAATAAGGAGAAGAAGAAATATTATTATACTCTGAGATCATTACATCAAAGAGTAATATGTCCTCAGGGACTTGATCACTAACTATTTTAGGAGAAGAAATAGAAGGGGAAGGTGTTACTACTAAAGACCTAGATGACTCTATAGGGAAAGACTCCGAATTAGACTCTGACTCAGACGACTCTTCGAACATTGGTCCTTGTCCTGTCGTGATGGATATTTTTCTTCCACTTGGAGTAGTCACCTTGATAGTCTTGCTCCACCCTTGTAGTGATCCTTCAGCTGGAGTAATTAGCTTTGAGGGATCGAAGCTTTCGCTATGTAAGACTGTTTGAATGAGTGAGGAGTTATCCTCTTTATAAGTTGGCTCATTCTTTTCTCCCCCAAATAGTAATCCCATGACGTTAAAGTCAAAGCATGGGGGTGATTTCTCCTTATGGACAGGAGTTGGGATTTCATCTGTGAAAAAATAATCCAAGAAAATCTCAAATCCCGGTTGCCTTATGCCGTTTACAAAAAATGACTCGGGAAATTCATGGCATGGATAGTCCTCTCCTTCTTTTATAAATTGACCATTAAGTGTAAGAGGGTACTAATCCATTGGGATTGCTTTCTTTTGAGCGCGAGCGTCTCTACGTGCCTTTGATTTTTCCTGGGCTCGCTTGATATCTTTCTGAGTCGGTTCGAAACCAAGTGCGAAAGTGTCTAACTTAGAGAGGTCAGGTGACTCCAGCGATTTTGCTATTCCCTTCTTCTTTCCTAGGGTCATCCTAGGAAAATGTCCTTGTTTCTTTAGAATATCATTTACAATAATGTTGGAATGGGGGTCATGGAAAAGAGGGGTCCTTTCATCCTCCTAGATTAAGGAGACTTCTTCGTTAAAGCCCCATAAGTATTCATCATCCTCGTCGTGCTCCACGTTAATTATTGGATTTTCTATAGACTTGATCCTTATAGGTGAAGCATCGATGGTGATAGGAATTCCCCCAACTATAGATTTTACTTGTTGGTGGAGGGATGAGGGGAAGACCTTTAGGTCATGAAGTCAAGGGCGTCCCAACAGCAAATTGAATGAAGCTTTAATGTCTACTACTTGGAAAGTAGTAGCATGTTCTATTGCTCCCGCCGTTACATTCATGGTGATTTTACCAAGAGCTTGACGACGAGTGTTGTCGTAGGCCCTTATTCCTTGTGTAGACGGAGTTAAATCTTCATCCCTTATGCCTAGCATCCTCTCCGTTCTAAGTGGACAGACGTTGATGGCCGATCCATTGTCTACAAGAGTCATAGGGACGTTCATTCTCTTACAAACTACTGTGAGGTTTAATGACTTGTAATGTTTGTCACCTTCTGGAGGTAAATCCTTGTCAGAAAAGGTGATCAAATTAATTGGACTAGGAAGATCACTTGTGAGGAAGTTGGATAACCCCTAAGGAGTAGTGTTAGAATCTATCCCTATTTTGTCCAAGGCGTTCATTACAGCCAACCTATGCTCTCGAGATGTCGCCAAAAGTTTCCATACGTTCATTTCAACTTTTGTTTTCTTAAACTGCTTAACGATATCATTGTCTTCAATGATAGGTATGGGAACTTGTTGCGTGGTTGGCATGGGTTGTGTTGAAACGGGAGGTTGCATTATCCCGGATCTTGTGAGGACGTCTATCGATGAGTCTTCTTCAGCCCAAAAGTCATCCATGGCGTATGACATAGAAGGTGGAGATCCTACTATGTCTATTAAGTAGACGTCTTCTTCATCACTATCCCAAACTCCATTAATGCTTGCATCATCTTCTCGTGGAACTTGGACTAGTTTCTTTTCATCAATCATTTTCTGAATTAAATCCTTAAATTTAAAACAGTTTTCAATGGTGTGACCCCCTAATTGATGATACTGACAGTAATATCTATCTGTCCTTTTCAATAATTCGAATGGCCTCGGTTCGAGAGGTTTGATCTTACCACTCTAGGAGGTTTGATCTATCTGTCCTTTTCAATGATTTGAATGGCCTCGGATCCCAATTGGAGTGTAGATTCTGTTACTCTTCTTGGGTTTTTCAGTGACTTGTAAAGGAAAACGCTTTGCCTCATAAGTCGTTCCCATGGGTGTGATTTCTCTCTTAGGTAGATCTTTTGGGAGTGGAATCTCGTCATATTTCTGCTGAAGTTCCTTTATAGCCTTGAGAGCTTCACGTAGCAAATGCGATCCTTCCATCATAGACAGTGTGAGCAATTGTATATCTTCTTTACTTTCCAGTTCTGGAAGGCTATCCATGGCGTCGAAGAAGATCTCCTCGTCTTCTTCGATGGCATGGATTTCTTTGACAGGTTTAATGAGAGACGAGGGGTCAACTTCATTTTCCTCATCAGAGATAGCCAAGGCATGAGCGAGAGGTGCATTATCAATACTTGGCTTCTTACTTGCAGGGGCCAATGGTAGTTTGTTGTTGTCGATTAAATCTTGGATAGCTTCCTTAAGCTTCCAACAGTTTTCGGTGAGATGGCCCCTACCTTGGTGATACTTAAAGTGTGCATTGGGGTTCCAATTAGCCGACCTCTTTTCAACTGGTGGGTTCCCAAATGGTCCAATAGGAGTTATAAGACCTTTTGCATTTAATCGATCAAATGCGGTGTCATAACTCATGCCAATAGGAGTAAAGTTCCTCCTAAATGGTTTCTTTTGTCCTTGATTGTTCATAGAAAGGACTTCACCTAGGTTAAAAGTGCTAACGTTGTTTGAGTGGGTGGTTTTGGAAGGAGAATGATTATCGTTCTTCTTTCCTTTCCAGCCACTATTGGAGTTATTGTTGGCAGCTTTTAACTTTGCCAGGTCGTCTTCAATATTGATTCCAATGTCATAGACGGCCTTGAAGGTATGGAGATTGTTTTGATACTTGAGATGCTTGGAGTATTTTTCTTGAAGGTTTTTGATGAATAACCTTACAAACTCTTTTTCACTTGGCACCTCAATCATCTTAGCTGAGGTTTCTCTCCATTTGTTAAAGAAAGAGGTGAAGCCTTCATTCTCTTATCTTGAGGATTTCAAGTTCCCTATGGTCAGTCTCAACTTGAATGTTGCACTTGTATCTATCAACGAAAGCGTTTGCTATGGACTCCCAGGTAGAGGTCTTTTCTTTCTCGAGAGAAAATAACCATTGTTGGCAAACAGTCTCGAGTGATAGTGAGAACAGAGAGGGGAAAACCTTCTTATAGATACCCTTAATACTCGTTATTGTCTCGAAGGCTCTTAAATGAAAATAAGGGTTAGTTGTCGGTTGCTTTGAATTTCGGGATGTCGTTGGCATTGAACTTCTGCGGAAGAAGATCTTTGTCCACCGAGACCCCTTGTGAACTAATCCCTTGAAACTTGTAGTAGCTAGATAACTTGCTTAGACTCTCTTGCATGAAGTCCATCTATTGTTGCTTCACGGGATCATCAATCTTAAGTGTGAGGAGCTTCAGTGTCTCAGTCACGGTAACCAATTGGTTCCTAAGCTCATTGACTTCCTCTTGTGTTGCCATTATTGTCCTAGCTTTCCTCTTACGAGCTATGGGTTTGTCGAAAAGTTGGACTTGTACGAAAATGTTGTCTTTGATTAACCGTCCTTCCTTTCTTGACCACACGCTGTAATTTAAACCATTTTGCGTTTTAATTACTTGACCCAAATCGACTTGACTTTACGGTTTTAAAGAGGAAAAAATAAAAAATGGGTGCATATTTTTAGCAAAAATAATGTATATATTTTTAGGGAACTAAGTATAGTTTTTAAATTGGAGGATTAATATCCGACTTACCCCCCCAAAAAAAAATGACGGAAAAAACGCGCATACAAGACTCTCTTAGACATGGTCAAAGTGTGTGTATTGGTGTGTGCGTTGAGTGTAAGTGACATGTTTGGAATCTTGTGTAAGACCATGGGACTTAGTGCCTGAACTCAATTAATGACTTAACAAAGTATTATTGACAGTAAAAATTAACCGAATTAATTAGCAAACTGGCTAATTAGACACTAGATGATGACTCGATCAATAATCCGAACTGTTGGCAAAACGACAGGATTGGCGTCGCACTGTGTAGTGTAGCGCTACAGTTCAGACTTTGGCGCCAATACTGGAGCTTCAATCAGAGACTGTTTTCGGTGTTATTAATCAACAGGGGCATGCCTAAAGTCGTACTAGGTCAATTCTGATTAAAATATTATACTTTATTTATTCAAATTAATTAATCAATTAATTAATTAGCTTCAAGTCTTTAATTTATTAAATCTCGGCACAAGTCAAACAAACGGTTAAGAAAACATATATATGCACAACGAATAATGCACAATTAGTCAAGTAGGCATGATATGATGCAATGAGTTTGAAACCTAACCATGGCTCTAGTTCTCTAAAGTTCGGGATATGGTTTAGTCAATAGAGGGTCCATGGTTAATTGTCCGGATGCACCGCGCGGCAGCCTAACCGTGAAGGGTTGGCGCGAGTGGATGGGACACCGCAAGTTTTAGAAAAACTCGCTTACATGGTTTGGTGAATTCAACATTCTCGGATGTAACCTTTGTTGCTCAGAGCGTTCAATCAGGTAGATGGAGCATGAATTCCCAGAGGGTTATGTCCATATGTAGAACATATATGGGTTTCAGAAAAGTGAGTAAAACTCAATCAGGAAGTAGGATCGAGCAAACAATACGAAAAAACTGGTCGAAATTAGAACGCAAATTTCTGGCTCGATATTGGAAGAATTTGGCGCCAGCAAACAGAGGTTGGTTCTAGGGTTTAGCTGTAGCGCCTGGCGACATGGCTGTCGTCTGGCGCTACAATTAAACGTCTGGCGCCAGCTTCTGTTCGCTGATGCTAATTCCTACATGCCTCAGCAGCTTTCTGTGCTTGATAAAATTTTCCAGTTTCGCGCAGTGTTTTTTCGGTCCTAGTTGTGAAAGATATTTCTCAAATTTCCTACGTGTAAAATCCTTTGTTTTTAACTCATTACGGATGGTCTTTCCAATGAGATCTTTTTTTTTAATGCATATGGCAATAATGTTAATCAAAATTACGCACATGAAATACTTAGAACGTTTCGAGTCTCATCCACTCATTTTAAATCATTGCCGAAACAAATTTAGGAATTAAAATAGAAATCCTCCCCAGTGAAGTTGCCAAAAACTGTAGGGAATATTTCAAGCGTTAATCCCCTAGCTTGAACCCCACTGTGATCATACACTAAAGTACGGTGGCGTCCAAAAGGGAAGAAAATAGAGCAAAAGAGTCGCCAACAAGTTTTTTTAGGAACTTGTAAACCGTTCACGAGGTGAAGGTTACACCCCTTAATGATCCAAGAGATCGTCAAATTCATAAGGTATTGAACCAAATAGGGTTCAGGGATGAAGATACAAATCCAACCTAAAAGAGATTGAACCTGACCTAATAATAGGCCTATACTTTATTTTGATCGTATTCATGTGCGCTTTCTGACTAACATACAATTAATAGAATTAACCCTAAACCTGTTTATCTATGTTGGTTGAATATTAATGCACAAATAAATCTATTATTGGCGATCACTGGAACTATAATCAAATTAACCCTAAACAAGATTATTAATTATCTTATTAAGCGTGATTACAAGTACCAATTCCCTTTAAACATGCATAAAAGGTGTGATCAAGCAATAACAATAAAATATCAAGCAACATAATAAATAATCATCATAAAATAATAATAATAATAATAAACATGTTCATGTTAAAGTATAATAATAGCAAGATCCTAGGCATGATACTAGCAAGATTAATAACAAACCCTAGCATGTCACTAAACATTAAAAATCATATATGTATCCCTAACATGATACTAACAATCATAAATATTAGGAAGAACATAAAAGGCATCATAAAAATCATACTTGATATTAAATTTACCCTAGACATGATACTAGGAAGATCAAAACTCCCTAACATGACACTAGGAATCATAATATCAACCTAAGCATGAACTCTATATCATAATATCAATAAAAACCATTACAGTACTTACTTTGATTCCTCGTACCTCTTTCTAATAACAAAATACACGCGTTACTAATTTCAAGGAAAACAATAAACAAAAATTAAATTAAATAATTGAAAGAGAGATTTGGGACCAAACCCTCAGAAATTAAACCTTTCACGTCTAGGGTGAAGGCAACTTCGAATATGGCTAGGTGTATCTAGATCTAATGAGTGCATAATTTTTATATTTGAGAGAAGCTAGTTTAGAAAAATAGAGAGAGAGAGAGAAAAATCAAGAAAATCTTGATGAGAGTTGGTGAGAATTGATGATTGTAGGTTGTAGATGAATCCAAAACGGAGTTTTTACGACGTTATTCATATTAAAAATCAGACAAAAGATAAATTATCAAAAACAGAGTTCTGACGCGAAAAACTGAGTTGGCGCCAAATGCTGACCTTAGCGCCAGACGCTGAGATTGGCGCTAGGCGCCACGTCTAGCGCCAGGCGCCAAACGTAGCGTCAGGCGCTACAGCTGGCGTTGGAGCTGACTCAGAAATTCACGCGTTTTCTTAAAGTCAGATAAAAATTGCCGTACAGGAGGATAAAATCGTATTTTTCCTCAAAATGCTCTTTGATTCTAAATAAAACTCTTAAAAATCAACAAAAGTCAATTTATCAATGCTAATTGAATTAGGAATTAAAAGAACCTTCTAGAAGACTAAAACAATTTCTAATTGCATTAGGATTGATAAATCCATATTAGGCCCTTCCCTAGATCATTGGGCCGCATATAAGGCTCAAACCGGACCCAGTTTAGTAAATTGGCCATAACTTCCTCAATATTCATCGGAATTGGGCTTATAATATATCGTTGGAAAGCTCTTGTCAAGCCCCATCCAACTACACTACTATTGGACCCATATCATGGACCAACCAAACTGGATTGGATGTTTTCTTAAAATAAGTTTTCAAAAACAGAGAGCAGAGAAAAGAAATTAAAACTATCCGCAACACTAAACTTTCCACACTTTCACTTCATTCGATTATGATTCGACGTGAAAGGTACTCATCACTGGGTTTGGTTTTGGGAAGACACAAATGGGTGTCCACAATGGCGCCAAAATATCTCATATTTTAATTTATTACTGTAATTAGATAATATCACATAATATTTCTAACCAACCATAAAATATCATATATTTTTATTTTAGGTAAGAGATAGAATCAAATTATATTTTAATTATGGAAGATAAATCATCTTTATTTTCCATGATTATCCTAACTAATTTAGGAGATTCTATCCTAATTGCCTAGCCAATCACATAATTTTAAACCAATTATTATCCAAAATTAATGATGGGATATTCTCATTAAATAAGTTATTATCCAATTAGAATCTTTTGCTCCACAATTATCCAAACTTAACAAAATTAGAAAATTTAGCTTTGATAATTATCTTTTCAAAATCAAAACTTATCTCTTTAATTTTTTTGAAATATGATTTTTAATAAAATAAAATATTTTTTTTGAAATTCGTGCACCAGCCACCGTGGTGTGGCCAGCAGAAGCTGGCCTTTGTGGCAGTACCCCGTAAGGTGTACTCTGCTATGCAGCGGTGCACAGCAGCAGTAGTGCCGCGCAACCCTTGCACGGTGCTGCTGTTGCTGTCCTTCCTGACCCGACCTGCTACCCCACTCACCCCTCCAGACCACCTGCAGCGGTAGCCGCCGTGGATGCGCCACCCAGCCGCGGTTGCCGCTGCTATAAAACCTTTTTTTTTATTTTTGATTTTAATTTAAATAAAAAAAAACATATTTTGTTAAAAAATAAATTAAACTAAATGTGGTCTAATCATTTCAAAATTAAATCATATTTAATCTTGAAATTAGGGTTATTCATGAAATTTATCCCCAATTTATTTAACTCTTAAATTAAATAATTAGATCATGAAAATTCATAATTTAGCATGAAATCAAATAGATTAAATTCATCAAACACATAGCAATCGAATTAATTCAAAAACCAAAACACAAATTTCACAAATTAGGGTTTAGGGTTTCGAAATTTTTGAAAAATAAGGGTGGGAGGTTCGAATTTTTCGAGTGATTTAGTGGCAAATTCAGATCTCTTTATGGCTAATATGGAGCAAATTAAACAACTTTTAATGATTCTATATTGTTTAATCACATTTAAAATATTATTTGACCCATAATTAAATTATTCTCCCTCCTTTAAAATTGTGGACTATCAAAGAAATAATATTCAATATATGTACATGCATAGGCTAACTAATACCACCTGTAGGAGTTTATAGGTACATATTGCGGAAACATGAATCATTTTAATATAGCACCTAAACCCAAGATCATGCATAACACTTAAAGAATTAGAATTAATACCTTTTAAGCGTGATTCCACGTATGATCGAGCAAGAACAATAAGGAGAATAAGAACCCCACGTGTGATTCCTCTACTAAGTCCACGAGCACGGATCAAACCTCCACTAATGCTAGTTAGTTATGATCGAACACTTCAATCAACCTTTGACGGAGATGTGAGTCACGAGCACGCCACGAACCACCCAAGAAACCACCACACGTGCCACCCTAGGAGGAGGGTCGTACGGACAGGGTGGAGAGAGTGAGAATTACGGTTTTGGAGTTTGTTGCTTGATTCACAATTAGCTTTTAATTGTTATATCTAACAACCCTAGGCATGGATTATATTTATAGATCACATATCTAAATAAATCCATGTCAAGCCCAAAACACATTAAACTCTTCTAACTATTCTAGCCCAACAATCAATGTGACATGTCATAAACTCATGAGGCCCAATAATGGGCCTCTAACTTGTTTGATTCAATACTTTTGTGTGTGACCTCATAGGATCCATTCTATAAGGCTTTGGACTACACAACTAGCCCAAAGATCAATTGTCATATCTAGCACCAAACATAGACGACCCTATAGAATGAACTAATTATCTCCATAATTGTGATCCTTGATATATCTAGTAATTGGAGTTATCGAACACAAAACTCCTTCACATATATCTTGTAAGTATAGTATATAATTTCTAAAGATATAATTAAAAAATTTACCATGTATGACGTTTAACATAATTAATGTTTAAATACCAGTATATGTATGCACATAATTTACAATACGTAGTATTTGTGTTTAATATCTATATTAACAATGACATTTATTATGATAAGAGATATTACCCCACTAGAAGAGAGTTGGAAAATTAATGGCGTAAATCCGATTACTACAAGCAAAACATAACTAAATCAATTGAGTTAGTTTTGGTTGATGAAAAAGTATATTCATGTAGTAAAGTTTTATATTGATATTATCTTATTAGCATCAACAACTTCCTTTGTTATTTCTATATACTTACGTGTATTGATTTTATATTATAGGGTGACAAAATTCAAGCCAATGTCAAGATGTTTCTCATAAAAGATATGGAGTGATACATAAAATTTATAGAAAAGATATATTTATCCTATATTTTACCACTATATATATATAATCTATGTTCTCGTTAAAAAATATAAAAAATCTATGTATTAAAAATCTCTTACAGTTTGGTACAAGACTGACAAGTAATATTTTTTCCTATAATGATAGTTAATAATAAATTATGAATAGCCACAAATTATAAGCATTTTTTTTACCATTTTATGAAGCTAGAAAATTTTATAAATTATATTAATTAGTACCAAGTGTGCATAAGAATGATTTTATTTATCTACCATATATAAATTTGTATGATAGAAATAAATAAATGCATATAAAAAAATAATAAATATAAGGCATGTAAGTATATATGTACCACCCTATAAGAAAAACTATATTTTCATTTTTAATATAGATTTTGGTACTAATTTTATATGTGTGTGTATAGCCAACCATTATAGGGTTACTCAGTTAGTGTTATAGGAGTTACCCATTTAGTGTTATAATTGTTACTTTGTCAGTTATACTTTGTTATTTTAGGGTCACTAAATAGGTATAATAAGACTCTATTCACTACACCTTACGAATATAATATTTGGTAAAAATAATTCAGTTTAGTATAAATAAGTTCAATTTGGTATATTTACTTTCAGTTTAGTAAAAAGCAATTAATTTAAAGAATAAATATAATACAAAAACAATAAGAAAAAATTATCAACAAAAATAATTTCAATTCAATAAAAATAATTCAAGATCAGATTAGCAAAAATAATTTTAGTTCAGCAAAAATAAGGTGAAGTGAACATGGCTTAAAAGTTACTATATGAATATGATAGGGGTTAGTTTGTGAGTGTCCAAGGGGTTAAATATGAAAGGATTAAGTATGTGCTAGCAAGTTTATGATTAATTTAACGACAATTAACAATAATCGAAGAACGAAAACAAGTAAAACAAAGAACAAGAACGAATTTACCGTGGGAACCTGAGTGTCGGGAGATAACCCACCAATCCACTATGGAGTAAATTGATGATGATGATTACAAGCTCTCAATACACCATGAAAGCTCACACCTCTCTTAATTCACTCTCTTAAACCCTAAGAAGATGAACTAATCTCAAGAAGCTTTTTCTCTCTCTTAACTCTAACATCATAACCTAATTAATGACATACATGAGTATATATAGTCCAAATACAAGCAAATAATCCAAGGGATAAGATTATAAGTTATTAACCAAGGAGAAATCAAGACCGTAAAACCGAGGCTTAAGCGTGAAAAAAAAGAGCACTGAGAAACCCAGTGGAGCGGCCGCTCCAAAGGACATGAGTGGGCGCTCCTTTAGACTAGAAGAAAATAGCCTAAACAAGCCTTGAAGGAGCGAGCTCTCCACCAGTGAGGAGCGGCCGCTCCACCAGAGAGGACCAGCCGCTCCGCATTCCCCGGCTAGGTAGCTTCTCGTAAAACAACCATATCTTTCTCGTTTCTTTGCCAAATTGAGCTTATGACCAGTCGTTGGAAAGCTCTTGAGACGAGCTATCAC